>NC_138139.1:1055914-2528789 GCF_964188305.1 Podarcis bocagei
AATTCAGCTGTACAGATCTTTAAAGACATCCCAAAATACATTTTGGATTTAAGAAACTTTTACAAGGACTTGGTTCTCTTGCTAAAGAAGAACACTATTCGATTTAGGTGGGAGTTTCCACAAGGACTGTCATTTGACTTCAAGGCAAAGAAAGTGAAAATAAAGACAATTCAAGATAAAGACAAATTTTTGGCAAGATACCAGGAGGATTTACAGAAGGGGACTGTGGACGTACTTGCAGAACAGAGGAGAGCACTGGACATCCTGAATCTCTCGTTTGGACAAAAACCACCACCATCAGAAGAAGAGCAACAACTTGGAGCTGTTGGAGGAGCCTTAAGAAAATAACAAGATGGCTCTGCAATTCCTTAGTTGGAATTGTAATGGGCTCAATGGGCCTTTGAAGAGAAGACAAGTATTTCATATATTGAATAAAGAACAATTGGACTTGATATGCTTACAAGAAACTCACATAACCAGAGCCCACAGGAGATTACTTTCAAATAAAAGGCTAGGACAAGAATTTATTTCATCAGACAAAGTCAAGAAGAGAGGAGTTGTAATATATGTGAAGGAGAAATGGGCTCCAAAAATGATATTCAAAGATGAACAAGGGAGATATCTGGCTGTGGAGATACAAGTACAAGGAGAAAAATTCTTAGTTGTTGGAATTTATGCACCAAATGAAGGCAAATCTGACTTCTTTAAGAGACTTCATGAAACTTTGACGGACTATTTGGATTACAATATGATAATCATGGGAGACATGAATGGCGTGGTCTCCACTAATATGGACAAGGCACAAAGACTAACAGTCACTAAAGAAGGGAGACTCCCTAAGACTTTTTTCGAAATGACAGAAAACATGGACTTGATAGACATCTGGAGAACAAGGAACCCTCTGGAGAGAGAGGGAACCTTTTTCTCCCAAGCAATGATGACCTGGACCAGAATTGACCAAATCTGGGTTACTAGTGGACTGGCTCCAAAGATTAAGAAAGTGGAAATCTGCCCAAAAACTTGCTCCGACCATAACGCCGTGAAGATGGAGATGAAACTCACAATAACTGGTCAATTTAGATGGAGAATGAATGACACCCTCTTTCGAGATAAGGAGATTCTCACGAA
Source organism: Podarcis bocagei (assembly GCF_964188305.1). Taxonomy (NCBI): domain Eukaryota; kingdom Metazoa; phylum Chordata; class Lepidosauria; order Squamata; family Lacertidae; genus Podarcis; species Podarcis bocagei. The sequence continues at coordinate 1,057,043 of NC_138139.1, forward strand.
GGCCCAAAAGACCCTAAAAGACTATTTTGAAATAAATTTGAGGACCGACGTGGAGAAAAGAGTGATCTGGGATGCAAGTAAAGCGGTTATGAGAGGATTTTTGATTCAACAAAATTCAATAAAGAGGAAAAAACAAAATGAGAAAAAAGAGAAGATCTTGGAAATGATAAAGGAAGGAGAGAGGAAATTAAGAACAAAACCAAAGTCTCAGGACATTTTAAGAGAGATCAAGTTATATCAAACTCAATATATGGAATTGATGAACCAAGAGATTGAATGGAAGATAAAGCAAATGAAGCAAAAAACTTTTGAATCAGCAAATAAATGTGGTAAACTTTTGGCATGGCAATTGAAGAAAAGGCAGAAACTAAATACAGTTACAAGCCTAGAGGTGGAGGGAAAGAACATATCTAAACCCAATGAAATCAGAAATTGCTTTTTAAGTTATTTCAAAAAACTCTACACTCAAGGCCCGCAAAATGAAGAAGATATAGACAAATTCCTTGGAAGATATGGATTACAAAACATCTCTCAGCAAAGTAAGATGGACCTGAACCAGAGAATCTCAGAACAAGAGATAGAGGCTGCCATTCAGAATATGCAACTGGGTAAATCTCCGGGACCAGATGGACTGACTTCTAGATACTACAAATCGCTGAAGGAATGGTTGATTCAACCATTAAGAGAAGTTTGTAATGAGATCCTTGAAGGAAAAAGGGCACCTGAATCGTGGAAAGAGGCATATATTTCACTCATACCAAAGTCAGAGACTGAAAAGACCCAACTCAAGAACTACCGCCCAATATCATTGCTCAATGTGGATTACAAAATTTTTGCAGACATTTTGGCAAAAAGACTCAAAAGAGTTTTGATGGAGATGATTCATAAGGACCAAGCAGGCTTTCTCCCTAAAAGACACCTGGCAGACAATGTAAGGAATGTTATAGACATTCTGGAAAAGCTAGAGGTGAATATAAACACTAAAGCAGTATTGATCTTTGTGGACGCGGAGAAAGCCTTCGACAATATTTCTTGGAGTTTTATGAAGAAGAACCTTCATAGGATGGGGGTAGGCCGGGGTTTTGAGAATGGTATGGCTGCAATATACTCTGAACAAAAAGCCAAACTGATTGTAAATAATGTTGTGACTGAGGAACTTAAGATAGAAAAAGGAACACGACAGGGGTGCCCGATTTCCCCATTACTCTTTATTTCAGTTCTGGAGGTGTTGCTGAATATGATAAGAAATGACCAGCAGGTTAAAGGTGTGCAGGTCGGAGCTAAACATTACAAGTTAAGAGCGTTCGCAGATGACTTAGTATTGACTTTGCAAGAGCCAAACACTAGCACGAAAAAGGTATTAGAAATAATACAACAGTTTGGCCAGGTAGCTGGATTTAAGTTGAACAAGCTAAAAACCAAAGTTTTAGGGAAAAACCTAACAGATATGGAAAAGGAGAAATTTCAAGAGGAAACAGGTTTGACTGTGGTCAAGAAGGTCAAATATCTAGGGGTTTATCTAACATCCAAGAATCAGAATTTGTATAAGGACAATTATGAAAAATGTTGGTCAGAAATTAAAAAAGATTTAGAAATATGGTCAAATTTGAAACTGTCAATGCTAGGCCGAATTGCAGTAATTAAAATGAATGTATTGCCTAGAATGCTATTTTTGTTTCAGACCTTGCAGATTATTGATAAGATGGAATGTTTTAAGAGGTGGCACAAAGATATTTCGAAATTTGTCTGGCAGGGCAAAAAGCCCCGAATTAAATTTAAAATATTGACAGATGCTAAAGAAAGAGGGGGCTTTGCCCTGCCGGACCTAAAATTGTATTATGAGGCAGCAGCTTTTTGCTGGCTCAAAGAATGGATGCTCCTCGAGAATACAGACATCTTGGATCTGGAAGGTTTCAATAACGCTTTTGGTTGGCATGCATATCTTTGGTATGATAAAGTTAACAGTGTCTTCAAAAATCACATTGTCAGAAAAGCATTGTTTAATGTTTGGATAAGATATAAAGATCTATTGGAAAACAAAACCCCTAGATGGGTGTCACCAGTGGAGGCTAATGCAGTGAAAAAACTCAATATGGAGGTCGGATGGCCGAAGTATTGGGAAATTTTAGAACAGGATGGAGATAAGTTCAAATTACAAAGTCAGGAGAAATTGAAGCATAAAGTGGAAAATTGGTTCCAATATCGTCAAATAATGGAATTTTTTAAACAGGACAGGAAAGTCGGCTTCCAGGTGGAAAAATCAAAATTAGAAACCGAATTGTTAGAACCCAATACTAAGAATTTATCTAGAATGTACAACTTGTTGTTGAAATGGAACACACAGGATGAAACAGTTAAATCGGCTATGATTAAGTGGGCTCAGGATGTTGGACATAACATTATGTCAGCTGACTGGGAATGGTTATGGAACACCGGTATAAAATTTACGGCATGTAATGCCTTAAAGGAAAACATTATGAAAATGGTATACAGGTGGTACATGACCCCAGTCAAGCTGGCAAAAATCTATCATTTGCCCGATAACAAATGTTGGAAGTGTAAAGAGACTGAAGGTACTTTTTATCACCTTTGGTGGACATGCCCGAAGATTAAGGCCTTCTGGGAAATGATCTATAATGAAATGAAAAAGGTGCTTAAATGTACCTTTTCTAAAAAACCAGAGGCCTTCCTCTTGGGCATTGTCGGCCAATTGGTGACAAAGAAAGATAGAGCTTTTTTCATGTATGCCACAACAGCAGCAAGAATACTTATCGCAAAGTATTGGAAGACACAGGACCTACCCACTTTGGAAGAATGGCAGATGAAAGTGATGGACTACATGACATTGGCCGAGATGACAGGCAGAATCCGTGACCAACGAAAAGAGACGGTAGAAGAAGAATGGAGAAAATTTAAAAGCTATCTTAAGGACTACTATAAACTTAATGAATGTTAAAATGTCGTAGTTTCCAGAAACAAAGGGGTACAGGGACATAAGGTCAGAGTGTAAGAGAGGACTAAGATGATAGAGATTGGAAAGTAATAACTGGGAGTTGCTAGTTGAATTATGGACATTGGGATGCAGAGAGGGGGGGTATGGGGAAGTCCTAGAAAGGAAGTTTATGAAAATATGTTTGAAACTATACGTGTATGTTTGTCATTTTTAATGTTTGTCTGTTTTTCTCAAAAATGTTGTAAAACCAATAAAAATTTTATAAAAAAAAAAAAAAACAAAAGCAGAAAATGGAGTATATTTATACAATATATGAAAGAACACTGTAAACATCTGAAAATGTTTGTAGGTTTGAGTTAAAATATTTCGTAATGCTAATATTTGGAGCTGGTTTACAATAAATAAGGAAAGTTTTATTAAGATAGAAAGAAGGTAAATAGGCGGTTATAGAAATGCAAAGATGTAACTGAATATTTATGAAAGCCAGAGAGTGGGATGGGGGGGGGGGGGAGTCGAAGCTCAGTTTGAGAAATGTTTTTGGTGATGAGATTATTTAATGGATTGTGATCATGGTAAAATGTAAACTTAATAAAAATTATTTTAAAAAACCACAAAAACAAAAGCAGAACATGAGGAGCTATAGCCCTTTCCCACTGTTGTTCCCTGCAATGGGTTCTGAGAGACAATCCCTTTTAAAGCCACCTAAGTTTGTGGGCATCACATCTCATGGAAACCAGCTCATCTTTTTGTCCATCCTGTCTCCAATCATCAGCTCCAGTGGATGATCTAAACTGGTTTGCAGCAGAAACTCATTAAAATCAGTATCTTAATGGAAACATGCAAGCTGCTAATTAAATAGCATTTGCTAAGCATTTTTTTCTTTAACAAGGTAGATGCAACACCTACCTGCTTTGGAAGTTATTACAAGGACTCTGTCATCCAAGGTATCAATTGTCTTTTTGAAGCCACACAAGGCTTCCGTGAGCTGAATTTTCATTTTCATAATTAAGTCGTTGCCTCTTCTCTGAAACACTGGGTGGTCTTTCTGATCTAGCACAATGATGACATCTCCAGGCTCCAAATCAGGTTCCTGGTCACCTTCTCCGTGAAATACTATTTTCTGACCATCTTTCATACCTATGAAGCAACACATACACACACATAAAAGAAATCACATTCAGAAGATTTGTCAAAACAGTGCCAGTAACCTGATTAATGGATATCCTGTAACTTCTAGCCTATGGCAAGTTAGGAATACTTCCAAAAGTTCCAAATTATGTGGCCTTATTTCCAAAGTAAAACTGATGCATTAGGAATGCTTCTTTTTAAGTTTCTGACCAAGGGTTTCAACAGCCTTGTCCTTTTGCTTCTTTTCCCTTATAACAAATCATAAATATTGATAAAAACCACTACAATCCTAGCACAATAACAATGCAATGTTAAGTATGATTGCATGAAGACTGCTTACTCTGCAGTGTGTTTATAAATGTGTGTGAGGAAGAGGGTATGCTGCAAATTAACTCTAAAATGCAGCCAACTATATACACTGGGATTAATTAACCTAGTTAAGTTGTAACTTAAGCAACAAAGCACAGCAAAGCTTCAAAATGTGGAGGAACAGGGGAAATCCATCCATCGCTTAGTGCCATGCTACTCTACTACTGCCTTCTGAAACAACTGAAACATACTGTATAGGATCAAAATTCCGAAACTGACAATTTTGAAAGTATCTCTAATATTTGAAACAAAATTTAAAAAATCCTTCCAGTAGGCACCTTAGAGACCAACTAAGTTTGCCATTGGTATGAGCTTTCGTGTTCATGCACACTTCATCTATCTTCAGATACACGAAAGTTCATCCGCATGACAAACTTAGTTGTTCTCTAAGGTGCTACTGGAAGGATTTTTGTTTGTTTGTTTAAACTACGGCAGACCAACACGGCTACCTACCAGCATCTAATATTTGAGATACTGTTTATGACTTATTTTAATCTGCTGTGGGTTCCCTACGGGGCAAACAGCAAGATAAAAATTATTGCATGCCTATGTGTCTGCCTTCCTTTCATCACTATGTAGTTACTTGAGCAATGAAATTCCAGTCCTCAAAGATCACTAGGATACCTTAGTGCCTTGTGGCAGTGAAGCCTTGCCATGAATGTCGTGCTTGAAAAAGGAAGCAATGGGCATGTGCAGGAGGGCCAGGCTTTGGGTATGAGCAAAGAGATATTCCCTCGTGAGCTGCCAATTTGGGTAGCTAGCTGCCTGGGAAGGTTGGGTGTGATGAAATCCTTACCTTTGTCAATGTGTATTTCTATTATTTTTTTCTCTCTAACCACCTTGTTGCCATTGCAGGTGGTGCATCTGTCTTTGGGATTTATTCGTTCCCCTTGGCCTTTACAGTCTGGACAAACAGTCTGGATTTGCTGCACCATCCCAGGTGCGATCTGCTGAACAAGCACCTGCACTCCTCTTCCTTTGCATGTAGGACACTTTTCCACAGCACCTTTCTTTCCACCGAGGCCTTGGAAGGAAACACATAAGCACACACACACACAGTAACTCACCAAGCTCTCATTACCAATCTCAACATCCGTGTATAGCTCTCGTACCAAGCAAACAGGGCTTTGACTACATCTTATCTACGAATTCAGTGCCAAACATTACTCCCTCTGAGCTCTGCGTCTCCCTGGGTCTGGCATAATTATTCAAAATAATGAACAAGTCTAAGCATATTTATGTACAGTTTGGACAACAGCAAGGAAACTATTTGATTAAGTCCACAAACATTGCTAGGCTGCTCAACAGTTTCCAGTGCACTCTTTGAACAGAACAATCTGTTCACTTCTCATGACTTTTCATAAAACTGCCAAATATTTGACAATAGCCTTGAGAAGTGGAGATCAGTTGGAATCCCATCAGTTCACAATTTATGTGATATACACTTATCAATCCACAACTGACCTGTATCATCGACCAGAGATGAACACCTTTTTAAAGAGGATCATGGCCACTTTTCCTATGGACTCATTTTTTTTTTGATAGCAATCATTCTTGTTTTGTCATTAAAAAGAATGTTTGCTGTTAAGAAAATTAGCCGTTTGCCCGTTTCAGAGGCAAATACGTCTGAAAGAGAAAGTTTCCCGTTTCACCCCTTTGTGGATTGAGATTTTGGATCTTAAGTTCCCTTGGGGAGTGAATTTAACTTGGCAGCTTGTAGAAGAATACAAGCTTCCTAATTAGGTAAAGTATATTTTTCTCCATTCCCATCCTCAGAAGTTTGTCCCAAAAGTGATTTCTAGAGATAGAGTCAAATGCTCCTTTAAGGTCAAGAAAAGGGAAATTCTAGAAAATACCACTTGTAGAAAGACTATGCCTCTGTGCATAGACAAATAGAATCCGCTGTGCATAATCGGTTGGTTGTTAGTAGGGAGTGGTATTCACATGGATTTAATGTAGCCTTCTTTATGTTTACTCAGGATGGGGATAAGATGGAGATAGTAGCCAGGTTTCGGCACCATGCAATGAGGACTGGTGAATGCTTATACAGTGGTACCTTGGGTTACATACGCTTCAGGTTACAGACTCCACTAACCCAGAAATAGTACCTCAGGTTAAGAACTTTGCTTCAGGATGAGAACAGAAATTGTGCTCTGGTGGCGCAGCGGTAGCAGGAGGCCCCATTAGCTAAAGTGGTGCTTCAGGTTAAGAACAGTTTCGGGTTAAGAACAGACCTCTGAAACAAATTAAGTACCGTATTTTTTGCTCTATAGGACACACCCGACCATAGGACGCACCTTGTTTTAGAGGGGGGAGAACAAGAAAAAAATCTCCCCCTCTCTGCCCAGCGCCCCTCCAGCGAAGCCGCAGGAGGCGCTGCGCAGAGAGGAGGAGAATTCCCCCCCCTTGTTTTCCCCCGCCTTCAGGCGGCTACCTTGGAAGCCTGGAGAGCGCGAGGGGTTGGGGCGCACCGACCCCTCCCGCTCTCCAGGCTTCAGGTTGCTTTCGACCTGCTCTTTGGGGCTGGCGAGGGGAAGCCCACCACCAGCCCCAAAGAGCAGGTTGGGGAGCAGTGGAAAGGCGTGCAGCCTTCCCGTTGCTCCGCGAGCTTCTCGGGGCTGCTGGGGAAGCCCAGGGCTATGGCTTCTTTAGCCCCGCGCACGCTCTCCCGGCTGGTGAGGTGGTGCGCGGCTATGGCAATACCCCACCTCCCGCAAAAGCCCACAGGAGCTGCGCACCCTTTAAGGAGTGCGCGGCTCCTTTGGGCTTTTCTACAAGGAGGGAGAAGGGAGTGACTGGCCGCATCAGTCCCTTGTCCCTCCTGAGGAAAAGCCCGCAAGAGCCGTGCGGAGCTTGTGCGCGGCTTTTGGGGGCTTTTCCTGCCTGCCTCCCCCCTGCATTCGCTCCATAGGACACACACACATTTCCCCTTCATTTTTGGAGGGGGAAAAGTGTGTCCTATAGAGCGAAAAATTCGGTACTTAACCTGAGGTACCACTGTACAATGTTAACTCAAGTGTTAGATGCAGGTTTCTGATGAGTGATTTTATTGTACTGAACCATACAGGAATCTTGTGTAAACGTCAATAAAGGTTTGTGAATTTGAAAGAACGTAATGGCACATTCTTGATTTTAGATTTAAGAATGGTTTGGTGAGCACCGCAAGTACTTCCTGAGTAATCACACCCACAAAATGATTCTGTGTCTGACTTTAATGTATTCAAGGCAGCTGGTGCCTTCAAATATCCCTGCATATAATGTTCAGCATTTTCACTTGAGGTTACAGGAGTGGCCTTTAGAACACGTTTTGGGCACAGCCCAACTTCTATATTCAAGTTCACTGAGTCATTACCTTTGCACTTATCACAAATTACATTCTTCTGAAGCGCCAGCTTTCTTGTGGCTCCATTGTACAAGTCTTCAAGGGATATACTCAACTGATGGACAACGTTCTTTCCTTAATGAAAATGAAGGTCAGATGCTTAACACAAGATCCCCATTTCCAATGTTCATTTTAAGCTTTTTATCCTACCTCCCTGCAAGCCTAACAATCCTCCAGAATGGAATGTGTACCTTTTACTAAGAGGAAACTGCTTCTGGAACACAACAGCTCTGTTTCTGCAATACGGCTTAGCTTTTCAGAATTTTGTAAAGTTAGCTTCCTATATAGCTATTTAATTTTTTTTTCTTTTTAACTTATCTGTAATGCCACACATGGACAAAACCAAGATGAAATTCCCCTCATCTGGCTTTATCATATATGCATCCTAGGCAAAGAAGAAGGCCATGGCAGTTCCTCCCTCTCAAAGGCAATTTTCTTGAAAAAAACAGCCAGGGCTGCCAGCAACCATGGCAAGATATAATTTAAAAAAATGTACTTGGGAAGGTTGAGCAGAGGCTATTGACCAGAATAAACTTGGTCCTCTGGACAACTTACCTCTATCCACTTCCTTGTTTAGACACTACCGGGCAGTGCTGAAATATGTATCCCTAAACCAACTAGTTTTCAAATGCATTTGTATTAATAGTTATAGCCCTCAAATTCTAAACACTATTCTAAGTGCAGAACAAACCCTCCCCCCCCCCCAGGGGAAACTCAAAATTAGTATGTTTCCTGGATATGAAACCAAAGAACTGATTAAACTATCCTGGTTTGAATTTTGCATATATATTTTTTGTTCAACCCCACCCCCCAAATTATTTGGTTCTGAGGTCTATCACCTGAATCTAAGCATTTCCAAAGATAACCTCAAGTTACAGTGCTTCAGATAAACCACACTGCCTTTTCAGCAGTAATGCTAAGTAAGATATTGTTGCCATATTCCCAGAATGGAAAAAACAGGTGCAACAGGGCCAACAAAAGTCAATCATTAATAATAGTAGCTTTGCCTTACAGTAAGGCCAAGAGAGCTGCCTCATGAATGAAACCTTCAGTTGCAGTTCCCATTGGTAACTACAATGGAACCTTGGTTCTCCAACGCCTAGGTACTCAAACATTTCAGCTCCCAAACGCCGAAAGCCCGGAAGTAAGTGTTCTGGTTTTTGAACTCTTTTTCGGAAGCCGAACATCAGATGCGGCTGTCAGCTATTGTTTTCAGGGCACCCACGCCAATCAGAAGCAAAGCCTTGGTTTTCGAATGTTTCGGAAGTTGAACAGACTTCCGGAACGTGTTACATTCAAGAACCAAGGTACCAGTGTAAGTATTTTATGCTTTGGACACAATACTACAGTAGCATTCTACATTTTGGTCTCACACACTAGAATTTAACTGATGCAGTATTTAAAACACACATGCATACCTCTTCTTTCTCTATTCATTCTGCCTCCACCACCAAAGAACATGTCAAAGATGTCCATGGGTGAAGAGAAATTGCCGCCACTTAGGCCTCCTTCTTTAATAGCTTGCTCCCCACCCTGGTCATAGAGGTCTCTTTTCTTTGGGTCTGACAGAACTTCATAAGCCTGGGATATGAGTTTAAACTAAGAAGAGAAAGAGACCCTCTAAATAGCTGGCTAGCAGACAACAATAGTTAAGTTTCATACAAGTGATTAAGAAAACTCCTGAACATCCATCAAGAGACTATTCAGTAAATATATACCCAGCAAAAGCAGTCGTCCACCTATTTTAGAGTATTTTCCCCCCTGCAGTGGTTAATATAAGAAAAAGCCAGGCCAAAATAAATGCTGTAAAGGAAATTATATCAATATAATATAATATATCGATCAGCCACGGAAAATAAAACAGATATACAGCATTACTCACTGAGGAAAATGCTCTATTGCCTGCAAGACTTCCCATCCCTGGGTTCAGATGGAACCCAAGAAATTACTAGCAAAATGCCAATCATTTTGATGGATAAAATGTAATCTATATTGCAAGGATCTCCGGAATACAGTGTGTGTGTGTGTGTGTGTGTGTGTGGATACTCTGTATGGACACCCACTGTACTCCTGTGCATAGAGTACCTGTTTTAGGACTGTTGTTTAGTCGTTTAGTTGTGCCCGACTCTTTGTGACCCCATGGACCAGAGCACGTCAGGCACTCCTGTCTTCATTTTAGGACTACTAAGTGTGTGAAATGTTGGTCATTCCCACTACAATAACTAAGCACAGTGGTTTACTTCCTTCTGCAAAAGACCAGCCACTTGCTTTCATGAACTGAAAAATAAAACATGTGCCTCCTAGCTGGTGTCTCAACTGGCCCACCTGCAGTTGCCTTCCTAAGACCCCCACTTCACCCTCTCCAACAGAAGTCCATACCCGCTCGCCCTCGCTGGGATTCTTGTCCGGATGGAACTTCAGGGCTAACTTGCGGTAGGCCCGCTTGATCTCATCCGAGGTGGCACTTGGCTTCACCCCCAGCGTATCATAGTAGCCAGTTTCCTTCACCATGGCAGCAGCCTGAGAGGATGAAAGAAACAGAAGGAATGAAGACAGCACTCAGGTTTTTCTTCATCAAATTTCCCTCATTTTGCTAAAGAATTTCCCATCCTGGAATGCAGGTTGTCATCAAATATGTTTGAAGGCACTAAGAAAGCTTTGTATATGGTAAACACCAGAACTGGATACTGCCAATTAATCAAATGTTCCCTTTTTAAGCTGGGGTTTAAGACAGAAGAACTTGTAAAAATACAAATGGCAAGAACCATTTTAGAAGATGTATGCTCTTTCCTTACACACAAAGTAAATGCTTCATTATTTTCTACATACATTTCATTGTCTAAACACAAAACATGCTTTCTTCAGAACTACTGTATTATGTAAATGTATACTTTAACAAATTAATCCAAAATGAACGCAATTGAATGAACACATTAAACAAGCACAAAAATTGTCCCAGACAGTCCTTACTTTCTTCAATTATCAGAACAGATATCCTCTGGTACAACAGGATTCACCCTTCCACTCCTCCTCCCTGCAGCCCCCCCAAACTCTGCTTAGGATGGTGGGAGACCCTCTGCAGCAGGTTTGAGGATGGTGGGGGAACAGAGAAGGGGAAGTCCCCTGACAGGGTTATTGGCTGTTGATATGCGACTATGCATTTTGCATGCTGTTTTCAGTCACATTAAGAATATTTCGGCATCTTCATCTAATGCATTATTTCATTTCATCTACTTGAGGGAACTGGAATTTTTTTTTTCAAACACTGATAAGAGAACATAATAGCAACACAGCACAGATTTTTAAAGTTTTGTTTATAGGTTAAATAACTATGGAAAAACAAATTCCCATCAACTTAGAGCAGAAAAAATCCAACAGAAGGCCCACACCACTAGACACAGAAACTACTTAAAAATGACAAAATCAGTTTGCTGCTCTCCTTTTTTAAAGAGTATTCTAGTATCTAAGACACTGAGGCCTTTAGCTCAATGACAGAGCACTTGTTTTTGCCTGCAGAGTCCTTAATTCTCCAACCCTGGGCATCTCCAGCTGGTGTTATGGAAAGACTGCCGTCTGAAACCCTGGAAAACTGATGCCAGTCAATGTGCTGCCCTAGATGGACCCATGGGCTGACTTGCTGCAAGGCAGCTTCTTCAGATCATGTCTCAGGTCTCAGCCTGGAGTTTTCTAGAAGGCCTTAGATGAGACACTTGGCTTCAGCCACTTCACTACCAAGGCGGCTCCGGGTGTCCTCTTTTAACCCCAGTGCCGCCACACGAGGTTAACAGCGTGGACCTCACAGCGTTTGCCTTAACTACTACAAGGCAACTTATAGAAAACCCTCTGAACGCTCAAAAACACAACGGAAACACTATGTTCCCCCAACATTTCCAAAATGCACATTAGAAATTATCGTATTGTACCAATAACAAGCTCTACTTGATGCAATTCTCGTTTCTTCATTCATCTGTATTTTTATAATCCTCTTCACCACCAAAAACAGTGTTTGCGCCTATTGGCATCCCCAACGCAAAGCACTGCCTCGCGCGACCCCTTTCCATTCCCCCTCTCCGTTGCCAGCCAGAGCGGCGCCTGAGGAGGCAGGGGGCGAGGCGCCCGGCGCCAGGGGAGCCAGAGCAGGGCGCCGCCGAGGGCGCGGAAGGGGCCCCCAGGGATCATCCAGCCCACCCCCAGTCCCACTGCTGCGCCCGCAGCTCTGAAGGCGTTGGCGGCGGCGGCGGCGAGTCCTTCCTCGGCCCGCCTCCGCCCGCATTCCCATCCCGCGCCCGCACCTCAGCCTCGCCGGCGCTTCTCTCGCGTCTCCCTCGCGCGCTCCGACCCGGCGAGCGGCGCCTCGACCGAGAGCCTTTTATAGGCGCCGGCGCCGCGAACTTTCTGGAACGACGCCGCCGTGACGTCACGACTAAAGCCTCGACAAACCTAGCGGGACCAATCGGCGAGCGCCGGGAGGGCGGAGGCTCCGCCCCCTCCCTTCGACGTCCATTCAGAGGGGAGACGAGGACGGAAAGGGCGCCTCGGCCGCGCGGAGTTGCTAAGCGACGGCCGCCGCAATCGGGCCGGCGCCGTGCGCGAGGAGGGCGGAGCAGGAGGCCCCGCCTCTTGCCTTATATGGCAGCCGGCGGCCGAGCGCCTCCCGGATTCTGCCGCTTTCTCGTTGCTTCGCGAGCGGCGCTTCTGGGCGCCCCAGTGCGCAGTCTCCGCCCAGGAGGACGGCGGCGGCGGCGGCGGCAGCGCTGCTCTAACGAGTTCCTGTTTTGCACAGCTGCCTTGCGATTCGTCCTTCTCTTTCCGCCTCCCCCGCGGGGTCCCTTCCGACCCCACCAAGCCGGGATTCCTCTCGGAGGAGCTGAAGCGCCGGGGCCTCCCGCGTGGGACTGGCTGGGGAGGGAACCTGCCCGGCGGGGCGCGCCCGGCTGGTCCCCCGGGGCTCCGGGCAGGAGACTGCCCCGCTTATTTCTTACCATGTATTTATTAAATGTATTAGTCTCCTGTTATGGCCCAAGGCATAGCTGCTTGCAAGCTAGGACCTAGGCTCACGTGGTTGACCTGCAAGCCCTGGCAGGTGTCAATCACCTGGTGTCATAATTACATCAGAAGATGTAATCGTCCCACTCGCTTGCTAAAGCTGTCACCCCACCCCCACCCCGCTACTGAAGGAGGTGAGGACAGGTACCCCACCTAGGCCCGAAGTCACCCCCCCTCAAATCAGGCCTCAAGATTTTTTCCAAAATTACTTTCTCAGTAGTTAGAAGCATTTCGCTGTGCTGTAACAAAGGTAGCTGAATAGAACAATGCCTTTTCGCTTCTCAGGCTAGCTGACCTTGCCAAAAAGTACATTCAACTTGCAACTTTTCTTTCTGTGCCAATAGAGCAAGAGAAAAGAAACATATCTTGGACACGCTGAATGCAAGGCTTCTCGTCCCCTTTTCCTGGGAAAGGCACCAAGAGTCCAAAAGAGTCCCAAGACAGGAACTTTCTGTTCATGCTCAGGAAACTCAACATGGGACAGGACTCCGGAGGAGGAGGAGAAAGGGGAGGGAACTGAAGGGGAATATATGCTCTGTGCAAATGGCTGTGAACTCATGCTTGCTTTGTGAATCTATCACACTTGCTCCTTCTACCAGCCCGGATGGTAGAAATAAAGCTTTTTCACCGAAACTATTCCTTGAGTGTCTGTTGACTCCCATTTCCCCGTCCCGGGCGCAAAGCTCTTCTCACCCGAAGCTAAAAAGGCTACACTACCATATGGATCTGGAAAGCCAGGCCAAAAAAATTGCTGGTTGGTTTATTTTAATGCATTTATCTTGCCCCTTTTTTCTCCACGGAGCTCCAGGTGGAGTCCATGGTCCTCCCCTCCTCATTTAATCCCCACAACAACCCTGTGAGGTAGGGGAGGCTGAGAAGCAGCCCAAGGTCACCCATAGCTGGGGGGGGGGGTTCTCCCAGGTCCTCACCTGACACTCTCACCACCCCACATAGGTCAGATATAGAATTGCACGGATAACAAGGGGTGGATAAAACTGAATTCCAATCCCCACTTGGCTGTGATACTTGCTTGGAGAGCCTGGGTCATTCTCTGCCTCTCAGCTTAATCTACCTCACAGCCCTGTGGTTGTGAAGGTAAAATTGGGAAGGGGGTACCATGTAGGCCACCCGGAGCTCCTTGGAGAAAGGGTCAGATACAAACATAATAAATAAGCAAATTAAAACAAAATTCGAGATGAGAGTCAACTCCATTGAGCTCCATGAGATGCAATTCCAAGCAAACATTCATATTTTAAAATGTATTAAACATTTGTTCTCTATATTGGATATATTGATATATCCAATATTTTGTTGGATATCTCATAGAATCCTAGAGTTGGAAGAGACCACAAGGGCCATCGAGTCCAACCCCCTGCCAAGCAGGAAACACCATCAGAGCACTCCTGACATATGGTTGTCAAGCCTCTGCTTAAAGACCTCCAAAGAAGGAGACTCCACCACACTCCTTGGCAGCAAATTCCACTGTCGAACAGCTCTTACTGTCAGGAAGTTCTTCCTAATGTTTCTTGTGGTTGTTTTCTGCTGCTCCAGAGAAGCGGACACGGAGCAATGGATCCAAACTACAAGAAAGAAGATTCCACCTAAACATTAGGAAGAACTTCCTGACAGTAAGAGCTGTTTGACAGTGGAATTTGCTGCCAAGGAGTGTGGTGGAGTCTCCTACTTTGGAGGTCTTTAAGCAGAGGCTTGACAACCATATGTCAGGAGTGCTCTGATGGTGTTTCCTGCTTGGCAGGGGGTTGGACCCGATGGCCCTTGTGGTCTCTTCCAACTCTAGGATTCTATGACACACAATTTGGAAACAAATTGCATTGTTAGGATGAGCCTTCCTCAACTTGGTGCCCTCCAGATGTTTTGGGACAACAGCTGGAGCTGATGGCTGATTAAACCATCTACAGCCTTTAAGATGTGTTTGCAGAGAGGGGAATTGCTTTTTTGTTATGATTTAATCGCAGTGCCTGGAGACAATCGGTCAGGCAGCATATCCACAGCAGGGACTAGAGGAGGAATGAGCGCTGGGAGGAGTGCAGAGAGAAGAAGAAGTGCCAAGGTGCATCTGCAGCAGCCTTCCTCTTCCCCAGCTGCAACAAAACCTGTCTCCTCCTCTATAGCCACAGCAGGCACTGTAACTCTCCATTGGTTTGACTTTAGCTCTGAAAATGCAGTCCTCCATTGTCTCCCGAGACAGACGGATGCCAACAACAACAGTTTTTAATTTTTGTTTTATGTTGTAATCTGCCCTGTGATCTTTGGATGAGCAGTATATGAATTTAATAGTTAAAATAAATAAATGGGGGTTGTACTCAAAATATCTGCAGGGTGTTAGTGGTGTGTTGAGGGGGGAGGCTGACTGAATGTTATGTGTGCAAATCCTTCAGAAATATTGGGATGTCTCCAAAGTCAGTCGTACTCCGAGCAGACCCCTTGAAATCAATGAATATGACTAATTTCAAAATTGCCACTGTAGGCTCCTTTGGGAAGAATGTAAACTAAATTAAAAATTATTCAGGTACATTGATTTCAATGGGTCTACTCTGAGTAACACTTTGCTGGATACAACCTACTGGGGTACATTGTTCTGCTAGTGGAAGCCAGCACAAGGACTGCTGCTGGTGCAAGTCTCCTGCCCCCTTCCCATGTGTCCCATGTGTCTTCCCCAGGCCTGCTCTGGGGGGGGGGTCAAGAGAACCCCCAAAAGAGTGCATGGGAGGGAGTAGGAGAGGGGAGATGGTTCTGTTTAGTCCAAAGAAATGCTTGCAGCGATGAAGCCATCTCAGAGCCACGTTGCATTCCTGCCATTACATCCGCACAGGGCTCTCCAGTGGTGAGCTTGGAGATAGGATCCATGTGCCTGGGTGACAGGCAGCCTGTCTTGGCAGAGAGGTCCGTTCAAACTGGCCCAGTAAGCAGAGAGCAAGAATGCACAGATCTGAAATTTAGGAAAGGCTTCCACGAGGGAGTGAAATGCAATTCATAACAAACATCTAGAGAGCTTTGTGCTAGAATGACCTGGCAGTTTAGAAGTAGTTTTCTGAAAGTGTGCTGACATGTTATAAAATAGTATCTTGGATAACTTTGATTTAAAGGAAGGAATATGCATGGAATATAAGGAGGTTGTCTTACTGCATTTCCATCAGCTTGTTTGTCCTCGGTTGCTTGTCCATCCACTTGCTGCTTCTCTGCAGAATTGGCACTGGATGCCTTGTCCTCTGCTGGCTGCCCATTAGCCTTCTTCTCCTCCGAGGGCTGCCCGTTGGGTTTTTTGTCCTCTTTAGGCTCCATTTCAGGTTCCTTTGTTTAGATATGCTGAAGTAGATTGGGAAAAACATTCAGAAATGATGAGATATTGTCAGGGGTTCAGGAGCAGAGGCGAGGGCAAGGGAGGAAACAGAGAGCGAGGGGGAGGAGGCCGAAGAAAAGATGAGTGATGACGATGACCCGAGATCTCCGAGTCTTTCCAGTGAATCAGAAGATTCACAGAAAGGAGCGCCAGTGGTCAGAGCAAGGGGGGAGCCTAGGGGGACACCCCAGGAAGAAGGGTCCAGAGGGGGCTCAGAGGGCAGCAGTTGGAAATCGGGGCCAGCGTCACCAACAGAGCGCAGTGGAGAGGAAGGGCGCCAGGTACCGAGCTCTGGCAGCTCGCAGCAGAGGGGAGGGCATGAGTCAGGAGTGGCCACACCTCCATCGGGGAGCGAAGAAACGGTTAAGCGGAAAGTGGAAGGTTGGGCGCACGCGCCAAGTTCAAATGCACACGAAGGTGGCGCAGTAAGCAGCCCGGAAAGGGAGCCAGGTCCTAAAGCCCGACGCAAGGAGACAGAAGGGTCCGGGGGGTCAGCGTCAGAAGAGTCCAGGAAGGAAGAGACCACGGGGGGCAGAGGGACCCAGAGAAGAACGGTCAGGCGGAAAAGGTGGAGTAAGGCTAGGGTACAGGGGGCGGAGACTCAGACGGAGCTTTGCCGGTCTAACCCATAAGACGTAGAGCTGCACGCAGCAGCTTGAGAATGGAAACTGTAACTCAATAAAGACTTTTATAAAGTGAACGCTGGCTAGCGTGATCCTCTGTGAGCTAGGATCTGGAAGCAGCTCTGACAGTAAGCTCCGTCTCAGATTGTGGGCATCTGCAGCCTCGCGGAGAGGAGAGAAGGCGGGTGCCTACTAGCGAGCTCACGAACGGCAGACAATATGACGGCCGAACAGCAGATAGCGGATCTCAGAGAAACAGTGACACGACTGAATGCCGAGATACTTGCATCCAGGAAGAGGGAGGAGGAAGCAGCTGCCGCCTACAGAGATCTCCAGGTCAGGTTGGAAATGCTTACGAAGCAAGGGCAACTGACACCCAGACCGGAGGGGATTGGGTTGGGGAGACGAACAGGCGGTCTAGTCTCTCACTTCGATGGGAATTTACAACAGTACCCCAACTTTAGAGCAGATGTAATGTGTGCACTGCAACTGCTGGACAAAGACTTTAGAGATGAGCAAGAGAAGGTGGGATTTATCATGTCCCATTTGCATGGAGATGCTAAAGCATGGCTGCGCAATTTGTGGAGAGATAAGGATCCAGCGCTCCAAAATGCGGATGCCTTTATTAAAGTGATGGATGGGTGCTTTTTATCAAGCATAGACGTGGATCTTGCCCGGAAGGAGGTACATGGACTGAAGCAGGGGAGGGCCAGTGTAAGGCAGTATCACGCCCGCTTTTTTGCATTGGTCAGTGCCCTGGAATGGGACAGAGATTCGGCTCCAGTCAGAGACCTGTTTTGGGAAGGATTGAACAGCGCGGTTAAAGACGAAATTGCAAGGGGGGAGAGACCCCGGAGCACGCAGGAGATCGTTCAGAGGGCGCTGGCGGTGGGGGTGCGTCTGGAAGAACGTCCATGGAGCAGGGACGAAGGGCGTGGAGGGCGCGAACCAGCCAGGGACTACTCCTTCCTTCCCAGAGAAGCAGCGCGTGCGCAATCCACGCCTCCGCCAGGAGGAGGAGCGGAACCTATGGAGGTGGGAGCTGCAAGGGCTCAGTCAGCAACCAGAGCCCTAGCACCGGGAGCAGTGAAAGCGAAGCCTCCTAGAGGGAACAGGAAGTGTTACATCTGCGACAATCCCCAGCATATGGCGAAAGAGTGTCCCCAGAGGCTCCACAAGCACACTGCAGCCTCAGCAATGGTAACTGCAGCAACGCAGCAAGGAGAACCTCAGCAGGGAAACGACGGAGTCTGGCTGGAGACAGAGGCACTGGGGCCCAGCCAGACGTGTCAGTGAAGCAGTCCCCAGAGATTTTGCAGCCCACAGACCCCCTCCCGCCCAAACCAGTAGTGCGGCTCACCGCATCGCTCCAGCTACCCAATGGCCTCACCATGGACGTGCCGATCACCATTGACTCAGGAAGCAATGCAGACTTTATAGGGCAAGACTTTGTCGACCGGCACGCTATACAGTTACTGCCTGCCACACTGCCCCTGCAGGTCGTCACGGTGGATGGCAGGGAGCTGCTCGGGGGGCAAGTGGTGAAGCAAACGCCACCAATGGTGATGCGACTTGGGAATCACAAGGAAGTCATCAGCTTCAATGTCACTCAACTATCGGACACGCCTATTGTATTGGGCATGAGTTGGCTGGACAAGCACAGCCCGACGCTGGCGTGGTACCAGAGGCAGCTGACCTTCGGCTCTTCCTATTGTGCTGAACACTGCATCCTGCCCCGGCAGGAAGGAGAGGAAGAGGAGTCACAGCTGCAGCTAGGGACGCTGCAAGCGGTTCCCCACAAGTACACAGAATTTTTGGAGGTTTTCTGCGAGAAGGAGGCGAACAAGCTACCCCCCCCACAGACCGTACGACTGCAAGATTGACCTCCTCCCAGGGGCGGCGTTGCCAAAAGGGAAGCTGTATTCCATGTCTGAGGACGAATTACAGGAACTCAAAGAGTTCATAGATCACAATTTGGAGCGCGGTTTCATCCGAGAGTCCAAGGCAGTGGGGGGCAGTCCTGTATTCTTTGTCAAGAAGAAAGACACGCCCAAAAAAAGGCTCGTAGTGGACTACCGGACCTTGAACGCGGTGACCGCGCCATCGGACTTCCCCATGCCCAGGATAGACGACCTCCTCGCGACGGTGCGCAAGGGATGCGTCTTCACCAAGTTGGACCTGCGAGGGGCATACAACCTCATTCGCATGCGGGAAGGCGATGAGTGGAAGACAGCCATGTTCACGCCCCTGGGCACCTACGAATACAGAGTTATGCCTTTTGGATTGCAAAATGGCTCCCACTGTTTTCAAGCTTTCATGCATCACGTGCTGGCGGGGCTCCTCTACAAGAAGTGTGTCTGTTTCCTGGATGACATACTCATCTTTTCTGACTCGCAGCAGGATCACGACAGAGACGTCAAGGGAGTGCTGAGCAGACTGCAGCAGCATAGGCTCTACGCCAAGCTGGAAAAATGCCAGTTCGACGTGTCGGAGGTGGACTTCCTGGGCTACAGGTTGTCCGATAAGGGGCTCGCCATGGACAGCGCCAAGGTTTGCGCGGTTTTGGATTGGAAAAGTCCGCGCAACAGGAAGGAGGTCCAGCGGTTTGTCGGCTTTGCGAACTTCTATCGCAAGTTTATCAACGGGTTTGCGATGCAGACGGCGGCCATCACAGACACGCTCAGCTCCAAGAAGAAGAAGTTCATCTGGACGGAACAGGCGGAGCAGTCCTTTCAGGCACTCAAGCGTCTCTTCGCGTCGGAAGAGCAGCTACTACACGTCGACCCCAGCAGACCAATGAGGGTGGAGACGGACGCCTCGGACAGAGCCGTGGGAGCAGTGCTGTTGCAGCAAGACCCGCAGGGGGCGTGGAGACCGGGAGCGTTCTACTCCAGGAAGCTCACCAGGTCAGAACAGAACTACACCATCTGGGACAGGGAGTTGTTGGCCATTCATGCAGCCTTTAAGGCGTGGAGGCACTTCCTGATCGGAGCCAAGCACACGGTGCAGTTCCGCACGGACCACAAGAACCTGGAGCACTGGCGCACGGCGCGGTTCCTGAACCAGAGGCAGATACGTTGGGCAGAGTTCTTTGCGGACTTCGACTTCCGCATAGAGTATGTCCCGGGGGACACCAACATCATGGCGGACGCCCTCTCCCGTAAACCGCAATACCTCGAGGAGGCGACGCCAGCGGCGGCCATGCACATCTTCGCACCGACAGCGTGGGCGTGCGCTTCCGCGACTGTTGACCTGGAGGCGGTTCGACGTGCGTTGCAGGACGACTCCTTCGCGCGAGCGAAGATGGCAGAGGCACGCAGGGGCACGACGGCGACCGGCGAGTTCCAGGTTCGAGACGGATTACTCCTCCGTAAAGGGGCCATCTACGTGCCGGGAGACGATCTTCGCGCCAAGGTACTGCAGCAGTTGCACGACGTGCCCACCGCTGGGCACTTTGGCACAGAGAAGACGATAGAATTAGTAGCCAGAGACTTCTGGTGGCCCAGAATGAGAGGGGAAGTCGCGGACTACGTGGCGAGGTGCGACACCTGCCAGAGGGCCAAACCAGTACACAGACCGCCGGCGGGACTGCTGGAACCGCTGCAAACCCCGTTCGAACCATGGGAGAGAGTGGCCCTGGACTTTGTCACGGATCTGCCCAGCTCGAGAGGCAAGACGGCAGTGCTAGTGGTGGTGGACTTGTTCTCCAAGATGGCACATTTCATTCCGTGTGCGAAGGTGGCCACGGCGGAACAGACCGCCAAACTGTTCATAGATCACGTGTTCAAGGTTCACGGTCTGCCGCGGTCTATACTGTCCGACCGGGGGCGGCAGTTCATCTCGAACTTCTGGCAGAAGCTGATGGGCTTCCTGAACGTCAAGATCAACCTGGCTTCGGCTAGACACCCGCAGACCAACGGACAAGCGGAGCAGGTCAATGCCATCATGCAGCAGTACCTGAGATGTTATGCGAATCAACAGCCCGCAACGTGGGTGGATTACCTGCCTCTCGCCGAGTTCGCCTACAACAACACGAAGCACGTGTCCACGGGGGTGACGCCGTTCTTCGCCAACAACGGAAGGCACCCCAGAACCTTCCCGGGACTGGAAAGAATGGGGGAGGGGGAGCTGCAGACAGCAGACGCGTTCGCGTCGGAGTTGCAGGAGGTCCACGATCAGCTTCGGCGGCACCTGGAGCTGGCCAAGCACGCATACAAGGTACAAGCAGACAAACACAGGAGGGTTGGCGAAGAGATCCATGTGGGAGACTGGGTCTGGTTGGCAGCCCACGCAGTACCGGCCAGGTCGTTAGCGAAGAAGAAACTAGGGCATAAACAACTGGGACCCTACCAAGTCGAAGAGCAGGTCAACCCGGTAGCCTTCAGGCTGACGCTGCCGGAGGGCTCCAGGATGCATCCGGTGTTCCACAGATCGGTGCTCACTCCCTACAAGACACCTCACAGATTTCAGGAACCAGGAACGGCGCCGAGTCCGCTCCGAGAGGGAACCGAGCAAGGGGGAGCGCCACAGGAGGAGCCCATCAACGAGGTCACAGAGATCTTGGACTCGAGATGGGGAGAAGAGGGAGTAGAATACCTTCTCGCCAGAGAGGGCACCCCGGCCAGTGCCAACAGTTGGGTGCCGGGCTACGCTTTGGAGGAACCTCTGCTCAAAGATGAGTTTCATGCCCTCTTCCCACACAGGCCCATGCCAGCAGACTTTTTCGACGATTGGCTTTTCACACCCACGCTTTCAGCCAGCACGTTCCAGGGGTTCGACTCGGACGAGGAACCGACAATGGACACACGTTCCCCGGAGGGGTCACCCTCGGGATCTGCCTCAGAACCCTCGTATTGGTGGGACAATAGACCAGAGGAACAGTGGCGCAGGAAGTGGCTGGAGGGTCCCGGGCGAGCAACGCCCCCAGGAGGGACCGATGAAGAGACGGACATGGACGTGTTCGGGGAAGACCTTGGGTTCGAGCACGGAGGCACAGAGATGGAAGCGGAGGTGACCGTTGTCGACGAGCGCAGGGAGGAAGAACCGGAAGTCTTCAGTTGGAGGCCCGCCACGGGAAGCGAACTGTATCCGGCATTCGTCCCCAGGACACTGCAGCACCCAGCTCCCGCACCGGAAGGAGGGGAGGGGGAAGGGGGGGCTTCAAGGGGGGGATGGATGTCAGGGGTTCAGGAGCAGAGGCGAGGGCAAGGGAGGAAACAGAGAGCGAGGGGGAGGAGGCCGAAGAAAAGATGAGTGATGACGACGACCCAAGATCTCCGAGTCTTTCCAGTGAATCAGAAGATTCACAGAAAGGAGCGCCAGTGGCCAGAGCAAGGGGGGAGCCTAGGGGGACACCCCAGGAAGAAGGGTCCAGAGGGGGCTCAGAGGGCAGCAGTTGGAAATCGGGGCCAGCGTCACCAACAGAGCGCAGTGGAGAGGAAGGGCGCCAGGTACCGAGCTCTGGCAGCTCGCAGCAGAGGGGAGGGCATGAGTCAGGAGTGGCCACACCTCCATCGGGGAGCGAAGAAACGGTTAAGCGGAAAGTGGAAGGTTGGGCGCACGCGCCAAGTTCAAATGCACACGAAGGTGGCGCAGTAAGCAGCCCGGAAAGGGAGCCAGGTCCTAAAGCCCGACGCAAGGAGACAGAAGGGTCCGGGGGGTCAGCGTCAGAAGAGTCCAGGAAGGAAGAGACCACGGGGGGCAGAGGGACCCAGAGAAGAACGGTCAGGCGGAAAAGGTGGAGTAAGGCTAGGGTACAGGGGGCGGAGACTCAGACGGAGCTTCGCCGGTCTAACCCATAAGACGTAGAGCTGCACGCAGCAGCTTGAGAATGGAAACTGTAACTCAATAAAGACTTTTATAAAGTGAACGCTGGCTAGCGTGATCCTCTGTAAGCTAGGATCTGGAAGCAGCTCTGACAGATATGAAAGTACCTATTCCCCAAATGCAAATTGCAAGTGTGTCCCCCTTGCCCATGATCCATTTTGGGAACACAGTACACATAAACCTTTAAAAAAAACCACTTAAAAACCCCATCCTCCACATCAGGGTCCCAATCTGGATCAGCACCACTATTCCTGCTGACAATTTGTGGAAACAAAAACAACAACCTTGCACTTTAGGACACAGATTCATAGCTAACATAACACATACTTGGATCTTAACTGTCAAATAAGTGCATCGTTCTTTGCAATCTTAAAGCAAAATTATGCATGTTTCCTCGGTGTTTCCCATGGAGGTCAGTTGTACATACCCTTTGGGGTAGTGGGTGTAGGATTTCAGGCCTAAAGTTTTCTCAGAAGTAGGACTTCCGGGGTGGCGCCATTGGTAATGGCGGATTCCCTCTAACTAGGAGGGAACCGGCTCTGCGGAAATCGGGTCTTTACCGCTACGGCGCAGTGGGGACCCTTTAAAAATCACAGGCGGGTGAAGCCTGTGACCGTGGGACTTGGCGGGCACCGTTTGCGCCCCCCCAATCGGCAAAGGAGCCCAGTAACGGGCTCTGGAGCGGAGCGGGGAAGTGGCGCGGTGCTGTGAGTCGTCTGCTTCTTCCGTGGAGCGAAGCCGCGTAGCTGTTACCGGAGAGCGCTGCCTTTTTCCTGGGACAATTTGGCTGTGAAACATCGATCCGTGAGTAGGCTAACTTCAGAACTAAAGGAACTTTACAAATTTTATGATCAATTTGGCACCGAAGCGGAGAGGTATAAACAGGAAGTCTGCCTCCTGTTCTTGTAAATGGAGTAAAGCAATGAACTTGAAAGCGGAAGCTTTAAAAGACGTTGGAAAAGGACAATAATTTTGAGCATCAAGATAGTGTTTTTCCCCCTTTAAAAGCAGGGGAGGAGGGGGGAGAAGATTGGAACATTATTTCCCTGCAAAATAGAGGGAGAGGAGCAAAAATCCACCGCTCAAAACCCTGGAATGGTTCCCAGTGACAGTAAGAAAGCCGTATTGAGAATCACACTGCTTTTGATTTTGACAGTTAACTCTGCATTTGAGATACAACTAAGATACAATGTTGCTGACTGGATATAACTGAGATAGAAACTGTTGTCTTTTTGATCAACTGGGGGGCGAAAGGGAGAAGTTAATTACTTTAAAGACATTTCTGATTGTTACTGTGTCCCCTAGAGGAAGTTTGAAACTGTTGCAATTGTAGCTGGGCTAAGGGGATTTTCCATTTCAAAACAACGTTGACTTCGAGCGTGAGATCGACCTTGGGCCATATCTAGAAGGATATGGCAGATGGGAAAGAGAAGATAGATTTGTTACAAGCAACGAGGTCTGGCAAAGTACTTCGCACAGATGGCGGGCTGCAAAGAAGGGCTTCGACATCTGGCCCTTCTGGTTTACCAACAGTAACCACATCGGCACAACTAAAACCCAAAGGTATGGCCACTGACGATGCCCTGGCTCAGGCACTAGGAAAAATAAATGAATCTTTGGAAAGAATAAGTAAACAAGTAGCCGAGGCATCGGGCAAAATAGATCAAAATACCATAAGTATTAACAATTTGGGACAGAAAGTAAATACTAACACAGAAAATATTCAGAAATTATTGCAGGAATCCACTTTGACACGAAAGACAGCCGAGGAGGCTAAAGAAATTGCAACTGCTACAGCCACTGTCTTAGACGAGAAGGTACCACTGTTGCATAAACAACTTGAAGACCACAAGTCAATACTGTCTATGATTGAGCTGAAGGAGAAACAGGTGAATTTAAGGGTCAGGGCCGTACCTGAATTGGAAAAAGATAATTTGATTGAATTTCTCACACAGGAATTTGCAGACTTTTGGAACCCAGATTTGGGGAAGGATA
This sequence comes from Podarcis bocagei, assembly GCF_964188305.1. NCBI lineage: Eukaryota > Metazoa > Chordata > Lepidosauria > Squamata > Lacertidae > Podarcis > Podarcis bocagei. Next base: position 1,081,726 of record NC_138139.1, read on the forward strand.
ATTTCAAGATAGTGAGAGCTTTTAGGCTTGGAAGAGGAGGGAGGAAGAACAGGGTGAGAGACTGTTTGATCACCCTCCGAACAAAAGAGGAGAGAGATAAAATCTTGAGTCTGCACTTCCAGAAGACTTTGGAAATACATCAGTCGAAAGTGGAAATATTTAAGGATATTCCGAAACATCTTTTGGACCTTAGGTCCAATTACAGAGATTTGGTCGATCTGTTGAGAAGCAACGGAATCATTTTTAGGTGGGAATTTCCCCAAGGCCTATCCTTCAGTTATAAAGGAAAGAAGATAAAAATAAGATCAGAAGACGACAAAGATAAATTTTGGAGAGACCACGGAGAAGACCTGCAGAAGAAAGTTACAGGGGAGTTAAGAGCACTTGTAAGTGAAACTTTAGGCATACCAGATTTACCTCCGGAACTAAAAGATCGCCTGAAGAAGGTGATACCACCGACAGAACAGGAACAGGCACTGGGTGCAGTTGGAGGAGAAGTAAAGTAACTACATCATGGCTCTGCAACTTTTAAGCTGGAATTGTAATGGTTTGAATTCCCCTCAGAAAAGGAGATCTGTGTTTCATTTATTAAAAAAGGAACAATTGGACTTGATTTGTTTACCAGAAACACATATAACAAGGTTACACAGGAAACTACTAATTAATAAAAGACTTGGTCAGGAGTTTATTTCATCGGACAAGGTTAAAAAAAGAGGGGTAGTGATTTATGCAAAGGACAGATTATTACCGAAATTTATATTTAAAGATGACCAAGGAAGATTTGTGGCAATCGAAATTCAAATACAAGGAGAAAAATTTTTGATAGTAGGAATTTATGCACCAAATGAGGGGAAATCTGATTTCTTTAAAGAGTGGCATGAGACCCTGATGGACTATCTGGATTACAACATGATTTTGATGGGAGATATGAATGGAGTGGTATCTACAAATATGGACAAGGCACAAAGACAGGTAGTTACTAAGGATGGTAGACTACCGAAAACTTTCTTTGAGGTGACAGACAACTTGGACTTAGTGGATATTTGGAGGACAAAGAACCCCATGGCTAAAGAAGGAACCTTCTTTTCTGAAGCCAATATGACATGGACAAGAATTGACCAAATATGGGTAACTAGAGGAATGGCACCAAAGACAAGAAAAGTGGAACTCTGCCCAAAAACCTGTTCCGACCATAATGCTGTTAAGATGGAAATGAAACTAATACCAGCTGGCTCCTTTAGATGGAGAATGAATGACACCTTATTCAGAGATGAAGATGTGCTTAAGAAGGCCCAAAAAACTTTGAGAGACTATTTTGAGATAAATATGAGCACTAATGTGGAAAAAAGAATAATCTGGGACGCAAGTAAAGCGGTTATGAGAGGGTTCTTGATACAACAGAATGCATTAAAGAAGAGAATTCAAAATGAGAAGAAGGATAAAATTTTGGAGAAAATAAAGGAAGGTGAAAAAAAATTGAGAGCAAAACCAAAGTCTTAAGAGATTTTGAGAGAAATAAAGTTACATCAAGTGCAATATAGGAAAATGATGAATCAGGAGATAGAATGGAAAATTAAACAAATGAGACAAAAGACATTTGAGTCGGCTAATAAATGTGGGAAATTGTTGGCTTGGCAAATTAAATACAGTTACAAATCTAGAAGTGGAAGGAAGGAATATATAGAACCCAGTTGAGATTAGAAATTGTTTCCAGAGGTATTTTAAACAACTATATACACAAGGGCCACAGAAAGAAGCTGATGTAGATCGATTTTTGAAAATAAACGGATTACAAAAAATCTCTCAAGAAAATAAATTAATGTTGAACTACAAAATAACTGAACAAGAGATAGAAGGTGCCATTCAGAATATGCAATTGGGAAAATCTCCAGGACCGGATGGACTGACTTCTAAATATTACAGATCTTTAAAAGAATGGCTAGTACAACCTTTGAAAGAGGTCTGTAATGAAATAATGGAGGGGAAAAGGGAAACAATGGAGGGGAAATAATGGAGGGGAAAAGGGCACCAGAGTCGTGGAAAGAAGCATATGTCACACTTGTACCGAAAACAGAGATTGAAAAGACACAGCTCAAGAACTACCGCCCATATCACTGCTTAATGTGGATTACAAAATTTTTGCAGACATTTTGGCTAAAAGATTAAAAAGAGTGTTAGTGGAAGAGAAACATAAGGACCAAGCAGGCTTTCTCCCAGGAAGACATCTATCTGATAATGTGAGGAACATAATTAATATTTTAGAAAAATTACAAGTGAACATAAACACTAAGGCAGTTTTGATTTTTGTGGACGCGGAGAAAGCCTTTGACAACATTTCTTGGATTTTTATGGAAAAAAAATTACAGGGTATGGGGGTAGGCCAAGGCTTTGAAAATGGTATAAGTGCAATATATTCCGAACAAAAGGCAAAACTGATTGTAAATAATGTGGTGACGGAGGAAGTTAAGATTGAAAAAGGGACACGACAAGGTTGCCCAATCTCCCCATTGCTGTTTATATCGGTTCTGGAGGTTTTGCTGAATATGATAAGAAGGGACCAGTTGGTTAAGGGTATACAGGTCGGAGCTAAACAGTAAAAATTGAGAGCATTTGCAGATGACTTAGTATTGACGTTACAGGAGCCAGAATCTAGTACAAAAAGAGTTTTAGAACTGATTCAAGAATTTGGTCAGGTTGCAGGGTTTAAATTGAATAAGTCAAAAAACAAAGTTTTAAAGAAAAGTTTAACACCAACTGAGAGAGAGAGGTTAAAAAAGTCAAATACTTGGGAACATGACAGCAAAAAATGGGAATTTAAAGATAATTATGAAAAATGCTGGGTTGAAGTGAAAAAAGATTTAGAAATTTGGTCAAATTTGAAGCTTTCACTGCTAGGCCGTATTGCTGCGATAAAAATGAATGTATTGCCTAGAATGTTGTTTTTGTTTCAAACATTGCAAATTATGGACAAAATGGACTGTTTTAAGAAGTGGCAGAGAGATATTTCTAGATTTGTCTGGCAGGGCAAGAAGCCCAGAATAAAATTTAAAATACTAACAGATGCAAATGAAAGAGGTGGATTTGCCCTGCCAGACCTGAAACTTTATTATGAATCAGCAGCTTTTTGCTGGTTGAAAGAATGGCTGCTTCTTGAAAACGCTGACATTTTGGATTTAGAAGGTTTTAACAATGTATTTGGATGGCATGCATATTTATGGTATGATAAGGTCAAAGCGCATAAAGCATTTAAAAACCATATTGTCAGGAAAGCATTGTTTGATGTTTGGATAAGATACAAGGATTTACTGGAAAATAAAACCCCAAGGTGGCTGTCACCGATTGAAGCGAAAGCTCTGAAAAAGCTCAATATGGAGGTCAAATAGCCGAAATATTGGGAAATTTTGGAACAAGATGGAGATAGATTGAAATTGCAGAGTTTTGAAAAACTAAAAAACAAAGTGCGTGATTGGCTTCATTATTATCAGATAATGGAGGCATACAATTTGGACAAAAAAATCGGCTTCCAGGTGGAAAAATCAAAATTGGAAACAGAATTGTTAGAACCCAAAACTAAGACTTTGTCAAAGATGTATAACTTGCTGTTGAAATGGAATACTCAGGATGAAACGGTGAAATCTGCAATGATTAAATGGGCACAAGACATTGGACATAACATAATGATGGCTGACTGGGAACAGTTATGGACCACAGGTATGAAGTTTACGGCATGTAATGCCTTAAGAGAGAATATTATGAAAATGATATACAGGTGGTACATAACCCCAGTCAAGCTTGCAAAAATCTATCATTTGCCCGATAATAAATGCTGGAAATGTAAAGAAACTGAAGGTACATTCTTTCACCTTTGGTGGACGTGCCCAAGGATCAAGGCTTTCTGGGAGATGATATATAATGAACTGAAAAAGGTATTTAAATATACCTTCTTGAAGAAACCAGAGGCCTTTCTCCTGGGCATAGTTGGCCAATTGGTGTTAAAGAAGGACAGAATTTTCTTTATGTATGCTACAACAGCAGCAAGAATGCTCATCGCAAAGTATTGGAAGACACAAGATTTACCCACTCTGGAAGAATGGCAGATGAAAGTGATGGACTACATGGAATTGGCGGAAATGACTGGTAGAATCCGAGACCAGGGAGAAGAGTCGGTGGAAGAAGATTGGAAGAAATTTAAAGACTATTTACAAAAGTATTGCAAAATTAATGGATGTTAGAATGGTGTTTGAATGAAGTTAAGCTGTTTCTAGCTGTAATGATATAAAAGAATATGGGAAAATTGGATTTTTAAATAGGTAAAAATTTAATGTTATAATATATTAAGATCAAAGATCAGGATAAAAGGAGGGAAAGAAATTGCTGAATTAATTAATTGAATTGGAATACAAAAAAGGGAGGTATGAGGAGGTCAGGGAAACAAGGATATGAATGTAAGATATGGAAAGGTTGATTTTTTATTTTTCCTTTTTTATCTTTTTTCTGTAAGTGTACTTATTTTGCATTTTTCTTGTATTTTTCTTTTTGTCTTTTATTCTTGTATTTTTTTGATTTTATGTAATTCCTTTTTCTGAAACTCTAATAAATATTTTATAAAAAAAAATAAAAATAAAGTTTTCTCAGAAGTAAGTCCCACTCAATTCAATGGGACTAACTCCCAGGAAAGCATGCACAGGGTTGCATTCTTCCCTCTGCATTCCTTTTTCTTTGTCTTTTAATATATGTAGAGTGCATAGAAAAAATAAGGTGCTTTAGGAGTGTTAAATAATATTAATATACACACTTATATGGGATCAAGTCCTATCATGTGTTCCTAAATTCTTCTCTGGCTTGGATTCAAATCTGCGCCCAGGAAGAATTGGCAGCTGATTCATCTTTCATTCATCATACTGCACTGATAGCACAAAAAGGCACCTGAGTAATGTAGCTTTCCTAAGATGTACTTCCAAAAGAAGACTGGACTCAAAAATACACCAAACCTCTTTTGGGACGAGGGGGATTTCTGAGCTACTCCAACCTAGACTGAAGGGAAAGTGAGTTGCCCATCACTAGTGCTTGCACTGAGCATCATTTACCATCATTTTGTCGAGTTGGAAGGGACTCCAAGGGTCATCTAGTCCAACCCCCTTCAATTCAGGAATCTCAGCTAAGGCATTCATGACAGGTGGCCATCCAACCTCTGGTTGAAAACCTGCAAGGAAGGAGAGTCCACTACCTTCCATGGGACCCTGATCCACTCTCGGACAGCTCTTGTAATCAGACTGTTTAGTTGGAATCTCCTTTATTGTAATCTGAATCTATTAGTTCAGATCCCACCCTCTGGAGCAGCAGAAAATGAGTTTGCTCCATCTTCCATGTGACAGCCCTTCAGATATTTGAAGATGGCTTTCATATCCTCTTCTCCAGGCTAAACCTACCCAACTCCCTCAACTGCTTCTCATCAGGCTTGGCTTCCAGACCCTTTTATCACCTTAGTCACCCTCCTTTGCACACTTTCCAGCTTGAACATTGACTGAGCATTGACTTGTAATCTGGAATGTCCTTTAAAATGTCCAGTTTTTAAGTATAGGGACTGAATCAGGGGTGCCAACCTGAATAAAATATTGGGGGGCAGGTAAGCCCCACCCCGCATAATCAATCACATGACATGGCACACCCACACCATATGAATGGCAATGCCCATGAACTTTGGGGGGCTGAAGGGACCTCAGTGCTTAGGAGGTGGCTCCTATGGACTGAATTATTATTATAACAATCATGAGCTGTAATCTTTTGTTGAAGAGGTGCCCAGGACAGGACATACCTGTATTTATGTAAGAATTCATCTAACAAATGTGATGCTTGAAGACATCTTGTCCAAATGTGCAGATGGGAGATCCAGCTGTGTAAACAACGGAAGATCTGCTTGAGAAAAACAAAAACAACAGAGAGCTTAGAAACATCCCGTCCTTTCAGAGACCACTGAACAATACCACCAGCAGCCTTTCCTCTGGCCAACTGTCAAATGGAATGAATGGAATGTTTCCCCCTTTGACCTTTATGGTCGCTTAGGAACACAGTTGCTCCTGATTTGCTGCTTCCTTTACCCTCTAAAAATATGTGTGTTTGTGTGTGTGTACATGGACTTTTTAAAAGAGTGAGGTCTGTTTTATGTGTTTAAAATATTTCCATACTGCCTTGTCTAGTGACTTAATGCAGAACAAATTACTCTGCCACAGCAAAAGTGTGTCCCCCCCCAAAAAAAAATCTATGTAGCAAAGCCACAATTTATTAAAACAACTTCAATAGTAAAAATGCCTGTGCAAGTGATGAGAGAGAGAGTGATTTGGGGGGAGATGGAGATGCAAATTTGGGCCACAGAAATTTGAACTGGCCCAAGACACTTGGACACCTGAGGCAAGCCACGAAATGATGCCCCCTCCCCACCAGGGAAGAAGGGGTGAGTGATGATCTACAGCGGGAACAGGGAGTGGGGTGGGGAATAAAAATCTATGTTGGGAACAAGGATGGGAAGCGACCAGCAGCACCTCTATTTGACCTCCAGCAAGCGCATTGCAGCTGTTGCTGCCACAGCAGCAGTGGTGATGCATTGCTTGGAGGCCAGATCTGCTGCCCCTGTGGATCCTGCCACCTACCGTGGTTGCCTCCCCTTGCCTCATGGGTGGGCCATGTGTGGGTGTGAAGTCCCTATGGAACACCGGACAAGGCCACTGCAATGGTTTGAGACCCTGGCTGGGTTGGCTCCAGATCAATTCAGGTCCCCACTCTCATGTGATGGATTGGGCCCCAAATCAGACTAACCTGATCTCATTTTTTGACATGTCAGACTAACCTGATCTCGTTTTTTGACAGAATTACAAGCCTGGTAGATGAAGGGAACGCAGTGGATGTAGCCTACCTTGATTTCAGCAAGGCATTTGACAAGGTGCCCCATGATATTCTTGTAAAGAAGCTGGTAAAATGCGGTCTTGACTATGCTACCACTCAGTGGATATGTAACTGGCTGACTGACCGAACCCAAAGGGTGCTCATCAATGGTTCCTCTTCATCCTGGAGAAGAGTGACTAGTGGGGTGCCACAGGGTTCTGTCTTGGGCCCGGTCTTATTCAACATCTTTATCAACATCTTTATCTTTATCTGTGTATCTGAAGAAGTGTGCATGCACACGAAAGCTCATACCAAGAACTAACTTAGTTGGTCTTTAAGGTGCTACTGGAAGGAATTTTTTTTATCTTTATCAACGACTTGGATGATGGACTCAAGGGCATCCTGATCAAATTTGCAGATGACACCAAACTGGGAGGGGTGGCTAACACCCCAGAGGACAGGATCACACTTCAAAACAACCTTGACAGATTAGAGAACTGGGCCAAAACAAACAAGATGAATTTTAACAGGGAGAAATGTAAAGTATTGCACTTGGGCAAAAAAAATGAGAGGCACAAATACAAGACGGAGGACACCTGGCTTGAGAGCAGTACATGTGAAAAGGATCTAGGAGTCTTGGTTGACCACAAACTTGACATGAGCCAACAGTGTGACGCGGCAGCTAAAAAAGCCAATGCAATTCTGGGCTGCATCAATAGGAGTATAGCATCTAGATCAAGGGAAGTAATAGTGCCACTGTATTCTGCTCTGGTCAGACCTCACCTGGAGTACTGTGTCCAGTTCTGGGCACCACAGTTCAAGAAGGACACTGACAAACTGGAACGTGTCCAGAGGAGGGCAACCAAAATGGTCAAAGGCCTGGAAACGATGCCTTATGAGGAACGGCTAAGGGAGCTGGGCATGTTTAGCCTGGAGAAGAGGAGGTTAAGGGGTGATATGATAGCCATGTTCAAATATATAAAAGGATGTCACATAGAGGAGGGAGAAAGGTTGTTTTCTGCTGCTCCAGAGAAGCGGACACGGAGCAATGGATCCAAACTACAAGAAAGAAGTTTCCACCTAAACATTAGGAAGAACTTCCTGACAGTAAGAGCTGTTCGACAGTGGAATTTGCTGCCAAGGAGTGTGGTGGAGTCTCCTACTTTGGAAGTCTTTAAGCAGAGGCTTGACAACCATATGTCAGGAGTGCTCTGATGGTGTTTCCTGCTTGGCAGGGGGTTGGACTCGATGGCCCTTGTGGTCTCTTCCAACTCTATGATTCTATGATTCTATGAAATCAGATTGAGGGGGGCACACACCATTCTAATAAAGACTTGGAATAGAATCCTAAACACCCTTATCTGGGAGTAAATCCCAGTGAGCCTTGTGGGGCTTGCTTCCAAGAAGACATAGAATCATAGAATCATAGAATCATAGGCTACATCCACTGCGTTCCCTTCATCTACCAGGCTTGTAATTCTGTCAAAAAACGAGATCAGGTTAGTCTGACATGACTTATTTTTCAGAAATCCATGCTGACTATTGGTGATCACAGCATTCCTTTCTAGGTGCTCACAGACTGTTTGCTTAATGATCTGCTCCAGAATCTTCCCTGGTATTGATGTCAGACTGACTGGGCGGTAATTATTTGGGTCCTCTCTTTCCCCCTTTTTGAAAATAGGGACAACATTTGCCCTCCTCCAGTCTGCCGGGACTTCGCCTGTTTTCCAGGAATTCTCAAAGATAACTGCCAGTGGTTCTGAGATCACATCTGCCAGTTCTTTTAATACTCTTGGATGCAGTTCATCTGGCCCTGGAGACTTGAATACATCTAAACTAGCCAAGCATTCTTGTACTATCTCCTTAGTTATTCTGGGCTGTGTTTCCTCTGCTGAATCATTTGCTCCAAATTCTTCAGGTCGGGCATTGTTTTCTTTATCGGAGAAGACTGAGGCAAAGAAGGCATTGAGGAGTTCAGCCCTTTCTGTGTCCCCTGTTTGCATTTCACCATCTTCTCCTCTGAGTGACCCCACTGTTTCTTTGTTCTTCCTTTTGCTACGAACATACCCATAAAAGCCTTTTTTGTTGCTTTTAACCTCACTAGCAAGCCTGAGTTCATTCTGTGCTTTAGCTTTTCTGACTTTGTGTCTACACGTGCTGGCTATTTGTTTGAATTCCTCTTTGGTGGTTTCCCCCTTTTTCCATTTTTTGTACACATCCTTTTTTAATCTTAACTCAGTTAAAATTAACCAGCCATCATGAACTCCCTTTCCTTTTAGTATTACTGTCCATGGGATCTCACCCAGCACTTCCCTAAGTTTTATGAAGTCGGCTTTCTTAAAGTCAAGAAATTGAGTCCTAGTATGCTTGGCTGCTCCTTTCCGCTGTATAGTAAACTTCAGAAGAGCATGATCACTCGCGCCTAATGATCCTTCCACTTCTTCCCCACCGAGTCACCAGGTTCACAGGCTGCACCGCCCACCGAGTCACCAGGTTCACAGGCTGCACCGCCCACCAAGTCACCAGGTTCACAGGCTGCACCGCCTGTGATTTTTAAGGGTTCCCGCGTCGCCGCAGCGGCTAGACCCAAATCCTGTGGAGCCAATTCCCTCCGGAGCTCGGAGGGAATCCGCCATTAGCCGATGGCGCTAACCCGGAAGTCCGCTGCTTCATGCTTCTTGTGACGTTGGACCCTCGGCTTTCTTGACCCCCGGATCGTCTGACTATGTGAACTGAGATACTCCTGAACTTAGGACTAGAATGGACCTTGTACAGTGGTACCTCGGTTTATGAACTTAATCCATTCCAGAAGTCTGTTCTTAAACCAAAGCCGTTCTTAAACCGAGGTGTGCTTTCCCTAATGAGGCCTCCCACCACAGGTGCCCCTTCCACTGTTCGGCTTCCGTTTGTAGACTGAGGTAAAGTTTGCTAACTGGAACACTACTTCCGGTTTTGCGGAATTCATATACCAAATAGTTCATAAACAGGGCTGTTCTTGAACCGAGGTCCCACTGTATATGGACTCTGCTGTCAGGCAACCTCTCCCCTGAAACTCGGCTGGTTGGCTGGCCTCTCCCCCCACTGAGCTCTGCCGTGGCCGGCAGCACAGGACTACCACCCCATCTCTGCTGACTGTTGGCTGTAGCTAACAACATCTGGGCAATTCCATATGGGCTATCACAGGCCCTCCAAGTGTCCCTGTTTTCCAGGGAAAGCCCCAGATTTACAAAAGCTGTCCTGGATTCTGATTTGATCCTGGAATATCCTGCTTTTCCTTAGGATGTCCCTATTTTCATCAGAGGAATGTTGAAGGCAGTGCTATTTTTCCAAAAAAAGAGATGCCAGAACTCACCATGAACACCTCCCTCTTTCTCTCAGAATGGTAATAGTGGCCACCTGGAAGGTGATGGAACCCACTGAGAGGTGCCAGAACAGAGCTATGGTGCGTTCCGGCTGCAAAGAAACCCTGGTTGGTGGGTTAAAGATGTGCTGCCTGAGCCTTAAAAACTTGCAGCCAGCTGGCAAGGGGTTAGGCATGAGGTGGCCAGCAATGGTTTGGGGGAACTAAAGTTTTTTAGGAACTGTATGAAAAACCTGCTCTTCTGGTTTCCTGCCGATCGGGAAGGGAGCGTGGATCTGATCGTCCGATCAGTCTGAGACCTGCGGGGGAAAGAGGGGAGAGCTCCAAGGCAAGCCCCCCTCCGCAAGTTCCGCTATGTTGTGGAACATTGAGAAGTCCGGCAGAGCGCTGATCTCCCGCCCCTGAAAAGCACCACCGAAAGGCAAGTAGCGGGGAAAGAGTGGTCTAGAGCGCTCATGGCTGCATCGCGAACCTGTGGGTCAAAGCCTCAATCTGCCACTGTAAGCAGGGGATTTTCATAACAACATTATAAAGCCGAAAAATATCAGTAAAAAGATTTCTGTAAATGTTTGAAATTTCTTTCTTTCAATTCAGTGAAAACGGAAACTAGAAAGGAAGTCAACTTCCATTTTCTGGCTACTTTCCAACTGCTGGGGAAAGATTTGTAAGTGGAAGATTGACAAGCCACTTCAATCGCTCTGGTAAGAAATCCTTTCTTTCTTTTTTTTTTTGAGCTTCATTAGCATATCTATCTTATTGGAATACTGGATATACTCTTTGATCTTTAACTTGAACTTGAACACTGAACTTGAACCGTGATATAGAATATTGGATATAATTTTGATCTTTAACTTAAACTTGCACAGTTTCTGATTTGGAAAATACCTAACTGTACTATTTGGAATTATTTGGAACTACCTGGAACTTCACAATCAAACCCAAACCTACGGAGGGGAACACTCATCTAACTTTGGACAAAAAAGTCCATGGAAAAGCCTGGAAATAGCTGGAGGTTGGGCAACTAATCAGGCCAAATAAAGTGATTGGTGAAGACCAGAGTATTTGGAACTTTGGAAGGAAATAATAACTGATCACAAAAAGAAAGTAGACTACATTTAATTGGACTTGGGGAAAGTTTCTGTTTGACCTTGCGGCCTTTTCCTTCAACCGACGGTTCTGGATTGATGTTGAGAGAACTAATTAACAACTACTGCATACCATCTAGACATTGTAAACAGTATCATTTTGTTAACTTTCCCCACTTTATTAGCTTTATTTTCTGTCATTATTTTGTGGAACTGTCTTTGTTAATTTAGGGTATTTCCATTTCTGAATTGCTCCTATCCCTTTGTCTGATATTTTGCTTTCTATTTTGCTTGCTCCCAACTAAGGCTGGGCGATGAGAAGAACCAAGGGGTGACTTGTGGCCTTGAAGGAGTGATAAGACTGAGCTGAAAGAATTACTGTATTGTTTTGAGAATAAACCAGAAGACTGGCTAGTATAGAAACAGTGTAAACTAACTTAGAATGACAACATCAGAAAACAGGCTGCTGCAGGCAGAAGGGGATCTATGCAGGAGACACCAGACAGACCTGTCTCTCCAGAAATGGCAGATTTTCTGGCAGAATTTTAAAAAGACATGTTGAAAGAAATGCAAAATCAGTCTGAAATGATGGTAGTGGAATTGGGAAAAAATACTAAAATGGTCACAGAAATGTGCAATAAATTAGAAAATTTAACAAAAACCCCCCAGAAGCTTTGCCGCCTTGCCGGCGTGGGGGGGGGGATTGTCATTGCGCCACTCCTTGGTGTGTGGAGTGCCTCAGGGTGCGATACTCTCCCCGATGCTTTTTAACATCTTAATGCGCCCCCTCGCCCAGCTTGTCCGGAGTTTTGGGCTGGGTTGCCATCAGTATGCTGATGACACCCAACTCTATCTGTTGATAGATGGCCATCCTGACTCGGCCCCAGACAGACTGATCAGATGTTTGGAAGCTGTGGCTGGATGGTTACGTGAGAGCCGGTTGAAGTTAAATCCTTTGAAGACAGAGGTCCTCTGGCTGGGACGGGATGATATGGGATTGAGGGGGCAACTCCCATCTCTTGCGGTGGTGCAATTAGTGCCAGCACCGTCCGTTAAGAGTTTGGGTGCAATCTTCGACACCTCCCTCTCTATGGAGGCGCAGATTACAGCTATAACAAAGGCGGCATTTTTTCATCTCCGCCAAGCTAAGCAGTTGGCTCCTTACCTTTCTCGCCCTGACCTAGCCACTGTGATCCACACGACGGTCACCTCCAGACAGGATTATTGTAACTCGCTCTACGTGGGGCTGCCCTTGAGACTGACCCAGAAACTCCAGCGGGTGCAGAATGCTGCAGCGAGACTCCTTACGAGGTCTTCGCTGCGAGATCACATTCACCCGGTGCTATACCAGTTGCACTGGCTCCTGGTGGAGTACAGGATCAGGTTTAAGGTGCTGGTTTTAACCTTTAAAGCCCTACACGGCTTAGGACCCTCGTACTTACGGGACCGCCTCTCCTGGTATGCCCCACAGAGGAACCTACGGTCTGCAAATAAAAACATCCTGAAGGTCCCAGGCCACAGAGGGGTTAGGCTGGCCTCAACTAGAGCCAGGGCTTTTTTGGCTGTGGCTCCAATCTGGTGGAACGCTCTGTCACAAGAGACCAGGGCCCTGCGGGACTTGACATCTTTCCGCAAGGCCTGCAAGACAGAGCTGTTCCACCAGGCCTTTGGCCAAGGCAGAGTCTGACCCCCTCCCTCGGCAATCTTCGCGGAGCTCTGGCCCAATGGTTGCCACCGGTTTGATTTGAATTAATTTTTCTAATGAAATGTTTTTAGAATGTTGCACTATTTTATTGTTGTTAGCCGCCCTGAGCCCGGCTTCGGCTGGGGAGGGTGGGATATAAATAAAAATTATTATTATTATTATTATTATTCTGAAATACAAAGATCTTTTAGAGAGGAAAACACCCAGATGGCTTTCGCCAATGGAGGCATAGGCCCAGAAAAAGTTAAATATGGAAACCAAGTGGTTGAGATACTCTGATCTGTTATTGGAAGATAAAGGATACAAATTAAAACCATTTGATCAAATTAAAGATAAAATAAATTGGCTACAAAACCATCAGATCAATGAACTGTACAAATTAGATAAGAAAAATGGTTTTGCTTCAGAAAAAACTAAGTTGAAAACAGAGTTGTTGGACTCTAAAGTTAAAAATTGGTCTAAAATGTATAATTTACTGTTGGAGTGGCATACAAAGGATAAACAAGTTAAATCTGTGATGATAGATTGGGCAAGAGATGTGGGACATAATATAATGTTTGAAGATTGGGAAAGGTTGTGGAGGAAAGGAGTCAAGTTCACTGCATGTATGGTGTTAAAGGAAAATATTGTGAAAATGATGTATAGATGGTACTTAACCCCTGTAAAACTAGCAAAGATATATCATAATAGTAATAATCTATGCTGGAAATGTAAAGAAAAAGAGGGTACCTTTTATCATATGTGGTAGACCTGCACCAAGGTGAAAGACTTCTGGGAGAAGATTTATAATGAATTGAAAAAAAATGTTGAAATATACATTTACTAAGAAACCAGAGGCCTTTCTTATTGGAATAACAGGTATGGAATTGCCCAAAAAAGATGTTAGATTGTTTTTGTATGCCACAACTGCAGCTAGAATTTTGTTAGCCAAGAATTGGAAATCACAAGAAGTCCCAACAGTAGAGGAATGGCAGATGAAGATGATGGACTTTTTGGAGCTAGCTGACCTGACTGGAAGAATCTGCGACCAGAAGGAGGAGGAGTACCAGGAGGAATGGATGAAATTCAAAGACTATTTACTTAAATATGCTAAGATAATTTAATTGGAAAAACTTGCAAATATCAGATAGGCTTAGGATTTAAATATGTGATGTTAGAGAATAATATGTTTAAAGTTAAAATGAAAAGAAAAGAAAGATGTTAAGTGATTAAGTTAATTTTATGAGAAAAATTGGTTTTGTAAAACTGTTACAATGATATACACTGAAATTCAGCCAGGGGGATTTGAGGAAGTCACTTAACAATGTTACTAAGATTGGATCAAGTACAGTTAAGATCTATGTTTGTTTGTCTGTTTAAAATTTTGGAAAATCAATAAAAAAATTTGGGGAAAAAATAGATCAGGGGTCAGCAACATGCAGCCCATGGGCTGGATGCCGCCCACGAAGACCATTTTTCCGGCCCATGAGCCGTCCCTGAACCGAGCCGCCTGCTTGGCGAGTCTCCCGCGCGCTTCGCTAAACCAGTACAGTGCGGCACAGGGACTCACCAAGCAGCGCCAGAAATCGTGCCTGTGCATGCACAGATACCGGAAATCGCACCTGTGCATGTCCAGACACCAAAAATCGCTTCCGCACAGGCACAATTTTTGGTGTCTGGGCATCCGCAGAATTGATTTCTGCTGCCGCGGACATGTGCAAATGCAATTTTTGCATTCGTGCTGCGCCAGTCTGGCCCACGGATGATCTCCGTGAGAGTGATTCGGCCCATGGCCAGTAAACCTTGCCGACCCCTGCATTAGATAGAGAGTTTACAGTCTTTTCACATGTCTACGAAAGTAGTGCAAGAAGTCATGCAATGTGACTCTCTAAAGAATTGGAATTAAGAGAAAATAAAATAAAATAAAATAAATAATGCCAAGAACACAATCCATTAATTTTAGAATTGCAAAATGAAAAACATTCCACTCTGAGGTGGAGATTGAATGAAGATTTGTTAGACAATCAGAATGTGTTAGAGAAAACAGAGAAAATATTAGGGGATTATTCTGAGCTAAATTTTAAAAAAAGGAACAGACCTTCAGATTGTTAGGGATGCCAGTAAGGCTGTGATGAGAGGTTTTTTATTCCACAAAATGCATACCAAAAGAAGGTGAGGGAACAGAAGAAAAGGGAAATTTTAGAGGCTCTGATAAAAATGGAAAGAGTTAATAAACAAACCAAATAAAGAGAGTACAAAGCAAGCTATTAAATTATTACAAACACAATATTCAATGATCATTAGTAAAGAATTAGACTGGAAAATTAAAAAAAGAAACAAAAATATTTTGAGAATGCTAACAAAGTTGTTGGCATGGCAATTAAATAAAAATGTGATGAAAAATATTATAAGTAAAATTAAAGTTAAGGGAAAACTTATAGATAACTCAAAGGAGATTAGGAAATAATTTTTCAAAAATTTCACAGATCTATATAGGACAGGACTAGAAAAGAAGATTGAAACAGAGGAATATATGAGAGCAAGCAAATTACCAAAAATCACAGACGAGAAATTAGTAATTCTAAATGCCCCAATAACAACTTCAGAGGTATTGGAAGTAATTAATCAGGCAAAAACAGGGAAATCGCCAGGACTGGATGGAATATCAGCCAAATATTATTAAAAAAAAATAAACAATTATTAGCACCATTATAAGCTACAATGAATGAAATTTTCATTCATTTTGAACGAAAGAGAGAGGAGTATATAATCCTAATCCCAAAACAAGAGACAGACTTGACCTCAATAAAAAATTATAGACCGATTTCGCTATTAAATAACGATTATAAACTGTTTGCCAATATATTGGCTAATAGGATGAAAACAATTTTGAAGGAATTTATACATCACGATCAGGCAGGTTTTCTTCCGGGGAGACAAATGAAGGATAATATAAGAAATATCATAGATGTGATAGAATACCTGGAAGTAAGAAATGAAAAACAGGCAGCGTTGATGTTTATAGATGCTGAAAAAGTGTTTGATAATGTTTCATGGGAATTTATGAAAAAAAGTCCCTGAAGAAGTGAATTTTGGAGAAAACTTTAGGAAAGGGATTCAAGCAATTTACTCTGATCAAAAAGCCAAACTAATTGTAAATCAGGTGGTAACAGATAATTGTAAGATACAGAAAGGAACAAGACCGGAATGTCCATTATCACCTTTATAATTTATTTTGATTCTAGAAGTCCTGACAAGAAACATCAGGGCAGATGAAACCATTAGAGGAATTACGGTGGGGGAAAAGACATAGAGGCATATGCAGATGACCTTGGAATTACAGTTGAGGACCCTAATAATTCTCTTCCAAAAGTTTTAGAAAAAATACAGAAATTTGGGCAAGTAACAGGTTTTAAGTTGAATAAAAATAAGACAAAGCTGTTGGTGAAAAATCTATCAGAAAAGGATAAAAAAGAACTACAGCAGAATATAGAAATAGAGATCCATAAAAAAGCAAAATATTTAGGAATTTGGTTGACAACCAAAAACATTAACATTATTAAAGACAATTATGAAAAAAATTGGGATGAAATAAAAAGGAATTTAGAAATATGGGGGAGAATGAATTTATCATTGTTAGGAAGAATTGCAGTGATCAAGATGAACGTATTGCCAAAAATGTTATTTTTATTTCAGTCAGTACCGGTTATAAGTAATGCAGCATGCTTCAAGAAATGGCAAAGAGATATTACAAAATTTATCTGGAAAGGGAAGAAACCAAGTATAAAATATAAATTACTTACGGATATAAAAAATAGAGGAGGTTTCTCTCTTTCAGATTTTAACTTATATTACGAAGCTGCTTGAATTGCTTGGATCAGGGACTGGATTAAATTAGAAAATACAGATCTGTTAGACTTCGAAAGACATAACAGATTTGGGTGGCATGCGTATTTGTGGTATGATAAAGGGAAAGTGTATAAAGAATTTTACAATCATATAATTAGGAGATCACTTCTAAAAGTCTGGGAAAGATATAAAGATTTATTAGAACAAAAGACCCCGTGGTGGTTGTCACCAAGAGAAGCAACATCAATTAAAAAAATAAATAGGAAAGAAAAATGGCTTACCAGAAATAGAAGGGAAATTAAAATTGAAAGATTGTGAAGAGATTTGAGAACATGTCAATGACTGGTTGCAGTACAGTGGTACCTTGGGTTAAGTACTTAATTTGTTCCAGAGGTCTGTTCTTAACCTGAAACTGTTCTTAACCTGAAGCACCACTTTAGCTAATGGGGCCTCGTGCTGCCGCTGCGCTGCCGGGGCCCAATTTCTGTTCTTATCCTGAAGCAAAGTTCTTAACCTGAAGCACTATTTCTAGGTTAGCGGAGTGTGTAACCTGAAGCATATGTAACCTGAAGCGTATGTAACCAAAGGTACCACTGTATTTCCAAGTAAATGAGGTATTTAAAGAAGATAAAAAGAAAGGATTCAGTTATACTTTATCTAGATTTCAAAGAGAAATTATAGATGACAATACCAAATTACTGAAGATGTATAATTTATTGCTAGAATGGGAAACCAAAGATGAAGAGGTTAAATGTGTAATGATTAAATGGGCACAACATTTAGGACATAACATACAAATGGAAGATTGGGAAAAATTATGGCAATTGGATTTAAAATTTACTGACTGTATAACTTTGAAAGAGAACTATATGAAAACGATGTATTGATGGTATATGACTCCTGTTAAACTTGTAAGAAGGTATAGAACAAGCTCCAATAAGTGCTGGAAGTGTAAAGAGAAAGAAGGTATGTTTTATCACATGTGGTGCACTGGTGGAGGGACGGGGGAGCGGAGGAAGTGAACCGCCCCCGGCACCACTATTCCGGTAGGGTGCCATCACGGCGCCCCCCTGGACACACGCTGTGTACCCTGTGTGCACCGGGCACCACGCCCCCACAGACGGCACGCCACACCCCCAGAACACATGCCACGCCCTTGCGGGAGGCGTACCACGCCCTCAGGATACGCGTCCCGCCCTCTGGGGGCGCCAGTCACGCTCCCACCTGCTCTCCACCCCCGGTAGCGGAGCATGCAGCTTCGCCACAGATGTGGTGGAATTGGACAGGAATTGCCAAAAGAGCGGAAGAAGTTGTTTATGTATTCTGCAGTGGCAGCTAGGATTCTACTAGCTCAAAAATGGAAAGAGGACAAGATACCGACGAAAGAAGAATGGCAAGTCAAACTTATGGAATACGCTGGAAAAACAAAACTCACGGGAAGACAATGATAATGAAGACTTAAAAAAAAGATTGGGAACCATTCATGTTGTATCTACAGAAATATTGTAAAGAAATGGACTCACTAGCAGGATTTGAGGAAACACAACTAAGAAAACAAGTGTAAAGGTTAAGAAACAACAACATGGAAATTAATTAAGTGTAAGATGTAATTTGAAAGAAATTTGGTATAAAAATGATAAGAACATAAGAGCATTTAGCTAAAAGATCATAAAAATAAGATAAAAATTAAGCAGAAGTAGCAAATATTTAAAGAATCAGAAGGGGAAATTGAGGGAAGTCACAGGGTGGAGGGGTTTCATTTTCTTTTTTTCTCTTTTATATGATAAATGTGTTGAATACTAAATTGTAAAATTTCATATACAAAAATTTGAAAAGAAAGAAAAAAAAAGAAAAGAAAGAAAAACCTGCTCCTCTTTTGCTGAACCTTTGATTTGCACAAGATGTGTCTGCATCCGCCTCTCCATGGGCTGCCTCACATGGGTCTTTTTGCTGCATTGGCCAATGAGAGACTGGCTGCCTCAAATCTTGGGGCTTTTCGTTGTGGCACCCTCACCATGCAACTGTCTCCTCGCAGGGGTTATACCGGCTTGCTTAGCATTTGGTATAGTTAGAGAGCTGGCAATCATGTGGTAAACTTTAAAAACAAACAAACACATTCTCTGATATTATATTGAAATTATCTTAGGAATTGTTACTGTTACAGTGAAATTTTGTGCATTTTTTTAATGTTAAAAAGTGATATTTTCCCCCTTCATTGCACACACTTTATTTAGTCATTTTAGGTTATTTATTTAATTTGCATACTGCTTAAATGAAAATAAAACCTCTAAGTGGTTATGAACTCTACAATTCTATGATATGAAATCATTGGACAGCAGAACAGTAGAGGGAAATGGGGGGGGGGGGGACGACGACGACACCAAGCATGGTTTCCAATACGAGAAAACTTTTCTGATTCACACACAAAACACACACACACACACACACACACACACAGCTTGCAACAAAACATTGCAATGTGAAGTTCCCCTGTTCAGTATTCCTGCCAACCAGCCTGCCATGCCCTTTCCCACAATACTCCATTCCGCCCCCCCCCCCCGGTCTTTTGTTTCCCTCACTTGTCTGCTGCACACTTAGCCAGATCAGCCCTTCTGTTTTGCACCCCTCCTTAAGTTTTTCTCCTCCTCCAAATCTTGGAGTTCTCCCAAGCCTGCTGATCCGTCCAAAGGCTCCAGACTTGGAGAATGAGTTTGTGACGAGTATATTGTGAGCGGTAAGCTGCCTCATGGGCTCTTAGAAGCTATGTTAGTCACCCCTAATCTGAACAAACATATAGGTTGCTGTTGTTTAAGAGCTGGAGGACTTCATTTCACGAATTTTGCACAATAGCTGCAGACTCTCCCAGGCTGAGATTAAGCAGTATGAATCTGGGTTCTGAATGATGTGTGCCCCACATGCCATCTTTCTGTCGGTCTGTTGCAGAAATGCCTTAAGAATTTCCCCCAAGTCAGTGACTGAGTTCCAGTTCTGTCCTATAGAAAGAGAACCACTATCCTACAAAATATAATATTCAAATAAGAGAACTGGAATAATTTGAACCAAAGATTAGAAGGGGGGGAGTGAGAGAGAGAGAGAGAATTTGCATCTTAAAAAGCAGCAGTCTCATTGACATTCTTCTCATGGATATTAAAGAAAGGCAAAGGAAAGTTGTAACTGTTGAACACCATCCAAGCATTGATACATTTTTTAGCATGGTCAGTGAGAAATGGCTCCTAGGAACTCTGAGTCTCCTCCTATTGCATTACGTCTTTGACTAAGAAAGTGACCATTTGCTCTTGGTTCCCTAAGTCGTATCAGCTTATTTCTGCCTGGCCATACAAAACTCTTAGCATATTTGAAGCCAGCATTCGTCTGCCAAAGAAGTGGCACCTCTCCCCCAACTCCCATCAAGGATAAAACAATAAGCGGAGAGAGAATGACCGAAAGCAATGGAATCAGGTAAAGTAATTTTTGTAAATTCGATATTTCTTTCCTAAGAAATGGTGGCTGCAGTCCAATGCAAACTTACCAGCTAGAGTCCTACTGAACACAGTGGGGCTTGCATTGGAGTGAACATGAGGAAGGTTGATTTTTTGTGCATTCTGAGAGCTTGGACCTGATTCTGCTCTTGTAAGAAATTAAATGAGTGTTCTCTCTCATTCCATGACAACAAGTAGTAAATGTTGTAGATTTCAGCGAACGCTCCCTGTAAATCAGCAGGCTATGGGTTGCTCATTTAAAACTGGTAACAAGGATAACCAAACAAGGAATTCTTTGTCAATGGAAGGACGTGGAAGTTTGCGCACCGCTTCTCATTTGCTGACATTGACTTGGGAAAGAGAACTTTTGCCCTTCAAAAAATAGCTACTTTGCACCTTGTTTTTTTTTTAACAACAACAACAATCAAGCAATAATTTTAAGTTGCTGAACCTTCTAATATTAGCATACTATGTATGTTAGTACATAGATGTGATACTATTCCCCCCCAACCAACCCCCCCCACCTGAAACCAGTAAATGGAGAAAATAGAACAGGAGAGAATGAAGTGGGGAAAGTAGCAATTTGCATTCCGACATGGAAACAAGTGCTGCTCAGTTGGGAGTGAAGCCAAGTCATAAGAATGCATGCAGAAAGGGGCAGGCAGGGAACGGGAAAGGTTTGTAAAATCGCAAGGTATTCTGCAAACCACATACATGTACACAAAGCAGCAAAAATTGCTGTTATGGGAGTAAAAAACCAAACAACAAATAAATAATAATAATAATAATAGGAACAACAACAACAACAACAACAACATAATTTGCACTGATTTTCTATACTAGACACCATTATGTTGTTGTTGTTGTTGTTGTTGTTGTTGTTGTTGTTATTGTTGTTACTATTATTATTTATTTGTTGTTTGGTTTTTTTAACCAAGGTAATTCAAAGCAACTTACAACATATAAACAAACACAGATGTTGAAACTGTCATAAAAGAAAGAAATCTAAAAGACAGTTCTGTTTTTAAAAGGCAGGATTAGAACATCCCACCCACTCAAGGATAATTAAGAGCCAAAGACCTGGAGAAAAATAATGGAGTCTGGTGTGTGACATTGGGAGTGCGGCAAGGCAAGGCACAGCTGGATTGGCTGTGGGGTTGGCTGTGGGGCCCAGTTCCCCATGGGGAACTCAATCATGCAGCTAATCCCCACTCAGAAAGCAGCTCTGCCAACCAAATGCAGGGTGCTTTGCTGGGCATAGAGCTTGCAACACCCCTTGCAGTTCCCAACTTCTCCCAAACCAGGTCACTGTCAGATAAATTGTCCTGCCCACCTCTCAAAGTTGGCTCAGGGGGTGGGGGTTAATGAGCAGGGCCAGCCACCCTGGGCTTACCTGAACAATGAATAAGACTGAAATTATTATGCAGCTCAGGACCACCATACCTCAAGGACTGCCTCTCTCCCTATGAACCTCTGAGTCCCTTCTTTGTGTGCTGCCTCCGTGAGAAATCTGGAGGGTGGCAACATGAGAAAGGGCCTTTTTTGTGGTGTCTCCTCAGTTCTGGAATGCTCTCCCCAGGGAGGCTCACCTGGCACCTTCACTACATGTTGTTGGGCACCAGGTGAAAACATTCCTTTTTAACCACATTTTATGCAAATCTATCTCCTTTTTTCTTTTGGTGATGTGCTTCTTCTGAGTCCATGCAAAACTCTGCCTACAGACTTTCTTCCCCCTTCTTCAGGAATTTGTCAGAAGCACAGAACAACTGGAAAAATTCTGGAACAGGGCAAGAAGATTCCTCAGGTAAGCATATGTCAGGAAAGGGGATACCCACAATGTAGCCCATAATTGCCTAATTGGGCCTTCTGTGAAAGGGGGTGGGGGGTGGAGGAGGATGCACAAGAGGCCAATTAACCTGCTCCAGGTGTAGCACCCATCTTTGCTGCAGGTAAGCGTGGGGGGAGAGCAACTCCTAAAGCGCAGCAAACGCAACTTATTCCTGCTCCTGCAGCGCAACCCAAACCGCCTCCTGAGTGCACCGGCACTTTCTCCCACATAAGTTGGATGGGAGCCTTCTGGATTTGTCCATGGTAACTTTTTATACTGTTAACCTGAGTTTCATACCTGTCCCTGCTGTGCGCACAGAGTTTCAAATGCGGCTCCTTTCCCCTCTTGTGGTCTGCGACCTCTCTTGCTCAAAGCATAATCAGGAAAAAGCCAAAAATGAACTAGTTGTCGGTGTCTGCAGAATAAAGGAGCTTTTGTGGGGACCTAGAATGGCTTTTCTGTTCCTCAACAACTTTGTGCAGGGTTTCGATGGCACTCTGCCATTTCTTGCTATGGGAGCATTTTGCCATTGTTGAACAGAGCCAGCTTTAAAAAGGGGCTTCCTTGCTTCTGGGACTCAGAAGGGCTTCCCCATTGTGTCTGTTCCTCCTTTGTGTGCCGCAACTTCCTCAGTGGTGAGAAGAGCCCTCTTGGATCAGACCAAAATCCTGTCTGATCCAGCATTGGGTTCCCTAAGGGGGGGGGCAGTTTGAATCAGTCTGCATTGAAAGGCAAAATAATAATAATAATAATAATAATAATAATAATAATAATAATAATAATAATAATAATAATTTATTATTTATACTCCGCCCATCTGGCTGAGCTTCCCCAGCCACTCTGGGCGGCTCCCAATCAGTGTTAAAAACAGTACAGCGTTACATATTAAAAACTTCCCTGAACAGGGCTGTCTTAAGATGTCTTCTGAATGTCAGGTAATTATCTCTTTGACATCTGATGGGAGGGCGTTCCACAGGGAGGGCGCCACTACTGAGAAGGCCCTCTGTCTGGTTCCCTGTAGCCTCACTTCTCGCAATGAGGGAACTGCCAGAAGGCCCTCGGCGCTGGATCTCAGTGTCCGGGCTGAACGATGGGGGTGGAGACGCTCCTTCAGGTATACAGGACCGAGGCCGTTTAGGGCTTTAAAGGTCAGCACCAACACTTTGAATTGTGCTCGGAAACGTACTGGGAGCCAATGCAGATCTCTCAGAACCGGTGTTATGTGGTCCCGGCGGCCACTCCCAGTCACCAGTCTAGCTGCCGCATTCTGGATTAATTGCAGTTTCCGGGTCACCTTCAAAGGTAGCCCCACGTAGAGCGCGTTGCAGTAGTCCAAGCGTGAGATAACTAGAGCATGCACCACTCTGGCGAGACAGTTCGCGGGCAGGTAGGGTCTTAGCCTGTGTACCAGGTGGAGCTGGTAGACAGCTGCCCTGGACACAGAGTTAACCTGCGCCTCCATGGACAGCTGTGAGTCCAAAATGACTCCCAGGCTGCGCACCTGGTCCTTCAGGGGCACAGTTACCCCATTCAAGACCAGGGAATCCCCCACACCAACCCGCTCCCTGTCCCCCCAAAACAGTACTTCTGTCTTGTCAGGATTCAACCTCAATCTGTTAGCCGCCATCCATCCTCCAACCGCCTCCAGGCACTCACACAGGACCTTCACCGCCTTCACTGGTTCTGATTTAAAGGAGAGGTAGACTATTTCTACTTCCCCAAACAGTATTCTCACAGAAACCCAGCCATCCTTTGAAATTTGCACTTTGTTTAATTTTGCAATGCAGTTTTCCCACCAAATAATGCACACAAAAAGGTATATACTGAGGATAAAGTGTGCCACTGGGCTGCATGTTCCTCACCGCTGTCCCACATGAATGACTTTGTGCACGTAGAAACGTGGCACAGCAATGAGAGGACAAGGCCAGATCCTTTGTCCTGGCTTCAGGAAGTTCTTATATGGAAGAGCATTCAAATATTGTATCTCCCACCTGGTGGGAAAACAAACAAATGGGTTTTGCACCTTCAACAATTCCTCCGCTCGCCCTCCCCCCCTCCCCCCCTCCGCCGGCGGTCCCGCGATTCTTGGCTTTTTGGCGGTTGGCGCAGAAGGAAGGCAAGGGGGGGGAATTGAAACTTACACTTTCGTGCGTCCCTCCTGGCGTGACGCTGCGCGCTGACGTCACGGGGCTGTGGTGTGCCTCGAGATTTTTTTCATGAAACAAGTGTGCCTTTGCCCAAAAAAGGTTGGGAAACACTGATCTAGATGCTATACTCCTATTGATGCAGCCCATAATTGCATTGGCTTTTTTAGCTGCTGCGTCACACTGCTGGCTCATGTCAAGTTTGTGGTCAACCAAGACTCCTAGATCCTTTTCACATGTACTGCTCTCAAGCCAGGTGTCCTCCGTCTTGTATTTGTGCCTCTCATTTTTTTTGCCCAAGTGCAATACTTTACATTTCTCCCTGTTAAAGTTCATCTTGTTTATTAGCTATGATAAGAATGGAACCTCCATGTACAAATACAGTATACCTCTGAATATCAGGCAGCAGGGGTAAACATTAACAAGGAGTGAGGACTATTGCCTTCAAGCCTGGGCTTCCTGCTGGCAACTGGTTGGCTACTGGGGGGGGCAGGACATTGGACCCTAATGGATATTTAGACTTACTCAGCAGAGCTCTTACCTTCTTAGCGCTCCAAGCTTTTGTAGTTTTTATTCCTTTAAAAATCTTGACAGTGAGGAATTGCATCTAAATGCCAAATCCCACTTTCTCTATAGCAGAATAAGCTGCCTGTAGAATGGGTGGCAAGCACTGAGACATCATTAATGAGAAAATTGTTATGTGCCGCCTCAATCGCTAAGCATGGAGAAACTTCAGGGATTCCAGGGCTCCGTTTCCTTGGAGATGGTGGTGTCTTGAGGATGTGTGGTTTCAGTTGCACACATATAGAACCTGAGCCTAAGATGGAGGGGCTCACAGCATTAACGCCCCAACAGATGTTGCTTCTCCATTAGTCTCAGCTTGAGAAGTAGCACAGAACAAGCAGGGTTCTGGGTCTCCGGATTCAGTGGCAGACCTTGGCAACTCAGATTTCAGTGGCCCCCTGTGTGATGCCAACCTCTGGTGCCCCCCACCTCTCGCCTTCCATTGGACACCATAGTTGTGGCACCTGCTGCAGTGCCTGCAAGGCTCCCTGCCCTGTGCAACTGAACTGGCCTAGATCTGCCTCTGCCTGCTTCCAGCTCAGCTCTCTCTCCCCACTCTACCCACAGTTCTCCTCCCAAGCAGCTAGTGGGGGTGGGAGTAAAGGCCACCCAATAACCTGGAGGGCAGTTGGCTCTTACAACTGAGCTCGGGTTTTTTAATATGCTGATGAAGACCCTTAGGTGGCCCCCTAAGGTCACTTAGCCTTACAAAGAAACCTGTCTGACCAGTCCAGAAACCTCCTCCATGAGATTCCAGTCCTCCCTGGGCCCAAGAGCCCAAGATCTGGATGGGACCCAGGGCATCATACAGACTGGCCCCGCTCCTGCAAAACACAAGAGAATATTTCATTGTCTGCATGGAGATGCATGGGTGCTGCAGCAGTCTTCTATTTCTCTGCCTGTTCCCCAGTGCCTCTCTGGACCACGTCTGCTGATGGGCTGGTTAAGCTGAGGATGGACCCCACATGTCTGCAAGCTCCCATAACTGTTCATCAGATGTTTCAAGAATCCTTAGAGAAATATGGGTCTCTCAATGCAATGGTCAGCAAGAAGGATGGGGAATGGGAAAAGATCACCTTTGCTGAGTATTACAACTATTCTCGCAAAGCAGCTAAAAGCTTCCTGAAGGTAAACTTGGGGGGCCTGAAGCGGGAGATCCAAAATGCTGTCCTTTGGGGTGTGGCTCTTGTGTGGTTGCTTTTCAGAGTAATTTTTAAAGCTTAAGGAGAGGTGTGAACAATAAGGCCACCCAATAAGAACTGACGAGCATCCCAGGAGGGTGGGCAGGTCCCTGGCAGGAGGACCAACAGCCCCAATGTCAAGAGCAAGCCTGAGAGATGTCTGGTCCAGAAGCTGTCTGTGTCTCGGGGGGGGGGTACTGCTGTGCCAGTGGGCCAAGCTCATAGTGTTTCTATTAGTGTTTCAAGCCCTAGCAACTTGGGACCAGCTGACCTACAAGATGGCCTTACAAGACTGCTTCAATCTGCAGAACTGGCACTATTGTAGGTGCCACATAATCCCAGTTCCACATGTGCTGGAAACTGATCTTTTAGTGCAGCAGCACCTGCACACTGGAACTTCCCACCTATTGACCTCAGGCAGCATTCAGACTCCTATTTCTTTTGCAAAAAATTGTGCTTTATCTTCTCTCTCTCTTTCTCTCTCCAGCTTGGCCTTGAGCGATTCCACAGTGTAGCGATACTTGGGTTCAATTCCACAGAATGGTTCATTTCAGCCGTGGGAGCTGTTTTTGCTGGGTAAGCTTTGGAGGAGGCATACAGGACTTATTTCAGGCACTGTTCAGCCAACCTTGCTTTGCAAGATCAGAAACAAAAGGAACCACCATTTATTCCATTATGTCACCACCTCACCAGTATTTCATATATTTTTTTTTTTACTCTTTTCTTATGTTGATAGCTCACCTTTCTTCCAGCTTGGAACCCTGAGCACATGTGCTTACCTTTTGCAAGACTATATCCTGGGGAACATATTCTATACTGTAAAGCCAGTGATGTGGAGCCTGTGGCCTTCCAGATGTTGTTGGACCCAACACTCATCAGCCTAGCCAATGGCAGGGGTCAGTGTCCGGCAACACCTGAGTGGTCCAGAGGTCAGGGTAAGGGACCCCTGACCATTAGGTCCAGTCGTGGCCGACTCTGGGATTGCGGCGCTCATCTCATTTTATTGGCCGAGGGAGCCGGCGTACAGCTTCTGGGTCATGTGGCCAGCATGACTAAGCCGCTTCTGGCGAACCAGAGCAGCACACGGAAATGCCGTTTACCTTCCTGCCAGAGCAGTACCTATTTATCTACTTGCACCTTGAGGTGCTTTCGAACTGCTAGGTTGGCAGGAGCAGGGACTGAGCAACGGGAGCTCACCCCGTTGCGGGGATTCGAACCGCCAACCTTCCGATCGGCAAGCCCTAGGCTCTGTGGTTTAACCCACAGCGCCACCCGCATCCCAAGAGGTCAGGGTAGAAGACTCCAATTTCCAGTGTTACTTGCACTGTTTTCATTACACTGCTGCTTAGTTTCCAACAAAAATTACATCATTGGGCTTGCTGTCCACTGTGGTGGAATTTTGTGCAATTCGCTGCATTGTCATTATGATGTGATATTCCATTCCGTTAGTTTCAGTGTGAAATAAACACAATGACAATGGGTGTATATCATCCATTATGTGTTGATTTGTGGACTGAAAGCAACAATAACAGTAAATACAGTCCATATGCATCAGACTGATTTCCATTCTGGACACAGGACGAATGAGTAAACATTGTCAATTTCCACACCAGTTTCCGTCGGCATCCTCCGACCTCCTGAGCCACAGATCCCCCAGCCTTATGAGTAATTCTGGCAGGGTGAGGAAGGAGCCTTGGAGTACCTGGTGTGACCAAAGCCCTTGCAAGGATGGTCACATTTCCTATCTGGACTTGGAATAACCAGCCAGATTACCAGTGTGGCTAGAAGCTGATGCTGGAAGCTAGAGAGACAGAGGCATCTCTGCTCAGCACTGGACCCCCGGCTGGGGGGGGGGGGCTTCCCTGGCAACCTAATGGGGAAGTGACAACTGCTGGAGGGTTAATGCTGTGACTGCCTCCATCCCATGCTCAGTTTGTGTATGGGTGTAAATAAAACCATAGGTTCTAAAGACACCACCGTCTCTGCTGACCTTTGTTGCAAGGAAAGTGCAGGAACCCCTAGAGCCTCTCGGAGACTGAGGTGCGCACAACATTGCCAGGAAGCAAAGCTTTCATTTTTTAAAAGTGTCTTTCCCTCCCCTTCCAGCGGCATTGTGACAGGGATCTACACAACCAGTTCTCCTGAGGTCTGCCACTACATTGCTCAGGACTGCCGAGCTAATATCATTGTGGTCGAAAACCAGAAACAACTGGACAAAATCACGCAAGTAAGAGACTCCAGCTTCTTCTTCTTTTTACTGACCTGCACAAGAAAGCTAACCCATTCCCAGAGGAATCGACTGGGGGCTGAAAGGCAAGGCTGGTTGCAGCTGGAGATGGACCATGCTCTGGAGAAGGCACCTGCTCTGCATGCAGAAGGTCTCCGGTTCAATCCCTGCCACCCCCAGTTAACAGGATCAGATAGCAGGTGCTAAGAAATAACCTTCTGCCAAAGAGCTGCTGCCAGCCAGGGAAGACAATACTGGGCCAGGTGGAGCAGCGCTCTGATCTATCTGCAGGAGGGCCTTGTTTTCTGGGAAGGCCTGAAGAGCAGAGTCAGGCCTCACTGAGCTGGGTTGTATTCCATCAGCCTGAGCAGCTGCATATGAGGAGGACACTCCCCAGATCAGCAGACCTTGCACTGGTGCTGGCGAAGGGGAGGCTGTGTGGGTGGTAGTGCCCCCTGGGTGTGGGATCACTTGGCAGGGTGCTGGGAGGCAAGGGGCGGCATTGAAAAGCTGGGCTCACTGGATCAAGTTCATCCATTTTGTTGAATTAATTAAACCAAATACAAGCACCCCCTACTTACTCACATTTTACTTGCATGCAACTGTGTATACGCACAGCACCAGGAAATACCGGTAAATAAATAGAGTCCAGCCAGGTAATGGTGGGAGAGAGCTGGAGAGTCCTCATGACTCCCAAGGAGACCCTCCCTGGAGCCTGAAGGGGACAGCAGTGAGGGCAAAGGATGCCCCAGAGAGACCAGTGGCGCAGTGGGGATCATCGGCTGAGGGGAGGACTGCAGGGCCTGCGCCCTTCCAGGGCCTTTTCCAGCTGGCCCAGGCCCTCATTTGGAACAAACTTTTGGGGAAGTGTGGGAAGTTGTTCTGCTATTGCTTCCCTGTTCCAAGTGGTTAATGTGTTTTAAAATGTCCTTAAGCAGCCGGTGGCATTTTAAATTTTTCTTTCTTTTTCTCCTTTTTTGCTTTGTTGGGGGTGGGTGGGTGGGATGGATATCTGGTTGGGGATTAATTTTAGTATAATTGTTCTGTTTTTGTAGTTTTATTGGTTGTTGTATAGTTTGCGTTTTGTTTTTAAGGGCTGCCGGGGAGTGGGGCCCCAGCCAACACGATGGCTGGGACAAGGTCCACAGGGGGGGAAGCACTGGGACATCCGATCTCGGTGATCATGGGCAGGAGGAGGAGCTACGCTAAGACCAGACCATGTCATTACAGAGGAGGCAGGTTTAGTCGTTGTTTGAAGACTATCCCTGCCTCCGGGTCTGGTCTTGACCGGATGGATACTGGAATCAACAAGGGAAACCCACATGACCTGAAGGTGTTGCTGTGTAATGCCAGGTCAATGATGAACAAAACCACTGCCATCCATGACTTGATTGTGGATGGAGGACTTGACCTGTCATGTGTAACAGAGACTTGGTTGGATGAAGCAGATGGGCCTGTCTTAGCTTCTGCTTGTCCACCAGGTTTCTCTTACGCACAACAACCCAGGTCATGTGGGTGGGGAGGGGGGGTTGCAGTGATTTTTAGGAAGTCATTAGTTTGCACCAGGCGTCCTATTGGGAAGACCCAGTTTTCTGAGTGCATGTTCTGGAAGTTGGGCAATAGGGGCAGTACAGGATTCCTTTTGGTGTACCGACCTCCCCACTGCGCCAAGGATTCCCTGCCTGAGCTGCTTCAGGTAGTGGCCCATGTTCTCCTGGAGACACCTAGTTTGGTTGTCCTAGGGGGTTTTAACATCCATGCCAACACGACCTTACAAGGGGCCGCTCGGGACTTCGTGGAAAGCATGGCCTCCATGGGGCTGTCCCTGAATAAGTTTGGTCCAACTCATTGCCACGGACATGCCTTAGACCTGGTGCTCACCTCTAGTGAAGTGGGTGATCTGACACTAAGTAAAAGTGAAACAAAAGAAGTGCCATGGTCAGATCACTTCCTGGTGCAACTGGACTTCTCTGCGACCCTTCCCCTCTGCAGGGAGGTGGGACCAATTCGGATGGTCCGCCCCCGCCACGTAATGGATCCAAATGGTTTCCAGAGAGTGGCAGGGGATGCTTTATCCCATGTTGATGGCCTTTCAGCTGATTCCCTGGTGGCCCGCTGGAATGCGGAGTTAACCAAATAGCCAGCACGTGTAGACACAAAGTCAGAAAAGCTAAAGCACAGAATGAACTCAGGCTTGCTAGAGAGGTTAAAAGCAACAAAAAAGGCTTCTATGGGTATGTTCGTAGCAAAAGGAAGAGCAAAGAAACAGTGGGGTCACTCAGAGGAGAAGATGGTGAAATGCAAACAGGGGACACAGAAAGGGCTGAACTCCTCAATGCCTTCTTTGCCTCAGTCTTCTCCGATAAGGAAAACAATGCCCGACCTGAAGAATTTGGAGCAAATGATTCAGCAAAGGAAACACAGCCCAGAATAACTAAGGAGATAGTACAAGAATACTTGGCCAGTTTAGATGTATTCAAGTCTCCAGGGCCAGATGAACTGCATCCAAGAGTATTAAAAGAACTGGCAGATGTGATCTCAGAACCACTGGCAGTCATCTTTGAGAATTCCTGGAGAACAGGCGAAGTCCCGGCAGACTGGAGGAGGGCAAATGTTGTCCCTATTTTCAAAAAGGGGAAAAGAGAGGACCCAAATAATTACCGCCCAGTCAGTCTGACATCAATACCAGGGAAGATTCTGGAGCAGATCATTAAGCAAACAGTCTGTGCGCACCTAGAAAGGAATGCTGTGATCACCAATAGTCAGCATGGATTTCTGAAAAATAAGTCATGTCAGACTAACCTGATCTCGTTTCTTGACAGAATTACAAGCCTGGTAGATGAAGGGAACGCAGTGGATGTAGCCTACCTTGATTTCAGCAAGGCATTTGACAAGGTGCCCCATGATATTCTTGTAAAGAAACTGGTAAAATGTGGTCATGACTATGCTACCACTCAGTGGATTTGTAACTGGATGACTGACCGAACCCAAAGAGTGCTCATCAATGGTTCCTCTTCATCCTGGAGAAGAGTGACTAGTGGAGTGCCACAGGGTTCTGTCTTGGGCCCGGTCTTATTCAACATCTTTATCAACGACTTGGATGATGGACTCAAGGGCATCCTGATCAAATTTGCAGATGACACCAAACTGGGAGGGGTGGCTAACACCCCAGAGGACAGGATCACACTTCAAAACGACCTTGACAGATTAGAGAACTGGGCAAAAACAAACAAGATGAATTTTAACAGGGAGAAATGTAAAGTATTGCACTTGGGCAAAAAAAATGAGAGGCACAAATACAAGATGGGGGACACCTGGCTTGAGAGCAGTACATGTGAAAAGGATCTAGGAGTCTTGGTTGACCACAAACTTGACATGAGCCAGCAGTGTGACGCAGCAGCTAAAAAAGCCAATGCAATTCTGGGCTGCATCAATAGGAGTATAGCATCTAGATCAAGGGAAGTAATAGTGCCACTGTATTCTGCTCTGGTCAGACCTCACCTGGAGTACTGTGTCCAGTTCTGGGCACCACAGTTCAAGAAGGACACTGACAAACTGGAACGTGTCCAGAGGAGGGCAACCAAAATGGTCAAAGGCCTGGAAACGATGCCTTATGAGGAACGGCTAAGGGAGCTGGGCATGTTTAGCCTGGAGAAGAGGAGGTTAAGGGGTGATATGATAGCCATGTTCAAATATATAAAAGGATGTCACATAGAGGAGGGAGAAAGGTTGTTTTCTGCTGCTCCAGAGAAGCGGACACGGAGCAATGGATCCAAACTACAAGAAAGAAGATTCCACCTAAACATTAGGAAGAACTTCCTGACAGTAAGAGCTGTTCGACAGTGGAATTTGCTGCCAAGGAGTGTGGTGGAGTCTCCTACTTTGGAGGTCTTTAAGCAGAGGCTTGACAACCATATGTCAGGAGTGCTCTGATGGTGTTTCCTGCTTGGCAGGGGGTTGGACTCGATGGCCCTTGTGGTCTCTTCCAACTCTAGGATTCTATGATTCTATGATTCTAACCAGGGCTATTGACTGTACCTGGCTCTGAAGCGCCCTCTCCAATTGCATGGAGCCCGGACAGCCCCATGGTTTTCTTCGGAGCTGAGGGTGATGAAACAATCGTTGAGATGGCTAGAGCGTCAGTGGCAGAAAACTCATTCCGAATCTGACCAGACACAGGTTAGACCTCAAAGTCGAGCCTACCAAGTGGCGATAGCAACGGCAAAGAAGACTTTCTTCACCGCCTCTATTGCATCTGCAGAAGATAGTAGCAGGAGACTCTTTCAGCTGGTCCGCAATTTAACGGAACCACCTTTACCACTGGGGCCTTGTAAAGACCCCAAGATCTCCTGCAACGATTTTGCAAAGTTTTTTGCAGATAAAATCACTCATATTCGGAAGGAGCTAGACACCACCGTGGGAGCAGGGCTGGGGCGGGAGAGTGCTAGAGCTCTGTCTGGTCAAGTTGTATGGAATCAATTTCAATCTGTTACCCCTGAGGATGTGGACAGGCTGCTCGGACGCGTGAAACCAACCACCTGTCTCCTTGATCCTTGCCCATCCTGGCTAATAAAAGCAAGCCGGGAAGGGCTGGGCAATGGGCTCTGCGGGATGGTGAATGCTTCCCTCTGTGAGGGAACATTCCCAGATCCGCTGAAAGAGGCGGTCATTAAACCGCTTCTTAAAAAAACATCTTTAGACCCGGCCAGTATGGCCAACTATCGCCCAGTCTCAAATCTTCCATTCTTGGGCAAGGTGATTGAGCGGGTGGTTGCTGAACAACTCCAGGCACGCCTGGAGGATGCGGACCATTTGGATCCCTTCCAATCGGGATTCAGGCCTCATCATGGGACCGAAACTGCCTTGGTCACGCTGGTTGATGATCTCCGGCGGACTAGGGATAAAGAGCTGTTTCCTAGTTCTGCTGGATATCTCACATCCTTCTGGACCGTCTAGAGGGGCTGGGAGCTGGGGGCACTGTTATACAATGGTTCCGCTCCTTCCTCCTGGGCCGTGTTCAGAAAGTGCTGGTGGGGGATGACCGTTCAGACCCCTGGGCCCTCACTTGTGGGGTGGCTCAGGGTTCCATCCTCTCCCCCATGTTTTTTAACATCTGAAGCCACTGGGAGAGATCATCAGGGGGTTTGGACTGGGTGTCCATCAATATGCAGATGATACCCAGCTCTACCTCTCTTTCAAATCAGAACCAGTGAAGGCAGTGAAGGTCCTGCCTGGAGGCGATTGGAGGATGGATGGTGGCTAATGGATTGAGGTTGAATCCTGACAAGACAGAAGTACTGTTTTGGGGGGACAGGGGGCGGGTGGGTGTGGAGGACTGCCTGGTCCTGAATGGGGTAACTGTGCCCCTGAAGGACCAGGTGCGCAGCCTGGGAGTCATTTTGGACTCACAGCTATCCATGGAGGCGCAGGTCAATTCTGTGTCCAGGGCAGCTGTTTACCAGCTCCATCTGGTATGCAGGCTGAGACCCTACCTGCCCGTGGACTGCCTCGCCAGAGTGGTGCATGCTCTAGTTATCCCCTGCTTGGACTACTGCAATGTGCTCTATGTGGGGCTACCTTTGAAGGTGACCCAGAAACTACAACTAATTCAGAATGCAGCAACTAGACTGGTAACTGGGAGCGGCCGCTGGGACCACATAACACTGGTCTTGAAAGACCTACATTGGCTCCCAGTACGTTTCCGAGCACA
Source organism: Podarcis bocagei (assembly GCF_964188305.1). NCBI lineage: Eukaryota > Metazoa > Chordata > Lepidosauria > Squamata > Lacertidae > Podarcis > Podarcis bocagei. The sequence continues at coordinate 1,115,717 of NC_138139.1, forward strand.
ATTCAAAGTGTTGGTGTTGACCTTTAAAGCCCTAAATGACCTTTAAAGCCCTAATGTTCTTCCCTAAACATTAGGAAGAACTTCCTGACAGTAAGAGCTGTTCGAAAGTGGAATTTGCTGCCAAGGAGTGTGGTGGAGTCTCCTACTTTGGAGGTCTTTAAGCAGAGGCTTGACAACCATATGTCAGGAGTGCTCTGATGGTGTTTCCTGCTTGGCAGGGGGTTGGACTCGATGGCCCTTGTGGTCTCTTCTAACTCTATGATTCTATGATTCTATGATTCTATGAAATGGCCTCGGCCCAGTATACCTGAAGGAGCGGTCCACCCCCATTGTTCTGCCCGGATGCTGACGTCCAGTGCCGAGAGCCTTCTGGCAGTTCCCTCATTGCGAGAAGCAAAGCTACAGGGAACCAGGCAGAGGGCCTTCTCGGTAGTGGCGCCCGCCCTGTGGAACGCCCTCCTATCAGATGTCAAAGAGATAAACAACTACCTGACATTCAGAAGACATCTTAAGGCAGCCCTATTTAGGGAATTTTTTGATGTGTGACATCTTAGTGTATTTTTGGTCTTTGGAAGCCGCCCAGAGTGGCTGGGGAAACCCAGCCAGATGGGCGGGGTACAAATAAATAGTAGTAGTAGTAGTAGTAATAATAATAATAATAATAATTTACATGGCTCAGCCTCCCCGCCTAACAGCTGGTGTGCTGGTAGCACAGCAGCAGCAGCCACAGCGGCCCTTTTCCTGCACATCCTCCAGCCGACTCCAGGGCTTCAACTCCAGTTGTGTGGAGAGAGAGAGCAGGGGAGAGAGCTGGAGAGCAGGGGTAAAATGGGTGTTTGGAGGCTTTTTAGAGGGTGCTCCCCACTTTATGTGGTTTCCTTTATGTGCATGGGGGCCCAGAATGCACCCCCCACATAAGTGGTGGGGGGGGGGGACACCTGTACTTTAAAATGGATTTTGAATAAATGTGCAATTGCTGATGGGTCATGAATTCAGAACAATGCTTATTATAGGGTAAAGGGGAGGGACACTGGGGATGAGTTATGGAACCAAAGGCGGGGGTGGCCCCTCAAAGTTTGGGAACCCCTGATAAAAGCCAAGCCTGCTGGGCGGGAGTTGGGTACATAAGCAGTGGCTCTTGTCAATAGATTGCTGGGGACAGGAGGAATGCAGGGTCCCAACCCGCAGAGAGTGTCCTTGGCCCAGGAAATCCTATGTACATGGCTGCTTGGAAGGAGCAGGGTCTCTTCCCTCCTTCTGCCTGCGTCATCCCTAGAAAGCACCGGCCGAGCAGATTTTCCCTTGCCCTGATCCTTTCCAAGGGAAAACCTGCTCTTCAGTGACAGATTGGAACAAAGGGCAATCCAGGGAAGTTGCTGTTTGCTCTGACTGAGCGCCAAAGAGTGGTTTTCCCTGAGGGAGGCCATGGGTGGTAGCTGGGGAGCAGTGGAACAAGAGGGGGTTTGGAGAAGCCCCAGGGCTGCGCTCCTGAGTCAGCCTGGTCACTAGCAGCTCAGGTGGCCCCATGGCTGAGAGTCTTTTCCCAGCTCTTCCGGGTTCACTAGCTATGGGGCTTTTTTGGAACAAGGATTTAAAATGCAATAAATTCACATATGTTTCATCTCCCCCCCCCCTTTAAATGTTGCACAGATCCAGAATTGTTTACCACACTTGAAGGCCATTGTGATGTACAGGGGGCCCTTGGCTGAGAAGCATCCCAATTTGTACACGGTATGATGGGCAAGGAACCACAAACCATACAAGAAATTCTGCTTATTTCTGCTTATCTGATTCATTTTGTCTCTTCTTCCTTGTTGCTGGAATGCCTCAAAAACAATGAAAAATGCCTCCAGGAGTGCAAGTTGTTAAAAATAGTAAAGAACAGCTTTTCTTGGGAATACATTGTGCATGCAGAATAGTTGGTGAGCTTGTTATCCTGCAAGCAGAATATTCCAATGACTGTTTTTAGTGAGTCTCTTTCTTCCTTTAGTGCAAGGATGGGAGAACCTCTCTCAAGCCAAGGGCCGCATTCTCTTCTGGGCAGCCCGGCAGGGGCCACACATGAACTTGACACACATTTGCAGTTCAAGGGCACTTTCCAGGCAGGCCAGGGCACCAAGAAGGCAGGCGAGAGGGAAGCCCAAGAGCCAGGGAGCAGCCTAAAGGGCTGCATCCAGCCTCTGGGCTGCAGGTTCCCATGCCGGCTATACCAGCATTCTGCATGAATTCCCTGAAGCCTCTGCAGAAGAGCCCAGGGCTCATTTCCCCCTTGCTCTTCAGATGCAGCCCAGCCTTTTCAAATGGCGGCATCAAATGTCTGTGGAAACGGAAACTTTACCCTGATGCAGGAGCTTGCCAAGAAATCCGCAGCCAGGCGGCTTGGGAGCAGAAGGATTAGCGCTTCATGGGATGACAGGGATCACTTGGCCAGGATGAGGGTATTATGAAGCGTCACCAGGGAAGGAGAACTAATCCTTGACCCATAACCAGAGGGATGGCACCTGCCCAGCAAGCGCAGAGGGCAGAAAAGGACGTTGGCTCATGGAGACTCGCCACAACAAGGAACGTGGATTCAGGAATCTTTAGCTCAAACATCCATTCTTTATCATCATGTAGCTATGCCTTAGACTTGACAAACAATTTGGTGTAGATAAGGGCAGCTTCAGATCAGCCCCTATCACTGACTTCAGTTAGATTAACTCTCCAGTAAGCGTCTGCTTACACATTATACATTTAAAGCACCTCACCCCCAGAATCCCGGGAACTGTAGTTTGTTAAGAGTGCTGGGAACTGTAGCTCTGTGAGGGGTAAGCTGCCATTACCATTTGAGCATGTTTGCAGCAAGTATCTTTAGTACAGGGGTCACCAACCTAAGGGCCATGGCCCGGAAGCGACCCGTGGAGGTCGTTTGACTGGCCCATGAGCTGCTCCCAAACTGAGCTGCCCGCTCACGCTGCGCTAAACCGGCATGGCACGGGGACTCGCTTCCATGGCACTGGGAATCGTGTCTGCGTACGTGCAGATGCCAAAAATCGCATCTGCGCAAACGCAGAGCCCGAAAATTGCGGGTGCGCGCGTGCAATCCAGCCCGCAGAGAAATCTCCATGGGACTGATCCGGCCCAGGCAAGATAAACCTTGCTGACCCCTGTATTAGCTGATTCACATGTACTTGTACGTTGGGGGAATTTAGTAAGAGTAACAAAGATCAGAGTTTTTTATTTCCCTCTGGTTAAACAGGCTATCAGGAAACAGAAGTTCAGCAATATTCACTGATTTATTTAGCACACATACGCCCTGCAATAAGGCTCCCAAAGCAGAACACGACAGTCCCGACCCTCAGGCTTATGAGAGCCCACCTGCTTTTGACATCTGCTCCTGAATTCCAGGTGGTGCTTATAAGAATTGCCACACAACTCCAAAAATTAGCTATTTAATTTGCTTGTTTTACTCTTCCCTCCTCTTCCCCTTTTTCTTTTGTGTCGTGTTTGGTTTTGCTTTCTTTTATAGATTGTAAGACAGCAGGGAGGGACTGTCTTGCTTTTATTATTATATGAACTGTTCTGGAAGTCACGTGGCTGAAGGGCAGGGTGAAAATGCTTTATATAAATGATGTCTCTCCTTCCTGTTCTATTGCAGATGGATGAATTTATGGAGTTGGGCAATGAGGTCCAGGATGGAGAGCTGGAGGCTCTAATTGAGTCCCAAAAGCCAAATCAATGTTGCGTTCTGATCTACACATCCGGAACGACGGGGAAACCCAAAGGGGTGATGCTTAACCATGACAATGTGTGTATTCCAGGCACCCACCTCTCCATGGGCTGGCCCATGGCAGGAAAGTGCAGCTTAGTCTTTAGCTTCAAATAGGCAGTACCTGGTCGTGGGAATGCTTGGAAGTGACTTGCCTTAAGAACACAACAGGACAGGAAAAAATGTTTCTTAAACTCTAAGCAAGAGAGCAGAACAATCCATGGGGTTTGTTGGGACATCTCTCAAAAGCCTGCCTCCAGAATGTCAAAAATTTCACCCAAACCAGAACGGTTCAGGCCATGGCAGCTGCAGGTAGGGCTGGGAATGAACCCATTTGAAATCATGGAGAGCTGCAGAAGAGCAAGTGGTCTGAGTCTGCATAAGGCTACAGTGGTGCCTCGCAAGACGAAATTAATTCGTTCCGCAAGTCTCTTCGTCTTGCGAGTTTTTCGTCTCGCGATGCACGGTTTCCCATAGGAATGCATTGAAAATCAATTAATGCGTTCCTATGGAAACCGCCTTCAGACCAGGTCCGGGGACAGTCTGTCCCCCGACCTCTTCTGAAGGCTGGGGGGGGGGACAAGGGCTTTTCTTCCCACCCCCAGCATTTTAAAAAACCCCGGGACAGCGGAGGACTTCTCCGCTGTCTGGGGCAATCTTAAAATGCTGGCGGGCGGCATTTTAAAATCGCCCGGGACAGCGGAGGACTTCTCCGCTGTCCGGGGCGATGTAAAAGCCCCTGGGAAGGCAGGCAGGGGGGAGCAAAGACTTTGCCTGCCTTCAAAAGCCGTCCGCGATAGCGGGAAGCTCTTCCCTGCTATCCCGGACTGCTTTTAAAATGCTGGCGGTGGGGAGCAAAGCCTTTCGGCCCCCGCCAGCCTTCCTGGACCTCTTCTGAAGGCCGGAGGGGGGGAAAGGCTTTGCTCCCCACCACCAGCATTTAAAAGAGGTCCCCGGAGATTTCCCTATGGGCTTTCGTCTTGTGAAGCAAGCCCATAGGGAAATTCGTCTTGTGAAGCGCCTCCAAAACAGAAAACCCTTTCGTCTTGCGGGTTTTCCATCTTGCGAGGCATTCGTCTTGCGGGGTACCACTGTATATTCCACATGATTTGCACACTGAACCTCCCAGGGTTCAGTTGCTGGCTCCTCCAGCTGGAAGAATAAGCAGACAGCAGGTGATGGAGAAGACTCACTCCCCCAGGCCCTAGAGAGCTGCTGCCTGCCAGAGTCTACCGTGCTGGGCTAGATAGACAATAGGCTACCTCTTCCTGTGTCCCTGACAGTGGATGCAAAGTTGGTGACTCCTGTTTCCCTACGTGATTTCTATTCTGGCTGGTCGACCTGCTCCTGACAGCTGTCAGCGGAGAGGTTATTTATAATGTCACCCTCAGCCTGGAAAAATCCCTTGCCCACATGTGTGGGCTGATGCCCTCTTTATTAAAGTATGTTTCCCTCTGCCTGTGATTAAATTCGGAGCCACAGCATCACAGGATGATGCAGAAAAGCATATTTAGATGCGCAGGAGACACCAAAGCCTTGGACTCAGAAGAAAGCTTTCTCTGCCACCAGCTCTTGCACCTGCTTGATCTCAGCCTTTGCCCATTGCCCTTCTCCTCACATGCCACAAAGCTTCCCAGTCTTACTCCGTTCCTAGTCAAAGTGCTGTGGTCAGAGTGCCGACTGGCGCTGGTCACAGGACACAAGCTCTTCCCCTACTGAAACAGCTTCACTGGCTACCAGCCTGTTTCTGAAGTTTGGGCCCAAGAGCCTAAGAAGAGGCTGGCTGCTGGATCCGGCCCATCTAGCCCAGCCTCTTCTCCCCCAGCCAGAGGCCCCCAAGGGCAGCCTGCAAGCAGCCCTGGAGCACCAGAGCCCCCCCCTCCCGCTGCCTCCGACTGTGGACTTGGAGAGCCCTTTCCTCCATGAATTTGTCTAATCTTCTTCATCTCTCTATACACATCTGCCCGGGTGCTAAGCTCCTCAGGGAGCACCTTCTCTGGGTCCTGACAACATCAGAAGCTCAGCTGGTGGTGAGACAAGAGAAAGCCTTTTCTGTGGTGGCCCCCAGGTTGTGGAATTCCCTCCCAAGAGAGGTCAGACAGGCTCCCTCTGTCTATACTTCTGCTGGGAGGTTAGGAGCTTCCTGTTCAGGCAGATGATGCTGAGCACTGGGCAGCTGCCACTGCAAACTGAACTTTAATGCTGATTTTAAATGTGCTTTTATGTATTTTAACCATTGTTTTAAACTAGGGTTTACTTTGTATTTTATAATGATGTTTTAAAATGTTGTAAGCCACCTTGAATCCGAACCTGGGATTCTCCCAAATCCTTGGAGAGCTGCTGCCCTTCAGAGTCAACATTACTAGGCAAAATGGACTAATGGACCACGTAGCATTTCAAGAAGTGCTAATTGGTGAACACAAATTTGAAGTGGGCCAAAATCCCCCCTCCCGTCCCCTCTGATCATGGAGCGACAATTCCCAGAGTTCTCTGGGGAAAGGGATTGATTGCTAAACCACTTTGAAAACTGTAGCCCCCTAGACCAACTCCCACTCCCAGAATTATTTGGGGCAAGCCATGAACTGCTTCAAGTGGACTCAGTGTTTTCCATGCATGGTGTGAATGTGACCTTGGTCTTTGCTGATGGAGGGCTCCTCGTTGTCAAAGGACATCTGCTCCATTATCTAACACCTCTGTATTTTTCTGCACAGATAACCTGGACTTCAGCCCATGCCAGCCGGGCTGGGGACATGCAGCCGGCTGAAATCCAGCAGGAGACCATCGTCAGCTACCTTCCTCTCAGCCACATTGCAGCCCAGATTTATGACCTCTGGACTGGAATCAAGTGGGGAGAACAGGTCTACTTTGCAGAGCCGGATGCCTTAAAGGTCTCTGTACAAAAAAATGTAAAAAATAAAAATGCCCCAGTTATTTTTCACTCTTCAAAACTGTCAAGTTGAACTTGGTGTTTTTCAGTGAGATGATGCAGAAGACCCTTTAAAGCTTTGGAAACCCCTCTGGGAAACAATAAGAAGCAGACTATATGGGGAACAAACAGTTAATTTACTGCCTTCGGGGGTGATTAAACCCTTCAACACCCTTTAAGTGTAAAGTCAGACTAGTGATCAGGATGGTTAAAGTATCATTGACTGCAGATATATGTCTTTATTCTAACTGTCCCTTCCTGGACAAAGAGTCTGTAGATTTTGAAAGAACTACAGAACTCAGGCTGAGCCGAAAGGGAGCACTTTTTGAGAATGTCTTTGGTAGCCACAAAAAGCCTTCCCCTCTTTTCAACAATGGGGTCTTCTCTGAAATGAAGCTTCACCCATTCCGAGTGAGGGCAATTCCTGTCTAGGAATGATTGCCTTCACTCTCAAGTGGCTTTGTTTGACCTCAGAAATATCAACAATATGTAGCCAAATAGGAGTAGCTAGCTAGTGTCAGGCTATATTGTGTTGTCTATGCAATTTCTGGTTGTCTGTGGTCTCTGCTTTCCAATTTTGCCATCCATTCTTGGTCTTCTTAGGGGGGCTTGGTGGGTACCCTGAAAGAGGCGCTGCCCACCTCACATATGGGAGTTCCCCGGGTGTGGGAGAAGATCATGGAAAAGATCAAAGATGCCTCTTCTCAATCTGGATTTGTGAAGAAGAAAATCCTCTCTTGGGCCATGTCGGTCAGCTTGGAACAAAACCTGAGTGCCTCTTATAGGTATGTCATACAGATCTGGCCAGCAGGAGATTCAGCAGAGATTAGCACCAGGGACTCCTAGTCCTTAAAAACAAGCTCAGGGTAGACTTCCATTTTTCCAGGTTAAAAAGGTCAGGTGGTTTTTGTAGGTGACAAAAGACTCAGCTGAAACTTTCAGCTTTCATGTCATTTTAGAACAAGCTAAAAACTAGCCAAGTTCATCAAAGTTAGAGTGCAAGAGACCCTTTACAAGTTGCATGGAACCAGGCAGAGGGCCTTCTCGGTAGTGGTGCCCTCTCCATGGAACATCCTCCCATTAGATGTCAAGGAAATAAACAAAGATCTGATTTTCCATAGACGTCTGAAGGCAGTCCTATAATGTGAAGTTCTTAATTTTTGAAGTATCGTTGTGCTCTTTTATATTCTGTTTGGCGCTGTCCAATGTGGCTGTGGCAGCCCAGTCAGATGTGTGGGGTATGAAAAACAAATTATTATTAGAAATAGAAATAGCGCTGAATGAGACAAATACCAGGTGGAAATGGGGGGAAAGGCCTTCTTCTTTCCCTTCATTCCAGCCTTGCAAAAGACACTCCAAGAGAATGTGAGGCAAGGCCCTTGAAGGGGGTGGAGGTGTGGTAATGTTAAAGATAGTAGGAAAAAATATATTGAATAAGTATTCTCCTTCCTTCACTCACGCTAGTAAGTGATGTAGCAGAGCAGATTCCACTCAATATAGCTGGAAGCTAGTTTGTAGATTCGTTTGAATCTCTTAGTTAAGATTATTTCCTGGTGTCCCCTTTTGATCCCTCTTAAAAGAGTAGGGACACAAGAGTCTTTCTGAGTAAAGTAACAAAAAGTTTACTCACATTTCAGTTCACGATTTGATCCCTGAAAGGCAGGCTTTACTTGGTAGTTACATAAATAAATTGTGAGTTCGTCTCATATGGAGACTGAACTCATGTGCTGCTGGCTGAGAGCCAGCAGACAGCAAAATTACATTAAGAGAACAAAATGGCTGCAGGAGACCAGCATGGCAGCAAGAGAGAGAAGCAAGACAACAGAAAGACAAAACCAGACTGAGAAAATGGCTGCGTGACTCAGCTCTTTTGTGGAGTCAGCCAGAGCCATGCCCATCTCCCAGATCACATGCAGGGGGAGGATGCTCCAGACCAGAGGAACAGGAAGTTACCCTGACCGGATGTCCCCCTGCCTGTGCCCACGCTAGGGAAATAAGGAATGTTGCATTTGACTGCACCAGTGGATTACACCCTACAGGAGGGAAAACCCTGAGGGCCAGAAGCTGAAAACTGGAGGGCCACATTCCTCTCTCCAGTTTGAGGTTCCCCACCCCTGGTGTAGTCCAACAACACCTGGAAAACCACAGGTGGCCCATCCCCGGAGCAGAGCATTTTTGGCCTCTGTCTGTCTCGGGAGACAATGGAAGAGTGTGTTTTTGGGAATGAAGTCCAACTGCTGGAAGGTAGCAGCCCCTGCTGTGGCTGTAGAGACCAGTGCAGGAGAGACAGGTTTGGTTGAAGCTGAGGCAGAGGAAGGTGTCTGGTTGTGCTGATGCAGATGCACAGTAGAGTAGACGGGAAGAGATATTACTCTAGGCAGCTTCCTGGGGGGGGGGGGAGCCTTTTCCCTGTGGCTGCTTTGCATATTGTTCCATTCTTGATGTCAGTTAGAAAAAAATTCCATTTGGCCTCTTTTTCTGTATCTCAAAGCTATTGCCATTTCTCTTGTGGGGGGGGGGGTCTCCCTCCCTCCTCTTTTATTTTCCATAGTGATTTAAAGCCCTTTCGAATGAGGTTAGCAGACTCTTTGGTACTTGCTAGAATCCGCCAGGCTCTGGGCTTTTCTCGGTGTGAGAAGCACTTCTGTGGAGCCGCTCCTCTCTCGACAGAAGCGCTGCACTTCTTCCTGGGCCTGAACATCCCCTTGTATGAAGCTTACGGAATGAGCGAGACCACTGGCCCACACTGCATGTCCAGCCCATATGTTTACCGGCGTTACAGGTAAAGCTGTGCCATCTTTGTTCTTGCAACCTGATCAGAAACAATCTTGCAGTCAGGACAATGGCCCTCAGTTAGGGATTGGTAAGAAATTTGATTCCGTTCACATTGAAACGCGAACCAACCTAATTTGTGCTTTCTGAAACTGTTCACAAACCACAATACAGTCATCTTTGAAACTTGCATTTCTCTGAATTTTGCAATGCAATTCTCTAGCCCAAGTAATGTGGTTCAAAAATACATATATTGAGGTAAAGTATGTATTTGAATCCATGTATCAGTGAAAATAAAGTACAGAAATGCTGGTATTGAGTAATGCTGCTTCTGGGACAAGAAGGGCTTAGGGGAACTAGACGGTGTTAGCTGTATTCCTTCCCACTGCTGATGTTTGCACATTTAACTTAAAAAAAAAAGTTTTTAAAGCTTCCAGATGCCATCTTGCCTTTGTCCCCCAGTGCCATTGAAGTCGAATAATTCCGAAGCCTTGTGCATTAAAACAGATGCCCGCCATCTATTTTTATTTTTATTTTAAGCTGGAGCCATCTTCCCCAACTCCTCCAAGACTACAGAATAACTCCAGTTCTGGGGCTCTGAGTTTTACAGCATCTGTGTGTCAGAACACTCACATGTTTCCCCCCCAACAAACATACACAATTGTTTATTTTTCCACATGGGAGCTCAGAAAAGGGAGCCAGGCAGGACTTTGGAGGACATTTGGGCCCTGTCACCTGCCCAAGCAGGGCTTGGGTTGGGTCAGGCCTGCTGGGCGAGGACCACGATGATGCGACTGTCCGCTCTTTGGGCTGTTGGTGCTATCGCTGCTGCTCCTCATGTTCTCTTTCCCTTGCAGCTGCGGCAAAGCTGTCCCAGGTTGCAAAGTGAAGTTAATGAACAAGGACGACGATGGCAATGGGGAGATTTGCTTCTGGGGGCGAAATGTTTTCATGGGCTATTTGAACATGGAGGACAAGACCAGGGAAGCAATTGATGAGGATGGCTGGCTGCATTCTGGAGATCTGGGGAAGATGGACAGTGATGGGTTCCTCTACGTCACAGGAAGAATTAAAGGTGAGATGCCCTTGTGCAACGCTTCCTGGGGCCTAGTCATTCTCAGCAGGCCAGCATGCTTAGCACCAGGGTTGCTCAGTGGAGAGGGTCACACCTTTTGGTGTGTTTTAGGGGGACCCTCATCAACCAAGCATCCTGTGCCTTCTCCCCTTGTTAGCATCTACAGGGCCAGCCCACCCCTGAGGCAAGGGGAGGCAACCACCTCAGGCTGCTTGAGATGTAGATCTTCCCTCACCCCTTCTTCCTTGGTGGGGAGGGGGCTCCATTTTTGGGTCTGGCCCTGGCAATCTCGCTCTCTCCTCTCCTGCTCTTTTGCTATTCCAAATCTGCAGTGAATTGTCCTGTCCTGCCCCCTTCTGGTGGTTTTGCAGCTGGCACTTGTCTAGCATTTCCACAGGGTGACACAGAGGCTGTTTCAGAGGAAGAACACCTGCTTTGTACATAGAAGTTTCTGGGTTCAACACCAGGCATTTCCAGTTTAAAGGTGATGGGGAAAATCTTTCTCTGCTGGAGGTTTTCTCCTCCGGTCCTTGTGGGAGTGAGGTCAGCTCAGGAAGCCCTTACCCCTGGGTTTGTCTGCTCCCAATGTGCATTGAGTTGTGGTTCTCCAAGCCCCATAGTCCCCCTCAGCACACCAGTGTAGTGGATGCAATCCTGGTATGGACAAATTTGTTTGGTTTCTCATTATTCTGACCATAAACTTGGCTTCTCACATTTCCACATCACTTTGCTTTTTTTAAAATCCTCTATATTTCAAAGGATAATTGTGTTTCAGTTCACATGTTGAAGTGTGAATTAAGTAGTTTCTCATTAAACTACAGACAGAAACAAAATTCTCTCTCTTCCCCCACCATCCCCATAGTCCCATAGCAAGGGCTTTACATTTTCCCCACTTTCCTTTTTCTTCTTCCATGGAAAATTGGGCTAGCACTACAGATGAGCAAATAAAACGATTTCAGTTTCTCATCTTCCCAATCTTCAGTTCAGTTCTACACAGTCACACATTGATTGTTCAAAATTACTTTTTAAAAAAAGAATTAAATTGCCAGACATACAACCTGTTACAGTCCCCCCCCCCTTGCAACAGCAACCCCAACTACATCCAGTTGTATCTAGTACAAATTTTTAAAAATGCAATTTTGGCAACTATAAACATTTTTTGCAAAGTAATTTCCCAAATACCTGCTATTTTCACTATTCTAGGCAACTATTTTTGGCACACTTTCTGTATGCATTGCTTGACTGAAGAACTGTCCTCCAAAACCTGGAGAAGTGTGGATTTTGAAGGATGCCTGACAGGGCGTATATTTTGCAAATTTCTCCCCCGTCCTAGAAGGCACATGCATGTCCTTTCTTTGGGCTTCCTAATGTCTCCTCTGGTGTGACTCATCAGAAAGCAAGCTAAGCCATCCATAAGTAAAAGAGTGAGATCTAAACTCCACAATGAGGAATGCCTTGTCTGTCTGTCTGTCTGTTTCTCTCTGAGTGCAAACCAGTGTTTCCTGCTCTCAGAGATCCTGATTACAGCTGGGGGTGAAAACATCCCTCCAGTCCCCCTCGAAGATGCTGTCAAGAGGGAGCTGCCTCTTGTGAGCAACGCCATGCTGATTGGAGATCAGAAGAAATTCTTGTCCATGTTACTGACTTTAAAGGTACAGGTCCAGCACAGTTAAACATTTCTGGCAGATGTACAAATGAGGCATAGAATTCAGCGGCTCACTCACTTGGTGTTGAGCAGGAGGAGGACACCTTCTCCACTGAAAACTGCTTATGGCAGTGGTGTCTCCTGAAGGGAGGGTGGGAGGCCAGAGGCAGGGGCATAGGAAGGGGGGCGGTGCGCCCTGGGTGCCATCATGGAGGGGGGTGACAAATTATCAAGGAACAATTACTGCCCTACTAGGGCGGTTCATTAAAAACTTTTTTTGGGAAAATGGCTGAGGGGAAAAACAGAAGATGGTTGGCCATCGGTCAGGCATGGTCTAGTTGAGATCCCCAGGGGTTTGGCTAGATGACCCTCGGGGTCCCTTCCAACTCTACAATTTTCTGGTGCAGGCTTGTGCAGAGTTTTAGGTACAAGTTGGATGCAAGGGTGCATAGGATTGCAGCCCATCTTACGCACCGTCAGCTCAGGAATAAGTCCCACGGATCATGATGAGACTAGATTGCTGCTGTGCAGTCCTGTTTTTTAAATCAATGTTTTCCTTTTCAGATGATAGAGCATGGTGAAATCACAATAAATAAAACCCCCCCTTCAGTAGTTTCAAGCACTACTACAGGTTCCACATAATATCTGTACTGCATTGTTTACTGTGACAGCACCTGCACTTTGGAACTCCCCACCTACTGCAACAAAGCACGTGCCTTTGCTAGACTCTTTTCGGGCACCTGCTAAAAGCATTCTTCTTTAGGCAAGCATACCTAGATGCTTAGGAAGTAGAAGTAATTTTAATCTTTATATTTTAGCTTTTGTATGTTCTAAAGTAGGATTGTTAATTTTTCTTGATTTTACTGCTGTGGTGTTTTTTGTTTTGGTAAACCACTTTGCAGGTTTTTAAAAATAAATTTTATTAAATAAATAAACAATAAATATAAATAAAATAACACAAGCCTAAACACAATCCATCCTGTAGATTTAAGTATCTGTCCACAGTCGTCTACTTGTTATTAGAGGCCCAGAATAAGAAAATATGAAATAATGTAAAACCATTTTTGCAGGCAAAAAGATTTTAAAAATTCAATGTGGGGGGTGACAAGAAATTTTCCGCACTGGTTACCACCTGACCTTCCTACGCCTCTGGCCAGATGCCGTCCCAATGTTGTCAGATTCCAGCTCCCATCAGCCTCTCAGCCAGGACTGCCTAATATCAGTGATGGCAGGGTGTAGCTCTCCCTGGTCTATGAAATGCCGTCCCCAAAATGGTTCAGCTGGTACATGCAATATAATCTTTTCCAGAACTTTCTGTTCTCTAAATCTTTAACTCTCATTGTGCTGCTTTGAAAATTCTGTTTCTGCATTTTTTTTAAGCATGTGCTTTTATTCCTTTAAATTCCAAGATGCTTTCTGGGGCTTGCTGCAGTTTTTAGTTCTCTTTTACATTTACTTGCTGCTTTTATATTGTTGCATTTTAAATACTGTGGATGACTGCATAGTGTGGAAAAGAAAATGGGACAGAGAGACACTTCTCTACCTTTCTGCTGTTAGCAGAACTTGACTCATTCAACAAAACTGCTAAGTTCAGAAGAGGCTTCTTCCTAGGAGTCAATGGAATTTGCTGCCCCAAAGGGCTGAGAGCTGCCAGCTTACCTTGGCCCTTAATTGGGAGTTGACAAAGAGAGAATCCAATACTGTCCTAGGACCTGGAAGCTCTGGGTCTGAGATGAGAAGCCTCAAGACAGAGGTGCCCCCGACTCCACTATTGAACCCTCAGCTCTTCCCAAGCCACAACTCTCAGTGACTCTGCTCCACCCCCTCCCAGTATTTTGGCCTGACTGAAATGTCTCCTTGAATGCAAATCCTCTGGCTTGTCTGGATGTAAGACTCTCTGTGTGCAGCAAAAATGAAACAAATCCACATTTGCTGCTCTGCTCCCTTTTTGCCACTGGCAGGTGTCCTCTCCCCTGCAAAGGCTGCCCGAAAGGGCATGTGGCCTGGCTGGAAAAGGTTCCTCCCTCTGGACTAGATGGAGCTTTGGCCAGATCCGGCAGTAGGGAAGTTCAGGCTGGGTAGCCTCCTTGGTACTAGCAGGTCCCCTTTCCACACCAGGATCACTGCCACATAAATACCTGTGTGAACACTTTATGCTGTAACCCACCCTGTGATCTTCAGATGAAGGGTAGTATATAAATTTAACAAATAATAAAAAGCTGTTTATTTCACCACACTCTCCTTTCCCATTTCCAGTGTGCAGTGGATCCTGAGACTTCTGAGCCTACGGACAGCCTGACCCAAGAAGCCAGGGAGTTTTGTCAGAAAGTTGGCAGCAAAGCCACTCAAGTGTCTGAGGTTGTGCGGACAAGAGATCCGGCTGTTTATCGGGCCATCCAAGATGGCATAGACAGAGTCAACGGACGGGCAGCGGCCAATGTTCAGCGCATTCAGAAGTGGGCAGTTCTACAAAAGGATTTTTCCATTTCCGGTGGGGAATTTGGTAAGTTTTCCAAGGGCTGGGTTACAACCTGGAATTCAGTTATATTAAAAATTCCAGATATATCTCTTTGGAGGGATAGTAAGACTGCTAAATTTGGGGTTTGACTTTGGTAAATGTATCCAGTAAAGTAGAACTGCAGGATCTCTGGTGTATTCCATCCATCATCTGCAGTTCTTCAGCTGGGATCATTAAGCCTCTGGATTAGAATCCACTTTTTCCACACACACTTTCCTCATGACAAACTGCTAATATCAATTCATTTCCATTTTAGGTCCAACCATGAAATTAAAGCGGCAAACTGTTGTTGAGAAGTACAAAGATGAAATTGATTTCTTTTACAAAAAATAAAGTCAGCCGTCCAGTATTGCTCTTCAAGCTCCAATAGAACAGAAACACACATTCTGTAGAATATGTAAGACCATCTTTCCAAGGAAGCTGTTTGAAGACCACCACCATTTTGAAGAGGAGCACCAGATACTAACAAGAGCACGTTTTGGGTTTCACTTCTAAATGCTAATTAGGCTACAGAAGCCAGAGAGAAGCAGGCACCCCAGAATCAGTGTTGGAAGGGGTCCAGAGGGTCGTCTAGTTGAGCCTATGCAATGCAGCAATCTCAGCTAAAGCATCCATGACAGATGGCCAGCCGATCAATCCAATATTCATTCCAGTGAATATAGATTTTCATTCAGTTATTGATAGGGATGGACCAATCTGCCAGTTGTGATTTCTCATTTTCAGTCCAATCTTAAATAGGATTTGCAACTTTTCAACATCAGTTTGTTTCTTTAAAGAAAGCATTCACTAAAATTCACCATCATTTTAGTGTGCATTTCTCCAAATACACAAATCTCTATTCTGCCTTGGTCAGACCACACCTGGAATACTGTGTCCAATTCTGGGCACCACAATTTAAGAAGGATATTGACAAGCCGGAACGTGTGCAGAGGAGGGCGACCAAGATGATCAGGGGTCTGGAAACCAAGCCTTATGAGGAACGGTTGAGGGAGCTGGGTATGTTTATCTTGGAAAAGAGGAGACAAAGAGAAGAAATGATATCCATTTAAAAATATCTCAAGGGCTGTCACATGGAAGAGGGAACAAGCTTGTTTATTCCTGCTCCAGAGGGTAGAACCCAAACCAGTGGCTTCAAGTTACAAAAAAGGAGATTCTGACTGAACATCAGGAAGAACTTTCTGATGAGAGCTGACAGTGGAACAGACTCCCTTGGGAGGTGGTGGCCTCTCCTTCCTTGGAGGCTTTCAAGCAGAGGTTGGATGGCCACCTGTCAGGGATGCTTGAGTTGAGATTCCTGCAGTGCAGGGGCTGGACTAGACAGTCCCCGGCTTCCCTTCCAACCCTACAATTTTGATTCTTTACTGTCACAATCAGTGAGTAGGATTCTCCTAATATACATATTTTGTATGCAGTTTTCCTAAGTATAATACATTTTGACATTAATTTTGACCAATATATATAGTTTTATGCACACTTTCCTATAAGATATATACCTTTGGTTGGAGAACTGCACTGCAAAATTCAGAGAAGTATAATTTCGAAAGTTAGCTGCGCTTTTGTTTCCTGCATTGTTTTGGGACACGCTAATTTGGTCTGGTCACATTAAAATGTGAACTAAGCTAAATTTTTCCATCTTTATTTATAGCTTCTGGAAACAATTCAGATTCAAACACTATTTCTGTTGAAAACATAACCATATTTTTAAAAGTTATGTTTTCTAGCAAATGAAGTTAAACATACTAATTTGTACTAAATGCCACAGGACTGCTTTCATTGAATGGCTGCAGGTTGTATTTTTGTCAGCTGAATAACAAATTAAAATAAAATTATGTAGATCAGACTACAGAATTCAAGTTTTGCAACAAATGAAAAACAGGCATTGGCACAAGATGTAACTATGAGTTAAATCAATGGTCTTTTAACCCAGTCTTACAAGTTAAGGCTTTTTCTGGCCCTGGCGAATCCAGGTCTCTCTTAGCTGAAGATATGAACCAAGCACCTTCTGAATGCAAAGGTTAAAAACACCTCTTGAATTTATGCTGATTCATTGTAGTAGCAAAGAACATGACAACACAAAACATAATTCCTTATGTTCCTTAAAAGGACTTATTTCCAAATCAACATGTAGGATTGCATTGTTTGTGTTGAGGCAAGAGCAGGGATAGGGAACCCCTGTGGCGGACTAGCCAAGGATATTTTTACTGCACACCCATAATAATAATATAATAATAATAATTTATTATTTGTACCCTGCCCATCTGGCTGAGTTTCCCCAGCCACTCTGGGCGGTTTCCATAGAAACCAAAAATACACTAAAATCACAGATTAAAAACTTCCCTGAACAGGGCTGCCTTAAGATGTCTTCTGAATGTCAGGTAGTTATTTATCGCTTTGACATCTGATGGGAGGGCGTTCCACCGGGGGGGGGGGCGCCACTACCGAGAAGGCCCTCTGCCTGGTTCCCTGTAGCTTTGCTTCTCGCAATGAGGGAACCGCCAGAAGGCCCTCGGCGCTGGACCTCAGCGTCCGGGCAGAACGATGGAGGTGGAGACGCTCCTTCAGGTATACTGGGCCAAGGCCGTTTAGGGCTTTAAAGGTCAACACCAGCACTTTTAATTGTGCTCGGAAACGTACTGGGAGCCAATGTAGGTCTTTCAAGACCGGTGTTATGTGGTCTCGGTGACTGCTCCCAGTCACCAGTCTAGCTGCCGCATTCTAGATTAGTTGTAGTTTCTGGGTCACCTTCAAAGGTAGCCCCACGTAGAGCGCATTGCAGTAGTCCAAGCGGGAGATAACCAGAGCATGCACCACTCGGGCGAGACAGTCCGCGGGCAGGTAGGGTCTCAGCCTGCGTACCAGGTGGAGTTGGTAGACAGCTGCCCTGGATACAGAATTGACCTGCGCCTCCATGGACAGCTGTGAGTCCAAAATGACTCCCAGGCTGCGCACCTCGTCCTTCAGGGGCACAGTTACCCTATTCAGGACCAGGGAGTCCTCCACACCAGCCCACCCCCTGTCCCCCCAAAACAGTACTTCTGTCTTGTCAGGATTCAACTTCAATCCATTAGCCGCCATCCATCCTCCAACCGCCTCCAGGCACTCAAACAAGACCTTCACCGCCTTCACTGGTTCTGATTTGAAAGAGAGGTAGAGCTGGGTATCATCCGCATACCGATGAACACCCAGCCCAAACCTCCTGATGATCTCTCCCAGTGGCTGCATGTAGATGTTGAAAAGCATGGGGGAGAGGACAGAACCCTGAGGCACCCCACAGGTGAGAGCCATGGGGTCTGAACACTCATCCCCCACCACCACTTTCTGAACACGGCCCAGGAGGAAGGAGCGGAACCACTGTATAACAGTGCCCCCAGCTCCCAGCCCCTCTAGACGGTCCAGAAGGATGTTATGGTCGATTGTATCAAAGGCCGCTGAGAGATCCAGCAGAACTAGGAAACAACTCTCACCTTTGTCCCTAGCCCTAGCTCGCCGGAGAGCATCAACCAGCGTGACCAAGGCAGTTTCAGTCCCATGATGAGGCCTGAATCCCGATTGGAAGGGATCCAAATGGTCCACATCCTCCAGGCGTGCCTGGAGTTGTTCAACAACCACCCGCTCAATCACCTTGCCCAAGAATGGAAGATTTGAGACTGGGCGATAGTTAGCCATATTGGCCGGGTCTAAAGATGTTTTTTTAAGAAGCGGTTTAATGACCGCCTCTTTCAGCGGATCTGGGAATGTTCCCTCACAGAGGGAAGCATTCACCATCCCGCAGAGCCCATTGCCCAGCCCTTCCCGGCTTGCTTTTATTAGCCAGGATGGGCAAGGATCAAGGAGACAGGTGGTTGGTTTCACGCGTCCGAGCAGCCTGTCCACATCCTCGGGGGTAACGGATTGAAATTGATTCCATACAACTTGACCAGACAGAGCTCTAGCACTCTCCCGCCCCAGCCCTGCTCCCACAGTGGTGTCAAGCTGCTTCCGAATAAGAGTGATTTTATCTGCAGGAGATCTTGGGGTCTTTACAAGGCCCCGGTGGTAAAGGTGGTTCTGTTAAATTGCGGACCACCTGAAAGAGTCTCCTGCTACTATTTTCTGCAGATGCAATAGAGGCGGTGAAGAAAGTCTTCTTCACCATCACTATCGCCACTTGGTAGGCTCGACGTTGAGCTCTAACCTGTGTCCGGTCAGATTCGGAGTTTTCTGCCACCGACGCTCTAGCCGTCTCAACGATTGTTTCATCACCCTTAGCTCCGAAAAAAACCATGGGGCTGCCCGGGCTCCATGCAATTGGAGAGGGCGCTTCAGAGCCAGGTACAGTCAATAGCCCTGGTTAACTCCGCATTCCAGCGGGCCACCAGGGAATCAGCTGAAAGGCCATCAACATGGGATAAAGCATCCCCTGCCACTCTCTGGAAACCATTTGGATCCATTAAGTGGCGGGGGCGGACCATCCGAATTGGTCCCACCTCCCTGCAGAGGGGAAGGGTCGCGGAGAAGTCCAGTTGCACCAGGAAGTGATCTGACCATGGCACATCTTTTGTTTCACTTTTACTTAGTGTTAGATCACCCACGTCACTAGAGGTGAACACCAGGTCTAAGGCATGTCCATGACTATGAGTTGGGCCAAACTTACAACAACAACACGATTTGTGCTCGTGATGCTGTCAGAGCAGTGGCATGCTGGCCTACCAATTCTGGGATGTTGCAGAATACACCCGCCATAAAACTGTGTGGAGAGGCCACTCAACTACAGTCAAACTTCGGTTCCCAAAAGCCTCTGTTTTGGAACGTTTCGGCTCCCAAATGCTGAAAACCCGGAAGTGTTCCGGTTTTCAAACTTTTTGGGAAACCTAACGTCCGACGTGGCTTCCGCTTGAGTACAGGAAGCTCATGCAGCCAATCGGAAGCCACGCTTCAGTTGTTGAACATTTTGGAAGCCGAACGGGCTTCCAGAACGGATTACATTCAACAACTAGGTTTGAATGTACCTCTTTCTTCACCTCTTCCACTGGCCATGCCTGGAAGCAAGACTTTGGGGAGATGGGAAAGGAAGCATAGGTCAGCATTCATCAACCTGTTGTCCTCCAACTTTTTTTGGGTCTATTAAAGTTGTAGTCCAATAATTCTGGATCGTGCTCTAGGTTCAAGAAGGCTGGTGCACAATTGTTTTATAGATTATGCAGCAGGCAACATTGATGTGGAGATGTTGCCTGTGGTACATTTTTTTGAATTATAAATTACACACTTCAAAGGAGCAACATGGCCATGTTACTTTGGGGCACTTATTTGCCTATCAAAAGGCTTTAAAACTGATTAACCAATCCATCCTCTGCTACACTATGAATGAAAACCAGTAGACTCTGGACTGAGGACATTGCAACATTTACTGCTTAACACCTCAGGCACCGGAAATGCATTTCTTCACACCAACACTATTTAGCACATTATATATTTTTAATGAGCCAGTTGTATGTTACTAGCAAAAGCTACTAAGGGGACTAATTTTTGCCTTCCAGTTTAAAGAAGATGTACTCAGAGCTGCCTTTTCCAGAAGAGCCAATATGGACTTCCACAGAGGGACATGAGCTCTCTGAAGGCTGGATTATTCAAAGCACTTAAAACTAGTCACCTAATTAAGAACCAAAACAAAGGCAGCGTATCTTGGGGGGGAGGGACTTTATTTTTTCCTTGCTTTGTGTGCGAATGGTAACCTCAGTACAATCCAAGAGACAGAAGCAGCAGCAAAAATATAACACAGATCAAGCAAGAGCTCTGTTTCCCAAGTTCTTTGAGAAGCCCATATTAATACACAATATTGAAAGGTACCTCTCAGTGCAGAAGCAAAACACAAAAAGACAAGTTCCCAAGGCCTCACTCTCATCCCTACTTCTGGTTGTGCAGATACTACATGGAAACTGGCAAGGCAAAGCAATCCTGCACGACGGCTTTAATGTGTGGGAGAAAAAGCCAGACTGGTGGCACCAGCCAGCTGCAGGCCCAGCCACAGTTCTCCTATTCCTCTTGGATAGAGACACAATGGAGAGAATCTGGCAGGGGACTTCTAGGTGATCAAAAGGTTTGTAACATTCATGCCCATAACAAAATGTGCAAGGGGCATGTTATGAACTTGCAGCAAGAGTTGTTGCAAAATACAGCAACCCTGAAAAGTTCTCTTCCTTTGCCCCTGGATAACATCTGCTCAACACAATCTACGCACAATGATGCTGTAAGATTGCCCACCCATTTTCCCACTTCATCTGTTGTTGCTTTGGGAAGGCACAGCTCAGTGGTACAGCATCATGCACTTTAGTGTTACCAAATGTCACCAGGAGGTGCAAAGCTGCTGTTTCCAGCAGCAGCTATGAGCCACACACCATTATCTCCTGGCCTGGATTAACTATAAAATCTCTCCATCTGATTGGCTCAAAAAAAATTAATGACCAAGCAGCCTATTTAACGGTAAACTGAAGATATATATATATATATATATATATATATATATATATATATATATATGTATGTATGTATGTATCATTGAGCACAATACAAGCCATTACATACATACAGTAGTAACTGTAAATTATACATTTGGTATCCCATCTAGACAGGAAAGCATTAAACATTCCCTTCACCATCTGTAGCCGACAAAATCAAGTTGCGTAACTAATCTTCATTGAGGAATGCTAGAGCAAGTAATGTGCAGAGAAGACTAAAAAGGAGTAGTCATTTTTACTTTTAACACTTTCCCTTCAGTCCCAGAAGGATAGAGATACCTTGCATTTTATATATAACAGCTCAAACCCATGTTTCCACAGTTACAAGTCTTTATTTATGCTTCTGAAGGACAGATTCCAGGAGTACCTCTGTATAGCAAGCTTTCTTGTTCTTTGCTTTAGAAAAATATATTGTGCTATTTTAAGGCTGTGCCACCTCCTGCATTCCTAATGGATAACAAACCAAGCCTCCTTCAAAGTTGTAGTGATAAAATCAGACTTTTGCATATCTGCACACCTAAATACATCAAGTGTTTCTGAAAAAGTAGGAGGACTCAAAATGGAAGGTTGCCAATTGCGTGCAATATGAGCTAAAAAAAAGGAATTTGACTTTACAAAAATGTGTCTGACATGTAATAAATAAAAATAAGCACTTGGAAAAAGTCCACCAGAAGCAGGGACAAGAAGAATCGCATCCATTTGGGCTGAATTTATTTAACAGAGAGGCTCTCCGTCGAACAGTTTGCTTTCCTCAAGAGAAAGGCAAACAAAATGGAAATGAATTGCAGACAGCTAACACGTTTTAGTAACAGCTTCCATCAGGGGCAACTGAAACCAACAAGCTATGGAGATGCTTTATTCCATCGCCCTTACTCTGCGGCAGATCTCTGCTGTGAACTCTGAACACTTTGAGTTACCTCCCAAATCTTTGGTCAAGACCTGAAAAGAAAGATGGAAAAAGATGGTGAAGAAGAATGGACACTTTAAACGCTTCAGTTTAATGAAATGTAATTAGCTAACTACAGCCACATAGTCTTTTCCAGGATCAGGACACATAGTGTGGCGTTGTCCTTCTGTGCCCAAAGTCAGAAGACTTGTGCTAGTTCTTGATTAAGGGAAGGTTTTCCAAACCATCATCTCAAAGGCTGGACATTTTGCAAAGTGATGCCCAACTCAACTGGATGGACATCAAGTGTTTTGTGCTCAGCAGGGCCAAGTGCCAGTTGCTCCATCTGACTGTGTCCTCTCCATAATTATTGTGACAAGTCTGGGTTGAGCCAAGAAAGGCAATGGAGTGAACCTGGGATCTTCTGCTTGTATAGCAGGCGCTATAGTATCCCCCCGTGTGCCACCTGTATGAATTTTGAGTGCCAATGGCACTCTGAACGTCTAATCAAAATCTTATTCAGCACCTATATGCTCACTTAACACATAGCGCTGGGATGATAAGAAAGCTCTCCGTTTTCACCGCTGCTCAATTCAATCATAAGAAACCAATCTAGTTCACACAGAAGAGAATCTACCTACCCTGCAGGTAGAGATAAGCACTCCTTTCTCCTCTTTGCAGAGCACACATGCTTGTTGCTGGATACAAACAGCTAAATATTGTCTCCCAACTAAATGCCAACCTCCAGTTAACAGATAATGCTAGCAGCACTGTTTATAAGCTAGAAACTAAAGCAAATACTGAGACACAAATTGGAGCTGGTGGCGCTATAGACCTAGTAGAGTTTTCGTGTATGTGCTGCAAAAGAGAGCATTTATAGACCTGGTAGAAGAGAGTGGAAGACTTGTTCAGTGTCAGTGGAACTGGACAACAGAAAATTCTTCCAACCTGGCATAGCGTGTGCTCTAGTCCTATCTGAATCACATTCTGTTTTTTTTTATAATAATTTTTATTGCATTTTTTCCAGATTACAGATAGAAAGGAAAGAACATAGACAGTAAAAAGAAAGAAAAAAACAGAGAATCTCAACCATTTCATCAACTTATTTCAGAATTCTATCGGATTTCTATCCAGAAACTGGATTGCAAGATCGCCAGTGATAGGTGAACCCTGACAAGGCATACCTTTCCATCTTTGATGGTATCAAAACAGGCATCTTCTATTTTCGTGGCGTATTCTTGCATTCCCATGTGTCGCAGCATCATCACTGCACTCAGTAGAAGTGCTGTTGGGTTTGCCAAGTCCTTTCCAGCAATATCTGGAGCTGTTCCATGAACCTATGAAAATAAAGAATGCTGACCTGATTCTTTGGCTAAAACTAAAGCATTGATTCAGTGGATTATCTTGCACCAGCAGTGGAAAGTTGGTGCTTTTTACAAAGCCTGTCTATTATCACATGTCTGCTGCCGCCAAGGTAAGTGGTGATGCTGGTAGTGGCAGATGCAGCTGGCCTCTGTGCTACACCAGCTCTGTGCGGCCAAGATCCTAAGCAATTTCCCAAGAGTGAAGGCTAGTCAACATAAAAACAAAACAAAACACTACATCCTTGTTTGGAAGAACAACAAACTCAGCTGTATATTGAATAATATTTCCGTATGAGAAGTGAATTTGAATTCCTAATTCTTCCAAGGCGGCTTAAATGCTGCCTTGGAAGACCCTCTTTTCAAAATCTTGCTACGTTCAGTAATTCTTATTTGACAAAAATTGTATACCATTTGATTGTAAAAAATAAAAAAATAAAAAACCTCTTAGTGTTTTACACAAATATAGACTAAAACATTAAATTGGTTTAAAAAAAGCATTTAGAAATATTCCAACAAACAATTGCTAGAAAGAAACAAAATAGTTGCAACTTCTACATATCTGGGTAGGCTTGTCTAAACAAAAATGTTTTCATCTGGCATTAAAAAGAGTACAGTGAAGGCGCCTGCTTGATGTCAACAGGCGGGGAGTTCCAAAGCGTACGGGTTGCCAGACTTGCAGATCTATTTCTCACAAGTGAGGAACAAGCATGATGCCGCACCTGTAATAGACTGAGGCAGCTGAGTGGGCATAGATGGGATAAGGCCATCCTGCAAACAAACATATCCTGCCCTGTTATACAGTGATACCTCCGTGAACATCTGCCTTGTCGAACATCCATTCCGTCGAACATCCGTGGCAAACCTGAAAGTACTGGAACAGGTTACTTCCGGGTTTGCCAATCGCGCATGCACAGAAGCACTAAATCGTGCTTTGTGTGTGCTTTGCCCTATGTCCTTTCTGGCTAGCGGCCAGGGCTCCAGAACGGATCCCGGACACAAAACAAGGTACAACTGTATAGCATTAGTAACCCTTTGAACCTGGCTTGGCAGCAAATGGGCAGCTAGTGCAGATCTCTGAGCAGAGGTGTCACCTGCTGACAGGTTCTCCCTTCAGCGAGCAACCATGCTGCAGTGTTCTGCACTAACTGCAGCTTCTGGATTGAGTGCAAGGGAAGCCCCCCTCAGAGCGCACTGCAGAAATCCAGTCCTGAAGTCAAGCTTCTTTGTTACATGCACTTGAACAGACCTGTTATGAACTTATTAAAACCCCGCAGAGAGGCATTTGCTTTTCCAGAAAGCAATTATGTCAAAAATCAGAGTTCAAGTTCCAGAATTTTATTTCAGAATAGGAATCTTACTGATTCAAAGATTGCGACTCCATTGGCACCAATGTTTCCACTTGGTGTTACTCCAAGACCTCCAATCAATCCTGCACACAAATCACTGGAAGGAAAATGCAAACACACAATAAATATTTGAGTTGGTATATTTAGGCTCTTTAAATTATTATATACTTGCAGTGAGAAGTTCGGGGGAAAAGGGAGCTAAAAAGCAGAGCTAGTGGAAAACAGATGATGATCTTCACAAGGACCTAAAACACAAAAGGAGTGTTTGGTAGCAGAGTGCAGTCACGCACAGCCTGTTTACTGGGTGCAAATAGGAGCAGGCCAGTGCAAAGCATGGCTTGAGGAATGGAGGAGGCCAGACAAACTTAGAAAGCTGCAGCACAGGAAGACCCAGAGAAGCTGTGAGCAAGTGATGCACTCTGATGGACTTTTTAGGTATCCCAAAACCGTTCCTCCAATCAGAAGTACAGGGTGGCCAACAACACAGACTAAATGAATAGAACATACAATTAAAAAACAACAACACAAAATCAGTGGTGACAAATAACTATAATCACCTCTGAAAAATCAATTCCAATCGTGGTCCAAAAACCTGGACAAATGAGATGTCTTTAGTCTTCATTTAATACGTTTCTATTGTGGGGGTGAACTGGATGTCAGCTGGAAAAGTTTTATAAGCAGGGCATCACGACAGAGAATGCCACCTCATGACATTGTCCTGACAACTCCAAGAGATGGGATGAGTAAGGCATCTCCTGCAGATTGTAACGCAGGCATCAGTTGGCACTGGGGAAAACACACCCAAGTTACTGGGTCCCAAGTGGTTTAGGGCTTTACATGTAAAACAGCAAGACCCTCAACTGGGCTCACAGCTGACCAGCAGCCAGTGCAGTGCTTTAAGAACTGGAGGGATGTGGTCCTTCCCTGCTGGCCAGCAGCATTCTGCACCAGCTGCAGCTTCCAGAACATCTTGAAGCTTAGCCCTGAGCACAACACATTTCAGAAATCTACCCAGGATATAACTAGTGTGTGTCTGAGAGGCCAGGCTATTCTGATCCAGGAAGAGCTGTAGCTGGCAAACCAGGTGGCGCAAGGCACAAGTGCCCCTTGGGCATCTCCCATGATGGCACTTTCTGAGTTAACATGCTTCAAGTTCCATTTTATGCAGCAGGCCAAAATCGGCTTCTGCAAGAAATAAGGCCTAGTTTTATGGCTGCTTTTCAGAGATTTGTTCATTATTTGCACACCACTTTGAGAGCTTGTGTTGAAGAGCAGTTTATAATCATCTTATAAATAAATACGTACATAAAATCCTTCACACTAGCTCAAGTCTCCTTACCTAAGGATGTCACCATACAAGTTTGGCATTACAAGGACATCAAACTGAGATGGATCCTGCACCATCTAAGGGACAAGAAATAAGCTGCTGTTTTTAGGAGGAAAATAGCAACTATGAAGCACCTTAATCATGAGTTTGCTATATACTCACATTCAGACACACAGTGTCGAGATACATTTCATTAAACTTAATGTCTTTACAGTTTTCTGCTGCTTCCCTGCATTTTTTCAGGAACAACCCGTCAGACATTCGCCTGTGCATCAAGGGAAAAAAAGCAGCATTATAGGGTCCTAGATGTGCGTACCAGATTAATGTTGCATTCAGACATGGGGGAGGGGACAGTAGTAGAGAGAGAAAGCACCTGTCGACGGCAACTATAGTGTAACATGCCGGGCATTTAGTTTGAGTTCAGAAGCAAATATCCATGTTTCAAAGGTAATATTCCTTTCTAATCTTAAGCAATTCACAAATTTTAAGAGAATGAGAAAGATGGAGATATAACAAGTTATTTTTATGCTTTCTGCCCTAAAAGTAGAAATTGTATTTCTCAGGGAAAATTTATAACCTGCCTTTCCTCCTAGATGCTTAAGGGAGCAAACTTGTGTTTTGTTCTCCCAATAAACCTGTGGAGCAGGTGAGGCTGATACTGGCACAAGGTCTCCCAGTAGCTTCATGGATGAACGGGGATCAGAACACTCTCAATCACTAAATTACACAGAGACCTTACAAGCTATTGTTATATTTGATACTGTTCTCTTGAATGATCACAGAGATCTATACACATAATGATGCACACACACACCCCTCTGGAAGCCAGCGAGGTCAAAACATTTCTCTTCTTTTTGGCTGTGCTCAGTATATATTATAGTAGACAAGTCCACTGAAGAGAACAAAAGGTCAAAACATACCTGACCAGCCAAGAGAGATTTTTCACTCACCGCTGTAGCTGATCCACTAGGGTGGCTGGCAAGGGCCCTCCGGATATACAAGGGAAGGTCTCTTTCATGCCACCCAGGGACAATGCTGTGGTACTATTTGAGTCAGATTGTTCAGTGACCGTAACATGATGTAAAACTCTTCAGAGCAAGGATGGTTAACCTGTGGCCCTCCAGATAATGCTGGACTTCAACTCCCATCAGTCCTAGCCAGCAAGGCCAATGGCGAAGAAAACGGTAGTCCAAGATCACCAAGAGAGACACAGGTGAGCCATTGCTGCTTTGGCCATGGTATCAAGTGGCCTTCAAAACTGTGTTTAAGATGCATAAATACAAACTGTCTATATCCTCACCCACCATAAAATTTTCAAAGCAAGGTATTTAACCATAGACTATTAAAAAAAGAAGTCTGTGGTAAAACTGAAAAGTTGCTCTGCCTTCCTTGTTCAGGAGCATCATGATTCCAAGTTATGGAGACAAGGGAAGTGGGCACACTCAGCTATAAATAATACAGCAACACTGTATTATACCAAGCGTTTGGCAAAAAATTCTTTTTTCCCCCTAGGTGCAGATTTGAATACAAATTCGATTACAGTATTCATGCAGCAGCATCAGGTTTAGGTTATTCTCAGTTACAGTTTTAGACAAATGTTGCAAAATTTAATTGTGCTATCCTGGATTACTGAAACATCCTTATTAATACAAAATTAGCTTTTTTCTATGCAAAACCTTTTTTTAGTTAAGGCTTACTTTCATAATTACCTCTAGTATGCACCATCTGCCAAAAACAGGAAAAAGAGGTGAATTATTTTCATCTAATAAAACATACTGGGCTATGGGGGAAAAGGTTTTCTAACCGAATGGAATTTAGGAGGGAAGGTTTCTAAACAAGAGTGCTATTCTTACATTCTAATATAGAGCAGACTAAACTGGGGAGAGAAACAGGAGCCCTTCTGATGGCCCCAGTGGAAGATGAGAACCTGGCTGTTATTTATTTAGAGCATTTTTATCCCTCTCTTCAGCCAAAAAAGGCTCTTCAATGCGATCAGAAATTAAGAACGTAAGAAGTGCCTGAGAGCTCAGGGCAAAGGGGGCTCTGTTTTCACAGGGGCCAGCCAGATGCCCCCATGGGAAACCAGCAAGTGGGATCAGGGGCACACGAGCCCCTTCCCCTCCAGGGGTTTCCAGCAACCACTATTCAACCGCATTAATGTCTCAGATAATGGTGGGAGAGCATAGCCATTGTGGCTAATAGCCAGTCCCAGCCTTTGCCTCCACGAATTTGTCTAATCCTCTTTTAAAGCCACCAGACTCCGCCCAACACCATTCCCACACATGCACACAACTCCGTGCTCAGCTTCTGGATGTGGGGAGGCTGGACGCAGCAGGTTACCTTCCCACTCTCCTCCATGGATTTGACGGAGAGAGTGGCTAATAATTTCATAAACACGTGAAGAACTATTTTCTAGTGAGTTAACATATAAACTTTTTTTTTAAAAGCAGAGCAAGGGAATGGAGTTTAAACTTTGACAAAGGCCTGACTGCCAAAAGAAGGCTCCATCAAATGTATGGCATCCTCTTCCGGCAGCAACAGGAGGCAGCAAACCGACACACGCTTGTCCCTTTAAAAAAGCAGCATGACTTTTGCACATTAGAACTGGGTTACCATCAGGGTCACGTACATAATGTTTGCTTTGTGCACAGCTGTAACTTTGCTTCTTTGATTATTTCTGGCATACTCAAAGGCAAAATCAGCAATGCGTTTGCTGGCATCTTCTGTGATGAGCTTGATACTCTGTACAACACCATCAACAATCTGAAAGACACAAAACGGTTGCACGGGTAGTCAAAAGCAGACTCCTAAGAAAGTAATTCTGTATAGGTCCGGCAGGGCTGGTGAATCATCCAGCCCGCAGAATACTGCATTAGAAAATTCTACAGCAGTTAAGGAAGCTAATTTGTTCAAGTGCTTTCTAGCTTCTGGCCGCATTCTGCACTCATACCACGTGCTCGATTCCGCTGTATTCCCCTTCTGTGTTCTCTCGTATTGTGACTATGTCGACATCTGTGTAAGGGGTTTTGTAGCCTTCAATCGATACACAAGGGCGGACGTTTGCATAAAGGTCAAATGTTTTACGAAGCAGCAGGTTCATTGACGGGTGGCCAGCAGCTATGGGTGTTTTCAAAGGGCCTGAAACAGACAAAAGGAATGGACGAGGTACAATTGTCAAACCATGGCCTGCTCCTTAGCAACAGCATTCCTCCCTGCCACTCCAGAGTTAAACCCTCTGGTTTGAGATGGGAGGAGGGGAAGTTCTCC
Organism: Podarcis bocagei; assembly: GCF_964188305.1. Classification (NCBI taxonomy): domain Eukaryota; kingdom Metazoa; phylum Chordata; class Lepidosauria; order Squamata; family Lacertidae; genus Podarcis; species Podarcis bocagei. The sequence goes on from NC_138139.1 coordinate 1,145,085, forward strand.
CTTATAATGAATGCCTGTCCTTGTTGCCAGGCTCTTGCTACAACTTGCCATGGCATACTGCTCAGCACTAAGCAGAATTTTACACAATGGGTGTCACGGATGATTGGTGGGTGCTAGAAGAGATAAGAGCCCGGGACTCCAGCCAGCTTTACAGGATTTATTAGGTCCATTTTACTATTTGCACCACAGAGCTCTCAGAGCACGTCCGGCTCTTTCAGTATCAGTTGCCGAGACTGACCCCTCCTTTTGTTTTCTCCAGCATAACCATTTCAGGAGCCCTCCCCTCTTCCTTTCTCTTTTACGTAAAGAGCTAAACCCCGGAAATTGCTCCCCCCTCCCTGATTCATTGCTTCCTGACAACCCTTTGTCATCCTCCCCCTATGATGAGGTGCAGCTGCTTACGATCGGAGGCTTATCTCTGTATTTCCCCAGCATTTCCCCCTTCTCAGCCCCCAGTTCCCTGACAATGGGGATATATTCTGCAGGAAAGTTCCTCATCCTCAGCTGCAGTATTTCAAAAGGCAAGAATGATTTCAAACTTTTGGAATCTGCTGAAGGAAAACATGTAAGAGAAGCGGCTGTGTTGGGATCAGGCAGGACAGCCTTCCCTGACACAGCACCCTCCAGGCGCTTCAGACTACAACTCCCATCAGCCCCCGTCAGCACAGCCAGAGATGACAGAAGTGTTAGTCCAAAACATTTGGAGGTCACTAGATTATAAATTATTGCCATTTTTATTCTGGCAAAAAAAAAAAAAAGGCTCCCAGACCAGCTTACAAATATCACTGACAATACAGTCCCTGTCCTCGGGCCCACAATCCAAGAGATACAACTCAAAAGGAAAAGGGACTGGGAGGGAGAAGGGGGGAAAGCAGGCCCTAATTCTTAGTAATGGAGACTTTGCAGCAGGAACAGAAAATTTTGGAGAGGAGTCAGAAATAGTTGGTTCTTCAGGAGAGGCAACCGAAAGGTCCTGCAGTCCCAGATCTTCCTCTCCTTCTAGAAACTGCACAGGAACCTGTTTCAAAGAAGGCCACACTTTGTCTATTGTCTAGCATTGTATACAATAGCAAATAGCAGATCTGCAGGATTTCAGGATGAGCTCTTCTCTGTCACCTGCTGTGTTTCTTTTAAATAGAGCTGCAAAGAATTACTTTGGACCTTCAGCACGCACAGGATGCACTCCACCACTGAGCTATGTTACCTTTACAGTTAGCATAACAAAGCAAATTCAGCATCAGAATTGAGAAAATATTTGGAGGCAATTTTGGGGAGAAGTATGCATGAAAATATAAGCAAGCAGAAGTAGGTAGAATATTTATTTAGGACTCCCCTCTTTTTCTGGGTTAAAAAAAAAAGAATATTCAAACAAGATGGAATGGGGCTGGGGCGGGCAGAGGCTGGGGTTAGGTGTTGCTAGACTCGCTGGCCTTTGGGCCATACTTGCTGGACCTGATGGAAGTGGTTCCTCAGCCGTTATGTGAAGGGCTACAGGTTCCCTTCCCCAGTGAAGGGCTCCTCCATCATCACTCTGGACTAGAGATAGGAAGGTCTGGAAAAAAAACCAGAAAAATTTGGGGGGAAACCAGGTTCCCCCCCCGGTTTTTCCCAAAGCCATTTTTTTCCGGAGAATTTGAAAAAAATAGTTTGAGATAGTTTGAATATTCCATACACTATCCCCCCCCCCATTTTTCCTGGAAAAAATGGCTTTGGAAAAAACCTGAAAAAACTGCCCCATTTTCCCCCCAGGCCTTCCAGCACCCCCACTTTGGAGCTCCTTGCCGACTGACACCAGGCAGGTTCTCTCACTGTACTCATTCCGGCAACTGCTCAAAACATTTTCATTAGGGCAGCCCATCTGAACACGTGGAAGCTGCATGCGATTTACTTCCTTTTAACCATTGCTGATCTTCTGAATACTCTTAAATACCTGCTTTTAACTGTGTTTTACCAATCATTTTAATCTTCTGTTGTACATTTTTGTAAACTGTTTAGAAAGCTCTCTTACCATCATGCGGTTTATAATATATAATAACAAATTCAATTCAAAAACACACACACACTCCTTTTCCTTTCAAACAGAGTTTGAGCCTTAGTGCAACATACTATTCAGTAACTGAATGTTGGTTACTTCTGGGCCTGGCATGCAAAAAATCTTCCTTATGCTTTGCCCCAGGTGGAAAGGCCTGGGAGGAAAATCGGATTTTTGGGGGGGGCAGCCCCCCTTTTTTGAAGTCCATGAGAAAAATGACAAAGAAGGAATGATGGCAGTAGTTCAGAAAATGAGATAGAATAAAGTGACTGTATATGTTGTGTCTCCCCCCTTCTTTTTAAAGCAGTACTCAAAGAGTAGACCTCCTATGGAGTTTAAATATTGAGGTGGACCTTAACTTTATTTGCTGTTGGTGCTAAGAGGCAAATCTGATTGTTTTTTATGTTTATGGTTTCTTGCCTTTTTTGTTGCTTTTGAGGGAAAGGGGGTGGCTACCTGTTTTATTGCAAGCAAATACTTTTATCTACAATGTGTTTCATGCAATTTGTAACACTGAACTTCTTTTCAATTTTTCCAAAATTTCAATTATTTCTGGGGAAAAACAGGGGGGAAACGTTTTTTCCTTATGGCTTCAAAATTTCCAGAAACTTCACATCTCTACTCTGGACCTTCACACCCATCAAAAATTAGGCTCAGGGAATGTTTCTCATGACACTTCCTATACATACTGGGGGGAAGAAGGGGAGCTTGACATGAACAGAACAAATTGTATGTTAGATTTGTGGATCTTGTTTGCTCCAGGAGATCAATTTGTTCTGTTCATGTCAAGCTGAGTCATTAAGCACCAGTAGAAGGAAACACTTTTGAGGTTGTTCTTTTCATAGTGAAGGGATCGTATTATTCTGGTGTCTTACAAGAAGACTTACATGGAGTTCAAATGCAATGTTTGAAGAATATATACAAGTTGTCCTTGAGAGGCTGCAATCCTACTCGCACAACCTGGGGGTAAGCCCCACTGAATAGTCAGACTTACTTCTGAGTAAACACACAACTAGGGTGCTCTGTGCACTTTACAGAGCTGGAGAACATGACATGCTGCAACAACACCATTTCTCCAATAATGATGCTTCTGTCCTTAGACACAAACTATTAACGGCTTTGTGGGCTTATAGAATAAGGAAGTTCAGAACATTACTAAGAAATTTATTTGTATAGAGCAAAACTCTGTACAAAATTAAACACAGGTTTGTTCAGTAAAGATGCACCTTTTTTTCTTTCTTTCTCTCTCCCCCCCCCCCCCCCGTCAACAGGAACCTCCAACATACCTTTCAGTCCTATTTTGTTCTTGTCCATGGATTCTTTGGCATCTTGAGGTATTGTCCATTTGCCTCCTGGCCCTTGTATTGCTGTCACGTTTCTCTCTTCAAACTGAACAGGTGCCTAAAAACAATTGTTTCACATTATCTTCTGATCTGTTTTGGGGGGAAATGATCAATTGCCCAAGGGACTTTGTCAAAACACACCCTGAAAAAGAGACACACCCTGCAAAAGAGAAAACACAGCCAGTGTTTTCAGGTTGGATAATGGGAAATATTTACACAGGAATACAAGCTAGCAGGAAGGATGAAAGTATTATTATGAGCTGCTGTTTCTGGATATTGTGGGCTCATGGGAGTATAAGTGGGTGATAAGAGGAAACACCATCAAGCAAGTTAAGTGGTTTAAATATCTAGGCGTTTATTTTCATTTTAAGGCTGGCTGGGTAGCTCAGAGAATCCGCCATTAATGCTGCTAAAAGCAGTGTGTCAGTGATCACTCGTTTCTATTATTCCAAAGGGAACCAGTATGTTCCAGCAGTCCTGAGGGTGTTCAATGCTAGATTAAGCACACAACTACCATATGGGATAAATGCCTTCAATCAGGCTACTGAAAGACTTCAGTTTTCCTTTGAAAAAAAATTGGTGTACCAAATCGTGTCCCCTACGCTGCCCTATGCCTAGAAACAAACCAATGCCTTTTAGTAACAAAAGCCTGGCTGCTAACATTCAAGTTCTGGTTGCAGCTGCATTTTAGAAATGAACCTAACAGTCTGGTTACAGACATGTGAGCTGAATAAGCAACCGTCATGATGGTTGAGAGGAATTGAGAAGAAAATTAAGCAGACCAGAATCCTACTAGACACCCTGTACACCTTACTGGAAAATTCTGCATTTCAGACAATTAAACACAGATTGTTAGACAACACATTTCAAGAACTTAGTAGCCAAATCAGGAATAGTGTCTGTGTAAGTCTGGGGATGACGCGAGGCAGACAGCCAATGGTGACTTACCTTTTCCACTTGACCAACCCAAATCAACGCAGGGCAGGGTGGATAAAAATCAATGGTGTTATTATTATTTTTTAAAAAATTTAAATTGGATTTTAAAAATTTAAATTGGATTTTTAAAATAAAATGTTTTTGGAGGGAACATCTTTCTAAATATAAGGTAAAGGTAAAGGTACCGCTGCCCGTACGGGCCAGTCTTGACAGACTCTAGGGTTGTGCGCTCATCTCACTCTAGAGGCCGGGAGCCAGTGCTGTCCGCAGACACTTCTGGGTCACGTGGCCAGCGTGACGAAGCTGCTCCGGCGAACCGGCACCAGAGCAGCACACGGAAACGCCATTTACCTTCCCACTATAAAGCGGTCCCTATTTATCTACTTGCACTTAAGGGTGCTTTCAAACTGCTAGGTGGGCAGGAGCTGGGACCGAACGACGGGAGCTCACCCCACCGCAGGGATTTGAACCGCCGACCATGCGATCGGCAAGTCCTAGGCACTGAGGTTTTACCCACAGCGCCACCCGCGTCCCTCTTTCTAAATATAGTTTTCTATTTAAGTTACATTATAGTAATTTTTGATATAACTGTAAAAACTACTCTGAAAATTTATTATTCCAAAAATGAAACCTTCATCTGGTTGTAAATATTAAGATTATACCAGCAAGAATGAGTCTTTCTGTAAAAAAAAAAAATTAAATCAAGTCTTACTGACTAGTGATTTAAATCAAGTCTTACTGACTAGTGATTTAAATCAAATTCACCCTTACGCAGGGTGTACATCCTAGTCAGACTGAACGTGCTACCTTTGGCAATACTACAGAGGAGACTCTAGAAAATGCCATTTGCAGAATGCCATTTGCCCCTGTGGACAAAGGCAAATAGAAACCATCACATATGTTCTTTTGTCCTGTCCCTGGCATCAGACAATTCAATCTAAGTTTATTATTCAGTTGGTTGCTAGTAGGGAGTGGCATTCAGACAAATGTTAGGTACAGTGGTGCCTCGCAAGACGAAATTAATTCGTTCCACGAGTTTTTCGTCTAGTGAATTTTTCGTCTTGCGAACCACGGTGTCGGAAAAGTTTTGGAAAAACTTCAAAAATCACCAAAAACCTCAAAAAAGGCTACCACACCGTGTTCTATGAGTTGCTCCTCGAAGTCAAGTCGCAACTGTATTAACGGTGTTAAGAAAAAGGAAACAAACTTGCAAAAAATGCAAGACATTTTCGTCTTGCGAAGCAAGCCCATAGGGAAATATGTCTTGCGAAGCAGCTCAAAAACCGCAAAACCCTTTCGTCTAGCGAGTTTTTCGTCTTGCGGGGCACCACTCTAGCTTCCTTATGCTTACTCAGGTTGGGGATAAGATGCAGATAGCAGCCAGGTTTCTGAAACATGCTATGCGGATTTGTGAATGTTATACAACATTATCATAAGTGTTAGTTGCAGGTTTTGATGAGCAATTTTATTGTACTGAACCCTACAGGAATCTTGTATATATGTCAATTAATGTTTGAGAATTTGAACATGAGTGGGTTCATGTCAGCAAAGTTGAAAATTTTCTGGTGGATTTTTTACCCATTTTTAGAAATTCATTGTTTTTTAGAAAATTGGTAACATAATAAAATGAAACAATGCAAGTTGAATTAGGGAACAGGAATGGACAAAATGTTGGCCTTCATTCTGTCTTCATTGCCTTCATTCCCTACCCCTTTAAGTCTAAGTGACTGGATTCTAATTTACAAAGTATTTTCACCAGATACACTTTAGTGATTCCCGATCCCATGCCCCACCTACTTCCACTACTATTGGCTACAGGGTGGAGTGGGGACTTCTTAGGTCTTTACTAAAACTAAGTGGTCTTTACTAAAGGCAAGTCAAATAAGCAAATCAAATCAGGTCTCCAACATCTTAGGGTAGGGATAGGAAACTTTTGACTCTCCCTGTGTTGCTGGATCCCTACTCACGTCAGCATGGCCATTGGTTAGGAATGACTGATGGGAGTTGTAGTCAGGCGGTCCATGGAGGAACAAAAGAAATGTTTCCCAAAACACACTGGAACTAAAGAACATCTCTGGTTCTGAGAGGGCTTGGAACCAATCCAAGACTTCTGATATAGCAGTAGACTAATCTAAATTTAAGTGTTTCAGTTGCTGGAGTCTCTCTCAGCTTTCTTAGATGATAGTCACCTGGGGAATATCCTTTTTTGCAAGCAGCTTATGTGACTTGGCTTGGAGCTCTCATTTGATTACAAGGATAGCCTATCACATCAAAGTCTCCTGCTGTTATGCACAGAGCCACCACAGCCAAGGCATTTGTTGCTCTGAAAGCTACTGCTCTATCCTAAAAAGAAAAACAACGGTTCCCAAACAAGCAGATCGCTTCTCAAACAAGAGACCCTTGCTCTTTTGAACCTCTCCTTCAACTGAACTTTCATTAACTTATACCAAAAGTGAACAAATCCCAATGGTGTCCAACTGAACCAAAGACATGCAGTCAAAGAGTAACTTACTTTAGCAGCTGCGAAAATCTCCACAACAGCAGCAGATATTTCTGGTCCAATGCCATCTCCTGGGATCAAAGTTACTGTCTGAACCTAGATGTAAAAAAAAAAAAGGGCACCACATACCATGATTAAACACAGATTGACAGAAATCTGTATGCCACTTGGGGCTTGCATGGTTTTAAGTTTCCTCTTCTTTTTATTGTAACAGAAATAGAAAGAGCAAGAGCAAGGGCAACCCTCTCAAGCAGCAACTGGCAGAGAAGCAGCAACAGTGCATACTAAGCTTTCAGAACAGCATCACTACGCAGCAAGGCACACGACTGAAAATAAAGTGGAATATGATACTCAGATGAAAGTGACAGTTCTGCTTGCCTGAGATTTATTCGTTTAACACTAATCCTTTTACAGTTACACAAGTTACAATCCTCCAGATTTCCTCATTCTCCACTGACACTTGGTTATTACAGCATTTACCACTGTCAGCTAATAATTTTTTGAAGTTCTCTTTGCCTATGAAACACTAAATGCTACTATGAGGGTTCCCTTACTCCCCATCAAGATGTACATGTGAGATATTTTAACATGGGTACCATATTTTTCGCTCTATAGGACGCACCGGATGATAAGACGCATCTAGTTTGGGGGGGAGGAAACAGGAAGAAAAAAATTCTGAACCCCAGAAGCCAAAACAGCAAGAGGGATCTGGCTTCTGGGATAGCCTCTTGCTGTGCTGGCTTCAGGGACAGCCTGTGAAGTCTCTGCAGGGCAGCGGGGTGAAGGCACCCCGCTGCCCTGTGGAGGCTTTGCGCAGCTAACCCCAAGCTAGAACAGCGAGACGGAGCGCTGCGCAGTGCTCCGTCTCGCTGTTCTGGCTTTGGGCTTAGCCGCGCAGCCTGCATTCGCTCCGTAAGACGCACACACATTTTCCCTTACTTTTTAGAAGGGAAAAAGTGTGTCCTATAGAGCGAAAAATACAGTACCTAAAGTGTGAATGTGACAAACACTTGGGAGGGAACCAAGGAGGATCACCAGGCACTGTCGTTATATTGCTTTAGGTTCCTTTCTACAGGCCTCTGGCTTTTAACTATCTATGGTCTTCTTGCAGAGGTGGGATGTTTGATTTTTTTTTTTTTTAAAAGTCTATTAGACTTCTTAAATTGCTGGTTTTAAATGTATGTATGTGTTTGCTTTTTGCTTTAAATATTGTAAGTTGCTTTGAGCTGCCATCTCAAAAAACTGGATAATAAATGAGTTAAGATAGACTACAGTTCCTTGATGAACTGCATGTCTCCAATTTATTCAGTTTTCAAGATCCTACTCCTGCTGATTTTTATTATTATTTCATATTCATCAAGTATATACTTCAAGCATATGTTTGCAGCAAGGTTAAAAACAAAATAAACACGCTCAAAATAAAGTCATGGACAAGCTTGAAGAAATATGGAAGATTTGCAAAAGGCAACTCACACTATGCTAATAGAAGCATATGTGACAACTGTAATTAAGCACTATAAACCAATGAAACAGTTCTGAATATCATCACTGTTGAGGAATCATTCTAAAATAATTAAGGATTTAAGCTGCAGAGAAATCTACTCTAGATAGCAAAAATAAATAGGTCTACTGCCTGCAGGGGAAAATATTCAAAACAATAGTGCCAAAGATAAGAAGGTTCTCAACTGTCTGTCCTCCACCACTTTGAAATTTTCCAACCGAGAAGCATTAAATACAAACTATTATTTTCTTTGTAGACTCATGATAAAAACCAAGGCTTGGGTTGGGATTTGGTTTTTTGCCACTATTCAACAGGGTTTTCTCCAAATGTGTGACCACACAGAGATCTATTTAGTCAAGTTAGACTGAAATGTGGTACTGCATTGAAGTGTATTGGAACAGAATTAGGCTACACTGGCAGAGAAATTCCACAAGCTTGGTTTTATCTTGGTTTGGTATTTAGCACTTTTATTGAGAAGCTTCTCAAAAAGAAAAGAAAAAGTTATACTATTATACTCACAGAACTACCAAAACTTCTGGTCACCTGTTTTTGGCCTTTGAAAGCCCCTAGTAGACGAAAGACCTGTAGAAATGTAACAAAAGCAGAAATGCTAATATGTTACACAATCTGGGCAATTAAAAAATAATAATTCAGTATGGCTGTATTCTAAGTCAGCAGTGAAAAGACTTTTACAGTGGCACCTCGGTTTATGAACTTAATCCGTTCCGGAAGTCCGTTCTTAAACAAAAACAGTTCTTAAACCTAGGCACTTTTCCCTAATGAAGCGTCCTGCCACCGTTGCCCTTCCATCGATGGGATTCGGTTCCTAGACCAAGGTAAAGTTCTCAAAACAAGACACTATTTCCGGTTTTACAGAGTTTGAAAATCAAATAGTTCTTAAAGCGGATTGCTCTAAAACCGAGGTACCGCTGTACTCCATAAAATGGTTTGCGTGTATGATTGCAATGCACCTATTATAAGATGGCCTATGAGAAAAGAAAGAACTTTTTATCTTACAAGAGTTCCTAACTGTGATTTCCCCCCTGATCTCATAGGTGTCAAAGAAGATGAGAAATTGACTGGAGCAAACTGCAGGAGGATTGCTGTCTATGAAGTTTTCCACTCCTGAAGCCCAATGTCTCCTTCCTTTCAAGAGTCAAGTGGGTACTCATCTACATATACACCTCTCTTTTCTCAACACAACCATAACTGCAAATACAATTCCATAAGTACTCTTGAAATTGTGATGAGGAAAGCTTATTGCACCCCCAACAATCACATCAAATACTGAGTCTGTTGCAGTGATGTGCTACAGAGAGCTGCAATATGAAGTAGCATGAAAATCTGCAAAACATATTTAACTAGACACTATGGAAGGACATGAATTGCACCATATGCAGCAACAGACCTACAATGTCACCTCTTACATATCTGATAGAATACCATCACTACATATTCTGAGATTAAAAGATGCTGCAGTATGACCAGCCAAATTCACCAGCTCCAAAAAAGACATCAGAGTAGAATATCAATTTTTACCAAGTAGAATATCAATTTTTACCAAGCCCATTCTTTTTGTATCACTTCAGCAAGCCAGAAAATTGTCAAGATTACTTGAGGACAAGAGGCCATGTCACATTTAATCTTGACAAGCACAAGTAGCAACATGCTCCACTGACCCTGCATAATCCAAGCGCTCAACCATTCTCCCTAATGGACAAGAGCAGTGCAGGAAAAACCTCTTCACCCATTTGAGGAAAGGACAGCCAACATAATGTTCCATAGTAGTCTGGAATATGACACGTTTGTTGCCACACCTGGCTGGGTGCATACACAGATCACAGTAACTATCACATTTGCTCAAACCTGATTCGGAAACATTCAATTCCCACAGCCCAAACTGCCCTCTCTCCTGTTTTCCTCCCCATCTGACAGGAACCAGTATGACCTATAGACTACAACTGGCAGGCTAGATTTTGGCAGCAAGCAGAGTGTTTTCCCTCGTGGAGCAAAGTGTTCTCACCCCTTCTTCAGATTTAGGATTCACACTGCTGCAACCACAGGAGAGCTCTGTATGGGAATAAGCCTCAAAGTTCAAGTCACACACTCAGCTGCAAAGCTTATTAACAAACTCTGACCATCTCTCATGGGCATTTTTGCACCAGCACTTTGGACTTTTCTTCTCTTTGCATGATAGTGAGCATCATACAGAGAAAACAGGAGTGATGAAGCATCTGGAACTGTCACATCGCTCTTTAGTAACACAGCTCCTTTGACATATTCAGCAAAAGCAATCTTCTGCTGATAAAGGATGCAAAGCCATGACGATAAACAGAATATCCCCTTCACAAAAGTGCTTCTGAGCTTGACAGGGAACACTCCACAAAGTAACCAAACACTTTTAAGTGCATTGCCAGTCTACCCAACTCACTCTTTCACAGAGTTGCTGCAATTATTTTAAAATTTGAATATTATTGCTAACACACTTCAAGCCCTTGGGAAAGAGTAACAAAGGCATTTTAATTAGAAGAAAGCAAGCCAACTAAGTGTGTGAGGAAATCCAATGGAATAATACCTCCAATAAAGGATAGGATGAATACGGGTTGAAGCTTAGATTTGAGGGAAAAAAATACTATCAGTCACTTTAAAAACCAAAATATACCAAGAAAGATGACTGCCACCCCTCCCCTTTCCAGTCATTTATCCACATGTGAATGAGAGGTGAGAGAAATTTACTCAGAAGTTTTATCCGTGACTCTCTTCCCACACTAACAAAATACAGTGGTGCCTCGCAAGACGAACGCCTCGCAAAACGAAAAACTCACAAGACGAAAGAGTTTTCCGTTTTTGAGTCGTTCCGCAAGACGAATTTCCCTATGGGCTTCCTTCGCAAGAAGAAAGCCCATAGGGAAATCTCCGGGGACCTCTTTTAAAATGCTGGCGGTCGGGAGCAAAGACTTTCGCCCACCGCTGGCCTTCAGAAGAGGTCCTGGACCTCTTCTGAAGGCCGGCAGGGGGCAAAGGTCTTTGCTCCCCCCCCCGCCTGCCTTCCCGGGACAGCGGAGACTTCTCCGCTGTCCCGGCCTTCGCTGCCGCCCGCAAGCACTTTAAAATTGCCCTGGGACAGCAGTGGCTTTTAAAATGCTGGCGATCGGCAGCAAAGTGCTCCTGTCCCCGGAGCTTGCGGGGCGGGAGGTGGGGAGAAGGGCTTTTCTTCCCACCGCCAGCCTTCAGAACAGCCTTCTGAAGGCTGGCGGTGGGAAGAAAAGCCCTTGTCCCCCACCCCCAGCCTTCAGAAGAGGTCGGGGGACAGACTGTCCCCGGACCTGGTCTGAAGGCGGTTTCCATAGGAACGCATTGATTGATTTTCAATGCATTCCTATTGGAAACCGTGCTTCGCAAGACGAAAAACTCGCAAGAAGAAAAAACTTGCGGAACGAATTAATTTCGTCTTGCGAGGCACATTGCAATACAGTAACACCACTGAGCTGCCTTCCAACCCTGCTTCTGAGCATCCCAGAGGTACCTGGTTGGGCACTGTGTGAAACAGAAACTAGCCCAGAATCCTGTTTACATATTTATCACATTTATATTTATCACCTTTCCTTCCAAGGAGCTCAAGGTGCAGTACATGGTTCTCCCTTCCAAATTTTATCTTCACAACCCTGTGAGGGAGGCTGGGCCAAGAGACAAGGGGCAGGCCCAAGGTCACCCAGTGAGTTTCATGGCTAAGGATTTGAACTCTGGTCCCTCCAGGGTCAGAGCCCAGCCCTTCACCACTGGGCCAGCTCACAGATGCCCCCCGTGGCCTCGCTTCCTCCTTCGTCCCCTTCCTCGGTTACTTGCCCTTTCCTTCCTTCGCTTTCCTGTCGTGATTCAACTGCCATGAACAAAATGAAATAACAAGAACCAAGGACTAATTAACAGCAATAAACAAACGTCCTTTGTGGGCACTTCGGGGGGGTCAAGCAAAGACCAGCGCCGGCGCCCCGGGGCGGGCAGCCTCCTCCGCCCGCGCCCTCCCGGCCAGCAGGCCCAGCGGGCGGAGCGGGGCCACCAGGGGCTCCTTCCAGGGGAGCGCGGAGAGGCCGCCCCCCGGGGAAGGTCACGCAAGGTCACGCGAGAGGGAGGGGCGGCCTGAGGGGAGAGAGAAGCCTCGGCCTCGCGCCAGCCCCTCTCGCCTCACCTTCGGCGCCCACCAGGCCATGGCGGAGGCGGAGGCGGCGGCGGATCCTTCTCCTCTTCCGGCTCCTTCCCTTCGAGGCGCCTCTTTCGCTCCGCGACGACAGAAGAAGCCGCGGCCTCCTCCACGGCCTCTACCCGCTCAACCTCGCGCTCGCCGGCGCGGCCAATCGGAGCCGCCGCCTGCCCCGGATGTGGCAGCTGGTTGGCCGGGAGCCGCCGGGCAAGGCGGGGCTTCTGGCGGGCACGCCTCCGCGCTTCCTCACTGGCGGCGTGGGGCGGGGCGGGGCCACCGGGCGACGGACTCCGCCCACTGGCCTCGGCCCGCTAGGGGGCGCGGCGGGCGAGGTGCGGGTCGCTCCGCCCGCGAGCGCCAGGAGATCCCTGCGGGAGGAGCCTTGGTTTATTTCTAGACCGTACTCTTGGTAGAAAGCGCAGCGGAGGAGGCAGCCGCCTCTGGTTTCTCTCGCTGAGGAGGGAATGTCTTCTAATCTCAGCATGCTTGTAGAGTGCACGTGAGAATCATCTAAAAAACAAAAGGCCTCCGAAATATTGTTTTCTTTTTTTAAAAATGATATTTATTAGTGTTTCACAAACAATAAAAACCAATTCCAACATTTAAACTACAAAAGCAAAACAAAATAAAAAATACACAGTAAAAAAACAGTTGATAGAAAAAAGAAAAGAAAAATAAAGAATAAAGTGTAAAGACGAAGAGTAAAGACAAAGAAAAATACCACAGTTTAGGGCTAAAAACAAAAAAGATTAATAGTTGTTGTGACGTGGGGTTTGTGATTTCAGCTCTCTTGATATAACATGCTGGAGACAGTTCTCTAGTAACACTTCTTTATTAAAGCAACAAGACTAAGGTCTGGGGAGAGGAAAGCTACATTTATAGGGACAGGGAACTAGCAAGAAAGGATACATTTTGGAAGGAACAATATCAGGCAATCACAGTCCTGCCTTTTGGAGGGAACCAATAAGACAGAGGATCCAAATACAGCAGCTTAAATGAACCAATAGTAGCTGTACCCTCTGGAACCAAAAGGCAGTTACTTTACCCTAATGCAAATACAGACAATCATAATACAGATATAAAATCCTTTGACTCAATACACAACAATTTTCAAATCTTATATTTTCTTCACTAGTTTCTTGACCTCCTCACACCTCCCATTTTGTATTCCAATTCAAATATTAAATTCAGCAAATCCTTACCCTCTAACATTGTCCTTACTCCATATATTAACCTATTATTATAAATATCCATTTCCAATTATCAATCCCTATTTACATTTTCTTAAGCATCTCTTTACCAATACCACTTATTTTCAATCAAACGTCATTTCAACATTCCTTAATTTTACAGTGCTTCTGCGGGTAATCTTTGAATTTCTTCCAGTCTTCCTCCACCGACTCTTCTCCCTGGTCACGGATTCTGCCGGTCATCTCTACCAATTCCATGTAGTCCATGACCTTCATCTGCCATTCTTCCAGTGTGGGTAGCTCCTGTGTCTTCCAATATTTCACGATGAGTATTCTTGCTGCTGCTGTTGCATACATAAAGAAAGTTCTATCCTTCTTTACCACCAATTGGCCGACAATGCCCAGGAGAAAGGCCTCTGGTTTATTCAAGAAGGTATGTTTAAATACCTTTTTCAATTCATTATATATCAATTCCCAGAAAGCCTTAATCCTTGGGCACGTCCAGCAAAGGTGAAAAAATGTACCTTCAGTTTCTTTGCATTTCCAGCATTTATTATCGGGCAAATGATATATTTTTGCAAGCTTGACTGGGGTCATGTACCACCTGTACATCATTTTCATAATATTCTCTCTTAGGGCATTACATGCCGTGAATTTAATCCCGGTGTTCCACAACTGTTCCCAGTCAGCAAACATAATGTTATGACCAACGTCCTGTGCCCATTTAATCATAGCAGATTTGACTGTTTCATCCTGAGTATACCATTTTAACAGCAGGTTATACATTCTTGAAAGTATCTTGGTATTGGGGTCTAACAATTCTGTTTCCAACTTTGATTTTTCCACCTGGAAGCCATTTTTTTTGTCTAAATTGTATACCTCTCTTATTTGAAAATAATGAAGCCAATCTCGCACTCTATCTTTTAATTTCTCAAAACTCTGCAATTTCAATTTGTCTCCTTCTTGCTCTAAAATCTCCCAATATTTTGGCCACTTGGCCTCCATATTGAGGTTTTTTTTGAGCTTTTGCCTCCATTGGTGACAACCACTTTGGGGTTTTGTTTTCAAGTAAGTCTTTGTAACGTGTCCAGACATTAAACAGTGCTTTCCTGACAATATGGTTCTTAAAAGCCTTATGTGCTTTAACCTTGTCATACCATAAGTATGCATGCCACCCAAAAACATTATTGAAACCTTCTAAGTCCAAAATGTCTGTGTTCTCAAGAAGCAGCCAGTCCTTCAACCAGCAGAAAGCTGCTGATTCATAATAGAGTTTAAGGTCTGGCAGGGCAAATCCCCCTCTTTCTTTTGCATCGGTTAATACAGTGGTACCCCGCAAGACGAACGCCTCACGAGACGAAAAACTCGCAAAACGAAAGGTTTTTTCGTTTTCGAGTTGCCTCGCAAGACGAATTTCCCTATGGGCTTGCTTCGCAAAACGAAGCTTGCCCCGGGGACAGCGGGTCTTCTCTTTTGAAGCAAGGGGCGGCGGGGAGAAGCGATCTTCTCCCCGCAGCCCCTTGCTTCAAAAGAGGTCCGGGGGCAGCGGGAAGCGCTCCCACTGCCCCCGGACCTCTTTTGAAGCAAGGGGTGGTGGGGAGAAGCGATCTCCCCGTGCTCCGAAGCCAGGCGGGGGGGTGGGAAGCACCTGCCCCAGCCGCCGGGCTTCGTAGCGCTGCTGCGAAGCCGGGCGGGGGGTGGGAACACCTGCCCCAGCCACCCCGCTTCGGAACGCTGCTCCGAAGCGGGGTGGGGGGGGCGGGAGCACCTGCCCCAGCCGCCGGGCTTCGTAGCGCTGCTGCGAAGCCGGGCGGGGGGGTGGGAACACCTGCCCCAGCCACCCCGCTTCGGAACGCTGCTCCGAAGCGGGGTGGGGGGGCGGGAGACCTGTCCCAGCCGCCGGGCTTCGTAGCGCTGCTGCGAAGCCGGGCGGGGGGTGGGAACACCTGCCCCAGCCACCCCGCTTCGGAACGCTGCTCCGAAGCGGGGTGGGGGGGCGGGAGCACCTGCCCCAGCCGCCGGGCTTCGTAGCGCTGCTGCGAAGCCGGGCGGGGGGTGGGAACACCTGCCCCAGCCACCCCGCTTCGGAACGCTGCTCCGAAGCGGGGTGGGGGGAGGCGGGAGCACCTGCCCCAGCCGCCGGGCTTCGTAGCGCTGCTGCGAAGCCAGGCGGGGGGGTGGGAACACCTTCTGAAGGCGGTCGGGGGTGAAAGTCTTTGTCCCCCCCTGCCTGCCTTCCCAGGGGCTTTTAAATCGCCCCGGACAGCGGAGAAGTCCTCCGCTGTCCCGGAGCGAATTTAAAATGCCGCCCACCAGCATTTTAAGATCGCCCGGACAGCGGAGAAGTCCTCCGCTGTCCCGGGTTTTTTAAAATGCTGGGGGTGGGAAGAAAAGCCCTTATCCCCCCCCAGCCTTCAGAAGAGGTCCGGGGACAGACTGTCCCCGGACCTGGTCTGAAGGTGGTTTCCCTAGGAACGCATTAATTGATTTTCAATGCATTCCTATGGGAAACCGTGCATCGCAAGACGAAAAAACCGCAAGACGAAGAGACTTGCGGAACGAATTAATTTCGTCTTGCGAGGCACCACTGTATTTTAAATTTTATTCTGGGTTTCTTGCCCTGCCAGACAAATTTAGAAATGTCTCTCTGCCACTTCTTGAAACAGTCCATTTTTTCCAAAATTTGTAACGATTGAAACAAAAACAACATTCTTGGCAATACATTCATCTTAATAACAGCAATTCGACCCAGCAAGGAAAACTTAAAATTTGACCATATTTCTAGATCCTTTTTAACGTCTGACCAACATTTTTCATAGTTGTCCTTAAATAAGTTCCCATTTTTAGCTGTCATATTAATCCCCATATATTTCACCTTCTTGACCACTGTTAAACCTGTCTCATTCTGAAACCTCTCTCTTTCAGTCATTGTTAAGTTTTTCTCAAGCACTTTGGTTTTTGACTTATTCAGCTTAAATCCTGCCACATGACCAAACTCCTGGATCAGTTCTAATACTCTTCTAACACTAGATTCTGGCTCCTGTAATGTCAATACTAGATCATCTGCGAAAGCTTTCAATTTGTATTGTTTGGCTCCGACCGTTATGCCTTTAATCAAATAGTCCCTTCTTATCATATTTAACAAAACCTCCAGGACGGAAATAAAAAGTAATGGGGAAATTGGGCAACCTTGTCGTGTCCCTTTCTCTATCTTAAATTCCTCAGTCACCACATTATTGACTATTAATTTAGCCTTTTGTTCTGAGTAAATTGCACTTATACCATTTTCAAACCCTTGACCAACCCCCATCCCCTGAAGATTTTTCCTCATAAAACTCCAAGAAATATTGTCAAAGGCTTTCTCGGGATCCACAAAAATTAGGATTGCTTTAGTGTTAATATCCTCTTGCAGCTTTTCCAAAATATTAATTATAGTCCTCGTATTATCAGAGAAATGTCTACCTGGAAGAAAGCCAGCTTGGTCCTTATGTATCACTTCCTTTAATACTTTTTTTAACCTCCTTGCCAAAATATCAGCAAAAATTTTGTAATCCACATTTAACAGGGATATGGGTCGGTAGTTCTTAAGTTGTGTCTTTTCAGACTCAGTTTTTGGTATGAGTGTAATATATGCTTCTTTCCACGACTCTGGCGCCTTTTTCCCCTCCATGATTTCATTGCAAACCTCCTTTAGTGGTTGAATTATCCAATCCTTCAAAGTTCTATAATATTTTGAGGTTAAGCCATCCGGCCCTGGAGATTTTCCCAACTGCATATTCTGAATGGCACCTTCCACCTCCTGATCTGTAATTTTATAGTTCAAGATTGTCTTATTTTCTTGCGAGATTTTTGGTAATCCGTTTATTTTCAAAAACTGGTCTATATCAAACTCTTTCTGAGGCCCTTGTGTGTATAGTTGTTTAAAATACCTCTGAAAACATTTTCTAATTTCCACTGGGTTCTCAATATTTTTCCCTTCAACTTCCAAATTAGTAATAGTGTTGAGTTTTTGTCTTTTCTTCATCTGCCAAGCTAACAGTTTCCCACATTTATTTGCTGATTCAAAAGTCTTTTGTCTCATTTGTTTAATTTTCCACTCAATTTCTTGATTCATCATCTTCATATATTGCACTTGGGATAATTTATTTCTCTCAAAATCTCTTGTGAGTTGGGTTTTGATCTCAATCTTTTCTCGCCCTCTTTTATTTTATCCAAAAAAATTTCTATTTTCACATTCTGGGCTCTCTTCTTAAATGAGTTCTGTTGGATCAGAAATCCCCTCATAACTACTTTACTTGCATCCCAAATTATTCTTTTTTCCACAGTGGTATTCAAATTTATCTCAAAATAATCTCTCAAAGTTTTTTGGGCCTTCTTAATCACTTCTTGATCTCTAAACAAGGTGTCATTCATCCTCCATCTGAAGGAACCAGTTAATGTTAATCTCATCTCCATTTTCACGGCATTATGGTCGGAGCACGTCTTTGGGCAGATCTCTACCTTCCTGACCTTGGGTGCCAGTCCTCTAGTTATCCAGATTTGGTCAATTCTTGTCCATGTCTTTTGGGCTTCAGAAAAGAATGTTCCTTCTCTCCCCAGGGGATTCTTGGTCCTCCAAATGTCAATCAAATCCATATTGTCAGTCAATTCAAAAAAAGTCTTTGGTAGTCTGCCATCTTTAGTAACTACCTGTCTCTGCGACTTGTCCATATTTGTAGATACCACCCCGTTCATATCTCCCATCAAGACGATGCTGTAGTCCATATAGTCCAGTAAAGTCTCATGCAACTTCTTATAGAATGTAGATTTCCCCTCATTCGGTGCATATACACCTACTATCAAAAAATTTTCTCCTTGTGTTTGAATTTCAATTGCAATAAATCTTCCTTGCTCATCTTTGAAAACGAATTTCGGTGACAGGCTCTCTTTTGCATAAATGACCACTCCTCGCTTTTTTACTTTGTCCGATGAAATAAATTCTTGGCCCAATCTCTTATTAATCAATATTTTCCTATGCAGCCTTGTCACATGCATTTCCTGTAGACAAATTAGATCCAATTGTTCCTTCTTAAGTATGTGAAAGATTTTTTTCCTTTTCTCTGGGGAATTAAATCCGTGAATATTCCAGCTTAATAGTTGCAGAGACATGATGTACTTAGGTTTACTGTCCTCCAACAGCTCCCAGTAGTTCCTCCTCTTCTGACGGTGGTATCACTTTCTTTGTCTTGTCCACTCCCAAAGGTAGTGATACTATGTCTAGTAATCCTGGTGGTAAGGCTGCCGGCAGTCCTTCTACTCCTTTTTGCAGGTCTTCTTCGTGGTCTCTCAGAAATTTTTCCTTCTCCTCCAATGATCTTATTTTAAACTCTTACCTTTAAAGCTAAAAGATAGGCCTTGAGGGAATTCCCACCTAAAGATGATTGTTTCCTCTCAGTAAAGTCACCAAATCTCCGTAGTTAGTCCTGAGGTCCAAAAGATGTTTCGGAATATCCTTGAATATTTCCACTTTTGACTCCTGTATTATCAAAGTATTCTGGTAATGTAGGCTTAGTATTTTATCTCGCTCCTCTTTAGATCGAAGGGTAATCAGACAGTCTCTCACCCTCTTCCTCCCTCCTCTTCCAAGTCTGAAAGCCTTTGTTATTTTGAAATCTTGCTTGTCATCCAATTTCCAGAAATCTGCAAATTCCTGTGTCAAAAAGTCACACAGACTATCTTTCTCTGACCCTCAAATTGGTCTGTTTTTCTTTCAATTCAATCATAGACAGAAGTTCCTGGTGAACCCCAAGCCGCACCTGCTGGTCCCCCAGCTGTTTGCTTATCGGGATTATCTTTCCTTCTACAGCCTCTGCTTTTTCTTCAGCCTCCTGTGCTGTCTTTTGATTCGATTCTGACTGTTGCAGTAATTTTTCGATAGAGTCTGTATTTAAATTCACTTTCTGGCTCAAATCGTTAATACTTGTGGTGTTTTGATCAATTTTATTTGTGTCCTCAGCCACTTGTTTACTCAGTTTATCCAATGTCTCATAGATCTTACTCAAAACAGAGGTGAAACCTTCTTCTGACATCCCTTCTCCTTGTGATACAGGGGGGGCCCCTGAAGCAGATGCCCTGCGTTGATGCTGTGTTGTGCTAGGCTGTTGGTATCTGACTCTGCCTGATCTCATTGTTTTGTCCTCAGATTTTGTTGGTTTTTCATCCATGGCACTTTATCTGACAGTCAAGGTCGCTCCCACAGCTTTGCTGTGAGACTTTCTCAGGCTCTGAGTGGAAAATTCCCCGGCTAATGTTACTTTTTCAATAAACCTCTAGGGGGACACAATAACACCGAAATATTGTTTTCATCACTTGCAAATGTAATTGACAGATCAATTAGCCATCTAAAATCCATATGCTTAATCAACATTTCTTGTAATAGGGTTGCTACTCTATTAAAATGCGTGAAGTCTCCCTGAATGGTGCTTACTTCCAACTGGCCTGTTCCACAGAGTTGCTATATCCTGATGTGCATTGAGAAAACTTACTTTTTTAGGAAAGATGCCCAACTGCCATATTGTGTGCTCGCTTACTTGGGAATTCAGTAGCAGTTATTGCTGAATAAACATGGTACCTGGTTGCAGGGTCACAATATCCTGTGTCCAGGCACAATGGCTACATGTTATGCTTCCATGGCGGGAGGCAATATGCCTTGATGCATATTTCCCACAATGGGGAAGGTGCCGTGGGCAGAATTGGCAGGGGAGAAGGACTTCCCACCTGTCAAACACCTGATGTTACAATAATATCAGATGACTGAGTGCACTGAAGTCCCAAAGCAAGAACTTCAAAGGGCCCAGAATGGCTTGCAAAGAGTGGCTTGCTTTAAGGTCCCTGAGGCTACCCACCAGCAGATGTGGTGGGGCCAAATCCTACTTTCCTTCGTCAATGCCAATCGAGAGAGCGCTTTACCTCCCCACACCTGATGTCTCCACCTGCCGCAACCTTGTGCCACATGCAATGCCAGGTGTGCGATAGGTGGCTGTGGTTTGAGGATAATGGCCTCATGGGCCGGATCTGAACCCATGCTGAGCCAGATGTCTGGTTGGTGGCTGTGAGAGCCGAATGCCAGACTGGACAGACCTCTCATTCCACTGGGCTCTATGCCTACATTCTATGCATGCTTACGAGAATGAGCCCCGTTCAAAGCCACAGGACTTGTTCTGCATAATCACACTTCAGATCCATGGCTGCAATCTAATGCCCACTTGAAACTGAAGCCCCCTTCAAGTGAGTGGAGGTGGCTGCACTTCAGGTTTGCAACATGCAATACTGGGGCCAGCCCTATCATTGGCTTCAGGCCACAGGTGTATCATTTTATTTGTGTGCTGCGTCTCCACAGTTAAAACCATGTGAGATGTTGAAGCACAGAGCTGTCTGCACCATGTGTCTGATCTGTGTTCTCCTGCTCTTATGTGTGGTGGGGGAACACGGTTGTGCGTGGTGAAGTAAGACACAGCTGCCAGCCTGGTTGGCTTGTGTGGGTCAAATTGGGTGGCAGAGGCACCCACTTGACCTTCACCGCAAGCAGCCAAGCAGCTGGGCCCAGCCCCGTGCAATATGTGGCTGTTTCTGTCCTCAGACAGATGGCAAAGAACACAGCTGAACAGCTTAGCAAGTCAGCGACTTTTTGAGCCTGTTGAATAGATAAACCTCTGAGGACTGACACCCTCTGAGTAACCGGTGGCTGGGAGCGGCCGCCAAGGCCATGTAACACCAGTCCTAAAGGATCTTCATTGGCTCCCAGTGTGTTTCCGAGCACAGTTCAAAGTGTTGGTATTGACCTTTAAAGCCTTAAATGGCCTTGGCCCTATAGATCTGAAGGAGCACCTCCACCCCCATCATTCAGCCCAGACACCGAGGTCCTCCTCTGAGGGTCTTCTGGCAGTTCCCTCACTGTGAGAAGTGAAGCTACAGTGGTACCTCGGGCTACATATGCTTCAGGTTACATACGCTTCAGGTTACAGACTCCGCTAACCCAGAAATATTACCTCGGGTTAAGAACTTTGCTTCAGGATGAGAACAGAAATTGCGCGGCGGTGGCACGGCAGCAGCAGGAGGCCCCATTAGCTAAAGTGGTGCTTCAGGTTAAAAACAGTTTCAGGTTAAGAACGGACCTCTGGAACGAATTAAGTACGTAACCAGAGGTACCACTGTATAGGGAACCAGGGACGACCTTCTTGGTAGTGGTGCCCGCCCTGTGGAACGCCCTCCCATCAGATCTCAAGGAAATAAACAACAATCTGACTTTTAGAAGACATCTGAAGGCAGCCCTGTTTAGGGAAGTTTTTAATGTTTGATGTTTTATCATGTTTTTAATATTCTGTTGGGAGCTCCCTAGAGTGGCTGGGGAAATTCAGTCAATCAGTCCATCCATCCATCCATCCCTCCCTCCCTCCCTCCCTCCCTCTCCTATAGCCATCTCTAGCACTTTCCTCCTTGGGAAAGTTTTAACTTTGCACTGCACAAACCTCCCAACCTTCTGCTTAATTGGATGTCCACAAATCATTGTGTTTTAGAGGCCCTGAGGAAGGAGCTGAAGATTTATGACAACACTGGGAGGTTATGCAAATGAAATTTGAACATGCCCCCTGCAAAAAGAGTCAACGGAATGTTCTTTTCCCCAGGGGAAAAAAGATGATCTCTGTTCCGGGGGTGGGGGGGGGAGTGGAGTGTCTGCAACCCAGAGGTGAAGAACCTGTGTTTCCATCAGTCCAGTCTTAATGGTCAGAGATGATGGGACTTCTTGTCCAGCAGCATGTGGAGGGTCTCTGGCTGGAGAAGACCAGTCAGTGTTGGGCATCAGTTTAGGAATGGACTGGAGGGGTGGCAGTGAGCACACTCCAGACAGATCCAGAGAAGGCAGGGTTGCTGTGGTCAGAGAAACTGATGGGAGAGAAACTGTTTAATGCAGATTTCCCCACCTGTTGCCCTCCAGATGTTGGACTCCCAAATAACAACAACAACAATTTATATCCCGCCCATCTGGCTGGGTTTCCCCAGCCACTCTGGGTGGCTTCCAATAAAATATTAAAATGCAGTGGTCTGTTAAACATTAAAAGCTTCCCTAAACAGGGCTGCCTTCAGATGTCTTCTGGTAGTTGTTCTTCTCTTTGACATCTGGCGGGAGGGCGTTCCACAGGGCAGGTGCCACTACCAAGAAGGCCATCTCCCTGTAACTTGGCTTCTTGCAGTGAGGGAACCGCCAGAAGGCCCTCGGCGCTGGACCTCAGTGTCCAGGCAGAACAATGGGGGTGGAGACGCTCCTTCAGCTATATCCCATCAGCAGCATCCAGAATGGCTAAGGAGGAGGACTGTGAATCAGCAGCATCTGCAGGGCAGCACGTTCCCCATCCCTGATGCAAACAAAGGAACACATGCAGAAAGGTGCTTGGTTCCTAGTCCTGTACGCTTTCAACAATGTTGATCCAAGGCTTTATCTGCAAAACCTTTGCTTGCCTGTGATAAATTTTTATTTGGCCATGCAATCTTTGGGCAATTGGTTGGCCATTTGCAAACAATTCAAGCTGAAGCAACACCCATGATGAAAGATGGTGGAGCGGATAACACAGCAGCACCCACAGAAATGTGCTGATGTCACATGGCAAGTTTATCTCGCTTGGATAAATATTGCAAAACAGCCAATGGGAGCAATGGTCAAACATCCTTTGGGGTTGTCAGGCTGAAGTCTCAGGCCCACTAACTTGGGAGTAAGTGTGACCTCAGAGGGACTTCACTTCTGCATAAACATGCCTTGGGGATAGGTGGGCAAAGAAAGCACCCTGGTGGCACATGGCTTCCCCCAAAGAATCCTGGGAAATGTAGTTTGTTGAGGGTGATAGGAATTGGAACACTGTAGTTGATAGCATCTTAAAAAGCAGAAACATCACCTTGCCAACAAAGGTCTCTATAGTTAAAGCTCTGGTTTTCCCAGTAGTGATGTATGGAAGTGAGAGCTGGACCATAAAGAAGGCTGATTGCCAAAGAATTTTTTTTATATATAAAATTTTTATTAGGATTTTCTCATTTTTTAAGACAAACACACAAAAACATAAACATACATATCAACATTACACACAAATAACACATATAATTTTAAAATCTTATTTTCTTAACCACTTTCCCGGACTTCCCCCACCTCCCCTTCTTGCATCCCCATTTAAAGTTTAGCCCAGCAAGTTCTTTGTGCCCAAATTAATCCCTTATTAATATTTTACTTAAATCATCTTAGTTAACCAATTTCAAACTTCTATATTTCATTTTAGTACCCAACATCAACCCCTTTTTCTAAGATCAATCCACATTCCCTTTCACGAAATTCCCAATTATTGAAATACTTACAAAAAATCTTAACAAATAAGAGCATATACTTGTAACCCTTTGGATTCTAAGGCTCTTCCCCCCCTCCCCCGGTTTTGATCCCTAAAAAATTGTCCTTCAATCTAACAGTTCTCAGCCTGGATCTATCACATCCGAGGCCTTTAAGTCTCTTTCAGTCCCTTTCAGCCAGTTTTGTTGACTGTCCTTTATGTTGAACATCCGATCTCGGAGCATCTTTGACCCAAAAGGGTCCAGATTTTTTCCAACCAGTCCTCCATATTCAAAGGAAGAGTCCAGATCTTGCTTCTTGTTCTTTCCAAGTCCAAATATCCCAAATGTCCCAAACGTTCCAGTTTTCACCTTGGTCAAATTTGTAATCCATAAGTCTTCCGGACTCCCCATGGGGAAGAATCCCCACTCTTCATTCTCGATTTCAAACCAAATTTTCGACATCCGAACTTTATCTTCCTTGTATTCTGACCTTAGAGGCCTCTGGTTGTCCTTTTTCACTTGCATCATTTCTGCTCCTCCTTCACATTCCTCCAAAACGGCGCATATATCTTGCTTCCCAGCTGTAGATTCTTCTTGAGTCAGGTCCACCACTTCAGCAGAGTTGTTTATTTTAAAATTCAAAGTTGTCAGATTCGTAGCCATAACAAGACTCTGCTCTTGCAGCTTTCCCAGGAGTTCAAAGACCCTATCCAGCTCTGCTTGTAATTTTCCATCTGCAGCCATTGTAATGTCCCAAATCCCCTCTAGAGGGATTTTGGTTACTAAGTGTTCTTTTTCCAACAATCAGGTTATTTTGTTGTTATTGCCACTCTAATTTTAAAAGCTTACAGTCCAATGTAACAAAAGTAACCGACACAAGTAACAAAAAACGGAATTTCCTGACTTTGACAGCTCAGTTGACAGCTGTCAAACTCTGTAGATATCTTCACAGGCTCCCTCACGGGTCACTCCCGGGTCCGGGGGGGGAGGTTACACTTCAACTCTAAAGATCAGTTCTAATCCTCCAGCGATAAACTTATAAGTCCAAATCGTGAAATTAAGAATTTTATCTCAAAAAGAGAAAGACAGTCTCTCGATCTTAGTTGTTTAATTCTTGCTTTAAATTGCCTGCAAGGGGGGGGAGGCGGACTTCCTTTTGGCACCTCCCCCGGTCGTACCGAATTCAGTTGAAAAGAATTTTAATTCCAAATTCTGTATTACTCACGGGTTGTTACATTTTGAGTCCAAATGATCAAGGAAAGAAGTCAGCGCTCTCCAGCCATGGCTTGCGGCTTCACTCCGTGGAAGAAGCGGTCTACTCACAGCACCACGCCACTCTCCGCCACCCACTCCGAAGCCTTTAAAAAGGCTTCTTTGTGGGTCGGAGGGGGCGCAAATGGTGCCCGCCGAGTCACCAAGTCCACAGGCATCTGCGCCTGTGGTTTCTAAGGGTCCCTGCGTCATCGCCGCGGCAGGACCCCTCCTCCACCGAGCCGATTCCCTCCGGAGTTCGGAGGGAATCCGCCATTAGCTGGTCGCACCAACCCGGAAGTCTGATCACCAAAGAATTGATGCTTTTGAATTATGGTGCTGGAGGAGACTCTTGAGAGTCCCATGGATGGCAAGAAGATCAAACCGATCCATTCTTAAGGAAATCAGCACTGAGTGCTCACTGGAAAGAAAGATCCTGAAGCTGAGGCTCCAATACTTTGGCCACCTCCTGAGAAGAGAAGACTCCCTGGAAAAGACCCTGATGATGGGAAAGATGGGGGGCACAAGGAGAAGGGGACGACAGAGGACGAGATGGTTGGACAGTGTTTTTGAAGCTACCAGCATGAGTTTGACCAAACTGCGGGAGGCAGTGGAAGACAGGAGTGCCTGGCGTGCTCTGGTCCAGGGGGTCACGAAGAGTCGAACACGACTAAACGACTAAACAACAACAGATGACTCCTCACAGTGTGGAAAGGGAAGAGTCACATCCAGTGACCCTGCCCACTGCCAGCATGTGGCCTTCAAGCAGAAAAAGATCCTTGGTGTATGCTGCAGTAACTTGGTTAGTTTTTAAAGATGATATAAGACCCAAGTTCTGTTTTTAAGTACGGTGGGCAATCACAATGTCATATTCAGCTGCTTCTCCTTCCCATCGATTTCTTGAAAGGATCCAGAGTCCCTGGCTGGATCTTGCCTGTCCTTTCTCCACCCTAAGACAGGAGCAAACAAGGACACACTATTTTTAAAGCTACAAGCTTATTGCTACAGAGGTAATCTCATGATTAAAGGGATCTAAATGTTTGCCTGTGTAATTCTATTGATCAACTAGGATTTTACAGTGGGAACAGATTTACTTTCTTTAAACTATATCAGTGTTTTCCTTTTCTTTCTTTCATATGTCTGAACTCATTGAACACAGGCAGGGAGCTTGAAAAATCTGATGTGCTCAGAGCAAACTACATGTTCCATGTCTGCACACATGCTGTACATTTAAATCACAGGACTTCCTCCAAAGAATCCTGACAACTGTAGTTTACACCTCACAGAGCTACAATCCCCAGCACCCTTGGCAAACTACAGTTCCCAGGATTCTTTGGTGGAGGTTGTGTGCATGAAATATAGGGTGCCTACACAGCCAATGTCTGGTGCACCCAAAGTCATTTTCTTTTTTGGTAATAGGAGGAAGCAGGGAAGAGGCCTTGCCTGGCACTGTTATTAGCTGTGGAGGGGAATACTTACATGCTACAGCAGCATGAGGAAGGCATATCACAGCCCACCCTCTTTTTTGCAGGGAGGACAAGCTAGTCTCAGTAGGGGTGGGGCCAAGGTGGTGCCCTGCAATTCCCACCAGCCCCAGCCACCACGGCCCATTAGCCAGGATGTGGGGAGTTGTAGTCCATCATCCCATGAAGAGCATCCCACTGGCCATCCTTGCCCTACAACCTGTTTCAGGTGGGTCCTCTACAAGCAGCAGCTTCTTCTGCCCCGCCCTTTTGGCGAGTGCGGTTAGCATCACGCCTGAAGAAGAGTTCCGTGACACTCCGAAGTCGGCCCGCTCCCCGCTGCGCGATCTTCCTCGGCCCCAAGCAGGTTGGGCGGAGGCGAGTCTCTATTCAAAAGGGGCTCTTGGCTGCCACCTAGTGGTGGAGAGCCTTCCCGCACCGCGAAGCTGCAGAGAGGAGGGAGGGGTCTTTCGCCGGGGGCGCTGGAGATCGGAGGCAGCCGAGATGGTTTCTCCAGACCCTGGAAGCTCCGCATCAGATTTTCGCCCTTCGGAGAAACCCTTCCGTTGCACCCGAGGAAAACGTAGGGCAGTGAAGGAGGCAGCCTTCGGGGGCGACATTCGCGTGGGATTTTAACCCCCTGCCTCCTGCCTTTGCTGGTTGCTGCTGCCCAGACGGCAGGCGGGAGCCTCCGCGATGCGGGCGCGGGGATTCTCTTCCGCTCGCTCCTCAAGTTGCACGTCTGCTCTCAATGCCTGCAGGACAGAGAACTCCTGAATCTTGCCATGGGATACCTGTGCGGGCGGAGAGGAGTCCCCCTTTAAGATGGGCAATAAGCAGACGATCTTTACCGATGAACAGCTGGATGCCTACCAGGTGAGCGGCGCTTGCCTTGCAGGGGACGGGGATGTCGCCCTGCTGCTCTGTATATATTCTCTTGCCAGAGACAGAAAATCCAGGGTGGCAATCCTCTCCCCCCGCCCCCAATGCACAAAATACTGGATGCTTTTGAGGTGGTCTTGGGCAGGGGTCAGCAAACTTTTTCAGCGGGGGGCCGGTCCATTGTCCCTCAGACCTTGTGGGGGGCCAGACTGTATGTTGCCATGATTATGACCCACATTTTTGGCAAAACCCCTTATTGGGACCAGCCCCAACGTTGCCCAAATGTGACTTTTTTTTGGGGGGGGGGTGTTCCCTCATACACCCACGCTGCTTCCTTTGCATTTTATACATTGACAGTTCTTATTTCTCTCGTAAGGTGTGGGTAAGCGTGCCATTCCTGTCAGCCCTGGAGAGCGTGTGCGCATGCGTGGGTGAAGGGAAAAGCCGTTGGCCACACTAAGTCAGGCCGGCGCCGCTCAAGCAAAAATGTTCTTTTCCCCACGTGAGGGAAGATGAGGTGATTTACCTTTCCTTGGCCCGCACCGCGTAGCTCATGAGCGGCCTCCCCAGCAGAGCGCAGAGCTGCATTGGACCAGTGCAGGCGCCCAGGCGCGCCCCGCTTCCTCCAGCACCGCTGCCACAGACTCCGGCGGGCGTCGCTGAGTCCCGAGGCGCCTCTGAGCCCCGGCCGCCGCCGCAACTGCCCCTCCTGAAATCCAAACGGTGGCTCCTTTTCCCTCTCCCCCACCCCGGGAGAAAAGATTGCTGCGCGTGCGACGGGCGGAGAAGGGGCTTGTCTCCAGCAGCCGCCCACCTCACTTTTGACCCCCAAACCTGGCGGAGTCACAAAAACCATTGTGCATGCGCGCGCTATGCCGGCTGCCTGGATCCCGCACTGTCCGCGGGCCGGATCTAGAAGGCAATTGGGCCTGATTCGGCCCGCGAACCATATTTTGCCAACCCATGGTCTTTGGGCTACATTTGTTTTAACTGCAGTGTAACAGTGTAATTCTGTATACAGTGGTACCTCGGGTTAAGTACTTAATTTGTTCCGGAGGTCCGTACTTAACCTGAAACTGTTCTTAACCTGAAGCACCACTTTAGCTAATGGGGCCTCCTGCTACTGCCGCGCCGCTGGAGCACAATTTCTGTTCTCATCCTGAAGCAAAGTTCTTAACCTGAAGCACTATTTCTGGGTTAGCAGAGTCTGTAACCTGAAGCATATGTAACTTGAGGCATAGGTAACCCGAGGTACCACTGTATGTTTGGTAAGAGAAAAAAGAGCCTC
Source organism: Podarcis bocagei (assembly GCF_964188305.1). Lineage (NCBI taxonomy): Eukaryota > Metazoa > Chordata > Lepidosauria > Squamata > Lacertidae > Podarcis > Podarcis bocagei. Next base: position 1,174,016 of record NC_138139.1, read on the forward strand.
ACCAAGTCCAATGCAACTTTCACCTGTCTATGATGACAGCCCAAGAGAGCTAGCAATTTACAGAGAGGTGATAGCTCCATGGCAGTGCTCCTGTTTTGTGAGCAGAAGGTCCGAAGTTCAACCCCTGACATCTCCACTTTATAGTCATACCATTTATATTCTACTTTTCCTGCAAAGAACACCCCTCCCTCCCTTTATCATTACACATCCCTGTGAGATGAATAGAAAGCTCCCATTTCCTTAGTCAGACCATTTGTGTACCTAGCTCAGGGTTTTCTGGACTGACTGGCTGTGGTTCTCCAGGACTGTGGGAAAGGGCCACTTCCATCCCCCCATGGAAACACCAGGATTGAAGCGAGAAAAGTCTGCCTGCTCAGAGTCACAGGAGAGCTCTCTCCCTCAAGGAAAGACCTGCCTATACAGAATCAGACCAGTCCAGATGTGTCTAACCCGTTTTTAAAGCAGTAACAGCATTTTCTAAACAAACAACTTTCCTTTCCTATTATGTAGTGTAACTTTTTTGTAATGAATGTTATGACTGGAATAATCTTATGTAAACTGCTTTGTGAGGCCTGCCTGAAAAGTGATATATACATCCTACAATTTTTAGTTTATGAACACAAGGCTTTAGGGTTGAATCAAATTTGTGCTCTGCAGTTGGTCTCCCCCATGTGGCTCTTCCCCATGTTACCCATAGACTTGGGGGGGGGGGCGCGTCATCCTGCCTCTTAGCATTCTTTGACACAGGGGAGAATCCATCAGGAAGCTCTGCTGTGGAAGTCCAACCAAATGTCATAGTAGGTTGCACCCTGTGGCTTAAATCTGTCTCCCCCTGCTGCCCTCCATGGCTTCTTAATGGCACCCCAGATTTCACAACCCCCCCCCTCTCGCTGAACGGGGGGCAGGGGGCAAGAATGCACATCACTCTGCTCGCACTCACACTGAGTTTCACCTGCCAGTTCCACTCGTTTTGCAGAGACCCTTTTAGAACTCCCTGCAATTCCCTTTTGGTTGAATCCCTTTGAACAATTTGGCATCCTCAGCAAACCTGGCTCCTTCACTGCTCACTCCTGGGGGGGCAGTATCCATCCCCCCCCCAATCAGGAGAATAGCTTGTTTATTCCTGCTCTCCATTCCTGTTTCAAGCCATCTTTTGTTCTGTAAGAGAAACTCTCCTCTAATTCCATTCCTACCAAGCTGGCTCAGGAGTCTGGGGAGACAAGTAATTCATCAAAAGCTTTTTTGACCTGTCAATAAAATGTTAGTAGACAGTCCCAGTCCCAATATCAAAAGCTTATTGGAAGTCCAGGCATACAGCATCAGCTGGCCATTCTGTGCTTGCTGACACTCAAATAACTTTAATACGTTAACCAGACAGGACTTGGCCTTCTGCCAGTTATGAAAAAGCAGTGGCATAATATTCTCACATTTAATTATTTTTATTCATTTCATAAAATTTATATGCCACTTGATTGTAGAAAAAAAGCCCTGAAAGCAGTTTACAAATAGAATAAAACTATAACAATTTGAGGGGTTTGACTAGATGATCAAAGGATCCCTTCCATCTATAATTCTATGATTCTATGAATAAAATTATTAGTAAAAGCAATTAAAGCAATCAGAGAATTAAATCCAGCAATAACCAAGAACACATCAGTGTTCTAGATATTTTTAGCAGGTGCTGCCTAAGAGAGTACTGGGAAGACACCCACCTGATATCACTCATACCTGGCCCCAGTTATTTCATTACAGTTCACCAGTACAATTCACAGCTTGCCTCCCTGCACTTCCTCAGCCTCCAGCGTTCACTTGGTTTCAGGTGGGGGGGGGGTTCAGAGGAGAGCCTCCGAGAGTGCGCTCAGCATTTCAGCAGATTCAGTAGAAGGTGGTCTATCAGTTGAGTGCATGCAAATCTTGCACCTCTTCCTCGCATGAGATCCCTATGAGACTTTACAGCAGAAATGCAGTGAACGGAAACATGAAGTGAATGTGGACCCACGGGCCTCTGCTTCCAGGAACGCCTGAGCAAGTCTGGCAAGTTAGCCGGTCCCGTGTGAATGTTCTCAGCAGGCCTTGTCTTCCTCTTTAAACATGAGGGCTAGAACCTTGCCCCTTTATTATTATTTTAAGCTGAGCAGGTAAATAATGGGTGTGTGACCATGGTTGGGACAGGTGTGAAAGGGATTCAGCCTCCTTGGCTGCCAGTTTCTTACCCCCAGAGAATACAGAGGCACCCCTGGTTATGAATGCTTTGAGTTACGAACTCTGCTAACCCGGAAGTAGCTGCTCCTGGTTGCAAACTTTGCCCCAGGATGCAAATGGAAATCGCGCGCCGGAGGTGCACGTGCAGCGGGAGGCCCCATTAGCGAAAGCGTGCCTCAGGATAAGAACGATTTCAGCTTAAGAATGGACCTCCGGAATGAATGATGTTCGTTACCAGAGGTACCACTGTATAAATAGTTTCTGATTTCTGGTTGTAGTTGTTGCAACGTGGTTTTAAACAGGGAGCAGAGACCTTCACCATACAGTATCTTGAGTGCATTACATTCGAGCAGAGCTGGTTGTCTTCACTGACCCAATAAGATGGAGGGAGATTAAACAAAGACTGCTCATTCTTTTGGATACATGACACTTGACCTACAAGGGCATCAATGGCCCATCAGCTGACCAGGAGTTAACTCTGTTATAAAGGGTTATAAAGGGTCAGGTTGGGTGGAGCTTCAGGTTTATGCGAGGGCCTTATTTGGAGACAAAATGTATTAAGGACCAAAGAGGGCCTCTGGGTGGATTTGTGGATAAAACAGAGAGGCACAGAAACATCAGCTTATACGGATTATAAATAATGTACAACAAATGCAATTTCAAATAAAAGTAACTCCAAAATCCCCAGGCTGGTAACCTAAGCAGGACTATAGATGCAGATTTTCTAGAAGTACCCAGACTATACTGCCAGCAAAGTCCATCCATTCAAATAAATAAATAAGGAATGCATAAGCCACTTTGTACATCCTGTCAGGGAGATGCAAACGGCAAAAGAGCTAAGGGGAGAGACCAGCACTTATAGAGAGCCTAAAGAGATAATTAGTAGCCTGTCGTCCGACAGCGAAGAAGAGGCAGGGAGGGGGGAGGCTGAGCCCGGAACTAGTTATTCTTTGAACAGAGGAAATCAGAGGCGGGGTTTCCACCGACTAGCCTGCTGGGGAAAAAAAAGTAAAAAAAAACCCATACGAGGCATCTTAGCCGACAAGGTCAGACATGTTTTGAAGCTCTGGAAACTTTCTTTTGAACTTTGTAAATAACTCTAAAAGACAGCAACTGGCAGTGAGCCTGGAGTTTTATCTATGCCGGCTTTGGCAGCACTCACCTCTCACACATCCACATTGTGAAATAGCAATAATAATAACAGTAGTAGTAGTAGTAATAATAATAACAACAATCCTGCTCTTCCTCTTAAAGGAGTTCAGGGCTGCAAACAACTACACAAACTTTAAAAACAACTGGATATATTCACAGCTAAATAATATAAATGATCCAAGGAACATTATCTTTCAGCCACCCAGTGTCTGGATGGACAGGAATGTTCTTAAATGAAACCATAATATGGGTATCCACAGGGACATTTTCAACCAACTATTTGTGCAAACATCGTGTTTCGATATGGAATAGGATTCCCCCTTCCCAGGATTTAATATAGCTAATATATTAAATCAAATATATTAAATCATATCATATCAATAGAGCCAAAGTAGTGTAGTCGTTAGAGACTCAGACTATGATCTGGGAGAGACAAGGGTTTGAATTCCCACTTGGCCTTGGAGCTCACTGGGTGCAGCGGCAGAGGAAGACTCTCAGCCACTTGGGGCATCCCTATGGGTGCCACATGCCCCATCCCGTCCCTATACGGACGGCACAGGGAGGGATGGAGCGTGCCGTTGGGCCTCAGCCGCCCTACAGCAGCCGGCGGACAGCGCGGAGCCTGTGGGCGCCAAGATGTGTGGCTTGTGCGCACTGCAGGCCCTGCAGTGAGTGCCGCCAGCCATTTTGTCACCCCCCCGTCAGGGTGGCACCCGGGACACACCACAGCCCCTGCACCCCCCTTCCTATGCCCCTGACTGGGTGACCTTGGGGGCCAGCCACTCACCTTAAGCCTAACCTACCTCACAGGGTTTGGGGGAGGAAAAATGGGGAGGAAGAGAACTCTGTAAGCCACCTTGAGCTCCTTGGAGGGAAGATGAGGTATAAATGCAATCCATCCATATCAATCAATCAATCAATCAATCAACCCTCTGGACAGATTGCAAAACCATGTGTTTTGAATTAACTCCATCCACTTCTTCCCTGACAGAGGAAGAAAGTCTAATGTGTTCATTAAGTCATTCTCAACGCTGGTGCAATTTTCTAGCCTAGGGAAGCTGCCTGATCAGATGTGGATGATTCATCTCCATCTTTCGCCAGGCAGGCCAAAACATTTTAATTGAATTGGAATTCAATTGCCAGAGCTCCAGCTGCTACAAAAATAAATAAAAAATAAATTGGAAGGTAAAGTTGGCTTTGTGTTTGCCTGGTGGAATTGGCCAAAGATTTGTTTAAAAGAGCAGGATATTTTCTAGATAATAGCTTGGATCCAATTCTAGTCTTACTTAGAGTAGACCCACCGAAGTTAACAAGCATGGCTCATGTATGCCATTAATTTCAATGGGTGTACTCTGTATAGGACTGAGTTGGCTACAACTTGACATCTTAAACCTGATATTTAATATTTATTGAGCTGGCTTGTAAAACATGATGACCTAGATAGAATAAATAACATAAAATAATTTCAGGCTACAACTTGAAAGCTGCAGAGAATTGCAGTCAAACTGTTTTATTGTGTGTTGTTGTTCTCACTGGGCTATTTTTGTTTCATGCGCTAGCTAAGGGGTCTTAGCCCACCTCCCATTTTTTTATTGTACTTCTGCATAACTTGGTGTTTCACTGCAAGTCTTTTAAAGCCCCCTTTCTGAGTGTGGCTGGTGACTTTATTCCTAGGAAAGGACTGGCACTCAGAAAATAAGTTCTCTGTTTGTATACAGGATGATGTTACATAAAAACCTAAATTGTTTGTGGTAAACTGTCTGGACAAATTCACAGAAAACAGATTTCGGTTTAAAGCTGCTAGTCCATGGCATTTGACGATTCACCACTTTTCAAGGCAAAATGTCTCTGCAAAACAGAGGTGGCCAGATGGGAGTGCAGGGGTCAGATCAGAAGCTCAGGCCCTTTGGGAGCCCCCCCCCCCAGCAGCCCTTCATTTGCCTCCTGGACAGGCTGGAATGTATCCTTGAAGTGTGACTCTGCCGCTTGCCTGCCTGTGGAGAGGAAAGAGCTGGGGGCAGGCACAGAAATCTCTGACTCCTCTTGCCCCTGACCACGCCTACTTGGAAGAGACCCCCTGGCCCCTGGAGGGTGGCCTGTGGTGGGAACATGGCCCTCTGGGACTGAAGGTCATTTGGAAGAATCAGTGGAGGCTGCTCTGTATGGGCCAATGGGGCACTGCCCCACCAAGCTCCCTCCTCATTCCTCCAGACGACCTCCAGGCTGTCTACTCCCTCCTTATTCTGTCTTGCCATCCTAACAGCAGGGACAAGGGTAGAATTTCCCTTTCTGTCTGTCTCCCTGCCTTCTGCCATAGCCGCCCTAAGAAGCAGCTCTGGGAAGAAGAAGCATTTCCAGGGCTCTTGTGTTTTCCTATCCTTGCACAGTACTGGGGAAAGGCATCATCATCATCATCATCATCATTATACTGCCCTATACCTGGAGGTCAAAGGGTGGTTCACAGAAAAGTCAAGGCAGTTCCTGTTTTGCTTCTGAGCCCTCAGAGGCTTTCAGCAGACCACTGTCAGAATGTTGGGCTAGCCAGCCTGTGATGAGGATTTATTTTATAAAATAAATCCACAGTTTGATGGATAGTTAGATAGATTTTCTTTATTGAAAAATAAGTATAAAATTACAACTGTGCAAGGTAAAATAAGACATGAATAGTAATATAATAAAATAGCACCCATGTAAAAAACAAACAAAAAACATAAACATTACAAGACTGTTACTGTGCTTATCTTAAACCTAACCTAATACAGTGTTTATAAAAATGATTTCCAAATATCGTAAAATTTGTCCACAGCAAGTCTATGTTTGTACGCAAATTGTTCATGTGTTGCAAGTTTATACATATCTTTTTTCCATTCGTTGAAGAGAACCTCATTTTTATTCTTCCAGTTCATCAATACCTGTATTTTTGCCATAGTAAGGGCACGGAGAGTCCATTCATATTGTCCCTTTGTATTGGATATATAATTCAAAAGTATATTTTGCTCTGCAAATTTAAGAGTTTCCTACACAGTCAGTCATTTCTATTCTCTGCCAAAAATGTACCAATGTAGGACATTGGAAGAATGTACCAGTATGTTTTAAATTCACCGCTTGACTGTAACCTTCCCAAAAAAACCCTCAAAGTGGTTTCCTAAAATATATAGCAATAAAATTATCAATAAAAAAGAATTAATAGTAATTTATGACTTTTTGGGGGAAAGTAGGCTAAGAATTTTCTAAGTTGCTAAACATGTGGGTAGGCTAGTCTATACAATGTTTTTTTCAGCAGACACCGAAAAGAGTGCAGGGAAGGCACCTCCTGATGTCAGTGAGCAGGGAGTTCCAAAGTGTAGGAGCTGCCACAATCAGGGATCTCTTTCCTACCAATGTGGAACAGATGATGATAAGTGGCGTCTGCAACAGGGCCAGTTCCGCAGATGGGAGCATTGAATTGGCCTATATGGGGCATCACAATACTCCTCCCCAGCAGTAGTGCAGTATTATTATTATCCCTGATTGAGCTCAGTGCCGCTCGTCTTCTTCCTTGCTGACTTGGACATTTGGATGACATTCCATTCCCTTTCTTGTTAAGTACTGGCCTTGGCTGCTTCTCCTCCAGATATAATTACACAGCAGGTTGCTTTTGCGAGAGTTAACCCACTTCTCTTTGTTACCTTGCGCCAGCCTTTTGAAATGGAGCTCCCTGAAGTGATAGCTCTGAAAAAGTGAGGTGTTTTGCACATTCCGGGATGAAGGCAGACGTGGCCCTGGCAGCTCTTATTTCCCTTTGTGCCGATTCAGACCAGGTGACATCACCGACCAGGTGCCTGCTCCCCCTCCCCCTGTGCCACGTAATACAAGCCCAGGAAAGAGCCTAACTTTCGGATCACTTGGGGGGGGGGAGGGCTTAATAATTGATGCTCCACTAGGCACAGAGAGGGCCTTGAAACCCAAACCAGTTTGGCCCAGCCCAGGTCTGCTGGTTCAGCTTCTTTCCTTTCTTATGGTTAGTTAGGGCTGGCAAATTAGAACATGTTTAGCTAGTCAGAATTAAACTAGTTTATTGGGGCATCCTGATTGTGTGTTTGGGGGTCTGTAAGAGCACCTCTTGCACCCTTGGCACCGGAGAAGAACACAGGCGCCTGCCTCATACTGAGTCAGACCACAGAGTTCAGTACTGACCACACTGACTGGCAGCAGTGGCTCTCCAGGATTTCAGATGGTGGACCTTTCTTCTATCAATAAAATAAAGTAAAATAAAATAAAATAAAATAATTCACTCTCATGAGTGAAGTGCAGGGGCTCTTTTTTGGTCTTGCTTACCTAGCTTTTAAGCTGACTGGGGGTGGTGATTATGTTTTTTTATCTTTTTTTATTTAGTTCATAAAATTTATATACAACTTGATTGGAAAAACCCCCTCAAAGCAGTATTTGTGATTGCTCTTGCTTTCATTCTGTAAAGCATCTCACTGGCGCGCCGACTATTGCAGCCTTCCTGGCTTCTTGCACTTCAGTTCAAGACTCCTCCCATGGGGCCTTTTCAGCCCAGGAAGTGCTGGCAGCCAGGGAGGCTGAAGAGAGATGGAGAAATGTTTGCAGCAAAGAAGCAAGCAACCCCCACCCCTCCTTGGCTACTTTGCCAGGTGTAAAGGTAAAACCCTCAGACAGGCACCGTCTCTTTTGACAAGTAAGAGGCAACATGATAGAAGTATATAAATGGAGAAAGTAGGTGGAGAAAAGGTTTTCTCCGTCTCTCATAATACTCAGACTCATGGACACCCAATGAGGCTGAACGCTGGAAGATTCAGGACAGAGAAAGTGCAGTACTTTCTCCACCGACACACAGACAAACTATGCCACTTGCTCCTCCAGGAGGCATTGGATGGCTTTAAAAGAGGATGGGAGGCTTTCATGGCGGAAGAGGCTGTTGGCGGGACAGGAGGGGGCTCTTGGGCTGGCATCCTGCTTGTTTCCCCCGGGGGCACCTGGTTGGCCACTGTGAGAAGAGGATGCAGGACCGGATGGGCCCCTGGCCAATGTCGGAACCTGCGATCGGCCGAGCTCCTCCGGAATCGCCTCTGACGTGATTAACAACCTGAGCCTTTGATAAGGCTCCAGGCACATTCCCCATTACTCAGAGAATCAAAGCAGCATGCGGAAGTGATGAGATTTATGGCTACATTGCAAAGAGTTTTATTTTCCTAGCTATGCAGACAGAAAACACATCCTCTCTCTGTGAAAGCAGAGAGCAACTGAAAAAAAAGAAAAGGAACAGGAAACCAGTAACGTCACATCCATCTCCCGTCTCCCGTGAGACTTCCAACAGCCTGGAATGTCTCTGGAATGTAAACAGAGTCTTGTGACTCAAAGCACTGCACAGTGGCAAACAGAAACTAACAGCCAGATCCAGCAGATGCTCTGCTCATGTTCTTAGAGTCTTGTCTTTTTGGCAACTACTGAATAAGTTCTTCTTCTAAATAAAGAGCTTTATCCCTGCTGTTTTTATTTAATTATTATTTCTTATTCTTATTCATTTTATTTCTATACCACTTTATATTTTTAACGTTAATACCTCAAAGTAGTTTGCAATCAACATTAAAACATCAGATTTTTAGAATTAAACATTACAGAAGAAGATCAAACATGAAATATAAACTCAAAGCAACATAATTAACAAAAAAGTAAAATATTGTAAAATCATAGAATCATAGAATTATAGAGATTGAAGAGACCCCCAAGGGTCCTCTCAGCCAGAAAGCATCCCTGGCAGATGGCCACCCAACCTCTGCTTAGAAACCTCCAAGGAAGGAGAGTCCACAACCTCCCGAAGGAGACCATTCCATTGCTGAACAGCAATTACTGTCAGAAAGTTCTTCCTGAGGTTTAGTCGAAATCTCCTGTCTTGTTTGACTCCTGCCCTTCAGAGCTGGAAAAAGCTTGCTCCATTATCTTTTTTATCTTAAAGATTTCAAAACAAGACATTTTATGCAGCAAACTTTTTTATTATCTTAAAGTTTTCAAAATAAGACATTACTAAAGGAGGTCAAATGTACACATTTAAAACAGCATAGTTAGCAAGAGAATAAAGCATTTTCTTAAACACAGAACATAATTGTGCTGTTGTTGTTTTAAGTTGTTTCTCTATATTTAATTGTTTTCTAATTGTTCTTACAGATTCCATTGTTTTAAATGTTTTCTATATGCCAGCTGTTTTTGGATGCCACACAGGAAGCGATTCATAAATGAAATTATCACCACCACCTTCTCAAATCAATCAATACTTTTCTTACCACCTTCCCAATGAAAACACCATGTTTCCTTTCTCTTTTTGTCTCATTTGCAGGATTGCACTTTCTTCACACGAAAGGAAATCCTTCGGTAAGCAGATCACACTTCCTTCTGCTCTGCTAATTTGTGCTGGGGCTGGCGGTGGTGCTCACATCATTCTCAGTGGAAGGAGTTCAGGAAGTTCAGATTCCTTTTTAGAAGAAAGGGTTTGTGTACTGAGATGTAATGCTTGGTGATATAGCAACCACCCAAGTGAAGCAAGATAAAAGAAAGGACTTCTTCATGCAGTCCAGTTAAACTATGGAACTCCCTGCCACAGGAGGCAGCGATGGCCACCAACCTGGATGGCTTTAAAGAGGATTGCATCAATTCATGGCGGAGGAGAGGGCTATGGATGTCTGCTAGCCAGGAGGACCATGCTCTGCCTCTGCAGCAGTGCCTTTGAATACCAGTTGCGAGAAACTGCAGGGAGAGGGCTTTTGGGCTTGCCAGTTTCCCACAGACACCTGCCACTGTGAGAACGGGATGCTGGGTTAGATGGGTCCTAGGCCTGATCTAGCAGGCTGTTTGCATGTTCTTGCCTTCTTATCGGTTTGGTTTAAGAGGAAGAAGATGATCCCAGTGAGGGCAAGCTGCTGCCTGACACCATCTGGCGGCCACCGCCTTGGTCTGCCTGATCTGGACCATCGTTGTCTCTGCTGAGGACTCATCTGCTGGCTTCCCAGGCCCAGCTCCGAGCGCTTTGTTTTGTCCTGGTGCTTTCCCTTGGAAAACCTGTGTTTTGCCGCTGAATTGGAGCAAGCAGCAATTCTCAGAACCTGATAGCTGGTTGCTCCAATTCAGCGGTAAAATGTGGGTTTTTCTGGGGAAAGTGCTGGGACAAACAAACACCCTCCTTGGAGACGGACCTGGAAAGCCTGGGCGTGTGCCTAGAAACACGGAGCAAAGCTAAGAGTGGATGAGGCCCAGCTAGCTGTGCCCTTTCCAGGGCTCTGGCAGAGGTCTTTCCTATCACCTCCTGCCTTATCTATTGTGGAGATTCCAGGGATCTATGAAGCAGGGACCATAGAAACCACACTTTCTACAACGGAGTGATTGTCCTGCTTCCAGGCACTGTCTGGCTTTCCTACCATTTAGCCCAGTGTTGTCTACTCTGGCTGTCAGCTGCTGTCCAAGAACTCAGGCCAGGGTTGCTCCTGCCCTCCTAGCTGAGAGACTCCTGAGATGCCGATCATGAACACGCTCAGATGATGATGACCCAGACGAGTCTCTGCTCCCTTTTACAGATGTTTCCCATAACAGAAGAAATGTCGTCTTCATGCTTTCAGGCTGGTCTCATCACAAATGTTTTCAGCAGACACTGAAAAAAGTACAGTGAAGGCACTTGCCTGATGTCAATGGGCAGGGAGTTCCACAGAGTAGGTGCTGCCACATCCAGAGATCAATTTCTTGCAGGTGCAGAAGGGTTTTATGTGGCACCTACAGCAGTGCCAGCTAGTGTAGACCCTCCCTAGAATTATATGTATTCATTTCAGCAAAAACAGGTGTCACTTCTGTGTTCAGTGTACCTAAAAGGTAAAATAAAAATGAATGATAATTCTCTGTCCAGCCAAGGCTGCAGGACTTTCAGTTCCCACAAAGAACATAATAGTCTGAGGAGAAGAGAATGTGTCAGGCAGGCACTGGAGGGTGGAATAAGGGAACTGTGCTAATGGGTACAGTCTCCGTTGGTTTATTGATGCCCTGCCTGGCTGACCCTTCCTCACAAATATTTCCCCTTAGGAACAGCCAACATTTTCTGTCTGCTAGGTATGCTGTATCTTTGCATGGCTCAGCCAAACCCCCCATCCTTCCCAAACTGGTGTTCTGTTGAAACCGGACCTCTTGTTTCGCCAAAGTTTTCTTTGCCTCCAAAAGATGCTTCCATTCCCCTGCCAAGTCTCTTTGAAAGAGTGCTAGAATTTCATTCTTTGTTTGGCAGGTGTGAGATTAACCTAATTCATCATTTTAAAGAGGCTGTGTGTGGTGCGTGTATGCTTTTATTTCTCTGCCCTGCTTTTGAATGCCAGTTGCTGGAAACCATGGGGGGGGGGGAGTATTCTCACACTGGGATGGGATCCCGCTTGCGAGTTTCCTACAGTCATCTGAGTAGTCGCTTTGAGAACAGGAGGTTGGAGTAGATGGGCTATTGGCCTGATCCAGCAGAGCTCTTAATCCTCTTCTGAACCTCTGGCTTTTGTGTGGCTGGCATGCAGCCTCCTGTGCAAAGGTGAGAGTTGCACCCATTGCTCTGTCTGCTTTTGCCTCTGGCCCCTGAAAACTTTCCCATGTGGAAATGTGGCCCTTGGACTGAAGGAGGTTCTGCACCCTGAACAACTTCTCTCTTTCATGGCTGCTCATCATCTACTGGTATTCAAAATCTTGAGATTAACTGCAGCCGTGATGAGTAGCCAGGGGTGGACTTTCATTCCAAGATGACAACTCCCCACCTTGCCCTTTCCCAAAGGACCTAGGATCAGGCTCCATGGCCCAGTTCCACCTTCTCCTTCCTGTAAAAATGTTCAAGAGAGTGGAATAATTAAATCTGGGAGCCTCTCCCGGCTAATGGATTTTTGCCTGTCTCCTTCTTCTTTCAATGATAATTTGAAGAAAGCCTTTAATGAGGGAATATGATTTATGCTTGTCCACAGCAAGAAAGAAAAAAAGAAAGAAATGTGCTCTAAGATCCCATTAGTAACTGGCAATAGATGGAGATAAAAAGCAGGCTTTTCAGGGTAGCTCAGCTGGCATCCCAGTTGGAGCATGGATCTCTGAAAGTGTATGCGGCACAACATCCATGGGAGCACATAGCACCTCGGGACTTGGCCTCTGAGAGATGCAACACCCTCCTGCCTATGGATTCACGGAGGGGGCCGTGTTGCTTTCCACTGAGCCAGCTAATTGGTTCTGGGTCTGTCTGTCACAACATGAAATTACTCCTAAGGAGAATTGCTTCAGCTTTGGATTTTTTGGAAGGCCACAGGCAGAGGCGTAGGAAGGTCAGGTGGTACCTGGTGCAGAAAATTTCTTGTCACCCCCCTACCCATTGATTTTTTAAATCCCCCCCTTCAAAAATGGTTTTACGTTAATTCATATTTTCTTACAAAGGAATATGGATTCTGCGCCTCTGATAACAAGTAGCCGACTGTGGACAGATACTTAAATCTACAGGATGGATTGTGTTTAGGCTTTACACAGAGAGGAACCCCACATGGGTTTCCCCGCATGTAACGTAACAGGCAGGGAGCCAGCGCAGATAGAGAGAAAGACCTTGGGGGAGGACAGGACAAACGAGTGCCAAAGTCAGTCCATTTGATCCTCTTTGGGGTGGGGGCGCTAGGGCTCTGGGACCACCCTCCCCAAAAGATTTACTTGTCTTCAATGTATTGTTACCACTGTTATTCTATAGTACAGATCCTTTTTAAATTAAACAGTTTCTCTAAAATTAAAACAGCAGAAGTAATCAGTAGCATCAAAGGAAAGGCAAGAGAATAGACCCTAATAGATACAAGGGAGACACGGATACACCAGCACACAAAAGTAAATAAAATCCAGCCTTGGGGAGAGGGGTGGGAATGTACAGTTTGCTGTACTTAGCCTTGAGGCGGGAGACTGAAAGGGCTTAAGAAATAAAAATATAAAAGTCTTGTGTCTGGGAATATTTTTCTGCAAAAGCATCAGACTGGTTGTCAAAAGTGTGAACTTCATTAATAGAGCCTAATTGGTCAATTAGCCACAGAATAGCTTTGCTGCTTTTTCTCATCTTCTTTTAATTGCACAACTGCGTTGGGGGGTCCCAGCTTCACGCAGGGGAGGCAGCTGGGGGCCAAGGGGAGGCTGAGCTGCTCCTCCCGGCGCCACAGGCGGGCAAAACGGGGCGGCAGCGCTGCCATTGTCCCACACGCTCCACTTTGGGGGGCAGCAAAGGTTTTTCGGAGGCGGGTTTGGGCCCGAAGGGGGTGCGCAGGACAGGCCGCGGCCTTGGCAGGCCTCCTCAGCAGCCTGGAAAGTTGGCCTAGGAGAAGAAAAGGATCGGCTGTGTGCAGGGGGCGGGGCGAAGGCAAGGCAAGGCCTAGTCTACTCGGTGGCGTCTCATTTTTTCCCCTAGGCCAGTGTTCCCCAACCTTGGGCCTCCAGCTGTTTTTGGACTACAACTCCCATCATCCCTCGCTAGCAAGACCAGTGGTCAAGGATGATGGGAATTGTAGTCCAAAAACAGCTGGAGGCCCAAGGTTGGGGAACACTGCCCTAGGCCGACTTTCCAGGACCTGGGAAGCCAAGCAGACGGTGGGGCGGTAGGACGCGTCGTAAAAAACTTTTTTTTTTTAAAAAAAATGCCTGCTCCAAAGGTCTTATTTTTCTAAACTAGGGATTATATAGCTATATAATTTCTTGCATATCAGTTAATATCTTGACCCTGCTCCACTGAATGGAAATTTCAGCCTTCATGACATAGGGAAGCAACCAAGTAAACAGCTATTTTCGTGGAGGAGGGTTGAGATATTAACTGATATGCATGGAATTTCACATATAGCTATATAATCCCTAGTGTATTAAGATAAGACTTTTGGAGCAGGCACCTTTTTTTAAAAAAAAGTTTTTTATGAACCACCCTAGTAGGGCAGTAATCGTTCCTTGATCATTTGTCACCCTCTCCATGATGGCACCCGGGGCGCCCCCCACCCCCTTCCTACGCCCCTGGACACAGGTAAATTTTATGACATCAGCTATTGTCTGGCCATAGCCTTTCCCCCATTTCTGTGTTATTTATGGTTTTTGGTGTCCCAGGGATATCTTGAGAAGAGCCAAGCTTGATTGCTGTCCATCACAGGAGTTTCCGAGGAAGCTCTGAAGGGACCTCTTCAGGCTGGGGGGGGAGGGGTCTCCTCACCAGCCAGAGGCTTCTTGGGGCTCCCCTCCTGCCCCTCTAGCCTAGTATTTCTCTACACTGACTGGCAGTAGCACTCCAAGGATTCTGGTAGGAGTCCCTCTGCACCCTGCATGGAGGGGTGAAGGTTGAACCCGGGACCTTCTGCTTGCAAGGCAGATGCTCTACCAGTGAGCCCTGGGGAAGGCTGGTCTGATCCAGCTGGCATCCAGTCTCTGGCAAACCTCCCTTCTCAGCCCTGAGACCCAGTTCTTTAACTGGAGATGCCAGACATTCAGCTTGAGACCCTTCTGTATGCAAAGTGGGCAGAGTTAACTTGAGTTGCTGTGGTGTCCAAAGCTTCAGCCCATAATTAAAAAAAAGAAAACCCACAAGCCTTCATTTCTCTCCATCACATGTCTCTCCCCCCCCCAATAATGCCTACTCATTTCCCAGCCCATCTGTTGTTGTTTTTTTAAAAAAATTCCCCTTAGGCTTCAGGACAAGAAACCCAATTCATCAAATCCAGGTGCCCAGGAATGCGCTTTTGCTCTCCTGCAGAAGCATCACCAATGAAAATGGAATGTTCAGTCAGCTGGCAAATTGCTGACTGAACACGGCCCACCCATCCATTGGCTGAATGTGATATTTATCCTGGATAGCTGCCCAGTTTCTGTGTCTCCACCTCCCCTCACATTCAAAGCTGCTCGTCTGGACAGAGCAGGGATTGGATAGGTCTGAGTGGAATCCCTCAGCTCCACCTCATCATTGCTCCGAGTTCCTGGCATCCCTTTGCTTCTGCTCCAGTTGAATCCCAGAAGGACTTTGGGATTTCAGAAAGTCAAAAGGATTCTGCTCATGTGTCCTAAATTTGTGGGTTGGAAAGAGAAAAATCTTACAAACTAATATGCAGAGAAAATTGAAATCCATCACTTCTGAGTTTGAAAAAAATGTGTAAATAAAATTTCTTATCAGCACCATTATCCCACTTTTAGAAGGTAGCAAATTCTTCTGAAGCAGCTTACAAGTTAAAAAAATAAATAAATCAGTAATAACCTTACAATATCAGGATACTTCCCACAGTGGTGGTGTTCTTGTTTTCTAAATTTTTATTTATTTATTTATATTGTTACATCATTACAATTTTAATATAACCTTGCAATCTTTTTAAAAAATGAACATTGACTTCCCTTCCTCCTTTCCGTGGGTTCTAATTTCTTTTACTACTGCATATGTTTATTACTCCGTATTGTCTCGTTTCTCGTTTCATTTCTGCATATTTTGTACTGCTGAATTTATTCTAAACCTGCTAACGTTTTTACCTGTTTACAGTAGTTCTTCATATATTCTACAAACATTTTTCTAATCCTCTTTAAATACTCTTTTATCTTGCTCTCTTATTCTGCTGGTTAGACTCACCAACTCATCGTTTTCAGCATTCCTCTCTCATTGGGACTGCTCCCTCCCTCTACTTTTGGGCATATACAATTCGAGTTGCAGTTGTTGCATAGTGAAATAAATTCTTATACAGTAGTTCTTAGGAACATCTGACTCAATTATTCCTAAGAGAAACGCCTCTGGTCTTTTGGGGAATGAACTTTTAAACATTTTTTATCACATTATAATCTCACCAGATTCTTTAGCTGCTCTGCATGACCACCACATATGATAAATGTCCCCTCTGTTTCTTGGCACAGTGTGGCTGTTCAGCAGTATTGGGTGGGAGAAAGAGGGCCTCAGGCACATTTTAGGAATGTAAGACTATATGTTCTCATTGAAAATGAGAAAATCCCATCACCAGTGAGGAAAACAGTTGCAGAAAATGCATCGAGCACCGCAAAATGTATGCTGGAGCAGTTTTCTACTAAATCTCATAAACACTGTTTGGTTCACGTCTCAGGGTTTGATGTTTCCTTTTTTGGTGGGGGGCATCAGGGGGAAGGAAAGGATCCTCCTCAAATCCGAGGCTCTGGAAATGGTGAGATATGTACCCCGCCCCTGTCCATGCACATTCCTGGTTTGCAATCTCTTCTGCAGGCCAGAATCGACTGGCATTGTTGTGGAGGAGACATAATGAGATGCTCAGAATCTCTCATGGCCTAATGGCCACTCAAGCCTTCCTAATCAATGAGCTATTACCAGCTTTTATCTTCCATTCCCAGCAGTTTGCCTCCTGGGAAGTTCTTGTCACAAAGGTGGCAGAGGTCTGCACAGCCAGCTAGAGCTGCCTTGCCAACTGCAGCCATCCCCCCACCTGCCTGACTTGTTTCTTACAACCCGTCAGGTGCTGGCTTCACCTGCATTGGCTCTGGCGCCACCTGCTGTTGGTCTCCCTGCCTTTCACCCTACCAGTCCCAATAAGCACCAGCTGAAATGAGCAGGCCCTGGGTCCACCTCCTGGTTCCCCGGAAACCAGTGAGAGCTGGAAAGACTAGCAACCAATCAAGAGGCAGAATGGAACTTAAGTTAGCTACTGACAGTGGGATAGGGACTTCCTGTCTGGGTAGGCAGAGAGATCATCTTCTCTCTCTCTCTCTCTCTCTCTCTATTTTTCGCTGACCATAAGATGCACCTAGTTTTTAGAGGAGGAAGACAAGAAAAAAAAATATTCTGAATGAAACAGTAGATGTATGATTTTTGTGGTTCATGCTGTGGCCATGTGATCTGATGGTGAATTTGGGGTGACCTAATGCAAAAATCCTGAGGATCCATCTGGATCCATACTTTGTAACCACGTTTTTGCTCCATTGCGGCCCTAGGCAACAGTGGGTGCGTGATTTTTTTGTGCAGGCTGTAGCCATGGACATGTTGTGTGATCTGATGGTGAATTTGAGGTGACCCAATGTAAAAATCCTAAGGATCCATGGGTTTTTACCTCCCCCCTCCCAGGCAGCCTCCGCTAGCATCCCTTATCTCTCTTCTGATCCCACCGATTAGCTGTTTCCTTTCAACCCTCCCTTCCCTCTTGTTTGCCTTAGGGTCTTTTCCATAGCTGGAGCAGTCTTTTGCTCCCCCTTTTCTTCTAATTTCTCTCCTTATTGCTTTAGTCTTCCTGTTTCCCCACTTTGCAAGTTTGCTGTCCTTACCTCCCCCCTCCCAGGCAGACTCCTTTATCTCTAGCGTCCCTTATCTCTCTCTCCCCGATTGGCAAACGATCAGCAGCTTTGTTTCGACATCCACTTCCCTCTTTCAAAAAAAAAAAAAAAAAAAAAAAAAGAAGAAGAAGAAGAAAAAAGCACGATCTGCTTTTTGCCCTTGGGCAATTCGGCTCCAAGGACCACATATTCGCTCCATAAGACGCACAGACATTTTCCCTTACTTTTTAGGAAGAAAAAAGTGTGTCTTATGGAGCGAAAAATACGGTACTTTATCGAAACAATACTTTAAAAACAAACGAACAATAAAAACAAAACAAAACAATGCAGTAACAATATCAAAGAACAACCCCCCCCCAAAAAAATCACATGTTCCTTTGATTTCCATTCATTCCACAATGTTTTCTAGGCTTCATTTTCGATTTCACACTTTGTATTATCATTTCTTAATTTTAATTATCACTTTATTTATTAGTGTTCCATATTGTCCTGCAAGGTTCAGTCTAGACTCATCAAAGCGTTTACGTTTTTACAATGTATCTGTAAATATTCTTTAAAGACATTCCATTCTTTATTTAATCTTTGTTTTGAATCATCTCTTAAACTTCCTGTCATTTTGGCTAGTTCTATATATTCTATCATCTTCACCTGCCAGTCTAATTTGGTGGGTATCACTTCTCCTTTCCAATTTTTTGCTATCAGAATTCTAGCTGCCGTTGTTGCATACATGAAAATTCTTCTAATTTTTTGGGGGATCTCATTATACATGTTTCCCAACAGGAAGGTTTCTGGGGGTTTTTTTGAATGAACATTTAAAGATTTTTTTAAAGTTCATTATATATAATGTCCCAGAATTCTCTAACTTTCACACAGTTCCAACACATATGTAGCATTGTACCTTCTGACTTCTTAAACCTCCAGCAAACATTCAATTTTTTAAAATACATTTTGGCTAATTTGGCTAGAGTCAGGTACCATCGGTAAAACATTTTAATCAGATTTTCTTTCAGATTATAACATGCAGTGAATTTTATGTCTACCTTCCACAGTCTTTCCCACATATCCATTTCGATATTATAGCCAAAATCCTGGGCCAATCGAACCATAACTGATTTTACCTCCTCCTCCTTGACTTTCCAATCAAGGAGGAGTTTATACATCTTGGATAAAAGTTTTTATTTCAATTGGATTAAATCTTTCTCTTATCTTGATAACTCTGCTGCAAAACCCCTTTGTTTGTCTTTTCTAAATATTTCATTACGTTGAGAATATTGGAGCCAATCAGTTAGTTGTGTTCGGATCTCCTCAAATTTCTTTAGGCTTTATTTATTAATTTTTTCTTCCAGCAAGGTTTTATAAGTTGCCCAGTTCTTTTTCATATTTTTTTCCTAACTGCAAAAGTTTCTATAGGGGAAAGCTACCAAGGGGTTTTCAGTTTGAGTAAATCTTTATATTTACTCCATACTTTGTAAAGGGGTTTTCTTATCATATGATTCAAGAAACCCTTGTGGACTTTTACCTTCTCATAAGCCAAGTATGTGTGCCAACCATAATGGCTGTCAAACCCCTCTATGTCCAACTGGTCTGTGTTTTGCAGTACTACCCATTCACGGATCCAAGATAGGCATGCTGCATTGTGATACAATTTGATATCAGGCAAGGAAAACCCCCCTCTCTCCTTAACATCAATTAATAGCTCATGCTTACTCCTAGGTCTTTCCCCTTGCCATGTGAATTTTGAAATGTCTCTTTGCCAGTCCTTAAAGCAGCGCATTCCCCCTAACACCGGAATAGTCTGGAGGGAAAAAATCATTTTCAGAAGGACATTCATCTTAATTGTGGAGATTCTTCCCCCAAAAGAAAGATGTAGTCCACCCCAAATTTCCAAATTTCTTTTTATCTCATTCCAAGTTTTTACAGAATTATCCTGATATAGGTTGATATTCTTTGCCATTAGCCAAATCCCTAAGTACTTGACTTTCTTCTTCACCTCTAATCCAGTAATTTTGTGAAATTCGTTCTTTTCCTCCGGCCCTATATTTTTAATTAACTTTTTTTTTACAGTTAATTTTAAAACTGGCCACCTGTCCAAATTCTTTTATCACCTCAATCACTTTTGGTAAACTTTCTTTGGGGTTTTCCATAGTAATGATAAGGTCATCAGTGTAAGCTCTCAATTTATAAGATTTTCCCCCTAATACTATACCTCTTATAACTTAATCATTCCTTATTTTCCTATTCAGAATTTCCAACACCAAGATAAATAGTAATAGGGACAGGGGACACCCTTGTCTGGTTGAGGGGTCATCTGCACTCAGGGCTCCTCCACACTTCCCTTTGTCCCACTCCTTTTCCACAGTTTAGTGTGGAATTGGAAGAAACCACAATTGGGGTATCTGCAGATTGCCCAAAATTTATTTGCCAATAACAACGAAAGGCTAGACTTGAAAGTTTCTCTTTAAAGAATGTGTCCCAAATTGTTCCTGACCCAAATAGGAATTCAAATTATGGAAAAGGGGAAAGGAAGGTGTACTGTTTCAAGCCTCTTGCAGGTTCTAAACCATGGTCTGAAATTGTCTCATGGTCTATTAAACAGTAATTCCCCCCCCCCAAGCAGCAACCCCCCTAGAGATATGTGGTGCCATTAATCAGCAACTTATTTCTGATTTGGTTGCAAGAAAAGTGAGCATCTCTTGGAAGAATAAGCAGTGCTATTAGTACATTTTCCTAGCGGGGACTTCTTGAGGATGCATTGCTAGCGTTGCTCTAGTTCAACAATCAGACCTTCTGCAGAGATGATCAGTATAACATGCATGGGCTAAGCTGAAATTGCTTTGAGAGGAAGACTCAGCAGCTCAATCCCCAGCCTATTTTGTTTGCAATAAAAGAGGGCTTTAGAGCAGCATGTCTGCCTGAGTCTGTCTGCACTGTGGAATGGAAACAGTTCCTTACAGCCTCTTCTGTGTGTTGTTCTGTTTGTGTCTGTGTGCTTGTTTACAGGTTGCACGGCCGCTACCATGAACTGGCACCAAACATGGTACCTATGGACTATACGAAGAATCCAGATGTTAAACTACCTATGCAGCTTATAGTGAACATGCCAGAGCTAAAGGTATTACTTTTCATGTCTCCATTCTGCCATTCTTCTGCAGCCCAACCCCACAAAATCTTTGACTGGGGGGACTGACTTTGGCTGTAAGGCTGCGTACACACCATACATTTAAAGCAGATTTGAAACAGATTCTTTCTCTCAAAAAATTCCAGACACTGCAGTTTTCACCTTCACAGAATTACAACCCCCAGCAAACCTTAACAAACTGGTGCCCAACTTTTTGAGGGGGGAAATGTGCTGTGCCTCCTCCTCACCGCACTATCTCCATTCCTCCATTCTTCCTGGGAGTTACCAATGGGGAGAGGGCTGTTGTCCTCAGGTCCTGTTTGTAGGCTTCTCAGGGCCACCTGATTGACAACTGTGAAAACTGCATGAGGGACTAGACAGGCCTTTGGCCTGACTCAAGAGCCAGGCACTTCTTGTGAGCTTCGTTTCTTTGCTTAGATCGGTTCCTCACTTCCATGTAAATTCAGCTTCTTTCTTTTTAAAAATGTTTTCATATTTGGCTATATGGGTATACCACCTCCCCCTGCCTCCCTTCTTCCATAGATTCCCAGGGCAATCCATGACTTCATCCAGAGTCTATTCTCGAGCCATTGCAGCTTGGTTGCTTTGACCTGCTCACAACCTTGAGGATTACTTTACATCATATCCATGGCCTTGTAACTTCATATATGCACAGGGTGATCGACCACTCAAGACATTATATACAGGAGTCTAAATTCTTGGGTTGAGTCAACAGATGAGTTAATTTTAACGCTTCACATTTTGAAGGAAGCTTTGGGATGATCAGTTGCCATATGATATATTTGTATGCTCAGTATGGAACAAAGGAAGGTGGAGGGGAGAAAAAGGTACCAATTCATCAGATTGCAAAATGGAAGATCACAACATACAATATGGAGCCTAGACACTGAGGTCCACCTCCAAGGATCTTCTGGCGGTTCCCTCACTGCAAGAAGTGAGGTTGCAGGGAAGCAGGCAGAGGGCCTTCTTGGTAGTGGCGCCCACCCTGTGGAACAGCCTCCTATGGAAGGGCAACCCAGTCAGATGGATGGGCTACAAATTATTATTATTATTATTATTATTATTATTATTATTATTATTATTATTAAGCAAGGTGGTGGTCACCTGCTTAAGCCAGCATGTCATGGAGGTGCTGCTTGTATGAACCTGTGCCTTCACATGGAAGGTGGACTCAGGGTTTCCATGATTTATTGCAGGCTGAAGAAGAGTGAGAGTGGCCTAACTCCTGGCATGATGAATGGCATGGTGCCTGCCACGTGTCCATCCCCATTTGGAAGACAGTGTTTACTTGCATTTCTCAGTATGTCTAGATGAGTCTTCCTGGCTCAGGAACTCAGCCAGTGGCCCACACACTGGTGGGTTCCAGGTGGAGGTTGCAGCAAGTTGAGGGTTTTCAGCAGAAGTTCAAGTTCGGGGTCGCACCTTGAAGTGGAGCTCAGGTTGGCAACTCACACAAGCAGACATGAATGTTGCTTCCCCCATCCCACTCCATCAGCTCCTCTGAAGGGGAGGAATTTGGCCCAGGAGAGCAGGATGCAGGTGTTCCTGACTGTATGATCCAGACCTCTTGAGTAGCCACTGCATGCATTGGAGCACCCCAATATTCTCCAACTCTTTCAACTTTTTTTTTGGGGGGGGAATTCCCCCAAATGAATGAAATTGTGGGCATTTTTTCTCTGCACTTCAATTAAAATTAGGTAGGGTCACCTGAGGGCCAGATAACATTTGTTGGCAGACCGCATGGGGGCCCCTGGCATAAGAGTGCAGCCCTGCGGTACGATTTAGGTTCATTACCTGCTTCTGAGTGTCCTTAATTCATCACTTTGCAAACTGCCATCACCGTAACTGGATCCTGTGGCAATATACTCAGTTGTAAGAGAAACCAGTTGGTGGTAATGCAGGGCGTGGAAAGGAGAGAGAGGCTGCTGAAGTCCTGGTTTGCCCAGGATGTTATGTCTGGGTGCAGATAATAACTCTTCAGACGGCTGCTGCTCACGTTCCAACCTGGGCATGGGGGGAGACGGCAAATGGCTCTGCTCTGCTTTTTGCAATGGAAAGGCATGTCTTACTGTTTCGTCCCAGCCTGGCCCATCCTCCCGGTGGACTGGCAGGGGACTTGTGTACAGGGACTGCAAGAAAAGAAATGTGCCTTGTGTGGCCACATTGGCATCACTTTAGAGGAAGCAGTATGGAATATTCTTGGCATGTGCAAGGCATCTCCAGGTAGGGGCTGGGAAATATCCTTCCTAAAACCCAAAAGAGCTGCTCCCGGTCAGTGTAAACAGTGTTGAAGGAGATGGACCAATGGCCTGACTTTGTATAAGGGAGCTTCCTGTGTTGCTGGAACTGGCGGACTGAGTAGATGAGACCAAGAGTGGGTCCAACGGTCAAGAAGGCAGTTTCTGCCCGTGCTGTGGAGGGAAGTGAGGGGCAGATGGGGCTCATCCACCTGGGAAGGGAGCCCATCTAGGAGAAGGGGAGAGAGAGCACAGACTTTGCAGGCCAAAGGTCTCCAGTTGAATTCCTAACTTCTCCAGGTAGGACTAGGAGATTTCTTCTTGAAACCTTGGAAAACTGTGGCCGTCAGTGCAGACGGGACTGAGAGTGATGTGCAAACTATCTGAGTCAGCAGAAGGCAGCTTCCCATGATACACTGCTTTTCCAACTTGGGCTGGGATGTAAGCTTTGGCGAGACAGGCTTCACAAAATCCCGGCTCCCCGCTGCCCTCCCTGCCTGCTTTCTCTAGCCCTCTGAACAAACTCCTTCCCAGCCCCTCTACTTGCCAAAACACTGTTTCCCTTCCTGACGTCCTGGGTGGTAGTAAGAGTAGGGATGGGGTTGCCTGGGGAGAATGAAGTCAGTCCCTACCCTGCTGTGCTGAAAAGTACATCTCCCATGAACCACTGGGCTTTCACCCGGAGCACCTGTGCCACTAGCAGGCTGCTCCTGGTCCTACCACTTGGGAAGTCTTGAAGGGGAAGCCCTGGGACATGGGTAGGAACCTCAAGCCCCCAGCCTGGAAAAGCTTATCCATTCTTGCAGCTCTACTTTCACGCTTCTTTTCCACCAGTTAACTTAGAGGCTCCAGCCATCTGACATTTGCAGCTTTACCTGTGCAACTAGTCAGCCAGTCAGTCAGTTTTATTGCACATAGCCAAAGGATACTGCAATGTACACAGAATCATTCAACAGTTAAAAGGAAATATGCTGAATTAATACAAAAAACTTTAAACATTTATATTATCAAAACATTACCTACTCTAAACAGAGCTATAGAAGTACCTTAATATACAGGTTAAGACTTTGAACAAATTTATAGGCTAAAATCACCACATGTCCACTAATATATTAAAAATAATGTTAATTAATACAGTATGCAATTATATTCGGAGTTTGGTGATAAAGATAGAATATATCTTGATGTAAAGGGACCCCTGACCATTAGGTCCAGTCGTGGCCGACTCTGGGGTTGCGGCGCTTATCTCGCTTTACTGGCCGAGGGAGCCGGCGTACAGCTTCTGGGTCATGTGGCCAGCATGACTAAGCCGCTTCTAGCGAACCAGAGCAGCGCACGGAAACGCCGTGTACCTTCCCGCCGGAGTTGTACCTATTTATCTACTTTGACGTGCTTTTGAACTGCTAGGTTGGCAGGAGCTGGGACTGAGAAAACGGGAGCTCACCCCATCGCGGGGATTCGAACCGCTGACCTTCTGATTGGCAAGTCCTAGGCTCTGTGGTTTAACCCACAAAATGACCCTTTAGCTTGTAGGGTCAAATAAATTGTAGGTAGGGTCAAATAAATTCATCTCCTTTACAGTTGGTGGCTATCTTGGCTATATAATTTGCTCTAATTTTCCTAGCGGCGATTGCAAAGAGTGCTACAGGCCAGGTCACATACTTATCTATGTCTGCGAGCAGATATAAAATCATGTCAGAGGGGTTCTGGCCAGGGGAGCTTGTCATTATAGGTGCTAAAAATCATTCTCTTGCTTCATTATATAAGGGGCAGCGCAAGGTCCTCTACTTCAGGACATCCCCTAATGCAAACACGTTTGTTTGTTGGTATGCCTCTGTGTCTCCCATCTCTATAAGCAGAGTTTATTGTATTTAATCGTAACTCTGTAAAAGCTTTCCGAAGTTGTACAAAAGTCAGTTCATTGAAAGAAGGTGTTTGTTCATGGGCCTCTCTAAGTTTAAAATATAATGGGGTGCATGTGGATGTGTACATAGAGTTTAGGTTGTTTTTAATTGCCACTGCCCTTATGGTTCATTTAAAAATGTTTTTCTGGGAATATAAGGGAAGTTATTTGATCTCAGTCACTGAGAGGTCATATTCGCCCATCAGTTGGGCAGCGTGATGTACCCAGTTTTTAAGGGGTAATCCATTTGAGAGCTCAATTGGGCATTTTTTTGGTAGCCTAGCGTTGTCCATCTGTTGAATTCTAAACCAGTAGCAGAGGATTCTTTTATCTATTTGGCTCTCTATGCTCAACATGCGAGTCTCCAACCTGACCATGGCAGATTGCATGTCTCTGGGTAAACCTAAAAGGACTCTTAAAAATAATTCTGCGGGAGTTCCAAACCAGAGACCTTTGAGGTACCCCAAACCTCTGCACCATATAAAATCTGGGCCATTGATTTGGCTTTATACACAGATAGAGCTGGGTTAAGCAGATTTCCACCTTTACAAACAGCGACTTTCAAAATAGCTTTTGCTGATTTAAAGGCTTGCAAATTTAATATTGGAGAGCTGTATATTCCAAGATGCTGCTTCTGAATAAACAAATCCCGGATATTTAAACGTATTTACTTGGTTTATGATGTGTTCATCTAGGTACCAAACATGCTTTTTAGGGCGCTTCCCAAATACAATGACCTGTGTCTTATCACATTTTATAGATAAAGCATTCCTCGTGCAATATGAACTTAATTTCGCAAGCAGCCATCTCAGGCCCACCTGGGTTCTAGATACAAGTACTAGGTCATCAGCATACATTAAAACTGAGAGTTTTTGGTCGAGAATTGTGACAGGGGCAAACTGTAGGCCCTCCAGTTCTTTAACCATGTCATTAATATAAAAATTAAACAAGAAAGGCACCAAAATGCATCCCTGTTTGACTCCAGTAATGGCATTAATTCTAGCAGTAAGATGGCCGGCCAGATCCACCTTTACTTGTATTGATGTGTCAGTATTATAATGTTTTGATGAGAAATAATAGACGGGGGTCTATATTTGTCTTTTCTAATTTCTGCCACAGTGCATGTCTAGGAACCGTATCGAAGGCTGACTTTAGATCGATAAAAGCAACATATAGTTTTTGCTTCAAATTATGGATGTATTTACATAGCAGAAAGCACTGGTCCTATGTGGATTTCCCTCTTTGGAAACCTGCCTGGGCTTCAGATATCACCTTATTTGTATCTGCCCATTCTTCCAGTCTCCCAAGAAGGAGCCTGGCATATAGTTTGGAGGCTACATCTAACAAACTAATGGGTCTATAATTGGCAGGATTTTTCTTATCACCACCAGCCAGTGTGGTGTAGTGGTTAAGAGCGGTAGTCTTGTAATCTGGGGAACCGGGTTAGATAGATAGATAGATAGATAATATTTATTGCGGCCATAGGCCCATACAGGTAAAAACAACACATAAGTGACAGCTTGTGCCGTGGGGGAAAAAAAAAAAAACAGTCGCTAAAACACCACTATAACAATAAAATACTATAAGATGGAAAGGCATGCTATGCCTTAATTAGCTTGTAACGCTCCTTGGCATCGCTTTTGGGAGAGGACAGCGACCAGGAACCTAGCCACTTTCAGGGTCGTGTGGGAATCCTTATCCTGCAAGATTTGGGCAAGGTGGAATTTTGGTGGGGTACCCTCTAGTTTCTGTATGGTTGATCCCAACAAATTTGCCCGTGGCACATTGAACAAGGGGCAAGTGAACATAATGTGCTGAAGCGACTCCGGCGTCACCTTATCACATTCGCACGTGGCGGGGTCTTGGCCCTTTGAGAATCTATGTCTCAGGACATTGGAGGGGAAAACGTTGAACCTCGCTTTGGTGAATGCCAGTCTATGGGCAACAGTCGAAAGGGAGGAGAGGTATGATGGAACGCAATAAGTTAAAGTGATACCAATGTTCTGGGGCGAACAGACACCTCCCCCCAGCATATAATTTTGCTGTAAGTCGATGTCATCCAGTCTTTGACGGATCAGTCTTTGAGCAGTGATTTGGTCTAGTTTTAGGGAATCTGAGGGAGAGATTCCATAGCTCAGGAGTTTGGCATGAATTTTACTAGTCCAAAGGCTGGAGAATTCATCTCGCCATAAGCATTGGACAAGGTAATGGTTTGGTAATCTATGCCACAATGATAACCAGTAATTGAAGACTTGCTTCCACAGGCAAGTTTCTAAGGATGCGATCTTCAATTCTAGTCGCATGGCTGCGTTGCTTACGCACAGGGGGAGCATTAGGAGCCGACGAAGGAATTGGCTTTGCAGAGTCTCAAGGGGAGCAAGGTCTGTCATCACGGCCCAGAGCGGGGCAGCATAAGCAAGCACTGCAACCACTTTTGCCTTGAACACCTTTAGGGCCAAGGGAACATGCAGAGCTCCGTCCGAAAAGAAAAATCGGAGGAGCGCATATGACAGGGTTTTGGCCTTGTTAAGTAGGTGTTGAATTTGAGCTTTCCATCCCAAGTTGTATTGAAAAATAACTCCTAGATATTGAAATTTTAGGACTTGCTCTATTTTTGCTCCACCAAGCTTCCATTTGTAT
Organism: Podarcis bocagei; assembly: GCF_964188305.1. Classification (NCBI taxonomy): domain Eukaryota; kingdom Metazoa; phylum Chordata; class Lepidosauria; order Squamata; family Lacertidae; genus Podarcis; species Podarcis bocagei. The sequence continues at coordinate 1,201,572 of NC_138139.1, forward strand.
AGTCTCCGGCTTCTGGAGAAAATCAGAATCTTGGACTTAGCATGGTTGATGGGGAACCGGGTTCACATCTCCGCTCCTCCACATGCAGCTGCTGGGTGACCTTGGGTTAGTCACACTTCTTTGAAGTCTCTCAGCCCCACTCACCTCACAGAGTGTTTGTTGTGGGGGAGGAAGGGAAAGGAGAATGTGAGCCGCTTTGAGACTCCTTCGGGTAGTGATAAAGCGGGATATCAAATCCAAACTCTTCTTCTTCTCCTTATATATTGGGGCAATTATACTCAGTTTCCACCCTTCTGGTATGCGACCTGAGCTGTTAATGTATGAAAACAGTTTTGCAAAAATGGGTGACCAGAAATCCGGTCTTATCTTATACAGTGGTGCCTCGCAAGACGAAATTAATTGGTTCCGCAAGTTTTTTCTTCTTGCGAGTTTTTCGTCTTGCGAAGCACGGTTTCCCATAGGAATGCATTGAAAATCAATTAATGCGTTCCTAGGGAAACCGCTTGCCAGGCTGGCGGTGCGGAGAAGGGCTTTTCTCCGCACCGCAAGCCTTCAGGACAGGTACGGGAACAGAGGGGAAGGCGCGCAGCGCTTTCCCTCTGTTCCTGGGGCTTGCGTGGGAGGAGGGTTTTTCCTCCCGGCCGCCAACATTCAGAACAGCATTCTGAATGTTGGCGGTGGGAAGGAAAACCCTCCTCCCACCCCAAGTCTTCAGGAAAGCCATCCGAAGCTGGGCGGCGGGAGGAGGCGTTCCCCCCCTGCCCGGCATCGGAGCTTCGTTCCGATGCCGCGCGGAGGGAGGAGGCGTTCCCCCCCCCGCCCAGCATCGGAGCTTCGTTCTGATGCCGCGCGGAGGGAGGAGGCGTCCCCCCCCTCCCAGCATCGGAGCTTCGTTCCGATGCCGCGCGGAGGGAGGAGGCGTTCCCCCCCCGCCCGGCATCGGAGCTTCGTTCCGATGCCGCGCGGAGGCAGGAGGCGTTCCCCCCCCCCGCCCGGCATCGGAGCTTCGTTCCGATGCCGCGCGGAGGGAGGAGGCGTTCCCCCCCGCCCGGCATCGGAGCTTCGTTCCGATGCCGCGCGGAGGGAGGAGGCGTTCCCCCCCCGCCCGGCATCGGAGCTTCGTTCCGATGCTGCGCGGAGGGAGGAGGCGTTCCCCCCCCCCGCCCGGCATCGGAGCTTCGTTCCGATGCCGCGCGGAGGGAGGAGGCGTTCCCCGCCCGCCCGGCATCGGAGCTTCGTTCCGATGCCGCGCAGAGGGAGGAGGCGTTCCCCCCCCGCCCGGCATCGGAGCTTCGTTCCGATGCCGCGCGGAGGGAGGAGGTCCGAGGACAGTGGGGAAGACGCGCTGCGCTTCCCCGCTGTCCCGGAGATTTCCCTATGGGCTGTCGTCTTGCGAGGCAACCCCACAGGGAAATTCGTTTTGCGAAGCGCCTCCAAAACGGAAAACCCTTTCGTCTAGCGGGTTTTCCGTCTTGCGAGGCGTTCGTCTTGCGGGGTACCACTGTAGATCTCCATTGGGACCATGTCTTCTCCTGGAGCTTTATTGGCTAGTTGGCTTACGATTAGCCTCTTAATCTGATTGGGTGTGATGTCTGGCCATTCTGACAGTTCTAATAACTGAGTATAGTAAACTTGTGAGGATGAGTCAGAGCGGGGGCTGTATATTCCTGTAAAATATGTCACCCAATCCTTTCCTTGAACAGATACTTCTAACGAGTATCCCAGCCCATTTGTACCTTGGGCAACGAGATGCCAAATTTTTCGTGAGTTCTTTTGAAGTGCTGCATCTCCCAATGCTTTCCACTGTTGCTCATAATATATTTGTTTCTTGTTTTTAAGTAATAATTTATAATTGTATCATAATTGGGCTACCTCAGCTTGTAGAGCAAGATTGTGCTTGTCATGTTTTAACTTCAATTTTCTAAGATAGGCATTTTTTGCTATTCTGACATTCCTTATCAAACCAAGTCTGTCTTTGAAAATTTTTATTTTTTACTCACTAGCTGTGGACATCAGTGGGCGCATTTGGTTGATTATGTTCTAATAAAGTCTGATTATGTTTCCTGTTTCTAACAACATTTCCCCCTTTAATAAAGCAAATTCATGAAATCCAGGATCTGAATCATTTTTTCTTGGACCTGTGCATTCCATTTTAACCTCCTCTTTCCAAGTATCAGATATTCCGTTTCATCCAATAATTTAGGAAAGGCAGGAGAAACGAATGATGTCAGAGATAACTCAAGTGGAAAGTGGTCACTTTCAGCTCTGGGAATTATCCTAAAGGTGTCTCAGTCAATTGGCACATTATTGGATGTTAGGATATAATCTATGGTGCTAGTAAAGCTTCTGGGGGAGATAAAAGTAAAGTAACCCTCGATTTACAGTCAAAGGGGGAGGCAAGCCACTGTTCTGTTATCATGTTTGGATTGTACGTCTGATTTGGCAAAAACTCCCCTGGAAAGGCTGATTTATGGAGCAACTGGTCTGGGAAAATTAATGAGCAGACGCTTAGACTTTGTTTCATCGGAACTGTCAAAATGGTGCCTGCCACTCAAATAGGACTTTTGGATCAGCGTGAAAGTCCACACAGAAACATAATAATGCTTGCTTCAACTCACCTGTGGAAACAACTCAGAGGTTATTAAGAAGAAAAACGATAACAACAAGAAGATTGGACTTGTGAACATTAAAGCAGCAGAAATATGAGATGATTGGATCCTTACTGAACTCGAAGCATGGGTACCCCCAACAAAAAAATTAAAAATTCGGCAAAATATTTGGATTTTATGATATGTATTGGTATAATTCGGATTAACTAATGTGATATGATTGGATTGTTAAATGTTAAAATTATTTTTTTAAAAAAGTAAAATAACCCTCTTGATCCCCTTGACCATGCCCATTGCATAACAAAAGGTTATGCTTAATTATAAGTTCACAAAGATATTTCCCAGTGTGGTTAGAGGTGGTGTTCATTGCTGCCCTCTGACAGATTTTGGGTTTGTCCTCCAAGTTTAGTCCAGATAATATTGTATTTTGTGGGGAAACAAGGCCAATCTGGGCACTGAAGTCACCTCCCAAGACAAGCCGAGGGTTGGGAGACAGAGCGTCTATACCAGGGGTCTGCAACCCGCGGCTCCGGAGCCGCATGTGGCTCTTTTACACCTTTGCCGCGGCTCTGGGGTGGATACTAGCGAGGGGAGGAGGCGCATTGTGCGCCCCGACACTCCCCACTGTGGCGGGCGCTGTACTGGCTGTGAAGTCGCATGGGGGTGGTGCGTGCGTTAGTCACACAAAAAAGGTAACTTGTTAATTTAACGTTTATTTCTATGAGGAGGAGTAATTCCGAGGGGTCAAACAAAGAAATAATAAAAAAGTGACAAAAAAGTTATTTTTATAATTACGAGTTTTGTGGCTCCCAGTTTTTTTTTCTTCAGAAACGGGTCCAAGTGGCTCTTTTTTTTCCTTTTCAACTTAAATTTTTATTAGTTTTCATCAAATATACATTCCAATACATTCATTGTATTAATACATCTCATACATAACATTAGCTCTGTTGAGCTTTGGACTTCCTTCCTCCCCTTTGGTAAGTATCATATATTTTCATTATGTCATGTATTTTATACATTTATCTATTTGATCATACGCTGTTGAAGTTAATCAAATCCTGCCAGTGTCTTTAACCAAGTGGCTCTTTTTGTCTTAAAGGTTGCAGACCCCTGGTCTATACTTTCGAGTAGCTGGGAGCAACTAGTCATTCCTCAGGAGTTGAAAAGCACCAATGATTTGCAGGAGCTTGAGAAAAACTCAGTGAAATGGACTTTTCACCAGTGATCTCTTGTGGGGATTCAGAGTTCTTACTTATAATTGGGATTTTGTATTAGGTTGTACACAGTGTTTTTTCCCCTAGAAAAATAGATCCCGGTACTCAGCATGAAGTTGTAACCATAAGTGCCGCACTTTTTAACAACAAAAAAGAGGTGCTGGTACTGTAACACCCTTGAGTGCCCCCTGGGAAAAAAGCCCTGGTTGTACACTTGTTTTGGGTGATACAGAGAGACTTTTAAAGGAGTGTTTCAGCTAAAGTGCTGCCTTTTTGGGTTTCTTTTTAAAAGAGAAGCAAATCTGCAAGTTGCTCATGCATTCTGTCTTTCTGCAGGAGAACCCCTTCCGGGAGAGGATTGTCCACTCCTTTTCTGACGATGACGAGGGGAGCCTCAGCTTCAATGACTTTGTTGACATGTTCTCTGTACTCAGCGAAACGGCCCCTCGAGAGCTCAAAGCAATCTACGCCTTCAAGGTCTATGGTAAGGAGAGGAATTGGCATTGGGTTAGAACATCGACCAGAAGGGAAGGGAATTTTGTTTTGGTCCATTTCAGATTTATATTTAATAAAATTTATACATTGCTTAATTGTAAATAAAAATGTAATAAATAAATAAGTGATAAATTAAAACAGATTAAAACACACAACAAAGTTCTACATATCAGCGTAGGCTTGTCTACAAAAAAAGATTTTAGCATTGAAGGAGGAATCATAGAATCGTAGAGTTGGAAGAGACCACAAGGGCCATCGAGTCCAACCCAGCAGGCGCAGAAAGAGTTCAGTGAAGGCTGAGGTCAATAGACAGGGAGTTCCAAAGTATAGGTTCTGCCACACTAAGATACAGATTTTTTTACAATGCGGAATGAATATTATGCGACACCTCTGGCAGTTCTGCAGATTGAAGCAGCTGAAGGGGCATATGTGAAGTAAGGCGATCTCATGGGTAAACTGCATGGCAGGGGTTGGACTAGATGACCCTCAAGGGTCCCTTCCAACTCTATGATTCCCTCAGCTTCCTGGGGGTGCTGTGTAGTTGGCAATGGTGCATTCACTCTTGCCTTATGGAACAACTGCAATTTAAAAAAAAAACCAAAAAAAAACCTTGGGCTTCTGAGAAGCAACATTCTCAGAAGCATATAATTGATTTAGTATAACAGCTGCTTTTAAATTTCACCAAAGCGTTTTTTGGGTGAGGTGGGGGCCCAATATTTTTTAAAAAAACACTTTCTGATTTATTTTCTTTATTTCAGAATGACCTACCAGATACCAGAGCTTTTGCAAATAAATCCATGCTGACTGTTTTACTGACAATTACCCAACATGCTAAATGTCATTCTGCAGCTCTATAATTAAATAGGGCTGATGCTAATCCTGCTTCTTGGGCCAAAGACAATAAAACAAATCAATGCAATGGCCTTTTAATTGCCATTCTCATGTATTTGCAAGATTAATCGGCAAGCACCTGGTGTAGAGCAGCCAACACCTGCCGAATTCACCCCCTTGGCCTGCTGTTTTGTAAAGTGGAACTGGGGAGGACTGTAATGGTCACTTAATGGTTACTTGGAAAAGTCGCCCCTGTAGCTCTAAACTCTGTGGAACCCCCCCCCCCCCGTGCTGTAAAGCCTTCTGGGCCACAGACCTGAGCCTTCCCCTGGCCGTGAAGCAGATGAGGAGCCGTGAACAGGGACAGGAAGCAGGTGAAGTCATGGTCTCTCCTCAGCTCTGAACTGTGGCCACAGCCACAACATATATTGAATGCACGTGGCTTCCTCCAGGCATCCTGGGAACTGTAGCTGTGAGGGGGCAAACTATGGTTCCCAAGTCCATGTGCTTTAAATTTGATTTGAATTATGATCTGGATGTGACCCATGAATCGTGATGGCTAAGAGTGAGACCTTCATGCCCACTTCTCAATTCCAGTTGCTGGGGGACAAACAGTCCCCATTGGTGGGATTTTCAGAGGTATCTTGTTGGCAGGATTCTGGATGAATGGTTCAGTCCAGCAGAGCTCTTCTGATATTCCTGACTGAGATAACGTTCACACATCCTTTAGTCACCTGCCATCCAGGGGTTCCCTTTGGGCTTACGGTGTCCTTGGAGAAGAGGCATATCGACCACCTGTTTTCTCCCATCTTTGCTTGCCCAGATTTTAACACAGACAACTTCATTTGTAAATCTGATCTGGAAAAAACCCTCAACAATTTGACAAAAGAAGAGCTGACAGAGGAAGAGGTGAGCCTGGTCTGCGAAAAAGTGATTGACGAAGCGGATATGGACGGTGATGGCAAGCTTGGATTTTCTGATTTTGAAAACATGATTTCCAAAGCACCTGATTTCCTCAGGTACATGTATAAGCATTTGCAATGCTCCCAGAATTGATTGACTTCCCCTTACCCACCAGTTTCCATTCCCCCCTTTATTCTCTTTGCATATAACTATTTTTCTTCACTTAATTTCAAATTCATTTTCACATCCTAATTTTACCTTTAGTTCATAAATGCTACAACCACCCTGCTAATGTTTCAACATTTTTACAGTGTTCTTTAAAATACTCTATAGTTTCCCCCCATTCTTGATTAAATTTTCCTTCGTCTTGGTGCCTGATCTTCACGGTTAATTTTGCCATTTCAGTATAGTCTATCATCTTAGTCTTTCATTCTTCTTTTATTGGGACGTCCTCTTCTTTCCACTTCTGGGCAAGTAGCATTCTGGCAGCTGTGGTTGCCTACATAAATAGTCTCTTTTGCTTCTTTGGCACTTCATCTCCTAATATTTTTAAACATTTTTTTCATTTCATTGTATATCATTTCCCAGAAGCCTTTTACCTTTTTGCATGTCCACCACATATGAAAAAACGTACCTTCTTTTTCTTTACATTTCCAACATAAGTTAGATGAGTCTTTATACATCTTAGCAAGTTTTACAGGTGTTAAATACCATCTATACATCATTTTCATATAGTTTTCTTTTAGCGAACTACATGCCGTGAATTTTAAATTTTCTTTCCACAGCTTTCCCCATGATTTAAATAGGAGCAGGCTTTCCTTTCAGGATGGGATAAGGGCATTGCTTCTGTAGCGTTGTTTGCAGATGTGTGGAGAGGAGGAGCAGAGCATAAAGGAAGGTGCAGTCAGGATCCTGAAGATACTGGGTTGTAGCCAATGTAGCGCCAAGTTAAAATCACTTAGCAGTTGTACTTACTGTGTCGGTGAAATGCTTTGCACCAGTGGAATGTAGCTGAGCAAGAGAACACCTACCGTAAGCAAGTTGCTGGCAATTTTGTGGTGCCAGAGATCATGAAAAGGGTTGTTCAGTGGGTTTAACCTAATGCAACGGCTGTACTGAATTTCTCTTTGCACAACAACTCACCCATCTGCTAGTGTTCTTGCACGAGTGGACACAGAATGGTGGCTAGACCATTGGCTGCATTCTGCCCCACAACACTCTAGAGACAGGAAAAGGATAAAGCCACCGCTCAGATATCTCCAGATGGAACTTGCAAGTTCCTTTTGAAGATAGGGTTTTACTCCTGCGAGGTGAAGGTAAGAAATCCAGGAATTTAGCATCACTGCAATGGGGCAGCAGCACATGCACATGCCTGCGCACACCCACACCCACCCACTAGAAAGGACTGCTCAAGAGGGAGTAGCAAAAGACCGGAGTTTGGGTTCTTTCTTATTTGGGATTTGCTTAATGGGGGAATTCAATTACAGGTATAACAAGATTCAGAGTTTCAGCACAGCCTTTTCCCAAACAGTTCCTACTGCTTAAGTGGTGTATTGGGTTGAAAAAAATTAATTAAATTAGGATTGATGAATCAAATGCTGTGGTTCAAATACCACCTTCTCTCCCTTTTTGGAACTGAAATAGTCAGCATTACCGGAACAGATACTTATTTTAGGAGTTACGTAACATACATTGAATATACACTAAAAACAGAAAGATATTCATATATATAAAATAAAAGTTAAATATTCTAACTGTATGATTAAACAGAACCACCAATCGGATTATGATACTTTTTTTAAAAGAAGAAAGCTCCCTTGTATATTTGATTTGGCTTGCTTTTAAGTGGTAACAACTAGGCTCATTACTAAACAAGAAAGTTGTAGCACATCTACGTTGATAAATTTTAACTTAATTCACCCAAAGAACCACAATTTTTATTTATTTTTTTATTTGTTGGGGGGCTGCAAGGCTTCTTTCTGGAATTCACTCAACTTTCCACTGAACTACAGTTCCAGGGGGCTTTGGGATTGAAATACAGGCCCACCAATCATAGGAAGGCACCTTATGTTGAATCAAACTATTGGTTGATCAGCCTTAGGATTATTGACTCTAATTTGAGCCTGTGAGGATTCCTCCACCCATCTAGCTGGGACTAATTGCCCTTTTCCAGAACTGTCTCATGCAGTGACCCTCATGATCACCAAACTTTCTCATTTGATTCTTCCCCTTTCGCTTGCTTTGCATCATTCATGTTTATTAAATTAAATTAAATGGCTGGACTTTCTTTAAAACAATGAACTTCCTCAATGCAATGCCCAGAAGGCACTATGTAAATTAAACAAATAGTCATGGAAGGAGATGGGATGAGGATTGGGGTGGAGGAGAAAGCACTCTAACTTCATTGTGTTAAATTCATTGTTGCCTTCTCTCTGTCTTCCTGTCATTATCTATCGAGAGGTCCTAGGATGGGTTACAATAGTATAATGTACAATTATAAAAAGATGAAACCATTGCATTACATGCAAGAATGTTGGTTTGACGACATAAGGATCCACACTCACCATTGAACTTTGGAAACAGCAGATAATTCCTGTAAATGGCAGGGTGAAGAGTTCTAGATTGGCCTCCTCTGGGTGCAGAGACATTTGGGGTACATGGATTCAATCCTGCGAGCCTCCTGCCAACCCCCTTCTGCACTTTAAAGAGGCGCTGTCCAAATACCTGCTGATCCCCCCCCAGCTGCTTGTGAAATGTAGGCCTTCTGGCACAGGAGCTCTGGGTCGCAATCTGGACAGATAGCTTGACTAGGCAGAGTTGATCAAATCATTCTAAACACACTTTTAAAGCACATGCTCTCTCCCAAAGAATCCTGGGAACTGTAGCTTGCTAAGGATGCTGGGAATTGTAACCCAGTGAGGGGTAAACTACACTTCCCAAGAATCTTTCTCTGTGGTGGGGGAGCCGTGTTAAATGTGCTTTAAATGTATTTTGTGGATATGTTGGTCTTTTGCATCCAAAATATTGGACTGGTCTTTATAATCCCTCCCCCCTAAGTGCACGCTATCCCTGAGAATGACAGCAATCCCAGAGGGTTTTAAATTACTCCATAAAGGAGGAAGAGTTGGTGCCAGAGGAACCCAGTGTCTTTGAGTTACTGTCCTGCTGCTTCTGTATATTGTTACTTTCATTACTCCTTGTAATATTAGTCAGCTTCATCTCAGTACATCTGGGCTGCCTTTGTTTATACTGCACAGGGAACTCACCAGATCATGATTGCCTCTCTGTTCCAAGTTCTTACGTGCATATTTTCGAAAGGATTTCACTCTTTGAAATCTTTTTTGTTTTTCTTTTGTTTTGCAAAAGCAGATATGCATAGAAGTGCTGGAGGGATCTGGTAAGTTATCTAGTTCACCCCCAACCCAGCTCAATGCAGGAAATCCAGATTTTGGCCATATCCACAGTGGACAACAGGCCACACGAACTATAAAACAACAATGAAACAATTGGTCCGTCTAGCTCCGTATGACCTCCCCAGACTGGCAGCAGTTCTCCAAGGTTTCAGATGGGAGACGTTTAAAGTCCAGGGATTGAACCCGATACCTTCTGCATGCAAAGCAGATGCTGCACCCCTGGAGCTGCAGCCCTTCCCTACAAGTGCGGAAGAGGAAAACTAAAAAAACTCCAGCGACAGCCCATCCCTCTGCTCTAATAGCTGGCCAGGACAGAGGAAATTGTCTGTGCTGGACAGAGTCCAGAAGTAGGAATAAGTTGTAAATGACTGAGGCAGTGGCTGGTTCAGAAAATTTGATCCCTGTAGGTTTATTTCACTTTAAAAAAATGTTATCATTTTGAGGCTGCTTGTATTTTAATGGACCCATTAGCACTCAGAGCTGGCCATGGCTTAAGTGTTCTGTTCTACAAGACTGGTTACATTTCCCACAGGAAATTGTTTTATAAATCATTGTGGAAGCTAAAACTCTTTTTTATTTTTTGAAAAACAGATCTGTATGGATTGGTACAGGTGGTGCAGCAATAGCTTCAACAGAGACCGACAGTGCCTTGCCCAGGGTTATCTGAGCCCCTGATAGCAACCTGGCTTGATTACTGCATTGCATGGCTATGTGCTTGCCCTTGGAAGCTATTTTAGCCAGTGCAGAAAGTGGCACAGCCAAGTTACTGACTGACACCAGCTCCTCTGATAACGCCAAGGTTGCAGGTTCAATTCCCACCTGGTACAGCTGGGGTTGGGCTAGATGATCCTCGGGGTCCCTTCCAACTCTAGAATTCTAGAATTCTGTGAACCACCCTCAGACCTCCAGGTATAGGGCGGTATATAAATTCAAACAACAATTCTATGGTTCTATGATCTTTACCAGTTTGCTTTCATGTACAGCAGTACCTCGGGTTACATACGCTTCAGGCTACATACACTTCAGGCTACAGACTACGCTAACCCAGAAATAGTGCTTCAGGTTAAGAACTTTGCTTCAGGATGAGAACAGAAAGTATGCTCTGGTGGCACGGCGGCAGCAGGAGGCCCCATTAGCTAAAGTGGTGCTTCAGGTTAAGAACAGTTTCAGGTTAAGTACAGACCTCCAGAACGAATTAAGTATTTCACCCAAGGTACCACTGTACAATTCAAATGTTGCAAGTATTTGAAGTATTTGAAGGGGGGGCTCCAAGATGTGTGCCCACTGTTCAGATATTTGTGACAAAATATTTAATCCACTACACACACACCTGAGTTTTGTCTGTACTTCATTTATTTACTGCATTTATATCTCACCTTTGTCAGCTCTTCCAAAGTGATGCTTCTGCTCTGCTGTTACCTTGAATCTTGTTTATGTCTCTGCAGCACCTTCCATATACGAATCTGAAAATGTTGGGCTGAGCTGCTGGGAATAATTTGATGCCTGTCCTGCCTCTCTGAATCTCAAGCACTGCATGTGTTTGCAGGGGGAGGGGGCCTACATGTCAGCCTCCTCCTCTGAATTCTGTAACAGAGGAGTGAACAAATCTCAAGAGTTTCACAGTAATGAAGAGAAGAAGCTGTTTATCTGGAATGAACCTGTGGAGACATTTGGCTCCCCCCACCGTCACCGTTGGCCAGTGATGTGGCAGGCAGATGAAAAGTTGTGGGGTGGCCACATTGTTTTAACCAGACCAGATGCTGCTCTGTGTGTCTCCCTGCAATTTTTATATTTGTAAAGATTTGATATTGTTGTCCCTCCAAGCAAAAAGGAAAGAGTGATCTAGTAGAGACTCCCAGAAGGTAATGGATAAACATAAAAACCGGCCTTACAGGAGATGTCTCCACCGTTGCGTAGCACCGTCTGTCTGGAGCTGTCACCTGACACAGATGGATGTGGCTGCATCCGTGATCATGGAAGACGGGTGTCCGTGCCCAGGGAGCCACTGGGCTGGCTTTAGGTGCTTAAGCAACCAGTATTGTATGGATGCTCACATCCTGAAGAAACTTGAAACATTTATCTTTTTTTTTTAAAGTGTCATATATTAGCAAACAATTCTTCTTCAAATGGACTCTTTTTGAATTATGTTGCTGGCATCCAATGAGGGTCTCATTTAGTTTCATATTAAATTCAATATTTCTGACATATTGCAAAACAACCACCACACACACAAGATCAAGCCAAGAATATACTCATGAAAAAGTAAAGAGGAAGTACATCACCAAGAATAAGGACATCTCCTGCTTTTTAAAGAAAGCCAGCTATGCAATCTTCCTCCTCGAATGCATGACAGCAACCCCTGACTCTTGGCTCTCATACCCTCTCTACAAAACCAGCTTCCTTCCTTTTCTTTTCATGCCCAGTCTTGGCTGAAAACTGGGGCAGGATGACAATCACACATGTACAATAACTGTTCTCTAACAGTCTTATAGAAGGGCTCTGATACATATTTGTGGCTTCTGTATCCAAGTTGTCCATGATTAAACTACTCCTGATTTTATTCTTCTTGGTGGTTTTTTGGCCTGGTATAATGAGAATGATTTCTGAAATTAGTTCTGGAATAGGAGCTTTAATATTCATTCATTGAATTTATATCCCACATTTTTTATTCAAGGAGCTCAAGGTAGTGTAGATGGTTCTTTCCCTCCTCATTTATTCCCCACAACACCCCTGTATGGTGCCAGTGTGGTGTAGTGGTTAAGAGCGGTAGTCTCGTAATCTGGGGAACTGGGTTCGCGTCTCCGCTCCTCCACATGCAGCTGCTGGGTGACCTTGGGCTAGTCACACTTCATTGAAGTCTCTCAGCCCCACTCACCTCACAGAGTGTTTGTTGTGGGGGAGGAAGGGAAAGGAGAATGTTAGCCACTTTGAGACTCCTGAAGGGGAGTGAAAGGCGGGATATCAAATCCAAACTCTTCTTCTTCTTCTTATTCTGTGAGGTAGGTTAGGCAGAGAGGTAGTGACTGGCCCAAGGTTACCCAATGAGTTTTGTGGCTGAGTGGAGATTTGAACCCTGGTCTCTCCCTGGTCTTAGTCCAACACTTTAACCACTGCACCACACTGTCATGTGTGTTAAGCAGCATTTTATTAGGTTCCTTTGCATTGTTCCCACCCTTTGTTACACTGATGCATGTCTTGCTAAAACTTCACAAAAAAGCACTGCACAATGGCTCTGCTCTGCCTCTACCGTCAAAGGCATATGCATCTGAATACCAGCTGCTGTGGATTATACAAATCATCACACCAAAACAGGTGTACAAATCACACTACAATTGCTTGTAGATATGCTTCTGTGGGTTTAAAAAAAATCATTGTCTGCATGTGCATTGGTGATGTGGACGGGGTAGGATTTTAAAAAGGACTGAATTCACTCTGAATTCTGAAGAGAAACTTGTCCAAAAGGGATGGAGGAGGATCAATGCATCCATTCTGCTTTGGAAAGAAGACCAGGTAATTCAGAACTCCCAAACCAGGGGAGAAATAAAGACAATTCTGGAGGCCTCTCTGGACAGAGGGCACCTATTACCATTTCACATGTGACCAGCAAGTTCTCTCTTCCTATCATGACACCGTCCCATCGCATTGTGAATTTTCATGCTTTCTCCTAATGGCTGCTAGAGAGAGGGGGCAAAGAAACTTGCCACAGCATGTGGGAATTAACCAGGACCAGCCCAAGGCCTTCAGACAGGCAGGCAGAAGGTCCCAGATTCAATCCTTGGCATCTTTCCCGATGATCTTCCTGAGGGGAGAAGTGACGGCTGCCCACAAGAAAACAGTTCATCCAACGTAGAAAGTTGCCTTATGTGGAGTCACACCATCATCCCAGGATTCCAGACATGGCTGCCTCCCAGCAGAGGCAGTTTTAGGATAGTGCGACCACTTCTGCCACACTGGGCACACTGCCATGGGGGGAAGGGGGACCACAACAATGATGTCAAACTGAGCATGAGAGGCGGGGGAGGGGACCAAATATTAGCATTGCAGAGGGCACTGCTGAAACTTGCGAGGCCAAAGTCTCCACAGCTCCCAGCAGCCATTCCCAGCAGGGTGCCCTGCTTGACTTCAGTCCTATCAACCCCAGCCAGCATGGCCAAGAGGAAGGGATGATGGGAGTTGTGGTCCAATTGCAAAGGGAGAAACACAGATTCCCCATTCCTAGGGGAGAGAGTTATATGGACCAAAAGGTGTACTGAAAATCCCCATAAAAAGGTAAAGGTCCCCTAACAGTTACGTCCAGTCACGGACGACTCTGGGGTTGCGGTGCTCATCTTGCTATACTGGCTGAGGGAGCCGGCGTTTGTCCACAGACAGTTTTTCCGGGTCAGGTGGCCAGCATGACTAAGCCGCTTCTGGCGAAACCAGAGCAGCGCATGGAAACGCCGTTTACCTTCCCTCCTGAGCGGTACCTATTTATCTACTTGCACTTTGACGTGCTTTTGAATTGCTAGGTTGGCAGGAGCAGGGACCGAGCAACGGGAGCTCACCCCGTCGCGGGGATTCGAACCGCCGACCTTCTGATCGGGAAGCCCTAGGCTCTATGGTTTAGACCACAGCACCACCCGCGTAGCTCCTAAAATCCCCATAGTCCTGTGATATCCCCGGTCTGTGAATTTGGGGTCTCCTGCTCAAAGCGAGGCAGTTGGGTGCTGTGTCACAGTGCTGGCTGCGGCTGATGGGAGTTGTAGCCCAAAAGCATTCCCTGGGCACCAGCTTGACAAAAGTCATTATAGGAGTTGTCTCCTGGTGAGACTCTTCCTGTTACTTTTCTATATACATGTTCTTTCATAAGCAAAATACACCACCCAAAACAGAACTTTGTTAAATGACCCCCAACTGTTTTTCTTTAGTTTTGGAATTTATGCTTTTATTCATTTAGGATGTCCATGTGGCCCCTGGAAGGTTGTGCACGAGGGAACTTGGCTCTTGGCACAAAAACTTCTCAGCTCTAGGGCAAAACTAAGCAAATGAGGGGACACTGAAAGGAGGAGAAAGGGGGGCTTGTGATGGGCTTTACAATGGTGCTTTTGAAACATTTCAAAGGGGGGTAAGTGCCAGAGCCTCTCAGTCCTTGACTTCTGTCAAGGTCAGGGGTCAGCAAACTTTTTCAGCGGGGGGCCGGTCCATTGTCCCTCAGACCTTGTGGGGGGCCAGACTGTATGTTGCCATGATTATGACCCACATTTTTGGCAAAACCCCTTATTGGGACCAGCCCCAACGTTGCCCAAATGTGACTTTTTTTTTGGGGGGGGGGGTGTTCCCTCATACACCCACGCTGCTTCCTTTGCATTTTATACATTGACAGTTCTTATTTCTCTCGTAAGGTGTGGGTAAGCGTGCCATTCCTGTCAGCCCTGGAGAGCGTGTGCGCATGCGTGGGTGAAGGGAAAAGCCGTTGGCCACACTAAGTCAGGCCGGCGCCGCTCAAGCAAAAATGTTCTTTTCCCCACGTGAGGGAAGATGAGGTGATTTACCTTTCCTCGGCCCGCACCGCGTAGCTCATGAGCGGCCTCCCCAGCAGAGCGCAGAGCTGCATTGGACCAGTGCAGGCGCCCAGGCGCGCCCCGCTTCCTCCAGCACCGCTGCCACAGACTCCGGCGGGCGTCGCTGAGTCCCGAGGCGCCTCTGAGCCCCGGCCGCCGCCGCAACTGCCCCTCCTGAAATCCAAACGGTGGCTCCTTTTCCCTCTCCCCCACCCCGGGAGAAAAGATTGCTGCGCGTGCGACGGGCGGAGAAGGGGCTTGTCTCCAGCAGCCGCCCACCTCACTTTTGACCCCCAAACCTGGCGGAGTCACAAAAACCATTGTGCATGCGCGCGCTATGCCGGCTGCCTGGATCCCGCACTGTCCGCGGGCCGGATCTAGAAGGCAATTGGGCCTGATCTGGCCAGTGGGCCTTAGTTTGCCAACCCACGGCCAAGGTGAAGAGCCACTTCAAATAAATTGGTAGACTCCCTGAGTGAGTGCTTGTGGGCCCTGCTCTTGCCACTTACCATCTGGCCTGGGGCGGGGCCTGGGGCCTCACAAGGACTGCTCTGCTGCCCAGGAAGACTCTCCTGTGGTGAGTGCCTGAGGGCCCTGCTCCTTCTTGCCACTTACCACCTGGCCTAGGGAGGGCCTGACAGGCCTCACAAGGACTGCTCCTGCCACTTACTATCTGGCCCAGGGTGGGGCCTCACAAGGATGGTTGTTGCCATTGATGCTGCTACTGCCCAGGAGGACCCGGAGGAGTGCAGAGCTCTTTTTAACATGTTTTGTTTTGTTTTTGTTTTTTAATATTTCCCTTTCCCTTTCGATTCTATATATGGGGGTGGGATGGATGTTTGGGTGGGCTGGGGAATTTGTTAGATTTTGATGAATTTGTAATTTTTGCAGTTTTTGTTTGTATTGTTTTATTGTTTTCTGGGTTGTTTTTGTTTTTTGTTTTTATTGTTTTAAGGTTTTATTGTTCTAGGCTGCGAAAGAATAATATTAATTGCCATCAATGGAGGCCACTATGAGGCCTGGGATTGCTACCGTGGAGGGGCGAGGGAGGTATGGCGGTGGGGGCAGATGTTACAGGCGAAGGGGATCGAGATATGGATACGCTCGTACCCTTTCCAATCTGCGCCCCATCCCGAGGGACGAGGGTAGGGTGAGCAAGGATTACTCACCTCCGTCACTGGTGCTGTGCAATGCCAGGTCTATAGGCAATAAAACCACCACCCTGCGAGATTTCTTTATCTCGCAGGGGGTCGACCTGGCTTGTGTGACGGAGACCTGGGTGCGCGAAGGGGCAACAGTTACCTTACGAGAGATGGCGCCCCCGGGTTTCTCTGTCCTCCACCAGTCGCGGACTGTGGGCCGGGGGGGGGAGGGGTGGCATTATTAATCCGGGAAGATTGTCCTTTCAGGGCTCTACCATCGCCATTGATCCCCGGCATCGAATGTGTTGGCCTAGTGTGGGGCTCCGAGGAGAGCTTGGCTGTCTGGCTGGTGTACCGGCCACCTAGCGCACCAGCAGCCACCCTGTCAGGCCTATTGGAGGCGGTGGCCGGCTGGGCCTTGGAGTTCCCTAACCTATTGGTATTGGGGGACTTCAACATCCATGCTGATGCCACTCCCTCCTCACAGGCTCTGGACCTGGTGTCTTCCATGGCGACACTAGGGCTCTCCCAGTTTGTTTCGGGCCCCACACATCAAGCAGGCCACACGCTGGATTTGATCTTTGGCGTCGGTATAGATGTGATCATGTCTCCTTCGATTAAGGTGCCATGGTCTGATCACTACGCTCTGAAAGCCAGGATTGACTTTCCACCCCCACCCTGCTTAGGTGGCGAGCCAATTTGGGCTCGCCCGCAGAGGCTGATGGACCCTGAGAGATTCCGCCAAGCCTTGCGGGACCTTGCTCCCCCTGGCGACTCATTGACTGAGCTTGTTGAGGGCTGGAATGCCCAGCTCCTGGCAGCCATCGATGAGATCGCACCTAAGCGCCCTCTGTGACCCCGCAGAAACCGGGCTCCCTGGTTTACCGAGGAGCTCCGGAAAATGAAGCGGGACCTCAGACGGCTAGAGCGAGTATGGCGGGGTGCCCGTGACGGAGCCTCAAGAACATCTTATAGGGCTTTTATGAAAACCTACGAGATGGCGGTGAAGGCTGCTAAGAAGTCATACTTCTCGGCCTCCATTGCATCCGCTAGCTCTCGCCCAGCGCAATTATTTAGTATAATCAGGTCTTTAACGTCCCTTGAAGGACAGCCAAATTTAAATAACAAATTGACACACGGCTGTGAGGCATTTGCGAGCTTTTTTGCGGAGAAGGTCTTGTCGCTCCGCCATGACCTCCCTGCCAATTTGGATACAATAAAGGAACTGGAGGCCCCTCGACTGTCCTCGGGTCCAGTATTGGACCACTTCGACCAGATATCCCCAGCCGATGTGGACAGACTCCTCCGAGCTGGAAAGCCCACCACCTGTCCTCTCGACCCGTGCCCGTCTTGGCTGATTAGAGCGTGTCCAGACGAGGTGCGGGCCCTCCTGGGGGATATCATCAATTTGTCCCTTGGCACGGGGACATTCCCAGGGGAACTGAAGGAGGCAGTGGTGTGCCCGCTCTTAAAGAAAACATCATTAGATCCTTTAGATCTATCCAATTACCGCCCGGTTTTGAATCTTCCGTTCCTGGGTAAGGTGATTGAGAGAGCGGTTGCTGAACAGCTTGGTGGGTTTCTGGATGAAACATCGGCTCTGGATCCATTCCAGTCCGGCTTCCGCGCTGGTCATGGGACCGAGACGGCTCTGGTCGCCCTAACAGATGACCTTCGTAGACAGCTGGATCGAGGCGGGTCGGGGCTGCTGATTCTTCTAGATCTATCAGCAGCTTTCGACATGGTCGATCACGAACTTCTGGACCACCGCCTTGCCGACGTGGGGATCCAGGGCACAGTCCTTCAATGGCTGCGCTCGTTTCTCTCTGGTCGGGGACAGAGGGTGGCGCTTGGGGGGGAATTGTCATCGCGCCACTCCTTGGTGTGTGGAGTACCTCAGGGTGCGATACTCTCCCCGATGCTTTTCAACATCTTTATGCGCCCCCTCGCCCAGCTTGTTCGGAGTTTTGGGCTGGGTTGTCATCAGTATGCCGATGACACCCAACTCTATCTGTTGATGGATGGCCATCCTGACTCGGCCCCAGACACACTCACCAGATGTTTGGAAGCTGTGGCTGGATGGTTACGTGGGAGCCGGTTGAAGCTAAATCCTTCGAAGACAGAGGTCCTGTGGCTGGGACGGGGCGATATGGGATTGGGGGGGCAACTCCCATCTCTTGCGGGGGCGCAATTAGTGCCAGCACCGTCCGTTAAGAGTTTGGGTGTAATCTTCGACACCTCCCTTTCCATGGAGGCGCAGATTGCAGCTATAACAAAGGCGGCATTTTTCCATCTCCGCCAAGCTAAGCAGTTGGCTCCTTACCTCTCTCGCCCTGACCTAGCCACTGTGATCCACACGACGGTCACCTCCAGACTGGATTATTGTAACTCGCTCTACGTGGGGCTGCCCTTGAGACTGACCCAGAAACTCCAGCGGGTGCAGAATGCTGCAGCGAGACTCCTTACGAGGTCTTCGCTGCGAGATCACATTCACCCGGTGCTATACCAGCTGCACTGGCTCCCGGTGGAGTACAGGATCAGGTTTAAGGTGCTGGTTTTAACCTTTAAAGCCCTATATGGCCTAGGACCCTCGTACCTACGGGACCGCCTCTCCTGGTATGCCCCACAGAGAAACCTACGGTCTTCAAATAAAAACATCTTGAAGGTCCCAGGCCTCAGAGAGGTTAGGCTGGCCTCAACTAGAGCCAGGGCTTTTTCGGCTGTGGCTCCGATCTGGTGGAACGCTCTGTCACAAGAGACCAGGGCCTTGCGGGACTTGACATCTTTCCGCAGGGCCTGCAAGACAGAGCTGTTCCACCAGGCCTTTGGCCAGGGCACAGCCTGACTCCCTCCCTCGGCAGTCTTTGCAGAGCTCTGGCCCAATGGTTGCCAGTGGCTTGAATTAATTAATTTTTATAATGAATGATTTTAGAATGTTGTTTATGTTGTACTTTTGTACTGTTTTATTGTTGTTAGCCGCCCTGAGCCCGGCTTCGGCTGGGGAGGGCGGGATATAAATAAAATTTATTATTATTATTATTATAAGGATATATCTAAACATCAGACCTGATACTTATATGTCAGCAGAACCGTCTGACGGAGCAGATAGGACGTTCTAGAAAAGCATGCATGCCTTGTGATGGGAAAAGGGACTTCTGTAAAAATGCAACCATTGCAGCCCAGAGTAGGAAACAATGAGGTTTCGTAACACAGCGGAAGAAGACTGTTAGGAAGCCAAGCTGCTGCTGGTTCTCATTTAGTGATCTTTAGTACAGGTTGAGGCTCAGAGCGACAGTTCAAGCACAGTGCTCAGAATTTAGTCTTCTTTTCTGCAAACAGGAATCTTCTGGGCTTATCACTCTGGTAGGGAAATGAATTACATGAAGGTTTATTTCAAAAGGAAGGCAGAGAGAGATTTTTAGGTAGTCTACCGAGCAGTTCTGCACGAGGGTAATTGAAAAGGCAAGCTTTGCACCCTGGAAAGTTCATCTTCAGCTTGGATTTTAATCTGAGCTGGGGCTCTTTCCCCACTTCCCACCTGCCACACCTCCTTCAGAACACCCCCTCCTCTTCACTGCTGTTCCATCAGGGGCATCATGGGAGGGACGGAATCATAGAATCATGGAATTGTGGAGTTGGGAGGGACCCCCAGGATCATGCAGTCGAAGTCCCTGCATTGCAAAAATATGCAGCTGACTCATAAGGAGATCAAACCAGCAATTTTGGTGTTATCAGCACCACAAACTATCCAACTGAGCTAACGCAAAACTCTTTCCCCACTCCCTTTTGCCTTGCATGCTGCTATGCTGTGACCCAGACACCAGGAGCACTGGGAAGTATGAATTTCTCAGCGTTTCTGACCTTGCTAACTGCATTTCCCAGCCAGGTGCCTAATTTGTAGCTGAAGCAGTGTGCTGGGCACCAGAAAGGCATGGGGCGGGAATGGAGAGCAGGAAAAACTTCTATTCCAACACTCTGCTGCCACCACTGGAGCAGCAAAAACAGATAAGGGAAGTGGGCACATGTTGGGATCTGGGGGAAGGATTGGGCCCTGTTCCATCCCGGGTGACACCAAAGGGGTGTAAGTGCAACAGGATCTGATTTGGATTGGTGCTGGGTTTGGATGAGCGGAGCTATTTTATGCAAGCTGAGTAGAGTTTACCTTTTGGCTTGCCTTGCATTCTGCTTCTTTTCCAGGACTGAAGTGAATTTGTTCATAGGTGTTCTCTGCAGTGAAGACATTCCTTTTTGAGGAAAAGGCTTTGGAGAACGGATCAGGGCTCTTTTTGCATGGATTCACAGTATAGACCTGTGCCTTAGAGGATCTCCCAGTCTTCACAGAGATTTGATCATAAGTCTCTTTGGGCTGTATTAGTGAAGACTGGAGAAGCTTTTCTGAATTGGGGTCATGGGTGATGCCCTTTGACCAAGTAAAAGGAATCTGTTCATAAGTATTGCTTGCCTCATCAAGATCATCACCATGGAGGGGTGCTGTGGATTTAGGGTGTTTCATCTTAATAATCTGCCCATGCATGTTTCCCCTTGGCAAACCTGGCAAACTCTGGGGGTGGTTTGGTTCCTGAGGCTCTTTCTCAAACACAAGAGAGCTGGCATAGGCTGCAAATGGAGACTGCGAACCCCAGAGTTCTGAGGAGGTCACAGGCTTATTAGGTAACTTAGGAGACAGCTTGGGAGGAGCTGAAGCAGGAGGGTTTAGCATTGCTTTCTTGGGTGTAGCAACAGAGGATGGACCACTGGTGGGGACAGGGAATGCCAAACAGCTCTTGTCTTGGTCTCGGCTAATTATAGAGTAAGTAGTTTCTGGACGGGAGTTTTCTGTGACTTTTTTGCCACATAGACTATCAGATTGCTTAGTCAATGCAAACACAGTACTTGTTTTTTTCTTGTAGGGAGGGGCACTAACTTGGCCAGGTTCTTCAAGCTTTGGCAAACTGTCCACCAACACTTTGCACATGTCTTTTGGCACCTCCAGGCTCCTGTTGTCTAATGGGTGTTTCTTCACTGCTGAATAAGCAATGCTTCCTTCGGTTCCAAAGTCTTCCTCAAAGGTTTCTGCTATTAGCAAGCAGCTCTTGTCTGGCACCAGTGGGGCTGCTTCGGGGTCCTGCTGAGATAGAAAGGGGCAGGGAAGCAAGAAGAAATGGCTGAGATTAATGTCCAGTTCTTAAACAAGGATTTCAAGATGAGAGAGGACAGTGATCTTTTCAAAGAACATCAAAAAGAGCTCTTGTGAGTCAGGCCATTGGCTTATCCATTCCAGCATCCTGTTCCCACAGTGGCCAACTGGATGCCTATGGGAAGCCCTGAGGCAGGACCTGAGCACAGCTCTCCGCTTCTGATTTCCAGCAACCAGCATATGGAGGCATATCACGCCCCCCCCCCCCAGTTGTACACACAGCCATCCTGCCTGGTAGTCAGTAGGGGTGGAGAAAGAAGTTTGATTCAGTTCACATTTCAAGGTGAACCTACATAAAGAATTTCACTGGCTGCTGGCTATGTTCCTGGTTTTGGTGTGTGAAGCCCTATAGAGCTTCGGCTCAGGATACCTGAAAGATGGTCTCACCCCTTCTATACCTAGTTGATCACTAGGCTCTTCAGGTGAGGGTGACCAGCAGATGCCATCTTGCCAGAAGGTCCATTCTGCGCAACATAGGAACCAGGCCTTTTTTGTGGTCGCACCTCCTCTTTGGAATTTCCTCCCCTTGAATATTAGGCACTGTCTCTCTTACCTTTTCGGCACCTACTGAAGACCTTTCTCTTCCAACTTTTAAGTAGAGCGAGGGTTTGCCTCTTTTAGTAATTGGTCTGTTTAAAGCCATTTAAACTACTGAAAACCACTGCCAGCATCTTTCTAACAGTAGCCACTCAGAGCTTTTTCCTCAAGAAAAATCTACCTCTGGGCTCAGCTTCCGGTTCTCCCTTGACAAAGACTCCTGCTGCTCCTGAAGCTTTTTCCTGGGTGTCGCTGGCTGGGGGCTGCTGTCTTCTTTTGCTGGCCTGGGGGCTGGTGAGCTGCCAGACTCTTCTCTGGTCAGCTCCGAAGTGGTGCTTGCAGAGCTTTGCTGGAAAGCTCTTGGCTGATGCACAGAGATTTCATCATAGATGCTTCTTTCCTCTTGCTATCAGGGTATGGAAAAGAAATAGAAAGGGGGATAACAGTAGTTAGATTTGCAAGAGGATTTGGAGGAAAAATGGAATGCTGAATTAGATGGACCTTTGCTCCAAGGAATATGTCACTTTCAGTTTTTCTCAACTTTTCATTTTCCCAGCCTTAAATGTTAACACATAGAGTTTTCAGGCAGCTGTAGAAGTTAAATGAATCCTTTCCTGGAGCATCCCTGCAGTTGAAGGAATACAAAGCCCAGTGTCCCTTGACCCCCATAACCTCCTTGTCCACTCCACACCCATCAAACTACAGCCCCCCCCCCCCGGCCTGCCTGCACCCTGCCAGCTACAGCCTTCCCAACCACCCCAAACCCCCAGGGCCTGCTCCTTCTCAGGGTCTCCTTATTGTTTTTATTCAGCATGGCTGCTGGATGGGCAGCTGCCAGGCCGGAGAGTCAAAGCTTCCCACGGTGGCACTGGCAGTGTCAGCAGTGGTGCCCCCCTTGTGCCACTCCCCCTTTCTCTTCCCCCGGGCCTGGTGCAAGACTTTCCCCCTCTTTCCCTCCACCCACCTTCTCCAACTTGGGCAGAGGAGGTGGCGGTGGCAGCGGAGGAGGAGGAGAAGGCCTCACTAGGCAACTCTCTCTACCTCTGCTTCCCCCAACACCAAGCCATTTGCGGTTAGCGTATCTCTATGAAGATGGGAATTTGGGACTCTGTATGAGAAAGTGAGAAGCCGTGATGGTTTAAGGGTTTTTGTGACGGTCCCAGCATTTTGTGGGCAGTTGGAGACTATGCTCTAGACTTGTGTTTTCTATTCCAACCTTCAGGATCAAACTCCAATAACAAAGTTATAAAAAGGTAAAGGTACCCCTGCCCGTACGGGCCAGTTGTGACCGACTCTAGGGTTGCGCACTCATCTCGCTCAAGAGGCCGGGAGCCGGCGCTGTCCGAAGACACTTCCGGGTCACGTGGCCAGCGTGACTAAGCTGCATCTGGCGAGCCAGCACCAGCGCCGCACACGGAAACGCCGTTTACCTTCCCGCTAGAAAGAGGGTGCTTGCACTTAGGGGTGCTTTCGAACTGCTAAGTAGGCAGGAGCTAGGACCGAACGACGGGAGCTCACCCTGCCGCGGGGATTCGAACCGCCGACCTTTCGATCGGCAGGTCCTAGGCTCTGTGGTTTAACCCACAGCGCCACCCGCGTCCCCAACAAAGTTATAATAAAACATAAAAACAACACAGAAGATCAAGCATGAAAATGCACCCCCAACCCCCCAATAAAACCCAACAAAATCCTGCAAATTATATCAGAAAGTTAAAATAGGCTATAAAACGTGTTGAAACATCTGGGCACATAAAGAGGTGCTTATCCAATTTTAGGGTACCATCATGTCCAGATGAACTGGATTGATGATCACATTGCTGTACTTGACTAAAAGCAACAGGATGACTCTATCTGTGGTTGCTTTTGGCAAAATTAATGCTCAGATCAGCAATTCAGTTCACATGATGACTATAGGAAGGATTATATTTTTGAAACAAAGTCTAATGCTTGACTCACATTTGGACAGGCCATAGTCAGATTTTCTCCGAAAGGCTCTATCTTGGAAGTCTGGTAGTAGCTTATGAGCTCCGCAAGGCTTGGATGGGTCTGGGTGTCCCCTGATATGACATAACATCCATTCCGTTGACAACTGATGACAAAATGGCGGCATCGATCTTTTCCCCTGCAGTCAAAAGAAGTGCCCCTTTTAGGACTAGGCAGAGAGGAATTTCCACTGGTCTAGGAGTGTGGGCAAAGGGAGCAGAAGATCTGGGCGCATTGTTAGTGCAGCTACTAAGCTACTAAGTCCGCTTCAGAGAACATGATTCATGTCCTTGACTGTGACGGGGGCAACTCAGCTCCATGCACAGCCTGAAAACAGGGCTTGACCAGGGATGCTTCCAATGTCCTCCTCATTTAAATTTCAACCTGAATTAGCAAAGCACTCAGCCCATACAATCACTCAACACATTAAAAAAAAAATATTTTATTTTAATAATAATAATTTTATTATTTATATCCTGCGCATCTGACTGGGTTGCCCCAATACAATAGAAATGTTTGAGAGATTCAGAAATGAACAATAGCTTTCCTGTTTGACTTCGTATGGTCCACAACTCAATACAGCATACATCTAAAGCATTATTATACTACTTTTAACAGCCATGGAGAAGCTTGGGAACTGTAGTTTATAGTTTATCAAGGGTGCTGAGCTCACAGAGCTGCAGTTTCCAGCACCCATAACAAACTACAGTTCCCAGGATGCTCCATGCCTGTAAAAGTTCTTTAAGCGTATGATTTGGAGGTAACCCCAGTTGATCCTTCGTTGTTCTGGGTTTCCTAACTTTGTCTGGATTACTGTGCACCCAGGTTGGCAGCCATCGCCATGTCTTGTGGCAGTGAGTTCTAGAGTTTAACTATTTTCTCTGTTCAGAAGTGCTTATTTCCGTATGTCCCAAATCTCTCACCATTTAGCTTTGGTGGACAATCCCTGGTTCTAGTATTAATGAGAAAGAGTGAAAAACGTCTCTCCCGTCAGTTTCTCCACAACAGACATGCTTTTATAAACTACTATCGTGCCCCCAACCTGCGTCACCTTTTCTTCCTATACTAAAAAGCCACAAATGATTGTGACCTTTCCTCATACAGGAGTTGCTCTAGACCCCCATCATATTGGTTGCCCTGCTTTGCATTGTCCACTTCTATCCAATAGCCTTTTTTAGTAACTGCCACCAGAACTGCTGGCATTTGCGGGTAAAGCCCAACCACACTAGCAGCAACCAAGAGTCCTCTCCAGGATACAAACCTGGGCAGTGTGCAGGGATGTCCTGGGCTTCCCAGAGAACAAGACCCCCTGTCTCTCGGCCTCACTGATGTGGTCCAAAGGAAAGCAGAGCAAGACGTTGGGCACCAGCTTGGCTGCAGGAGTTGCTGGAAGGAGGCAGACAAGGCGCCATCCAACCGTCTTAGGGACTCCACTCCGAATTTGTGTAGGGTTTACTCCTTAGCCTTTTCTTCTTCTGAAGATATTCCACAAGGCAGCAGAGCTTTAGGATCAGAGTTTTCCTTCTCTTAGATGGGCTCCCTAGGCGGACAAGACCCATCTGCCCCTCACATCCCTTTATAGCACGGACAGAAACTGCCTTCTTAACCGTTGGGCACACCCTTGGACTCATCCACTCCATCTGCCAAAGCCTGTCTTCGCATGTAGGGGAAGACACAACTCTCTGAGGGTTTGAGTCCCATTAGCTACCCACACCTGGTTGAACTGGCCAGTCAAAGCCATTCCTGGGATTGTGGCCACTTCTGCATGCTGACAGCTTCTAGGAGCCACAGGTGAGAGCTGAGTGCAGGGTGAGGACCAAAGGCGGACAAAGTACCTCAGAAGGAGCAGGACATGTTCCCAACCAAAGGTACTGTCCCTCCGCTAACACATGACACACCCACCAGAACTGTACACATTTACAAATCAGGCCAGTTGCTGCTTCTGAACAATTGTCAAGGCAGCTCCATATGTGCAGCACTGCAGTAGTCCAGAAGTCCTGCCTGGAAGTCAGTGGGGCGCAAAAAACAGAAAGGTACAGAATAGGGACCTCCATGATCATAGGCTTCATTTGGCCTATTAAAAACTCCAAAGCACCCTAGAAAATGTTCCTAAGAGCCACTAGCTCCCATAAGATAAATTTCATTCTTTTGTTTCTCATATTTGTTTACAACATAGCAAGTATAATAACAGATGCCAAATAAAGTAAAAGTCGAAAGGATATCTAGCGGTAAACATATAGGAACAAATTTCCATACCAAAATCAAACATAATAAATTAACATCACAAAGGTTCTGCTTAGCACATGAGGGTTTACCTTATTATACATTAGTACATTAGAAAAAGACTGCATTTTTCATGGAGGAAGTTATCTTGTTGGCTGTGCTCTCTGCTTCTCATCATATATTTAATTCTTTTAAGCAGAGCAGTACCAGAAGCCTGAATACTGACCTTCTGTATAAGAAGGAGTACCTCTTCATGGAAAGTCACCACAGAAGGATTGAATTCAGACATAGCATTTGAGAGAAGAGATGGACAGAGCCCGTCATTAGGCTTTGGGTGTGCAATAAATGCTTTTCATTTGACTACAAATGAGCCACAGTGACAGAAGCCACCATGCAGAGACTCATCAAGGGCCTTTGGCACATTAACACGTCTGAATTTGCATGAGTACTTCTTTCACCATTTGTGGTATGACTACCAAACTATCTGAATGGTCTCGATCAGGAGTCAGTTTTCTCTGAACAATCGGCTGCCTAAGGACTGGAGTTGCTCTTATGTCACAG
Source organism: Podarcis bocagei (assembly GCF_964188305.1). Lineage (NCBI taxonomy): Eukaryota > Metazoa > Chordata > Lepidosauria > Squamata > Lacertidae > Podarcis > Podarcis bocagei. The sequence continues at coordinate 1,228,220 of NC_138139.1, forward strand.
AAAGTGATGCTTTGAAGGGGAGCCAGGCTCCACCATAGGACTGGGGAATCCTCCCGTGGTCGCTGGGCTGCAACCCCTAGCATTCTTGGTCATTGGTCCCGCTGGCTACGGCTGTGGGGAGCTGGAGTCCAACATCCCTGCTCTGTAACAAAATGGACAGCACCAAAGCTTCAAGGGTCTCACAGTTGTGGGGCAGAGGTGTCCATGCCATGTCCTGGCCATGCTGAGGACATCACAAATGGCACCCTGAGAGGAGAAGGCACTTCCCCACAAATCAACTCAGAAGCCTGTAAAAATCCATGGAGAATAAGGCTATCAAGGGCTGCTAGCCACACCAGTCACTATACAGTTTTTCAGAAGGTGGCTGAAAGAAGGCAGAAATAGTTCCTGCTGAAACTCTACTGGCATGGAGTTCCACAGGGCAAGTTGCCAGAGGGAAGCTGCCATATCCCATATACTTACCAAACAATCGCTTAAGGATGGTAGACCAGGATCCATCCCCACCCCACTTATAAACCTTGGGCCAAAATAATCATTTCAGTGTCAACAGAGCCAAACAATATCACCAATGGATCTCACCACCTGTAGATGAAACCTGCAGAATTTGATCCAAAATCAACTTACAGTAAATCCACTGAAGTTAATGGACATGCCTAACTTAGTTCCCCTCATTTCAGCAGGTCTATTCTGAGTAGAACTTGATTCAATTCAGTCTTAGGAGGTACAACTGAGAGTACTGCATCACAGTATTGCATTTCCTCCTGATTGCAGTCAGTGGCCTCATATTACATGCATCTCTGGAATTTGTTCCCGGTTGCCCCATCATTCCTTCTCTTTCCAGTGCTCGGGTGACACACGCTGCTCCCTAAGTAGTCTACCTAAGACCATCTACACACAAGAGAGAAAGCTTTCAGGAGGCTTGAAGGGGCCCAGGGCTTTCAGAAGAACACCAAATTTATATAGAGACAGCAACCCTTGGGTTGGCCATCCACCCAAACCACCCCATGGGGACTGAGTGGCCACAGAAAGTGGACTGCCTATTGGAGGAGAATGGCAGAGAGCGAGAGCAGTGATTCTACATGACATTCTGCTGGAAGTCCAAAACAAACAAACAAAAACCCAGTATAAGACAATTTGAAAATGGTGACATTTTCCAGCCCAAAGAGACAATCTAAACTCAAAAGCTTACCTGTAGGAGAGGATGTATCCAAACGATCTCTCATTTAATCGGATGAGAAAACTGCCAAAGCTTTTTTCTTTCAGCTGCTCTTCAGTTTGCCTGTACAAAGAGACAGCTTCTTTTATAATGTCACAGCCTGATTTGGTACAGAAGTAGAGGTTAGACATAAAAGATTCTATCAGTTTTTGTTTTGTCTCCATTTCTCATTTTTCCAATTGTTAATTCAGTTCTTAACATTTCCAGATCAGTTTGCATTTTTTAAAAGTCCTCAAGAAAAGTGGATCTAATAAATCCTATCCCGATGATCTATTCACTAACCCACAGCAACCCTAGCATGGACTCTCCTGTTAAGCACATTTTCTTTTCTTAATAAAAAGAGAAAGGTACAAAACCAGCAGCCTCCCATCAATCCCAAATCATCTAGTTCAAAAGACAGTGGCAATTAACTAAAACATTCATTTCAGTGCTTTTCTCCTTACTTCCTTGTAATGAATCCATGGAACCATTCTGGCAAGCTGCCGTCCTGTAACATAAGAGGAACTTGCGTCTGCAGAAACCACCTCAGCACCAGGTCCTTGAGCTTCTCGGAGGGCTGGTTCTCAATTTCCAGGCTGGCTTCCATCCCTCAAGCCAATTGCTGGTGCCTACTATTTATCCAGAGATGGAAATAGCTGAAAGGGGGAGGGGAGGAACGGAAGAGTTGCGTGGTCTGTATTATAGCTTCCTAGAGATCTCATTTCCTTACAGCTTTCTCTTCCAAAGAGTAAAAATATAAACAGAGGATCATGTTTCCTCAATAGCAGGGATAGCATGCAACTTTCCTTTGGGGCAACTCATGTGACTTTCAAATTGTCTGACAGAGCCTGACCCCCTAGCTATTGTATTTTGTTGCATTTTTATCCCACCTTTTTCTCCAAGGAGCTCTAGGTGACACATACAGCTCCCCTACTCCTTATTTAATTTCCACAACAACGCTGTGAGGTAGGCCTGAGGTCACCCAGTGAGTTTCACCGCTGAATGGGGAAGCAAACTCTGGTCTCCCAGGTCACAGTCCAACACTCTAACCATTGCACTTCACTGTTAGCAGAGGTCCACTAACAAGGCCCACATGTGACCCCTAGCAGCTGTTATTCAGAAGCATATCAGTTGCAACAGGGGAGGCAGAACCCAGCCATCATGGCTGTAGCCATTAGGAATGCGGGAAGAAATTGGATTCTGTTCTCAGTTAAAGGTGGACCTACATTAAGAATGGAAAGAACTGTACCGGCTGCCGAGCTAAGGTCAGGGTATGGCTTTGGTGTGTATCACTTGGAACTGGAAGCAGCGCCTCATCCCTTATATCCAATTAATATCCAATTGATCAATGAGCACTGCAAGGGAGCATCTCCTGCAAATGCCGTCTGCTCAGGAGGCCCATCCATGCAATGTTGAAATTGGGCCTTTTGTGTGGTGGCTCCTCCCCCTGGGAATCCCCTTCCTGTGAATATTAGGCAGGTACCATCTCTGTTGCCTTTAAGCATCCACCGAAGATCTTCCTCTTCCAGCAAGCCTTTTAAGTTGGGATCTTTCCTAGTCCAGATCCATACTGGAATTGTTTATAAGATGTTACTCATCATTGCCAGCCCAGGGCTCCATTGGGCAGAAGGCTGGGATGTAAATTTAATAAGCAAACAAAGAACAAACAAGCACTATTAGGGTGGATAACATTTTTCAGGCCAAGGGCCACATTGTGCCATGGTCAACCCTCCAGGGGCCACATGCCAACATTCTGTTTTTTAAAAAGTACACTAGATGGGGTTCTGCAGGGTTGTCACAAAAACCTTTTGACATCATAGAGTCAAAGCAGGAAGAACCAAAATTTTGTTTTTTAAAATATAATTTTGAGGGTTTCTGAAATAGAGTCGCAAAGTGATTTCATGCTCTTTATTCAGCTCATAGTGGTGAGGAGGAATGAATGAAAGTCCCCTCAAAGTATCTGCTTTATATACATTACTTACACAATGGGCTGCACATGATTGGCTAATTCCGGAATTCTACTGTAAGCCAATCAGGTTGTGGATTCACTTCTATCTGGAGAATGATTGGGTGGTTCCTGCCAACCAATCATACTGCTGCATTGTTCTAGGACCAATCAGACTGCTGCAGTTTGGATCCTATTCAACTCAGTACATAACACCCCTCCCCTCTAAGTTCCAGTCCTGCCCGGGAGGTCGCATTCATAGTCCTCGAGGTACGCCGGTGGCCTACGTGTGCATTGAGGCCTGGGGTGTTCCCTGGTCCGGGGTTCAGGTTCTGGCTCGTGTTCCAAGGATGCTGGCTGTGATGGGGCTGTTTGGTCTGGCGCAACCGGCTCGCTCAGTCGTGGTTCTAGTTTCGGTGTCCTTTCGGCCTCGCGGGTCCTCTCTGTATTTGCTGATTCTGCCTCTCCTGCTGGCCCCTCCTGCTCTATGGGCCTCACTGCCCCACTGTTCCCTTGGGACTCCTCTGACCTGTCCTCCTCCTGGTTTTCTCCCGGGAATCGTCATCGTATCTGGTCGCAGTGGCGGCACCAGCATTGCCCCCCATCCGTTAGCACCTCGTACGACACGGGGCCAGTGACCCTGGTGACTGTGGCGGGTACCCATGCTGGGCCTGCCCCAAAATTCTTTGTGTACACTGGGTCCTGAGCCTCGAAGGTCCGGGGGTTCCTGCCTTCCCCCACCACTACCTCATCCTGAGCTCTATCGGGGTGAAGGCGGTCCAATCTGATTGCAAGGCGCCGACCCATTAGTAGTTCAGCGGGGCTCCGGCCAGTCGTTGAGCTGGGGGTGCTGTGCTGTGCTAGGAGGAATGTGGCAAGGCGGTACTCCCAATCCCCTTGAGTCATGCGGCGAAGGGTGTCCTTGGTGGTCCACACCATGCGTTCTGCTTGGCCATTGGTGGCAGGGTGGAATGGCGCTGAACGGATGTGGCGGATGGCGTTCTGCGCTGTGAAGGTTTGGAATTCTCCTGACGTAAATGCAGTCCCGTTGTCTGAGACAAGAGTGTCAGGGAGCCTGTGGGTTGCAAACAGCCTGCGTAGTACCCGGATGGCTGCGGGCGTGGAAGTGGACGGTACCAGTGCGACTTCCAGCCATTTGGTATAGGAGTCCACCATTATGAGGAATGTTTTCCCCTGAAAGGGGCCAGCGAAGTCCACATGCAGGCGTGACCATGCTGCTCGGGCGGACTCCCAGGACTGGACTGGGGCCCTTGGGGGATCTGGGTGGGATTCTTGGCAGGCCTGGCAGTGTTTGACCCAGGCCTCTATCTCTCGGTCGATCCCCGGCCACCAGACATAACTCCTGGCAAGGGCCTTCATTCTCACTACCCCTGGGTGTGTCTCGTGTAAGGCTGTGAGGACCCTTTTGCAGAGGGGCTGGGGAATGATGACCCTGCTTCCCCATAACAGGCACCCCTTGTGGGCCGACAGTTCATGTTTGCGGGTTGTGTAGCCAGCGAATTCTGGCCCAGGGCTGCTGCTGGGCCATCCCCTCCACACCCAGTCCAGGACCCGGGAGATGACCCTATCTTTCTTGGAATGGTGTGCAACTTCTTGTGCCTGAATGGGGCGGTCGGGAAGCAGCTCCAGGCTCATAACCTCTTGTGCAGGTGCTGGGTCGGGACCTGTTTCCGGTAGTGGTAGCCTGCTGAGGGCGTCCGCATGGCCCATTGCCTTCCCAGGGCAGTGAATCAGTGCATACTGGTAGCTGGCAAGGAAAATTGACTACCTGAGGACGCGAGGAGACAGCACTTGGGGGGTCTGCTTTTCGGGGGCAAACAAGCCAAGCAACGGCTTGTGGTCAGTCACCACGGTGAAGGGCCACCCGTACAAGAAATCATGGAATTTTTTTACTCCCTTCACGATTGCCAGACCCTCCTTGTCGATTTGCGAGTAGTTCCGCTCGGTTGCGTTGAGTGTCTGGGAAAAGTATGCCACCGGTAGCTCTCTTCCATCCAGGAGTTGGTGTCCCAGGACAGCGCCAATGCCATAGGGCGAGGCGTCGCATGCTAGCACCACCAGCAGCCTCTCGTCGAAGTGTGCCAAGACCGAGCTTGAGACAAGCAAGTCCTTGACTGCCTGGAATGCGGCCTCCTGGCACTGGCCCCACACCCAAGGGGCCCGATTGTCCAGGAGTCTGTGTAGGGGCTCCGCTACCGCTGCCTTGTGGGGAAGGAAGGAATGGTAAAAGTTCAATAGTCCCAAGAAGGCCTGAAGTTCAGTCTTGCTCTTGGGCGCTGGGGCATCACAAATGGCCTGTACCTTGTCCCCAGTCGGGTGGACACCTTCTGCATCCACCATAAATCCCAGAAAGTCCACCTGAGGCACTCCTAGTAGACATTTTTCCTGCTTCACCTTGAGATCCGCCGTCTGGAAATGGTGCAGAACTCCTCTGGTGTGGGCCCGGCAATCAACACATTATCGAAGAAGGGGGTGACGCCAGGAATCCCTTTAAGGAGAGAGTCCACTAGATTCTGGAATATGCCTGGTGCCACACTGACACCGAATTGCAGCCGCTTTACCCTGAACGCTCCTCTATCCGTCACAATCGTCTGTGCCTCTGCTATGGCCTCATCTACTGGCAGCTGTTGATATGCTTGGGCCAAGTCCAGCTTGCCAAAAATTTTCGACCCAGCCAGGGTGGCAAGGACATGGCTGATCACTGGCACTGGGTATGCATGGGCCGCGAGGGCCTTGTTTATGGTACATTTGTAGTCTGTGCAAATGCGGACCGAACCATTAGGCTTGGCGGGTGTGATGATTGGGGTTTCCCAGGGGGCATTAGGCACCGGCTCCAGCACTCCTTGCTCCACGAGCTGGTCCACTTCCTCGTCTATACGGGGTTTCAGGGCGAACGGGACCCGGCGGGCCTTGAGCCTGACTGGTCGTACTGCGGGGTCAAGCTGTATACTGTCCCAATTTCCCATCAAAAACCCCCAGAAATTCCTTGCATATGGTGTCCACGTCCACTTGCAAGCTAGTGTGGTTCACCCCGGTGATGGCTAGGACCAATCAGACTGCTGCAGTTTGGATCCTATTCAACTCAGTACATAACACCTTCTCTGGTGAACTACAAAAACATTGTGTGTGTGTGTGTGTATGAGCAGTGACGGAGCTTCATGCTCTGGCACCGGGGGGGGGGGGGCAGAGAGCAGGCAGGGGCAGGGCTGGCACACGTCTTGAGGGCATGGTGTGCCACCTGCAGGGGCGTGATGTGCATCCTGGGGGCGTGATGCGCCGCCTGCGGGGGCATGGCGCCCAGCGCGGGAGGGGGTCAGCTGCGATGGCACCCCATGGGATCGTGCTGCCAGGGGTGGTGCGCTCCCCCCGCAATCCTTTTTCCTCTGCCAGTGTGCATGAGTGCACATGCGTGGCTCACAGCCTGTTGTTTTGCCAGCCCTGATATAGTAACACTTGGACAGGTGTTCAGACAGTGCCAAGTAGTGGCCACTAAGAGAAACACCATACTTCCAGGGGCCATTTTTTTGTACCCCACCCCAGAAATGCACCTCCTGGGTCTAGAAAACTGGCAAAACATGCCTGTGTGAGAAAGCATTTCAACTCATTTTCAGCAGACACAGGAGGAAAAAACTTAGTTTGCTTACTTCCCCTCGTTCTGCACAGCTGTTAAAAGTGTGCACAAAATAGCACGCCTCCTTCTGTGTTCTCCAGAACTCTTCTCAGGCTGGATGGCAAAGACGGGGTTTTTTCTGCGGGGTGTGTGGAATTGGCAGGACCCTAAGCAGAGTGTTTGTATTTGGCCAGGCTCAAGATGGGAATGTTGGAGGCTGCAGCAGATGCTCCAACGAGGCTCCGTTTGGTTACCCCAAGGGCTGCTTGGGGTGATGGAACAGACAGTGATTGATTTTCCCACCTCTGGAAATATAAAGCCCAACCACTGCTCAGTTCTGTCTCCATTGGAGCCAAAACACCCAGATAGTTTGAAAAGGTATATTAGCTTTTTTGTTCTCCTGATCATCTCACCCCCTTCAAAATGGAAGCAGGCAATGTATCTGCATTTGAATAAAGTCCGTTACACTTTTGCATGGTGTTCCTTCATTTGCAAATCTGCTAAAAATAGGGAAAACATGAACTCTTTCCTTATTGGCTCCTTTTCTTATTAGATGAGGCAGTGTGGGCCCAGCACTGCAGACTGACCCTGTCTTTGCACGGCACCCCAGAGGCAAGGGTCCCAAACTGCTTCAGTGGGAGAGATGGGAAGCAGGGTTCATGCCATCAACTCTGCTGAAGGCCAGCTCCGACAGGCAGCTTCTACCTCCGAACGGTTTCCATTTCAGCCAGTTCTTATAAGAACTATTTACCGTAAATTTCGCTCTATAACACGCAGATTTTTTCTCCTAAAAAGTAATGGGAAATGTCTGTGCGTGTTATTGAGCGAATGTGTGGTCCCTGGAGCTGACTCGCCGGAGCGCAGGGGCAAAAATAGGCAAAAATCAGGCAAAAATAAGATCGGGCGGGCGGGCGGAGGGAAGGCGGAAGCTGCTGCTTTCCTGCATTCTGCCTCAGGGTCTTACTGCCCACCTGCTTCTGTTGCTACGTTTGCTCAAACTCAACAAAGAGCAGGGAATCACCTGCCCTCCTGGCAAGCATAGGGTTAAGGAAAGGATCGAGTCCTTCCTTCTACCGTATTTTTCGCTCTATAACACGCTCCAGACCATAACACGGACGTAGTTTTTAGAGGAGGAAAACAAGAAAAAAAATATTCTAAACGAAATAGTGGATCGCAGTGGTGCAAAAGCACGGATCCACAGGATCTTTGCACTGGGTCACCCCAAATTCACCATCAGATCACATAGCATGTCCATGGCTACAGCCTGCACCAAAAAAATCACGCACCCACTGTTGCCTAGGGTCGCAGTGGTGCAAAAATGTGGTTACAAAGCATGGATCCACATGGATCCTCAGGATTTTTGCATTGGGCTACTCCAAACTCACTGTCAGATCACATGTCTGTGGCCACAGCATGAACCACAAAAATCATACATCCACTGTTTCATTTAGAATATTTTTTTTTCTTGTTTCCCTCCTCTAAAAACTACGTGCGTGTTATGGTCTGGTGCGTGTTATAGAGCGAAAAATACGGTATTTGACTTTGGGGATTGGTTTTCTTCTTCCCTCCTGGCTCCTTTTTCCTTTTGTGTTGTGCCTTCTAGATTGTAAGGCTGTTGGCTGGGACTGCCTTATTTTAACTGATTGCTTGTAACATCCTCTGGAAGCTTAGTTGGGTGAAGAGAGTGATAGAAATAATCTAAATAAGCAAATAAATGCCACAGTGCCATGAAGCCTTTCAAGTGAAAGGTGTACTGGGTCAAAAGGAGACCATGATAGGGATCACCTGCAACTTTTCTTTCCTTCTCCTTGAAACATGGGGCTACTAATCTGATTAGGTGAGCGATGATGAGGAAATGGGGGCTTTGACCTTCAGCACATTTCCCCTCAATCTACTTCCCCTCCCTTCCTCCATTAGCTATAATTTCTGCAAAGGGCCAAAGCAGGTGCAACATCTGGATTGAGACTGCCTCATCCCCTGCATACCCAACCGATCTCTGCACTCTGCTGGAGAAGGCATCTTGCAGATCCTGTAGCAGGCGTAGGCAAGCTAAGGTGCATGGGCCACAAGCGGCCCGCAGGGGTCGTTTAACTGGCCCATGAGCCGCCCCCGAACCGAGCTGCCCGCTCGGCGAGTCCCCGCGTGCTGTGCTAAACTGGCACAGCGTGGTGCGGGGACTCAGTTCCGCAGCGCTGGAAATTTCATCTGCACATGCGCAGACACTGGAAATCGTGGGCGCGTATGCTCACATGCACATGCAGTTGGGCCCACAGAGGGATCTCCACTGGAATGAACCAGCCCAGGTGAGGTAAACCTTGCTGACCCCTGTCCTACAGTATCAGGAAGTCTGCTCTACACGATGCTGCAACTGAATGTGGTGGCCCCCACCCTTTGCAGTTCCCTCCCACCACATGCCGGACAGACACCTTCTCTATTGTCCTCCTAGAGTGCGCCAAAAACCTTCCTCTTTCAGTGAGGGTTTTATCTCAGTTGCTACCTGTACAGGATTGGAATTGATCTTATACATAGGTGCTGTTGTAACACACCCACACACATCTGTTTTATACAGTGCTTTTTTCTTTAAAAATGTTTAGGGGTAATATCATTTTCCTACTCATATTGAAATACTGCCCCTCCATGAGGTCAAAATTAGATTCACAAAATGTTTAGGGGTATGTGTACCCCTGTGTCCCCCCAGAAAAAAGCACTGGTTTTATATATGCAATTTTTTCAACTGTTTTTATATATGCCATCGTTCTATATATGTTTTAGTGTTTTGCAAATTGCTTTGGGATGCCTCATGGGAAGTGATTCATTAATGGGATAAATAAATAGTGATCAGGGCCATAACACAATTGTCACATTCAACTTGGTTTTGACAGCCTTTTCCTTGTGCAACTGAACCTCCAGGAAAGGCACAGACAGGTGCAGCTTCTTTCTTGACTGCTTCCTGAAATGCACAAGATTTAGAAAGAAGTTAAGTAGTCGAACCTAATATTTCAGAAAAAGGTACAAGCAGATGGCTAAAAAAAAACCCTGAATGGATGCAGATTTTGTCATTTTAACGAATGTGTAATGCTCATTGTACAGCCCATAAGCTGTCATTAAAATATTGTGAAACCCAGCTTTTGGTTGTCATGTGGTTTTAAAAGAAGAAGAAGAAGAAGAAGCAGCACCTGTCCCTCATGAATTCAGAGCTATGCTTGGAAACAGGATGTAGAAGCAAACAAGCATGAAGATTGGCAGCCAGGAAGCCAATCACAAGTCCAGATCTTCTGTGCTGCCAGCTCTGCATTTTGATATATTTAGACCTGCTGCTGTTGGTTGAATTATGACATTACAAGGTTAGGCATCACAGTGGAACATCATGCAAATAATTCCTTTGGCCCTGCGTAAGTTGCTAAAGGAAAAATGCAAATTGGTCTCTGCTAGAAGGAATATAGCCAGCTGGAAAATATGCAAATATGCAACACCAGTACTGTTTTCAATTTGTTGTCTGACTATTGGATACTCTAGCCACCAGTATATCCAAATTTCAGACAAAGCACTGGGAGCAGAATTGGAGGTTTGTTGTTGTTGTTGTTTAGTCGTTTAGTTGTGTCCGACTCTTCGTCACCCCATGGACCAGAGCACGCCAGGCACTCCTGTCTTCCACTGCCTCCCGCAGTTTGGTCAGACTCATGGTTGTAGCTTCGAGAATTAAAGGTTTACATATTTTCAAACCAGCTTAGAGTCTATAGAGTCCATGATTCCTGGGTATTGCACCTGGAGGTGAACAGGTTCAGGGATGGGGAATGTCTGGCCCTCCAGACGCTCTTGGGCTCCACCTTCCACCACGTCCTGCAAGTATGGACAATGGTCAGGGATGGTGGGAGTTGTTGTCCATCATTTCATTTCACCATCATCACCTTTGCTATGACAAATCTCGATTCATGCCGTTGGATCTGGAGTTCTCTTCCTGCCACCATAAGGACTCTTTCCAAAGGCAAAATGGGTAGGAATTCTGCTTCTGGGCCAACAGAGAGATCCTGGGTAGGACCTTACAGTTCTAAGAAACCAAAAGGGATGAAGGCCGTGAGATCTCTTTGTAGGAGATGCCCTGAGATGTCGCTGAGGAAAGGAAGAATCAGCACAAAAAACATAATACTCAAATGGGGGGAAAGGCAAATGGTCTTCTCCAGTGCTTGCTTTCTTTAAAGAAAAAAGGTGCCAGTACTCACCATGAAGTTGTTACAGTAAGTGCCACACTTTTAACCTGGGGGGGGGGGGGCGGAGGTGCCGGTACTGAGAACCCTTGAGTACCCCTAGAAAAACAGTACTGGTCTTCTTTCCTTCATTTTTCTTCACACAGGAAAGGAAAGAGAGCTGAAGAAGTGTGCATGCACACGAAAGCTCATACCAAGAACTAACTTAGTTGGTCTTTAAGGTGCTACTGGACAATTTTTTTTGTTTTTTGTTTTTTATATATATTTCTACTGACCAACAAGGCCACCTACCTGAATCCAGAAGTTCCTCCTTATCCAGAGGTAGAGAGGCAGGCTTGGCAGCAGAGGCAGCAACTCTATGGGGCGGAGGACAGCTCAGCCCCCGCCCCACATGTGGGGATGTGACTGAGCCATCCCCAATCTTGAGGGTCCCACCGGGCCTCCCTGGGCCTTGTAACCTCACACACATGCAAGACGGTTGTGTGGAACTTGGCCCCTCTGCTTGGAGGGCCACATTCCCCTTGGGCCTAAGATCCCCCATTGCTGGTCACTGCTTGGAAAGTTCAACCGCCTCCAAAAAGGAACGAATTCTGTTCACAATTCACAACTTGCCCATGTGTCCTCGATGTGCCCACCCAGCTGCTGCCTTCAGAATTTCGCAAGCTGCCTGCTAAAGTATAAAATATACTTCAGAAAACATCTAAACACCCCCCCCCACTGTGTCATGTTAACAATGAAATTATTTAACTCCTCCAAGTATTTTGGTCTTTAAGTTTCAACAGCTGACATCACTTTTCAGACATGCAGAAATGGACACAGAAAGGGCTGAACTCCTCAATGCCTTCTTTGCCTCAGTCTTCTCCGATAAAGAAAACAATGCCCAACCTGAAGAATTTGGAGCAAATGATTCAGCAAACACAGCCCAGAATAACTAAGGAGATAGTACAAGAATACTTGGCTAGTTTAGATGTATTTAACTCTCCAGGGCCAGATGAACTGCATCCAAGAGTATTAAAAGAACTGGCAGATGTGATCTCAGAACCACTGGCAGTCATCTTTGAGAATTCCTGGAGAACAGGCAAAGTCCTGGCAGACTGGAGGAGGGCAAATGTCCCTATTTTCAAAAAGGGGAGAAGAGAGGACCCAAATAATTACCGCCCAGTCAGTCTGACATCAATACCAGGGACAATTCTGGAGCAGATCATTAAGCAAACAGTCTGTGAGCACCTAGAAAGGAATGCTGTGATCACCAATAGTCAGCATGGATTTCTGAAAAATAAGTCATGTCAGACTAACCTGATCTCGTTTTTTGACAGAATTACAAGCCTGGTAGATGAAGGGAACACAGTGGATGTAGCCTACCTTGATTTCAGCAAGGCATTTGACAAGGTGCCCCATGATATTCTTGTAAAGAAGCTGGTAAAATGCGGTCTTGACTATGCTACCACTCAGTGGATTTGTAACTGGCTGACTGACCGAACCCAAAGGGTGCTCATCAATGGCTCCTCTTCATCCTGGAGAAGAGTGACTAGTGGGGTGCCACAGGGTTCTGTCTTGGGCCCGGTCTTATTCAACATCTTTATCAACGACTTGGATGATGGACTCAAGGGCATCCTGATCAAATTTGCAGATGACACCAAACTGGGAGGGGTGGCTAACACCCCAGAGGACAGGATCACACTTCAAAACGACCTAGACAGATTAGAGAACTGGGCAAAAACAAACAAGATGAATTTTAACAGGGAGAAATGTAAAGTATTGCACTTGGGCAAAAAAAATGAGAGGCACAAATACAAGATGGGTGACACCTGGCTTGAGAGCAGTACATGTGAAAAGGATCTAGGAGTCTTGGTTGACCACAAACTTGACATGAGCCAACAGTGTGACGTGGCAGCTAAAAAAGCCAATGCAATTCTGGGCTGCATCAATAGGAGTATAGCATCTAGATCTAGGGAAGTAATAGATCTAGTGTGTATCTGAAGAAGTGTGCATGCACACGAAAGCTTATACCAAGAACTAACTTAGTTGGTCTTTAAGGTGCTACAGGAAGGAATTTTTTTATTTTGACTAGGGAAGTAATAGTGCCACTGTATTCTGCCCTGGTCAGACCTCACCTGGAGTACTGTGTCCAGTTCTGGGCACCACAATTCAAGAAGGACACAGACAAACTGGAACGAGTCCAGAGGAGGGCAACCAAAATGGTCAAAGGCTTGGAAACGATGCCTTATGAGGAACGGCTAAGGGAGCTGGGCATGTTTAGCCTGGAGAAGAGGAGGTTAAGGGGTGATATGATAGCCATGTTCAAATATATAAAAGGATGTCACATAGAGGAGGGAGAAAGGTTGTTTTCTGCTGCTCCAGAGAAGCGGACACGGAGCAATGGATCCAAACTACAAGTAAGAAGATTCCACCTAAACATTAGGAAGAACTTCTTGACAGTAAGAGCTGTTTGACAGTGGAATTTGCTGCCAAGGAGTGTGGTGGAGTCTCCTACTTTGGAGGTCTTTAAGCAGAGGCTTGACAACCATATGTCAGGAGTGCTCTGATGGTGTTTCCTGCTTGGCAGGGGGTTGGACTCGATGGCCCTTGTGGTCTCTTCCAACTCTATGATTCTATGATTCTATGGTAAATGCAATGAGTTAAGGGACAACCCTTCCCCCCGGGGGTTATTAAACTGAAACTTTAGTCAAACTGAATGGAAAACACCCAGAGTTCCACAGCAGAAGGAACTCGATTCACATTAAGTTCAGATGGAAATTATAGGAAATACTTTCAGGTGCAATTCCAAGATTTCTGAATTAATTCAGTGAATTAGTTAACATAAATTAGAGTTCAGTCCAAGCCCTGTTCCCGCTTTATACTCCTTTCCATGCACAGTGAGGACTCTCACTCTGCCTACACTAGGCATATCTTGCTTTCCCGTTCTAATCTACACACCCCGTTTTATGCAATCTGCCCCTTCTCCTTATTTTGAGCAACACTAATTAGATTTAGAACCACCTTCTCACTATATAGAGGGATCTGGCAACTTCTGTTTCAGTGTATCTGAAGAAGTGTGCATGCACACGAAAGCTCATACCAAGAACTAACTTAGTTGGTCTTTAAGGTGCTACTGGAAGGAATTTTTTTAGATTTAGAATGTCAGAGAGGAAATGTTGTTCTGCCACCTAGTGGCTGATCAGGGTAATACACGCAGAGGCCCAGAATGCGCCGAGCAAGTCCGGAGCATTTCTGAATCTTGAAACTTTCGAGTTCACTCATTTTCACCCGCTGCAGTGAAGGTCTCCTAGGTTTTATCAGGTGAGGACTAAAGGGAGAGATGGTTCAAGGGGGTGGGGGTGGGGCAAGGGAAGTATTAGAGCACAGGCTATGCAGGCAAACCACCCCTGCTCTTTCCAGGGGGGACAGAGCTTTCTGGCAGCCACAGGAGGGGGCCCGAGAAGGAGCAGCAAGACAGGGCTTGGGATGTGGCTGGAGGGGTTAATGGAGCTACAGTCATTTAGACCACATCTAACATTGTCTTGGGAAGTGTAATTTACCTCTCCTGGATCTACAGTTCCCAGCACTCTTAACAAACTATAGTTCCCACAATGCTTTGGGGGAAGCCATGCAATTTAAATCAGATTTAAATGTATGCTGTGGATGCGACCTGGAATTCTCCATGTGGTGCCAAGCCTGCTCCTCAGAAGAGGTCTCCCTGGGGTGCCACCAAGGACGGAAGAGCTGGAGACTGAGGTCTGAGCTATGGGCAAGAGTTGCTTAGAAGCTCTCTTTCAGAGGCTCTATTGTAATGACTAGGAGTGGTGCTTGTGCAGTAGAACGTCCCAGGTAAGGCTCCTCCATTTGAGCTACTGGCTAACAACCCCACAACCTCTCTTTTTTTAAAAAAAATTCTTAATTTTCAATTACTAAAATCCAATATAAACCACATTTTAACAATCTCAAATTACAATTACAATTCAAATATATATCAATAATAAAGCCAATTATACATTTTCCGTGGCCTCCTGTGTACTAGATTTCAAGGTGAGATAATTTTATTTCATCTTGCTTCCGAAGTCTTAATTAATCCATTTACATTCCGTCTTGATCTTAATCCCTTATCAACAGCTACAGAGGTTTTTTTTTTACTTCCATTCATATTGGCACATTTAATAAATTTTATTTCTGCAAGAGGAGTTCTGTATCCCATATATTTCCTCTGTGTGATGTTTATTTTGTCCACGTTGTTTCTTCATTCTTCCTATTCTCCATCATGTCCTGCACAGCACCGCTGCTTCCGCTTCGCTCTTTCTTTTCCTTTGTACCCAGAGAATGAGGCTGTAATTTCAACTGTGTCACACACCATCTTTTGTTGTTACTGTTTGAGTTTAGAGAGAGAGTAATCTGGGGTCCTGCCAAAGCCTTGGCCGATCTTCAAAGCTCAAAATCCAGGTCCTCCCATGGCAATACAGTGAAAGTTTGATGCTTTAAATCCATTTCAATTTTCTCACACAGTTCTATTTTTCATTGTAATCCATGAATATGACCCCGTTCTCTTTTGTCTCCTCTTGCCTTTTATCAGTTTGTTAGCATTCAAAGCGGGGGGGGGGGGGGAGTTGCCGAATCATTTATGTAGAAAGAAAGGGTAAAGACTCCCCCCTCACATACCATATTTTACATGGAAGGAAGTCTTCTTTCCAGTTTGAATCGTAATGGCTTTGTAGCTGTTTCAATTTAGCAGTTTATGATCTTGTTCCATCTGCTCCAGCACGTGCCTGTATATTAGTCATAATTTCTGTTATGTACTGAAGTTCTCACCCTGGGCCAGCAGGGGGATACAGTAGATAGTTATGCAAATGAAGGATCGAAAGTGATGTTCAGTGATTGGATAGTTTTAGAAAATGGCAACAGTTACATTGTTCTGGAGCTCTATACAGTATAAGCAGGCTGACTGAGCTCCTCAGTCAGTTCTGTTCCAGCTTACAAATAAAGAGCTGCTTTGGAAGAATCGCTGTGTCGTCTGATATGTTCACCCACAACTTAACAATTTCACTCTAATAAACAGAAGTACGTCTGCTTCCTAATGGCTGCGTATGAGGGTTACCGATAGGCGAAGTACTTTTGCACTCAGTGCCTCCCTGCCTCCCGTATTCCATGCCAGAGCGAGAGCCAGGTACTGAGACAATTTGCAAGTGAAGCTCATCCCCCCCCCCCGCCCCGGGCCCTGTGGGGAGCTTGAAAGGACAATTACCCTCAAATCATCCTTGTTTATTCTTCGCTAACTGTCTCCACTGGGACGCGGGTGGCGCTGTGGGTTAAACCACAGAGCCTAGGACTTGCCGATCAGAAGGTCGGCGGTTCCAATCCCCGCGACGGGGTGAGATCCTGTTGCTCAGCCCCTGCTCCTGCCAACCTAGCAGTTTGAAAGCACGTCAAAGTGCAAGTAGATAAATAGGTACTGCTCCGGCGGGAAGGTAAACGGCATTTCCGTGAGCTGCTCTGGTTCGCCAGAAGTGGCTTAGTCATGCTGGCCACATGACCTGGAAGCTGTACGCCGGCTCCCTTGGCCAATAAAGCATGATGAGTGCCGCAACCCCAGAGTCGGTCACGACTGGACCTAATGGTCAGGGCTCCCTTTACCCTTTACCTTTAACTGTCTCCGCTATTGTGGGAGTGGCATCCATTAAGGGAACAACCCCACCAACCTCAGTCCACCCTCATCTACCCGCTGGTTGCATGTCCTCTAAATCACAGCCAGTCTATGGAATGGCACCACCAATCAGCTTCCAACTTGGCAGGGAGGAGGATGGACACAAAACTAGAATTAGTTGTCTCTGCCTGTCATTGGCTTTGATCTCGCCAATATAGGCTGGTCTTCCTGCCTTCTGCCCCGCCAATGCCATTGGGCACCAGCCACCTCTGAAACTTCCTAGTTTGGTTGTATCACGTGTTAATTCCCCAGAGGAGGTGTTTGAGGGGGAGTCAGTTGCGGTTAAAGTTTCAACCTTGAGTGATTTCTAAGCAGACGGGAAGTGAAAGGCTGTAAATAACTGCTGCACTTGCAAGTTGCTTCATGTCAGCTGTCTCTTCTTCTGCTTTCCTTTCCTTTCTCAAGCGAAGAGAACTTAAGGTGACAAGACCATTTGCCTTTTTTTGTTTTCCATTTCAGGATTATGTTTTTCATGCTGATCCTTCTTTTCCTAAGGGAAATTTCAGGTACGTGTCCTACAAAGAGATCTCATGGTCTCTGCTCCTGTTGGTTTCTTAAGGAGAGGAACTGTGAGGGAAGGTCCACCAAGGACCACGCCAGGCAGAGCAGCTGCTGCCACAATTTCCCTTTTCTTTAAAACTCTTGTGAAGTCATGGAGAGCCCCTGGCACTTCTGCAAAGCCAATTTTGGGTTCCTCAGAGCAGATGGAAGATGTTCAGTTTGGGGCAGTGCCTGAAACAGCCTTTTGTTGGTAATAGTAAAAACGAAATGTGAATCTATGCCACAGACTGAAACTGACTTAACCATCCTTCCTTTTACACCATGAGAGTGAATGTGAGAGGCCTTGACTGTGCTGTTTTCAGTGCATGCTTAAAGCATCTTGGTTTAGACATGCCTACCCAAATATCTCAACTGCTGATGTATTTTTAGTTTATTGCTGGTTTTAATTTTCTGAATCTTTTAATTGTTTTTACTAATGATTTTACTGTTTTATTCCTTTCATAAACTGCTTCAAGGTTGTTCACAATTGGGCCATGTATACATTTTATGAAATAAATAAGCAATAACAATCAATGGGCTGGAGAGGAAAGGTTATTTCATTTAGGGAAAATGGCAGCTGAGGGGAACATAATGAGGGGTGTAGGAGACATCTGGAGAAAATGGAAACAGTAGCAGAAATTGCTGATGTTTGCTTACTTCTTCCATGCCCAGAATGGAAATCAGTCTAGCAAATACAATCAGTATTTGGTGCTGTTGCTATTTTTTCAACCTCCAAATCATATGTAACTGATTACAGTTTCCCTGCCCCCATTTGCATTGCATTAATATTAATATATTGGAATAATGTGATGGAAATGTAATTTACATATAATTGATTAAGTTCTGTAATTTTGTCACAGCCGATAGCTGCCCTATATCCTTTGGCATGGCAGAGGTGTCTAAAAGTCTGCATGATGTAAAGAAAATGGACAGAGGTCCATTTTTCTCCCCCTTTGTTGGTCATCCAATGAATCCAAAGGGTGTGAGATTCCCAGTGGCCCAAAGGAAGAACTATCTTGCAAGGCATTTACTTAAATTATGAAATATGCCTTCACAGGAAAGAGTGACAGCCACCCATTTAGATGGCTTTAGACAAATTCATGGAAGATAAGGTTCTGAATGGCTACTGGCTTTAGTGGTTACATACCACCTCTGGTGCTCTGAATTCCAGGGGCTGAGACTCGCAAGGGAGTCTTGCCATCAGGTCCCTTTGGGGCAGTCGTTCTCGACCTGCGGGTCCCCAGATGTTGTTAAACTACAACTCCTATTACCCCTAGCTAGCAAGGCCAGAGCTCAGGGATGATGGGAGTTGTAGTCCAACAACATCTGGGGACCCACAGGTTGAGAACCGCTGCCTTGGGGGCTCCCCATAGGATAGGCATCTGGTTGGCCCCATTGAGGGCAGGATGCTGGAGTAGAAGAGCCTTTGGGCTGATCCAGCAAGCTTTTCTTAGGCTCTGTCAGCCACCCTCCAACTCCAGCTCTGTATTTGGGGAGGTGATGGCAGTTAAAACGGTGTAACACTGAAGAAATATATACTAGCATAGATACATTCAGGAGAGGGACCACATTACAGCTTCCAAAGGTTCAGGGAATTCTTTTGCCCTGAAGTGCAAGATCCTACAAATACGAGCCGTGAACACTTTCCTCCCCCTACAGGCGCAACCTTCATTAATATTTATGAAAATGAAAATCACTGGCTGAGCTGCAGCAACACATCAGCCGATCAGAAGGAATCAAGATGGTGGTTGGGGAAAGACTGCTCCTCCTTGGTCCAATTTCAGCCAATGCCTTGTGATCCAAGTTCTCAGTGCCCAGCAGGAAAGAATCCCACAAGCCGATATCTCAACTGTACACAAAGGAATGTCTCTATTGCTGCTTTCCCAGGTGGTGGAATATTTGCATGCAAAGCCCTGTCAGGTAGCAATGCGTCAGATCCACACCCACTTATTAATAAGGAGGACCACTGCAGGAATTTCAACTTCTTCATTGTAGCAATAATAAACAACACTGTAGGTGAGTGCATTAAAAGACAGCATGTCATTTTGAGGTGAATTCAGAAAGCATAAGAGTAACAGGTGCACTGGAAAAAGAAATAGGAACACAGGAAATCTGCCATACAGAGTTAGCTAAGGATTATCTGCAGTGACTCCAGGGTTTCAGAGAGGGTTCTCTCTTGCTCTCTGCCCCTGAGCTAAGAACATAATTTCTCTTTTAGAACCATTTCCATTTATGTTTGCTAGTGGGAATGCAGGCAACAGCCATGAAATTCACAGCAAAAGCAAAAATGATGTGCTTCCAACTGAGGATAACTCTAAGAGTCAAAATAAATGAAAGACCTTTTTTTTAAAAAGAGAGAAGGCGTTAGACCAGATGGATGTGCCATCTTAGTCCTACGCAGATTAGACCCATTGAAGTTAATGGGCACAGCTCACCTGGGTCCATGAATTTCAGTGAGCCAATTCTTGATAGGATTAGTAGGATGCCATAACTAGCTGGTGTTTACTTTGGCAGGGAGACAGAATGCAAACCAGTTCAATCAGATCCATGCAGAATAAGCTGCAATAATGCACAGGTCAAAATTCACCATTGGAAGCAAAAGTATTGTAAAGCTCTCCCTTTTCAAACTTTGCCCATTTTGCTTGAGGGGCACTGACTTGAATATGTAATGTTAGTTTTCAGTGAGGTACAAATGCCAGAAAGAACCAAGGGGAAGCTTTTGCACATTTCTAGCAAATTGTATGAAAAAATGTCATGATTATGCACTGGTACCTCGGGTTAAGTACTTAATTCGTTCCGGAGGTCTATTCTTAACCTGAAACTGTTCTTAACCTGAACTTCCACTTTAGCTAATGGGGCCTCCTGCAGCCGCCGTGCTGCCGGAGCACGATTTCTGTTCTCATCCTGAAGCAAAGTTCTTAACCTGAGGCACTATTTCTGGGTTAGCGGAGTCTGTAACCTGAAGCATATGTAACCTGGGGTACCACTGTTACTCTCATGTGACTATGCCATTTTGCATTGCAGAGAGTAGCATGCAATCAGAAGAATTAGTGGTTGTTGAAGGAGAACAGAACTTCACTCTTCCTTGTGAATTTAATTTGACTGGTGCCAGAGACATATTTACTTTGTATTGGATTAAGGAAACATTTGAAAGGAGGTGCCTTGCTTCTGTTTCAAATGAAGACCACTGTTTTTCTAATAATCTAAACTGCTGTGTTGGCACCAAGATCAAAAAGAGACAGGTCAAAAATTTGACTGACCCACTTGACAGACATCAAAGTCATTACCTGACAATTTTCAACACCACCACTTCAGACACTGGAGTGTATTTCTGCCTGGTTGCTGTTTACACCAACAGACACGTGTGGAAGATTGTAAATAATGTGACTGTACAAGTACGAAAAGGCAACAGTGAAGGTGAGTTTAGAAATTATTTTTAAAAATGTGTTCTCTTCCTTTAGTTGAGTGTTGGATGCTCAGAAACTCTCCTCATTGACTGGGGACTTAGGCAGGAAGGGCAGGCACCCCGAAGGCCTTCCCTCACCACTCAAGACATTTGGGAAACTCTCGGAGAAACCCTTGTGGGGGACGGATCATGGTCATCTGTCCTCAAATTGGGCTCTGCCACGAGTGGTGGGGGAAAACAATCGGTTCAGAACTTTCTAGTTTACCCTTCCTGAAACACTGAAATTAATACAAATGTAAGGCTCTGCACTTAGGCAGGAAGAACCAGATGCACAAATACAAAATGTGAGACACCTGGCGTACATGTGAAAAGGATCTAGGGATCTTGGTGGACCACAAGCTGAACATGAGTCAACATGAATGTGATACAGCAGCTAAAAAAGCTGACACTATTCTAGGCTACATCAACAGAAGTCTAGTGTCCAGATCAAGGGAAGTCATAGGACCACTGTTCTGCCTTGGTCACACCACACCTGGAATCCTGCCTTCAGTTCTGGGCACCACAATTTAAGAAGGATGTTGACAAGCTGGAAGGTGTGCAGAGGAGGGCAACCAAGTCTGGAAACGAAGCCTTATGAGGAATGCTTGAAGGAGCTGGGTATGTTTAGCCTGGAAAAGAAGAGACTGAGAGGTGATAGGACAGCCATCTTCCAATATCTGAAGGGCTGTCCCATGGAAGAGGGAGGAAACTGGTTTCCTCATGCTTTCGAGGGGAGAACACAAAGCAATGGATTCAAGTTGCAACTCCACTTACCTTCAACAGGCTTGTGCGGGACAGTTGCTGCAGAGGTTTTCTCAACTGGCTTAAACCCAAAACAGACAATGTTTTTTTTTGGGGGGGGGGGGGAGGGAGGTGCTGGTGCTCACCATGAACTTATTACACTGAGTGCCACACTTTTAACATTTGAAAGGGAAAAAAAAAAGGTGCCGGTACTGCTTACCCTTGAGTCCCCCCAGAAAAAAAGCACTGGAAGGAGTATCCCATTAAAAGGATTTGGGAGAAGTTGCTTCTGTCCAGCCATCCAGGCAGGGGCCATAGCCCTCCTCAAGGTGGCGATCCCATGGAGCATTCCTACTTGATGTATGTCACAGGACCTCACCATTCTGTTGACCTCCAAAAAGGCTACTTCCAGCAGGTGGCTGGATGTTGATGGTTGTGTCCAATGCTTATGCCAAACCTCTGACATTTGCAATCGATAAAGAGGTGGCCTGATTTGACTCAAAGCAGTGCCCGTTCTGTCTGGTTCTTCTCTGTGAGTCAGGCAAAGTGGGCTTGGGGTGCCTGGGCATGCAGAAAAGAGATTCTGACTAAAGACCAGGAAGAACTTTCTGACACTAAGAGCTGTTTGACAGGGGAACAGGGTCTTCTTTGAGTAGGACTAGCATTGAATTCCACTCCCCATAATCCCCAAAGCTCTAAGCCCGAGAAAATACAGACAGGATTTTGGCTTGTATGATCATATCAGCAGATCAATGTTTGCCATCCATTATCCTCACAAAACTTTGAGGAATGTTTAAGTAATTTGGAAACAATAAAATTAGCCTGAGGCTGCCATGTTTCTTTTCCTCCGCCTGATACCATATCATATTGGGATCTCTTTTCAGGGTCTACTTTTACAAAAGAGCTACAGATCTCACTGGGAGTGGTAGGAGGAATTGTTCTGATTAGTGGGATAATATTGTTCCTTTGCTGGAAGAAAAAGTCTAAAGGTAATGAAAGAAGAACATATTATAAGGTGGAATCAAAGGTGACTGTGTGATTTGCAAAAGCATTTTAAACTGCTACTTAATAATGCATATATTTTTTGTTTGACAGGAAAGGCATATGAATCGCAACAAAGGTACTACATGTCAAACAATATAAAGAATTCTGCTGGTGCTTCTCTCCCTTCCAGACCATAAAAATGACTCTAAATTTATCTCTTCTATTTAGGGATCAGACCACAACTGAAATGGAAGAAGACTGTAAGCACAAGCCCCCTTTTGAATAATGTTATAAGTGGTGTCTCATGTAAGAGATATAGGCAAATGTCCAACACATATTCCTTAGAGGATGTTACATGTGTCACATTTAGTGGACATGAATCATTAAGTGTGAATTCAGATAGTTAGCATTCATGCAATTAAAATTCTGCATAGAACTTGAGCAGGTTAGGAAAGGAGACTAGGTCGGCGAATGCAAAGACGCCATGTGTCAGAGCTGCTTCAAGATCCTAGCTCACAGAGGATCACGCTAGCCAGCGGTCATTAAGTAAAAGTCTTTATTGAGTTACAGTTTCCATTCTCAAGCTGCTACTTGCAACTCTACGTCTAATGGCTAGATCGGCGAAGCTCCGTCTGAGTCTCCGCCCCTTGTGCACCAACTTAATATCCTAGCCCTGCTCCACCTTTTCCGCCTGACTGTCCTCCTCTGGGTCCCTCTACCCCCCGGGGTTTCTTCCTTCCTGGATTCTTCTGACGCTGACCCGGACCCTCCTGCCTCCTTGCGCCGGGCTTTAGGACCTGGTTCCCTTTCCGGGCTGCTTACTGCGCCGCCTTCCTCTGCATTTGAACTTGGCGCGCGCGCCCAGCCTTCCACTTTCCTCTTAACCGTTTCTTCGCTCCCCGATGGAGGTGTGGCCACTCCTGACTCATGCCCTCCCTCCTGTGGTGAGCTGCCAGCGCTTGCCCCCTGGCTCCCTCTTTCTTCCCTGCTCCCTGGCGGTGACGCTGGTCCCGATTTCCAACTGCTCTCCCCTGAGTCCCCTCTGGCTCTATCTTCCTGGGGTGCCCCCCTAGACTCCCCCCTTGCCCTGGCCACTGGTGCTCCTTTCTGTGAATCCTCTGATTCACTGGAAAGACTAGGAGATCTCGGGTCGTCGTCATCACTCATCTTTTCTTCTGCCTCCTCCCCTTCGCTCTCTGTTTCCTCCCTTGGCCTTGCCTCTGCTCCTAAACCCCTGACATCCATCCCCCCCTCGAAGCCCCCCATTCCCCCCTCCCCTCCTTCCGGTGCTGGAGCTGGGTGCTGCTGCTGCAAAGGGACGAACGTCGGATATCGTTCGCTTCCCGTGGCGGGCCTCCATCTGAAGTCTCTCGGGTCTTCCTCCCTGCTCTCGTCGACGACGGTCACCTCCGCTTCCATCTCTGTGCTGCCGTGCTCGAAACCAGGGTCGTCCCCGAAAACGTCCATGTCCGTTTCTCCCTCACTTCCTCCTGGCGGCGTTGCTCGTCCTGGACCTTCCTGCCACTTCCTGCGCCACTGCTCCTCTGGTCTATCGTCCCACCAATACGAGGGTTCTGAGGCAGATCCCGAGGGTGACCCCTCCGGGGAACGGGCGTCTCGTATCGGGTCCTCGTCCGAGTCAAACCCCCGGAACGTGCTGGCAGAAAGCGTTGGCGTGAAAAGCCAGTCGTCGAAAAAGTCTGCTGGCATAGGTCTATGTGGGAAGAGGGCATGAAACTCGTCTTTGAGTAGAGGTTCGTCCAAGGCGTAGCCCGGCACCCAGCTGTTCGCACTGGCCGGGGTGCCCTCCTTGGCGAGAAAGTATTCTACCCCCTCTTCCCCCCATCTGGAGTCCAAAATCTCCGTGACTTCGTTGATGCGCTCCTTCTGTGCCACTCCCGCGTGCCCTGTTCTGTCTCTGACCGGACTCGGCGCCGTTCCTGGTTCCTGGAACCTGTGCGGTGCCTTGTAGGGAGTGAGCACCGATCTGTGGAACACCGGATGCATTCTGGAACCCTCCGGAAGTGCCAGTCTGAAAGCTACCGGGTTGACCTGCTCTTCGACTTGGTAGGGCCCCAGTTGTTTATGCCCTAGTTTCTTCTTGGCCAACGACCTGGCCGGCACTGCGTGGGCTGCTAACCAGACCCAGTCTCCCACGTGGAGCTCTTCGCCAACCCTTCTGTGTCTGTCCGCTTGTACCTTGTATGCGTGTTTGGCCAGCTCCAGGTGGCGCCTCAGCTGATCGTGGACTTCCTGCAGCTCCGACGCGAACGCATCTGCCGTCTGCGGCTCCCCCTCCCCCATTCTTTCCAGTCCCGGGAAGGTTCTGGGGTGCCTCCCGTTGTTGGCGAAGAACGGCGTGACCCCCGTGGACACGTGCTTCGTGTTGTTGTAGGCGAACTCGGCAAGCGGCAGGTAATCCACCCACGTCGCAGGCTGTTGATTCGCATAGCATCTCAGGTACTGCTGCATGATGGCATTGACCCGCTCCGCTTGCCCGTTGGTCTGCGGGTGCCTCGCCGACGCCAGGTTGATCTTGACGTTTAGGAAGCCCATCAGCTTCTGCCAGAAATTCGAGATGAACTGCCGCCCGCGGTCGGACAGAATAGACCGTGGCAGACCGTGAACCTTGAACACGTGGTCTATGAACAGTTTGGCGGTTTGCTCCGCCGTGGCCACCTTAGCACACGGAATGAAATGGGCCATCTTGGAAAACAGGTCCACCACCACCAGCACTGCCGTCTTGCCCCTCGAGCTGGGCAGATCCGTGACAAAGTCCAGAGCCACCCTTTCCCAAGGTTCGACCGGAGTTTGCAGCGGTTCCAACAGTCCGGCCGGCGGTCTGTGCACTGGTTTGGCCCTCTGGCAGGTGTCACACCTTGCCACGTAGTCTGCGACCTCCCCTCTCATTCCAGGCCACCAGAAATCCCTGGCTACTAAGTCCACCGTCTTCTCCTTGCCAAAGTGCCCGGCCGTGGGCGCGTCGTGCAGCTGCTGCAGCACCTTGGCGCGAAGGTCGTCTCCCGGCACGTAGATGGCCCCTTTACGGATGAGCAATCCATCTCGTAGCTGGAAACCGTCGGCCACAGCCTTGCCCCTTTGCACCTCTGCCATCTTTGCTTGCGCGAAGGAGTCATCCTGCAACGCTCGTCGCACCGCCTCCAGGTCCACGGTGGCCGCGGCGCACGCCCATACTGTTGGTGCGAAGATGTGCATGGCTGCCGCTGGCGTTGCGTCCTCCAGATACTGTGGCTTACGGGAGAGGGCGTCCGCCATGATGTTAGTGTCCCCCGGGACATACTCTATGCGGAAGTCGAAGTTCGCAAAAAACTCAGCCCAGCGTATCTGCCTCTGGTTTAGGAATTGTGCCGTGCGCCAGTGCTCCAGATTCTTGTGGTCCGTGCAAACCTGCACCGTGTGCTTGGCGCCGATCAGGAAGTGCCTCCAGGCTTTGAACGCTGCATGAATGGCCAGCAACTCCCTGTCCCAGATGGTGTAGTTCTGCTCGGACTTGCTGAGCTTCCTGGAGTAAAACGCTCCCGGTCGCCACACCCCCTGCTGGTCCTTTTGCAGCAGGACCGCCCCCACGGCTCTGTCCGAGGCGTCTGTCTCCACCCTCATCGGCCTGCTGGGGTTGACGTGAAGCAGCTGCTCTTCCGACGCGAAGAGACGCTTGAGTGCCTGAAAGGACTGCTCCGCCTCCTCTGTCCAAACGAACTTCTTTTTCTTGGAGCTAAG
Organism: Podarcis bocagei; assembly: GCF_964188305.1. NCBI lineage: Eukaryota > Metazoa > Chordata > Lepidosauria > Squamata > Lacertidae > Podarcis > Podarcis bocagei. The sequence goes on from NC_138139.1 coordinate 1,254,336, forward strand.
CGTGTCTGTGATGGCCGCTGTCTGCATAGCGAAGCCCTTGATAAACTTGCGATAGAAGTTCGCAAAGCCGACAAACCTTTGGACCTCTTTCCGGTTGCGTGGGCTCTTCCAGTCCAATACCGCTCGAACCTTGGCGCTGTCCATGGCGAGCCCTTTGTCAGACAACTTGTAGCCCAGAAAATCCACCTCCGTCACGTCGAATTGGCACTTCTCCAGCTTGGCGTAGAGCCTATGTTGCTTTAGTCTGGTCAGCACTTCCTTGACGTGCCTGTCATGCTCCTGCTGCGATTCCGAAAAGATCAGGATGTCATCTAAGAAACAGACGCACGTCTTGTAGAGAAGTCCCGCCAACACGTGATGCATGAAAGCTTGAAAAACGTGGGAGCCATTTTGCAGTCCAAAAGGCATAACTCTGTATTCGTAGGTACCCAGTGGCGTGAACATGGCCGTCTTCCACTCATCTCCCTCCCGCATGCGAATGAGGTTGTACGCCCCTCGCAGGTCTAATTTGGTGAACACTTTTCCCTTCCGCACCTTCGCCAGGAGGTCGTCGATTCGGGGCATGGGGAAGTCCGACGGCTTGGTCACACTGTTTAAAATGCGATAGTCCACGACCAGTCTTTTTTGGGGCGTGTCTCGCTTTTTAACAAAGAATACAGGACTGCCCCCCGCTGCCTTGGACTCTCGGATGAAACCGCGCTCCAAATTATGATCGATGAACTCTTTGAGTTCCTGCAGCTCGTCCTCCGACATGGAATACAGTTTCCCTTTAGGCAGCGCCGCCCCCGGCAGCAGGTCAATTTTGCAGTCATATGGTCTGTGAGGGGGTAGCCTGTCCGCCTCCTTCTCGCAGAAAACTTCCAAAAATTCTGCGTACTTGTGGGGAATCGCTTGCAGCGTGCCTAGCAGCAGCTGTGACTCCTCTTCCTCTCCTTCCTGCCGGTGCACGATGCAGTGTTCAGCACAAAAGGAAGAGCCGAAGACCAGCTGCCTCTGGTACCAAGCCAGCGTTGGGCTGTGCTTGTCCAGCCAACTCATTCCCAATACAATGGGCGTATCCGATAGTTGAGTGACATTGAAGCTGATGACTTCTTTGTGATTCCCAAGTCGCATCGCCATTGGCGGCGTCTGCTTCACCACTTGCCCCCCTAGCAACTCCCTGCCATCCACCGCGACAACCTGCAGGGGCAGTGTGGCCGGCAGCAACTGTATAGCGTGCTTGTCGACAAAGTCCTGCCCTATAAAGTCCGCGTTGCTGCCCGAGTCCACTGTGATGGGCACGTCCATGGTGATTCCATTGGGCAGCTGGAGAGATGCGGTGAGCCTCACCACTGGTTTGGGCGGGAGGGGGTTCACGGGCTGTAAAATCTCTGGGGACTGCGGCACTAACACGTCTGGCTGGGCCCCAGGGCCTCTTCCTCCAGCCAGACTGCTTCGTTTCCCTGCTGTGTTTCTCCTTGCTGCGTTGCTGCAGTCACCATTGCCGAGGCTGCAGTGAGCTTGTGGAGCCTCTGGGGACACTCTTTCGCCATATGCCCTGGCTCCCCACAGACGTAACACTTCCTGTTCCCTCTAGGAGGCTTCGCTTTCACTGCTGCCGGTGCTAGGGCTCTGGTTGCTGACTGAGCCCTTGCACCTCCAACCTCCATAGGTTCGGCTCCTCCTCCTGGCGGAGGCGTGGATTGCGCCCGCGCTGCTTCTCTGGGAAGGAAGGAGGGGCCCCTGGCTGGTTCGCGCCCTCCACGCCCTTCGTCCCTGCTCCACGGGCGTTCTTCCAGCCTCACCCCCACTGCCAGTGCCCTCTGAACGACCTCCTGGGTGGTTCGGGGTCTCTCCCCCCTTGCGATCTCATCTTTAATCGAGCTGTGCAACCCCTCCCAAAAGAGGTCTCTTACAGGGGCCGAATCTCTGTCCCACTCCAGGGCACTGACCAAGGCGAAAAAGCGGGCATGGTACTGCCTGACGCTGGCCCTCCCTTGTCTTAGCCCATGCACCTCCTTCCGGGCAAGATCCACGTCAATGCTTGATAAAAAACACCCATCCATCGCTTTAATAAAGGCATCTGCATTCTGGAGCGCCGGATCCTTATCTCTCCATAAATTGCGTAGCCATGCTTTAGCATCCCCATGCAAATGAGACATGATGAATCCCACTCTCTCTTGCTCATCTCTAAAGTCTTTATGCAGCAGTTGCAGTGCGCACAGTACGTCTGCTCTAAAGTTGGGATACTGTTGCAGGTTCCCATCGAAGTGAGAGACCAGCCCGCCTGTTCGTCTCGCCAACCCAATTCCCTCCTGCCGGGGTGTCTGCTTTGTCAGCACGTCTAACCTGACCTGGAGATCCCTGCAGGCGGCAGCTGCCTCCTCCTCTCTCTTCCTGGATGCGAGAGCCTCGGCAGTCAGTTGTGACACTGCTTTTCTGAGTTCCTCTATCTGCTGCTCAGTCGTCATGTTGTCTGCCGTTTGTGAGCTAGCTAGTAGGCACCTGCTTCTCTCCTCTCCTCGAGGCTGTAGATGCCCACAATTTTTGTGAGACGGAGCTTACTGTCAGAGCTGCTTCAAGATCCTAGCTCACAGAGGATCACGCTAGCCAGCGGTCATTAAGTAAAAGTCTTTATTGAGTTACAGTTTCCATTCTCAAGCTGCTACTTGCAACTCTACGTCTAATGGCTAGATCGGCGAAGCTCCGTCTGAGTCTCCGCCCCTTGTGCACCAACTTAATATCCTAGCCCTGCTCCACCTTTTCCGCCTGACTGTCCTCCTCTGGGTCCCTCTACCCCCCGGGGTTTCTTCCTTCCTGGATTCTTCTGACGCTGACCCGGACCCTCCTGCCTCCTTGCGCCGGGCTTTAGGACCTGGTTCCCTTTCCGGGCTGCTTACTGCGCCGCCTTCCTCTGCATTTGAACTTGGCGCGCGCGCCCAGCCTTCCACTTTCCTCTTAACCGTTTCTTCGCTCCCCGATGGAGGTGTGGCCACTCCTGACTCATGCCCTCCCTCCTGTGGTGAGCTGCCAGCGCTTGCCCCCTGGCTCCCTCTTTCTTCCCTGCTCCCTGGCGGTGACGCTGGTCCCGATTTCCAACTGCTCTCCCCTGAGTCCCCTCTGGCTCTATCTTCCTGGGGTGCCCCCCTAGACTCCCCCCTTGCCCTGGCCACTGGTGCTCCTTTCTGTGAATCCTCTGATTCACTGGAAAGACTAGGAGATCTCGGGTCGTCGTCATCACTCATCTTTTCTTCTGCCTCCTCCCCTTCGCTCTCTGTTTCCTCCCTTGGCCTTGCCTCTGCTCCTAAACCCCTGACACCATGCAAGAAAACATCTTGCTTGTTGGAGAGAAAGGTGCACTTTATGCCATAGGAGCCAACTCCGAGGGGTCAAGGTCCTTTCGCCCTCCCAAAAATATTTGAAGGGGCTCCCCCCCAGTTGATGGGTAGTGCCATTTAAATGGTGTGTGTGTGCTGTGCCATGTGATTGTTTATGCAAGGTAGGGCTTACCTGCCCCCCATATTTTATTCAAGTTGGCACCCCTGCTCCCTGCCATGCTAGTTGTCTAGATGCAGGGAAACATTCACAAATATGATCTCTCAGCTGCTGTAATGGGAAGGTGGTGGTTCATTTTACCACCTTAGGATTCTAGAGCTTCATTCGCATCTCATTCTGTGGGGGACTCTTTCCTTTTGTGTGGGGGTCAGCCATATTTCCAGACTGCACTGGGGTAATAAAAATCCTTAAGAGGCCTTCAAGAATGACAGTGACCATTTCAGTTTGGAGCAGCAGGGAAGGGTCTAGCAGAGGTTCAAAATAATAATAATAATAATAATAATAATAATAATAATAATAATAATAATAATAATAATAATTTATTTATTTATTTATTTGTACCCTGCTTATCTTGCTGGGTTTCCCCGGCCACTCTGGGCGGCTTCCAACAAAGATTACAAATACATTAAAACATCAGTCATTAAAAACTTCCCTAAACAGGGCTGCCTTCAGATGTCTTCTAAACGTCAGATAGTCGTTTAGCTCTTTGACATCTGATGGGAGGGCGTTCCACAGGGCGGGCGCCACTACCGAGAAGGCCCTCTGCCTGGTTCCCTGTAACTTGGCTTCTCACAGTGAGGGAACCGCCAGAAGGCCCTCGGAGCTGGACCTCAGTTTCCGGGCAGAACAATGGGGATGGAGATGCTCCTTCAGGTATACTGGGCTGAGGCCATTTAGGGCTTTAAAGCACCAACACTTTGAATTGTGCTCAGAAATGTACTGGGAGCCAATGTAGGTCTTTCAAGATTGGTGTTATGTGGTCTCGGCGACTGCTCCCAGTCACCAGTCTGGCTGCCACATTCTGAATTAGTTGTAGTTTCCAGGTCACCTTCAAAGGCAGCCCCACGTAGAGCGCATTGCAGTAGTCCAAGCGGGAGATAACCAGAGCATGCACCACTCTGGCGATGCAGTCCATGGGCAGGTAGGGTCTCAGCCTGCGTACCAGATGGAGCTGGTAGACAGCTGCCCTGGACACAGAATTAACCTGCACCTCCATGGACAGCTGTGAGTCCAAAATGACTCCCAGGCTGCGCACCTGGTCCTTCAGGAGCACAGTTGCCCCATTCAGGATCAGGGAGTCCTCCACACCTGCCTGCCTCCTGTCCCCCCAAAACAGAACTTCTGTCTTGTCAGGATTCAACCTCAATCTGTTAGCTCTCATCAATCCTCCAACCGCCTCCAGACATTCACACAGAACCTTCACTGCCTTCACTGGTTCTGATTTGAAAGAGCAGAACCACTGTATGACAGTGCCGCGAGCTCTCAGCTCCTCTGGACTGCCCAGAAGGATGTTATGATCGATGGTGTCAAAGGCATGTTGTGTGCAGGCATTGGAAATGACATGCTGTGCAGGTCTGCACTTTCTGACTGTGCATCTGGGACAGATGTTTTGCACCTCTAGATGTTTGCCGAACTAAACTCCCATCTGCCCCAGCAAGCAGGGCCAACGGCCAAGGATGTTGATGATAATAATATTATATAATTTTTATTTATTTATACCCCGCTCATCTGGCTGACTTGCCCACCCACTCTAGGCGGTTTCCAACACAAAGAATAATCATAATAATAAAACATCAAACATTAATAGTAACAATCTGATCCTATATAAATAGTCACAATATCTTTAAAATAAACAACCTACATCAAATAAAGCAAAATTCAACAATCCACTAAAATTCAATAGTAAACAGCAAAATCAAACATCAAATAATAATTAAACTGTTTAGTAATTCTTTATTGTAATAAATATAATCTATAACATTGGTCAACAACAAATTTGTGTTTTTTCAGTTGATTTAGGACGAATCTGATGCGCTGAATCCAAAAATCACATTGGTTTTGCTCAATCAGGTCAAGTTTTTGAGCTATGGCCATGTCTTTTTTATGTTTTTGTTCACATGTACGCTTGTGTGGAGCATTTTAGAAGAAGTTGGTGGGGGTAAAATGCCATGTCGAATAATTGTTTTGATTGGAAATGATTATTTTAATGACAAGAAGTATTCAGGTCCGATAGTTCTGGGTGATTATGTCGAAAAGGGATCAGTTTGAAGTCATAAAACCTCGAAATCTTCCATAAATTGGTGCGGCTGGGATCAACAGAAAGAACCGGAGCAGCCTCAAGTATCCTAATCTTCAATCAGCACGTCGTCCTGTAGCTCATTGTGATGAAATTCCAGTGCCTATCTTCAGAGAACTTCCTGACATTAGTGATGAAGATGCCTCCAGTGTTGAAGGACATGAAGAAGAAGAAGTGGTTCTTGAAGATGATGCTCCACATCCATTTTCCCAGAAGGAGTTGGATGATCTAGTTCGCGACCTCAGCTTGTCGAAGGACTCTGCCAAACTGTTGGCATCCAGATTGAAGGAAAAAAACCTCCTCTCTGACAGTGCTCGCATCAGCTTCTTCCGCAACAGGCATCAAGAGTACCTCCGTTTTTTCTTGGAAGAGAAGGACTTGGTGTACTGTGCAGATATTGCACAGCTTCTGCTCAAGCTTGGAGTGCCACAGTACGAACCCAAAGATTGGAGACTGTTCATTGACAGCAGCAAACGATCACTGAAATGTGTTCTGCTACACAACGGCAACCATTTTGCCTCTATACCCCTGGCTCACTCGACTACACTGAAGGAGAACTATGAAGCGGTGAAGTATGTGCTGGATAAAATTGGTTATGATCAGCATAAGTTGTTTATTTGTGTTGACCTGAAGATGGTGAACTTTTTGTTGGGACAACAGTCTGGCTTCACCAAGTACCCATGTTTTCTGTGCATGTGGGATAGTAGGGACCGTGCTCAGCATTACACGAAGAAGGACTGGCCTGTGCGGGAGGAATTGGTGCTTTGCAAAGAAAGGAACGTCATCAACGACCCTCTGGTGGACAGAGACAGAATACTCTTCCCACTGCTGCACATCAAGCTCGGCTTAATCGAGCAGTTCACCAAGGCTCTGGACAAGGATGGTGCATGGAGAAAGCTGACTCACAAGGAGAGCATTTGGCTAGGACATTTCCCCCTGATGTGCTTGGTTTCTATGTGCAGGGAATCCACACAACTCTTTTTATTTTTAAAAAACACACAACAGCAGACATAGATCAACATCACACAGAACACAACAAACAGTACATAGGGTAGGATCTAATGTTTGTCCTACTTAGAGTAGACCTGCTGAAGTTAATGAGCATGACTAACTTAGGTTTATTCAGTTTATTGGGGCTACGCTGAGTAGGACTCGCATTATTATTATTATTATTATTTATCCAATTCGTTCAACACAGAAATTTTGAATGTAACACTGGAAAAGAAAGATATTGTAAACTGCCCTATGATCCTTGGATTAAATTAAATAAAATTAAAATTAAATATAAAATAAATAGGAAAATAAAATAAAAGTAACATACAAAACCATTTGCTTACCTTTAGTATAAAATGGTAGAATTTAGAAAGGACTTTGCCATATGTTAGTTGTAGGTGCATAGCTTGGTTCTAAAGTGGTGCATCCATTATTTTCAGGTCCCCCTTTAAAAATAAGATAGTTGAACTTTCCATCTTAAAAATCCCTTGACATAACTTTGTAGGATAGGATTGAAAACTCATCTGAGTCTTTCCCCCTTTTCCCCTTACAGGCTCCCCATATGCCGTTTCCAGCCGCAATGACATAGATGGGAATGAAGTTGTGTATTCACTCGCGATGAGTCCTGGTGTGAACCCAGATAGTCTCTATTCTTTACCAGAGAGCAAATCAGATCCTGGAATGCAACCTGGAGAGAATGTGCAAGCAATTTATGCTGTGCCAAAGAAAGAGAGATCTTGAGTAGCGCCATGGATCGAATGTTAGCTACAGATGTGGAAATTCTGGCTTGATGTCTATGTCCACACTAACTATAAAGCCAGTGGCCATGGACGAGTGTCCTTGATCTCTCAGCTTCAGTCAGGAATAGGCCATAAACAGTCTTGGCTTCCCCCAGAGAATTCGGGTTGCTAGAAGATCCCTGTTTTGGCCCACAGAGCTACAGTTTCAGAGTTCCCTGTGAAGAGGAATTGATTGTTAAACCACTCTGTAAATTGTAGCTCCAGAGGCGTAATAGGGGGATCTCATAACATAGGGTTGCCATAAATCGGACACAAAAGGTTTTTGAGCTTTTTCGGGGAAAGTTGTTGAGCTTTGGAAGATTGCCCACAGAAAGTTGGCAACCCTATCATAACAGCACTCAGTGCCCTTAATGAACTACAGCTCCCAGAATTCTTGGGGGTGAAGCCAAGACTGTTTAAAGTGGTATCATAGTGCTTTTAATGTATGGTGTGCATGCATGCCTCCCTCAAGAACCTGTGGCCTTCCAGATGTGGACCCACCCTTCCCTTACACCCTGCTTGGGGGCTGAATAGGTTTTTTTTCGTAAGCCCCCAGTTGGCCTGGGGACTCACTCCTCTTTTTTTGCTGCCGCCATTCTGCTGGGAGTCCTGTTTTTGGATTGGTGTTCTGGACTGGTTTACTTGGCTTTCATTTTGGGCAGGAAAGACAAGTTAAGATCTGGTGGGGCAAATACCTGAGGCACAATTGGGTTAAGGGCACTCTTTGCCACCCTACACTGTCTTGACGTTGGGTCCTTTGGGATGTCCTTTGGCCTTGGCAAGTGCCTGGGCGTGAACTCCAGCCCGGTGGTGCCACAGTGCGCTTGTCAGGTTCACATGCCCATGGGGACAGCATCTTAGGGGTGGGCAGGGCCAGAGGTGGATGTGGTTGAGGCAATTGTTGTGACTCTTCCCTTTATAGAACAGGCTACTTACCAGCCATGCAAAAGTCAGAGGTTTCTGCTTACACCCCCATCTAGGCAAGCAACAGGCGTTGTTCCAAGAAGTGTGTCAAAGAGAGATCTTTCCCAGTCTGCATCTGTATTGGAACTGTTTTAAATATGTTTTTATTATTTTTATTACTTTGTTGCTTGGTGTTTTCTACCTTGAATGCCTTTAGGAGGAAGGATGGGATATAAATTTAATGAACAAATAAAATTTAAATAAATAAATAAAGCAAGTAAGTTGAGTTTGATTACCATCACCATCAGGGTTCTGGGACACATTTCAGCCTGGCAAAAGCACTCAAGGAGGGGATGGAGCAGAGCTGGAGAGGGTCTGGTCTGGGAGAGGAGGGGCAGCCTGTGAAGGGTTTGGGAGGCCGCACAGGGCTCATCCACACACCTGCTGCTGCTGCTGCTAGTCCCATGGCTGCAAAACACGGGCCCAAGCAGCAGTGTAGCTAGCTGCTCAGGTGCCCGGGGTGGCACACATGCCCTGCAGCCGGAGGTGGAATGAGCCGCCCACGGGGGCAGGGCGAGTCTCAGCCGTAGGACGGCTGAGGCGGTGGGCAGACGCAAGCCCCACGGTGTGGCACCCAGTGCCCCCCGCCTCACCTAGCTACCCCTGTGCCTTCATGATCACCTAAGTGTGGACCTCCAAACATTCCCAGAGCCCTCCCCCCATTGCTCTTGCTCCCTCCCATAGGAGCTTATGGAGAGGGGAAGAAATGGGGCCGGCTGGTGGGTTTCTGGCTTATTGCAGAGATTCAAAAGCCGCTTTTTAGGGCAACGAGCCTCCAAAGGCGGCTTCCACCTTGCAGTCATAAAACCCAGAGCAACCCAGACCCACCAAACGTATTAACTCACTCCCACACCGCCCCTGACAATACCAGAAAAGCAGCCCTCATGGAAACCCGTCCCAAGCAGCCTCAGCCCATTTCAACCCGATCAAGCCTTGGAAGGTTTTCTAGGCGGCTGAAACCTGGCAGGAAGATCCCTGCCGCCCCTCCTGGCTCCGGGGGCAGCCTCGCTCTCTGCCCGGCTGGCCGCGCAGGGACTCTCCTGGTTCCTGCGGAGGGAAGCGGTTTTCCTCCGCAGAGACTTACTGTGCCAAAGTGAGCAGGCGAGGGAGACGGAGAGGAGGAGGCAGCTTAGGCAGATTCATGGAGGAGAGGAGGCTACTAGCCAGAAAGGCTGTGCTCTGCCTGCAAAGTTGGAGGCAGCAATGCTTCTGGTTTCTGGAAATCACGCGAGGGGAGAGTGCGCCTGCAGTGGCTTAGGAAGGGGCGTGCGGTGGGTGCCGGGGCTATTTTTTGTCACCCTCCTCAGTGATGACACCTGGGGTGGCCTGCATCCCCCTTCCTAGCCACTGGGTCCAAGTGGTTTTCCGCTTGTCCCGCCACTTTCCCAGGAAAAACCCACTCTTCAGCCCCAAAGAGCAGGTTTCCCTGGGTGAAAGCGGTGAGACAAGCAGAGGTTTGGATCGGCCAATAGAGAGGCTGGGGGGGGGGAGAGTACATTTGGTCCCCAGGATTGAGGTTCCCTAGGTTCTGCCTTATATTTGCAGAAGTTCGTTATGCAATTATGCAGAAGCATAATTTTTGCCTGAAGATTGCTCTTTCCCCTCCCAGTAGTAGGAAAAGCTGTGAAAGCAAAGGGATAACAGTTCACCTCCAACAAGAACATCAGTGAGTGGCAAAATCCTCCTATAAGGCTCCATTTCACAGCTTCTGCTAGTTCTTTTTCACAAGCTGTATTCTGCCTGAAGGCTAAAGAACCTTTTTCAGAGAAACAAAACCTGATTTCTTTATTATATTACTCATTTGGATAATATACTGACATGATTTTTAAAAATGGAATGCTTCTTCAAAGCAACTATCCAAAAGGCTACCTGGAGATGGCGAGGTGGATTTTATTTCTGGACCACTAGATGCCACCCTCACTCTTGCTAGAAAGCTAAGCTTTCCTTTCCTTTCCCATGGGAATAATATTCTGATTTCTGCACATCTGGAAATCCCAGGTGCTCCTCTCCCCTGCCAAGGGGTATTGGACCATTTCCCTCCTGCTGCCCTTGCAATATTCCTGAGGTGTGCTCCTCCCTCTGGGACTTCAGGGCAATAGTGGCCAGGAGGGGAAGGACTAAGCACCCACCTTGCTCACCGCGTCTCCCCTGCAAATCCTTCTTGTCATTTTGAAGTGAAATGCACCTGGCATAGATGTCAACTGGATGCCAAACATTTGATTCTGGCATTGGGGAAGCTTTGTAAAAGTGTTTAATCACCTCCCCGCGGGCGGATCCTGTGCATTTTTACCAGTCAGTGCACTGCCTCAGGTCTGCAAGCAATCCTGCATTCCTCTGCTTGAGAGTGAGCAGTTCCTTCTGTCTAACCATGCATTTACCTTTATTGACATTGCAACCCTAACCATGTCTGCTCAGAAGTATTATGGTAATTCAGTGGCACTTAATTCCAGTTAAGTGGGGTTAGGTAAGAGGGGCTCTTCATGCTTACCTGGGAGTAAGTCCCCTTGGCTTACTTCTCAATAAATATGCATAGGATTGTGCTGTGAATGTGTTAAGAGTACAGTGGTACCTCGGGTTACAGATGCTTCAGGTTACAAAGGCTTCAGGTTACAGACTCCGCTAACCCAGAAATAGTACCTCAGGTTAAGAACTTTGCTTCAGGATGAGAACAGAAATTGTGCTTCAGCAGTGTGGCAGTAGCAGGAGGCCCCATTAGCTAAAGTGGTGCTTCAGGTTAAGAACAGTTTCAGGTTAAGAACAGACCTCTAGAATGAGGTACCACTGTAATAATATTCCAAATTTATATAACTCTGAATATTCAGCGTTTCACATACATTATCTTATAGTAATGTATCTACTGCATAATGGATTTGTGTGTGCATTTATATATGCAGTTGTTTTATGGATATTTTTATTGTATTGTGAAATCATTTCAAGATGCTTCATTGGAAATGCTTCATAAATAAAATACTGGTAAATAAAATACTACCACGGCTGCTGCTACTACTAATTCTTTCAGCAGAGTATTACAGCCTCCTCATTGGGGGTGGGGGTGGGGTGGGGCTGAGAGTCTTCAGCTTGCATAAGATCAAGAGGTGAGTTAATGGAAGAGGCAGGATTTGAATGGATAACTTCTTGGTCTGCAGCTCTGTTTCTTAGCCACTGCTGCACCAGCTAGAGCAGGCCCGGCCTCTTTCATCAAGGTGGAGTGCCCCTTAAGTGGCTTTGACAATAAGTGCATTTTAAAAATGTAAAGGCTGTATCCAATGTAAAGCTCCCGTAAGTTAAAGTCACTTAGTGGCATTCTTCTTGCGGAACATTGTTGCATGTTGCAAAATGCAAGTACAGTGGTGGTTGTTGTTGTTTAGTCGTTTAGTCGTGTCCGACTCCTCGTGACCCCATGGACCAGAGCATGCCAGGCACTCCTATCTTCCACTGCCTCCTGCAGTTTGGTCAGACTCATGTTTGTAGCTTCAAGAACGCTGTCTAACCATCTTGTCCTCTGTTGTCCCCTTCTCCTTGAGCCCTCCATCTTTCCCAACATTAGGGTCTTTTCCAGGGAGTCTTCTCTTCTCATGAGGTGGCCAAAGTATTGGAGCCTCAGCTTCACGATCCACTGAGGTACCACTGTACATTACCAACAATGAGAATCAGCTGCTACGTGAGAAGCTTTCACTAAGGCAGCTGTTGTGTTGGCTTCCCTTTTAGTTATTAAATATAACTTCTTATTCATGTTTTTTTTCTTGGCTTCCCTTTTAGAGCAACCTTTAAACTCTGCCAGGTATTGGTGCAATGGGGCTCTTGGACTATCATAGAATCGTAGAGTTGGAAGGGACCCCGAGGGTCATCTAGTCCAACTCCCTGAAATGCAGGTATCTCAACTAAAGCATCCATGAGAGATGGCCACCCAAACTCTGCCTAAAAATCGCCCATGCAGAAGAGTAGCGGTCAGGGAATGCGCCATACAGTCTTAAGCAAAGTGAGGAAAGTTAAAAGGCCAGTGTGCTGTATGTGTCAAACAAGGAGCTGGAGGACCACAGTTCAATCCCCACTCGGCTATGAAGCCCATGGAGTGATGCTGTGCCAGTCACTGACATGAGGACACAGAACGCTGCTTTGTATGGCTCAGGCCACTGGTCCACATGGCTCAGTATTGACAACACTGGCTGGCAGCCGTTCTCCAGGTTTTCAGACAGGGAAGCCCCCTAGCCCTACCTGGAGATGTCCCTGGGGATGGAACCCAGGACTTGATGTGGGCAAAGCAAGTGCTCTCCTGCTGAGCTAGGAGGGCAGGGGGAGAACCACGTCCACTTCTCTGAGCTCCTCAGGAGAAAGGCAAGATATGAAATGCAATGGAAATAAATATATAAAGCAAACCTTTGACTGGTTGACATAGCTAAGAAATCTGTCAATTTCAGTTTCTTTCTGTTTCACATTTTTCCATTTGCCTTATTTGCACATCATTGTATTTTTCTTTTTAAAAATCCTCATGACAATTTGCCAGCAGTTTCGTACACAATTAAAATATGCACATTTTTGTATCCAGTTGTGCCTAAGATACACATTTTTTTAGGCAAGAAATTCTCCTAATATAAGACACTCTTGTCTGTTTCGATTCAAATATACATATTTCTCCCTTATATATGCATCTTTGAACATATTGTTGGGTTGGAGAATTGCACTGCAAAATTAATAGAAGTACAGGCTCATGGAACCAAAGAATTATAGAGTTGGAAAGGGCCACAAGGGTCATCTAGCCCAACCCCCTGCAATGCAGGAATCTTTTGCCCAATGTGAGGATTAAACCTATGACCCTGAGATTTAGAGTTTCATGCTCTACCAACTGAACTACCCCTCATAATATGCAAGTGTTTGTATGCAATTCCGCCTTTAAATGTGAACCGAATTAAATCTCTCCCTCATGCCCAGAGAAGGAAGGCTCAGAGCCAGGGGACTGGTGGTGGGACACCAGGGAGAGGGCAGAGGGAGAAGAGTGGAAGGAGTTGTTGGAGGCTGAAGGGGCAACAGGATTTGGTGAGCAAGGAGAGCCTGTGACAGAGAGCAGTTCTGACTCAGAGGCTGAAGCAGAGGTGGGGGTGGGGCAAAGGCTGCAGAAGAACACAGATTGTCCTACTGTGACAAGCTCCCCTCCCCACTTGTCTCCAAGGACACACAGAGTGATGCACAGAGTGGAACAGAGATTGGAGATGCCCCGTTGCAGTTTGAGACTGCTTGGGAAACTTCTGGCAAAGTAGGAGGCTTGGAGGTGGGTGAAGGTGGAGAACCTCAGTCCTGGCAACTGCTCTACTGGGGCAAAACTTGCTGGGATGTATTGCTGAGTTGTATGCCGTTTCTTTGAATAAAGAGTTAGCTTCTCTGAGAAACTCTTGCTACTTGCTTGCTGACCTGCGTCTGATATATTTGCAGTTGTAAAAGCAGGAGAATGCAGAAGGTCCATGGCTCAACCCCTGACCTCTCCGATTAAAGAGAAGCAGGTAGGAGATGCCACTCGCAGTCAGAGCAGAGAAGCCGAGGCTGCAGAGGCCTTCTGGATGTTGCTGAACTACAACTCCCACCAGCCAAATGTTCCCCATGCCTGACATAGATAAATAGTTTGACCAAGTACAAAGCAGCTTGGAAATAATATCTTCAAAGTCTCTTCGGCCTTACAATGCAGCCATTTCTGAGGAACCAAGAACTCTCAGAGCTTGCATACAGTTCACTGCCAATGACTCAGACACATCAACATCAATGCCAAGGGGTGCTTCTGCTTCACAGGCAGCTGCTATCCACCCCTCCCCAAAGCAAGACAGAACTGTTAATTAAAAGAAAAAGAAACAAAATCAAACCTCCTTGATATTTCAAGTTGGTCTGCTGCATGCTGAAAGTGTTTCCTGTCCGCTACATTTTCCTCTTACAAGAGAGAGCAAACCTGCTGGCTGCTCCCTTTCTTCCTGACACCCTGAAGCCACAGCTGACACAGACAGCATCAAATGCAGGCAGTGGCGTAGCATGGGTTGTCAGCACCCTGGGCAAGGCAAGTAATTTGCGCCCCCTAACCTGGGGCAAGGCAAGTAATTTGCGCCCCCTAACCCCTAACCTGCCGCCGCTGCCAGCTTCTTCTTGCTGCTGCCTGGTCTGGTCTGGTGTGGTTCTCTCCCACGCTCAGCGCTGCGCTGGGCGGCCGCTGCACTGTCCCTCCCCCAGATAGTCCCTCGATCTCTCTCCGCACCGCACGCCTGGCACCCACCCCCTCCACAGTGGGTGGCGACCCGGCGGCTCGGATCGGATTCGCACAGCCAGCACTGCAGTGAGAGAGAGTGAGTGAGCCAGGTAGGGGCAGAGAGCTGCGAGTGCGAGCGTGCCCCCCCAGATGTTGCGCCCGGTGCGGCCGGCCCCCCCTGCACCCCCACGCTACGCCACTGAATGCAGGCACTCAGGGGTGCCAAGTATGAGATTGCTCTGTAACCATCACATCTTAAAGAAAAATGTATCCATGGTTTTTAGATCCGAAAGCTCTGATCCAGCGTGCATCATTAATTCAAGGAATCTATTCAAAACCATCCATAGGAGCCAAAAAATAACCTCACTAGATGCTTTTAACACAACACTTTGTCTCCAGCAGTGGTCATTCAGATGCTTTCTGATGAATATGTATTTGCAGACCTGAAAATTGTGATTCAATGTGCATCAATGTTTCCATGAGTTAAAGAAAGTACCAGGGGCATCATCTCACTCTCAGGATTGTGGGTGCCCACCACCTGCATGTAGTGTGTGTGATGTCACACACACAGCGTGCAATGTTGCATCACATTTTGGGAGGGGCTCCTCTTCCTCCTCCTTCTGCAGTCAGTGAGGCACCCTTTTCTGGCTGTGGAGGGTGGAGCTGAACTGCTTCTCTCTCGGAGGCAGCACCACAGAGGCTGGCTGGCTGCATCTCTCTGGCTTTCCTCATTGACTTTGTGGGTGCCCAGCTCCCACAATTATATTATTGTGAGTGCCCATGTACCCAGGGCCCCCTGGAGTTGGCTCCTATGGAATGTACCTTTCACACCAACAGTATCTCCAAGGGGAGGGTTTTATACAACCAGGGCACCACGCCAGTGACCAACCAGTGGTCAAGCAGCTGCGTGCCAGCAAACAAGACCCAAGCGTAAGAGAAGGTTCCCTTCCTGTGGTTTCCAGCAACTAGTGTTCAGAAGCATTGCTGCCTCCACCATTCGAACATAGCCAGTGTGGCTAGTTAGCATCCATAGCCTTATCCTCCATGAATTTGTCTAGTCCCCTTTTAAAGTTGTCTAGCTTGGTACCCACCACAGCCTCCTGCAGAAGGGAGTCCCATAGTTTAACTATGCACTGCATGAAGATGCACTTCCCTTTAATCTGATACCATGCCCTAGGTGGGGTGTCAGCTGGAAGTGAAGAGAGCTACATCTAAGCAAGGTGAGCTGACACCACCCACTGATGGGCAGGATATGCCCTGCAAGTGCTCAAAGTGACTTCTTGCCCTTCCTCCCGTTTCCCCCAAAAGGCTTCCACTGCCCAGATATTGCCAGATATCAGAACAACAATGTTTCTATTTAAATCAATGGGACTGGAAAGTGCATCATTTTGGCTACAGCATGTGCAGTGAGATTAATTGACTGAATAGAATGGGCTCCTCAAAACCAAATGCATTGGAATCTGGAGCAAAAGAGCCACAGACAATCCACTTCCAAATTAAAGAATTGCAAATGCAGAATAATCAATAAAACATCATTGATGCATGAATTATAGGCTGGCCATGAACACGTTTTTGTTGTTTAAAAATTAAAGTACTTATATGGATCACTATCCCTGCTGGCTGCAGTAGATTAATTCTCTTTAATGCATTTTGTTATCTTTCAGTTTTAATGGCTATTGAACTTAAATTGGCAAGGCTTTTAAGCAGCATGAGCCTTACGTTTTTTATTCTGCAGAGCTCCAGAGTCTGGTTCAAGGGACAGGAGGGCATGAAACCTGAGGCTGCTGGCTTGGAGAGCCGTACAACAAAATTCAAGGAAGTGTGAATTTCAAAGGATGGCAGTATGTTGATTCTTACATTGTTTCAGAAAGTGTGAATTAGCTGGGCTCAACTTTAAATGCAAACTGAATTGAATTTCTCCCTCACTTCTACTCCCAGGATTGTCGTCCAGTGTCTGAGTGCATGAGAACCTAAGAAGAGCCTTTAGCTGGATCAGGCCAATGGCCCCTCTAATCCAGCCTCCTGTTCCCACAGTGGCCAACCAGGTGCCCCCAAGGGAAACTGGCAAGGAAGGCCTGAACACAAGAGCAGAGGCAGCCACTGAGGTCAGCAGCCATCCATAGCCCTCTCCTGCTTTGGCCCTGAGAACAGGAAACAAAAATGATGGAGCCAAAGGTGATTCAACCAAGTAATGTCTAAAAAGGGAGGGACACATACTGGCGTAAAATGTGCATAGAATGCATGTACTATGGAAAATCACAGACAAAAATGTGTTACATCAAGGAAATATATTAGACAAGATTGCCTAGAAAAATGTGTATATTAGGAGAGCATCATACTAAAGTGCTGATGAATTTTCATGATGATTTTTTTAAAGAAAAAGAAATTGTAAACTGATGTGACAATGTGGAAAATGGAACTTCAGTTTGGCAAAAGGGGAAACTGAGAAAGAAACGAAATGGACAGGTTTACCATCCCTGCTCGTAAGGGAAGTTATGCTGAGAAATGGACGTGCCTCTAAAGAAGGATAACAACAGGAGGACTCAAAGAAGGAACTTTTGGAAACTCAAGGCAGTAGAAACATAAGATGATTGGACCCCACTGAACTTGAAGCATGGGAAGCCCCAACAAAAATGTATAATTTGGCAAAATATTTGGACTTTATGATATATATTTGTATAATTTGGAATATTTAATGTGATTTGATTGGATTGTTAAAATGGAAAACTTAATAAAAATTATTATATAAAAAAGAGAGAAGTGGACGTGCTTCTGGTCAACTCAGAGGAAGACCAGGCTGTTCTGAGGCCCCCAGGGCTTTGCTTGCAGAATGTTAGTCTAATCAGCGGAAGAAAATATAACTACAGATATCTGACAATGATACATTGGAAAAGCACGGACGTTGATGCACCTCCAAATGCTTGAATTATCTCTTGCTTCTAGACTAATTAAAAGTATCACACTGAGCCCTTGACCCCTGCTTGACAGAGGAGGCTGGCAGCGCTTTGTGTCTAGGAGGCAGATCTTGAGCTACCTTCATTCTCTGTTGCCTGTGCCTGCTGAGTCTGTGCCTACATTGTCTCTAGTATTTCTTGCCTTTTGAAGATCCCCAGTTAAAATGTTGACGGTCTAAGTTGCTACAGTTGGCACCATCAGCAGGCGGCTTCTTGCCCCAGTCCTTGGAAAGCCGGAGTGGGAAATGGCTATATGTAAAAAGGAAAGAGTCACAGTCATTTTCCTGCCCACTTTGTCTGTGGCTCCACTGGAATGTCACCCCCAAAGTGTTGTGCCAGGGATATGTGACCCTTGGGCTGAAAAACGACCTTCAGCTCTGCTTGCAGGTCTGCCAGCTGGAAGTGGAAGCATCATTCAAAAAGAGCAGCACAGCTGTCTTGATTTTCTGGAAGCTGAACTCCACTGTTGTTGGGTTTTTTTAAAACTGACTTTCAGTCTAAATATGGTGTTCAGCCTGTGGATGTTCGGCTTGGATGAACAACCGGTAAATAACAATAGATGCAAAGCCGGAAAGAACCAGGTGAACACCAAATGTCACACTAGGGGGCAGCACTGAACCATGGATTCTTCCTTCACCTCCTGCTGCTTGTTGAGGGTCTTGTAGTTTTGGTTTGCAGGATCACAAATGGAAATATTAGAAGTATATCTCACAGCTACGGCAAAATAATCTCCAACATTGTGAGATGCAGATGATGAAGGCACCTGTGTGTCTCTAGGGGCTGGCTCAATCTTCCTCCTGATTCAGGTATTTTTCTTTCCCCAAACTGTGTTTATGTGCCCCTCTCTCCCTCCCTCCCTCCCTCCCTCTCCAGACACATATACAAGAGGAAATATGATATAATTCAACTCCAATCACACAGTTTCAGATGAAAGTATCTGAAAGGCTGTAGTCATGCCAAGGACAAATTTTCCTTTTCGGCCTTTTAAAGACTACATTGCAAAACACCCTTAGAAACTTAGGGAGCTGCCTTATAGTGAGTGAGACCAATGGTCATAGGAGCCAGCCCTGCCAGTGGCCTGCCTAGCTCATTACTGCACACAATGGCAGGCAGTGGCTCTGCAGGGTTGCAGACCAGGGGACTCTCTAAGCCTTACCTGCAGAGGCCAGTAACCAGGTCTGTCACCTTCTGCATGCCAAGAAGTTGCCCACCCCTGGGCTACAACCCTTTCCCTTAAAAAAAGTCAAATGTGACCAGAGTGATGGAGGTAACTTCTACCTTGTCCAAGTAGGCATCTTCCTTCCTTCCTTCCTTCCTTCCTTCCTTCCTTCCTTCCTTCCTTCCTTCCTTCCTTCCTTCCTTCCTTCCTTCCTTCCTTCCTTCCTTCTGCAACTGAACAAAATGGGATCTGCTGTCTAGTTTGGGGCTGAATATGCAGCTTTCCCCCCTTCAAACCCACATGGGAGTTCAGTGCATAAAAAGCAGTCAATACAATCCTTCTTGGGAATTTTTTTGTTTATCCAGAAGGATTATATCCACAATGGTATGCTGAAAGTGAGCAAAAAACACGAGAGGAATTGTATTGTCATACTACAAGGCAGTTATTGGACTACAGCTTCCACCCCCCGACTCTTGGCAATAGGAACTTGGGCTGATGGAACTTTAGGGCTGCAAAGGTTGAAGGATGACATCCTATACAAACTTGCCTGGGGCCAAACACATTCAGACGTTCTTCTGGCTTACACTGTGGAGCCTCCTTTCTTCTCTTTGTGCATGCCTTTGAAGGGAAGAGTGGGTCAACAGTGACCTGTGTTTGCTGATGGGGTCAGATTCAGGGAGTTGGACGGTGCCTTGTAAGCCATCTACCCCAAAGACATGTTCAACACAGGAAATCCAGAATCAGGGCATTGTGGAAGTACAGATATGCTGGATGGGATGCTTGCACTCTGAATGCTATACGTAGGGCTGCCTCTGAAGATGGTTTGGAAAATTCAGCTTGTGCAGAATTTGGCAGCCAGGTTGCTCACTGGGGCAAGCCAGTTTGGGCATCTTACACTGATCCTGGTCTGACTGCACTGGCTACCAATTAGTTTCTGGGCCCAATTCCAAGTGATGGTTTTAACGTATAAAGCTTTAAATGTCTCAGGACTGCAATACCTCAAGGACAGCCTCCCTGCATATGAACCCTGCAAGCATCTTCTGAGGCCATGCTTTGTGTGCCTTCTCATTGAAAGGTCCAGAGGGTGGCAACATGAGAACGGGGCCTTTTCTGCAGTGACTCCCCATCTGTGGAATGCTCTCTCACTGGCAGCTTCTTTACATATCGTTACATGGCAGGCAAAAACGTTTCTCTGTAACCAGGCCTTTGGTTGATTGACATTCCGTGGCCTTTAAAAAAAACACACGTGTGTGTGTAGGGAGGTTATTTGTTTTTCATTTTATTATGCATTTTGTGTTCTCATTTTGTATTTTTATGTTGTGAACACTGGGCATGCTGTCTGCGGCTAATGGGAACTGGGATCCCAGCCACATCATAGAGCATCCTATGACTACTTGTTCCATGAAAGAACTCACCGTAATGCAATCTCAATTACACCATGAAAATTAACTCTCAGCTCTTGATCAACTGATTCTAAATTTTGGCAAACTTGGTACTAAGAAAGAAAATTAACTATCAGCTCTTGATCTACTGATTCTAAATTTTGGCAAACTCTGTACTAAGAAAGAAAAACCCAGGGAAGTTGCAGCCTCATTAAGGAGATGGGAATAGCAAAATGACCTAGCAGTCACAATTATTTTGGTTAGTCTTTCAGACACCCAATTGGTTCACACTAACATATGTGACACAACTACTGAGATTATTACAAATTTACTAAAGGCTTTTGGATTGACAAGCAAGCTTTCATATTGTGCTTGGATGAGAGATTTGTTTAAATTAAAGTTTGAACGCAAGAAAGACTGTTAACAACCACATGACAGAGTTCCTAGCTATCACTGAGAAGCTGGAACTTTTAAACTGGATGGTGGACTGAAAGTTTGCTACTTTTTGGGGTCACTAGGATAAAAATATGAGATATTTGCCACTCTCTTGGATGGTGAACCACAGTTAACCCTAACGGATGTAATTGGCCATCTGGGAGAGGAGTGTGCAGAGAGAAGTGAAATCTCTGCAGCCAGGAATGGAAAACCCAGTGATTCCAGCTATGTGTTGTGATCTTAGAGGAGAACCAAGGCTCCATCCAAAAGAGTTGCTGTTTCTGAAGTAACAAAGAGGGACACATATTCAAGTTTTGTGAAGCCCCCAAACCAGCAAAATCCCTTTCATTTAAGCACCAAATCAAAATAATGGGAACCACAACAAGAAGAGGAGTTTGGATTTGATATCCCGCTTTATCACTACCCGAAGGAGTCTCAAAGCAGCTAACATTCTCCTTTCCCTTCCTCCCCTACAACAAACACTCTGTGAGGTGAGTGAGGCAGAGAGACTTCACAGAAGTTTGACTAGCCCAAGGTCACCCAGCAGCTGCATGTGAAGGTGCGGAGATGCGAACCCAGTTCCCCAGATTACGAGTCTACCTCTCTTAACCACTACTCCATACTGGCTCTCAACAATGAACAAGAAAGCAATTTTCTTTTGCATGAGAAGAATCTAAATATAAACAATTGTGATGCAAAATCAAACAAATGCTTCAGTAATTCTGGATGTTCTTTGCATATGAGTTATGATGAAGATTTCTTTGGAGGCGTTGTCAGTATTACCCCATCAGTGGTTGACAGTATTCAAATTGCAAATGGTGAAACCATAAAGAAATGTGGTATAGGTTCAGGAACCTAAACTGCAAACTTAGCCATCAGTTGAAAGAGAACCATGTGAAACAGGTCCTATATGTCCCACAATTGAATTGCAACATGATCAGTGTGTCCACCTTGGACAGAAAAAGTATTCTTATACAGTTTGGAAATGGTAAATGCCAAGTAACCAAAGGTGGCAAATTGTATGCTGAAGCATATTTGTTTAATGGTATCTATAATCTTTCAGAACTCGAGAATGCAAACGTGGCACACATGTGCCAGAAGCAAGGAACAGACTTCCCTCAAACTCTGGCACAGAAAGTTTGGTCACATAGACATCAAAGCCATGGTGGAACTGCAATGCAATGAGCTTGCAACAGGAAGGTAAACCAAAATGCACCAGTCACAACCAAGTGTGTAAGTTGCTTCACTGAGAAGAGTGTTTAGCCTCTCCCCCGTCTGTGTACTGAACAGTGAAGCATCAGAGTGACACACGTAGCCTACCCTGCTGTACACTTAATGTTCCCTCCCTAGGGAAGAATAAGTCCATACTAATTTTTCTGGATGCTTTCTCAAGGGACAGTGTTGTATACGTTCTAAAGGAGAAAAGTGAAACAGTACAGATGTTCGGAAATTACATGACCATGGTGAGCATCATCACCATCACCATCATCATCATCTTCTTCAAATATTACGGTCATAGACCAGCATAAGTAGGGTTGGGTACAATCATTTAGAATCTGTAAAATGTTTTGGAAAGCTAAAAAGTATTTAAAAGAGAAGGTACTGTATATATAAAAGACTATAAGAATCTAAAAAGAATCTAAAAGAAGGGTTAGGAGCATTACACGGATGTAGAAGAACATAAAAGATTAGTATATAAAAGACTATAACTATCAATTTAGAGAGCACTCTGATGTGAGTGTTCATTAAGTCTAGTTTGTGGCACAGGTCATCATCCGACAAATTTTGAGCACTGGCAACATGGTATGTTGTAGCAGGGTTGGTATCTAAAAGCAGCAGGGAGGTGTAGAATTGTCCTGTGCGCCCTGGGTCCTTATGGAGCAGTTGGGAGAGGAGGCTGATACAAATGTCCCTATAATACAGGCACTGGAGAAGCACATGCTCTATTGTCCAGAGTCACAGAGGCATTGTCTCTCTGAGAAAGCAATCTTCCTATATCAACCTTCAATGACAGCCGAGGGGAGGGCATGACCTCGTGCCAGGGTAAAAGTCCTCCGGTGCTAAGGGACTTCGAGTTTAGTTCAATATGCCATGGGGGGGGGGCAGAGTACCTGGTGGATTCATTGGCAATAAAAGTTGGGGTCCTAGCTAGATCCAATTGGCTCTCTGTGTCTGCTACATGCTGTTTCATGAATGCTTTGGCCTGATTGTATCCCATGCTGAGTAGAAGACCTAGGGATGAGATTTTAGTTGCCACCGCCTGTTTCCATGTGGATTGAAAATCACCACTCATAGTTAGTGGGGCAAGGCCAAGGGGAAATAAAGATAGTTTGAGCCAGTAGTTGAGTATGGTCACCCACACTCTAGCCTCCACTTTTGTGAAGCCTGTCTCTAGTCTCAGAGTGGCATTAGAGATACATTTTGGGACTTGAAGGGCTGATCTTAGAAATTTGGATTGTACAAGTTCTAGTGGTGCAAAATTGGAGAAGGGGCCCAACTGGGCACCATAGAGAAGTTGTGCTATTGGCTTGGCTTCAGATAGTTTGAGTGCTGCAGGTATATAGTGACCACCTCTTGTTTTTTAAAAAATTAAGGATTGCAGATGAGCTTCTCTGATCAATTTCAGTAACATAGTCCCCATGGGCTTTCCTACTGCTGGCAGAATGAAGCACTACCCCCAGGTGTTTGAAACAGAAGACCTGCTCAATCTTGTGGCCATCTATGCTCCATGAGCGGCTCATAAGCCTTTTGGTAAATGCCATGATTTTAGTTTTCTGATAGTTGAGTTCTAGCTGGTCCTCCTTGCAATACTGTGTTAGTGCTCTCAATGCTCTTTTGAGGCCAATATGTGTTCTTGAAAGTATTGCTGTATCGTCTGCATAGAGCAGAACAGAGATGTGTCTTCCAGCAAGTTTTGGGGAGTGAAAGTTTGTGCTATGGGGTTGACCCACTATGGAGTTGATGTAGAAATTGAATCAGGGTGGGGCCAGTATGCAGCCTTCTTGACACCTTTCTCAGTTTCAACGGCATTGGTGAGATGGCCCCGGGGCTTACAGCTTACTTTGTGAGGTCCCTTCATTTAACATACAAATTAAATGGAATAGATGTTGATCTATTGAGGTGGCCTCCAGTTTTTTCCACAGTTTAGCTCTGGGTATGGAATCAAATGCTGCTTTGAAATCTATAAAAGCAGCATAAAGGGAGGTTGTGTTACGAGAGGAGTACTTCTCAACGAGATGATGGAGTACTAGGCACTGGTCAATAGTGGACTGACCTTCCCTAAAGCCAGCTTGCTTCTCTGCCAGTATATTTCATTGTTCCATCCAGTCGTGGAATTTCCACTGAAGGTGTCTTGTGCAAAGTTTTCCAATTACGTTGAGGAGACTAATCGGTCTGTAGTTTGCAGGATCATCCTTCCCCCCTTTTTTATATATTGGGGCAATGATTGTAAGCCCCCAGTCCTTGGGGACTCGGCCATGGGTGTCAATGTAGGTGAAGAGTGAGGCCAGAATAGAGGCCTATAAGTCCATATTGTTTTTAATGGCCTCTGGCAGGATTAGGTCTTCCCCTGGGACCTTCCCCAGTCTTAGCTAAGCTACCAGGTTCTTAATCTCTGTCACCGTCACTGGTGCCCACATAGGCAGATTCTCTATAGTTTGACTAGAGCCTCCATTTTTAGCAAAGGTGTCTGAGTAGAGTTCCTGAAAGGCATGGTGAGCATGTTTCAGAGGAAATGGATAACTTTTGTGTCAGGGACTGGATTGAGGAGGAATGATGGGAACCCACCCCCCTTTCCCTGAACCTTCCCAAGGGCAGGAGGACTGTATTGATTTCAAACAGTGGTTTGCAGAAAGGCATAGTCCAGAGGGGAAAAGCTGGGAAATACTGGGTGAGGAACAGCTAGAAGAGGAAACACCAGGAGAGAGACAGCTGGCAGATTCAGTGTCCTTGGACAGTATTCCTGACCCCCCTTCGTCTAAGACTAGACAGGCTTTGAGAGTGATAGAACAGAGAGCTCAGCGGCAACAAGTTCAGATTAACTGATGTAGGAGTGGTATAGATTAATATGGATGGAGGGGGTGAACCTTTACTGGGAGCAACACCATTTCTAGGGAGCTATGCATGTTGGGATTTCATTTCTCCATTGCTGGATGTGTGATTGTTTTCATCACATGTCTGTGTTGACATTCCATACCGTTGGAGTCATGAGAATGGAAGTTCAGTTACATTGTTCCATTATGCTGTACTATTGCTGGTCCCATCACCTCCTGGCAAATAGAAGGGGAAGAAATGGAGGCAGTGAGAGATTTTACTTTCCTGGGCTCCATGATCACTGCAGATAGTGACAGCAGTCACAAAATTAAAAGACGCCTGCTCCTTGGGAGAAAGGCGATGGCAAACCTAGACAGCATCTTAAAAAGTAGAGACATCACCTTGCCAACAAAGGTCCGTATAGTTAAAGCCATGGTTTTCCCGGTAGTGATGTATGGAAGTGAGAGCTGGACCATAAAGAAGGCTGATCGCCGAAGAATTGATGCTTTTGAATTATGGTGCTGGAGGAGACTCTTGAGAGTCCCATGGACTGCAAGAAGATCAAACGCATCCATTCTTAAGGAAATGAGCCCTGAGTGCTCACTGGAAGGACAGATTGTGAAGCTGAGGCTCCAGTACTTTGGCCACCCCATGAGAAGAGAAGACTCCCTGGAAAAGACCCTGATTTTGGGAAAGATTGAGGGCACAAGGAGAAGGGGACGACAGAGGACGAGATGGTTGGACAGTGTTCTCGAAGCCACAAACATGAGTCTGACCAAACTGTGGGAGGCAGTGGAAGACAGAAGTGCCTGGCATGCTCTAGTCCATGGGGTCACGAAGAGTTGGACATGACTAAACAACTAAACAACAACAACAACAACATTGCTTTTAGTCTGCTCTCTCTCAGAGAAAAGGAAGAGAGAAGATCCATGTTCCTTTGTTCTGTAACACTTGTATATAATAAAGTAGCTTAGATTCCACACCTCAAATGCCTAGTTTCTGCTTGGACTCTGCTATCAGATTGTGTGCCTATATCCTCGGATATATGTCGCAGAAGCGCATCGGGAAAGAAGAGTGATGATTCATCCCGAAGGTTGTTTGTGGGGGAGAATGCAGCTGCCTGGCATTTTCCAAGTTGGTTCAGAAGCCCAGCATGGCTTATACATACCAACAATGCATTCCTTTTTGTCTCGCTGTGATTATTAAAGAAACTAACTGGTAAGAACGTTCCTTTCATTTCATCTGCTTATTTACTGCCACCAGGGGAGGGATCCTATTCCCTGAAGACTGACGTTTAGTCAGTGACAATGGAGGTGAGTTTACATCAAGCCACATGAAAACCCTCCTGGAAGAGGAAGGGATGACACATGAGTGTTAGTCACACCCCACAAGAAAACTCAATTGCTTAGAGAAAGTTTAGAACCCTTCTGGAGATGACCAGATGCATGCTGAATGTCTCTGACCCCCCCCCCCACATGTACATGTGTGTGTGTTTGTGTGTGTGTAATGGAGTAGACCCTGCAGCATATTTCCAGAACAGGCTGCTCACCAAGAGAACTACATGCACACCTTTTGAACTCTGGTATGAAAGAGGGGCACATATATGTATTTGGCACATGGGTGTTGCCAGGATTTTTGTGGGGGGGAGCCAAAGTTCTTGACTTTTTTTTTTAAGAAAGAAATCAAAGTTGTCGAGCTTTGCCATGGAAGAGTGGCACATATGCGTATTTGACTTTGGCAGTGTTGCCAATCAACTTGAACTGCCAGCCAAGAGCAATCTAAAACTAACAAGTTACATGGATGCTGTCTGAGTCAGAGACTCTAAGGATTACAAATCAACAGTTGGGTTTCTCTTTATGTTTGGAAATGGTCCTATTTCCTAGGCTAGTTATAAACAAGGATGACTAGTTTTTATTCCATAAAGTGCTTGCTAATGATATTGTTAGCATGAGCACTTTCAGCAAAACGATTAAAATGAAACCAACCCTCGGTGTACGAGGAAATTGGAACAATACTAAAGTTGAAGAGAAAAGACCAGCCCAGTTTACTGTTAGTCTAACATCCATCTGGATCCTGAGTTGGCAAATCTGTTGATGCAGCTTTCTATCTTAATAAGATGGTTTTCTGATTTTTAATTCCAAGAGATTCCTTTGCAGAACAATGCTGGTTGGCTGAATGAGCATCTTCACAGCAGGGGGAGGACAGCTGCTCCAGTCCAAGGACTGCATTCTCTCTTGGGAAAGCTTCCAGGGGCCACAAGCCAGTAGCAGGCAGGGCCAGAGGCAAAAGTGAGGGGAGGAGTGGGCTGCTGGGCTGCATTTCAGCCATGCAAAAGCCAGATGTTTCTGTTGGACCTTCTTCGCCAACCGAGTTTGTTCAGTGACTGGGGCAAGGGAATAAAAACTTGCCTGCAATATCTTTGCTTATCTTTATTTTTAAATAATAATCAAACAGCTGGAAAACACCCCTTCTCACCACCTTTCCTCAACAGTATTCTATAACAGCACACACTACACCATTTGATCAACTTAAATACAGTTTTCAAATCAATTACCCTATCACATCGCTGCATTTGGTGCAGTAAGTAAACTCCCCCTGCTAATTAGTTAAATTGTTAAGATACCTCAGGTGTGCTGAATTGTCAAAAGCTCACAGATGTGCTGCCATGCAGGTTATACTTACAAACACACACCTCTGAGTAGAACCATTGACCACATTAATATTAAAAAAAATCCCCCCAACAACCCCCTGCTGGTCAATGATGCATAGCAGAGACATCTAGCATTTTCCTTGTATTCAAACATAACTACTTTATCGTTAAACATTTATTTTCAATCTCCAAACGTATATTTTTAAGGTTTGGTCTACTAGTGAAGAACCATCTGCAGTCCTGTCAATTTTTTGACTTTACCAAACTTTTCACATCAAAATGCTTTGGTATTCTTTCACATTCTTACAAGAAAATAACAACTCATCAAGGTAAACAGTCAATTTTACAATAGAATTAGCATTTTGTTTGGTAAACACACAATTATCAGCTTTCCCTTGCGCAAACCCAAATTCATTCAAGGTTTGTTTCAAGGTTTTGTGCCAATTCCTGCTGCTTTGACACAGGCCATAAAGAGACTTGTTTAACTTACAAACAAGATTTACACCCCCTCCCCTAGATTTTCAGGATCCATTTATGAGGGGAGGGGTATATAAGACTAGCAGTTCCCTCTGGCTCTTTGCTACAGCAACACACTACCCACCTAACTGTGCTTTGGCTTCCTGACTCCTGGTTTCCTGATTTGTGGACTCTTGGCTTCCTGACCCCTGGACTGCTGCTTCCTGACCTCTACCCCGGTCCCGATGTACCAAGCTGGGACTCCGACTGCCTGTAACTCGGACCGTGACACACAGGTGCAGCTTTTACACCATCTGGAACCTTCATGTACATATTTTATACAAAACGGTATTAAGATAAGCTGTAGAAATGTTACATGATACACATCACATTTATTCTTAACAACATCCAGTGTCATTAGCTTTATGCTTTCATATTTCACACTCTAAGAAAACACATTTTTATAATCAATGCCTTCCACTTACTGGCATCCTCTCGCTACTAATCTAGCCTTATAACTCATTTTATTCTTATCATTAAGCTTTACTTTGAACACCCATCTTTATTCAATGACATGCATATCAGGTGTTGGTTTCACAAAAAAATATTTGGTATATTTTTACCACAATGTGTGTTAACCCAAATTGTCTTATCATCTCTAGTGTTTAAGTGTTCTTAGAAATTACATATGTCCAAACATATCTGGGTTTTCTGGTCCACAAGTGTTAGCCAGAATCGGGACCCTCAAGTGTTTCTGGCAATGGTCCTACCAGATCACAATGAAACCTTTCAAAGGGCTCAGCAACCTCTCTTGACTTCATGAGGCTGTGGTTCTGCGAAGAAAGCCTGTGGCTCGGGCCAATTTCCTTGCTGCCGTTGTTCCGACAGCTTCCATGCCTGAGTGGATCTGTGTCCCTTTTGTGACCTGGAGGAGGTCTCCTTACTTTTTGCTCTGCATTCAGAAGCAATATGTCCCACTCTGTCACAAGCAAAACATGTCTTATTGGTCCTTAAAGCAACAACATCCCCATAGTTTTCTGTACTGCCATTCTGCTCCCTTGGGACTGGCATAACTGAGGCGTCCCACCAGTCCATTGCCACCATCAACTTTGCAGTCACACCTTCAGCTGATCAGGAGGGACCAAAGCAAGCTGGTTTGTGACTGCATCATACTCTTCATTTAACGAGCAGAGAATTATAAAGCAAAATTGATTAACAGGAATCACAATGTCTCTCCTTAAAAGCTCCATCCTGAGCTCTTGTAGATGCCTCAGATGAGCTGTAAGGTTGTCGCGGGGGTGCAGCTTTGCATGATAAAGCTGCTGGAAGAACGCCAAGGCAGATGCAGACTCCTTTCTTAAATGGACCCCAGCCAAACACTCCCACATGTCTTTAGTCGATGTTTTATCTCTTATATACACGACTTGTTGATCGGACACTGCTAGATTGGCACTGCCTTGGGTTTGTTATCTCCCCACGTCCTTTCTGGGGTGACTGATTGAGGAGGTGAATCCTGGGTGTAGTCAAAAAGGTCCTTGGAGTCAAGTAATACTCTCATTCTAAAGGACCAAAGGCTATAATTACCATCCATCAATTGGGGAAAGGTAAGCACTGTCTTTACGCCATCGACCATTCTGGATATTTTTCCAGCTTCCCTCTGACCGGCAAACAGCTCAGCTCTGCAGCCCTTTCAGCAAGCAGTCCATATGCCCATGCGCTGCCTCTGGGCCCATAACCAGATGTTGGACCTTCTTTGCCAACTGAGTTTGTGCAGCGACTGGGGTGATGGAATAAAAACTTGCCCGTAATATCTTTGCTTATCTTTATTTTTAAATAATAATCAAACAGCTGGAAAACACCCCTTCTCACCACCTTTCCTCAACAGTATTCTATAACAGCACACACTACACCACTTGATCAACTTAAATACAGTTTTCAAATAATCAATTACCCTATCACATCGCTGCATTTGGTGCAGTAGGTAAACTCCCCCTTGCTAATTAGTTAAATTGTTAAGATACCTCAGGTGTACTGAATTGCCAAAAGCTCACAGATGTCCTGCCATGCAGGTTATAATTACAAGCACAGACCTCTGAGTAGAACCATTGACCTCATTAATATCAAAAAAACACCCAACAGTTTCTACTCCTACACACCCACCAGCAAGCTAGAGGCATCATCACATTCCAGGGATACATTGCTGCCAGAGAAAAGTCCTTGAAGGACTGGTGAGGAGCTGCCATGATAGAGGGCCTAATAGAGAGCCCCACTCCATGAGAACAAAGCTAGAGAGAAGAGGAAACAAGATGTACTGCTCAATGATAATAGTAGGACTTGAATTCTCTAATGACAAAGCCTCAGAAAGCTCCTCTATTACTATTTTTCTTAGAGTCTGGGGACTCAGGTCTAAATATATGCATTTTTAAAAGGTACACCATGACTCTTATTCAGAATTAGGTATGACAGTTGATAAATTGCAATGCTTAATTTATTGTATTATTCAGTGCAGAACTATTTACTTCCTGCCACATACAGAAACACTATGTTTGTGTGCATATATACAGAGAGAGAGAGAGAAAGAGAAAGAAAGAGAAAGAAAGAAATCTGGATAGAGATACCCACTCTCACAAGGGAATCTAAAACCAAGGATATGAAAGTGCATTCATAATCTACTTGTCTGCAATTACTTAAGAAGCTACACTGGGGGAGAGGAAAATAGTCAGCAGCCCCAAACAGAAATCTCAAGTAATACCACCAGTATTACAGTGAATGTGTGTGTTTACATTTCAATTTGTTTTCCGGCTAAAAGCATGTAAGAACCATTTGAATCCTTTTTCCCAATCCGTCTTCAGATTGTTTGCTCAGCAAGTTCCAAACTGCCTTCAAGTAGAACTGGACTCAAGTTGCCGAAATTCTGTAGCTTTTGTTTTAGCTTTTTAAAAGGGCAGTGGCAATTACATCAAAACATCTCATTATAACATTGCAAGGCAGTTTACAGAACAAAATCAATATCACACAGGCAGGAAGATCCTAAAAGAGTCAACATTAGAGATGGCCAAACTTTCCAGTAAGGCTAATGCTAAAAACCAGTGCTTGGGAAGCCCTCAGAATTAAGCATGCTTTAACCATATGGTGGAACCACTAGAAGATTCAGGACACATAAAAGGATGTCCTTCTTCATGCAATGTAGTTGAACTATGGAACTCACTCCCACAGGAGGTGGTGATGGCCATAAAATGAATGGCTTTAAAAGAGGATTAGGCAAATTCATGGAGGAGGAGAGGGATTTGGATGCTACAAGCCAGGATGGCGGCTCTCTGCCTTCACAATTGGAGGCTGAAATGCTTCTGCATGCCAGTTGCTGGGAATCACGGGGCGGTGAAAAGCTCTTGCGCTCCAGTCCTGCTTGCAGGTTTCCCACCAGCATTTGATTGGCCACTCTGAGAACAAGATGCTGGACTCGATGGACCATGGGTCTGATCCAGCAGCCAGGCTCTTCTCAGGCTCTTATGCTCCTGTAGATGCCTGATGCATCTCAGTGGGAACTGCTGTAGCAGCTTCCAAAGCAGCAATTCTCTTTAATCTAAGGATTGTCTCACACAAGCATTTTGCAAGCACATCATTAAATAACACTCTAGAAACCATCCTCAGAGAAAGGTTGTGTTTATTCAAATATGACAACTTGGAGGGTTTGCAAACTGTAGATCAACCTGATTAACTAATCAAAATGTAGTCTGTGCAGGGAAGTTCCCTAAGACAGAAAGGACCAACTCCTCACTGGGCAGATTTCCAGGCTCATTCTGTGGCCCCACAGCAAAGGTTTGGGAGGGCTTCTCCCTTCTCACAAAGAGCACCTTGACCAGTGCACCAGCTCCACCAGTTTGGCATTCACTCTCATGTGCTCGCTGAGCCCAAAGGGCACCCCAAGGCCCTGCAAACTGAAGCTGGCATTGGATGACCCAGGAATGCCCTCAACCCAATATTGCCTCAGGTATTTACAGCAGATCTTAAAATTCTCTTTCTGGTCTGGCCAAAAGCCAATTAAATCAATCAGAATGCCACTCCAGGGGTCATGGACTGGCTGGGCACAGAAGAGTGGTGGGAGGCACCAGTAGGGGAGCCCCCTAGGGAACCTGCAGGGGAAGAAGGCTCAGAGTTGGTGATGGAACAATGAGTGGTCAGAGGGAGAAGAGGGAGCAGACTGGGAGGAGGAAGTGTCAGAAGCAGAAGAGGTGACAGGGTTTAGTGAACAGGAAGAGGCTCTGGCAGAGCACAGTTCAGGCTCCAAGGCAGAAGTAGGGGCTTTAGAGGGGTGGAGCCTGAAGACAGAGAGGCAGGTGGCTGAAGAAGCCAGGAAGTCTCTCCCTCCTGCTGAGAGCAGCTCCCCTCCCCCCTGGTCTCATACAACTCACCGAGAAATGAAACAGGCAGAGCAGAGGGCGTGTGTATGCAGACGCAGCCTGAGTGTGTGGGGAAGACCCTGGAGAGGGGGAGTCCTAGTGGGCACTGGGAAGGCAGGGATCTTCTGTTCTCACAACTGCTTCATCAGGGCAAGACCTCCTCAAAAGAGTTGCTGAGACTGGAGCTGTGGTTTGTTTCCTTGGATAAAGAGTTAATTTCACAGGCCTCAGTTGATTTATTGTTTTGTTGCTGACTTATGCCTGACTCCAGCCCTGACACCAGGATAGAAACTCCCCAAAGTATGAAGCAAGTGCAAAAGGGAAGTCCCAGGGTCAATCAGCTCCTCCCCAATTCCTACTCACCCCCGAAACAGTCAGTTGGAAAAAACCCCCAAAACCCAGCCACAATGCTGGTAGATCTTCTTCTCTGGTGATCACTAGTAGCCGAATGAGATTGAAAATGATGGCAGTTCTGCGTTCAGGATGCTCACTATCTGTGTTATCTGACAAAGTCCGTATATTCCATGTTGCAAAGTTCAATTGTCTTTTATGACTGCTAGGTGGTGACCCCGCTGGGCACGGTAATCCAGTCAGGGAAAAAGGGAGGCAGACTATGTTTAGGGCACCTATTCTAGCTCCTCCCCCTTTTTGGGGTGAGCAGAGTTGATCCTAAAAAAGGTTGCTCAGTCGTGGATACAGCTGCTGAGCTGCTCAACTGCCTCGTTCTTTGAATCGGAACGACTAAATCTGTATCCACCGTCCATGTGCTGGTTCATGACTAGGGCTTCCAGATTTCACAATCCTGCCCCCATTATCATTTGCCGAATGCCATGGGACTTTTTGGGTTTGGGATGGGTTTTTGGAAGATGCCTGTTTTGTTTATGTGTGTAGATCAGTGCACGCTTGTAGGGATGATTGCGGAGTGAGGAGTGGGGTCCGGAAGGAGCACACTCGCCACCCGCAGGCAGCCTCAGCCTGCCTGCATGCGTGACCTTGGGGTGTGGAGCACACACACCCCTCACAGACAAAGCCACGGCTGTCTGAACATCATTGCCTCTGTCTAACCTTTTGCGGTCTCAGTAGTCTGCGGTGTCCTGTCTGTAACCTTTGTCTCTGAGACCTTTTGTGTCCTTTGTCATACACTGTGCAAGGGGAAAATGACACAGTGGAAACAGGTGCCAAAATAACTTTGTACCACCCCACGATCTTGGGACCAGAAGATATGTAAAGGTCACAGCCCAAAATGTATCTGCCTGGTTTGCATTGTCTCAATAAAAGGAGGCTCCACAGGGCTGGCTGGCAGCTCGCATGCAGCCCACCTGTGCGCAGCTCACCTGCATTATCAACTCCTGCTTCATGTCTGTCACTTCACACGCTGACCAACGCACAGTCTTCGCAGTAGGGCTCTGTTCCAATGGCATGAGTAGTCACAACAAACAGGTAGATTCCTATCTGCTGCAGCCTTCATCCACCTTCACAGCCGTTGTAACATACTGCTTGTTATTATCTGCCTGTTCTGCTGTGGAGGACTTCTTGGATCATTCTTTGTCTAGCTCCTTCCCCTTGACCTTACCGCCTTGGGTGACCCTGCTGGGGGTACGAGATTCCTGACGGCTTTGCTCACAAGGGTCATAGGAATGTGCAAGCCCACTCACCATGACATGGTGATGATCCAGTGACTGAGTATTAGATCTAAGGCCTTTCTTGCATAGGCACCCTGCCTGTGGAACTCCATTCCTTGGCCACCTCACTACTGAGTTGACCAATGTGCTTTTATGTAGAAATATGAGCTGGGGCTTCTGGAAGGAGATTGGGTTTTGGCTGCACTGTGTGTATGTGTGTGTTACTTTCATATTAAGTAGACAATAGTTGTATACAGGGAGCAGCTGTGTCCTTTTTGTGGAGGTTTATGAGTGCAGCCTGCAAAGAACTTTCTGATAGTAAGAGCTTTTCAACATGGAACAGACTACCTCTGAAGGTTGGATTGTCATCTTCCAGGGATTCTCTAGCTGTGATTCCTGTATTGCAGGGGTTGGATGAGATGAGCTTTGAGGTCCCTTCCAAATCTACAATTCTATGGTTCTGTCTGTCAGGGTTGTGAGAATCCCCCAGCAGACTTTAGTTCTCACTTGCTTTCCAGTTCCCTTTAATGGACCCAGTTGTCAGAGAGCAGTTTTATGCTTGATTTGTTTGTATGGATGGATGTAGAACTAATGTCTACTATGACTTTGGACCAAGACTTCAAAACCACCCATAACAGCCAGAGAAGCCGTAGCAACTTTGCTCTGACATCACAGCAGAGCAGGGAACCCTCAGAATGCACATGTTTATATTGCCGCATTATGAAATTGCATCCATCTCCCTCTCCATAGGGTTTTTCATGGGAGGAATTCCAGTGCAGAAGGCAGAGTATATTAAAGAAAACAACTCCGTAGGTTCAAGATTTCACATCTGCCTTTGGCGTGTGTGTGTGTGTGTGTGTGCATTTAGCCAGCTCAATCCAAAGTAGCATATTCAGTCGATGTTCATATCTTTCTTTTTTCCCCTGCACACTAATTACTTGGAATTTGTGATTTAAAGATGGCAGCCTAATTGTTTGTTTCCCTTGGAAATGTGGCTTTACTGTATGTTGTGGTTTAGTGAACTGTGAAATATCCTGCTGATGCTAATCTGTATAAATAAAAGATTCACAAGGCTCTTTGACAAATGGAACTCCCTGCTTGCAAGTCTGCTCTTGACAGACACTTTAAGTAAGATCTACGTTTTTGTATCTCTCTCTCTCTCTCTCTCTCTCTCTCTCTCTCTCGTGTGCGTGTGCACATATGTGTGTGTGAGATCCCATGCTTGAGGTCATTACCTATCAAACACTCATGAAAACTGACAACATTTCGCAGACAAATGACACTATCCCATTGGGTTATTTTATATTAATATTAAATGAAAATGTTTCAGTGTCTCTGAGAGCCAGTGTGGTGTAGTGGTTAAGAGCGGTAGTCTCATAATCTGGGGAACCGGGTTCGCGTCTCTGCTCCTCCACATGCAGCTGCTGGGTGACCTTGGGCCAGTCACACTTCTTTGAAGTCTCTCAGCCCCACTCACCTCACAGAGTGTTTGTTGTGGGGGAGGAAGGGAAAGGAGATTGTTAGCCGCTTTGAGACTCCTGAAGGGGACATATAGACACTCCTGAAGGGGACATATAGATTGTCATATAGAGGAGGGAGAAAGGTTGTTTTCTGCTGCTCCAGAGAAGCGGATGTAGCCTACCTTGATTTCAGCAAGGCATTTGACAAGGTGCCCCATGATATTCTTGTAAAGAAGCTGGTAAAATGCGGTCTTGACTATGCTACCACTCAGTGGATTTGTAACTGGCTGACTGACCGAACCCAAAGGTTGCTCATCAATGGTTCCTCTTCATCCTGGAGAAGAGTGACTAGTGGGGTGCCACAGGGTTCTGTCTTGGGCCCGGTCTTATTCAATATCTTTATCAACGACTTGGATGATGGACTCAAGGGCATCCTGATCAAATTACAGATGACACCAAACTGGGAGGGGTGGCTAACACCCCAGAGGACAGGATCACACTTCAAAACGACCTTGACAGATTAGAGAACTGGGCCAAAACAAACAGGATGAACTTTAACAGGGAGAAATGTAAAGTATTGCACTTGGGCAAAAAAAAAATGAGAGGCACAAATACAAGATGGGGGACACCTGGCTTGAGAGCAGTACATGTGAAAAGGATCTAGGAGTCTTGGTTGACCACAAACTTGACATGAGCCAACAGTGTGACGCGGCAGCTAAAAAAGCCAATGCAATTCTGGGATGCATCAATAGGAGTATAGCATCTAGATCAAGGGAAGTAATAGTGCCACTGTATTCTGCTCTGGTCAGACCTCACCTGGAGTACTGTGTCCAGTTCTGGGCACCACAGTTCAAGAAGGACACTGATAAACTGGAACGTGTCCAGAGGAGGGCAACCAAAATGGTCAAAGGCCTGGAAACAATGTAAGAGCTGTTCGACAGTGGAATTTGCTGCCAAGGAGTGTGGTGGAGTCTCCTTCTTTGGAGGTCTTTAAGCAGAGGCTTGACAACCATATGTCAGGAGTGCTCTGATGGTGTTTCCTGCTTGGCAGGGGGTTGGACTCGATGGCCCTTGTGGTCTATTCCAACTCTATGATTCTATGATTCTATGAAAAACTTCACCTGTCTATTTGTGGAGCCTGCATGCCAAAGGGCACAATAAACTCTTTCCTTTGAAGAAAAGAAAAGTTGCAGATTTATATTGTCAACATGGTTATAATGAAGTAGCCAGCGGGTGTTGAGTCCCAGATACGTACGTTCAGGATTGCAGCCTTAAAGTGTCCGTGTGAGTGACAATTTAATTTTGAATTTATTTTATAGCAGATCTTTACATCGTGCAGCACACCGCACCGAGAGCGCCTCCGAGGCTGTGAGAAGCTCCTCTCCATCGCTACGAAGCTGCCTCCGCGCAGCTCTGACAACCGGATCCTCGATGCCCATTTACGTTTACTCGGAAGCCGCTGTCACATTAACAGGACTCCAGATGGGCGTGCAATCGGATCTCAGGCTGAAAAGGAATGCGCCGAAGTCCTGCCAGTCTCCTTTGCACGCTGGCTCGGGAGGAAGCCTTAAACACATCCAACGGCTTCCTCCCCGCAGCCCCCCCCGGAAGCGTGGGCCTGCCATGTGCGCCTGGCTCCGCTCTAGGTTGGGACCGACCGAGGTGGGCAGGCAGGCAGGCAGGCAGGCAGGCAGGCAAACGCCGCTGCGGAAGCGCCGCCAACTCCCCCAGGCAGACTCTGGAGCGGGAAGGGACTGAGCCGGAGCCAAGCCAGAAGGGACCAGAGGTGGGTTGATGGCTGAGAAGGAGGGAGGGACGAGAGAGGAGGAGGCGGGGGCCAGCCTGGGCGCTCCCCCTATAAAGGCGGCTCTGCCCGGGCTAGGGTGCTGCATTCTTGCCTGTCGGTGCTGCAGGATCAGCCTCCTTCTGGCAACGGATGGTCCTCGCCGGTGGATCTACTCGCAAGGAGGGAAACCCGTCACGTGGGGAGAGGAGGGGGTGGTCGCGGAGGAAAGAAAGCAGCGCCAGGCGATTGGCATTCCGGCGCCGCGGCTGAGCCGGCAGCTGGCGGAGAAGAGAAGCGGAGATCAGCCCGGAGAGGAGGAGCCTCCATCTAGCCCGGCGCCGCCAGCGCGGGGCTCCACGGCCCGCCGCCTGCCAGGCATCCCCGAGCTTCCCGCCGGCCGCCTGCCCTTCCTCGCGCGGAAGCGCCGCCGCTTCCAGACCGCGGGAGACCCAGCTTGGGCTGCCGGGGCTGCGAGAGACCCGCCGCCGCCGCCGCCGCCGCCCGGATCCCGGGATGGGGACCCGGGAGCTGTCCGTGGTGCTGATCCTCGCCGGGGGACTCGTGCACGGTGAGCCGCTGCCTCCGAGCGAGGAGCCGTCCTTGGTGCTGAAGGAGAGTTTGCTGGGGTGGCTTAGGAGTGTCCGACCAGGACTTTTGGTCTGGACCGCACACGTCTCACAGGCATTGCTCGCCCCCCCCCCCCACATCGCCAAACACATGCATTCTGTCTTAGTTTGGATGATCTAGTCTGGATAGAGAGGAAGTTTCCTCTGAGCTTGTGGGAGCATTTCCACCTCCTGATATTTCCCCTGCATATTGGTATTTGTGTGGCTTCCAGAGAAGAGGGCGTACTTTGATGATATTTATGTTATTTATGTATGGTGTGTATTTTAAGACCCTTAGAGCCTGCCTTTTAATGGGGTTTTTGGTGTGGAGAACCCATCCCTCCCTGAAAAACCTCCATAGTAATGATGTAAGTAAAGAAAGAATCACAAAAATAATATACTAGCCAAACAAGGACAAAGTATGGATTGCTTTCAGCATGCATGATTTTGGACCTGCTCTGCATGTCTCTCTGGATAAAGCCTGGAATTGGCTCACCTGATAATTGCAGGGTATCAGGAAGGTGCTCGAGATGATGGGCACCAGCAGGTAAGGTGAAAGATTTGTATTATCAACTCCTAATTCAGCTTGAAGATCGTTAGGAGCTTAAGAACATGAGAGCTTAAAAGGACAAGAGTCTTTTGGCACTTTAAAGAACAACACATTTATGATGCCATAAACTTCCATGGACGAGTCCACCTTGTCAGGCTATCTTTATTGCAATTATAGCATTTATATCCCAGCCTTTCCTCCAAGGAGCTCAATATGGTGTACATGGTTCTTCCTCCTCCTTGCTGAATCCCCACAACAACCCTGCAAGGTAGGTTAGGCTGAGAGGAGCAGTGACTGACCAAGGCCCCTCAATGAACTTTTGACTGAATGGTTGGAACCCTGGTCTCCCAGGTCCTAGGCCAATACTTTAACTGCTTCACCACACATGGCATTAACTGTATATAAGCACTGAGTGTACATACACATGGCTTTGGAGGTGGGTGGGTGATTGTAAACAGGGAGTTCAGTGGGAAATTGAATGCAGAAAAGTATAGGCAGTGATAATCATGTAACTAACAGAAGTAAGTCACTAAAGCATTTCAGCATTTCAAAGTTATGTTGTTCTAATATGATTTTTTTGTAACATTCTCAGTGACAGATACTGTTGGATTTAGCCCCCCCCCCAATAGATTAAGGGCTACAGCAAAGCATTTTAAGTCCCATTGATTTTCCTTGGAGAGATTTGAGGATGCACTAACCTCTCCTGAAGTACTTGTGTTTGCATCAAGCCCAAGGTGTACAAATCTTGGCTTCATCAAATAGATACAAAGCCTGAAATCCAGTACTTGAGAGTAAAGTTCTGTTGAATTCAGTGGGACTTAGTTATTTCCACACAGGTTGTAGTTGTGCTGTGAAGCTGAAAAACTAACTTAAGAGGAAGCCTGATTGAACTTGATAGGGGTTACTTCTGAGTAGACATACAAAAGATTGCACTGTTAGTGCAACTGTGTGAAAATGAATTAGGAAGTCTAATTCCCCTTTTTAAAAGTATCCTTCAAAAGTTGAATTTCCACAAAGATACAGTTGGTCCATTCTTAGCATTTCTGTGAAGTTTAACATAAAAGATATGTATTATTAGAATAATAGATTCATAGAATTATAGAGCTGAAAGGAACCATGAGGTCATCTAGTCCAGCCCCCTGCAATGCAGGAATCTTTTTGTCCAATGTGGGGCTTGAACCCAGAACCCTGAGATTAGGAGTCTCATGCTCTATCAACTGAGCTATGTTCATTTATATGGTTGTGTGTGTGAGCGTGTGTGTGTGTTTTGTGAAACTATATAAAGACACCAATACTTCAAGAGGAAACTTTGAAAATGTGGACATTAAAAAGAAAAAAGAATGCTGAAAAGTTTGCCAGTTTTCAAATTTGTGTGAATCTTCATTTCAGTTCCTATCCTCACAGCAGCTTTTGATGCTCCTGCTTAAGTGTGCAATTTTTTAAAAAAGGTGAGCACATGAAGTGTTCTGGGAAAGGATTCTCCCGTCAGATAACCAGTGACCAAGCAGCGCACCCAACCCCCCAAAGAACTGCAGGACGGTTGTGGGGAATCCTCATTCCCCCTGTCTAAATTATTCATACACCCATTTGGGACCAAATCAACCTTCCTCATTGAAATGTTTCAATTTTGACTCAAGCCCTTGAGTGAGGGTCTAATTCTGACATGATATTTCCACATATGCAGATCCTTATCAAAATGCATGCATTTGTGTGTACATGGTTATGCTAGTGTGCATTTGTGACATGTGCAGGTGAGTTGACGTGAGGATTGATGTTGTTATTTTCTATAATAGCCCCATCAATGAATATGACATTTGGTAGAAGTCATAAAATCAAATACAATCTGAATTTCAGAAGCAGAGGGCAATAATTAAGGGAAGGAGGAAGGATGGGGAAGAGAAGGAAGAGCAGCAGCACTTTCTAACATATGCATTGGGAGGACAAATAAAATGTGTGGTCCCTCATATTTTTCCTCCCCATCCCTTAGAGTGTAAGCTTGTGGGCAAGAACAGTCGTACTTTAATTGATCATATCTAATCTGCTCTGAGAGCTTTTTCAGCAGATGAGTACAAGGCTCTAAATAAATAAACAAACATTACAAAATGCATAAGTCAATGCATATACAGGAACACAATGTGAGGAATGACACCAGTTTGCCAAAGCTATCTTCTTAATTAGAGAAATGTCAAACTGGTGAAAAGGCTAGTATCCAATGGTAGCCAAAAACCCTGAGCAGAGAGAGATCCGTTGCATCATTGGCCTTCATTCAAGCTACCAATGACAAGGAATGTTTGTACAGTACTTACAGCAAGCTGTGCTTTAGGGCTTCTTATAAATGCCAATCCCCCCAGTGGGCTTGCTCTAAGCGCAATTTTTTCTAACCAATCAGCTTTGAGCAGATATTGGTCATGCTGTGGAGTTCCC
Source organism: Podarcis bocagei (assembly GCF_964188305.1). Taxonomy (NCBI): domain Eukaryota; kingdom Metazoa; phylum Chordata; class Lepidosauria; order Squamata; family Lacertidae; genus Podarcis; species Podarcis bocagei. The sequence goes on from NC_138139.1 coordinate 1,294,820, forward strand.
AGTGAGAAACTCAATAGCAATCCCAGTGGGCTTGTTATCATAGTTGATCAGCTGATTGGCACTTCCAGCAAGCCTGCTTTGGGCAAGCATTAGCTGAGCTACAAAGTTTTCATTGGGATCTCTATAGCACAGCAGATCAAGTTTTTGGCTCTTCTAGCAAGGCTGCTTTGGGCAAGCATCAGCTGTGCTATGAAGTTCCCAGTTCCAGCCTGTTTGCAGTTGCCTCCAGCCAGCTGACTGGCACTGACTGCAAGCATTCCTTGCCAAGGAACAGTTGGGAACATTATAAGAAAATAGAAAGGGCCTGCTAGATCAGGCCAATGTCCCATGGAGTCCAGCCTCCTCTTCTCCCAGGGGCCAGCCAGATGCCCCAGTGGGAAACCCACAAGCAGAACCTGACCACAAGAGCAGCTCTCCTCTCCCGGGGTTGCCAGCAACAGAAGCCTTGCTGCCTCCAGCTGTGGGGGTAGAGCAGGGGGGCCATCGTGGTGAGTAGCCAATTCTCCTCTAAAGCCATCCAAGTTGGCGGCCATCACTGCCTCCTGTGGGAGAGAGTTCCATAGTTTAACTATGTACTGTGTGAATAAGTACTTGCTTTTATTTGTCCTGAACATTCTTCCTCAGAAGCCACATCACCACCTGATGCACACTTGATGGCACATATGAAGTCAGGTGTGAGGGGCAAGCAGGCGTGCTTTTGGGGGAAATTGACTTATTGGCCAAATTTGGAGCCCCACCAGGCCCAATTTAGCCTGTGGGGTGGATGTTCCCCACTTCTTCTGCAAGGGAAGTAATCAGGAGGAGTGTCTCCCACTGTTCAGAGGATGTACATGGAGAAAGCACTTGAGAAGAGATGGCTATGTTGTTTGGACACCGAAACTTCTTCTCACAACTGTAATCCTGTACAGACACAATGCATGCTAATAACCTTCACTTGGTCCAAAATGCAGTGTCCAGGTTACTGGCAGCGGTTGCATTCAGAACTCTTATAACCCCCATTTTAAAACTGCTGCATTGGCTGCCAGTTGGTTTCCAGCCCCAATTTAAGGTGCTCATGCTAGTGCTTACAGCCCAAAGTCACATGGGCCCCAAATACCTGAAAGGTTGCCTCCTTCCCTAGAGGCCTTCTTGGGTGCGGAGATCATCAGAGGGGCTTCTTGGCAGAAGTGCTGGTGGTGGTCCAGAAGATAGGGCATTCTCTGCTGCAGCCCTTAATTGCGGGATTCCTTTCCCGTAATGATTGTGATTCCCCCCGGGAGCTTATAGGGAAGGGCTGGTAATAACTCAGGTTAATAACAACAGCTGCAGCAGCAACCCAGAGAAGTGACCTTTGCAGGGTCTACAGCAGCAGCAACTGACCACCTAAATATTTAGTATCATGTGCACTTGTGAGATCTGGCTCTGTTTCCTTTCCCCTGAATAATGTACACTTTGTCCAGACCCTACTGGATGGATTTATAGAAGCCAGGATGATTTTTTAAATGGATCTTGACAGGTCATTTTGACTCTAGCCAACCTCCCACTCCCACTCTTGTCTAGGGCTCTTTTTGCTGGTAATTCTCAAATTATCTCTGGCTGAAGGCATACTTTGTGCTCCCTGGTCATCCCCACTGGACCTCAGTGGTGTAGTTGAGCTTGTAATATATTCTTGGCTGCAGGAATAAGAAATCTCTCTCTCTCTCTCTCTCTCTCTCTCTCTCTCTCTCTCTCTCTCTCTCTGTCTGTCTGTGTCTACATCTATGGTTGGAGTCTTCTTCATCTTTTTTAAGCCACGGCATCTCACCCAACCCTCATCCTTGATACAACTCTCAATTAAATGAAGCTTTGCGCCTTTCCAAAGATGCCTGATTTATAAGGGCCAAGGAAGTGATCTGGTCCTAGGCGAATCTCTCTCTCTCTCTCTCTCTCTCTCTCTCTCTCTCTCTCTCTCTCTCTCTGCTTTGAAGTAAAGCAAAATTAAAAGTCCACATCCAGATTCTGCACCAAGAAAAGAAGAATTCTGCAATCAAGATGAATGATTAAAACTGAGCAAAGTTGCATATTTCTTTCATTTTTTAAATAATCAGATTTTTTACTACTTTGGGAAAACTGCCAAGATCAGGCGAAGAGACAGAGACGGGGCACTGCATCCAGAGATGACTAGTGAGCTTTGGAACTGAGCAGGGATTTGAATTCAAGTCTCCCTATTCATTTTAATCACTATACCACACTGTGTCTTATTACTCTCACAAGGCAGATGCCAGGCTAGACTGAGAAGCAGTGGATTGCCTAAGGCAGTCTTTGCCAACCCTGGCAGCCTCCATTTGTTTTGCCTGCACCGGGGCTGATGGGAATTGTGGTTCAAAACACTATGGTGGAAGCACACCTGACATTACCTACAGAGTGCTTTGTGGAGTTGAGATTTAAATGGAGCCTTTCTGGCTCAAGGGTTGCACTCTGAGCTCTTGCCTGTCACCAGATCTCAGTAAGATTTTTCAGTAGCATGACAGTTTAGCTGTTTGGCTCTACTCATTGCTGATTTGAGCAGAGTTTTGAACCTGTCAATGACATTGAGTTGACAGTGAGATTTTTGTAAACTCCTCTTTATTTGCCTCTGTTTCTCCAGTGTCCCTGCAGGGAGAGTACCAGAGGAAACTCTACAAGGAACTCCTGAAGAATTACAACCCTTTGGAAAGGCCTGTGGCCAATGACTCCCAGCCGCTCACTGTCTCCTTCAGCCTCAGCCTCAGGCAAATCATGGATGTGGTAAGTCTTTTCATTTGTATAATCCAGATCTCAGTGACTGATAAGGTCTTATGTAGTAGCAGGTTCACTGGCAAACACTGGAACCAATTCCAGGGGGCCGCGGGTGCTTTGGCATCCACAATAATACATTTGTGGTACTGGGGCCACACAAAGTCAATGGGCAAAATTGAAGCCCTTCATTGCAGGGCTGAGATATTACCTGCAATGCAACTGGTCAGTTAGTTAAGTATTTTATGTATTTACTTGATTTAGTTGCCCCCCCCGCCCCCTGGCTACACCCATGCCACCTTATGAAATGCATTGGGCCATAATAAATTGTCCATTGTACACCTTTAGAGTAAGATTACCAGATTTTTTTCAAAGAATCCGGGGACACTTTTTTTAAAAAAAAAAGAGAGAAAAAGTTATTTATTTATTTATTTTTAAAAAAGAAGTAATATCTTCTCTTATGTGGTCTCCTCTGTCGCATGGCCTTCCTCTGGGCCCCGGCCTGCTCTCTTGGAGTACTAGCCACCGTGGAGTAGGCTTGGGTCAGGCTTGGGCTCAGCCACATGTCCTTGCCCTCCCGGTGCTCTCCTATCTCTCCTCCTCAGCAGCGGCAGTGGCGCGGCAAGGTTGGGGCTCTCCTCCTGACCAAACCCAAAGGGTGCTCATAAATGGTTCCTCTTCATCCTGGAGAAGAGTGACTAGTGGGGTGCCACAGGGTTCTGTCTCGGGCCCGGTCTTATTCAACATCTTTATCAACGACTTGGATGATGGACTCAAGGGCATCCTGATGAAATTTGCAGATGACACCAAACTGGGAGGGGTGGCTAACACCCCCAGAGCACAGGATCACACTTCAAAACGACCTTGACAGATTAGAGAACTGGGCAAAAACAAACAAGATGAATTTTAACAGGGAGAAATGTAAAGTATTGCACTTGGGCAAAAAAAATGAGAGGCACAAATACAAGATGGGTGACACCTGGCTTGAGAGCAGTACATGTGAAAAGGATCTAGGAGTCTTGGTTGACCACAAACTTGACATGAGCCAACAGTGTGACGTGGCAGCTAAAAAAGCCAATGCAATTCTGGGCTGCATCAATAGGAGTATAGCATCTAGATCAAGGGAAGTAATAGGGCCACTGTATTCTGCTCTGGTCAGACCTCACCTGGAGTACTGTGTCCAGTTCTGGGCACCACAGTTCAAGAAGGACACTGACAAACTGGAACGTGTCCAGAGGAGGGCAACCAAAATGGTCAAAGGCCTGGAAACGATGCCTTATGAGGAACGGCTAAGGGAGCTGGGCATGTTTAGCCTGGAGAAGAGGAGGTTAAGGGGTGATATGATAGCCATGTTCAAATATATAAAAGGATGTCACATAGAGGAGGGAGAAAGGTTGTTTTCTGCTGCTCCAGAGAAGCGGACACGGAGCAATGGATCCAAACTACAAGAAAGAAGATTCCGCCTAAACATTAGGAAGAACTTCCTGACAGTAAGAGCTGTTCGACAGTGGAATTTGCTGCCAAGGAGTGTGGTGGAGTCTCCTACTTTGGAGGTCTTTAAGCAGAGGCTTGACAACCATATGTCAGGAGTGCTCTGATGGTGTTTCCTGCTTGGCAGGGGGTTGGACTCGATGGCCCTTGTGGTCTCTTCCAACTCTATGATTCTATGATTCTATGATTCTCTTTTTTCTCCTTCCTCCTTCTCTCTCTTCCTTCTCCTTCTCCCCTCCTCCTTCTCCCTGCATCAGCTCTGGGGTTTTCCTGACCCCGGAGCACCGCTTGGCAGTCGGCTGGTTGCTCTCGCTCCCGGCTTGATTTGGGTCGGGGGGGGGGGTTAGCGGTTCCCCTAGTTGACACCCCAGGCATCCTCAGTTCGCCCTCGGCAGTGGTGGCAGTAGTGGCAGTCTCAGCAGCCCAGAGCCAGCCTGGTAGTGCAGTTGGCTCTGCCTGGCTTCAGGGGCTGCTCATTGCCATGGCGCCCGCCATTTTGCCTCGCCGGAAGTCTCCATATGATGTGTCTTGTGCCGTTGAACCAATCACAACATTCATTCCCTACTAATAAATCTACAACACTTAAAATATAAATCCGGGTACATTAAATGAAATCTGGGGACGGATTTTGTCCGGGGACAGATTTGTAAATCCCGGGACTGTCCCCGGGAAACAGGGACATCTGGTAACCATACTTTAGAGGCCTCCTCTCTCCTCCATTTCTGGTTTATGACTTTAAAGAAGACTGCTAAAACATTGCATTTCCGTCCTCTGGCTTCTGCTCTATATATTCCATAGCAAATACTCTTGTGCTTTAATAGCAAGGCAATAAACTTTCTGTTATTTATAGGATGGATTAAGCTATTTTGCTCCTTTAAGTAGAATATTTTGTGGGTGGGGGGAACAATCTAAGAAAAATGATTAGAGTTATGTAACTGTTTTTGTTGTCTAAAGCTGTGAAATTGTTTTTTCAGACACTTTGGGGAAAAACACTCTTGAAGTTTTTCCTCCCGGTGTGACACTAATAGAAATTCTGCAGTTGATCTGCTTGATATGTGAATGACCAACAGGCAAGGGCAACAGCTGGTGATTCCCTATTCCTGGGTATATCAGACATAGGATTGCAAAATTTAACAATAGCCACAGTAGATGGAAATCAAGGGCAGGTTGTCAGCTGATTAGGATAACACTCTGCACCCACATATTTATCTGGAGAATTTTTATTCAACCACCATTCTATTGTCAAAATAATGCTCAACTTGGCTCACATCATATTTAAACCCCCTGAAAGGCACCTGAGTTTCATGATGTACTTCATAAAATCCATTAACAATGGCATCTTTTGCATACTAAATTGAGCAGGTGGCGAAGCATCAGGGATGCAGGAAGCTGTGGCCCTCCAGATGTCAGACTCCAACTCCCATCAGCCCCACAAGCATGACCAATGACTAGGGATGATGGGACCAATAGTTCAACATCTTCCCCATCCCAGCTATGCATAGGGGTAGTAACAGATACAAGGTTCTGTATTGGGCCCGTTGTTGTTTAACGTCTTTATAAACAACTTAGGTGAAGGGATTGAGGGGATGCTCATCAAATTTGCAGATGACACCAAACTGGAAGGGGTAGCTAATGCCACAGAAGACAGAATAAGGATACAAAATGACTGTAACAGATTGGAGAACTAGGCACAAGCTAACAAAATGGATTTCAATAGGGACAAATGTGAAGGTTCTGCACTTAGGCAGGAAGAACCAGATGCACAAATATAAGATGGGAGACAGTTGGCTTGCTAGCAGTACATGTGAAAAGGATCTAGGGGTCTTAGTGAACCACAAGCTGGAACATGAGTCAACAGTGTGGTGAAGCAGCAGCAGCAGCAAAACAAACAAACAAGCAAGCACTAATGCTATTCTAGGCTGCATCAGATCAAGGGAAGTAATAGTCTCACTCTATTCTGCCTTGGTCAGACCACATCTGGAATGCTGTGCCCAATTCTGTGCACCACAGTTTAGGAAGGATGTTAACAAGCTGTAACGTGTGCAGAGTAACGTAATCAAGAGGATCAATTGTCTGGAAACTAAGCCTTATGAGGAAAGGTCGAGGGAGCTGTGTATGTTTAGCCTGGAAGATATGATTGCTATCTTAATATATCTCAAGGGCTGTCATGTAGAAGATGGAGCAAGATATATATTTTTTTAATGCTCTGGTGGGTGGGACTTGAACCAATGGCTTCAAGTTACCAGAAAGGAGATTCTGACTAAACATCAGGAAGAACTTTCTGGTGGTAAGAGCTGTTTGATAGTGGAATTCTCTCCCTTGGGAGGTTGTGGACTCTCTTTTCCTGGAGGTTTTCAAGCAGAGGTTGGCTGGCCATCTGTCAGGGATGCTTCAGATGATATTCCTGCATTGCAGGGGGTTGGACTAGACGACCTTTAGGATCCTTTCGAAGTCTTCAATTCTATGATTCTAAAGACAAGTTTTAGGAATAAATTGAAGTGGAATGTAGCAGTCCTCAATAATTCAGCATTTAAGATCCCCAAAGTAGAATCCACTGCTAGCCATAAACTTCCCAATTACTTTATCTCTCTGCTTTGCATACTTAGAAGGAATCATTGACTTGAGGTATTGCATGCCTCCTCTGACATGGATCCTGCTCCATTGCTCATCTGGTTCTCTCATAGCAAATGTCCTTTGGCCTTCTCATTCCTTCATCCCCTTGCTTGTTAATTCACAGCTGGATGTGCCAGGCACTCACATGGATGAGAATGGCTTCTGTGGGGAAAATGCCCCTCTTCAAAAGGAGAAGAAAATATGGGAAAGCAAACCATTGCTAAAGTAGCAGGCACATTTGGCAGTGGAACCCAGAAGATATATAAGCTGCTTATCAAAACTCTGCAGCCTCTCCTACTTACAGTAGCCTTAGGAGAAGCTCATCAAATCAACATTGTTCTTTTAATTGTTTGAGTTTTGTAAGCAGATTGGAGTGGGGGGGGGGACCTATCGTTCCTATCCACCATTCTATTTTGAGATTTTTCCCTTGTGAAACCTCAATCCTCCTCAATTTGCCACCACACCAGGATGAAGACTCAAGACAATGAAATGTAGGTATTTTATTAAAATTTAACAACTTGAGGACCTGCAAAACAAAATTGATTAGCCAAATTCAATCAATGTAACCAAATCAAATTTGTGCAGGTAGTTTTTAATAGATGGGGGTAATTCAACCCACATCACCTGTGCAAGTTAAGAGCTATAGTTGGGGTATATGAGCCCACCAGGCACATCATGTCTCCCTTGGCCAACATTCACCCCATGTGCACCCCAGGCACATCATGTCTCCCTTGGCCAACATTCACCCCGCCTGGTCAGAGGGCACCCCTCCCCAGCACCTGGGGAGCAACAGCAACTAAGAGATACCCACACCCCAACACTACCTCAGGTAGGAGATTCATCTTTCCTAGTCTACATGCTAATTAGTGTGGAGGAGGCAAACAAGAGAAGACCCAAAGCCGGTCAGGATCTTCTCTCCCTTAAATCCACTACTCAGCCCCTTGGAAACAGACAACTTGCCTTAAGGTCCACACTGCAAAATGGGTGTCAAATTAAGAAGAAGATAGAGTACAGGTGGAACAGGCTTAAATCCCCTGCCCTGCCTCTCCCCATTTGGCAAAATTGCCATCAGGCAATAACTGTCTCCATCTTGTCTTGTCATCTTCCAGGAGAGGATGGGTGCGGAAAATTTGCACCCCCCAATGGTGGAATGGCATTCTTAGGAGGCAAGTTGAGATTTATCAGTTTTGTTGTTGTTTTTAAAATTCAAACATATTTCTAACTAATGGTCCATCCCAAGCAGTTAAATATTCTACAGGCACACCTTTTTATAAAACATTATCAATACAATTTGGAATAAAGGCACTTTCCCCCTCATCCCTCATGGGAAGGATCACAGGGTTGTTTTATTCTGGAATGAAATTTATCAGGAGTTATCAAAGAATACTAAACACATACTCAAATTTATTCCCAGTTTTCCCTACTAAATATGTGGATGTGTACTTTGAAGATATTTTGCCAAAAGGAACTTTTGACATGGATGCTGCCAGGAATTCTGTAGCACAGCAGTGTAAGCCATCTTAAAAACTTGACTATATCCTTATGCTATAAAAATACCTGGAATATGTTTATTGCAGAAAAAAGTAACACATAAGTTACTGGCCTCTAAGGGACAGGAAGATCCTGTTCAATTGCATTCAGTATGGGGAGATTTTTAGTTCATATAGTGTTCAGATTTGCAGGTATCTCTCTCCGTGCCACCTAGAGAAATATGGTTGTCATTATTTTAGGTTGGATGTTTAGGAGGATGGCTGGCTTTGGGTGTCTCCCAAATTAGCCACTGGGGGTGGGGTGGATGGAGCTCTTTTTTGTTGCTGCTCACCTTACACCAAGGGCAGGGAACCCTTTTCAGCCCAAGGGCCACATTCCCTTCTGAACAACCTTCTGGGGGCCACAGGCCGTTGGTGGGCAGCACCAGAGGCAAAACTAGGCAGAGCAAGAGTGGCATTTTTAGCCTCTGCCCACAGGCCTCTTACTGCATGTGCTTGCACACCTCTCTATGCTTGCCAGCATCCGAGGACTCTGTTTGAATGGAGTTTAAATGGTTGTCACTTGCTCTGGAGCCTCATGGATTATTTTATTATTTCAAATAATAAAATAAAACAATAAGGATGCATTCCAGCCTATTAAAAACTCTCATCTGCTGTGCAAGGCAGGGCTGGGGAGTCGTGGGGCTTGGGAGGGAGCTTAGCTCAGGAAGTCTGAAGGGCTTGACCAAGAGGCCTGTAAAGCGAGATGAGCGCCGCAACCCCAGAGTCGGCCACGACTGGATCTAACGGTCAGGGGTCCCCTTAACTTTAAGTAAGTAAGTCAATAAAAGAATAGATTGTGAGGAACTAGGTTGCAGTTAAGTCACTGATGAACACTCAAAAGCACCAGGATGGTGAGCAGGGAGTCTCCAAGTCTCTTATCTAGGGTTAGAGCATTGGAGGCAGGGAAAGGGACCCACAGCCAGAGTTTTGGGGCTAGTGTGTTTGAGCTCTGTGAGGCATCCTTCAACCCAGCCAGAAGAAGGGGAGCCAGATGGGACAGAAGCAGTTAGTTTATTGCTTTCAGCTCAGAATGGCATCAGACTTGCAGCGGTGACTCCTCTTTTGGGTAGGTTCCCACACAATGTTTGAATAGGAGTAGAGGAGCATAGAAAGATGCCTTAGACCAAGTCAGATTCACGGCCTATCTAACTCAGTATTGTCAGTGCTGAGTGGCAGCAGATATCCAGAGTTTGAGACTGCAGACACATCAGAACCTACCTGGAAATGCCAGAGACTGAACCCAGGAGCTTTTTAATGCAAACCAGGTGCTCTGCCACTGACTGATTGCCTTTTCCAAATCATTGCATATCTCCATGCTTTGTAAATATAATTGTGTTCCTAGTTTGTCTTATAGCAAGTGTCTCACCTCTTTATTAAGAGTGTAGGTGCAAACACCAGATTCCAGGGGTAAAAACAAATTATTATTATTTATTAAATTTGTATGCTGCCCCATACCTGCAGGTCTCAGGGCGGTTACAACATGCACAATATAAAAACAGAATATACATAATAAAAAAACAAACAATCCAATAACCTGCCCCCGCCCCAACATATTTTCAAATCAGCCAAAGGCCTGGTTGCAGAGGTGTTTTTCCTGATACCCTAAAATATATAATGAAGGTGCCAGGTGAATCTCCCTGGAGAGAGCATTCCACAAATGAGGAGCCCCTGAAGAAAAGGCCTGTTCTCATGTTGCCACCCTGTGGACCTCTTGTGGAGGAGACACATGAAGAAGGGCCTCCGAGGATGATCTCAGGGTCCAGTACATATGAAAAAGAAAGGTTGGGCAAGTGCTTTCACACCCCACTCAAGAATTTTGAGAAACATCTGGCTGGTCAATGTAGCAAGTAGGATGTTGGAACAAGTGACTCTTCAGTTTTATCCTGCAAGCAACTTCCTGTGCCCTTGAAAAGGCCCACTTCTTTCTTTGTACTTAGACCTGGGTTTCATTGACCCCTTATAAAATTGTCAGTGACCATTACACAAAAACCTAGAAATGCAAAAGAAAAAAGTCAAGAAATATAAATATATAATAAACATTTATTAATAGTCAATTAGCATTATGACAAATCATAAAATGTAAAACCAGCCAACCAACCAACCAACCAACCAACCAACCAACCAACCAACCAACAAACAGGGATTTTGTTGTATTGTGGAATCAACTTGTTAAACATAGACACATCACTGACAAGGCTGATGTACCCTGTAAATGTCTTTCATTTCTGAGGCTCATAGTTGTTGTTTTTTTTTTTTTACATTATACCTAGTAAACTCCTTTCTCACCTCCTTTTGACACCTAGGATTTTATTCCCGCCCTGTGCGGTCCCATCAACCCCAGCAGGGTTAATGACGACCACTTCGGGAAATCCTGCCTGTACTGCAAATGAAGCCAACAGAAACTGGATCACTCTGGCAGGAGGATCTTAAATGTGGTCAGTGTAACTGAGGACACAATTCCCTCCAGTAGCTCATCAGAGCTATTCAAAATGTAAAAAATTAGGTGGACATTGTGAATCAATTACTTTGATTGTTTTTTTAATGGGATAAAGCTGACTTTGTTAGCAAAGGGGCTATTTTCACAATTTCCAAATAATTATTTCTGTTGCTAATAATCCTTAATGGTAAAGGTATGATCTGCAGCAAATCTGCAAATGATCAGGCTACAAAGTTCTCTAGTTGTACATTTCCTAAGCAGGTACAGAGGCACATTGTACAGATTGTACATGACTGATTGCCATAGACTACTGGGGCCAGATCATAAAACTTCCCCATTTAACACTAGAACTCTTACTAAAACAACAGAATCAGCAAATCCACATGCCAAGGAATAGTTATGGTCACCATTAAGCAGCTAATGCTTAACAGAATTACTGCTCTGTGTGTAATTTTTATGCCTCGGGCATGCATGGTTCAAGTGTCCCTTGCACATGTCAGTTCCGTTTTATATAAGTTTTTTGGGGGGATTAAATATATCCAATTGCAAAGGAATAGCAGAGTGGGCTACCACATCAGAAACTAAGTGGAGGGCAGCTGCTAATTAGCATGCAACATTTACACATTATTTCCATTACTGAGTTGCAATCTGGACATTGCTGGGGAGTAAGACCTTTCCCAGTGACCTTCAACTAATGCTGGGAAATAGTAATTGTGGCAAACAAGGCAGAGGAGGAGGAGAGCTGTCCCCTTGCAAACTGGGTAGAAACCCCCCCATTTATGGCTGTTTTAATTTAGGAAAAAGACAGGGGGCTATAGACAGAATCTTCTAAAATGGCACATGTGGTGGACGTGAGTGGGGATAAGTTTTGTTCTCTCTCTCAGCTCATGAGAACTCAAGGTCACCAGATGAAATTGGTCCTCCCTAGATTCAGTACAGAGAAAAAAAAGGACTCCTTTGCACAACGTGCCATTAACTTGTGGAGCTTGTTTCCACAAGATGTAGCAATGATGGCCACTGGCTTAGATGGATTTAAAAGGGACTTGGACAACTTCATGGAGGAGAAGTCTTTTGGCGGCAGCCTGAGTTTCCATGTTCAGATGCAGTGTGTCATTGAATGCTCATTTTTGGGAAGCAACAGTGGGCAGAGTTGGAGCCTTTGTGTCCCACTAGAAAATAAGTGGAACAGAAATCTAAAACAAAAGGGTCCAGTGTCCAGACTCACAAATCTTAGCATTGGATTAAGAGGGATCTGTGGACCCTAAGACATAGACATACATGCATTCCCCCCACCTTAGGATGCAGCCACTGGGGAGCCTTTTGCATCAACGACAAGGGAGACAACCCCCACATTTAGTATTACTGTGCTTCCTCTAGCTTCTGCCTCCTAAATGACTTCCTGCCTACATAATCCCCCTCATCCCCAGTTACACCACCATGACATTTCCAGATATGTCAGATCTATTTCCACAACCAAAGTGTTTCTCCCATAAATGGGGACACTACTGAAGGAATACTGTTAGCATTACAATTGTAATTTTAACTGTTTGAACTTTTGGTACGGTTCTGCTCAATGCTTAGCTCCCCCTGCTCTGGACACTCTGTTCTCTTGCATGCCAGCCTCTGTCCAGAGTCCTGAAGTTACCTGCGCCACTTGAAAGTTCTGACTGATGCTGTAGACTCACTGCTAGTTCCTGACTGTTTTATAGGGATGGAGGAGAATTTCATTCAACCCACATTTAAAATGAACTAAGCTAATTTGCAATTTCCAATCCTATTTGCAAATCAGAACACTATATTGATCAGATTACTCATATAATACTCATATAATATAATTTGCAGTGTTGTTTCAGGTTTGTTTTCAAGTTTCTAAAATGCATATATGTATATATTCTACAGTGTAAATGTATTTTAGGAGACTGCATAGAGAAACATGCACAATACATATTGTAGATGGAAATGACATGTGAAATGTGTCTATTCAGAAAAATTCATACAAAAATGTGACCTTTTAAAGGAAAGATCAACAATTTAAATGTGAAAGTACAATGTTTTTCTAAAAAAACTGCAGAAAATGGGGTAGGTTGAGCTCTGCATTCCTATCATGAAACAGGAGTCTGGACAATTTCTAAAGTTCTGTCTTTGCTGCTGGGAAGTTTTTCTTCTGTGGGCTTTGACACTAAACAAGAAAAGATCTAACCTAAAGTGGGTTTTTTAAAACAACAACAACAACAACAACAACAACAACAGGAGGGTGGTAATATTTTTCGAGGCAGGCATGTATGGAGGAGTTTCCTCTGTGAAAATGGCTCTCGGTTCTTCTTTTCTTACTGCATTTTGAGTGGATGTTCCTTCTGACAAAGTGATTGATCAGCTTCCTTAACACTCTGGGCAAATGCACTGCAGGACATGTTTATCTCCAGAGCAGCTTAACAATCTTTTTATAGGTTTGTTCTTTGCGTAGAACTGTTTTCTAGTGTTACTTAGCTCTGAAGCCTCAGGAAGGTTCCCAGGGAATCTTCCATCATGCTGTCTGAGAACAAAATCCTTGTTCAGATTGATGAGATAATTGCGCTGCTAAAAGGCACCAGTTAAATGTAGCCCAAGCAGGTAATGGAAGGATGATGAATGGAGGGCAGGCAAACAATCACTGACTGACAGAACAGGGATGCTACCTCCTGGATTTGCTTTTCTGGGAATGCAGCCACCTTTGGTTAGCTGTGCAAGATTTGATGGCTCTTGTCCAGGTACTTAAAAGATCTGAGGTCACAGATCCATGATACAAATTTGCATGAGATATACATGCCAATTTAGGCTGACTTTCAGAGGGGGAGAAGCCAAACTCTCAGGGGTTAATTAGCCTCTGGGCAGTTTAAGTTGTCAGGTGGGTGGGATCTCACTGGCACTGTATTTTGCAGGTCACCCAGCTGCCCTGTAAGAAAATTAAATAAATACCTAAATAATAATAAAATAGTTAGGTTTAAAAAGGAAAGAAAGAAAATGGGGGAGAGGCAGGAGATCTGGGACCCAATACAAAGGTTTTGGAGCAGAGTCCCCTTGGGTTGTGTGCCTAGAAATGTCTTACCACTCTGAAAGCTAAAACTGTCGACAGAGCTGTGTGTATTATAATTGCTATTAAAAGTAAAAAGGTAAAAGGTAAAGGATGGTTTACCTTTTGGTTAAGTCCAGTCAGATTTGACTATGGGGTATGTTGCTCATCTCCACTTTCTGGCCAAGGAAGCCGGCGTTTGTCCACAGACAGCCTTCCGGGTCATGTGGTCAGCGTGACTGAACTGCTTCTGATGCAACAGGACACTGTGACGGAAACCAGAGTGCACAGAAATGGCATTTATCTTCCAGCCACAGCAGCACCTATTTATCTACTTGCACTGGTGTGCTTTTGAACTGCTAGGTTGGCAGAAGCTGGGGCAGAGCAATGGGAGCTCACCCCGTCGTGGGGATTCAAACTGCTGAGCATCTGATTGGCAAGCCCAAGTGGTTTAGACCACAGCACCACCTGCCACCCTCAATTAGTGTTATAAAACATGTTAAAAGTCTATACAATTTTGTAAGCACTGTACAGGAATTATAAAGAGAGTCTGGAGGTTTGCAGTCTAATAAAATATGACACAGAAGGAAAAAGGGATGTGAAGAGAAAAGAAAAAAGAGCAAACTTAGCAGAGGACTCTTAGTTACACATGAGAGGGGGGTCTTGTCCAGCCCAGGACCTCCAGACACACTGCCCAGGCTTGTGCCTTCGGGAGGTCACTTTGCTGCTGCTAATGCAGCAGTTTGACTTCACCCCCCCCCCCAAGGTTCACTCCATTGTCTCTTGAGGCAGACAAATGCCAGCAATGGATGGCTCCCATTTTAAAACTTACCAGTATGTTTCTAAGCATCATTAAAAGTACTAGTTAAGACCTACCATATATCAGCAGTGGGGAACCTCCAACCCACAGACCTAATTCAGCCCACCAAGCCTCCTGCCAGGTCTATGGTTAAGCCACACCCACCTGCTGTAAACCTGACATCACTGCTGATGTCACATTTTATGTTAGGTGTGGAGCAGGTAAAGACACAACTGAGCCAAAAGTGGGGTTTGAAAGCAAAAAACAATCAGTGGATCATTAGCGTTTCTGAGCACAGTGCTATGCAAGCCCTGACCATCAGCTGACATTTCACTGGTGAAAATCTTTTCAATCAGGTCTTTGCCCCCAAAGCTGACATTACAGCCATTGTAAATATGTTGCCCATCCTGCTCCATAGTAGCAGGAGATTGCAGGAGGACACTGAGTTCCTTGAGGTCAATCAGCAGCTTGCAGGTGTATATAAGGACTCCATTTCAGCTAGCTGCTCGCTGGAACAACTTTGGAGCTCTGTGTTCCTGGAGTGCTGTCTGAACCCCACCGAAACCACATCTTTCATTACACCCCTGTTGGACCTTGCCTTGCATTTCCACATCACAGAACAGGAAACAAATCATGCTTTGATATGCTCCGTGCTCACTCTGGATGCACACAAACACACAGATATATGTCATGTACACCATCCATCTACACATCTGCAAGAGCAAGACTTATGTATGAAGCACACCATGCTCTTTACAGGAGTCTTCTCAACTTGGTAACCTCAAGATGTTGTAGACTGCAACTTCCACCATGCCTGACCATTGACCATGATGAGTGCAGCTGATGGGAGTTGTAGTTAGCAGCATCTGGAAGGAACAAGGCTGTGAAGGGCTGCTTTATATAGTATTATACATGCACATCTGCTTTGCAAAACATTCTTTGCAACTTCTAAAAAATGTTATTAATACCCATACACTTATAGTTATTTGAAACTTTCTGACTTCAAAATGAAAATATGAGTTTAGCTTTCAATAGTAACTTTCAATTTATGTGTGGAAGTGCAAATACAGTTTCCACAGATACTGCCTTACTATTTTTTTTTACCTAATAAGCAAGATAATTTGCCTTGCAGCAGTAAAAAAGATACATTAGTATGTAGCAGATCAAACCTTTATTATTTGTTTAAAATGTATAAACTATGGTCTTCGAGAGAATGTGGGAAATTTTCAAACACTGGAGATCTGTAGACGTTGACGATCTGAACATCCTTAAAATCTTCTGAGCAGTGCTTGGCAGTGCATGCAGTGCGGTGGGGGGGAAGGGGGGATCAGCCATGACAATGTTGCTCTGCTTTGTGAGACAACAACATTGGCACAGATTTTCATATTCAAATGCAGACATGAAATATGCAAATATGTCTAGGAGCCATTGTTGACCTGCTTTCATATGATTTTTTAAAACAATATTTTAGAGATGGCTATTGAAAACTTTTGTTTATTGTGCAAAAGCTGTTGTGTCTTTAGCAGCTTTTAAAATTCAGTTCATTTTGCAAAACCCTTCCAAGTCAAGGAAAGTCATTCGAGTTTCCTTGCAGAACTTGTAACAAGGGTTTCTGCCTGCTGCCTCCCACTCCTGACTAGTAGAAGAGCCTTATTTGCATATGTCTCACACAGCCTGACACCTTCCAGATGTCTCCACTCTGGAATGAAAGTCTGACCTAGAAGGAGCAAAACCTGTCATTTTTTTAAGGCAAGGAAGCTGCTTCAAAGCTTAGCTAAGGCATTCTTGCAAACATGTAGATGGAAATGTTCCTGTTTGTTTCTGGTTGTGAGGAAGGGAGGGGTTTCAAGGTTTTGCCACAAGTCTCCATGCAGTCCCACTTCTCTTCCTTGGATGGTGTCATTTCCCCCTGCAGAATCACAGGCTTGACTCTGAAAAGAGAAGAGGTTCTATTTGGCTGCCATCTTAATAGCTATACGTACGGGGGGGGGGGGTAGACAGATATGTCAGTTTTAAGTTCCTATTTTTTCCAGTCATGAGTTCAGTTTACCCCATTTCCACATTGGTCAGAGCTTTGGGGTTTTAGGTGTGTATCAAAAATCATGGGGTGTATTGGGTGCTAGGGGAGGGGTAGCACCTCTGGTGGGGGACACATTGTGCACCTTCTGGGATAGTTTGCCCACCTTTGGTTGGCACCCTGCACTCATCTCTCACCTGTGGCTCCTGGAAGCTGCCAGCGTGTGACAGCAGCCACACCTCGGAATGGCTTTGACTGGCTGGCTAAACCTGGTGAAGGTAGCCAATGGGTCTCAAACCCTCGGTGAGTTAGGGACTACCCCAGCATGTGAAGACAGGCTCCAGTGGATGGAGTGGATGAGACCAAGAGTGGGTCAAGAAGACAGTTTCTGCAGGTGCTACAGAGGGACATGGGCAGATGGGGCTTGTCAACCTGGAAAGGTACCTCATCTAGGAGAAGGAAAATTCTGATCCTAAACCTCCACTGCCTGCAAGATATCTTTGGGAAAAGAAAAGGCTAAGGAGTAAACCCTACACAAATCTGGAGTGGAGTCCCTAAGAGGTTTGGATAGCTCCTTGTATACATCCTTCTGGCAACTCTTGCAGCCAAGCTGGTGCCAAACATACTGCTCTGCTTTCCTTTAGACCACATCAGCAAGGCCAAGAGGGTGGTCTTATTGTCTGGGCAACCAAGGACCTCCAGACACACTGTCCAGACTTGCATCCTGAGGAAGTCACTTTGGTGCTGCTAACACAGCAATTTGACTTCATCTCCCTGAGGCATACTCTATTGTCTCTGAAGGCAGATGGATGTCAAAACAACAACAAACATACATATTTTTGGGTGCATTTCTGCTAATATGCACATTTTTTTTTTAAAAAAAGGGGGAACAGCACTGCAAATGTCAGAAAAATGCAATGAAATAGAACTGCAGTTCAAGAAGTGCAAATTAGCTTGGGTGCAAATTAAAGCAGGGAACAAATATCTTCCCCCACCTCAGTCATACCCTACCTCATGTGTGGAGAACCTATGCGGAACTACAACTCCCATCATCCTTGGCTACTGGGCATGCTTATTGAGGCTGATGGGAGTTGCAGATCAGCAACATCTGTGAGTTTCCTAGATCTGCCCTAGTCAATACTTTTCAGTGGACTCCTGTGGCTTTTTAAAAACTTATCAGGGGATCATTGATAAGAAGACAAATAATAGTTAGCAAATAAAGGTTGTTCACTATCTCCCCTTTGAATAGCAGTAGCTTCTAAATAGAGGGTACATTCTAGGGCACACACAATTTTCAGCACATTTCCCAACAAATGTGGCTGGGATCCACTGAACTGATCCCACACTCTAGAACAGGACTGCCATTGTGATAAATCCCATATAGCTTTCTTCACCTCTTGGGTGGGTGCCATTGCCATTATAAGAGAAAAGGGGTGGTATTCATGGTGAGTTCCAGCACCTCTTTTTCTAGAAAAATAACACTGATTATAAGAAGAGCCTTCTGCGTCAGACCAAAGAGAAATCTTGTCCATCATTCTGCTCTCACATCGACCAATCAGATGCCTAGAACTTGAGTACGATATTGCACTCCTCACTTACAGTTCCCCAGCCATTGGTATTCAGAGGCATACAGTGGTGGTATCATGGCTAATCCTATTTTAAATTCATCCAAATTGGTGGCCATCACTGCCTCATGTGGGAGCAGATTCCTACTAGAATTGGTTGCATGAAGTAACACTTTAATGCGTCTGTCCTGAATCTTCCAACATCTGCCAGATGTTGTTGGACTCCAGCTCAAATAATTTCTGACCATTGGCTCTGCTTGCCAGGGCTGATGGGAGTTGGACTCCAACTCAAAAGCATCATGTTGGCTACCTTTACTCTGGAGGATATCCCAAAATCCATTGTAATGCACAGAAGCAACCTCAAAGCAGAGGAATACCTTGAAGAAAAATGGATACAGAATGCATTCCTTAAGGGTATTCAGTAGCTGAGTAAACATCAGTCACCTCAGGTACAAGCCAGAACAGGATCAGCAAACTTTTTCAGCAGGGGGCCAGTCCACTGTCCCTCAGACCTTGTGTGTGGGGGAGGGGTCAGACTATATTTTGGGGGAAAAATGAACGAATTCCTATGCCCCACAAATAACCCAGAGATGCATTTTAAATAAAAGCACACATTCTACTCATGGAAAAACTATTGGAGGGGGAGTTCCAGCCGGTGGCAGAGGACAGAGTGACTCCAGGAGACATAGGTGTAAAAACCCAAACTAAAGCAAAGACTTTATTACAAAACAATAAACACAAACTCTGGTGGGTGTTATTCCTGCAGGCAGGCTACAAAACTCAGCTTTTTTCTTTTATAGCAATGGCCAGCTGCAGCCAATTAATCCTAGAAACTTCTTAAAGGTATACACACATGTTTCTGTGCCGAATGTCCCCTAACAAAAACATGCTGATTCCCAGACCACCCGTGGGCTGGATTTAGAAGGCGATTGGGCCAGATCCAGCCCCTGGGCCTTAGTTTGCCTACTCATGAGCCAGAGGAACCTCCACCAGGAACCAATAAATGAACATTTTATATCTAAAGATGCTGAGAATAATTAAACTGAAAGTACACAGAAAAAGCAGATAAGAGATAATGAACTGATTAACCTCCTGGTTTTAAGCACGATAACATTCAAGTAAGTAACAGTAGCTCTCTATATGAGGTGAGACAGAGCCACTGTACCATTGGCAGCCTGCCATTCTCTTAATACTCAAATGAAACATCTCACACTGCTCTCATTATGGGATGTTGTTTTGGAGGCTAGAAGGCTCCCTCCAAGAAGCCTGCATATGGTTATTTATTGGTGCATTTACATCTAACCCTACTGAGCTCAGAGTGGCATTTTATTTTCATTACACCCATCCAGGAAGCAGGTTTATATGATATAGGGTGGCTAAAGATGGACATTAACCAAGTCAGTGTGGTAGTGAAGGTAGTGAGATGGGGAACCTTTGGCTCTCCAGATAGTGTTGGACTACAATTGCCATTACGTTGACCATTGGTCATACTGGGTGGGCACTGCAGGGCTACAGGTTCTCCATTCTTGTTATACTGAATCAAAATAGGAACCTGAGCGGCTTGCCTTGTCCCCCACCCTCCACTAGGACTCAAAGAGCACACAAACAAGCTGAGGAAGGACCTGACTTTCCAGTCAGTGGAAGCTAAATTGGTACAGTGCTGATTGGTTGGCCCCTTGTGTCAATCATGAAGCTACCTTGCCTCATTCTCAGAGTTGGACTCTGCTCAGTGCTAATTGGCTAGTCCTTGTGTCAATTATTATGTGGGCTGTTCACAGTGCTATCTGGCTGGTCCTTGTATCAACTGTGAAGCTACCTCTCCTTCTCAGAGCAGGGCTATGCATAACACTGATTGGGTAGCCATTATGTCAGTCTTAAAGCCAACATCCATTCTTGTCAGAGCACTTTTCCAAGTGTTACAAAATAGAGAAGGGAAGGCTTCCTATTTCCTGTGCACCAGGGGATGGGTGCCTCTTCCAACATTGTGGAGAGAGACAGATGGAGAGAATCAGAAAATGATGGGGGAATAGCATTTTCTGAATTCCTCTTTGGTTGGAAGAGGAACCTGGTTCTCACCTGTAGTTTGCCTGGTGGTCTGGCACTCGCTTGCTCCCCTATGGAATGTGAGGGCAGGCAAAGGCACTGAGTGCATGGAGCACTCTGGCTGCCGTGACCCCTCGATCCCGTTCTTGGAAGCACAGGTTATTCTGATAATTGGGTTTTTTAAATTGGGCACTGTGGTCTAAACCACAGAGCCTAGGGCTTGCCGATCAGAAGGCTGGCAGTTCAAATCCCCGCAACGGGGTGAGCTCCCATTATTCGGTCCCTGCTCCTGCCAACCTAGCAGTTTGAAAACACGTCAAAGTGCAGGTTGATAAATAGGTACCATTCTGGCGGGAAGGTAAATGGCATTTCCGTGTGCTGGTCTGGTTCGCCAGAAGCGGCTTAGTCATGCTGGCCACATGACCCGTAAGCTGTACGCCGGCTCCCTTGGCCAATAAAGCAAGATGAGCGCCGCAACCCCAAAGTCGTCTGCGACTGGACTTAACAGTCAGGGGTCCCTTTACCTTTACCTTTACAGGTATGTGCTAGAGACAGTGAGATAATAAACTGCAAAAATGAACCAAGCCACAAGGATTAAAAAAGTTTGGATTGAGAGGGGTTTTCATTCAGTGAACGAAACAATGGGAGGAGGGGAGCCTACAGTTTGCTTATATCAAAGATTTTCTCTACATTTATGATACAGCAACTCTCCCTGGAATACAAGTTCTTTTAAAAAATATCTGTACAAGTGAGGAAGGAAGAAATTGGAATATAATATGGAATTTAACAAAACTGGAACTATGTGTGAGAGAGAAAGGAACTGAGAGGGAAGAGGGGGGGACACTACACTTTGAAAATATGGAGCAAGGTCCTCCCTAACCTCCATTATCCACAAAGGAATGTGTTTGAGATAAGGACAATTGGCCATAAATCAGCAGTAAGCAAGAAATGTGTCTATCAGCTGCAGGAATAGAAGCTTTTGGATTAACTATTTGCAATCTGAATTCAGACCATTCTTCCTATGCTGGAAATATGGCGAAGATGGCTTGTTTATTAGAAGCCAAATCATGGGACGAAGTGATGCAGTGACTTTTGGAAACTGCGAGATAACTGCTTTTCCCGAGGCATGACGGGAACCATCAACAGTTGTAGGAATGAAGAATATAACACAATGGACGGGAAAACATCAAGGGGGGGGGGGAACTGTCACACACAGAAAAGAATAAGGATTACATTTAGAGTTCCTCACCTGAAACTTTATAAATTACCTATTATACCAACATGAATGAAATCACAAGATTGCAGCTGTTATAGAAAGGGCAGCAGTTGAAGAAGGAGCAAAAAGGGTTTTCTTGTGTGTGTGTGTTTCTTTGTGGCTGATTAGCTGTTCTCCCTGTGCAAAGGTCAGAGGGGGCAGGGTTTCTGTTGAGGAAGGTGATTAGCTGTGGGAGGAGCTTATCAGAGGTAGCAGGAAAGCAGTTGAAGAAGGAGCAAAAAGGGTTTTCTTGTGTGTGTGTGTTTCTTTGTGGCTGATTAGCTGTTCTCCCTGTGCAAAGGTCAGAGGGGGCAGGGTTTCTGTTGAGGAAGGTGATTAGCTGTAGGAGGAGCTTATCAGAGGTAGCAGGGCAGCAGTTGAAGAAGGAGCAAAAAGGGTTTTCTTGTGTGTGTGTGTTTCTTTGTGGCTGATTAGCTGTTCTCCCTGTGCAAAGGTCAGAGGGGGCAGGGTTTCTGTTGAGGAAGGTGATAATAATAATAATAATAATAATAATAATAATAATAATAATAATAATAATAATTTATTATTTATACCCCGCCCATCTGGCTGGGCCTCCCCAGCCACTCTGGGCGGCTTCCATAAAAACCAAAAATACAGTAAAATGTCACACGTTAAAAACTTCCCTGAACAGGGCTGCCTTAAGATGTCTCCTGAATGTCAGATAGTTGTTTATCGCTTTGACATCTGCTGGAAGGGCGTTCCACAGGGCGGGCGCCACTACCGAGAAGGCCCTCTGCCTGGTTCCCTGTAGCTTTGCTTCTCGCAGTGAGGGAACCGCCAGAAGGCCCTCGGCGCTGGACCTCAGCGTCCGGGCAGACTGATGGGGGTGGAGACGCTCCTTCAGGTATACTGGACCGAGGCCGTTTAGGGCTTTAAAGGTCAGCACCAACACTTTGAATTGTGCTCGGAAACGTACTGGGAGCCAATGCAGGTCTTTCAAGACCGGTGTTATATGGTCTCGGCGGCCGCTCCCAGTCACCAGTCTAGCTGCCGCATTCTGGATTAGTTGTAGTTTCCGCGTCACCTTCAAAGGTAGCCCCACGTAGAGCGCATTGCAGTAGTCCAAGCGGGAGATAACCAGAGCATGCACCACTCTGGCGAGACAGTCCGCAGGCAGATAGGGTCTCAGCCTACGTACCAGATGGAGCTGGTAAACAGCTGCCCTGGACACAGATTTGACCTGTGCCTCCATGGACAGCTGTGAGTCCAAAATGACTCCCAGGCTGCGCACCTGGTCCTTCAGGGGCACAGTTACCCCATTCAGGACCAGGGAATCCTCCACACCTGCCCGCCTCCTGTCCCCCAAAAACAGTACTTCTGTCTTGTCAGGATTCAACCTCAATCTGTTAGCCGCCATCCATCCTCCAACCGCCTCCAGGCACTCACACAGGACCTTCACCGCCTTCACTGGTTCTGATTTAAAAGAGAGGTAGAGCTGGGTGTCATCCGCATACTGATGAACACCCAGCCCAAACCTCCTGATGATCTCTCCCAGCGGCTTCATATAGATGTTAAAAAGCATGGGGGAGAGGACAGAACCCTGAGGCACCCCACAAGTGAGGGCCCAAGGGTCTGAACACTCATCCCCCACCACCACTTTCTGAACACGGCCCAGGAGGAAGGAGCGGAACCACTGTATAACAGTGCCCCCAGCTCCCAGCCCCTCAAGACGGTCCAGAAGGATGCTATGGTCGATGGTATCAAACGCCGCTGAGAGATCCAGCAGAACTAGGAAACAGCTCTCACCTTTGTCCCTAGCCCGCCGGAGATCATCAACCAGTGCGACCAAGGCAGTTTCAGTCCCATGATGAGGCCTGAATCCCGACTGGAAGGGATCCAAATGGTCCGCTTCTTCCAGGCGTGCCTGGAGTTGTTCAGCAACCACTCGCTCAATCACCTTGCCCAGGAATGGAAGATTTGAGACTGGGCGATAGTTGGCCATCATGGCCGCATCTAAAGATGGTTTTTTAAGAAGCGGTTTAATAACCGCCTCTTTCAGCGGGTCTGGGAAGGCTCCCTCACGGAGGGAAGCATTCACCACCCCACGAAGCCCATCGCCCAGTCCTTCCCGGCTAGCTTTTATAAGCCAGGATGGGCACGGATCCAGGAGACAGGTGGTTGGTTTCACTCGTCCAAGCAGCCTGTCCACATCCTCGGAGGTAACAGATTGAAATTGATCCCACTCAACTTGACTAGACAGAACTCTCCCGCCCCGGCCCTGCTCCCACGGTGGAGTCTACTTCTTCCCGAATCTGGGCGATTTTATCTGCAAAAAAACTTTGCAAAATCATTGCAGGAGAACATGTGGCCCGTACTGGGCCCCGATGTTGCAGGTGGTTCCGCTAAATTGTGAACCACCTGAAAAAGTCTCCTGCTGCTGTTTGCTGCAGATGCAATAGAGGCGGTGAAGAAATTCTTCTTCGCCGTCGCTATCGCCACTTGGTAGGCTTGACGTTGAGCTCTAACCTGTGTCCGGTCAGATTCGGAATGAGCTGTGGGAGGAGCTTATCAGAGGTAGCAGGGCAGCGGCGCGCACAGTTTAATCCATCTTTTAGATTTGGGGTGCTAGTCTCAAACGTTTGTTGGGGGAAACCTAGGTTTTTTGTGGGGGGAGTTATTTGTCCTGTCTTCACACTTTTTATGATGGAGGACCGCTGTAGCCACCCCAACGACGTTCTCAATATGGAGGGGGAGGGAACAGCTGCAGTCGCCTGCGGTTCCTGCGCAATGTTTGCCATCTTGCCAAAGGTTGCAGGCAGCTTTACCTGCAGCAATTGCATGTTGATTGCCCTCTTAAAAGACAAAGTCCAGCAACTGGAGGAACGTGTAGCTACGCTCCAAAGAATTAGAGAGCTGGAGCTCTTCTTGGAAGCAACAGAGCACACCGTCTCCACCAAGGAGGAGACAGGGGACTCCCCTGAGAAGGAGGCTAGTTCATCAACACAGGAGCCAGATATATGGAGAAATGTGACTCAAAGAAGTAGGAGGCCCAGGGTTCACTCTGATTGTTTAGAAATACACAATCGCTTTGAGGTCCTCTCCCCTAGCATGGAAGATGAAGAGCAGACTCCATTTGAGGATCTCTCCCTCATTTCAGTCGATCAGGTATATGAAGACGAGCAGCAAAGTCAGTCCTCAGGGAATGTGCAGGCGACCTTGGAACGGACAGCTCATGGAAGAACCCCGACCAAACCTAAGAGGAGGCGTGTAGTGGTGATAGGGGATTCCCTACTGAGGGGAACAGAAGCAGTGATCTGTGGGCCTGACAAGATGTCTCGGGAAGTGTGCTGTCTCCCCGGGGCTAAGATCCAAGATGTAACTGAACGACTGCAAGGAATCATAAAACCCACTGACAAATCAGAGTTTGTAGGGCAGCGCCGCGCGCCTAGCGGCGCGCGCAGTTATATCCATCTTTTAGATTTAGGGGAGCTAGTCTCAAACGTTTGTTGGGGGAGACCTAGGTTTTTTTTTTTTGTGGGCAAAGTTATTTGTCCTGTCTTCAAGCTTTTTATGATGGAGGACCTCTGTAGCCACCCCCAACAACACGATCTCAAGATGGAAGGGGAGGGAACAGCTGCAGTCGCCTGCGATTCCTGCGCAATGTTTGCCATCTTGCCAAAGGTTGCAGGCAGCTTCACCTGCAGCAATTGCATGTGGATTGCCCTTTTAAAAGACAAAGTCCAGCAACTGGAGGAACGTGTAGCTACGCTCCAAAGAATTAGAGAGCTGGAGCTCTTCTTGGAAGCAACAGAGCACACCGTCCCCACCAAGGAGGAGACAGGGGACTCCCCTGAGAAGGAGGCTAGTTCATCAACACAGGAGCCAGATATATGGAGAAATGTGACTCAAAGAAGTAGGAGGCCCAGGGTTCACTCTGATTGTTTAGAAATACACAATCGCTTTGAGGTCCTCTCCCCTAGCATGGAAGACGAAGAGCAGACTCCATTTGAGGATCTCTCCCTTATTACAGTCGATCAGGTATATGAAGACGAGCAGCAAAGTCAGTCCTCAGGGAATGTGCAGGCGACCTTGGAACGGACAGCTCATGGAAGAACCCCGACCAAACCCAAGAGGAGGCGTGTAGTGGTGATAGGGGATTCCCTACTGAGGGGAACAGAAGCAGTGATAATAATAATAATAATAATAATAATAATAATAATAATAATAATAATAATAATTTATTATTTATACCCCGCCCATCTGGCTGGGCCTCCCCAGCCACTCTGGGCGGCTTCCATAAAAACCAAAAATACAGTAAAATGTCACACGTTAAAAACTTCCCTGAACAGGGCTGCCTTAAGATGTCTCCTGAATGTCAGATAGTTGTTTATCGCTTTGACATCTGCTGGAAGGGCGTTCCACAGGGCGGGCGCCACTACCGAGAAGGCCCTCTGCCTGGTTCCCTGTAGCTTTGCTTCTCGCAGTGAGGGAACCGCCAGAAGGCCCTCGGCGCTGGACCTCAGCGTCCGGGCAGACTGATGGGGGTGGAGACGCTCCTTCAGGTATACTGGACCGAGGCCGTTTAGGGCTTTAAAGGTCAGCACCAACACTTTGAATTGTGCTCGGAAACGTACTGGGAGCCAATGCAGGTCTTTCAAGACCGGTGTTATATGGTCTCGGCGGCCGCTCCCAGTCACCAGTCTAGCTGCCGCATTCTGGATTAGTTGTAGTTTCCGCGTCACCTTCAAAGGTAGCCCCACGTAGAGCGCATTGCAGTAGTCCAAGCGGGAGATAACCAGAGCATGCACCACTCTGGCGAGACAGTCCGCAGGCAGATAGGGTCTCAGCCTACGTACCAGATGGAGCTGATCTGTGGGCCTGACAAGATGTCTCGGGAAGTGTGCTGTCTCCCCGGGGCTAAGATCCAAGATGTAACTGAACGACTGCAAGGAATCATAAAACCCACTGACAAATACCCCTTCCTCTTGGTTCATGTGGGAACCAATGACACTGCAAGCAATAGCCTCCAGAAGATCAAAAGAGACTACGAGGCTCTCGGCAGGAAATTGAAGCAACTAAATGCACAAATTGTCATCTCGTCTGTCCTCCCAGTTGAACGACGTGGCCCAGGGAGAGAGGGGAAAATAGTGGAAGTGAACAGCTGGCTTCGCAAATGGTGTAAACAGGAACGGTTTGGATTCTTAGATCACGGACTGCAGTTTCTTGAAGATGGACTTCTGGCAAGTGATGGGCTGCACCTCACAACGGTTGGGAGGAATGTTTTTGCCAAAAATCTCAGAAACCTCATCAGGAGGGCTTTAAACTGACTAATGTGGGGGAGGGAGACAGTGCTCCTGAAGGTAGGAGTCTATCAATTAATGAAGATGATCATCCAAATGTCATAGACCAAATGGAGCAAACAGCACGCGGACCTAGTGGTGGGAGGAAAAAATCCTTAAATAAGAGTCACGGGGGAATGATTAATGGACTTCAATGTCTGTACACTAATGCGCAAAGCATGGGAAATAAAAAAGATGAACTTGAGCTCTTGGTACAGCAAACTAAATATGACATAATAGGCATCACTGAAACCTGGTGGGATAAGTCCCACGATTGGAATGTAATAATGGGGGGATACAATCTATTTCAGAGAAACAGAACAGACAAGAAAGGAGGAGGAGTGGCGTTATATGTCAGGGATGTGTATACCTGTGAAGAGATCCAAGATTTAGAACCTCAAAGCAAATGTGAGAGCATTTGGGTCAAAATTAAGGGAGAGAAGAATAACAGAGACCTCATTGTGGGAGTTTACTATAGATCCCCAAGCCAAACGGAGGACATAGATGATGCCTTCCTGGAACAGATGGCCAAGCATGCAAAAGGAAGGGAGATAGTAGTAATGGGGGACTTCAATTACCCGGATATTTGTTGGATGTCAAACTCAGCCAAGAGCATAAGGTCAAACAGATTCCTCACTGGCCTTGCAGACAACTTCATTGTCCAGAAAGTGGGAGAAGCAACAAGAGGAACAGCCATTTTAGATCTGGTCCTAACCAATGTTGATGACCTGGTTAGTGGGGTAGAAGTGGAAGGATCATTAGGCGCGAGTGATCATGCTCTTCTGAAGTTTACTATACAGCGGAAAGGAGCAGCCAAGCATACTAGGACTCAATTTCTTGACTTTAAGAAAGCCGACTTCATAAAACTTAGGGAAGTGCTGGGTGAGATCCCATGGACAGTAATACTAAAAGGAAAGGGAGTTCATGATGGCTGGGAGTTTGTTAAGAGGGAGATAGTAAAAGCACAACGTCAGGCAATACCAATGAGACGGAAACATGGAAGGTGCCTAAAGAAGCCAGGGTGGCTATCTAAAGAACTTTTAACTGAATTAAGATTAAAAAAGGATGTGTACAAAAAATGGAAAAGGGGGGAAACCACCAAAGAGGAATTCAAACAAATAGCCAGCACGTGTAGACACAAAGTCAGAAAAGCTAAAGCACAGAATGAACTCAGGCTCGCTAGAGAGGTTAAAAGCAACAAAAAAGGCTTTTATGGGTATGTTCGTAGCAAAAGGAAGAACAAAGAAACAGTGGGGTCACTCAGAGGAGAAGATGGTGAAATGCAAACAGGGGACACAGAAAGGGCTGAACTCCTCAATGCCTTCTTTGCCTCAGTCTTCTCCGATAAAGAAAACAATGCCCGACCTGAAGAATTTGGAGCAAATGATTCAGCAAAGGAAACACAGCCCAGAATAACTAAGGAGACAGTACAAGAATATTTGGCTAGTTTAGATGTATTCAAGTCTCCAGGGCCAGATGAACTGCATCCAAGAGTATTAAAAGAACTGGCAGATGTGATCTCAGAACCACTGGCAGTCATCTTCGAGAAATCCTGGAGAACAGGCGAAGTCCCGGCAGACTGGAGGAGGGCAAATGTTGTCCCTATTTTCAAAAAGGGGAAAAGAGAGGACCCAAATAATTACCGCCCAGTCAGTCTGACATCAATAGCAGGGAAGATTCTGGAGCAGATCATTAAGCAAACAGTCTGTGAGCACCTAGAAAGGAATGCTGTGATCACCAATAGTCAGCATGGATTTCTGAAAAATAAGTCATGTCAGACTAACCTGATCTCATTTTTTGACAGAATTACAAGCCTGGTAGATGAAGGGAACTCAGTGGATATAGCCTACCTTGATTTCAGTAAGGCATTTGACAAGGTGCCCCATGATATTCTTGTAAAGAAGCTGGTAAAATGCGGTCTTGACTCTGCTACCACTCAGTGGATTTGTAACTGGCTGACTGACCGAACCCAAAGGGTGCTCATCAATGGTTCCTCTTCATCCTGGAGAAGAGTGACTAGTGGGGTGCCACAGGGTTCTGTCTTGGGCCCGGTCTTATTTAACATCTTTATCAACGACTTGGATGATGGACTCAAGGGCATCCTGATCAAATTTGCAGATGACACCAAACTGGGAGGGGTGGCTAACACCCCAGAGGACAGGATCACACTTCAAAACGACCTTGACAGATTAGAGAACTGGGCAAAAACAAACAAAATGAATTTTAACAGGGAGAAATGTAAAGTATTGCACTTGGGCAAAAAAAATGAGAGGCACAAATACAAGATGGGTGACACCTGGCTTGAGAGCAGTACATGTGAAAAGGATCTAGGGGTCTTGGTTGACCACAAACTTGACATGAGCCAACAGTGTGACGCGGCAGCTAAAAAAGCCAATGCAATTCTGGGCTGCATCAATCGGAGTATAGCATCTAGATCAAGGGAAGTAATAGTGCCACTGTATTCTGCTCTGGTCAGACCACACCTGGAGTACTGTGTCCAGTTCTGGGCACCACAATTCAAGAAGGACACTGACAAACTGGAACGTGTCCAGAGGAGGGCAACCAAAATGGTCAAAGGCCTGGAAACGATGCCTTATGAGGAACGGCTAAGGGAGCTGGGCATGTTTAGCCTGGAGAAGAGGAGGTTAAGGGGTGATATGATAGCCATGTTCAAATATATAAAAGGATGTCACATAGAGGAGGGAGAAAGGTTGTTTTCTGCTGCTCCAGAGAAGCGGACACGGAGCAATGGATCCAAACTACAAGAAAGAAGATTCCACCTAAACATTAGGAAGAACTTCCTGACAGTAAGAGCTGTTCGACAGTGGAATTTGCTGCCAAGGAGTGTGGTGGAGTCTCCTACTTTGGAGGTCTTTAAGCAGAGGCTTGACAACCATATGTCAGGAGTGCTCTGATGGTGTTTCCTGCTTGGCAGGGGGTTGGACTCGATGGCCCTTGTGGTCTCTTCCAACTCTATGATTCTATGATTCTATGATTCTATGATTCTATGAAATACCCCTTCCTCTTGGTTCATGTGGGAACCAATGACACTGCAAGCAATAGCCTCCAGAAGATCAAAAGAGACTACGAGGCTCTGGGCAGGAAATTGAAGCAATTAAATGCACAAATTGTCATCTCATCTGTCCTCCCAGTTGAACGACGTGGCCCAGGGAGAGAGGGAAAAATAGTGGAAGTGAACAGCTGGCTTCGCAAATGGTGTAAACAGGAACGGTTTGGATTCTTAGATCACGGACTGCAGTTTCTTGAAGATGGACTTCTGGCAAGTGATGGGCTGCACCTCACAACGGTTGGGAGAAATGTTTTTGCCAAAAATCTCAGAAACCTTATCAGGAGGGCTTTAAACTGACTAATGTGGGGGAGGGAGACAGTGCTCCTGAAGGTAGGAGTCTATCAATTGATGAAGATGATCATCCAAATGTCATAGACCAAATGGAGCAAACAGCACGCAGACCTAGTGGTGGGAGGAAAAAATCCTTAAATAAGAGACATGGGGGAATGATTAATGGACTTCAATGTCTGTACACTAATGCGCAAAGCATGGGAAATAAACAAGATGAGCTTGAGCTCTTGGTAAAGCAAACTAAATATGACATAATAGGCATCACTGAAACCTGGTGGGATAAGTCCCACGGTTGGAATGTAATAATGGAGGGATACAATCTATTTCGGAGAAACAGACCAGACAAGAAAGGAGGAGGAGTGGCGTTATATGTCAGAGATGTGTATACCTGTGAAGAGATCCAAGATTTAGAAGCTCAAAGCCAAATTGAGAGCATTTGGGTCAAAATTAAGGAAGAGAAGAATAACAGAGACCTCATTGTGGGAGTTTACTATAGATCCCCAAGCCAAATGGAGGACATAGATGACGCCTTCCTGGAACAGATGGCCAAGCATGCAAAAGGAAGGGAGATAGTAGTAATGGGGGACTTCAATTACCCAGATATTTGTTGGATGTCAAACTCAGCCAAGAGCATAAGGTCAAACAGATTCCTCACTGGCCTTGCAGACAACTTCATTGTCCAGAAAGTGGGAGAAGCAACAAGAGGAACAGCCATTTTAGATCTGGTCCTAACCAATGTTGATGACCTGGTTAGTGGGGTAGAAGTGGAAGGATCATTAGGCGCGAGTGATCATGCTCTTCTGAAGTTTACTATACAGCGGAAAGGAGCAGCCAAGCATACTAGGACTCAATTTCTTGATTTTAAGAAAGCCGACTTCATAAAACTTAGGGAAGTGCTGGGTGAGATCCCATGGACAGTAATACTAAAAGGAAAGGGAGTTCATGATGGCTGGGAGTTTGTTAAGAGGGAGATAGTAAAAGCAC
Source organism: Podarcis bocagei (assembly GCF_964188305.1). Classification (NCBI taxonomy): domain Eukaryota; kingdom Metazoa; phylum Chordata; class Lepidosauria; order Squamata; family Lacertidae; genus Podarcis; species Podarcis bocagei. Next base: position 1,325,999 of record NC_138139.1, read on the forward strand.
AACGTCAGGCAATACTATTGAGACGGAAACATGGAAGGTGCCTAAAGAAGCCAGGGTGGCTATCTAAAGAACTTTTAACTGAGTTAAGATTAAAAAAGGATGTGTACAAAAAATGGAAAAGGGGGGAAACCACCAAAGAGGAATTCAAACAAATAGCCAGCACGTGTAGACACAAAGTCAGAAAAGCTAAAGCACAGAATGAACTCAGGCTTGCTAGAGAGGTTAAAAGCAACAAAAAAGGCTTTTATGGGTATGTTCGTAGCAAAAGGAAGAACAAAGAAACAGTGGGGTCACTCAGAGGAGAAGATGGTGAAATGCAAACAGGGGACACAGAAAGGGCTGAACTCCTCAATGCCTTCTTTGCCTCAGTCTTCTCCGATAAAGAAAACAATGCCCGACCTGAAGAATTTGGAGCAAATGATTCAGCAAAGGAAACACAGCCCAGAATAACTAAGGAGATAGTACAAGAATACTTGGCTAGTTTAGATGTATTCAAGTCTCCAGGGCCAGATGAACTGCATCCAAGAGTATTAAAAGAACTGGCAGATGTGATCTCAGAACCACTGGCAGTCATCTTTGAGAATTCCTGGAGAACAGGCGAAGTCCCGGCAGACTGGAGGAGGGCAAATGTTGCCCCTATTTTCAAAAAGGAGAAAAGAGAGGACCCTAATAATTACCGTCCAGTCAGTCTGACATCAATACCAGGGAAGATTCTGGAGCAGATCATTAAGCAAACAGTCTGTGAGCACCTAGAAAGGAATGCTGTGATCACCAATAGTCAGCATGGATTTCTGAAAAATAAGTCATGTCAGACTAACCTGATCTCGTTTTTTGACAGAATTACAAGCCTGGTAGATGAAGGGAACTCAGTGGATATAGCCTACCTTGATTTCAGTAAGGCATTTGACAAGGTGCCCCATGATATTCTTGTAAAGAAGCTGGTAAAATGCGGTCTTGACTATGCTACCACTCAGTGGATTTGTAACTGGCTGACTGACCGAACCCAAAGGGTGCTCATCAATGGTTCCTCTTCATCCTGGAGAAGAGTGACTAGTGGGGTGCCACAGGGTTCTGTTTTGGGCCCGGTCTTATTCAACATCTTTATCAACGACTTGGATGATGGACTCAAGGGCATCCTGATCAAATTTGCAGATGACACTAAACTGGGAGGGGTGGCTAACACCCCAGAGGACAGGAACACACTTCAAAACGACCTTGACAGATTAGAAAACTGGGCCAAAACAAACAAGATGAATTTTAACAGGGAGAAATGTAAAGTATTGCACTTGGGCAAAAAAAATGAGAGGCACAAATACAAGATGGGTGACACCTGGCTTGAGAGCAGTACATGTGAAAAGGATCTAGGAGTCTTGGTTGACCACAAACTTGACATGAGCCAACAGTGTGACGCGGCAGCTAAAAAAGCCAATGCAATTCTGGGCCTCATCAATAGGAGTATAGCATCTAGATCAAGGGAAGTAATAGTGCCACTGTATTCTGCTCTGGTCAGACCTCACCTGGAGTACTGTGTCCAGTTCTGGGCACCACAATTCAAGAAGGACACTGACAAACTGGAACGTGTCCAGAAGAGGGCAACCAAAATGGTCAAAGGCCTGGAAACGATGCCTTATGAGGAACGGTTAAGGGAGCTGGGCATGTTTAGCCTGGAGAAGAGGAGGTTAAGGGGTGATATGATAGCCATGTTCAAATATATAAAAGGATGTCACATAGAGGAGGGAGAAAGGTTGTTTTCTGCTGCTCCAGAGAAGCGGAGATGGAGCAATGGATCCAAACTACAAGAAAGAAGATTCCACCTAAACATTAGGAAGAACTTCCTGACAGTAAGAGCTGTTTGACAGTGGAATTTGCTGCCAAGGAGTGTGGTGGAGTCTCCTTCTTTGGAGGTCTTTAAGCAGAGGCTTGACAACCATATGTCAGGAGTGCTCTGATGGTGTTTCCTGCTTGGCAGGGGGTTGGACTCAATGGCCCTTGTGGTCTCTTCCAACTCTATGATTCTATGATTCTATGATTCTATGATTCTATGATTATTATATCTGAATGGAATGGAATGAAAATTATTAAGATTTTGGAAGATTTTGGAACCCCACAAAAATGCATAATAAGTACAGTGGTACCTCAGGTTACATACGCTTCAGGTTACATACGCTTCAGGTTACAGACTCCGCTAATCCAGAAATAGTGCTTCAGGTTAAGAACTTTGCTTCAGGATGAGAACAGAAATTGTGCTCCGGCAGCGCGACAACAGCAGGAGGCCCCATTAGCTAAAGTGGTGCTTCAGGTTAAGAACAGTTTCAGGTTAAGAACGGACCTCCGGAACGAATTACGTACTTAACCTGAAGTACCACTCTAAACAAATCTAACACGCAGGGAGGCCAGTTTGATTAAATTATATAATTTTATATTGGACTAATTGGCATTAATAATTGCATCAATTGGATAAAATTGGTACTGTTATAATGAGGCTGATATTGGAACAATATTGGAAAATCAATAAAAACATATTTTAGAAAATGAAATAGAGAAGGGAAGCTTTCTTTAAATGTGCTAAACAAATGGAAGGTGATATGATATAGGTTTTGGGGGAAGAAAAACTCTGTCCAAAAGTAAAGCCTGAAACACAGGGACACCAGCGCAGGCATAAAGAGAGACCTCGCGCCCAGCCTTCCAGAAGCAGCTCCTGTTTGCTTACCCATTTTAGAGAACAGCCACACTTGCCACATGGAAGTTGTGCTATTTCCTAAGGGCGTGTGTTGCTTGTTGGATCACCTGGAATACTGTGTCCAGTATTTAAGAAGGATATTGAGAAGCTGGAATGTGCCCAGAGCAAGACCACCAAGTTGATTAAGGGTCTGGAAACCAAGCCTTATGAAGAACAGTTGAAGGAGCTGGGTGTGTTTAGCCTAGAAAAGAGGAGACTGTGAGGAGATACGGTAAGTGGAGGTTGGGTGGCATCTGTCATGTATAATCTAGTTGAGATTCCTGCACTACACAGGTTGGACTAGATGATCCTTAGGGACCCCTTCCAAATATACAATTGTATGATACTGTGATTCTATGAATCTAATAATCTGCTTTTGATCAATTTAATTCCACTGATCCTTTTAAGTGGTGCTGTTGCCTTAATCATTTTATCTTCTGCTTGTAGCATTTTGGGTGTGACTTCAGCCTCATTTTGGCCATTCATTATCAGATCACCTTAATGTGCTTTTTAATTTTTTTTTAAAAAAGCAATATATATATATAATCTGACCAGATTGGGACACCTGATTCTGGAGGGAGAGAGTCAAAATGCAATACTACATAGGTCTACTGCGCTCAATAGGACTTGCTCCTGGGTAAGAGTGCATAGAACTGCAGCCTTAAACAAATGCACAGCTTCTCTCTCTCCCCACCATTGAAATCAGTGAGACTTAAGAACATAAGAATCTGCAGGATCAGGCCAATGACCTATCTGGACCAGCACCCTGTTCTCACAATGGCCAACCAGATGCAAGCAGGACTTGACCACAAGAGCACTTTCCCCTCCATGGATTCCAGACATTCAGACGCATTAGAGCTTCTGACCATTGAGGCTGAGCCATCGTGACTCCTAGCTATAGACAGCCTTATCCTCTATGAATTTGCCCAGTCCTCTTTCAAAGCCTCTCAAGTTGTTGGCCATCAGTGCCTCCTGTAGGTGTGAGTTCCATAGTTTATCTATGTGCTATGTTTCTTTTATCTGTTCCGATTCTTCCAGCATTTAGCTTCATTGGATGGCCGTGTGTTCTAGTGTTCTGAACGACGGAGAAAAACTTTTCTCCATCCACCTTCTCCATGCAATTAATAATTTTATAACTTCTCTTATGTCAGCTCTCACTTGCTTCTCTTTCAACTGAAAAGTTTCCAGTGCTGCAGCCTTTCCTCAATGGGAAGTTGCTCCATTGCCTCGATCACTGAGCTTGCCCTCTTCTGAAACTTTTTCAACTCTACGCTATACCAATGTGTACCAATTATTTTTATAATGGCACTACCATATTTGCAGTTTTGTTTTCAATTCCAAACCTTGAATTTAATTACCCCTCAAAAAGCAAATATTAGCAAGATGCTTCTATTTATTGCTCAGAAATATAGAAACCCCTCCCCTGTTCATTTTATTCTGATTTAAGTGAAGGATGAAGTAGCAATGTATGAGAATTTCGCTGGAAAAGGCCACACTGTTTAATGCTTAAACACCTCTTTCCTGCCCAGAGTTCATTTTATTGTCCATGCAAGAATGCTGGCACTCAACTCTGTTAGACAGAATTTATTATGGCCTCCCATGCCCGACTGGCCACAATGAACATCCCTTCATTAATTATTTGGTCTTAACCTATTACTGCAATTAACTGTGCAACAATTTAACCTGCAAGTTGGAGGGTCATTACTTGGTCAATGACTGATGGAGGAGAAAGGGTTAGCATTGCTTCTGGAAGGGCTGGAAGAAAGCAGAAAATAAAAGCAGAGTAAATTAAAAGCTGCTCTCATCAGCTAAATGGGTTCACTGATAATTTCACAGCAGTTCCCTTGCATCCATAATTCTTCTTCCTTGATTTATGGCATGCATTAGCCAAAGACGACAGTTTTCATCCTATGGGCAAACAAACAAATAAGAGCAGGGAGCCAAGAAGTCATAAAGAAGCTTCCTCAAACTGAACCAGAGCACTGAATCCATCTTGCACACATTTGTCTGCTTTGAGAGCCAGGAATGTTCTTAGGCTCCAACTCCCATCAGCTCCAGACAGCATAGCCAATGGCCAGGCATGATGGGAGCTGGTGTCTAATAAAATCTGGAGGGTTACAAGTTCCCAAGTGTTTCCCCCTCAAATGACGGTTCTTCTCCAGAAATGCAGGGCCAAGATCACCCCCTTGCCCTGTGCATTACTATTTAAACTTTCAGTAGGGTTCTGATCAATTCTGGAGCTATTCTCTAGGCCAGGGGTAGCCAATGTAGCATCTCCCAATGTTGCTGGACTAGAACTCTCATCGTCCCCAACCAGCATGGCAAATGATCAGGTATTATGAGAGTTGTAGTTCAAAAACATCTGGACAGACCACATTAGCTCCCCCTGCTCTTGGCTCTTTGTTCAATTGCATGTTAGCCTCAGTCAGTGGTCCTGAAATTATATTTGGCACTTGAGACTTCTGACTGATGATGTAGACTCATTGCTACTTCCTGTCTGTTTGATAGGGATGGAGGAAAATGTCCTTCAATCCACTCTTGGCCAGGGGGAAGCAGCATGATGCCTTCCAAATTTCATACAATCATAGAGTTGGAAGGGATCCCTACAATGCAGGAATCTTTTGCCCTAACTGGAGCTCAAACCCATGATCCTGAGAGATTAAGAGGCCTATGCTCTACCAACTGAGCTATTCAGGCATTTGGACTATAACCTCCATCAGGTCCAGGCAGCATAGCTGATCGTCTAGGATAATGGAAGCTGGAGTCCAGTATCATCTGAAGTTTCAGGATGAGGTCTTTGTCAGCTCAGCCTGGTGATGATCAGTAGATGTGGCCTGGGACTGGGTGGGAGGAGAGTTAGAGTTGAAGTTATTGTGGTTAGGAATACAAAAACCAGTGAGTTTATATTCAGGGCTTTTTTCTAGCTGGAACTCACCAGAACTCAGTTCCAGCACCTCTCAGGTGGGTGCCATTGCCATTCTAAGAGAATGAGGGAGGCATTCCGCCACCTCTTTTTCCCCTAGAAAAATAGTAATGTATATATTGAACTATGTACAGAATTTGTATATTGCACAACACACAAACAGTGCCCTATATGTATACATTGCATGTGCCTGATATGTGATCCAACAACTGTAATTGTTCATTTTAAGAAATGTAGATTTTAACATAACCAAACGAATCCAGCTGATGTTGGAGGCTGCTTTTTATTGAGTTAGACCCCTTGGTCCATTATTGTCTATATGGCGGCTCTCCACAATTTCACACAGAGATTATTTCCCCATCTGGAGATTCCAGGGATTGAACCTGGGACCTTCTGCATGCCAAGCAGATGTTCAACCACTGAGCTTTAACACATCTCCAATGAAATGTGCAGATTAGCCCACATCAAGATGTTTAGAACATTCCATCCCTATCTGTACCATCTACTTTTTTCTAATGGTGTCACCTGGGTATTTGCAGCTCTGCCTTGCAGGTAGATTGGTGGGTGATACGTGAAGTGAGACCTGTTCTTGAGCTTATAAATTCACTGTGTTATTCTGAATGAATACTTCTTTACACAAAGCAATTTATCCTACGTTTTTAGCTTCACCCACCTCCTTGTTTACTATGTGTGCCTGCAGGGAATTCTGAATAAAGCATCCACAATAGATTGCCAAACCACAACAGAACAGCCATTTTGACACCAGCATGGTGTGTGTGTGCTGCAGTATGTGTTCACTACAGGCCATTTTTTATAGAAGTTGTATCTGTAGAATCTGTAGCATGAGGAGCTAGTCCTGTATAGCAGATCCCTCCCTTTCCTGTGTCACCTTGTATTGAACTCCACATTCTGTTTCCTCACAAAGTCTTTAATTGACTCATCTTGTTCTTCATCAGAACCTTTCCAAAGAAGATTATCTGAGCATTTATCTACCTTTGCAGGGAAGTATTTTTTGCACACATTATGTGGCAGGAGAATTGCAATTCAGAGAAATGCAAATTTCAAAGGATGGCTGCATTTCAGTTCACATGTTCTTTTGGTATTGAAACTGTTGCTGATGTTCTATGGCAAAGGGATAACACATGGTTTGGCCTTTGGAAGATGATTTCCTGAGTGTAATGGTTCAAGGGGTTGCTCGTGCGTAAGCCGATGCCCACACCTGGCTGGGTTGCCTAAGTGCACCTTTTCTGTCCGGACAGCCACTCACCCGTGGCTGTCTCAATCGCTGGCAGAATCCGTCAGTGGACATTTCTTAAACTTCTTCCAGCAAAGAAGTTCTTTCACGCCCAGTCTCCTCCTACTCTCTCTGCGCGGAAGCCTTCTGCGCAAGGAGGGCGTAGGCAGCGGAGGACCCTTCCTCCCCCCGCTGGTCCCAGGCAAGGAGTCCTGTGACTCCCTCTCAGATTCCCCCATCTACCCCCCTTCTCCACTGGAGCTGAGCTGATTCCCTTCCCCAGAAGATGGGCTGCCTCTCCCAATCCCGGGACGCTCTCTGGCATCCCTCTGGAGCTCTCTCTCTCCCTCCGGCACTGATGGGAGTTCCCTGACACCGAGGCACTGTGGTCTTTCTGCTCATTAAGATGTTGTATGCAGCTGTGGGCTCCCCTCCCGCTGGCAACAACAACAACAACCCATTGGAATTATTCACCCTTCAATAGTCATCTTATTTGTTGCCAATATGAAGACTGATATTTTTGCAAAAGGAGAACCCATCCTGTTCATTGTTTGGCAGGCAGCAGCATTATTGGTTGCACTTCGGCCTGCTGTGCTATTTTTACGTCTGGGTAACAAGGGGCTGGAAGATTCATTTTGAGGGAAGGGAATCTTTGGTGCAGTAATCTGAGAGGGAGCTATTATGCCCAAGAATGCTCTCTTACACATCCCAAATTTTAAAAGTCATGAAACGCACCAAGGAGAGAGTGAGCAGCAACTGCCTGGAGTTGCTTCTTTGTCACTGATGCTCAGTTGTGAGCTCTGCCAAACTGTACAAATTAGTGATTCAGGAACAAGAGTAAGGTACATGGTTCTCCACTCCGATTTTTCTTGATGCCTTGTCATGACATTTGAGTCATGGGGCTCTTAAGAGCTCATGTAAACTCAGGATAACTCCCTGAGAGAATAAAAAACAATAATCTAGGCACTTGAGTCTTCATTCTTTCAGTTAGGCAGACAGACAGTCATTTGACTGGACCAAAGCCCCCAAAGCAATGTACAACAGTCATTTTTAAAATGCAGTGGTTAAGCTACAAATCTTTCATTTTAAAAATTAAAGCCATGTAAGGGATGGGCCCACAAGAAAATGCATTGGGGTGGGGAGAGACGAGAGCCTTTGAAAAACAGAATGATAAAAGGCAAAGAAGAAGAAGAAAGAAATGAAAGTTAATGGCTTTCCACACTTGTGTTATTTATTTTATTTGTCTCTCACCTTTTTCTCAAAGGAGCTTTTCATGCTTCTCTCCCTCATTTAATCCCTACAACAACCCTGTGAGGTAGCTTACACTGAGAGAGGCAGTGATGGGCCAAAGCTCACCGCAACGAGCGTCATGGCTGAATGGGTATTTCAGTGGTGCATGTGGGTTTGCCTCATGCCCCCCCCCACTTGGGGAAAGAGACCTCAAGGTGGTCTTTTTCTTTGGGACAGGGCCTGAAACCAGGTGGGCCTGAGAGACCAGTGGGAGTGTGCAGGCTACTGCGCCCACTCTTCTACACTGCCCTCCCTCCTTCCCTTTATAGTGTGGACTTTTGCTAGCCGTCTTTTATGGTGCTGAGTAGAAACGGGGGTGGGGAGCTCCTAATTGGCACTTGGGACTTCCTGCTTTTGCCTGTTTCACACTGTTCAGTTTGTGCTGATTTGGCATTCTTTGCCTTTTTTGGCATTCAGTGCAGCAGGTGAGGAAAGGTGAGCCTTAATTCACAGCTCCCCTGAGACATGATGGGGAGAGTAAGGGGTACTCTTGTGTCATCACCCACAGGTGGAGGCTTGCAGGTACTTGGTCTGCACATCACGGTGAACCCTGGGCAGCAGGGAGACACTTTCCCCACCCTTGGCTGAGGAGCAAATAACCAGCTGGCTTACAAACCCAGCTTCCCTCTTATGTCATCATTGATTCCTCCCGTACTTAGTTATTTGGCTGATTGATAGAGTCTCTGATTCATTATATTTCAACCTAATAAGTTGTCTTAAGTCTTCTTCCTGGGAAAATGGAGGACCTTTTAATTCTTTGGAACATGAATGGAGAAGGAAAAGAGCAGCAGGAGGGCCAGCTCTGAGTTGATCCACAGGCAGTATGGGATTGTGTCCTCACCTCCTTGCCTGCCCTCCTCTCCTGTTTCCACCAGAGGGCAAGTAGTACGTGGGGGAAAAGGAAAAACAAAATGAATCCAATATAACACATTTTAAAACAAAGCAGCATTCTTGTAAATAAAAACACTACAGGCAGCCGACAGACAGGTCAGACTAAGCACAAAACCTGGACAAATAAGTGAGTTTTGACCTGGCACCAACATCACAAACATTATACAGTGGATGAGAAGTCTCTCTCCCTTGTGGCCACATCACAAACTTCACCCAGTGACGGGGCAAAACCCACATGGTGGATCTGAAGACATGGGCAGGCTAGCGTTGTGAGAGGTGCTCCTTCAGCTATTTGAGTCCCACTTCACTTACTTACCAGCCCTTCAAGCACAAGGCTCCAGGGCAGGGGACAACAATATAAAAATACACCCACCCTGCCCATCACTATATCTCTGCTTCTGCCAGGAGCTGGAGTCAGGTATAGGTCAGCAATGAAAAGCATGGTGTATGTGAAGGTAGCTCTTTATTCAAAGGAACCAAAACAACGCAGGTCTAGTGACCCCAGCAGCTCTTCCCAGTAGGTCTTGCCTCAACAAAGCAGTGGTGAGGACTGAAGTCCCCACCTTCCCACCACTTTCTAAGGCTTCTGCTCTCCAGGGTCTTTTCCAAGCATTCACAAACTGTGTCTGTGCACAACCAATCTCTGTTCTGGGAGAGCAGGGGGAAGGGGAGCTGGTTGTAGCAGGAAGGGGAGACTCCCTGGATTCTTCAGCAGGCTGTCTCAGCTCTGCTTCTTGGCCATTCTCCTCTCCAGCCTTGGAGTCTGAACTGCTCTCTGTCACAGCCTCTTCCTGCTCCATAAACCCTGTTACCTCTTCTGCTTCAAACACCTTCTCCCCCCAGTCTGCTCCTTCTTCTCCCTCTGACCACTTATCATCATCCCACCACCACTTCTTCCCCTAGGGGTTCTGGTGCCTCCCCCCACTCCTCTGCATCCAGCCAGTCCAGGACATCAGCTCTGCTCTATCTCTCCTAGGTGTCAAAGGCCAGGTTAAAGAGGTATGTCTTCAACGTATGAGCAAAGCAATACAATGAAGTAGCCAGATGCACCTTAATGAGGAGGAGATTCCACAGCTTAGGGGCTGCCACAGAGAATGCCCTGTCCTTAACTGCCACCCACAGACTTTTGAGGATGGTGAAATGACCAGGAGGGCCTTCTCAACTGATCTTGACACAGTCTCAAACCAAGATGTGCTCCCCTAAGCCCACATCCCCAGCACATTCACACTCCTGTCTCAGTGACATCTATGCTGGCTTGCTCATGTCCACAGAATGGAAGATGGCAGGATCCTCGAGGACGTGCTCTATGGGGAGCTGGCTTCAGGCACCAAGCCCATTGACAGACCACCTCTGCATTATAAAAAACATCTGCAAATGAGATATGACAGCTGGCAACATTAACACTGCCACGTGGGAATGCCTTGCAGAAGACGCAGTGCCTCAGTCAGGTCATGTATCTACAGCAGTGACCAGAGATGGAATGACTAGTGGGAGGAGCACAGAAAGAAGAAATGCCACAGCACAACTGCATCAGCACAACCGGATGCCTTCACCTGCCCCAGCTGCCAGAAAACATCTCTCTCCCGTATCAGTCTCTACAGCCCCAGCAGGTTCTGTAACTCTCCAATAGTTTGACTCCACCCCCAAAGCCACACTCTTCCATTGTCTCCCAAGACAGATGAATGCCAGCCAACTCCTCCCCCCCAACCATTGGCAGGTTGTCTGATGTTCATGGAAACTGGAGTCCAAGAACACCTGGAGGGCTGCTCACCCCTCCCATTCTCCTTTAAAGTTAGCACTGGCACCTTGAATTGGTTTCAGAAGCATCTGGGCAGCCAACGTGGAGCTTTTCTGAGGATGTCATTAACCAGGCAGGTGTTCAAGGCTTAATGGATTCATCCCCTTGGAAAGCAGGGTTTTCATTTATTCCATTTTTTTACTCCCTTCAATAGCCATTTGCTTGTCTGATGAATTACACACATTTCTGTATGCATGGAAAGTAATGATGTTGCCATTAACATGGATGAGGTATGGTTGTGAATCGCTGTGGTAACAAGCCACACCTTTAGGAAGCCATTATGAACAAAGCCTTCAAGGAAACAGAACACAGATAAAGAGTGATGGATTGTTTTCCTCAGGCATCAGTGGGAGTCCTGGTGTTAAAGAAAGTCTATTTTCACCAAGGTTCTTAAATAACCATTTGGCTGAAAGGCAGTGCTTATTTGTGACAGATGGACTGTGGGTACAGCTCCTGTTAACCTTCGTGGACAAAATATCCACCCAAGAGGACACCTGAGCTGTGAGGCACAGACGCCAAATTGACCTGCAAACCCAAATCCAGAGGCTCATTTGCTTGGTCTGTTGCCCATATGGAACCTCTGTATTTTTATTCATTGTTAAGCGGGGTGGGGTGGGTGGGTGAGATCCAGCTATACTTAGGTAGGCATGGGCAGATGCTGGACCCAGCTGTGGATGGGTCAGTCGGTATTCACTTGTTGCCATCACTCCTCTGTAACATAGATTTTTCCGTCTTAATTATGATGGGTCTAGATCAGCTCTTCTTTTTGTCTGGCCTCTGTCTTCACTTGGTCTCCCCACATGTAGGGCTGGTGACAGCAAAAGCCTCAGAGGATGACCTGTTTGCTCTCATTCTAGTTTGGGGCTAGTCCTGAGAGGCAGGTGGTGAGACTGGAGTTGAACCAAAAGTTCTCCTATGACATTTTTTGTATCTCATGGGATGAGATACATCAACATATCTTTCAGCCTCTCCCTCCCACCATCTAAGAGCACCCCCCTTTTTATAAAGAGTTCTTGAGGATTTTGATCTTCTGATTCTGCTATGAACGGACTCTTTCCACACCTTCTGGACTAGAGTAGAACTGATTCAGCTTTTCTGATGCAGTGAGGAAGCAAAGAAAATGAAAACTGCAATTTTTTTTAGAAAATGTGCAGTTTAAGAGAAAATGTATTTAGAAATTTACCTATTTAAATAAATTGTGCAGTTGTTTTTTTTATAAATCTTATTAATACAGAAATGTAGTGGAATGGAATTATAAGTGGACACATGTGGAAGTGATCCTTATTTCTTAGCAATGTCAAGTGTATACCTGGCAAGGGTGTGTGGCCAGTAGACACAGCAGCATTAGAGTACAGGATGGGTGAGCACCACCAGTCCCTCTCATGTCTTCACTTAACACATGTAAACATCCCTAATTTCTCCTGGGCTTTGTGGATTCAGCTGGCGGGGAGCTAATTTGTTCAGTGTCTGAAAGCAACTCTCAGCCTAGGATAGGGGTAGCCAACATGGCACTCTCCAGATGTTTTTGGACTCCAACTTGCAGCAGCCTCAGCCAACATGGCTAACAGTCAAGGATGATGGGAACTGTACTCCAGTAACAGCCGGAGCACACCCTGATGGCTGCTTCTGGTCTCCAAGTTCACCTGATGACTTCTCCAGAGAAGGGTTGGGCAGGAGGCAGAGTGGAATCTCTGGGTGCTTTAAAGTTGATCAAGGAGTGTTTCTGGACTTCCAAATTGTTTAACAATGATATGACTTTTGCCACTGCAATTAAGCAGCTGAAATGAAGAATGCTAACCAGGAATGGGCTTTCTGTGCACAAGGACTGTGGCCCCAGTTAAGGTCTGGCATGGCAGACAATAACTTAGGTTCAGAATGTGCGCAAAGGAACCCAGTTCATTCATTCTAGCTGTGTGCTTTTTGCACCTCCAGTAGATCTATTAAAAAACCCCAGAGTTGATCTGAAAAGCCTGAACCCATCCCTGCTCTAGAGGATCTGGTTGAGCTGTCACACAGGATAACCCATAAGCAATAAATAAGCCTGATGCCCTGTATCAACTGTATCAACTAGAATGATAATTCACATTAGTCAGTGACCTATTTCTGAAAGTGCTTGATGCAAGGTATTATGAAGGAACTAGATGCCTTTCAAGCAGGATCCTTTGGTTTTGAGCAGGCAGCTATTTGAGATTCATAGCAGAGGAAAGCTATTTCAATAACTCTTCATAACAGCTTTTTAAAAATAAAAATAAAAAGAACAACAACCAACATTGATTTGTTCCTTTCCTTTGGCAGGATGAAAAGAACCAAGTTTTAACCACCAACATTTGGCTACACATGGTGAGTGTTAAAGTTTAGAAGTTTCCTTTAAGAGGGTGATTTTATCAGTAACTTAGGAAGTTCTCATATGCCAAGATCTAGCTCCAGATCCTTCCCAGAGATGCTGGGGATTAAACCTGGGACCTTCTGCATGCAAAGCAGAGGCTCTATCATGGAGCTACAGCTCCTCCCTTTAAAAGAAACATGTGGGCACCATGGAAAGTGAAACTGCAGAGACCCAGAAGGCTGCTATATATCAAGCCAGACCAATGGTCCATCTAGTTCAGTATCATCCACACTGACCTGCAGCAGCTTTCCAGTTTTCCAGACAGGAGTGTTTCCTCAGTCCTACATAGAGATGCTGGGGATTGAACCTGGGACCTTCTGCATGCAAAGCAGATGTTCTACAGTAAAAACAGCAAAAAGACCTTAAAGGCTAACAGAATATGACAAGCCCAATATTTTCCTGCTTGGCAGGGGGTTGGACTCAATGGCCCTTGTGGTCTCTTCCAACTCTATGATTCTATGATTTTATGCTCCTTGTAATTGGTTTAGTGAATGAATTCATTTAATAAAATATCGATTCTTTTCCATTGTAAGATATATATCAGAGAGTGTCAGACATTAACTGTTACTGCATGCCAGCTGTCAAATATGGCCAGACATGCTGAGTGTGTCAGTAAGTCAGCTGTCCACTCTTGTGAAATCCCAAATACTATGGTAGGCCAGCTATCAGATGTTGTCCCAAATGGACAGTATTGACTTTCACCTTCCTCTGGTGGCGCCACAACTACGATGTCTAATGGAAGGTGAGAGGCGGGGGGGCGGGGCGTGCCAAATGTTGGTGTTGTACAGAGCACCACTGAAATTTGAAACCCCAAGGTCTGCCACTGACATGGATAGTACACACATCAAATGAGCAAACATCCCTTAATCAAAAGCGAGGAGTGCTCACAAGGACTCCTGAATTCGTCTGAATCTGGAAGTTAACTTCATAAATTTCTACTCTCTTTTCCCATCCCTCCACTTTTTTCACTGCATTCATTTCCTTCTGAAATATACTTGGAGTTGAGTGTTGATTTCATGCTCTTTATTTCAGCTCATGGTCATCAGTGAGTGAATGAGTTTTCCCCCAAAACCTCTGGCTATATATACATTATTTTCACAATGGGTCCCGCATGATTGGCTGATTCAATTCCCCTCCTGGAGCCTGATTGGGCTGCTCCTGCAGCCCAGTCAGGTTGCTGATTGACTTCCTCCTGGACCCGGATTGGGCAGCTCCTGCAGACCAATCAAGTTGCTGCCTTCTAGGATCTTACCTGCCTATTGTTCTAGGATCCAAGCTCAGTACATAACACCTTCAGTATCAACCATCAGTTACATCAAAGAGCTCTTTGCTCACAGCTGACTGTATTTCAGATGTTGCATGGTGCTTTGAGCAGCAGGACACAGTGACATAACAGTGTTACTATAAATTGACATGAAGTGTACTTACACAACTCCATTTTAAACAATTTGAGGGGAATGTCACAGGATGCAGAACAGGGGACACTGCGGAAGATAAAGAACTATTCAACTGGAAATGCCAAAAAAATGGGAATTATTTTCAGATGTGGTGGAAACACCAGTATATTTTAAAAATGGGAAAAAGTTGATAGTTTAATAAGAGACCAGCTACATATATGCAAGGTTCCTCCCCTTTCTTTTTACAGTCTTCCCCAGTACCAAGTACTGTTTTTGCTGCCCATGGCAGCCATTTTGTGCTGGCACTCACAGCACTTTTATCAATGTATGATTTTAAAAAACACTGCATTGTAAGGAATGGACACAAGGAACTTGTCTCTTATATGCTGAAAGCATCAAGGTTACTGTATGCAAGCAAGTGAAGATTACAAACCAACCAATCAATAGAATGGATTGATAAACACTGGGAATTTGTGTCAATGACAGCATGAACACATTTTATAAAAATAAACCAGAAAAAGACAGTGGCAAGATATTTTTGAAACAAACTAGGAAGCATTTATTGAATAATGAAGACAAGGCTTTTGCACTACTTTGAATTAGATTATTTGAAATATGAGTATACAAGCTGGATTTTTTAAAAAACATTTTTTTATTAAAGATTTCTTGGTTTACAAAAGTATGTGCAATGTCAAGTTACATTTTCTACATATCAGTTTCATTTGTTGAGACATTAGTGTTACATTAGGAAGAAAAGGGGGAAAGCATGATCTGAAGACAAGGGCTCTCTGCCCCTCTTGTTTTCCAGCAACTGGCTCTCAGAAGCATTTCTGCCTCCGCTGTGGAGCCAGAGCAGAGCCATCCTGGAGAGGAGCCTTTGACAGCCATCTCCTCCATGAATTTCTCTAATCCTCTTTTTTATAGTTTTTATTAAAGATTTTCCTCTGTAACAAATAAACAAAATGGGGTACCTATAGTGTTTCCACTTTCAATTCATAGTCTTTTTCACAGTTCATTTGCATTCAGTATGATACTCTGTTATATACTGTACGTTATTTGGGGGGAAAGTGAGAGGAGGGGGAATAATGATCTTTCGTTCTGTTGCATAGTGCTTCTGCAGGGTTTTTATGTCAGCCTCACATGGTTAAGTCCTTTATTCATATATTTATTTTTGTTACAAAGCCATCTAGCTCGGTAGCCATTACTGCCTCCCACGGCAGTGAGTTCCAAGGTTTAACCATGTGTTGCATAGTTAAACATATTGGCTGACTGATACTGATGAGACAAAAAAAGTTTGTCTTTTGCTGCCATTACATTTTAAAAGAAGATGTGGAAAAGGCACAAGTTATTTATAAAAGTAAGAAAACTTTTCATCAGCTTTAAAAACTGGTCCCAGAAGAACCCAGGCAGTTTAATCAAGGACAGATTTATCAGTGTCACAAGCACTGGGAGAGACAAGAGCTAATCACTGGGCATCCTGACTGGAGACGACCTCCAGCAGTTGACATCTGTAGAGGACACACGGGAGAACCGCTTTGGTCATTTGCTGCTTTGACAGGGTTGTAAACAGCATACTGAGTTGCTGCCCTATACAAACAAAAGAAAAAAACATAGAATCATAGAATCATAGAGTTGGAAGAGACCACAAGGGCCATCGAGTCCAACCCCCTGCCAAGCAGGAAACACCATCAGAGCACTCCTGACATATGGTTGTCAAGCCTCTGCTCAAAGACCTCCAAAGAAGGAGACTCCACCACACTCCTTGGCAGCAAATTCCACTGTCAAACAGCTCTTACTGTCAGGAAGTTCTTCCTAATGTTTAGGTGGAATCTTCTTTCTTGTAGTTTGGATCCATTGCTCCGTGTCCGCTTCTCTGGAGCAGCAGAAAACAACCTTTCTCCCTCCTCTATATGACATCCTTTTATATATTTGAACATGGCTATCATATCACCTCCTCTTCTCCAGGCTAAACATGCCCAGCTCCCTTAGCCGTTCCTCATAAGGCATCGTTTCCAGGCCTTTGACCATTTTGGTTGCCCTCCTCTGTCAGTGTCCTTCTTGAACTGTGGTGCCCAGAACTGGACACAGTACTCCAGGTGAGGTCTGACCAGAGCAGAATACAGTGGCACTATGACTTCCCTAGATCTAGATGCTATATTATTGATGCAGCCCAGAATTGCATTGGCTTTTTTAGCTGCCGCGTCACACTGTTGGCTCATGTCAAGTTTGTGGTCAACCAAGACTCCTAGATCCTTTTCACATGTACTGCTCTCAAGCCAGGTGTCCCCCATCTTGTATTTGTGCCTCTCATTTTTTTTGCCCAAGTGCAATACTTTACATTTCTCCCTGCTAAAGTTCATCTTGTTTGTTTTGGCCCAGTTCTCTAATCTGCCAAGGTCGTTTTGAAGTGTGATCCTGTCCTCTGGGGTGTTAGCCACCCCTCCCAGTTTGGTGTCATCTGCAAATTTGATCAGGATGCCCTTGAGTCCATCATCCAAGTCATTGATAAAGATGTTAAATAAGACCGGGCCCAAGACAGAACCCTGTGGCACCCCACTAGTCACTCTTCTCCAGGATGAAGAGGAACCATTGATCAGCACCCTTTGGGTTCGGTCAGTCAGCCAGTTACAAATCCACTGAGTGGTAGCATAGTCAAGACCGCATTTTACCAGCTTCTTTACAAGAATATCATGGGGCACCTTGTCAAATGCCTTACTGAAATCAAGGTAGGCTACATCCACTGCATTCCCTTCATCTACCAGGCTTGTAATTCTGTCAAAAAACGAGATCAGGTTAGTCTGACATGACTTATTTTTCAGAAATCCATGCTGACTATTGGTGATCACAGCATTCCTTTGTAGGTGCTCACAGACTATTTGCTTAATGATCTGCTCCAGAATCTTCCCTGGTATTGATGTCAGACTGACTGGGCGATAATTATTTGGGTCCTCTCTTTTCCCCTTTTTGAAAATAGGGACAACATTTGCCCTCCTCCAGTCTGCCGGGACTTCGCCTGTTCTCCAGGAATTCTCAAAGATGACTGCCAGTGGTTCTGAGATCACATCTGCCAGTTCTTTTAATACTCTTGGATGCAGTTCATCTGGCCCTGGAGACTTGCACATAGTGCAGATTGGAGCTAAAGAAGAGGTCACATTTCCCCGGAATGAGGCTTTCATGCATTGCGCGGAGCAAAACAATCATCTGGGGGAAATGTGTGACTTTCTGAAGCTAAAACCAATGATTGGAGCACTGGTGTGAAATTATAGGAACCTGCCTCAGGTGATCTCCACTTAACCTTGTGCAGAAGCTGGCTGGGTAGTGCAAATCAGTACAGGATCTTCATCCCACCATGTTTCTTTGTCCCCCGTAGTTTGAGGTTGGTAGCTCACAAGGCTGCAGTCAAGACAAACACAATGCAAAGGAGGAGGAGCCTTGCAAACGTTTAGGGCGGGAATGTGGCCTGCCCACAGGATTCTCTCCAAGCCCTGCCCCTCATGAGCCCCACACCAGGCTCTGCTCAAGCGCTCTTGCCTGGCTGGAAGGTGGCCTCTTGCTTGCCTTTGTTTCTGTAACTGCTAAGAAAAGCCTGCCTTTCAGGGATCAAATCGTGAACCGAAATGTGAGTAAACTTTTTGTTATTTTACTCAGGAAGACTCTTGTGTCTTTATTCTTTTAAGAGGGATCAAAGGGGACACCAGGAAATAATCTTAACTAAGAGATTCAAACAAATCTGCAAACTAGCTTCCAGCTAAATTAAGGGGAATTTGCTTTGCTACATCACTCACTAGTGTGAGTGAAGGAAGGATAATATTTATTCAATATATCCTTTCCTACAATCCTTAATATTCCTATAGCGACAAGGGTGAGCCAGCAGTAAATAACCAAGCAAGCTCTTTATTAGCAAACTCTTTATTAGCAGAACAGGATCTGCACAGGAGTGTCAGGCTTAATGAGCGCAGCAACTCAGGTTAGGCTCACCAGGTTCCACCCATCATTGTGGGTGCCCAGCGTACACACGTGACATCTCACACATGTGTGACATCACATGCCACAATGGGAGGGCCTGATGTGTAAAAGGTCCAGACAAGGCTGGGAAATGACCCTTGTATGAAATGTTGGAGATTCACTGCTGGTGAGAGTAGACCAGTCTTCTCCACCTGATGCTCTCTGAATGAAGTCAGACTATGTAAGAGCTTCCACTCTCCCACTAGGGATCTCAAGGGTCTTCAGAGCCCCAGGACTTAACACGTGAGCTCTTCACTCAGATGCCCTTCTAAGATCTGCTTAGCTAAGCACTCTTGCTTCCCCCTTAAGTCCTCTATCAAGTGTGTAAGAAGCCACTTGCTTTCTTCAGCTAACATGGTTAAAGATGGTTAAACAGGAAGTAGTGATGTCCACCAACCTAGTTGGCTTTAAAAGAGGATTAGACAAAGAGGAGAGGGCTATCGATGGCCACTAGCCAGGATGGCTCTGCTCTGCTTCCGCAGTGGGAGGCAGCAGTGCTTCTTGATGCCGCTTCTGGAAGCCACAGGAAGGGAGACTGCTCTTGTACTTGAATCCTGCCTGTGGGTTTCCCACTGGGGCGTTTGGTCAGCCACTGTGAGAACAGGATGCTGGACTAGAGGGCCATTGGTCTGATCTAGAAGGCTCTTCTTATGCTCTTCTTTGACTCACCACTGGGCTGGCTAGCTCCAGAACTGCTGGCTTTTCCTTTCTCTCCTGCTGTGTCCTAAGTCACTGTGGCAAGGCTTGCTAAACAGCCTAGCTCTTTCCTCTTTCCTTATTCTACCACTCCACCTCCATCCTTTCTCCTCCGCTCAGCTTGAGTCCTTCTATTAATGTGCCACGCACCACACCTTCATCCTCCAGCTGGCTGAGCATTGCTTCTTCTCTGGCAGGGCCAACCTGCCTAGCCTCTCCTGGTTTGTTTGGTTCATCTCTCTACAGCTGACCATCAGGCTGACATCATGAGTGGGGGGCTGGTGTGCCAGCCACTTCCCACGTGCTACAGTTCCCATTATCCCTTACCAGTAGTCATCATAGAATCATAGAATCATAGAATCATAGAATCATAGAATCATAGAATCATAGTGTCAGGGGTTCAGGAGCAGAGGCGAGGGCAAGGGAGGAAACAGAGAGCGAGGGGGAGGAGGCAGAAGAAAAGATGAGTGATGACGACGACCCGAGATCTCCGAGTCTTTCCAGTGAATCAGAAGATTGACAGAAAGGAGCACCAGTGGCCAGAACAAGGGGGGAACCTAGGGGGGCATCCCAGGAAGAAGGGTCCAGAGGGGGCTCAGAGGGGAGCAGTTGGAAATCGGGACCAGCGTCACCAACAGAGAGCAGAGGAGAAGAAGGGCGCCAGGTATCAAGCGCTGGCAGCTCGCAACAGGA
Source organism: Podarcis bocagei (assembly GCF_964188305.1). Lineage (NCBI taxonomy): Eukaryota > Metazoa > Chordata > Lepidosauria > Squamata > Lacertidae > Podarcis > Podarcis bocagei. The sequence continues at coordinate 1,346,031 of NC_138139.1, forward strand.
GGGAGGGCACGAGTCAGGAGTAGCCACACCTCCATCGGGGAGCGAAGAAACGGTCAGGAGGAAAGTAGAAGGTTGGGCGCGCGCGCCAAGTTCAAATGCACAGGAAGGTGGCGCAGTAAGCAGCCCGGAAAGGGAGCCAGGTCCTAAAGCCCGGAGCAAGGAGACAGGAGGGTCCGGGGGGTCCGCGTCAGAAGAATCCCGGAAGGAAGAGACCACGGGGGGCAGAGGGACCCAGAGAAGAACGGTCAGGCGGAAAAGGTGGAGTAAGACTAGGTTAGTAAGCTGGTGCACAGGGGGCGGAGACTCAGACGGAGCTTCGCCGGTCTAACCCATAAGACGTAGAGCTGCATGCAGCAGCTTGAGAATGGAAACTGTAACTCAATAAAGACTTTTATAAAGTGAACGCTGGCTAGCGTGATCCTCTGTGAGCTAGGATCTGGAAGCAGCTCTGACACATAGAATCATAGAATCATAGAACCACAAGGGCCATCGAGTCCAACCCCCTGCCAAGCAGGAAACACCATCAGAGCACTCCTGACATATGGTTGTCAAGCCTCTGCTTAAAGACCTCCAAAGTCGGAGACTCCACCACACTCCTTGGCAGCAAATTCCACTGTCGAACAGCTCTTACTGTCAGGAAGGCATCGTTTCCAGGCCTTTGACCATTTTGGTTGCCCTCCTCTGGACACGTTCCAGTTTGTCAGTGTCCTTCTTGAATTGTGGTGCCCAGAACTGGACACAGTACTCCAGGTGAGGTAGTCGTACCGGGGCTGATAGGAACTGTAACTGAGCAACACCTGGATGACACTTGTTGGGGAAGTCTGCAGGAGAGAAGCTAGATGAACCATCTGAGGCAGCTTCCTATTTCCTCTGTGGGACCTTTAATATATATATTCCAATTTCACGCTTGAGATGGCACAAACTGTAAGTCACAAGCAGAGTGGCATTTCTTTTACAGGCTGCTGTGTGCAACTGGGTGACCTAAAAATGAAATTGTAATGCCTTCAGTTGTTCTCCTAACCTTCTACCCCCGCCTTAGTTGCTAAATGCACAATTTGTAGAATCTTGGGCTTTTTTGCAAGTAAAATGCCACTTCTTGAGAGTTCCAGGCAAGACATTCATCTGAGTCCTAACTCTGCCATACTCTGGAAGGAACAAGCTACTGCTAGTAGAAAATTAAATTAACCTGTGCGTGTTTGCTTATTATTCTTAATTTTCCAGTACTGGACAGACTACTATTTACAGTGGAATATGTCAGAATATCCTGGAGTGAAGAACGTCCGTTTTCCTGATGGCCAGATATGGAAGCCGGATATCCTTCTATATAACAGGTAGGCTTACATGGTGCAAAAGGTGGGAATTGTTGTTGTTGTTGTTATACATAGTTTTCATACCCTGCCCTTACTCCAAGATAGGAACACAGGATAGCTGATAGAATATGCAACAGAGTACAAAAAATATACAATAAATTCAGTCTCAAATCCATGATCAAAGACACTTTAAGCACAAATCTGCAGCATCAAGTAATAAGTACCATCTCTTTATGTTATACTGAGCTGAATACAGCTTCTGGGAGCTCACAAACAGGACTTGTAAGAAGGGCATTCGCAAGGGCGTTTTGAGAAGGAGGCCTCACTGTGTGTACAGGGCCAAGAAACATGGATGGTGAGGGAGCTGTTGCAGTGACCTACCACACCTGTGCCATGTTTCTATTTCTGCTGGCGAAAGTGCAAAACTATACCTGCAGCAGGTGCAAGCTGGTTGCCTTGCTGGAAGAGAAAGTACAGCAACCTGAGGTCTGCCTACCCACACTTTGAGCTACTGGGCAAGATGAAGAAATTATCACGATACCAGAGTGGACTCTCTTGGGACAGAGATGCAGGGGGGATGCCTCTAGGGAGGAGGGCGTTCACTCCATGCAGGAGACAAATCCCTGGAAGAATGTGACACGCAGAAGTGGGACTGTCAGGAGCCATGCTATGTCACTGTAGTTTCAAAATTGATTTCACCTCAGACACCTTGCTGAGGCGCAAGGACAGCACTTAGTTCGGTATTTTTATTTATTTACTTGATGGGGGGGGGGGGCGGCAGCTGCCTCCTGGCTTTATCCATGCTTCCAGGTGATGTTGTCAGAAAAGATTTGGCTTCTTGGACCATGGTCCCAATTCCATGAGGAACAACTTCTGGCAAGATATAGGTTGTATCTCACAATGGTTGGCAAGAATGTGTTTGCTAAGACTCTTGTGAACCTGATCAGGAGAGTGTTAAACTAAATCCTGAGGAGGATAGAGACAGTATTACAGATAAAAGGGGAATACCTGGTACCGGGAATAATAGCTTCTTTGATGCACTGGAAAGTGAGGTGGTGCTGCTGAAACCTGCTAAAGGGGAGGAAACTGCAAGAAGGAGGCAGCTGGAGGGAACAACTCATGGTTTCAGTTGTCTCTACACAAATGCACATAGTATGGGAAACAAGCATTTGCGCTCTTATTACAGGATGGCAAATATGACCTGGAGGCATTGCTGAAACCTGGTGGGATGAGACTCGTGACTGAAATGTAGGAATTGAGGGGTATAATCTGTTCAAAAGGAATCAACCAAACAGGAAGGGAGAAGCAGCAGCATTATATGTAAGGGATGTGTACGCTTGTGAAGAAATCCAATACCTGCAGCATGGAAGGCAGATAGAGAGTGTATGGGTAAAAATTATGTTATATCATGTTGTTATTATTTATTCTTTGTAAGCCATTTAGGGATTCACTTGAATGAAATATGGCATAGAAATCTAATAAATCAAATAAATAAATAATCAAAATGCTGTGCTTACGGGGGGGGGTGTCTGCTGTAGACCTCCAAGCCAGACTGAAGCGCTATGTCCAAGCAATTTTTTATCCCTGTGATTTCCCTAGGAAAACCCTCATTTTCTCACTAAATTGGTGGAAACAGCAATCTATGGAAAACCTGGTTGCCATTTGCTCTGATTCAGTGGTAAAACATGGGCTTTCCCAGGGAAAGCTCCAGGATAAAAAGCAACAATGCTTGGACAAGGAGTTTTAAAGCCAAGACCTGTGTGGAAGTCTGGAAGAGTCCTAAGTGTGCTTTTTCAACCTAGCACAGCAAATCCACTTTGGTTTTGAAAGTGGTGAGTAAATGCATTGAAAAGTGTGGGATGAATGAATGATGATCAGGAACCCAGATAAATACCTGCAAGCAAATAAGTTCCTTACAAACAAATGACAATGAATTCTCAAGAACAACCAGACAAAGCCTACCCACCATGCAAACTTCATGCAAGCAGTTCTGGATGAAAGCTGAATAAACAGGTTGTCCAGAGAAACTGGAACTGCTGTTCAAAATTCTTACTTTTTTGAATTTTCTGATGCAGTTCGACAACCAAAAATGTGTAGTTCAGGAGAAAGAATGCACAAAATGTATACTAGTGCCACTGGTGTGCAAAAATGAATAATATTGGGGGAAATGGATTGCAAAAATGCATCTGTTGGACAAAAACGTGTGTGTTCAGAGAAAGGTGCATGAAATTTCATAGATTCTCATGTAGCTTTTTTGGTTTTTTGTAAATGCTTTTTATTAACTTATTATTACAGCACATACACACACGGCATGTGGAAAACAAACTACAAAACTACAAAATAAATGAAAAACATATAGTGGTACCTCTGGTTACATACTTAATTCGTTCCGGAGGTCCATTCTTAACGTGAAACTGTTCTTAACCTGAAGCACCACTTTAGCTAATGGGGCCTCCCGCTGCTGCTGCTGCCACGCTCGGAGCACAATTTCTGTTCTCATCCTGAAGCAAAGTTCTTAACCCGAGGTACTATTTCTGGGTTAGCAGAGTCTGTAACCTGAAGCGTATGTAACCTGAAGCGTATGTAACCCAAGGCACCACTGTATACCCATATATCTGCAAGTATCTGCATGCGGACTTATGTTAGCTTATGTATGTGACCCCCCCCCTTGGCAGTTGGAAATCCCTGATAGAGGCAGCAAACCTTCAGCTTGGAGGGCAGCTACAGCAGTTCTAAGCCTAGCAGATCTATACTGATCGCTCCTGTGACATGTACAGGCACTGGTGGAGGAAGAGGGGATGGGGGGAGCACACTGCCCCGGGCAGCGCGATCCCGGTGGGGTCCCATAGTGGCTGCCCCCACAGGTGCTCTCCGCCACCGTGTACAGGCTGTGCTTCTGCAAATACTGGTAGATGGGAAGTGCAGTTATTGGGGTGCAGGAGTTGGGTGCTCAGCATGGAACCCCTGTGCTCTTTCAAACTTCCTTGCTGAATGCTGAGAAATGGCAAAGCTCTCTCCCTCCCTCTGTGTGTGCACATATATAAAAACATCTGAGGCACATCATTAAAAAACTTATGCCATAGCTTCCCCAAAGCTGCCTTCTCATCTCCTGCTGTTTAGCTGGCAAATTGCCCTTTGGAAATGATGTTCTGCATTCATGGCTGTCCATGCTCATTTATCTTGCCAAGCTGGACACTGTATCCATGCACAGTGACTGATATTTATGCACTGGAGAGAAGTGCCTGCCTTGTGACTGCATGTCTGAGAGTGGGATTAAGCTTGACAGGGTGCTTAAATATTCCCAGGTCGCTTGTCTTCTTGCTTTTCCCTCTTTTGTTCCTTTGTACTCTCCAGGGACTTTTTGCATGCAAAGCAAATGCTCTACCACTGAGCTACAGCTACAGTCTGCTCAGGAAGGGAGGTCCCTGAAGACAAGGACCACCCTAAACCTGGAGCAGACACTGCCTGGCTAACATCCTTAAAGGTGAACTACCAGAACTGCATTATAATTTGGAGCCTGCCTTTGTGAGGATACAGAAAATTTGCTTTCTTTGGTCCTGCCTTGGCTAGAGTAAAAACATAGAATAATATAAGCTTTTTGGGGATGTCAGTTCTTCTTGGGTAGCCTTTGCAGGATCAAAGGGATCCCTGCTTCTCTTTAGCAATTCAACACATTTCCATAGCAGCATAGCCCTTGATTCATCTGGAGTCTGTGTTCTGCACTGAACCGTTTTTTAATTTATTACTGGCTTTGAATAGCTGAAGATCAAAAGCCCCTGTTAGTTTTCATATGATTTTACTTGCTACCTTTGGTGAAAGCGAAAGTGCCAGTGGGGGTGAGGCTGCTTTAAGATTCCCATTCATCCTTCATCTTAGGCTGTGAGTGGATTGGACGGCAATCCCTTGCCCTCTAACAGAGAAACAAGTTCCTTTCAGCTTGGTGGGGTGCACAAAAAAACCTCAGCTGCAGTCAGGCAACAAGCTACTTAGTGCAAATTTGAATGTGGGGGCCCTGGGAACAAGGTGGGACCTTGAGCTGGTCACTCTCTCTCCTCCTCACTTACCTCACAGTGTTGTTGTGGGGATTAAATGAGGACTGGGAGAACCATGTATAGCACCTTGAGTCCTGCAACATCTGGAGAGCCACAGGTTCCCCAGGCCATGTTAATACCAAGGCTGGGGAACCAGTGACACTCCAGATGCTCCAACATCCTGTCATTCCCAGCCAGCATGGCCATTGTCAAGGCAGATGGTCAGGGATGATGTTCATAAGCTATCCCTGTTTTAGATAGAGGAGGATGGATTCCTTCCTGCCTCTGCTAAAACTTTTCAAATTGGTACTGGGCATTTCTACCTATCCCCTTCTCCCATCGAAGCCCAACCCTCTAGCATTGGCACCGCGTTGGCTCAACAGGGCTTTGAAGCAGATGCTGCACATCTTATCTAGGATCTGTGTCCAAGACTAGAAGCACTGTTGATTGGACACTGCAGTTGAGGAACCACGCCAAAGGCCCTGAGCAACTGACACTATCTTCCCATCTCCTGTCATGTCCCAGGTCCAAGACTGAAAGGGTAAAACAATCAGGACATCTGTTTTTGCACCACATCAAAAGTATGCTTTTCTTCCACCGTTTTTCATTCATTGTGGTGCAACACAACTCTGTGGTCACCCTGCTGCCTTGTGGAGGTTTCAATTCTCTTTGCCATATGTCTGTTGATTGAATGCGTCCCTGCTGGGTACAAAGAAACCACATTGCTTCTCTCCATCTCAAAGAGCATCTTTCTTTGGGTTTCCCATCTACTTAGAATAGCCAATATGTCAGCTACAGCTGCACCTGCCTCCTCCTTCCATCCACCCACTTGATTAATGTTGCTCTTCCAGGTGGTGTTGACTCGTAATATTGCTTTCACTGTGTGTGGAGAAGATGGGTCTTCTGTCACCCTCCTGAATGCCCCTTTTCTCAAAGCTGACAAACCCACTTTGCTTTTGATATATTCTGAGAACCTCTCCCTGCAGTGTGCTTTATGTTAAATGATTTGGGATGAACCCTGCTCTAAGGTTCACTGTGCCTACCACATCCATCTGTCAAGTCCAATGGCTGTTTTAAGCTTAAGCATTTGGGTCATGGCTTGGGTTCTGCATAGATAAGTTTCGGAGGAGAGGAAATCAGAGTCCTCTGAAACCTTTCAGGTGTGAGATGGGTTAGCAGATGTTCAGAGCAGGTGTTCTGTTCTAGATTAATCTTGTTGAAATCATTTGCCCCTTGTAAATTTGGTTTCTCTCCAAGTTAAAGAAAACTGAAGGAATACCATAGGGGGTTTGTGCATTGGTCAGCCTTGTGTGTGTGTGTGTGTGTGTGTGTGTGTGTGTGAGAGAGAGAGAGAGAGAGAGAGAGAGAGAGAGAGAGAGCTGGAAAAGTTGCATAAAATGCAAAAGAAATTATCAGGATGCTGGAGCAACTACATCAACAATAATTCTTTTATTTGGAGCTTTTTAATTTAGAAAAAACGCAAGAAAGTGGGAACATGATAGAAGTGTCCATGCATGGTGTGGAGAAAGTAGGCAGAAATAAGTTTTTATCTTTCAAAAGGGGGGTGGATGTCATCCAATGAAACAGACAAAAGGAAGCACTTTCTTTGCATAGTGTATAGTTGGACCATGGAATTTTCCACCACAGTATGTACTAGTGGATATCAACAACTTGGCTTTAAAAGGGGATTAGACAAATTCATGGAAGATAAAGGCACTTGATGGGATGGCAGCACAGGAATCTTTTGTGCAATATGGGGTTTGTTCCCACAACACTGAGAGTAAGAGTCTCATGCTCTACTGACTGAGCTCAAGTGCAATACCGTCATACCTTGGATCCCAAACGCCTTGGTACTTGTCCGTTTTGGCTCCCAAACGCCAAACGAGTGTTCCGGTTTTCGAACGTTCTTTGGAACCCGAACATCCGACAGGGCTTCTGTGGCTTCTGATTGACTGTAGGAGCTTCCTGCAGCCAATTGGAAGCTGTGCCTTGATTTCTGAATGTTTTGGAAGTCGAACGGACTTCCGGAATGAATTCTGTTCAACTTACACATGTACCACTGTACATGCTTTCCCCATCCTCATTTAATCCCCCCAACAACCCTGTGAGGTAGGTTATAATGAGTGGCACCAGGAAGAATTTTCTGACTGTACTTCCAGGAGGAAAAGATCCCTGGCTAGTTGTTGGCAGAGATACGGTAATTATGTGGTGATTAATGACAACCAAGACATAAAGGGAGATAGGGAGATAAAGGGTCACATGCTCTGAAGAAGACTGTTCTTCAAACTGAGGACAATAGGTTTGTGCCCAGACACCAATAGTCTTGAAGGTTAGCATCAGGTCAGCTAAGCCTCCACTGTTTTAACTACTTCTGGAATTGGGTCTAGCTGTGATTTGGGTAATCTGTCTGCCAATTAAACTTCACCTAGAAAGCGAATTGAATGCTGGCATAAACATACATTAACTAACATTAACCAGCAGGCTGAAAAATAATACGAAAGTGTATCTAATTATTTGAGATTAAGAAAGATTACAAATGGATAAGGTTTCTCTGCTTATTAAGAATGGTTATTTTATATTACTTTGAAAACCATCCTTTCTTTGGGATGCTGGCTACAGAAGTGAAGCTACATTCCTGAGCATGGGAAGCCACTTCTGTCTTAAAGAGACAGACACAAGTTTTCAAGGCAGAGACGGTTAAGGTGGAGACCAATATGGCAAAGATATTGCCCAATATCCCACTGTTGATATCATGTGACAATTATAGGATGAGCAACTGAAAGAGCTCAGAGCTAAGATGTGTAAAATGCTCAGACCAAATAATAAACCGGGCTTTTGGGGAAAAATACTGATCAAGATTGCCTGGGCAGGAGAGTGAAATGGTAGCAGAGGATGGAATGGAGAAGACCTCCACCTGCCTGGAGGAGTGAAACAGACAAATGACAGAGTTGTGATGCCAGAGGAGTGAGATGAAACTATTGACAGAGATAGTAAGAAACATCTTGAGATGGCAGAGATCGAGCCGAGAGAGAAAGGATCCTGTGTACAAGTTGGAGTGACTTCAGAGGAAAAACCTGGCAAGCCTCTGGCAATTATTCTGGAAAAATAATGGAAGAACAGGAAATGGGAGGAACTTTTTTCTAAATGAGGATGGGAAATCATGACCAACAGGAAATAGGATTGGAAGATATGGCATGAATGAATGAATGAATATACAACAAATAAATAACTATTGGTTATTATCCTAATAATGGGTGTTGGAATTCCTTGAAGATAAAGCCATTATATTGGACTGGAAAAAGACTATTCTCAACATTTAGCAACAATAACAATTGAAGAGCCCCCTTTGGACTTTTTGTGTGGAAAAGAAAATGAATGGGGTTGAAGATTAGGAAAATACTGTCTAGCAGATTGAGGAACAGCTGGATACAGTATTACCTTGGAATATAGCTGGATGCCATTCTGGAGTGAAAACTTTGAATAGCTTACACACATAATTGACAGATGGTGAATCGGAAGTTCTCTTTATTTATTTTCCTTCTCTCTTGCTTTCCTTCTCTATTCCCTTTTCTTTATTTCGTGTGCCTTTTCTTTCTCCTATGCATTCTATTTGCCTATGTTTTGTTTTTTGAGGTCCTCTATTCTGGGTTAAGGAGAGTACACACAGGAAGGTGATGAATGTTGGGTGAAAGACCCTGCGTGAGAGGCAGGGAAGGGAAGATTTCCCAGGGTGGGAGAAGAAAGGGAAGCTCTCAGGTGAGAGGTGGGAGGGGCCACACCCTTTGTGTGAGACAAGGGTTAAGATCTACCTCTGACAGAGGGCTTTGTATTTTTTTCTTTTTTGTTATTTCTTTTTTCATTTTTATTTAGACTAGTCTGTTTTTTATTGTAATATATGCTGAAAAGTTTCAATAAAAATAAATTAAAAAGGAAAAACTTTATGGCTGTAAGCTGTTTGACAGTGGAACGGACTCCCTTGGAATGTGATGGACTCTCCTTCCTTAGAGGTTTTTAAGCAGAGCTTGGATGGCCACAAGTCAGGGATGGTTTAATTGAAATTCCTCCATTGCCTGCATTGGACTAGATGACTCCTGAGATCCCTTCCAACGCTACAATCCTATGATTCTATGACTGCCCAAAGGTGAGAGGCATTGAGCTTCCTGGCCAAGTGGGAGGATTTGATCCCTGGTTTCCAAGTTCCTAGTCTGAGACTCAAACTGCTATACCACCCAGGCTTCACACCTTGCAGTAAACCATGTTTTATTTTTAAACTGAAGGACTAAATTTGCTTTTCTTCATTATTCATTTTAGTGCTGATGAGCGCTTTGATGCTACATTTCATACCAATGTTTTGGTGAACTCGTCAGGATACTGCCAGTATCTCCCCCCAGGTAAGAATGTTATTTTGCCGTGTGAAAATTCTGCTTTGCAGGGAACCTGGTGTGTTTTCATAGATGAGGAGAGGAGATCAGGAATCAGTCAGACAATAGGCAGACAGAAGTCCCTTATACAGCCATAACAGCTTTTGCCACCACCTCAGCAATGTCAGGATGGAAGAAGAAAGACATTCTTCTTTGGCTCAGATTAAATGCAACCCAAGATAGAGAAAACTCAAAGCATCAGAGGTTGCCTTTTTACTGAAGGTAGTGCTGCGCTGAACCCCCCCCCCCTTTCCTACCCAACCATTCCCCATCATTTAATGAAAAGTGAAATTGCATTCAAAAATTATGCAAGGAGAGAGAAAATTTAGTTGATTGGGTTGGGTGGAATATTTTGTTTGTGTGTGTCGTGTTTTTCTTTTTCTTTTGAGGTGGCCAAGAGGTGTTTGTGACTGTCCTTCCTTTCATTCTTCAGATCATTTCGCCAGCTCTATGCAGCCTTCCTGGTGCCCAAGTGTCAGTCAAATCATGAAGTGCCTCCTTTTTCAGATCAGGAAGTCTAGACAGCCAGGGAGGCTGCAAAGTGCTGGGGAAAGACCACTCCCACTCCTGGGGTGAATTTATAAGCCAGTTCTTCCCCAAACTTCCCCCTCTTCTTCACTGTGGCACCCTCCCTCCCTCCCTATGCAGTGTGGGTTTTGCTAGTCACCCGTAAAAGGGACTGAGTAGGATTTTCTTTTTTATAGCTCCTCATTGGCCTTGGAATTCCTCTTTTTGCCTGCTTCATACAGTTGGGAGTAATGTATTCAGAATGGCATCTAATTTCTTTCCATCTGGTGTCTGGTTTGGGTAGGAAAGAGAAATTAAAGATCTAGTGGGCTAAAATCCTGAGGCATTTATGCAGTGAGGGCACTATTTGGCCACCCTGCACAGCATTTGCTTGGCGGGTTATTGGGGATGCCCTGTGGGCTTTGCATGTGCACAGGATGAATGATAAGCCAGCAGAGCCATGATGCGCTTGTCAGGTTAACAGACCCAAGGTCTTGGCAGCAGGGAGGAAGAATTCGCTTGAGCCCTTGCTGTGTGGCCACATGAGACACCTGGAAACATGCCCAGGAGTTGGGAGGGAGATGATTCCTCCCTCCTTAGGGAACTTTTCTGCTTGGACTATGTTCAATTTTGGTGAATGGTTTTTTCCTGCAGATCCTCTATATTGCTATGTTTTAAATGGATATAACCTTTCCCCACTTTAGTCATTGTGCCTTGGGTCTCCTTTATGGGTGTGATGGAAATGCTTCCTGGAAATAGACACACATGCAAATACCTTGGTCACAGAATTCATCTGCAATGAGCAGATGAATTCAACATTATCCCCAATACTGTATTCAAAAGAAGCTAGAAAGAATATTATGTTCTTTAATAATGAAAATGGAAGCCTCTTTCTCAGGGGAATACATTTTTGAGAAATTGGAGGACAGATTTCAGCACAAGTGAGAATCCTTTCTTGGTGGTGGTGGCCCCCAGATTGTGGAACGCCCTCCCTTCTGAGGTGCACCATCATGGAACCATTTTTGGCATCATGTCAAAGTGTTTTTCTTTACCCAGGGCTTTGGGTGAGTGGATGTTTACCCTGTTGGTGTGCTTGGGTTGCCCTCCAGTTTTGCTGCCCTTGCAATGGTATCAAGCTTTGTAGTTTCAATGAAATAGTTTGAACAGTTTGTATGTTGTTTTAAATTGTGATATTCCATGAGCCATTCAGTGATGGACAGGCAATAAACATACATAAATAAATCTTATGAGAGTTCATTTTCTAACCATATGAATTTTTCTGGCATCTCAATTCACACAAGATCATTTCAGTGTGTTGAATTCACTGAAGGTGTGAATTAGTCACAACTGCAAATAATCATGTGAAGCGATGCCTTTGTTCCTGCAGCTGCAATGGATCTGTGAGGTTCACATTTGGAAATACCTGAGGTTGAGCATTTATGTGCGTATGAAATAATTCAGTGGTGGCTGGCTGGGTGTAAGTGGAAATGTTGTTTTGTGAAATAAAAGCGAAATAAACAACAATCCTCAAATGAGAGAGTACAGAATGTCACTGTTTTGATAACGACGGTGCTGACCTTGATACCCTTATTTTCATTCAGCTTTGGGGAAAAACACTTTCAAGCAGATCAGTTGTTTTAAATGTCAGTGGGTGGGGGCATTTTCCTGCGAGCAGCTATACAAAAGGAAGAGAGAGAATTGCTGAGAAATGTCTGCTCATATATATACATATATTCCCTTCATCCAAAACATCCATCTAGGAATATTCAAGAGTTCTTGCTCCATAGATGTGCGCTGGTTTCCTTTTGATGTCCAGAAATGTAAATTGAAGTTTGGATCCTGGACTTACGGTGGATGGTCTTTGGATTTGCAAATGCAAGAAGCAGAAATATCTGGATACATTTCAAATGGCGAGTGGGATTTAGTCGGTAAGCTGTATGGATATTCCTAAATGCAGTTGCCTTCAGTTCAGTCAGGGAGATTCGCTTCCAGAGATGGAACTGATGTGCCTTAGAATGAACCTTGTCAGTGGCATCGGGATACTCTCTTGGGTCCTGTTTAAATGTTTAGCTGAGCCTTTTTATGTCAATCTTCAATTCCATCTGAAACACAAGTAGTGTTAGATCATTGTCATTATGTTCACACACATTTCTGTTCCTTGGATTTTCAGATTGCGGGAGAGTGCTCCAAGGATTAGGGAAGGATCATAATATTCCTTGAACAATACGAGGGTGGGCCAGTCCTCTCTCCTACATGTTTAATTTAAAAATAAAATAGGATGCTAGCCCTCAGTGGTCCAGTGCTTTGCTGGAAGAAGCTTAGAAGAGCCTGCTGGATCAGGTCAATGGCCCATCTCACCCAGTATCATGTCAACATGTTTTTCTTTGCCCAGGCTCTTCTTTACTTAGATGTCTGTCGGAAACCCTCAAGCAGCACTTGACCACAAGAGCCCTCTCTCCGCCTGTGATTTCCAGCATCTGATATGCAGAAGCATTGCTGCCCTTGACAGGAGGCAGAGCATAACCATCCCTGCTAGTAGCTGCTGATAGCTCTCTTCTGTGTATTGATCTAATCCTCTTTTAAAGTCATCCAAGTTGGTGGCCATCACTGCCGCCTGGGGGAAGAAGGTTCAGAGTGCTGCATGATGAAGAAGTACTTTTTCTTCCAACATTCAGCTTCATGGCATGTCCATGAGTCTGGCAGAGTAGAAACTTTATTAATTGTTTTATTACTCTCCCTTCACCATAAGTTCCCAGAATGTATCATAGCAATTTATAATGAAATATTCAGAACAGTTTAAAGGAAAGTAAACTAAAACACAGTAAGCTATTTTATACTGAGTTGGTCCTTTAGTTCATCTATCTCAGTGTTTCCCAAACTGACTGGCAGCTGCTCTCCAGGGTTTCAGGTGAGGGGATTTCCCAGTCCTACCTGGAGATGCCACTGGGAATTGAACCTGTGACCTTCTTCGTGCAAAGCAGATGCTCTACTGCAGAGCTACAGCTCTGTTTGAATGAAAGGGCTTAGGGGTAAGACTTGCAAAAATTGGCTAAGGGATTTGGGCCTTTCTTCTCTAAAGCACCTAAAGGATAAGCAGAATCTCAGTTAATGCTCTTATACATTGCCTGCATTATCAGTGTTTAATTCTCATAAGCCTGAAGATGAATTTAGCCCCTTGCATTATACAAGTCTTCAAAACAGGCTAAACAGTTTGAACATGCTGCTCTGCACCACACACTTATCTGGAGTTTGCGTTGCCCAGGTAGATGCAAACTGCAGCCCAGTGAGAGTGATGTAATAACTGAGAAAGGGCACAGGTGTTGGGTGAAATCAGGCCCGATCTTTTTTGAATACAGAAGGTAAGCAGAGTTGGCATGGCAGTAGGGTAAGCATCACTTCCTCCTTCCCCTCAGCCCCTGCCATTGCAAAGGCACCTTACTGGGTTGGGGAAGTGCCAGCCTCGCTCCATGGGAATCACACAGCATTGAACCCTGTTGAGGTGTAAGCCAAGCATCCAGGTTCTCACTGGGCATCCAGAGACAGAGATTCCAGTCAGGCAGAGGCCCCAGCATGAGCTTAGGGCATCCCTCAGCACTCAGCCAGCACTCCCCTCAGGCCCCTTATGGGGGCCCACCTTTCCAATGCTATTCTTGCCCAATGTCATTTCTGCTAAACATAAGTCCACTTGGGGAAAGGTGACCCCCATCCCAACCAGGAGGCCAACTGAGATTGGGAGGGGGAAATCCTTTCTAACCCTGTCAACCAGTGGCCTAGAAGACCCAGTGAAATTGTAATTCTCATGGCAAAACAGCCTTCCCTTTCCTCATGAGATCTCACAGGGGGATCCCTATTCTGCAAGACCTTAGAAGTGTACTGCCAAGGAGATGTAATTCTACCTCCCTCTTGTTTTCTTGGCTTCTGGTCACCTTGTGTGCAGATCACACCCAGAATGACCTCGCCTTCCCCCAAGGAAACCTGGGAACTGTAGACTGGTGCGGGTGCTGAGAAGTCTCTTGTAGAAGTACATCTCCCAGGTGTTTCTAACTCTGAGGAAAGAGAGTGAGTTACCAGGGTGAGGAAGAGGAGCCCACTGTTCATACTGATGCCCTGTCTCGTGAGCCATTGAGGCTACAAATCGGAGTAACATCTGGGTGATCACCCTCCACTGATGGCCACAAAAGTTTGCCTTCCCCAATACGTCTCAGGATAAATCTTGGTCATTTGGGGGGTTAACAATATGGTGGTTAGGACAGCGAAAGTGGAATTGTTCCATTACCAGCAGCACTGCCTGTTGTGTTAGCAAAACAAATTAAAACAGAACAAAGAAGCCTCTTCTACCAAGGGATGGCCTACACATAGCGGCAGCAAAGCTTGACAAAATCCAGGCAGTTTCCTCCACCAACCACTGACCAGAGCTAGATTTTCTTAGCTTCAGCAAGGTGGATACCTCAAGAGTATTTTGACCAGGAAGGAGTAACATTTTTTTGCTACTAGGTAGTGGCTGAGTGATCAGGGGTGCTATGATTGGAGTCAGCAGTGAGTGGGACCTGGGTTCACACACACACACACACACGAAGGAGATATGCAGGGAGGAGAGTGTTGGTTAAGCCCTGCTACCTCTGCATCATCCTAAGAACATATGAAGAACCCTGCTGAATGGCCCATCTAGTCCAACATCCTGTTCTCACAGTGGCCAACTAGATGAAGGCAACGGCATTCTTCCTACTTGTGATTTACAGTTACTGGTGTTCAGAGGCCTGCCACCGACAATAGTGGAAGCAGAACATAGTCATCATGGCTAGTAGTCACTGCTAGCCTTATCTTCCCCCTTACAGATGTGCTCCCTCAGCTGCTAAACCTCTGCTTGGTGGGGTGATGGGAGGCAGAGCAGTTTTACATGTGGGGGAAGCACATGGGATGACTCTCCTGACACACACTGTCATCCCCATCACAATCATACTGCTACTCTGACTTGTAGCCTCAACGGCTTACCAGACAGGGTGCCAGTATCACACAACCAAAGCAGTATTTGGTAGGCTGGAGAACGATAATTTCTGATGACAGATAATCATTTATTTGTATCAGTTGCTGTCCTTTGCTAAGCTCCCTGAATGGGGAGGCAGCAACCATTGGAAGCAGGTAGTGATGTTGGTGGTAACAGAGGGGCGGCTGGAGGATCCATGTGGGCTTCAGTGAAGTTCTGCCAGGGCCACAGATGGCCTGGGAGCCATGAGGTGCCCACATCTGCTCTCAGCAATAACCCGGGGAGACTTTTCTTAGTAATTGCTTTGGTGAAATTCACAGGAGACCTTTTGTCCCACCCCCACAGGTGTTCCCGGGAAAAGAACCGAATCTTTCTATGACTGTTGCAAAGAGCCTTATCCAGATGTGACCTTTACGGTGACGATGCGACGGAGGACTCTGTATTATGGGCTCAATCTTCTCATCCCCTGTGTGCTGATCTCAGCTCTTGCCCTTCTCGTTTTCCTGCTTCCAGCCGACTCTGGGGAGAAGATTTCACTCGGTAAACATATTATTCTATTTGTTTATAAGCAAAGCTATTTTGCATGCATTTTCAGCTTAAATGTCACAGTCAGTTTCTGGCAAGGAGAAAGTAGTTACAAGTGGAAACTCTCAAGAAGTCACAGAATGCATGGCCCAGGGATAGAGAGAGAAGGAAGATGAATGAAAAGGGGACAGAACCTATTCATGGCACAATCACAGAAGGAGGGATACTGCAGTGCAGACTGTATATGTACCCTGGAAATCGGATGGATGAATCTGTCAAATGCAATTTCTTTCACTTTCACCCCCCCCCCCCATTCTGAAGTTCAGTTCACTACATTTCTGCACCAGTTTGCATTTTTTAAAAAGAAGGAAATGTGTCTGTAGTTCTAATGCAGATTTTAAATTCATCCATTTGTTGCATGAATTATGGCTAGACATTTTTCAAGTATCCCCACCCTCATGAGGGATATTGTACTATTTTTCTGCTAATGTATTGGGATGTGTGGCTGAGTAGGGACAACAGACATAAAGTGTCTCCCCTCCCTCTCCTAGGATGATGTTGGCTGCACCCCATTCCATGCCTCGTTAACCCTAAACCCAGGCAATAGCAGCACCCCGTACCTCCACCACCTGCCCCCTCTGACCCAGAAACATGGTGCTGCTGTTTGTTCTTTGCACAGCCACTCAGTCCCACCACAGGAGAAGTCAAGATACTCCAACCGCCTTCAATTAGGGGAAGGTGTGAGAGGGCTGTGTGGGTGTGGGCAGGTGTGCCATTGGGCCCCCCAATTTTTTTCAAGGAAGGGACCTCCTCAAAATTCCCTGGCGGCTGTGCGTGCACAGTTTAAAAAAGGTATTGACAAGCTGGAAGGTGTGCAGAGCACCATGACCAAGATGATCAAGGGTCTGGAAACCAAACCTTATGAGAAATGATTAAGGGAGCGGGGTATGTTTAGCATGAAGAAGAGAAGACTGAGAGGTGAACTATCTTGAAATATCTGAAGGGCTGCCATATGGAAGATGGAGCAAGCTTCTTTTTTGCTGCTTCAAAGGGCAAAACCTGAACCAATGGGTTACAAGAAAGGAGGTTTGGGCTCAACAATAGGAATAACTTTCAGATGGGAAGAGATTTGGTTCTTTGGTTATAATTATTTCCTCATGGCAGGGGGGTTGAAGTGCATTACCCTTGGGATACCTTCCCACTCTACATCTCTATGATGGATTGTAGAGGCCTTGTAATTGTCCTCCAAAGACCACAGGCCTCTGATATAGGCCTTTCAATTGTCTAGAATTCTCCTTGTGGAGTTCACAAGAGCTCTTTGTGTGGATTTTTTATCACGATCATCATCATCACCACCACCATCATTATAGCAGAGCAATGGAAGATATCTCTATCTCTATCTCTATCTCTATCTCTATCTCTCTCTCTCTCTATCTCTATCTCTATCTCTATCTCTATCTCTATCTCTATCTCTATCTCTATCTATCTCTATCTCTATCTCTATCTCTATCTCTATCTCTATCTCTATCTATCTCTATCTCTCTATATATCTCTCTATATATCTATATTATCTCTCTCTCTATAACTTAAATGAAGCTTTAATTCTTTTTTTAAAAGTCTACTGTGGCTGAATTTAAGAAAAAAGCAAACAAATAAACAATCCCAGGCTCTCAGTGCCCCACAGGTACTTCTTGCAACAGCCATGAACCCAAGGAAATATAGATGTAGGAAAAGAACAGCAGCCTCCCCGCCCCCTCAAAAATTGCAGGTTTTGAAAGGACCAAACTGTGTACATACCATGAAAGAAGAAGAAGAAGAAGAAGAAGAAGAAGAAGAAGAAGAAGAAGAAGAAGAAGAAGAAGAAGAAGAGTAGTTTGGATTTGATATCCCGCCTTTCACTCCCTTTAAGGAGTCTCAAAGCGGCTAACAGTCTCCTTTCCCTTCCTCCCCCACAACAAACACTCTGTGAGGTGAGTGGGGCTGAGAGACTTCAAAGAAGTGTGATGGCCCAAGGTCACCCAGCAGCTGCATGTGGAGGAGCGGAGACGCGAACCAGGTTCCCCAGATTACGTGACTACCGCTCTTAACCACTACACCACACTGGCTCTCCTAGTGTGCACATGACATCCCCAAAAGAATCCTGGGAGCTGTAGTCTGGGATTTCAAGCTCTGTGAGGGGTAAACTATAGTTTCCAGGGATTTTTTTTTGGGGGGGAGGAGTCGTGCTTAAAATGTATGGTGTATACACAGCCCCAGTCCATCATCTTGGTTCAAAATGGCATCCAACCGTATCCCAACATAGAAGAAAGCCTGCTTCTTGATCTCAAAAACAATCATGTAAAATTTGCTTTTGGTTTTTTAAGAAGTGTCCAAATCCATAGTGAACAAATAACTTTCAAAAATATATTGCAGAGAAACAGTTATTCTGTAAAAAAATAAAAGTACTGAATCCCAAACCAGAATTAAGATTGCTGGAAGAAATATTAACAACCTCAGATATGCAGATGACACAACCTTTATGGCAGAAAGTGAGGAGGAATTAAAGAACCTTTTATTGAGGGTGAAAGAGGAGAGCGCAAAATATGGTTTGAAGCTCAACATCAAAAAAACTAAGATCATGGCCACAGGTCCCATCACCTCCTGGCAAATAGAAGAGGAAGAAAATGAGGCAGTGAGAGATTTTACTTTCTTGGGCTCCATGATCACGGCGGATGGTGACAGCAGCCACAAAATTAAAAGACGCCTGCTTCTTGGGAGAAAAGCAATGACAAACAAGACAGCATCTTAAAAAGCAGAGACATCACCTTGCCAGCAAAGGTCTGTATAGTTAAAGCTATGGTTTTCCCAGTAGTGATGTATGGAAGTGAGAGCTGGACCATAAAGAAGGCTGGTCGCCGAAGAATTGATGCTTTTGAGTTATGGTGCTTGAGAGTCCCATGGACTGCAAGAAGATCAAATCTCTCCATTCTGAAGGAAATCAGCCCTGAGTGCTCACTGGAAGGACAGATCCTGAAGCTGAGGCTCCAATACTTTGGCCACCTCATGAGAAGACTCCCTGGAAAAGACCCTGATGTTGGGAAAGATGGAGGGCACAAGGAGAAGGGGACGGCAGAGGACAAGATGGTTGGACAGTGTTCTCGAAGCTACTAGCATGAGTTTGACCAGACTGCGGGAGGCGGTGGTAGACAGGAGTGCCTGGTGTGGTCTGGTCCATGGGGTCACGAAGAGTCGGACACGACTAAACAACTAAACAACCACAACAATGGGCATTTGTTCAGGGTTAAACTTTTGTTCTTGCTTTGTTTGCTATTATTGGGAAAGGACGCATCTGCAAAAGATGGCTCACATTGGCATCTTTCCCTGTGCAAGTGATGAGCAATGAAAAAAAAGTGCCAAAGGTCACAATTCACAACCCTACAAAAATACACAGAAGGGAGGTGAAACATTCTGGGCTCTTTCCAAGTCAATAATGAATTTGATAATAGTAATAGTAGTAGTAGTTTTTTTAAAAAAGATATTTATTGAAAGTTTTTAAAATATAGCAAAAAATGAAAAATAAACATACAAGATAAAAAACAATTAAAAACACACATTAATTTTCAATAACATAACTTCCGTACACTTATTTCCTCAGGCCTCCTCACACCTCCCCTCCTTGTATTCCAATTCAGTTTGTTAGTTCAGCAAATCCTTACCATTAAACTTTTACCCATTTGTGAATCTTTTTTTTTATGTCTCCTAAAGCATTACAGCTGGAAACCACTTAGTTTCTATCCAACATCCTTCTAACATTCATTAATTTTACAATATTTCTTTAAATAGTCTTTAAATTTCTTCCAGTCTTCTTTCACCGACTCTTCTCCCTGGTCTCGGATTCTGCCAGTCATTTCCGCCAGTTCCATATAGTCCATCACCTTCATCTGCCATTCTTCCAGAGTGGGTAGATCTTGTGTCTTCCAATACTTTGCAATAAGTATTCTTGCTGCTGTTGTTGCATACATAAAAAAAGTTCTGTCCTTCTTTAGCACCAATTGGCCGACAATGCCCAGGAGAAAGGCCTCTGGTTTCTTCAGGAAGGTATATTTAAATACCTTTTCCAGTTCATTATATATCATTTCCCAGAAAGCCTTAATCTTTGGGCATGTCCACCAAAGGTGAAAGAATGTACCTTCAATTTCTTTACATTTCCAACATTTATTATCAGGCAAATGATAGATTTTTGCAAGCTGACTGGGGTCATGTACCACCTGTATATTATTTTCATAATATTCTCTCTTAGGGCATTACATGCCGTAAACTTCATACCTGTGGTCCATAACTGTTCCCAGTCAGCAAACATAATATTATGTCCAACATCCTGTGCCCATTTAATCATGACAGATTTCACCGTTTCATCCTGAGTATTCCATTTCAACAGCAAGTTATACATTCTTGACAAGTTCTTAGTTTTAGGTTCTAACAGTTCTGTTTCTAATTTTGACTTTTCCACCTGGAAGCCAATTTTCTTATCTAAATTATATGTCTCCATTATCTGATAGTAATGAAGCCAATCTCTCACTTTGTTTTTTAATTTTTCAAAACTCTGCAATTTCAGTTTGTCTCCTTCTTGTTCCAAAATTTCACAGTATGTCGGCCATTTGGCCTCCATATTGAGCCTTTTCAAAGCTTTCGCTTCCATTGGTGACAACCACTTTGGGGTTTTATTTTCCAACAAGTCTTTGTATCTTATCCAGACATTAAACAACGCTTTCCTGACAATATGATTCTTGAATGCTTTATGTGCTTTGACCTTATCATACCATAAATATGCATGCCATCCAAATACATTATTAAAACCTTCTAAATCCAAAATGTCTGTGTTTTCAAGAAGTAGCCATTCTTTCAACCAGCAAAAGGCTGCTGATTCATAGTAAAGTTTAAGGTCTGGCGGGGCAAATCCACCCCTTTCCTTTGTATCTGTTAATATCTTAAATTTTATTCTGGGCTTCTTGCCCTGCCAGACAAATCTAGAAATATCTCTCTGCCACTTCTTAAAACAATCCATCTTGTCCACAATTTACAATGTCTGAAATAGAAACAACATTCTCGGCAATACATTCATTTTTATCACAGCAATTCGGCCTAACAGTGAAAGCTTCAAATTTGACCAAATTTCTAAATCTTTTTTCACTTCCGTCCAACATTTTTCATAATTATCTTTAAATAAGTTCCCATTTTTGGCTGTCATATTAATCCCCAGGTAATAGTAGTAGTAGTAATAATGCAATTAAGGCTGCTCGTATAGGAAACAAAGGAAGCCTGCTGTCAGAACTGGAGTCAGATGCAGGTCAGCAAGCAAGAAACAAGAGTTTCTCCGAGAAGCTAACTCTTTATTCAAAGAAACGGCATACAACTCAGCAATACATCCCAGCAAGTTTTGCCCCAGTAGAGCAGTTGCCAGGACTGAGGTTCCCCACCTTCACCCACCTCTAAGCCTCCTACTTTGCCAGAGGTTTCCCAAGCAGTCTCAAACTGCAATGGGGCATCTCCAATCTCTGTTCCACTCTGTGCATCACTCTGTGTGTCCTTGGAGACAAGTGGGGAGGGGAGCTTGTCACAGTAGGACAATCTGTGTTCTTCTGCAGCCTTTGCCCCACCCCCACCGCTGCTTCAGCCTCTGAGTCAGAACTGCTCTCTGTCACAGGCTCTCCTTGCTCACCAAATCCTGTTGCCCCTTCAGCCTCCAACAACTCATAGAATCATAAAATCGTAGAGTTGGAAGGAACTTCAAGGGTCATCCAATCCAACCCCTGCAATGCAGGAATCTCAGCTAAAGCATCCATGACAGATGATCATCCAACCTCTGCTTAAAAACCTCCAAGAAAGGAGAGTCCACCACCACTTGTGGGAGTCTGTTCCACTGCTGAACAACTCTTACTCTGCCCTCCAGAGCAGGAGAAAACAGCTTGTTCCCTCTTCCATGTGACAGCCCTTGAGATATTGGAAGATGGCTATCATATCATATCATCATATCATATCTCCTCTCAGTCTCCTCTTTTCCAGGCTAAACATACCCAGCTCCTTCAAGCACTCCTCGTAAGGCTTGGTTTGTAGACCCTTGATCATTTTGGTTGCCCTCCTCTGCACACATTTCAGCTTGTCAACATCCTTCTTAAATTGTGGTGCATGCCCAGAATTGGACACAGTATTCCAGATGTGGTCTGACCAAGTTAGAAGAGAGTGGTACTATTACTTCCCTTGATCTGGACACTAGGCTTTTGTTGATGCAGCCTAGAATAGCATTGGATTTTATTTTATTTTTTGCTGCTGTATCACACCGTTGACTCATGTTCAGCTTGTGGTCCACTAAGACCCCTAGATCCTTTTCAAATGTACCACTGGCAAGCCAGGTGTCCCCCATCTTATATTTATGCATCTGGTTCTTCCTGCCTAAATGCAGAACAGTACATTTGTCCCTATTGAAATTCCTTTTGTTAACTTGTGCCCAGTTCTCCAATCTGTTAAGGTCATTTTGAATCCCGATTCTGTCTTCTGCATTATTAGCTACCCCTCCCAGTTTGGTGTCATCTGCAAATTTCATGAGCATTCCCTTAATTCCTTTGTCCAAGTCTTTTTAATAAACACATTGAACAACAACGTGTCCAGGACACCACCATGCAGCACCCCACTTGTCACTTTCCCCCAGGATGGTGAGGAACCATTAATGAGTACTCTTTGGGTTCAGTCAGTCATCCAGCTACAAATCCACCTAAAAGTTACCTCGTTCAACCTACATTTTACTAGCTTCCTCAGGGGGGACTCTTCAGTCAATAGCCTTACTGAAGTTAAGATACACTATGTCCACAGCATTCCCCATATCCACCCAATTTGTAACTCTATCAAAAAAAAGGAATGAGATTCATCTGACATGACTTGTTTTTGAGAAACCCATGCTGGGTCTTAGTCATCACAGCATCCTTTTCTAAGTGCTTACAGATTGACTGTTGAATTATGTGTTCAGTAGTTACCTGGTTTTTCTGCCTCCCGCCTTTTGAAGTTGGGGACATTTGTCCGCCTCCAGTCTGCAGGGACCTCACCTGTTCTCTAAGAATTCTCAAAGGTCATAGACAAAGGCTCTGAGATTACACCCGCAAGCTTCTTCATCAGGTTGATCAAGTTCATCAGGTCCTGGAGATCTGAATTTATTTAAAGTAGCTGAGTGCTCTCTTACCACCTCTTTCCCTATCTTGGGCTGCAGCTCCCTCCTTACATCGTTTATTCTCTTATCACCAGGTTGGGCATCACTTTCCTTTTGGGTGAGGACAGAGGCAAAGCAGATGTTGAGCAGTTCTGCTTTCTCTCTGTCACCCAATAGCGTTTCTCCATCTTCTCCATACAGAGGACCTACCACTTGCTTGTTCTTCCTCTTGGTTCAAACACAGCCACAGAAACCTTTCAAATTATTTTAAACCTCTCTTGCCAGCTCATTCTGAGCTTTAGCCAGCCTGACCTTCACCTTGCAACTGTTGGCTAGTTGTGTCTACTCCTCTTTTGTGATTTCCCCTTTCTTCCATTTCTTACACATCCTTGTTGGAATTGCCTGCCTTTGGAATTGTCTGCCTTCAATATTTCTCCTTGTAGAAACTCCCATCCTTCTTGGACTCCCTTCTTTTTGACTATTTCTGACCACAGGATCTCACCCACGTGTTATATGAGAGGGTGAGGCTTTTCTTTATCTTCTCTCTATATATCATGAATAATTTTATAAACTTCTATCATGTCACCTCTTACTTGCCTTTTTTTCTAAATAAAAAAGCCCCAAGCTCTGCAACCTTTCCTTGTAGGGGAAGAAATACATATTTTCATTAGTATGTGAGCCTCTTAATAATTTCATTCCTCTTTTCCTCAACCCCGAGAGTGCCTTTATGTCCTGATTCCATACCAATACTTTGCCTTTCAGGAATCACCGTTTTACTCTCCCTCACAGTGTTTATGCTCCTGGTGGCCGAAATTATGCCAGCGACATCTGATTCAGTGCCATTAATAGGTGAGTAACAGCAGTATTAATGTTCAGTGAGCAATTTTATATTCAAACTTGCAACAAGGCCACAATAATATAGATCAGGAATTGTGTGTCTTCAGTAGATTTACTGGTTTAGAAGTCTTGGCTTATGGTTTGGGGGTAGGAAATTGCACAGTTGGCAAATATTTGGCGAGGAAAGAATTTACAATGCTTAAAAGTAAAAGGCTTATGCTGTGGTGCTGGGAGCCAATTAAGTGGTTAATTCTACTGCCATGACCCAGAGCCTCCAACATGTAGGGGCTTCTAATCTCTTCATTCATTCTATAAAAAGAGAGTCAGTGTGGTTACACCAGGGTTCAAATCCGCATTGGGTGACCTTGGGTCACTGCCTCTCAGTCTAACCCAACTCACAGATTTGTTGTGAGGATAAAATGGAGAAGGGGAGAACCAGAGACACCACCTTAAGCTCCTTGGAGGAGAGGTGAGGTATAAATGCAATGAATTTATGGCAGGGGGTTGGACTCGATGGCCCTTGTGGTCTCTTCCAACTCTATGATTCTATGAATAAATAAAAGGAATTAAATACTGCACATGTGCAGAAGTATTTCCTGTCTTGCACTCATCCTGTGCTTACTTTCTGGCAGGATAGAATAAAATGCCCATATCCACATGGGGCTCTGTGAACTCCATCCTTTGGATCCAGGATGTAGGGCTATCCAATAATTGTGGAGTCGGAAGGGACTACAAGGGTCATCTAGTTCAACTCCCTGCCATGCAGGAATCTCCCCAATGTAGGGCTCAAACCCTTGATCCTGAGATTAAGTCTCATGCTCTACCAACTGCACTGTCCTCTCTCCCGTGGCTTTCCAGACTCAAGCTTCCATCAGTCCCCAGCTAGCATGGCCAATGGCCAGGAATGGTGGGAGTTGTAGTCCAACAGTGTTTGGACTACAATGTTAGACTATTAGGTGAATGACAGCTATTTGAAGTGGCATTGCAGCCTAAATTCTCCCCATAACCTGGTCATTATTTCCTCCTCCTCCTCCTCTTCATCTTCTTCTCCTCTCCATTTGCAGCACAGTATTTTGCAAGCACCATGATTATTGTCGGACTTTCAGTTGTGGTTACCGTGATCGTTTTGCAGTATCACCACCATGATCCAGATGGGGGGAAAATGCCCAAGTGGGTAAGAGCCCAGATGATGCATATTTTCCCCTCCCTGTCTCTATATAACTGAAACCCTGCAGATCACAGTCCTGCTACAGGAGCAGGCAAGTCATTCTTGTTCCCCAGATATTAGTTGGATGAGGCAGCAAATGGAAATGGTTTGATAGCACATATGTCTTTGCAAGCATAGTTCAGCCATACATCAGAGATGGGGGACCTGTGGCCCTTCAGTCAAGGATGATGGGAGGTGGAGTTCTGGAGGCAACAGGTCAGGAGCATTGCTAGTGAGTGGCTCAGGGGACCTGAACCTTGGATTTTTCTGCCTGGTCCCTGGTCTCCTATCCTTCTAACTTCAAAAAACGTTTCTAAAAATCTTTACTTATGAAGTGGCTGGACGTGCTTCAAACTGCAGTCAGATCTCAGCCATTGGAGCAGATTCTACTCATCCCAAACAAACATATGTATGCATTTGTGTCTTCAGACTTCACTGTTGTCAAATGAAAGGCAGTATGTTAGGCTGTATGGAATAAGGCATCAAGGTCCATCATGATGCCCTCCCATAAAAATGATCTCAGGACTTCTGCTTGAGACCTTTGTGAGCTATTACCAGTCAGGGCTGAGTGTGCTAGGCAAGATGGACCATTGATTTTGCTAATCACCAGGTAGTTTCTTAACAAACAAACAGTAGAGAGGATGAAGACAGGATATTCAAAAGTGGTTTATGAGTTTCTGTGAGATCTTTTTTTTTTGCATTAGGTGATATATATATATCCCCAACATCTGGTTTAAGAATAGCTCTTAAACATTCCTGCACCGAGAGAGTTTGAACTGTCAATAAAAAATGCAAAACTGAAGATGATTAAAAATAGTGTGTTAAATTTGATTGAAAACAGTATTTTGATTTTGGAGAGTTTGAGATGAAAACAGGAGGAAACTGGGCAAATTGCAAAGCCTAGACATTATTGTCTTGAGAGAGAGAGAGATCTGAACAAAAAGTTTTTTGTAAAGTAGTTTATCTGGAAGACACTTTGCACATGTGTGGCTCAGAAGCCAATGGGGAGGTTTGATTTCACAAGACCCTGGCTCATACACAGGGACAGCCAAAAACATTTTGGCCCCTGAGGTGGACCCCAAAATGGAGCCCCTCTCCTCACTAGGGAAGAAAGGGTGAGGGAAGAACTACATCAGGAACGGGGCGGGGAGGGGAGAGAAAGATCTAAATTGGAATCTGCTGCCCCCGTGGATCCTGCTGCCTGAGGCGGTTGCCTCATCTTGCCTCATGGGTGGGCCAGCCCTGCTCATACATTCAGCTAGGACAGTTTGGCAGTAGAAGAAGTAGAGAAGCAACAGGAGCCTTTTTGTAGCATCCAGTACAACCTGGGCCATCCAAGTGTGTACCTAATTAATATGATCTTTCCCTCACTCTTTTGAGGGGAGAATTGTGTAAGCTGACCTTCATGTGACTGGCTAGTCATGTAACTAGCACATGTGGCCCTCCAGATGTTGCTGAACTAAAACTCCCATCATCCCTTACCATTGGCCATGTTGGCTGATGGAAGCAGGAGTCAAATAACATCTGGAGGGTCACAGGTAGGGATGGAAAGAATCATAGAACTGTAGAGTTGGTAGGGACCCCAGGGGTCATCCAGCCCAATGTCCTGCAATGAAGAATCACTGGCAGATGGCCATACAACCTCCATTTAAAAACCTCCAGTGAAGGAGGGTCCACCACCTTCTATGGTAGTCCATTTCATAGTCCAACAGCACTTACTTTCTTCCTAAAGTTATCTAGCAACATCTGGAGAGCCACAGGCGCCCATCCCTGTTTCGGCTGGATATTCTAGGCATTGAACTTGGCACCTCCTGCATGCTAAGAATGTGCTTTTCCACTGTGCTTTGGGCTCCCCTTTAAGGACTGCTCCTCCTCCACACTCTTGTAGTGCTAGCCCCCAACTGAATGTATGAACCAGAGTGGAGTGCAGGCACAGGGCTCATTGGTCAATGACCTTACCATTGCTAGACAAGCAAGTAACATGCAAGGGGCCAGATATCTTCCAAGATATAATAGCTACGGTGTGTTTTTATACATGTTTCCCAGACCAGAATCATCCTTCTCAACTGGTGTGCCTGGTTCCTGAGAATGAAAAGACCAGGGGAGGACAAAGTGCGACCAGCATGCCAGCATAAACAGCGTCGATGCAGTATGTCCAGCATAGATGTAAACACTGTGAGTGGGCAGCAATCCAGTAATGGGAATATGCTCTACATAGGCTTCAGAGGCCTGGAAGGTGTCCATTGCACCCCTACCACTGATTCCGGTGTGATCTGTGGGAGAATGACTTGCTCCCCGACTGACGAAGACAACCTCCTTCACAGTGGACATCCGTCTGAAACTGACCCAGAACTGGCAAAGATCCTAGAGGAGGTCCGATATATTGCCAACCGGTTCCGAGACCAGGATGAGGCAGAAGCCATTTGCAATGAATGGAAGTTTGCTGCTTCTGTTGTGGACCGCCTCTGTTTGATGGCTTTTTCGGTCTTCACAATAATTTGTACCATTGGCATCTTAATGTCGGCCCCCAATTTTGTAGAGGCTGTTTCTAAAGATTTTGCTTGACCTGCACTTGTGGACTTGCAAAAAAAGTTTTTTTTATGTTGGCAATCTATTAAAATATGTTAAGTAGCAATAGCATATTCAGTGCACTTGGCTTATATAGGATGATTGGATGCAAACTTCTTTTGGGAGGTACAGTCTAAGAAACGGACAGTATCGGTGTTAATAGCCTTGGCAACTGCTGGGGCCTTCTGTATACTGCATCATCTCGCCAATTTACCAAATCTGGTGCCCAGAATAAATTATTTAAGTCTATTTGCATCTTCTTTGCATTGTTTATTTTTATGTTCCTATATGCCTTCACACTTTCCCACCCCACATGTTAGACACTGTCTTTATTTCAAAAGAGATGAGAACCAGAGGCCATTGGGATGGCAAATTGAGCACCAGGTCCTCATTTCCATACATGGAAAGCTAGCATACCTGGAGTACATACAGAATATAGGCAACTCTGATCATTTGTGTTCCTGCCAAATGGTTACCAGATTTGGTCTTGATGACTACTGATAGGAACAGTGGAGGCTGGCCCACTGGGGGGCAGGGGGAACTGCCCCACCAACCTCAGCCTGCCCTCAGCCAGCCCCACCTGCATTCCTTCCTACTTACAAGTAGTCAAGGGGCTTGCCTTGTCTGCCAGCTCCATCCTCCTTGATCTCAGTATTGCCCCTTTTACATCTCAACAGTAGGGAGGAAGACTGGGACAAAGCTATTAATTGGTTCTGCCTTTCATTGGCTCTGGCTCCACATCCTGTTGGCCTCTCCTCCTTCCACCCCACAAATCCCAATGGACAGCAATCTCCAGTGCATAGGAAGGACTCCTGCGTGAGTGCCTAAGGGCCCTGCTCCTGCCACTCACCACTTGGCCCAGGGCGGGGCCTGCCTCATAAGGACGGTTGCTGCTACTGCTGCCGCTGTCCTGGAGGACTCGGAGGGGCGCAGAGTTCTTTTTAAAATGTTTTGAAATTTTCTTTTTCCCTTTTGAATTTTATTTTGGGGGTGGGTGGGATGGATGTTTGGTTGGGCTCGGGAATTTGTTTGATTTTGATGTGTTTGTAATTTTTAGTTTTTTGTTAGTATTGTTTTATTGTGCTTTTTAAAAAAAGAGTTTTATTTTGTTCTTAAGGGGAGGGGTCAGGGCTGCCAGGGAGTGGGTCCCAGCTAACAAAATGGCTGGAGCATGTTCCACAAGGGGGGATGCACTGGGACAACTGATCTCAGTGATCACGGGTAGGAGGAGGAGTTATGCTAAGACAAGACTGTGTCATTACAGAGAAGAAGAAGAAGAGAAGAGTTTGGATTTGATATCCCGCCTTTCACTCCCTTTAAGGAGTCTCAAAGCGGCTAACATTCTCCTTTCCCTTCCTCCCCCACAACAAACACTCTGTGAGGTGAGTGGGGCTGAGAGACTTCAAGGAAGTGTGACTGGCCCAAGGTCACCCAGCAGCTGCATGTGGAGGAGCGGAGACGCGAACCCGGTTCCCCAGATTAGGAGTCTACCGCTCTTAACCACTACACCACACTGGCAGGTTTAGTCGTTGTTTGAGGACTATCCCTGCCTCCGGGTCTGGTCCTGACCGGACGGATACTAGAATCAGCAAGGGATACCCACATGACCTGAAGGTGCTGCTGTGCAATGCCAGGTCAATGATTCATAAGACCACTGCCATCCACTGCCATCATGGATGGAGGACTTGACCTGTCATGTGTAACAGAGACTTGGTTGGATGAAGCAGATGGGCCTGTCCTTGCCGCTGCTTGTCCACCAGGTTTCTCTTACGCACAGCAACCCAGGTTATGTGGGCGGGGAGCGCGGGGTTGCAGTGATTTTTAGGAAGTCACTAGTTTGCACCAGTCATCCTATTGGGAACACCCAGTTTTCCAAGTGCATGTTCTGGAAAATGGGCAATAGGGGCAGTACAGAATTCCTTTTTTGGTGTACCGACCTCCCTGCTGCACCAAGGATTTCCTGCCCAAGCTGCTTCAGGTTATGGTGGATGTTCTCCTGGAGACACCTAGTTTCGTTGTCCTAGGGGATTTTAACATCCATGCCGACACAACCTTACAAGGGACCGATTGGGACTTTGTGGAAAGCATGGACTCCATGGGGCTGTCCCTGAATAAGTTTGGCCCAACCCATAGCCGCAGACATGCCTTAGACCTGGTGTTCACCTCTATGGACGTTGGTGGTCTGACACTAAGTAAAAGTGAAACAAAAGAAGTGCAATGGTCAGATCACTTCCTGGTGCAACTGGACTTCTCCGCGACCCTTCCCCTCTGCAGGGAGGTGGGACCAATTCGGATGGTCCACCCCCGCCACTTAATGGATCGAAATGGTTTCCAGAGAGTGGTAGGGGATGCTTTATCCCATGTTGATGGCCTTTCAGCTGATTCCCTGGTGGCCCGTTGGAATGCGGAGTTAACCAGGGCTATCGACTGTCTGGCTCCGAAGCGCCCTCTCTGATTGCATGGAGCCCAGACAGCCCCGTGGTTTTCCATGGATCTGAGGGCGATGAAACAATCGATGAGACGGCTAAAGTGCCGGTGGCGGATAACTCATTCTGAAGCTGACACGGGTTAGAGCTCAATGTCAAGCCTACCAAGTGGCGGTAGCGATGGCAAAGAAGACTTTCTTCACCGCCTCTATTCCATCTGCAGAAAACAGCAGCAGGAGACTCTTTCAGGTGGTTCGCAATTTAGTGGAACCACCTGCTACATTGGGGCCTCGTATGGGCCACATGATCTCCTACAATGATTTTGCAAAGTTTTTTGTGGATAAAGTTACTCAGATTCGGGAAGAGGTAGACTCCACCGTGGGAGCAGGGCCGGGGCGGGAGAGTGCTAGAGTCCTGTCTAGTCAAGTTGTGTGGGATCAATTCCAATCTGTTACCTCCGAGGATGTGGACAGGCTGCTTGGACGAGTGAAACCAACCACCTGTCTCCTTGATCCTTGCCCATCCTGGCTTATAATAGCTAGCCGGGAAGGGCTGGGCAATGGGCTTCGTGGGGTAGTGAATGCTTCTCTCTGTGAGGGAGCCTTCCCACACCCGCTGAAAGAGGCGGCTATCAAACCGCTTCTTAAAAAACCATCTTTAGATGCTGCCAATTTGGCCAACTATCGCCCAGTCTCAAATCTTCCATTCTTGGGCAAGGTGATTGAGTGAGTGGTTGCTGAACAACTCCAGGCATACTTGGAAGAAGCGGACCATTTGGATCCCTTCCAGTCGGGATTCAGGCCTCATCATGGGACTGAAACTGCCTTGGTCGCACTGGTCGATAATCTCCGGTGGGATAGGGATGAAGGTGAGAGCTGTTTCCTAGTTCTGCTGGATCTCTCAGCGGCTTTTGACACCATTGACCATAACATCCTTCTGGACCATCTAGAGGGGCTGGGAGCTGGGGGCACTGTTATACGTGGTTCCGCTCCTTCCTCCTAGGCCATGTTCAGAAAGTGGTGGTGGGGGATGAGTGTTCAGACCCCATGGCTCTCACCTGTGGGGTGCCTCAGGGTTCTGTCCTCTCCCCCATGCTTTTCAACATCTACATGCAGCCACTGGGAGAGATCATCAGGGGGTTTGGGCTGGGTGTTCATCAGTATGCGGATGATACCCAGCTCTACCTCTCTTTCAAATCAAAACCAGTGAAGGCGGTGAAGGTCCTGTGTGAGTGTCTGAAGGTGGTTGGAGGATGGTTGGCGGCTAACAAATTGAGGTTGAATCCTGACAAGACAGAAGTACTGTTTTGGGGGGACAGGAGGCGGGCAGGTTTTGAGGATTCCCTGGTCCTGAATGGGTTAACTGTGCCCCTGAAGGACCAGGTGCACAGCCTGGGAGTCATTTTGGACTCACTATTGTCCATGGAGGCACAGGTCAATTCTGTGTCCAGGACAGCTGTTTATCAGCTCCATCTGGTATACATGCCCAGCTCCCTTAGCCGTTCCTCATAAGGCATCGTTTCCAGGCCTTTGACCATTTTGGTTGCCCTCCTCTGGACACGTTCCAGTTTGTCAGTGTCCTTCTTGAATTGTGGTGCCCAGAACTGGACACAGTACTCCAGGTGAAGTCTGACCAGAGCAGAATACAGTGGCACTATTACTTCCCTTGATCTAGATGCTATACTCCTATTGATGCAGCCCAGAATTGCATTGGCTTTTTTAGCTGCCGCATCACACTGTTGGCTCATGTCAAGTTTGTGGTCAACCAAGACTCCTAGATCCTTTTCACATGTACTGCTCTCAAGCCAGGTGTCCCCCATCTTGTATTTGTGCCTCTCATTTTTTTTGCCCAAGTGCAATACTTTACATTTCTCCCTGTTAAAGTTCATCTTGTTTGTTTTGGCCCAGTTCTCTAATCCAGTGTTTCCCAACCTTTTTTGGGCAAAGGCACACTTGTTTGATGAAAAAAAATCTCGAGGCACACCACCATTACAGCCCCGTGACGTCAGCGCGCAGCGTCACGCCGGGAGGGACGCACGAAAGTGTAACTTTTAATTTTTTCCCCTCCCCCTTGCCGGGGAACCACCAAGCTTTGGGGGTGGGGGGGGAGGAGGCAGCAAAGCAAGGGACTGAGGGACTCCTCCAACGACAAGGGTTGGGGAAGAAGAGAAAGGGCTATTCCGCTCCAGTCATGGGAGGGGAATATGTACTGGCCCAACTGGTGTGCGGTCTTTGGAAAGCGGGGTGCGGGAAGGAAGCCTAGGCTCGGGGTCCACCGACCTCGGCAGAGAAAGGCAACAACCGGAGCCGATGACGAGCCGGCGCGTGCGTGTAGCGGCTGGCCTCGAGCTCGGGAAGCTGCGCGCGGCGATGTTGACGCGGGGCGCGCAAGAGCTTGGGGGCGGGGCGGGAGAGAGAGAGAAAGAGTTGGCAGCACCAGGCGCTGTTACTTATTGCGCTGCGGACGCTGCCAGCAACTGCGGTGGGGAAACACTGCTCTAATCTGTCAAGGTCGTTTTGAAGTGTGATCCTGTCCTCAGGGGTGTTAGCCACCCCTCCCAGTTTGGTGTCATCTGCAAATTTGATCAGGATGCCCTTGAGTCCATCATCCAAGTCGTTGATAAAGATGTTGAATAAGACCGGGCCCAAGACAGAACCCTGTGGCACCCCACTAGTCACTCTTCTGTGACTAGTCACTCTTCTGTGCCTCGGCCTAGTATACCTGAAGGAGCGTATCCACCTCCATCATTCTGCCTGGACACTGAGGTCCAGCGCTGAGGGCCTTCTCCCTTGCTGTGAGAAGCCAAGTTACAGGGAATCAGGCAGAGGGCCTTCTTGGTGGTGGTGCCCACCCTGTGGAACGCCCTCCTGTCGGATGTCAAGGAAATAAACAACTATCTGACTTTTAGAAGACATCTGAAGGCAGCCCTGTTTAGGGAAGTTTTTAATGTTTAATAGGT
Organism: Podarcis bocagei; assembly: GCF_964188305.1. Classification (NCBI taxonomy): domain Eukaryota; kingdom Metazoa; phylum Chordata; class Lepidosauria; order Squamata; family Lacertidae; genus Podarcis; species Podarcis bocagei. The sequence continues at coordinate 1,378,983 of NC_138139.1, forward strand.
TATTGTATTTTAGTGTTTTGTTGGAAGCCACCCAGCCAGATGGGCGGGATATAAATAATAATAATAATAATAATAATAATAATAATAATAATAATAATAATAATAATAATAATGTTCAGCACTGAGATATTCTTTGCCTTCCCCCTCCCAGGAACTATGCTACATCATGACAAAGTAATGATCTGGTGGGGACTCTTGTAACAAAATGGCTGCACCCCTTTTTGCCCCCAGAAGCCTCCATCACAGTGACACTACATCACCAAGTAATGTAACATCAGAGGCGTTTTGAGGTGAGAAAAGTGTGGTCACCAATGGGGCCTCTGAGAGGAGCTCAATAGTAATGTGAAGTAATGGTTCCCCCAATTTTACCCCCTGAAAAATTGCCAAGTAGCATTCAGCCCCACTTTTCCATGTCTCCTGTGCTCAAATTTAGGTGTGAAGCTTTTTGTGGATAACCTTTTGTTCAGCCTTCTTAAAAACCACATTTTAACAGCTCTTTTTGGCTCAATAATGCTATTTGGCTCTGTCAAAACACCTTCATGTTGAACCAGATGCTAATGGGCCTACATTAGGTCAGACCCATCACATTTATTTATTATTTGATAGTTGACATTATAGTTTATAAACCACCCCAGAAAGGCCTCTGGAAGCCGCGTAGAGAACATAAAAGGGAAAGTACAATAACTATAAAACAACCAAATAAAAACAATGTTTGAACAGCAGGTGGAAAAATGTACACAGACTCAACAGCAAAAGCAAACAGGTCCCTTAAACCAAGCAATTTGAAGAGGGACAGACTAGTACTGAAGGCTCAGCAAACGAAACTAAAGCAAAGCTCAGGGCAAAGCAATGCAAAGGTTAGTTCAGGTTCTAGCTAGTGGCCTGGAGAGCGCTCCCCTGCAGGCTCCCGAGTTGGAAAATTGTATGAGCAGGTTCAAATGTTGCTTCAGCTAGAGTCCCAGAGTGATACCTGTCTGGATGATCAGCTCTTTTAGTTAAAGGGGCTTTGCCTGCTTCACTGGGATGGTGGCCCCTGTGGCTTCATTGGGACTTGGATGATGGGAGTACAACCTCCTCACACTGGGAGATGGTAGAGAGATGGGCTCTTGGTGCAAAGGGGCGTCACTTGGGCTCATCACTGAAGCTGGTTCTTCCTCCTCCTCTGACACTTCACATGTACATGGCTTCATATCCTGAATTTTGTCCTGGTTCATGATAAAAATCTTATTGATGACAAAGGATAGCTATGGTCTGAAGGCATATCTAACCACACTTTCTGAAGCAAAGCATGTCTGTTTCAAGTCAATGCCTGGGAAGTCAAGTCAACCACGTGGGAAGGAACCTCATGTCCATTGCCCTGAGTTCTAATCTATAAGCAGGTCAGGATATAAACGCATCATGAATAAATAACTGATGTGGCATTTGAAATCTTACTGAAAAAATATTCTTACTCTCAATAATCTTTTTGCTTTCCTCAATATTCGTTAAAGATTTTGCTCAAAGAGATGCTTCCAAGTTTGATTTGAAATTCCACTGACAACTGTGGGAACTAGACCACCCTAGGTAAAGGTAAACAAGGTAAAGGACCCCTGGACGATTAAGTCCAGTCAAAGGTGACTATGGGGTTGTGGCGCTCATCTCGCTTCAGGCCGAGGGAGCCACCGTTTGTCCACAGACAGCTTTCCGGGTCATATGGCCAGCAGGACTAAACCGCTTCTGGTGCACAGAGGACCATGATAAGTGCCAGAGCTCACAGAAATGCCGTTTACCTTCCTTCCAGAGTGGTACCTATTTATCTTTGACATGCTTTTGAACTGCTAGGTTGGCAGGAGCTGGCACAGAGCAATAGGAGCTCACCCCATTGTAGACAGCAATGAACTAGACCAGGAGTCAGCAAACTTTTTCAGCAGGGGCCGGTCCACTGTCCCTCAGACCTTGTGGGGGCGGACGGACTATATTTTGAAAAACACACACGAATGAATTCCTATGTCCCTCAAATAACCCAGAGGTGCATTTTAAATAAAAGCACACATTCTACTCATGTAAAAACATGCTTATTCCTGGACCATCCGCCGGCTGGATTTAGAAGGTGATTGGGCCAGATCCAGCACCCGGGCCTTAGTTTGCCTACCCATGAACTAGATGGACCAATGGTCTGACTCTGTATAAGACAATTTTATATGTTCCATACATCACAGTACAAATTGCAGTCTAAGGTCACGCGGCAGCTAGACTGGTGACTGGGAGTGGTCGCCGAGACCACATAACACTGGTCTTAAAAGGCCTACATTGGCTCCCAGTACGTTTCCAAGCACAGTTCAAAGTGTTGGTGCTGACCTTTAAAGCCCTAAACGGCCTCAGTCACTCACCAGGAAGCTGGATGTTGTTGGGTTTTTTAAGTCAAGATTTCAACAGCCATCAAAAATTTAAAATTCTAGGTGTAAAAGACCTCTTTAAAAAACCTAACATTGAAATATTAATTTCTAATCTTTACAATAAACTCGTAAAACATTACAGTTTGTCCTAATATTACAGAAGGGCAGCCAGGTTTAAGTTTCCTTAGTAGGTCTATGGCTGAGGTACAATTTGAACCTGGAATTCTTGATTTCATAGAATCATAGAATTTGTAGAGTTGGAAAGAACCCTGTGTCACTTGTCCATCCCCCTGAATGCAGGAATCAGAGCTAAAGAATCCCATGCAATCTGTGTTTGAAAATCTCCAATGAAGGAGAGTCCACCACTTTCCAAGAGAGCTGGTTCCACTGTCAAACAGCTTTTACCAACTAAAACTTATTTCAAATATTTTGTTGGAATCTCCTTTCTTGTAATTTGTATCTGTTGGTTCAGGTCCTACTTTCTGGATCAGCAGAAAACAAGATCCTTTCATCTTTCAATCTTCTCTTCTCCAAGCTCAACATACTGAATTTTTCTAACCATTCATCATAATGCTCAATTACCCCACACTTTATCATTTTGATCTCCCTCCTCTGCAACATTCTTCTTAAACTGTGGTGCCCATGACTGGACATAGTCCCCACATGGGGACTGAAACAAGCCAGAATAGAGAGGTAATATGACTTGATCTGGACACTAGACTTCTGTTGATGCAGTCCAGTATAGCATTAGCTTTTTTGCAGCTGCATCACACTGTTGACTCATGTTCAGCTTGTGGTCCACCAAGACCCCTAGATCCTTTTCACATATGCTACTAGTAAGACAGGTGTATCCCATATTATATTTGTGCATCAGGTTCTTCCTGCCTAAGAGCAGAACCTTACATTTGTTCCTATTGAAATTCATTTTGTTAGTTTGGGCCCAAGGTCTCCAATCTGTTAAGATCATTTTGAATTCTGATTCTGTCTTCTGCCATATTAGCTACCCCTTCCAGTTTGGTGTCATCTGCAATTTTGATGAGCATTCCCTCAATTCCTTCATCTAAGTAATTTATAAAGATGTCGAACAAGATATGTAGTTGAGAAACTCAGTCTCTTGACCTCAGGATTTCACCAGGCCCCAAAAATCCCCTGCTATATTTTTTGCTTCTTTGACCCAACTTTTGGCCCGGATCCCTTCCATGAGTTGAGTTCAGAAGCCATCAATATCCCTTGCTGCAGCGTCACAAACTGCATAATTGAATTGCGGAATGATGTATGCCAGGAACTGTCACAAGTCCACAAATAATCTATAGCCCCTTTCCACAGATGGTAGCAACATTGATTTCCCATTCTCCTCGGGGGGAGAGGGGAGGAAACTAGACATGCCATAAAAACCATTTGAAAATGTTCCCCTTCTCCTTAAATAAGGAATATGTCAAATCTATTCATCTGACTGAAACTCAAGCGGCATGAGTGAATGCAATAGATCAAGGCCCATGGCAGAGGAACCTAACTTTAAGCCTTGACTTGAGGCTGGAATGAGACTTGTTTTAAAAATTCTAGTGGTCCACCCTTGACAATATTGGAAGAATAATGAGAAAGGATACAATTTAGGGTCCCTTTTGCATACACAGGGAATCAGACCCTGAAGGGTTATGGGGAGGGGGGAGGAGCAGCTGTTCTCAGTGGCTGCTCCACTATCCCACCCCAAATTATGAAATTCTTCCCACCAAAGATCCACCAAAGTCCAGATTTGAGTAACTGGTTTTTCAGAGTCTGACCTATGAGGATGAAGTAGAACAGGGGTCGGCAAGGCTTACCGGGCATGGGCCGGATCACTCCCATAGAGATCCTCTGTGGTCCAGGCCAGTGCATCTGCGCATGTCCGCGGCACTGGAAATCGCTTCTGTGCATGGCCAGATACCAAAAATTGCACCTGCATAGAAGCGATTTTTGGCATCTGGGCATGCGCAGAAGTGATTTCTGGCGCCACAGAAGACAGTCCTCACACCGTGCTGGGCTGCTTTAGTGCAGCACGTGGGGACTCGCCGAGTGGGTGGCTTGGTTCGGGGGCGGCTTGTGGGCTGGTTAAATGGCCTCCGTGGGCCACTTCCGGCCACGGGCCTTAGGTTGCCGACCCCTGAAGTAGAGGAACAAAGGAGAAATGCCATCAGATTAAATTGAATTGTGCTGTGTTTTGCTGTAGGGTTGTTGTTTGCTGCTTTGCTTTTTGTTATCTTGGGACAGGGCAGAATGATATAATCATAGAATCAAGGAGTTGTAGAGTTGGAATGAACCACAAGGGTCATGGAGTCCAATCCCCTGCAATGCAGGACTTCCGGAGGCGGCGCCATCGGCAATGGCGGATTCCCTCTAGTCTTGAGGGAGTAGCGAAGTGGGGACCCCCTTGAAAATCACAGGCGGGTGAAGCCTGTGACCGTGGGACTTGGCGGACACCCTTAGCGCCCCCCCCAATCAGCGAGGGAACCCTGGAAAGGGTTCCGGAGTGAAGCGGGGAGTCTGGCGTGGTGCTGAGAGTTAACTGCTTCTTCCGTGGAGTGAAGCCGCGCAGCTGTTGCCGGAGAGCGCCGACCTTTTTCCTGTGGCAATTTGGCTAAGAAACAACTACCTGTGAGTAGGTTAAGTCTGAAGATTGGGGAACTTAAGGGGGAAAAAAGGATTAATTCGGCACCGAAGCGGGAAGGTGGAAACAGGAAGTCCGCCTTCCTTTTATGTAAATAGATCAAAGCAAAGGCTGTCAAAGCAAAGAGCCTGAAAACTGCGTTGAAATAGACTCAAATCCTACATCAATAAAAAGAGAATTCCCTCCCTGTGGTGCGGGGAGAGGGGAGGGAGAAGGGGAAGTATCTTTTGCCCACAAAAGAAGAGAGAAAGGGAACTAAGAACGCCACTTAATGCCTGGGAACGGACTGTCAAAGGACTTTGATACTGCCGTATTGGGAAATGCGCTGTCAAAGGAAAATGTAACTTTTTGACAGCTAGCTCTGTAAGAAGGATACTTTGATTCTGAAAAGTCTTACTTGATCTGAAACTGTTGCTCTTTTTGACTAAAGGGGGGAATTTCGAAAGTTGGAATAGTTATTTTACTGTTACAAACTGGAACTGCTATTGTGTCCCCCTAGAGGAACTTTGAAATAGCTACAATTGGCCAGGGAATTTTCCACTCTAAACTGGCCATACCAAAGGGGGATTTTACACCATAAACAAGTAATCGTGGGACTGACCTTGATCCTTAGATAAAGTGTTATGGCTGCCTTGACTCAGGAAAAAACAACAAGATCTGGTAAAATTAGTCTGCAGCAGTGTAGACCGTCAGCATCTGGCCTCCCTGCCCCACCAGGGGAAGATCCAGCCCAGGTGGCGTCTAAAGGAATGGCAGCTGAAGGGGGCTTAGCTACAGCCTTAGATAAAATTTTTGAATCTTTGGAAAAGTTGAGCAAACAAGTGGCTGAAGCGACAACTAAAATTGATCAAAACACTACAAGCATTAATAATTTGGGGCAGAAGGTGAACTCAAATACAGAATCTATTGAGAAACTGCTGCAGGAATCTACTTCGAACCGAAAAATAGCTGAAGAAGCTAAAGAAAAAGCATTGGCTGTAGAGGAAAAAATATCACCGATTTGCAGGCAGCTTGAGGACCAGTGGCGTAGCGTGGGGGTGCAGGGGGGGGCCGTCCGCACCGGGCGCAACATCTGGGGGTTAGGGTTAGGGGGCGCAAATCCATGGGTTAGGGGGAGCATATCCACGGGTTAGGGGGCGCAAATTACTTGCCTTGCCCCAGGTGCTGACAACCCACGCTACGCCACTGTTGAGGACCATAAGTCTTTGCTGTCTATGATTGAATTGAAAGAAAAACAGACAAATTTAAGGATTAGGGCTGTACCTGAACTTGAGAAGGACAGTTTGATTGACTTTCTTACGCAAGAATTTGCAGACTTTTGGAATTTAGACTCAGACAAGTTGGATTTTAAGATATTAAGTGCGTTCAGACTTGGAAGAGGGGGGAGAAAGAACAGGGTGAGAGACTGTTTGATCACCCTCCGATCAAGAAAGGAGAGAGACAGAATATTAAGTCTGCACTTCCAAAGGGCCTTGGAAATAGGTCAATCAAGAGTGGAGATATTCAAGGACATCCCTAAACATCTTTTGGATCTTAGGTCTAACTACGGAGATCTAGTCACCCTGCTAAGAGGAAATAGAACCATTTTCAGGTGGGAATTCCCACATGGCCTATCTTTTACCCTTAAAGGGAAAAAGTTCAAAATAAGATCAGTGGAAGATAAAGAAAAATTTCTGAAAGAACACCGAGAAGACCTGCAAAAAGAAGTTGAAGAAGAGTTAAGAGCCTTAAAACCAGGAATACGAGACATAGTACCACTACCTTTGGGATTGGACAAGTTAGAGAAGGCGATACCACAGACAGAACAAGAACAACTACTTGGTGCAGTTGGAGGAAAGTAAAATAAATACATCATGTCTCTGCAACTATTAAGTTGGAATATTCATGGACTTAATTCCCCGGAGAAAAGGAAAAAAGTTTTTCATTTATTGAAAAAGGAACAATTGGACTTGATTTGTTTGCAGGAAACACATGTGATAAGGCTTCATAGGAAAGTATTGATTAATAAAAGATTGGGCCAGGAATTCATTTCTTCGGACAAGGTTAAAAAGAGAGGAGTAGTAATTTACGCCAAAGAAAGCCTATCACCGAAATTTATTTTTAAAGATGACCAAGGAAGATATGTGGCAATTGAAATTCAAACACAAGGAGAAAAATTCTTGATAGTAGGAGTATATGCACCAAATGAAGGAAAATCTGAATTTTTTAAGAAGTTGCATGAGACATTGTTAGACTATATGGATTACAACATTATTACGATGGGAGATATGAATGGTGGTATCTACAAATATGGACAAGTCGCAGAGACAGCTAGTTACTAATGATGGCAGACTACCAAAAACCTTTTTTGAGATGACTGACAATATGGACTTGATTGACATTTGGAGAATAAAGAACCCCTTGGGTAGAGAGGGGACCTTCTTGAGGTCAAATGGCCAAAATATTGGGAAATTTTGGAACAAGAAGGAGACAAATTGAAATTGCAGAGTTTTGAGAAATTAAAAGATAAAGTGCGAGACTGGCTTCACTACTATCAGATAATGGAGGCATATAACTTGGATAAGAAAATTGGCTTCTAGGTGGAAAAATCAAAATTAGAAACAGAACTGTTAGAACCTAAAACTAAGACTTTGTCAAAGATGTATAACTTGCTGTTGAAATGGAATACTCAGGATGAAACGGTGAAATCTGCTATGATTAAATGGGCACAAGATGTTGGACATAACATTATGTTTGCTGACTGGGAACAGTTGTGGACCACAGGTATGAAATTTACGGCATGTAATGCCCTAAGAGAGAATATTATGAAAATGATATACAGGTGGTACATGATACCAGTCAAGCTTGCAAAAATCTATCATTTGCCCGATAATAATAAATGTTGGAAATGTAAAGAAACTGAAGGTACATTCTTTCACCTTTGGTGGACGTGCCCAAGGATTAAGGCTTTCTGGGAGATGATTTATAATGAAATGAAAAAGGTATTTAAATATACCTTCCTGAAGAAACCAGAGGCCTTTCTCCTGGGCATGGTCAGCCAATTGGTGCCAAAGAAGGATAGAACTTTCTTTATGTATGCCACAACAGCAGCAAGAATACTCATCGCAAAGTACTGGAAGACACAAGATCTACCCACCCTGGAAGAATGGCAGATGAAGGTGATGGACTATATGGAACTGGCAGAAATGACTGGCAGAATCCAAGACCAGGGAAAAGAGTCGGTGGAAGAAGATTGGAAAAAGTTCAAAGATTATTTACAGAAACACTGTAAAATTAATGAATGTTAGAATGATGTTGGATAGAAACTAAGTGGTCTTTTACTGTAATGCTATAAGGGAATATGAGAAAATGGTTATTAATAGGTAAACAAATTAATGTTATAATATTTAAAAATTGAAGATTAAGATGAATGAAGAGGGGAGGGATTTGCTGAATTAAGAATTGGAACTGGAATACAGAAAAGGAAGGCGTGAGGAGGTCCGGGAAATAAGCAAATGAAAAATATGTGATAGAAAGATTGAACTGTTTTTTAACTATTTTTATTTTATATTTTTCTTTTTTCTTTTTATTCTGTAATTTTTTGAAAATCTTAATAAATATCTTATAAAAAAAATAAATATCCCCTGCAATGCAGGACTCTTTTGCCAAATGTTGGGGCTTGAACCCACAAACATGAGATTAAGAGTCTCGTGCTCTATGAACTGAGCTATCGCAGAATATAAACAGAGATACACACAGAAAGATTGTTGTAGGTTCAGGGGGTCAGGCTGCACAATGCTTTGAGTCCCTCCCAATTCTTGGGGTCCTGTACTCATCAAGGGTTAAAATCTGATGGAAGAGTCTTTGGTTGAACTAGGCAATTCAGCTTGCTAGCTAAGTACCTTCATTAGTATAACCTTGTGCTGGAGGATAAATAGGTGGGCTCCTCCCTCCCCCCTGGGTGGCAAATAGAAGGACAACAGCTAGGTTGGTTGTGTGACAGCTGGGTTAGAAAGCAGGCTTGCTCTGTATGTTGCCTCCTAAGCGGTGACTAAGCAGGAAGCCATCTCTGCTGGGCCGTTGATGCTATGAGCCCCTCCATATAAAGCCATTATTTCATCTTCCTTGTGATCTTTCTTCCCAGCCCCATAAGAATTAAACACTTGCAATCCTTCAGTATGTCTCTGATTTGTGCTGTGTTTAACAGAGGATGATAAAATGGCTGAGACAGTTGGAACAAGAAACAGATGTCCAAAGGTTGCATTTAGAAAAAACCCATGGATGCCAGCTCTATTTTTCATCAGAAGAGTGGTCCAGAGGAAACCATGTGCTAATATATTTCAGTTATCACATTGTAAAAAAAGGGATGCAATCAGGCTGTTATTTTCTGGCGAAGTGCAGAATGTGCCCTTGCTGAGTTAGCAAAGGCTTGGAAATATGTGAGGATGGAAATGACAGTTAGTCACCAGGAACCATTATTTATAGAGCTCATTGACTAAATCTGCTTGGAAAGAGAGGGTGGACAATTACATTAAATATATCAAAGAATTACATTAAATATATCAAAGAAGACAAAGGTCTCCCACAGTCCATCCAATAACTCCAGATGCCTTTAGAGCTCTTTCCAGGGGATGGATACAAAATAGAGAGCTAGCAGAAAATATTCAGGTCTTAGGCCAGCCTGCTTGGCAGGGGGTTGGACTCGATGGCCCTTGTGGTCTATTCCAACTCTATGATTCTATGATTTTAAGTGCAGCCCAGTTGCTTGGGACTCCAATTCCCAGCAACCTCTACCTGCATGGGCAATGGCCAAGGAGGATGGGAGTTGTGGTCCAGAACATCTGGAGGACACCAGCCTGGGGGAGACTGGCCTTGGCTTTGTTCTGCTCTTGTAGGGCCTCTAGGGACAAGGTGCTCTCTCCATGCAATTTTCAAGACAACCCTGCCAGAGAGGTCAGACTGACAGGTAGCAGCTGATCTTCCTGCAAGCTTCATGTACAAGTTGGATTTAAGCCCAGATCTCTCTGCTCTTAATCCAGCACACTGACCACTACACTGCATTCAGATGGCACTTGTGCTCACCAATGTAATTCTTAGCACTCTCACCCAAGTTGCTATGAGATTCAGAACAATGAGTTAGTTGCCTTCTTGTGAGGTGTGCAGCAATGATGTATCACTTGAACAAGGACAGCCAACATCTGTGATTCATAAAAAGAATGTATATCAGATTGGGCAATGGCTGAATTTTAAACAGCCTAGTAAAATAACAGTTAAAGCTCAACTAATCCACATGTGCTCAGTAAACTCCTACAAGGGTTAAAGAACTTACGTACTGACATAAACCAATTATTCATTTTGGAGACACTTTTCTGAATTTCATGGCTTTGCCACCAGTGGTAAGAAAAACACATAAAACAAGGTCACTAATTATGGCACAAGGGAAACTCATGAACTGCAGTCCTTAGTCTCAATTCTGACTATACTTTTTAGATGTCCTTGGAGAAATCTTGTATGGGTAATGCACCTCCAAAGAAGTGTGACTAGCCCAAGGTCACCCAGCAGCTGCATGTGGAGAAGTGGAGACACGAACCTGGTTCGCCAGATTACGAGTTTACCACTCTTAACCACTACACCACACTGGCATGTCTTGGGAGGGGGGAGTGTTGTCAACCCCTCCCACCATCTCACTCACCACAGCAGCAGCATCACTTATGGCCCTCCACATGGGGCAGCATTTTAGCAGGGGGGCCAGCAACACTTTTGAATGGGCAGCCGGTTCAACTGCCATTGACAATGCTTATCTGCCATTTTAATTTACCCCAAATGCAGTGGCTTGGAATGCACATCCCTGCCACTAAAATGGCCTTTGAGGGGCCTGGCAAGGAGGAGAGTAGAGCAGCAGAACAGGGTCAGGCGGGTGAGGTGCCCATCCAGGCAAACAAGAGTCATTATCGGAGTGCAGGGAAAGTGTTCCGAGGTGCAGGGAAAGTGTGCAGCCAGGAAGAAACACTAAAAGGTAGCATTTTTGCTTTTGCAAAGTGGGGCTGGTGAGCAGCATGGCCTGGGGGTAAGGGGTGGGGCTGAGGCAGACTTATAGCCTCGGGGAAGTCCTGGGAGCCAGTTGAAGAGGCTTAGACTTAGAGGGTGGCATTTCACCTCTGGGCATAAGGTTCCCCTTCCTTGGGGTTTTCTAGAAAAAGAGGTGCCGGAACTCACCCTGAACGCCTCCCTTGTTCTCTTAGGATGGCAATGGTGCCCACCTGAGAGGTGCCGGAACTGAGTTCCAGTGAGTTCCAGCTGAAAAAAAGCCCTTCTTATGACTGATCACATGCAAAAGTTTCATAGACCGTAAATGTCTGATCTGCCAATGCATGCTCTTCCTTGTGGAAAACAAGGGGGGACTGGTAATAATGTACTAATTTCCAGTGAGGAAATCAATGGGAAAATTTTTATTTATAACTGCTGCTTTGGAAAGGTCACATAGATTGCCTTACTGTATACATGTTTCCAATTTTCTAGGAGAAAAACAAAATTAAAATTTAAGCCCAGAGTATGTTGCCTGGATGGTGGTCATAGGGGGTGGGGAGGGAGAGGATTAAACCAGCTAGCTTGTACTGTAGAATCACTACAAAATACATTTCATATCATTCAAACTTGTTATCTTTCTTTAAAAACCCAGATAGCAGCTTTGAATAGCATATTACAGTAATATCCATGCTGTTTCTCTCATATGCTTATGGTTCCCTGCCCAATTTTTTTATTGATTTTCCAAAAATTTAAAACAAACAAACAAACAAACAAACAAACAAACAAACAAACAAACATCCTCAAATCCCCTTGGTTGAATTTCATTATATATTATTTTAACAGTTTTCCAAAATCGATTTTCTCATAATATTAACTTGATCACTTAACATCTTTCATTCTTTCTAATTTAGCTTTAAACATCTTAAATCCTATCCTTACATATTTAAATCCTAAACCTATCTATTATTTGCAAGCTTTTCCAATTAGGTTATCTTAACATATTTAGCTAAATAGTCTTTAAATTTCATCCATTCTTCCTGGTACTCCTCCTCCTTCTGTTCACGGACTCTTCCAGTCAGGTCGGCCAGCTCCAAAAAATCTATCATCTGCCAATCTTTAACTGTTGGTACTTCTTGTGTTTTCCAATTCTTCGCTAACAAAATTCTTGTATGTGGCATACAAAAATAATTTAACATCTTTATTGGGCAATTCCAAACCTGTTATTCCAAGAAGAAAGGCCTCTGGTTTCTTAGTTAGTGTATATTTCAACATTTTTTTCCAGTTCATTATAACTCTTCTCCCAGAAGTCTTTCACCTTGGGGCAGGTCCACCACATATCAGTGGCGTAGCGTGGGGGGTGCAGGGGGGGCCGGCCACACCGGGCGCAACCTCTGGGGGTTAGGGTTAGGGGGCGCAAATCCACGGGTTAGGGGGTGCAAATTACTTGCCTTGCCCCGGGTGCTGACAACCCACGCTACGCCACTGCCATATATGAAAAAAGGCACCTTCTTTTTCTTTACATTTCCAGCATTGATTATCACTATTGTGATAAATCTTTGCTAATTTTACAGGGATTAAGTACCATCTATACATCATTTTCATAATATTTTCCTTTAACACCGTACATGCAGTGAACCTGACCCCTTTCTTCCACAATCTTTCCCACTTCAAACATTATATTAAGTCCCACATCTCTTGTCCAGTCTATCATTACTGATTTAACTTGTTCATCCTTTGTATGCCACTCCAACAGTAAATTATACATTTTAGACAAATTTTTAACTTTAGAGTCCAACAACTCCATTTCCAACTTAGATTTTTCTGAAGCAAAACCATTTTTCTTATCTAATTTGTACAATTTATTAATCTGGTGATAATGTAACCAATTTAACTTGTCTTTAATTTGGTCAAATGGTTTTAATTTATAACTTTCTTTGTCCTCCACTAGCAAAGCTGAATATCTCATCCACTTGGTGTCTATATTTAACTTTTTCTGGGCCTTCACCTCCATTGGCGAAAGCCATCTGGGTGTCTTCCTTTCCAAGAGATCTTTATATTTTATCCATACATTGTACAAAGATTTTCTAATTACATGGTTTTTAAAAGCATTATGGGCCTTTACTTTATCATATCATAAATATGTATCCCATCCAAACACATTGTCAAATCCCTCCAAATCTAAAACGTTGGTATCTTCTAGTTGTATCCATTTCTTAATCCAGCAAAGCGCCGCAGCTTCAAAATAGATTTTCAAATCTGGCAGGGAAAATCCCCCTCTTTCTTTAGAAATAACATCTTTGGCAATACATTCATCTTAACAACCGAAATCCAGCCCATTAATGACAATTTTATGCTTATGTTTTAAGGCAGATCTATTCTTTTTGAGGGATGCGGGTGGCGGGTGGAGCCTAGGACTTGCCGATCAGAAGGTCGGCGATTCGAATCCCCGCGACGGGGTGAGCTTCTGTTGCTCGGTCCCTGCTCCTGCCAACCTAGCAGTTCGAAAGCATGTCAAAGTGCAAATAGATCAATAGGTACCGCTCCGGCGGGAAGGTAAACGGCGTTTCCGTGAGCTGCTCTGGTTCACCAGAAGCGGCTTAGTCATGCTGACCACATGAGTCGCCGGTACGCCAGTTCCCTCTGCCAGTAAAGCAAGATGAGCGCCGCAACCCCAGAGTCATTCACGACTGAAACTAACGGTCAGGGGTTCCTTTACCTTTACTTTATTCTTTTTGAAGTCACAATATTTCCAGAACTTTTATCATTTACCTCATAGTGTTTGCCAAAATAGACATTTCTGACTTTCTAACTTTATCTCATGTAATGAGGCATAGGGGGGAGTAGGAGAGAAGGCATGGAGAAGTAGAGAATCATTTGAAGGGATTTGGTTTGAAGATTGTCCTTTCTTAAAAATCAAGCTGCTTAAGCAAAATAAATGAAGGCCGCCGGGGTGGGGGTGGGGAATGATAACAAATCTCTAGTGACAAGTTCTCATTGGGCCAGAAATACAGTTAAAATGCAGAAAAATTAAAATGGTAATGGGATTAGGAGAAATTTCATTCCCACCTCAGAGGCATGATCTCTTCCTATGCGGATGGCGGACATGGGATGGGACAAAGTTTTAGGATGTAGTCTTCAAGCAGGGAGGGGTGGGACCACAAGGGTGGTCCATGCACCTCAACCTCATGCACTGTCTCATAAGAACCTGGGAGGAGCCCAGACCACTGGCCCATCTAGTCCAGCATCCTGTTCTCAAAGTGGCTGGCCAGATGCCTTTGGGAAAACTGCAAGCAGGATCTGAGCACAAAAGCAGATGTCCCTTCCTGCGGCTTCCAGCAACTGGGATTCAGAAGCATTGCAGCTTCTGACTGTGGAGGCAGAGCAGAGCCATCCTGGTTTGTAACCATTCACGGGGCTTTCCTCCATGAGTTTGTCTAATCCTCCTTTAACACAGTCCAGGTTAATGGTCATCACTTAGAATCATAGAATCATAGAATCATAGAGTTGGAAGAGACCACAAGGGCCATCGAGTCCAACCCCCTGCCAAGCAGGAAACACCATCAGAGCACTCCTGACATATGGTTGTCAAGCCTCTGCTTAAAGACCTCCAAAGTAGGAGACTCCACCACACTCCTTGGCAGCAAATTCCACTGTCGAACAGCTCTTACTGTCAGGAAGTTCTTCCTAATGTTTAGGTGGAATCTTCTTTCTTGTAGTTTGGATCCATTGCTCCGTGTCCGCTTCTCTGGAGCAGCAGAAAACAACCTTTCTCCCTCCTCTATGTGACATCCTTTTATATATTTGAACATGGCTATCATATCACCCCTTAACCTCCTCTTCTCCAGGCTAAACATGCCCAGCTCCCTTAGCCGTTCCTCATAAGGCATCGTTTCCAGGCCTTTGACCATTTTGGTTGCCCTCCTCTGGACACGTTCCAGTTTGTCAGTGTCCTTCTTGAACTGTGGTGCCCAGAACTGGACACAGTACTCCAGGTGAGGTCTGACCAGAGCAGAATACAGTGGCACTATTACTTCCCTTGATCTAGATGCTATACTCCTATTGATGCAGCCCAGAATTGCATTGGCTTTTTTAGCTGCTGCGTCACACTGCTGGCTCATGTCAAGTTTGTGGTCAACCAAGACTCCTAGATCCTTTTCACATGTACTGCTCTCAAGCCAGGTGTCCCCCATCTTGTATTTGTGCCTCTCATTTTTTTTGCCCAAGTGCAATACTTTACATTTCTCCCTGTTAAAATTCATCTTGTTTGTTTTTGCCCAGTTCTCTAATCTGTCAAGGTCGTTTTGAAGTGTGATCCTGTCCTCTGGGGTGTTAGCCACCCCTCCCAATTTGGTGTCATCTGCAAATTTGATCAGGATGCCCTGGAGTCCATCATCCAAGTCGTTGATAAAGATGTTGAATAAGACCGGGCCCAAGACAGAACCCTGTGGCACCCCACTAGTCACTCTTCTCCAGGATGAAGAGGAACCATTGATGAGCACTCTTTGGGTTCGGTCAGTCATCCAGTTACAAATCCACTGAGTGGTAGCATAGTCAAGACCACATTTTACCAGTTTCTTTACAAGAATATCATGGGGCACCTTGTCAAATGCCTTGCTGAAATCAAGGTAGGCTACATCCACTGCGTTCCCTTCATCTACCAGGCTTGTAATTCTGTCAAAAAACGAGATCAGGTTAGTCTGACATGACTTATTTTTCAGAAATCCATGCTGACTATTGGTGATCACAGCATTCCTTTCTAGGTGCGCACAGACTGTTTGCTTAATGATCTGCTCCAGAATCTTCCCTGGTATTGATGTCAGACTGACTGGGCGGTAATTATTTGGGTCCTCTCTTTTCCCCTTTTTGAAAATAGGGACAACATTTGCCCTCCTCCAGTCTGCCGGGACTTCGCCTGTTCTCCAGGAATTCTCAAAGATGACTGCCAGTGGTTCTGAGATCACATCTGCCAGTTCTTTTAATACTCTTGGATGCAGTTCATCTGGCCCTGGAGACTTGAATACATCTAAACTGGCCAAGTATTCTTGTACTATCTCCTTAGTTATTCTGGGCTGTGTTTCCTTTGCTGAATCATTTGCTCCAAATTCTTCAGGTCCCTCATTCCTGTGGAGTGAGTTCCATAGTTTACCTATGTGGTGTATGAAGAAGTATTTTACCTGTCCTGAACCTTCTCCTGTTGGAGGTGTCAGGCCTCTTAATACCAGTTGCTGGGAACTTCAGGCAAGTAAGGGACTGCGGATGGGCTCAGGTGCTGCTTGCAGAATTCCCACAGAGGCATCTGGTGGGCCACTGTGAGGACAGAGTGCTGAACTGGACGGGCTGTGGAACATCCTCCCATCAGATGCCAAGCAAATAAATAACCATACAACTTTTAGAAGACATCTGAAGACATACCTGCTCAGGGAAGTTATTTATGTTTGCTGTTCTAGTATGTTTTTATATGTGTTGGAGGCTGCCCAGAGTGGCTTGGGCAACTCAGCCAGATGGGCGGGGTATAAATAACACCACCACCATCATCGGGGGCAGTGGTCAAAGGCAAGAAATGGTGTTGAAGATAGAGGAAGATTTGAAAGTGTTGTCTCTAGCAATAAGAGAAAGGGTCGTTGGGGCATTCAAAGAAGACAGCAAAACACAGAGGGCAGGGCACAGCTAGTCTTCACTGCAACCACACACTCCCCATATTCCATGTTTTTGGCTGCACATGAAAATAAATGCTGCCTTGTGTGGCATGACTGAACTGTATGGAGATAGGTCTCCTTCTTGCAGAGATGTTCAATGTGTGTATGGGGACTTACAAGATGGGTGGGATTCATTCTTCTCCCCCCTGTGAACCACATGGGCTGCATATATGAACTCAGTGGGGAGTATATGTATAGGACTGTCCCACAAGTAGTGGGGAGATCACAAATGGCTGGGGATGAAATGAGTCCTTCCTGCCTTAGTTAAACTGGTTGTCTCTGAAGGTGCTCAAGTACCCTCTGCTGATGCTTCAACAGATGGGGACAATCTCTCCCAAGACCTACTGACACCCCCCAAATTCTCTGTAAGGCAGGAAAAATAAAAACAGCAGTATTGATTCCCTCACATGAAAACAGAGCACAACTGTATCAGAAATATCTTGAAGACTCATATAATTAGTATGAATGTAAATAAGTATTTACATTCTGCAGCCTTCTGCTCTCCACAGCAATGAAACAATCAGTGGCTTTATATTTTGCTGTCAGACAGGGAAATCTTTCTAAAACACATTTACATTTCAGATGGAGTGTAAAACGATTTACACACTATGGTCTTTAATATTTCTCACTCTGGTTTGTCAATATGAGGCATGTGAAACAGAGTAAATAGAGAAATAAATTGCACAAGCAAATAGGTTATTTTAAGCCCCATGCACCAAAGGAAATATTTTTCTCTCTTTCTAGAGTTTCATTCTGCCTTGCCATATTGGTTTTTGATGACAGTTTAAGTTTC
Organism: Podarcis bocagei; assembly: GCF_964188305.1. Classification (NCBI taxonomy): domain Eukaryota; kingdom Metazoa; phylum Chordata; class Lepidosauria; order Squamata; family Lacertidae; genus Podarcis; species Podarcis bocagei. Next base: position 1,396,497 of record NC_138139.1, read on the forward strand.
TGGTTTTCTTAAACAAGAAAACAAGGTTAGGTTGGAGCAGAGAGAAAAAAATATTTTCAGTAGATTCCATTCGCTAGAACAGGGGGTCTGAGACACCAAAGCAACTTTCACATTTCTTTTAATCACAGATGCAGCTGTTGACATTCCTCTTTAGTTAAGTGCTTAGCCGCAGTATGAGAAGAAGCAGCACCTCAACTCCTGGGCTTCAGCTCAAACTCCTACTGACCCTGGCTCAGTAGCAGAGCACATGCTTTGTGTGCCAAATGACCCAAATCCAACGCCAGGCACCTTCAGTTAAAAAGGATGATGCTTATAAAGGCCTTCAAGGCTGGCACAAGACATTCTGCCACCTGAGCAGAGGCAGACCAGCTGCCTTCGCTTCCCTATACACAGTGACAGCTATAGCCCCCCCCATTAACCACCTGCCCCCACCTCCTCCTCCAACCTCAGTACTGTCTTGCTCTGAAAGACATGGTATCCTTCCTCCTGCTCTCCAGGGTTGCCTCACTCCAAACACCTCACTCCACAGAAGGTCCCTTCCTTGGACCGAGGCACGGGTAAGGGAGGCAGGGATTTATGAGCACTAGAGCCACTCTGCTTCAGTGCTGCTGCTCTTAGAGTCCTAGGCAGCTGTATCTGGGCTGGAGTAGTGGCTGGTTGACCAGCAGTTCCATTCACCACAGCAACACTTAATTGGCCAGCTGGCAAAGCAGCACTGAGTGGTTCTCTTGGTGGGTGGAGGTGGCAGATGTGAATGAGCCAGGGGACCCTGACTCGTGGCCCTCACAATCTGCCACCTGCGGCAAAGGGTTCCACTTGCCTAATGGGTTGGCGAACAGGTGCCTGTCAGAATACAAAAAACCTGCCTAGATGGCCCAGTGGTCTGACATGGTCACCTGCTGATGCTCCTCTTTTCAAGAGACATCACTCCCCCTTTGCTGACACATGGAAGTGCAAGGAAAGGGTTGAAGGTGGAAGAGAAATTATTAACAATGGCCACATAATGATCATTCTGTACGCATTTTTGAAGATGGCTTTAAAGGGTTTTATGATACCTTTATGACTGAGTTTTAAAGAAGGTAGATTATATTACTTGTACAGCAAAGCATAAATCTTTTCTCTAACCAGTCGCCCTCTTCCAAGTTCTCTGTCGTTTGGTGTAAGTATTTTGACGATGATATGGGGAAGAATTGGCTGCCATGCCCTTCACTAGTCTCATTCATATTCCCCTGGCTTTAATTACTCCTGTCAATTCTTCATGTTTCATTACCTTCACTTCAGATTTTGTCTGTATAAACATTTGGGGAATATATCTCCCCCTCCTCTCAGTGCTATCATGAAATGGTAGCCAGCCATCTGGATGTGTAACCTTCTTGTCGTCAAAGAGCTGGTGTACTTATTATGCAGTCCTTATTAATACCTAAATTATCTGTTTCCTGCTCTTCAAGCAAAAAGAGGATCTTTCATGGCAGAGTAGTAGTTATGGAATGAACTTTGATGGCCTTTGTGGGAAATAATTATATAGCATTTAGCCATAAATAACAAATCATTTTCATTTTCTTCATGGTGATTGAGGTGTATCGACAACTTCAAAAATAGCTTTTAAAAAATTGGGGAAAAACATTTAATAGAATGTTCTGCCTCAGAATGAAACTGATTGTGCTTATTATATATCATTTGCAAATCTAAACACTATCAGCAACACTGAATAGCTGGATATGCAGTTCAGAGATGATGGGAATTCTAAGCCAAGTGATGATCCCTCCAGACTACAATTCCCATCATCTTTGACCATTGGCCATGCTGGGTGGGGGCTGATGGGAGTTGGAGTCCAACAACGTCTGGAGAGCCAGATGTTCTCCATCCCTGGAGTATAGGTAATGGGAAAGCAAGTGTTATAAACTAAACAAGCCAAATCATTGCAGTCCAACAGAAGGGAAAGTAGCTGTCACCATATTTGGCCATGTGTTTCTACCTAAAGAGACATGAAAGTTTAAGAACACAAGTTGATTACATCCCACCTTTAAAAGACCCAGTTCTTCTGTTCCTCAAGGAGCTACAGTATACTCCATGCAATGAACTTACACTCAAATGTAATGGAACACAATCACATGTGCTGACTTGAAAATAGAGGGAGATTTTACAGAGAAATCACTATTATGTGCTAAAGAGCTGCTAGCTGTTATAGGAATGTGATAAGGAATTTACTAGCATTATAATCTCAAATGGACAGAAGTAATTTAAAGAGACTGTGATTCATAGCTAGATAGAGAGACAGAGATGCTCCTTGGAATCTTTTAATGCTAGTCATTTGGATGTCTTCAATGAGTATTCAGAATCAAGTTCATGAGCATGGATGCTCATTGCTTATTAGATGGTAAGCATCAAATGATGAGATGTTGGTGAGAGTAAACCGCTATCACAAATGAATGACCAAAGACGGGGCTCTTACTGAATTCAAGATCCATTTCTCTGAACCACACCAAGTTTCTACAATCTCGGGGGGGGGGGGACCTGTCAACTCACACACAGGGAGGGTCACGATCTTGTGAAGCAGCAGTGAGGGCAAAAACAATGATGGCAGCCAGTGAGGTGTCTTGGAGGAGAGGGAGTCAATGGCCTTACTGGTGGTTGTCGCTGTGCAGTGGCGTAGCGTGGGGGGTGCCAGGGGTGCCGGCCGCACCGGGCGCAACATTTTTGGGGGCGCGTTTGGCCGGCCCCCCTCGAGGAAGTGGGAACCTCTCCAAGGCACAGCGTGCCGTCGGTAGAGGAAAAAAGCCGCGCAGCAGCAGCAGCAAAGTCGGGAGGAGGAGGAGGTGGAGCGAGCCTGCTATTTCCTTGCAAAGTCGGGAGGAGGAGGAGGTGGAGCGAGCCTGCTAATTCCTTGCTGGGAATTAAGCGGCTCAAAGAGGCAAAGGAAAAGAGGTGGAGCCGCTGGCCCGGAGGGGAGGAAGCTGGAAAGAGCAGCGCGCCAAGCGCACGTGACGCAAAGGGCCTGCCCAAGTGCAGGCTGAGCTCCCCGTGGCAGGGGCGGAGGGAGCCTCCCTTCCTTTTAATGGGCAAGCATTTTCACGCGGGGAATCGACAGCAAATCCTCGGGCAGCTCTCGGGGAAGGGGGCATTTTGGAGAAGTGTGGATACCTCGGTTGGTTGGAGCGCGGCGATGAGAACGCCAAGGTTGCGTCTCTGATCCTCGTTTGGGACGGCTGCATATTTATCCCTGCATTGCAGGGGGGGTTGGACTCGATGACCCCCAGGGTCCCTTCTAACTCTATGATTGGCGGGGGGACGGGACTGAGAGGCTGGCCTTAGGGACAGAGGCAGATCTAGCTGCTCCAGCGCACATGCCATGGGGTGAGTGTCCCAGGGGGAGAGATGCCCATGGGGGGGTGGAGCGAGCTGTCCATGCTGGGCTGCTTCCTGGGGGGTGGGGAGCCATGCTGCTTTGCCAGCGCCCTTCTTCCTTTCCCTCTTCCTTTTAACAGCTATGGGGAGGCTCCCCCCCCAAGCAGCCCGGAAGCGAGGGGCAATGGCGCGACGCCGGCCCACAACTCCAAAGCCTCCCCCAGCTGTCAAAACAAAGGGGGAAGGTGGGGAAGGCCGCTGGCAAGGCGGCGCATCTCCACCCCTTCCCCTGACGGCTCGGGGTAGGCCTGGGAGTCACCGTGCGCCGAATGTCATCCCCCTCAGTGATGACACCTGGTGTGGACCGCCCCCACCGCCCCCTTCCTCTGCCCCTGCTTAGGGACAGGCAGAGCCTGGGCTCCTCGGAGTTGACAAATGGAGGGGTGCACATGGAGGGACCAGCAGCTGGCCGAAGAGGGGAAATATTATTGACTTATTCACAGAATCTATAGCCTTCTCTACAGCTGAATTCTCCCCACTCCCAAGAGTGGGGAGCAAAGTAATGAAAACAAATAATAATAATAATAATAATAATAATAATAATAATAATAATAATAATAATAATTTATTTAAGCCCTGCCTATCTGGCTGGGTTTACCCAGCCACTCTGGGTGGCTTCCAACAGAATGTTAAAGTACAATAACCTATTAAACATTAAAAGCTTCCCTAAACAGGGCTGCCTTCTGATGTCTTCTAAAAGTCTGGTAGTTGTTCTTCTCTTTGACATCTGGTGGGAGGGTGTTCCACAGGGCGGGCGCCACCACCGAGAAGGCCCTCTGCCTGGTTCCCTGTAACTTGGCTTCTCATGAGGGGACCGCCAGAAGGCCCTCGGAGCTGGACCTCAGTGTCCAGGCAGAACAATGGGGGTGGAGATGCTCCTTCAGGAAGAAGAACAATTTACAAAATCTTTTAAACAGGTCCATTGAAAAACTAATCAACGTCCTATTTGTCTGGGGGGAGGTGGGGGGCAGTGCCTGCCTGCCCCTTTCAAGCACGGCTGGGAAGAGGCCTCTGCAGGCTGAGCAGTGGCGTAGCGTGGGGGGTGCAGGGGGGGGGGCGGCCGCACCAGGCGCAACATCTGGGGGTTAGGGTTAGGGGGCGCAAATCCACGGGTTAGGGGGCGCAAATTACTTCCCTTGCCCCGGGTGCTGACAACCCACGCTACGCCACTGTCACTGTGAGTCAGAAGATGATACATTCACTACAATGCAGAGCTGATGATATCATAATCCCACCCCCGTCTGAGCATGACTGAACAGCTGAACTCCGCCGCTAGCAATGTAAGCATATGGGGACTCAAACTAGAGCAGCCAGTATCCAGTCTCTAGAGCCTTCCTTCATGCAGCAGCTGCACTCTGGCTCTTCAGGAGGTCAGGTAGATGAGGCCGTAGGGCAAGAATGAGAAATTTGTGACCTTCTAGATGCTGTTGGGACTCCAAATCCCATCAGTCCCATTCAGCATGGCCAATGGGCAGAGGAAAGATGGGAGTTGGGGTCCAGCAGCAAATGGAGGGCCGCAGAAGAGAATCAGATGATTTCCTGGCTTGCACAGTGGCAGCTGATTTTGCAAACTGATTGGGACACACCAAGCCCCATAATGCCTTAAAGCCAAGCTAGCTTATGTCCAAACAGCTTACCTTTAGCACTACCACCCTGCCTGCCTGTGGTCTTTGCCCCTTTCCAACCCTATGTTTGTTTTTTTAGAATGCAGCCTTCAATTTATTCTTTATTTTTTAAAAAGATGATTGGATTCTATAGGTTTAAAAAGCCAAAAATGAAAACATAAAGCATAATAATTAAAAGGAAACACCACAGATCCCCCCACTCTCTCATCTCTGTAGCCCTCGGTGGTGCTGTTCAATTACATACAAGTCATTTAAAAATTCTAATGCTTGTTGGTTTCATTTCATTGTGCAACTACAAGTAATCAGAATGAGTCTGGGTAGAGTTTCATTTGCCATCGTAGTGGAAATTGTGGGTGGAAAATATGAATCATTGTGTGTGGAGTAAATAACAAAAGAATCAGCTGGGTGCCTGGATTCAAAACACAGGGGGGTAAACTCACTCTCTAATGCTAAGTGAGTTTAACATGCTTTAGAAGGTATTATGCAGCAGAAGGGAGAAATTGAAACACCATGGAAAATGGGATGGGAATTCAGAAAAAGATAAAATTATGTATTGAAATATATATGTTAAACTTTTGAAAACTTAATAAAAAATATTTTTTAAAAATGCTTTACTTACAGATTTGAAGGTCAAATTCATGCATTTATCCAAGCAGCAGCAAGGAGAACATAGGCAGAAACTATTGGTTAGAAAATACAGAAAGATAGTTTCAAACTCATGCTCTAAGCTTGGAGCTTGCTTAGGCACATCTTCCTTGGGGAGTTACATGGCATGGATGAGAGAGGGAGTAGCAAAAGAAGGCTTCACTTCCTCCCTTGTCAGAGAAGGGGTGTGTGTGACTTAGCTGAGTCTAGGAATCCAGCTGTATTGTCTTAACTACTTTGTGCACTAACATAGCGCACATGCATAGTTATGTTTGACTACAATTTCCCAAAGAAATGAAGAGAAAGGCCAGCAGCCTGTCACAGCAATGCTATTTGATGTTCATTTGTTTATGCTATGATATCCATATCTGTGGCTGAATGGATGATAATTTGTCTGTCCCATGATTGTCATTAATATATGAAATAAAAGGCCACCAAATCATAAAGAAAGTGTCTGGCTTCTCTGTGCTTATAGCAACATGGAGATTGTGTGTTAGCCCATTTCCAGATGTTTTTGTATGAATCCTTTTGAATTCTTTCCATTTTGGAGCAATGGATAGACAGGTTGCAGTTAACAGATAAGTTAACAGCTCTTTTGTTTCACATTGTTTATTAGCACCCTCAAAGATAGGTAGTAAAAGGAGTTGTGGTGTAAGTTCAACATGACCAAGTATGATGTTTTTGTATTTCAGATCCAATTTAATCTCAGAATGTCTTAATTTCCAGGCACTCCCACTGAAGGTGAAGGAACATGCCCCTTTGTGTACATACTCTGTTCTGACTCTGTCCTTATTGCTGGTCTTTGCTTCTCACCCGCCTGACCTGTTACCTAACCTCCAGCCCATCTGTGGGTCACTTCTCACTGCCCTCCTGAGCTTTAGCACCTGAACTGGTCCCTTACTGCAGCCCATCAGGGAGTGTGACAGGAATTGGTGCCCCACCTCATTGGTCCCCACAGGGGTTGTAGAACCTCTGACACGGATCACAAAAAGCCATGGAGTGTTCATTACCACCCTGTCTTCTGGTGAGTGAATAATCCTCACCCACACCTACAGCTGAGCTACAATAGATCTCTAGTGTAGCTCTAAACGCAGGGAAGGGAGAGCCCTTGCTTCTGGCTAGCAACTATAGCATTTTCTGATGATCATTTCAGGCAGAGACTTAATATGGGTGAGAGCAATACTTCCCTCTGGCTAAACACATCCAGCAACCTAATGAAAACAATCTCCAGCTCTAATAGAGAGGCTCAAATGGAAGCTTCTTTTTTTTCTTTTCTTGGTGACCTGAGTTGGATACTGGCAGCCTAAAATGTGCAGAGACAGGTACTTTCATTCTATAAATTCCGATACATTTAGGTCTCAGGAGTGCTTGAGAATCTTTCTCTCAAAGTTCATAAATGCTGAAGCCAGAAATTTGCAAGCTCGCCCTGTTGATCCCACAAGTGGTCCATTTCCAGTCAGTTTTGCATTGATTTTGTCCTTCTGCATTAATCTGTCATTTTTAAAAACAAAAGTCCATACAAAGCAAAAAGAAAAACCAGATTTACATATACATGTTACAGTTGAATACGTATCTTATTCCAGTGCATGCATTTGGCATGAAACCCATAGGATAAATATATTCAAATTTGGGTGCTCATCCAGGATGTCAAGATTAAGTCAGGTAGACAAGTAAAATATGGAAGACAGTTGGATATTTTGTTATGAAAGGTATAATAATTGCCTATTCAGATTGGACAGAGATCTATTTTGTTCAGCGTTCTCACAAGGGCCAGACAGATGCTTCTAGGGATAATGGGCATTTCGTGTTGGAACATAGGAAGAAGCCTGTGGCAAGTGTGGCAACCTGCCTCAGTAAGCATGAGAGTGAGGTAATAGGACCAGATATGTGTCAGAATGAGTAATCCTTGAGAGGTCTGATATTATTGACTCTCCAGGGTTTCAAACCAGAAATTCTGCAGCCCCATCTTTTGATGTGTAACAGAGACTTGGTTGGATGAAGCAGATGGGCCTGTCTTTGCTGCTGCTTGTCCACCAGGTTTCTCTTATGCACAGCAACCCAGGTCACGTGGGCGGGGAGGGGGGGTTGCAGTGATTTTTAGGAAGTCATTAGTTTGCACCAGGCGTCCTATTGGAAAGACCCAGTTCTCTGAGTGCATGTTCTGGAAGTTGGGCAATAGGGGCAGTACAGGATTCCTATTGGTGTACCGACCTCCCCGCTGCACCAAGGATTCCCTGCCCGAGCTGCTTCAGGTCGTGGCGGATGTTCCCCTGGAGACACCTAGTTTGGTTGTCCTAGGGGATTTTAACATCCATGTCAACACAACCTTACAAGGGGCCGCTCGGGACTTCGTGCAAAGCAGTGCCTCCATGGGGTTGTCCCTGAATGAGTTTGGTCCAACTCATAGTTGCCTTAGACCTGGTGTTCACCTCTATTGATGTGGGTGATCTGACATTAAGTAAAAGAAAAACAAAATAAGTGCCATGGTCAGATCACTTCCTGGTACAACTGGACTTCTCCGCGACCCTTCCCCTCTGCAGGGAGGTGGGGCCAATTCGGATGGTCCACCCCCGCCACTTAATGGATCCAAATGGTTTCCAGAGAGTGGTAGGGGATGCTTTATCCCATGTTGATGGCCTTTCAGCTGATTCCCTGGTGGCCCACTGGAATGCGGAGTTAACCAGGGCTATTGACTGTCTGGCTCCGAAGTGCCCTCTCCAATTGCATGGAGCCCGGACAGTGCTGGTCCTGAATGGGGTAACTGGGCCCTTAAAGGACCAGGTGTGCAGCCTGGGAGTCATTTTGGACTCAAAGGTGTCCATGAAGGTGCGGGTTAATTCTGTGTCCAGGGCAGCTGTCTACCAGCTCAATTTGATACGCAGGCTGAGACCCTACCTGTCTGTGGACTGTCTCATCAGAGTGGTACATGCTCTAGTTATCTCCCACTTGGACTACTGCAAAGTGCTCTATATGGAGCTACTTTTGAAGGTGACCTGGAAGCTACAACTAATCCAGAATGCGGCAGCTAGACTGGTGACTGGAAGTGGCCGCCAAAATCATATAACACTGGTCCTAAAGGATTTACATTGGTTCCCAGTACATTTCTGAGCACAATTCAAAATGTTGGTGTTGACCTTTAAAGCCCTAAATGGCCTCTGCCCAGTATACCTGAAGAAGCGTCTCTACCCCCATCATTCAGCCTGGACACTGAGATCCAGCTCCGAGGGTCTTCTGGTAGTTCCCTCACTGCAAGATGTGAGGTTGCAGGGAACCAGGCAGAGGGCCTTCTTGGTAGTGGCACCCGCCCTGTGGAATGCCCTCCCATCAGATGTCAAGCAAATAAACAACTATCTGACTTTTAGAAGACATCTGAAGGCAGCCCTGTTTAGGGAAGTTTTTAACGTTTGATCTTTTATTGTGTTTTTAAAATTCTGTTGGGAGCCGCCCAGAGTGGCTGGGGAGACCCAGCCAGATGGGCGGGGTATAAATTTTACTACTACTACTACTACTACTACTATTATTATTAGACATGGGTTTTATCCAAGGCAGTGCTAAGTTAAAGCAACTTAGCAGTATACTTTGCTCTGCTTGTGAAATGTTTGCAGCAGTGGAATGTTGTTTAGGAAGAGAATGCATGAACAGTTGCTGATAACCTTGTAACACAACTGGCGGTGGAATTCCACAAAGAAGAAGAAGAGTTTGGACTTGATATCCCGCCTTTCACTCCCGTTAAGGAGTCTCAAAGCGGCTAACAATCTCCTTTCCCTTTCTCCCCACAACAAACACTCTGTGAGGTGAGTGAGGCTGAGAGACTTCAGAAGAGTGAGATGAGCCCAAGGTCAGCCAGCAGCTGCATGTGGAGGAGCGGAGACGCGAACCCGGTTCACCAGATTACAGGTCTACCACTCTTAACCACTACACCACACTGGCTCCCACTAGGTGAACTGCTGTGTTGGATTCCTCTGTTGTGCAACAGGCCTTGTGGCACAATGGGCCAGGTCGTCTGGCTGTTAACCAGAAGGTTGGTGATTCAAGCCCACACAGCTGTGACAGCTGTAGGCAGGGTTCCTGCATTGCAGGGGGTTGGACTAGATGACCCTCGGGTCTCTTTCAACTCTACAATTATATAATTAAAGCTCACCTGCCTCTAGCACAAGAGCTTCTGGGAACCAATGACACTGCAAGCAATAGCCTCCAGAAGATCATAAGAGACTATGAGGCTCTGGGCAGGAAATTGAAGCAATTAAATGCACAAATTGTCATCTCATCTGTCCTCCCAGTTGAACGACGTGGCCCAGGGAGAGAGGGAAAAATAGTGGAAGTGAACAGCTGGCTTTGCAAATGGTGTAAACAGGAACGGTTGGATTCTTAGATCACGGACTGCAGTTTCTTGAAGATGGACTTCTGGCAAGCGATGGGCTGCACCTCACAACGGTTGGGAGAAATGTTTTTGCCAAAAATCTCAGAAACCTCATCAGGAGGGCTTTAAACTGACTAATATGGGGGAGGGAGACAGTGCTCCTGAAGGTAGGAGTCTATCAATTGATGAAGATGATCATCCAAATGTCATAGACCAAATGGAGCAAACAGCACGCAGACCTAGTGGTGGGAGGAAAAAATCCTTAAATAAGAGACACGGGGAATGATTAATGGACTTCAATGTCTGTACACTAATGTGCAAAGCATGGAAAATAAACAAGATGAGCTTGAGCTCTTGGTACAGCAAACTAAATATGACATAATAGGCATCACTGAAACCTGGTGGGATAAGTCCCACGGTTGGAATGTAATAATGGAGGGATACAATCTATTTCAGAGAAACAGACCAGACAAGAAAGGAGGAGGAGTGGCGTTATATGTCAGGGATGTGTATACCTGTGAAGAGATCCAAGATTTAGAACCTCAAAGCCAAAGTGAGAGCATTTGGGTCAAAATTAAGGGAGAGAAGAATAACAGTGACCTCATTGTGGGAGTTTACTATAGATCCCCAAGCCAAACGGAGGACATAGATGATGCCTTCCTGGAACAGATGGCCAAGCATGCAAAAGGAAGGGAGATAGTAGTAATGGGGGACTTCAGTTACCCGGATATTTGTTGGATGTCAAACTCAGCCAAGAGCATAAGGTCAAACAGATTCCTCACTGGCCTTGCAGACAACTTCATTGTCCAGAAAGTGGGAGAAGCAACAAGAGGAACAGCCATTTTAGATCTGGTCCTAACCAATGTTGATGACCTGGTTAGTGGGGTAGAAGTGGAAGGATCATTAGGTGTAATGGTTCTAGGGGTTGCTCATGCGTAAGCTTGTCCCAACACCTGGCTGGGTTGCCTGAGTGAACCTTTCCTGTCCGAACAGCCACTCACCCGTGGCTGTCTCAATCGCTGGCAGAATCCGTCAGTGGGCGTTTCTTAAACTTCTTCCAGCAAAGAAGCTCTTTGACGCCCAGTCTCCTCCTACTCTCCCTGCGCGGAAGCCTTCTGCGCAAGGAGGGCGTAGGCAGCAGAGGACTCTTCCTCTCCCCGCTGGTCCCCGGCAAGGAGTCATGGGACCGCCTCGCCGATTCCCCCATCTGCCCCCCTTCTCCACTGGAGCTATGCTGATTCCCTTCCCCAGAAGATGGGCTGCCTCTCCCACTCCCGGAACGCTCTCTGGGTTCCCGTTGGAGCTTGCTCTCTCCCTCAGACACTGATGGCAGTTCCCTGACATTAGGCACGAGTGATCATGCTCTTCTGAAGTTTACTATACAGCGGAAAGGAGCAGCCAAGCATACTAGGACTCAATTTCTTGACTTTAAGAAAGCCGACTTCATAAAACTTAGGGAAGTGCTGGGTGAGATCCCATGGACAGTAATACTAAAAGGAAAGGGAGTTCATGATGGCTGGGAGTTTGTTAAGAGGGAGATAGTAAAAGCACAACTTCAGGCAATACCAATGAGACGGAAACATGGAAGGTGCCTAAAGAAGCCAGGGTGGCTATCTAAAGAACTTTTAACTGAGTTAAGATTTAAAAAGGATGTGTACAAAAAATGGAAAAGGGGGGTAACCACCAAAGAGGAATTCAAACAAATAGCCAGCACGTGTAGACACAAAGTCAGAAAAGCTAAAGTACAGAATGAACTCAGAGAGGTTAAACGCAAAAAAAAAGGCTTTTATGGGTATGTTCGTAGCAAAAGGAAGAACAAAGAAACAGTGGGGTCACTCAGAGGAGAAGATGCAAACAGGGGACACAAAAGGGCTGAACTCCTCAATGCCTTCTTTGCCTCAGTCTTCTCTGATAAAGAAAACAATGCCCGACCTGAAGAATTTGGAGCAAATGATTCAGCAAAGGAAACACAGCCCAGAATAACTAAGGAGATAGTACAAGAATACTTGGCTAGTTTAGATGTATTCAAGTCTCCAGGGCCAGATGAACTGCATCCAAGAGTATTAAAAGAACTGGCAGATGTGATCTCAGAACCACTGGCAGTCATCTTTGAGAATTCCTGGAGAACAGGCGAAGTCCCGGCAGACTGGAGGAGGGCAAATGTTGCCCCTATTTTCAAAAAGGAGAAAAGAGAGGACCCTAATAATTACCGTCCAGTCAGTCTGACATCAATACCAGGGAAGATTCTGGAGCAGATCATTAAGCAAACAGTCTGTGAGCACCTAGAAAGGAATGCTGTGATCACCAATAGTCAGCATGGATTTCTGAAAAATAAGTCATGTCAGACTAACCTGATCTCATTTTTTGACAGAATTACAAGCCTGGTAGATGAAGGGAATGCAGTGGATGTAGCCTACCTTGATTTCAGCATGGCATTTGACAAGGTGCCCCATGATATTCTTGTAAAGAAGCTGTTAAAATGCGGTCTTGACTATGCTACCACTCAGTGGATTTGTAACTGGCTGACTGACCGAACCCAAAGGGTGCTCATCAATGGTTCCTCTTCATCCTGGAGAAGAGTGACTAGTGGGGTGCCACAGGGTTCTGTTTTGGGCCCGGTGTTATTCAACATCTTTATCAACGACTTGGATGATGGAATCAACGGCATCCTGATCAAATTTGCAGATGACACCAAACTGGGAGGGGTGGCTAACACCCCAGAGGACAGAATCACACTTCAAAACGACCTTGGCAGATTAGAGAACTGGGCAAAAACAAACAAGATGAATTTTAACAGGGCGAAATGTAAAGTATTGCACTTGGGCAAAAAAAATGAGAGGCACAAATACAAGATGGGTGACACCTGGCTTGAGAGCAGTACATGTGAAAAGGATCTAGGAGTCTTGGTTGACCACAAACTTGACATGAGCCAACAGTGTGACGCGGCAGCTAAAAAAGCCAATGCAATTCTGGGCTGCATCAATAGGAGTATAGCATCTAGATCAAGGGAAGTAATAGTGCCACTGTATTCTGCTCTGGTCAGACCTCACCTGGAGTACTGTGTCCAGTTCTGGGCACCACAGTTCAAGAAGGACACTGACAAACTGGAACGTGTCCAGAGGAGGGCAACCAAAATGGTCAAAGGCCTGGAAACGATGCCTTATGAGGAACGGCTAAGGGAGCTGGGCATGTTTAGCCTGGAGAAGAGGAGGTTAAGGGGTGATATGATAGCCATGTTCAAATATAGAAAAGGATGTCACATAGAGGAGGGAGAAAGGTTGTTTTCTGCTGCTCCAGAGAAGCGGAGATGGAGCAATGGATCCAAACTACAAGAAAGAAGATTCCACCTAAACATTAGGAAGAACTTCCTGACAGTAAGAGCTGTTTGACAGTGGAATTTGCTGCCAAGGAGTGTGGTGGAGTCTCCTACTTTGGAGGTCTTTAAGCAGAGGCTTGACAACCATATGTCAGGAGTGCTCTGATGGTGTTTCCTGCTTGGCAGGGGGTTGGACTCGATGGCCCTTGTGGTCTCTTCCAACTCTATGATTCTATGATTCTATGAAATCTGTCAACTTTTGTAAGTCCTTTCTTGAATCGCATCGCACCCAGCTTTCCCCAACTCCAAATGTTGTTGGACTGCCAGCTCCATTGGCCTCATCCAGATTAGCCAGTGGTGTGGGATTATGGGGTTGCAGTTCAACAACACCTGGGGGACATTGGGTAGGGGAGGCCAATCTAAGGTGAAGTCTCTTTAGCTCAAGTTCTATGGTGCAGTCACTTATGCTGCTTTTGAGTGGCCATAGCAACATCAGAAGCTGATGAATCTTCATTTCACGTCTGCATTCAGAGCCCTAAACCAGATCCTCCCAGCTATGAAAAACAGCTGATTGGTACACAAAGCACATCCAATTCCTTTTTCACAATTTCCATTTAATTCCTTTTCAGACATCCGAGCATTCATAAAATTTTAAAATTACCGAGAGAATCTTGGGAGTGGGGGAGCTATCACATTTTATTAGCTTGGCAACAAAGGACTTTTTATAACTGAAAAAATATACTCTGCACCATACTTTTATCTCCATAGTGAGGAATTCATCATTTGCGTTGTGGTAGCGTATGTTAGGGAAACAGAGGTCAGGCCCAGGGCTCTGTACTGAAGAGCCGCCCTGACTCTGTATCATGATAAGTCTCATAAAGTGCAATGTGGCTTATAAACAGATGCAAAGTTTCAAGTAATGTGAGCTCATTATCAGCCACCTGATGAATAATGCAACTTTCTCCAAAACTTAGGGAATTATCAGTGTCTCTGTGGTTCAGCCAGCTTGCAGACCATGAATATACTGCTTTACTTTATTATATCATCTCTTAAATACAGTCAGGCATATTTCAATTCTGGAACCCTTGACACTGATTGCTATTTTGAGGATTAGAAGACATTTTAACACTTTTTAGAGGGAAGCTATTATAACAAAAAGGTATCAGAAATACTTTCATGAAATTAAAATGTCAGAACACAATGTAGCCAAAATTTATAAACTTTCCAGAACTTTATTTGAAAATTCATTCATTTGTGAAAATTGATGTCTGTAAAAGTTTGGCTGCATCTCTGATAGATCTCCTGATTAGTTTAAAAATTAAACTAATTGGGTTTATTGCTCTGTGATAACATAGGAACATGTAGGAAGTGGCCTTCTAGTGAGTCTGATCTTTGGTCCAACTAGCTCAGCACTTTCCACACGGAGTGGCAGCCGCTCTTTGGGGTTTCAGGCAGGGTTCTCTCCCAGTTCTGCCTGGGGATGCCAGGGACTCAGCCAGAGACCTTCTGCATGCAATACAGACGCTCAGCCGTTGAGCCCTTCCTTAAGAATGGGCAGCCTTTTGCTGTTAAGGGTCCCATTCCCCCAGGCGGAAGTTGTGGGGCTGCATGCCAGCAGGGGGCCAGAGGCAAAGGGTTCTGGAAGGACTCATCCAGAATAAAGATTGCTCTGTTTCAGTTTTGACCATGGCTGCCTCGGATTATAAGCCACCATGGTCTGAGGGAGTTATACTCAAATAAGAATAGAGACAAAAGCAGGTGAAAGTAATTGTTTTCTAAATTTAGTGAGCTGCACACACACACATGCACAGCAGAAGTCTACCAATTTGTTCTCAGACAGCTTTTTTTGGGGGGGGGGGGTTCTTCTTTTCCCCAAGCTCTATGATCATTGGTGTTTTTATTATTATAAAAAATCAATCCATGTTTAATAAAATAAAATACTGACCCTTCCACTTGTTCTCAAATTAGAAAGAAAGGAGGGCACTTAGGATAATAGAATTGTAGAACTGGAAGGGACCCTGAGAATCATCTAGTTCAACTCCCTTAAATACAGGAATATGCAGCTGTCCCATATGGGAATCAAATGTATCAGCACCTGCTCCAACCAACTGAACAGTCCAGGAAGTTCAGCTGAACATTAAGAAAATTAAGCAGGAAACAAACAGGAAGCAACCCTGATGGGATGAAATAATATGTCCCATTAATAACTGTACATAGGATTGAAGTGTTGGTGGTTGTTTATAGCATGATAGTTGCCTCAGATACAGTTCATTCCAGCAATGTCAATGGATTCAGAATTTCAAAATCCTATATCCAATACAAGTTGAGCACCAAATTCAATTATATATTTGAAACCGACTGAATTCAACACCAGACAGCTCTCACAACCATTTCCCCACTTAATAAATACTAATAATTTTTTTATATATATATCCCGCCCTCCCCAGCTGAAACCGGGCTCAGAGCAGCTAACAACATTGAAATGTAGCCTTATTGGACTTTACCGATTGGTTGGGTGAGCGTTGCTCTCAGACGGGAGGAAGGAAGTCAAATGACACCGAGGTTTGGTTCAGAGAAAGAGTTTATTCTGCTCTCCAGATAGCAGAAGGCAATTGCGTGGTCAGTCCACAGCAAGTCCAAAGAAATGAGAAATTTCATGCAGTATATATATCCTCCAGGCACCCTCTCCCCCCTTCCCCAGGAATCCAACCACATCAGCTTATACACGTAAGTTGACATCCATGACCATAAACAGATATTCCTGTTCCGGTACTCTTGACCATAAAAGGTTGTTCCTGTTTCTGTTCCTATACTCTTATCTTGGGGCAGGAAGGTCACCAACTCTAAGAGCACTCCTGGCGCCATTCCCAGGTCTCTTGTCAGACCTGACAAGGTCTGTGCGGCAGTGTGTAAGATAAGACCCAGATGTGCCATCCCTGCTCCACTCGGAACTGGCAAGGCCATCCATTGCCGTCACGGACTGATAAAAGAGAGGGCTTTGAGCACTTGTTTATACAGCTGGGTTTCTGTTTTTGCATTAGCTCAAGAGCTCAAGTTAAAGCATTTTAGAAATGCTCCCTTGAAGAAGGAAAAATGTGGATTTTGGGTCCCATTTCAGACTGACAGCACAGAAACCCATTCCTTCAACATTCTAAAATCATTTCATTATAAAATCAATTCAAATCAGATTAATGGCAACCATTGGGCTAGAGTTCTGTGAGGATTGCCAAAGGAGGGGGTCAGGCTGTGCCCTGGCCAAAGGCCTGGTGGAACAGCTTTGTCTTGCAGGCCCTGCAGAAAGATGTCAAGTCCTGCAGGGCCCTAGTCTCTTGTGACAGAGCGTTCCACCAGATTGGGGCGACGGCCGAAAAAGCCCTGGCTCTGGTTGAGGCCAGCCTAATCCTCTCTGTGGCCCGTCCCCAATATGTTTTTGTTTGAAGACCGTAAGGTCCTCTGTGGGACATACCAGGAGAGGAGGTCCCGTAGGTACGAGGGTCCTAGGCCGTATAGGGCGTTAAAGGTTAAAACCAGACCTTAAACCTGATCCTGTACTCCATCGGGAGCAAGTGCAGCTGGTATAGCACCGGGTGAATGTGATCCTGCAGCGAAGACCCCATAAGGAGTCTCGTTGCGGCATTCTGCACCCGCTGGAGTTTCTGGGTCAGTCTCAAGGGCAGCCCCACGTAGAGCGAGTTACAATAATCCAGTCTGGAGGTGACCGCCGCGTGGATCACAGTGGCTAGGTCAGGGCGAGAGAGGTAAGGAGCCAACTGCTTAGCTTGGCGGAGATGGAAAAATGCCGCCTTTGTTATAGCTGCAATCTGTGTCTCCATGAAAAGGGAGGTGTCGAAGATTACACCCAAACTCTTAACGGACGGTGCTGGCACTAATTGCGCCCCTGCAAGAGATGGGAGTTGCCCCTCCGTCGTGGGCACCCTGCCATACTCGCTCTAGCAGTCTGAGGTCCTGCTTCATTTTCCGGAGCTCCTTGGTAAACCAGGGAGCCCGGTTTCTGCGGGGTCGCAGAGGGCGCTTAGGTGTGATCTCATCAATGGCTGCCAGGAGCTGGGTATTCCAGCCCTCAACAAGCTCAGTCCCGCAAGGCTTGACGGAATCTGTCATAGAATCATAGAATCATAGAGTTGGAAGAGACCACAAGGGCCATCGAGTCCAACCCCCTGCCAAGCAGGAAACACCATCAGAGCACTCCTGACATATGGTTGTCAAGCCTCTGCTTAAAGACCTCCAAAGTAGGAGACTCCACCACACTCCTTGGCAGCAAATTCCACTGTCGAACAGCTCTTACTGTCAGGAAGTTCTTCCTAATGTTTAGGTGGAATCTTCTTTCTTGTAGTTTGGATCCATTGCTCCGTGTCCGCTTCTCTGGAGCAGCAGAAAACAACCTTTCTCCCTCCTCTATGTGACATCCTTTTATATATTTGAACATGGCTATCATATCACCCCTTAACCTCCTCTTCTCCAGGCTAAACATGCCCAGCTCCCTTAGCCGTTCCTCATAAGGCATCGTTTCCAGGCCTTTTACCATTTTGGTTGCCCTCCTCTGGACACGTTCCAGTTTGTCAGTGTCCTTCTTGAATTGTGGTGCCCAGAACTGGACACAGTACTCCAGGTGTGGTCTGACCAGAGCAGAATACAGTGGCACTATTACTTCCCTTGATCTAGATGCTATACTCCTATTGATGCAGCCCAGGATTGCATTGGCTTTTTTAGCTGCCGCGTCACACTGTTGGCTCATGTCAAGTTTGTGGTCAACCAAGACTCCTAGATCCTTTTCACATGTACTGCTCTCAAGCCAGGTGTCACCCATCTTGTATTTGTGCCTCTCATTTTTTTTGCCCAAGTGCAATACTTTACATTTCTCCCTGTTAAAATTCATTTTGTTTGTTTTTGCCCAGTTCTCTAATCTGTCAAGGTCGTTTTGAAGTGTGATCCTGTCCTCTGGGGTGTTAGCCACCCCTCCCAGTTTGGTGTCATCTGCAAATTTGATCAGGATGCCCTTGAGTCCATCATCCAAGTCGTTGATAAAGATGTTAAATAAGACCGGGCCCAAGACAGAACCCTGTGGCACCCCACTAGTCACTTTTCTCCAGGATGAAGAGGAACCATTGATGAGCACCCTTTGGGTTCGGTCAGTCAGCCAGTTACAAATCCACTGAGTGGTAGCAGAGTCAAGACCGCATTTTACCAGCTTCTTTACAAGAATATCATGGGGCACCTTGTCAAATGCCTTGCTGAAATCAAGATAGGCTATATCCACTGAGTTCCCTTCATCTACCAGGCTTGTAATTCTGTCAAAAAATGAGATCAGGTTAGTCTGACATGACTTATTTTTCAGAAATCCATGCTGACTATTGGTGATCACAGCATTCCTTTCTAGGTGCTCACAGACTGTTTGCTTAATGATCTGCTCCAGAATCTTCCCTGCTATTGATGTCAGACTGACTGGGCGGTAATTATTTGGGTCCTCTCTTTTCCCCTTTTTGAAAATAGGGACAACATTTGCCCTCCTCCAGTCTGCCGGGACTTCGCCTGTTCTCCAGGATTTCTCGAAGATGACTGCCAGTGGTTCTGAGATCACATCTGCCAGTTCTTTTAATACACTTGGATGCAGTTCATCTGGCCCTGGAGACTTGAATACATCTAAACTAGCCAAATATTCTTGTACTGTCTCCTTAGTTATTCTGGGCTGTGTTTCCTTTGCTGAATCATTTGCTCCAAATTCTTCAGGTCGGGCATTGTTTTCTTTATCGGAGAAGACTGAGGCAAAGAAGGCATTGAGGAGTTCAGCCCTTTCTGTGTCCCCTGTTTGCATTTCACCATCTTCTCCTCTGAGTGACCCCACTGTTTCTTTGTTCTTCCTTTTGCTACGAACATACCCATAAAAGCCTTTTTTGTTGCTTTTAACCTCTCTAGCAAGCCTGAGTTCATTCTGTGCTTTAGCTTTTCTGACTTTGTGTCTACACGTTCTGGCTATTTGTTTGAATTCCTCTTTGGTGGTTTCCCCCCTTTTCCATTTTTTGTACACATCCTTTTTTAATCTTAATTCAGTTAAAAGTTCTTTAGATAGCCACCCTGGCTTCTTTAGGCACCTTCCATGTTTCCGTCTCATTGGTATTGCCTGACGTTGTGCTTTTACTATCTCCCTCTTAACAAACTCCCAGCCATCATGAACTCCCTTTCCTTTTAGTATTGCTGTCCATGGGATCTCACCCAGCACTTCCCTAAGTTTTATGAAGTCGGCTTTCTTAAAGTCAAGAAATTGAGTCCTAGTATGCTTGGCTGCTCCTTTCCGCTGTATAGTAAACTTCAGAAGAGCATGATCACTCGCGCCTAATGATCCTTCCACTTCTACCCCACTAACCAGGTCATCAACATTGGTTAGGACCAGATCTAAAATGGCTGTTCCTCTTGTTGCTTCTCCCACTTTCTGGACAATGAAGTTGTCTGCAAGGCCAGTGAGGAATCTGTTTGACCTTATGCTCTTGGCTGAGTTTGACGTCCAACAAATATCCGGGTAATTGAAGTCCCCCATTACTACTATCTCCCTTCCTTTTGCATGCTTGGCCATCTGTTCCAGGAAGGCATCATCTATGTCCTCCGTTTGGCTTGGGGATCTATAGTAAACTCCCACAATGAGGTCTCTGTTATTCTTCTCTCCCTTAATTTTGACCCAAATGCTCTCACATTGGCTTTGAGGTTCTAAATCTTGGATCTCTTCACAGGTATACACATCCCTGACATATAACGCCACTCCTCCTCCTTTCTTGTCTGGTCTGTTTCTCTGAAATAGATTGTATCCCCCCATTATTACATTCCAATCGTGGGACTTATCCCACCAGGTTTCAGTGATGCCTATTATGTCATATTTAGTTTGCTGTACCAAGAGCTCAAGCTCATCTTGTTTATTTCCCATGCTTTGCGCATTAGTGTACAGACATTGAAGTCCATTAATCATTCCCCCGTGTCTCTTATTTAAGGATTTTTTCCTCCCACCACTAGGTCCGCGTGCTGTTTGCTCCATTTGGTCTATGACATTTGGATGATCATCTTCATTAATTGATAGACTCCTACCTTCAGGAGCACTGTCTCCCTCCCCCACATTAGTCAGTTTAAAGCCCTCCTGATGAGGTTTCTGAGATTTTTGGCAAAAACATTCCTCCCAACCGTTGTGAGGTGCAGCCCATCACTTGCCAGAAGTCCATCTTCAAGAAACTGCAGTCCGTGATCTAAGAATCCAAACCGTTCCTGTTTACACCATTTGCGAAGCCAGCTGTTCACTTCCACTATTTTCCCCTCTCTCCCTGGGCTACGTCGTTCAACTGGGAGGACAGACGAGATGACAATTTGTGCATTTAGTTGCTTCAATTTCCTGCCGAGAGCCTCGTAGTCTCTTTTGATCTTCTGGAGGCTATTGCTTGCAGTGTCATTGGTTCCCACATGAACCAAGAGGAAGGGGTATTTGTCAGTGGGTTTTATGATTCCTTGCAGTCGTTCAGTTACATCTTGGATCTTAGCCCCGGGGAGACAGCACACTTCCCGAGACATCTTGTCAGGCCCACAGATCACTGCTTCTGTTCCCCTCAGTAGGGAATCCCCTATCACCACTACACGCCTCCTCTTGGGTTTGGTCGGGGTTCTTCCGTGAGCTGTCCGTTCCAAGGTCGCCTGCACATTCCCTGAGGACTGACTTTGCTGCTCATCTTCATATACCTGATCGACTGTAATGAGGGAGAGATCCTCAAATGGAGTCTGCTCTTCGTCTTCCATGCTAGGGGAGAGGACCTCAAAGCGATTGTGTATTTCTAAACAATCAGAGTGAACCCTGGGCCTCCTACTTCTTTGAGTCACGTTTCTCCATATATCTGGCTCCTGTGTTGATGAACTAGCCTCCTTCTCAGGGTCAGGGTCCATCAGCCTCTGCAGGCGAGCCCAAATCAGCTCGCCACCTAAGCAGGGTGGGGGTGGAAAGTCAATCCTGGCTTTCAGAGCGTAGTGATTAGACCATGGCACCTTCATCAAAGGAGACATGATCACATCTATACCTACACCAAAGATCAAATCCAGCGTGTGGCCTGCTTGATGTGTGGGGCCCGAAACAAGCTGGGAGAGCCCTAGTGTCGCCATGGAAGACACCAGGTCCAGAGCCTGTGAGGAGGGAGTGGCATCAGCATGGATGTTGAAGTCCCCCAATACCAATAGGTTAGGGAACTCCAAGGCCCAGCCGGCCACCGCCTCCAATAGGCCTGACAGGGTGGCTGCTGGTGCGCTAGGTGGCCGATACACCAGCCAGACAGCCAAGCTCTCCTCAGAACCCCACACCAGGCCAACACATTCAATGCCGGGGATCAATGGCGATGGTAGAGCCCTGAAAGAACAATCTTCCCAGATTAATAATGCCACCCCTCCCTCCCCCCGGCCCACAGTCCGGGACTGGTGGATGACCATCTCTCGTAAGGTAACTGTTTCCCCTTCGCGCACCCAGGTCTCCATCACACAAGCCAGGTCGACCCCCTGCGAGGTCAAGAAATCTCGCAGGGCAGCAGTTTTGTTGCCTATAGACCTGGCATTGCACAACACCAGTGACGGAGGTGAGTAATCCTTGCTCACCCTACCCTCGTCCCTCGGGATGGGGCACAGATTGGAAGGGGTATGAGCATATCCGTATCTCAATTCCCTTTGCCTATAACATCTGCCCCCACCACCACACCTCCCTCGCCCCTCCACGGTAGCAATCCCAAGCCTCATACTAGCCTCCATTGATGGCAATTGATGTTATTCTTCCCCAGCCTAGTTATTCTGCTTATAGTATCAACAACTCAATAACTGTAATTAGTCGAGTAGAACAAACCAGCTAAACATTAGCTACCTCTCTGATTATATGAAACTATTATATTCTTTGTCAGCCTAATATTATAATATTAGACAAACCAATTAATTAAATTAAAAAATAAACCACAAAACATTCCAAAGCTAATGGAACTACCATATAACATACATTCAGGGAAGAAAAAACACCTAAATAGCGGGAGAACAACAATCAAACATCTAACAGTAAGCAAGCAAAACTTAAATATAATCATGAAACAATGGACTATAAAGAACTAAAACAAACGGCAAAGGAAGGGGGGAGGGGGGGGAGAAAGAAAAACGGTTCTTGTAGCAGATGAAGTTCTTGTAGCATCACGCGCCAGCTTAAGTCTACTTGAATGATCTCTGAATCTCCCAACCTGAACAACCAGGCGACATCGGGGATGGGCAAAGGAAGGAGGGGCAGGATCAGTAAATGCCCTGTTCGATGTCGATGCCGTGCCCAATGGTCTCAGGGGGACCTCCTCTTGCTGTTGCTGTTGTAGTGGCAGAGAAGGTGTTCCTCTTGGCATCAGGAGTCCTCTGGTTTCCCCCAGAGCTGGTGTTCTCAGGGCCACAGGATGATACCTCTTGGGGGGGGCCTCCATTACATCATCCTTCTCCATGCCAGGGTGAGAGCTGCCAGTGTTGCTACCGCCAGGACTGACCATCCCTCAGCTGCCACCTGGGTAGGTTCAATCTTGGGTGTCTCGAGACCTGAGAGGTGTAAAGTTGTCCTCATCCTAAACTCCTAAACACTTCTAAGCAAACATACTTTTGTGATGGGAAAACCAGAAGTACAAAAAATACAAGCATTCACATGTAAGAGCAGACTCAAGTATACTGCAGAAGCTTGACAGAGAGTCCCAGTCTGTCAACACCTAACTTTCATTGAGTTACCACAGATTTCTCAATGAAAGACCTCTGGTCTTCAATGTTCATAATCTTTGTGTTTTCACCATCTAGCTACTGTTGCCCAAGGCCTCTGCTTCAAGTTACCCAATTAATCAAAGCTGAATCTGAATGTAATAACCCAACAGCAAAATATGCCACCTCAAGTTTTTAGAGGGAGTTTTAATGGGGAGTAATGCATCCAATATGAAATTCACCCTGTAGGTAATATTGCTGAAAGCCATGCAATATTATAACTGGTTCTTCTACAGGAAAGTTTTACGTTCCATTAAAGTGTGTGCCCACATTGTGCCCATAGTACTAACCTCACTTAAACAAAAAGTCTGACTTAAATAATGGGTAAATGAGAAAGGTTAAATAATGGGTAAATGAGAAAATGGGTAATGAGAAAGGTTGTTTTCTGCTGCTCCAGAGAAGCGGACCCGGAGCAATGGATCCAAACTACAAGAAAGAAGATTCCACCTAAACATTAGGAAGAACTTCCTGACAGTAAGAGCTGTTCGACACTGGAATTTGCTGCCAAGGAGTGTGGTGGAGTCTCCTTCTTTGGAGGTCTTTAAGCAGAGGCTTGACAACCATATGTCAGGAGTGCTCTGATGGTGTTTCCTGCTTGGCAGGGGGTTGGACTCGATGGCCCTTGTGGTTCTATTCCAACTCTATGATTCTATGATTCTAAACATATCTGCATAGTATGCTCCACTTACTTTCACCACCCACTTTGCCTGTAGAATACCATAATCTGAGAAAAATCACAGACTATTAATTTATGAATGTATTTACTGGTAAATTTTGGCTCAAAGAAAAGAAAAGAAAAGAAAAGATGCTGTTATTTTCCATATCTACCACCCCTCCTCCTGCCTTTATTTCATCTGATGGGAAGAAACAGCAAATTTCAGCAGATAATATACGCAAGTGAAAAACAGTGGTTTTGCTAGTAGAACAAGTTTGATGTTCATGAAGAAGAAAGTAGAGTTCCCACCTTTGCTCTGGCAAAATACAGGATGGGGGGGGGCAATTTTGACATAGTCCCCCCCATTCTGAAATGACTTAGAGCAATCCATTGCACTCCATTGAAGCCTAACCAGATGTCCCTTCTGGAACTGGTCACACATGCACACACACACGCCTGCACATGAATTTGTGAATTTGTCTGTGTTTTGCTACTCAGAGCTGAAATGCATGACCTTCCACACACATGCAGTACAGTACAGCGATACGGGCAGGCTAGGGCAAAAAATAAATAAATGGGGGGCATATTCTGATGAGGGGATGAGCTTTGTTCCACATATTACATTTCTGAAAGAGAGAGAAAGTATGGGGGGGGGGGAGAGAGAGCAAGCCCCAAGTCATCTAGCCACAAATACAATCTATAATTTAACCATTTAAAACATTAGCTGCAAAAACATTAAAGCACAAAAAACCACACAAAATAACTCCACACCAGCAGTAGCAGTGGTTCCAAATTGATCAAGAAAACAAACCAAAGATGAAGGCGGGGGTGGGGAAGGGAGAACCGCTGACCTGCAGGCCAAACTTGGCTCTCCCCCTCTTCCTGTTCATTCGTAGAGGCTTATTTTGGCCAAGTCATGCCCGCCTATCCTATATGATACATGGCTTCAGGCGGGGCAGCATCTCAACACGGCAGGCCCTGCATGAGCTTCCCAGGCCCTGAGGATCAGTAGTGGTGTGGCATCTGCAAAGCCCCAGGCACAGTGCTGCATCTTTGCCTGGACACTTTGATGTCAAACTACCTGGTAGGGTTGCCATATGTTCTCCTTTTCCAGGATATGTCCTCTTTTTCATGATGAGAGTCATCATAGAGATCGCCAAATGTGTCCTCTTTTTTTGCTCTTCCAAATATGGCAACCCTGCGACCTGGACAGCAATAGGTCACCTGATGCCATCGCTCCACCTACCTGCTATGCTTTGCTCATGGAGGCAGGGGGATAAGAATCCAGCCCAGCTGCTGGATCTAGTTCCTCACTCCACTCTAAAAGCAAATTTTCCCACCTTCCAGTAAATTGTTCAAGAAGGGGCAAGGCAGGTCTCCCTCAGTCTGCTTTCTGAATGGGGCAGGGGCATTCAAGTGTGTGCATGTATATTCATTCAGAAGAATGTCAAGGCATTCACTCCCCACCGACAGAGGAAGTGGAACCCTGAAGAAGGACAACAACTTTTTCACAAGGTCTTCCCAAAAAATGTGAACAGGGACAAGATGTGGGCTGTGTTTTTTTTTCAGGAACTGAGGCCAAAATATATGGACTGTTCTTGGGCAGTTTATTCATTGCTCCTGTCTCCTCTTGACAGGGTGAAAAGACAGACATCAGGAGCACTGGGAAATGTGATTTTCCCTGTGCGACTTACTTGGATTAGGATCCCATCTCTCCTTTCACATGACCTGCACTCAACACATTATAGAAGGGCAAAGGGAGAGATACCACAAAATTGTCCACCAATCTTAGTGGAGCAAAGCAAGGAGAGTGAGAGAGAGAAAGGAAGATAGCAATGCATAATAGGAAGCCTCATGGTGTTTGAAGAACTGATTTCAGGCAGCAGGCAAATTGGGTTGTCCATCAGAGGTCCACCCGTTTTGATTTACTCTTTTGTGTAACACAAAAACCATGGGGATATGTTATTCAGGGTCATTCAGACAGCAGGTCAGCAGAAGGAAATAATAGCAGAGATTACGATAAAAAAGGAAGGACATAGCAAACACAGCCAATACTTTCTTTCCTTTGTTTATTCCCTATTTATCAATGTCAAAAAGAGGTTATTTCATTTAAACTTATTTGTTCTTTTAAAAGCATATTTGTGGAGGGAAAATATCAATGATAATGGCGTTATTTGTCTTGTCAGAGATAATTCAACAGATGATGACTCATGTTTAATAATGTGAAATGGTTGTTATAATTTTAACTTGAAAAAATGTTATTATACATGTAACTTTAGAGGGTACCTTGAAAAAACAAGTGAGCACATGGAGAACAGGTGAGGTAGTCCCTGCACATTTAACAAGAATGCAAGCACTCGCAGTGTTCCACAGCTGAATCCAAGGCTTCTCCCATCTTCCCGAGGTTCCAGTCCCTTTGGCACAGCTGAGACACCCACATTTCTCCTGCGGCTGGAGATGAGCAAAGGTTTACTGTGAGACCAACTCCTGCAAGTGTCAGATTGGAGTGACAATATGCAGCCAGCGATGTGGGGCAGGCAGGCAGGATCCCAGCAAGGCTTTGACTGAGGCTTTGCAGGCATGTTGCTTAGCCTGGCGTCTCCGTATCTGTGGCCTCCTCACAGAGAAAGGGCTATTCCTCTTTGACTCAGCACATTGAGTCTTTCATCCTAAAGGTTTTTGTAAAAATAAACTTGGGTTATCTTGTATGGAGCATTATGAAGCCTTAATTAAATTTTATGAAGAATTTTGGCACCCTGACGGGGAAAGGCATGATAGGCAGAAGTGCTAAGAACAGGGAGAATGAGAAGAGTCAAAGAAGGAAATGAACTGGGAGCTTGCTGAGAAAAAGAGCTCTTTTTTAATTGGGTTTTATAAACAAGAATAATGTTATACAAATAAGTATACCAAGTTTTCTCATGTCGTTTGTATATCACAAAAATAGCATAATAAATGTGGAAAAATATCTACAACTTATGTTTCATTATTAGTGGTCAATGTATAAGTTCTTGGTTCATGAATTGATTTAAACAAGTAGGAAAAAGGAGAAAGGGGGGCAGAGGGGGGAATAGTGAATGGGGTGGGGTTGGGTGGTTATGCTTCTATTATTCTACTGGGGGGGGGGTTGTGTCAGCGTTACTTGTATGGGTTCTCTTACAATTCACTCGTTTCATCTGACGGCTGAGTTAGAGGGCCCTTCCATTTTGGTAAGCCCACCTGCTGGCTGCAGGACCAGGAACATAAGGAGAGCCTCCTGGATGAGGCCAATGGCCTATCTAGCCCAGCATCCTGTTCTCACAGTGGCCAGCCAGATGTTTCAACAGGGAACCGCCAAGCCCCCTCTCCTCCTGTGGTTTTCAGCAACTGCCATTCAGAAGCATTGCTGCCTCCTAGCATGGACTGATCCCTCTTCTCCATTAATTTGTCCAATCCTCTTATAAAGCCATCTGAATTGGTGGCCATCACCGCCTCTTGTGGCAGTGAGTTCCATAGTTTTAACTTTGCACTGCTGCAGTTTAACTATGCCCACCACGCGCCTGTTGCCCTTGTGGGGTTGCATGGAGGTGAATGTGCCTGAGAATGGTTGCCTGTCCCTGCAGCAGAGTCTACATAGGCTTGAATAATAGAAATTTAAAAATGGGCTTCCCTTCATAGGATGCAATAATAATTTTGCAATGCACTGAGATGAGCAGTTGGGGGTGGGGGGTGGAGAGAGAAATAATAAAACAGGTTGCTAGTTTTGTGAATTTAAATCAGCTACTTAGTTTGCCATACACAATAAATACTTCCAAAGACATGAATTTATTTATGGTATCACAGGCTTCTTTGACTGTTCACTAAGGGAACATTTATTGTCAAAACCAGGAAAGTATATAATCAGGGCTCTGAATGACAAAACACACACAGACTGTGAAACTCAAAATGGATTAGTTTCCCTTACTGGATGCTTATAATAACTCACAGTAACGAATGTGGATTGACTCTGACTGCACTCAGTATTTTCATTCCTTTTACAGGCACTGATGTACCTCCCAAGTAATATCGGTACAGTGGTGCCTCGCAAGACGAAATTAATTTGTTCCGCGAGTTTTTTCGTCTAGCGAATTTTTCGTCTTGCGAAGCACGAAATCCCATAGGAATGCATTGAAATTCAATGAATGCGTTCCTATGGTCAAAAAAAAGTCCAAACAAAGCCAAATTTGGTACAACAAGAGTTTATTAAGTGCTCTTTAAAGTCACACATACTGTAAAGAGCATTTCAAAAATTGAAGGAACAATAAATTAAGTTTCTAAACATGACAGAAAAACATTTAAAAATCAACAAAGTGTACAGTACATTTTCTAAGACTCTGGGGGGCAACTCAAAGAAGGTTCCTCTTCCACTCTTTGCTTCTTGCTGAAGAACCCCCTCCCCAACTGTTCCCCCAGCCGCCCACCACACAGAAATTCAAATCCAGAATTTTTTTTAAAAAACAGCAGAGTGGCCCAATGGTCACAGAAAATCATAAAAATGCAGGAAAAAAACCACACAAGCTTCCAGATTCTTGCAAACCCCTCCTCAACTGTTCCCCCAGCCACCCACCACACAGAAATTCAAATCCAGAATTTTTTTAAAAAAACAGCAGAGTGGCCCAATGGTCACAGAAAATCATAAAAATGCAGGAAAAACCACACAAGCTTCCAGATTCTTGCAAACCCCTCCCCAACACCAAGTCCTTGAATTCCAAACAACCCAACCCAAAATCCAACCCCCCCCAAAAAAGTTTTAAAAGTTTAAAAGAAATTTTGGAAAAGCTTCAAAAACCACCAAAGTCTTCAAAAACTTCAAAAAAGGCTACCACACCGCGTTCTATGAGTTGCTCCCACATCTATGGTCCTCCACATCTTGCTGTTCCATAGCAAGGCAGGATCTGGGCAGGATCACTAGTTGTATCTGCTGGAAAATCCCCCAGAGCATTCAGGAATCCGTTGGAGTTCATAAGTCTCCAACGACAGACCACCCTGACAGGTCTCCCGTCCCCACAGGGGAAAGTTGGTACTGTTAGCCCAAACGTCAACTGGAAGTGGTCTGTCCATGACAATGGGGTCACCGAAACCCTCCCTATTTCCAGACCATTAACCTCAACACCAAAGCAAAAATCAGATTGAGGGTATGCCCCCTACTGTGGGTCAGGTTGGTGACCAAGTGAGACAATGTCACTGGTGAATCCTGCAAATCTTGTTGCTATATTGTTATTTTAAAACCCAGCAATGCAAAGATGTATTTGCTTATTCACACAAATTCACCCCGACCCCCTTTCCCACACATAAATCCTGCTACTTTATCTCCCTAGGAGAATCACTCTCCAACCAGCGTAAGACTTCATTGGCAACTAATGCCCTTTAAAAAGAGAAGTTACTTGCATGAGCATCAGGATGAACTAATGGAGCACTTTGAAAGTAGGCAGAAGGTAAAGCCGTTACTCTTGGTGCTTTCTTAGCAATTCTTTTACAATTCCTAATCTGACACTGGGGTGATGATGGTGGTAGCAAATATGGATTAATGCTTCATAATTAAAGAATCTTTTCAGAGATGTTTCCTAGAAAAAAGATCTTTCCTCTTTTCTGAAAGGAAATAAGAAAAGTCTATTCAAACTGTATTATCGAATAAATGAACCTCCTGAAATGTGGATTAAACCCAACATGCATTTGAAAGCCCACAGAAGAAATTGGGGGATGTTTAAAATGACTGTAGTGCATAGTTCTGTGGAGAAAGTGATCATCTGAGCATTGTCAAGTGGCAAGTATAAGAATCACCTGCCACCTCTCTAGGGCTTTTAAGCAAAATAAGTATTTGGAGGAGGAAAGGGCAGGTGCAGGAATGTAACATGTGGGGTGGGGAGGGGGATGAATGGAGAGGAGCTCAGAAGTAAAGCACGTCCTTTGCACGTTCAAGGTGGTGGGTCTGATCTTCTGCATGGTCAGCTGGGTCAGGTGATGGGAAAGACCAGTCAGAGCAGGCAATACTGGGCTAATGGCAGTGATGTAGCAAGGCAGTTTCAAATCCTGGTCTTAATGGACTTATCAACCCCAACCCACCTGTGTATCTAGATGATTAATCAACTAAAAATTCCTGAATACATGAACAACACCCTCATAGAAAATATATATTTATCATACACAATAGACCCCTCTCTCTACCTCTCAAGAGAGATTAATCATTCTGTGAAGGTTTCTTCTTTTTAATAGAGCTTGCCAAGGTAACCAGTTTTGAGTTAACACATGAGTGGGATCTTTGAGGAAATTTACATTTTGATGTGCCCTGCCATCTGGCATTTTTAAAAAATTCATTGACCTAGTCATGCTTTTGCCTTCGGCATGACGTGTCACATTTTAAATAATTTACATCACATGCAAAAGAGCCAATACATAATCATCACATAGGAGGAATAGGAACCAGTAGCCAACAGTTGCAGGGTGAATGTCAGGTGGGCTAAAGCTCAGAATGCGCTCCGGCTTGCAAGAGAGGTAAAAAATAATAATGAAGGTTTCTTTGGCTATATGCAAAGCAAGAGGAAGAACAAGCAAGTGGTAGATCCGCTGCCTGTAGAAGATGGAGAAATGCTACTGGGGGCAGAGGGAGGCAGAAATGCTCAAAACCTACTTTGCCTCTGTCTTTACTCAAAAGGAAAGTGATGCCCACCCTGGAGATAAGAGAATAAATGATGGAAGGAAGAAGCTGCAGCCCAAGATTGGAAAAGAGGTAGAAAGGGAACACTTAGCTAATTTAAATGAATTCAAATCACCAGGGCCTGATGAGCTGCATCCAAGGGATGTTATCTGGGAACCTCAGTCTAATCTTTGAGAATTCTTAGGGAACAGGTGAGGTCCCTGCAGACTGGAGACAGGCAAATCTCTCCATTTTCAAAGGGGGGGGGAGAGAGCAAAATATGCACAAGGAGGGTGAGTTTGGTCAGAATTGAGTCTACACTTCCAGAGTTAAGGCTAAATACAGTACATTACTGCTGGTAAATGAGCCACCAGAGGACTGTGGAAATTTCTGTCCCAGGCTTTTTAGGTTCATCTCCCCATGTACTATCTGAAACCAAAGGGACTCATTGGTTGCCAGATGTGAAATATATTGGCATTATTTCCAGCTCTCCTTCCCCATTACAATGCAATTACAAAGACACAGAAAGAAAAGAGATGAATAGGTGATTTATCTTTGGCAGTTGATAAAGCAAACTAAATAAATGCACAAATCACAGGCTCATAAATGGTGGGATGTCATGCTAGAGAAAATTCATATTGATCTTCCCTTTAATAAACCAACTGTTTCCTATCAGCAGAAAATATTTTATCCGGCAGAAAGATTATGATGGGGAGGGGGTGGGGAGAGAGCGCGCTCTGTCATAGATTAGTTAGTACAGTACTGGAGACAGAAAAAATCCTAAACAAAATCAATAAAGTAGGGTTTCCGGCTGTGGCTGTGGGACTTGACTTGCCACACATCACTTTAAGATTATGTGGAAATGTATGAGTTCTCAAGGTATAATAAAATCCTGCAAACAAGGCTTCATTTTATCAAAAAGCTGCCTGGTTCGGAACGTGGTAATGCTACGACTTCCTTTGCCATGTCAAAATGCCCTTTCAGCTATGCCTTCCACACTAGACCAGCAGCTGATGGTAGGTTTTAGGGACAAACAAATTTCAATTTCTCTCAGTTTTAAATTTCTCCAATCTTTATTTCAGTTTGTCCCATTTCTGCATCAACTTGGTTTTTTTTGTTAGATATACAGAAATCTTATGCATTTTCACGCACATTTCTCTGAATGTATGCATTTGTGTAAGCAATTTTCCGAATAAATAAACAAATCTGCTTCACAGGAAACTCTGGGAACAAATCTGGGAACTGTTCTCCAATTGGAGAACAGCCTTTACCAAAGGTGTCCTGGGCTTTGAAGACACTCGAACTCAGGATGCAAGGGAGAAACGCGCTAAGAGGAAGGCATGCTTGGCAAATCCACACTGTGATCAACTCCCGCCCAGAAACCAATGTTCCCAATGTTATGAAAAAATCAGGGTGCGAGGCTGCTCAGCCACCCAGCTCATCGGGCTAAGCCCATGGGTCCCTGCAGAACAAAGAAGGAGTCCAGCCACCAACCAGAGCAAAAAGCTGTAGATCAAAGTTTATTGTGCAACAGGTTCAAAGAGGAATTGAACCCCGAGAACGGGGTGACAAGGAATTTTAAAAGTTCCTATCTTATCCCAGCATACAGTTCGCAAATGGCAGATTTCATAGAATCATAGAATCATAGAGTTGGAAGAGACCACAAGGGCCATCGAGTCCAACCCCCTGCCAAGCAGGAAACACCATCAGAGCACTCCTGACATATGGTTGTCAAGCCTCTGCTTAAAGACCTCCAAAGAAGGAGACACCACCACACTCCTTGGCAGCAAATTCCACTGTCCAACAGCTCTTACTGTCAGAAAGTTAGCATTCACTGTATGCATTTCACACCTTGTTCTTGACAAATGTGACCCTGAGAGCTGCATGAGAGTCTGACCAAAAAAGTTCAATATTCAACTTTGCATGCCTTAGAAGTGTTTCCATTTAAACGAAACAAATGATGGGAGGATTCCATCCCCACAATCATTTGATCGAAGAAGACATGTAAAGAGCATCCCTCAAAGTCCCCAGACAGCCACACACGGGTCCTCCTGAAGTACACAATATAAAAACCAGTACATCAAGAAGACAGGGAAACAGGGAATTAGAATTTGCTTCAGTTTTGCTTGAATAAAGAGCCTGGGGCAGGAGACTCCTCCCTCCCCCTCTGTTGTCACCAGGAGAGTGTCATTTGAGGTTGATCAGACTGAGGTATTTCCATGACAAAATGTTACATGGAGAGATGAGGGGGCGATCCTGTCTAGGAGCCCTTCCCAAGACCCCAACTCTAGGATTGGCGGTGCAGGTGGAGGTCAGAGGAGCCTTGCAGGTTTCTATGATTCTCTGCTGGGATAAAGGAAGGCTGTCTTGTCCTGACCATGACCACAAGTGATGGGGCTACCTGAGCATGGCATAGTCAAACCAGGTTTCAGGATCTGGGACAGCTCTAGCAACTGAACAACTGAGTTTTTTTAAATCTGTTTTGGGCTTGGCTACCCCTCCCAAGGCAGAGGATTACCCTTACTGAAGATGGAAGAGTCTTGATGGAGTCGTCCTCTAGCCCAGAGCCCAGCACTCCTCAGCAGTTACAGTGTTCAATTAAGACCCCAGAGACCAGGGTTTTAGTCCCCACTCAGCCACAAAGCTCACTAGGTGGCCTTGGGCCAGTTGCTGCCTTTCAGCCTAACCCAACTCACAGGGTTGTTGCGAGGATGGGTAGAGGGAGAACCATGAACACTGTCTTGAGCTCCTCAGAGTAAAAAAATGGGCTACAAATTCAAAATGCTACTAAGAAATCATCTTGATACCATTAACTTCTCTCAGTCTTGTGGCTACTCCTCTTCTTCATTGGTGGTATGAGTCTGAGAGCTTCCCCTGCTGGAAGGTAAACTTACCTTCCAATTTTGATATTGGGCGATGGGACCTCTTTCTTTTCTACCTGCACTGCTGCAGCTTGCAGTGTTTGCTAGCTCACCCCAAATTTCAGGTTTTTTGCTCAGAGGTAGGATGCTATGTCCTGCCAGATGTTGTAGGACTGCCCTTGCCATCCTTCATGGACATTGGCTGTGCTGGCTGGGGCTGAGAAAGTCCAGCAACGTTTGGAGGGCCACTGGTTCCCCATCTTTGACCTAGTCATTTTGTCCCCATCAGGGTTACACCCAACAGCACTGTTTGCTGCGTCTTGACTCACACACCAACATAGCTATGTAGATCTACAAATGTTCACTTATGAGGGAGGGGTAAATATTTTCAGGCTGAGCAGAGAATCTGTGAGGCTTCATGATAATCTGGAAACTATTTCTGAGGAAGTATGTGTGGCGTTTGCCCACTCATTATGGAGATGTCGTACTGGGGGAGGGAGAGAAAGGGTTAATAGGCTGACCAATAAGAAAGCCCAGGGGTGGAGCCAAACTGTGTTTAAGGCTCAACACAGGGGCTTTGGCAGTTAGGTGGGTTGTTTTCTTGTAGGTGGGAGGCACAGGAGTCAGAGTGAGTTAGAGACAGAGGGGAGACAGAGAGAGGGAATCGGATTACAGTGTTTCAAAGTATTTAAAGCTTGTTTGCGTTCACAATAAACTGGAATCTTTGTTAATACGTTACAACCTGACTGCGTCTGAATATATTACCGGGAAACCTGGTTGATGGCAGTGGAAGAGATAAGCTGTGGTGGTGCAGGGTCAATAGTGTTAGGATTTTTATCTCACCAGTTGCTCAGCAAGTAGCACTATGGTTGTTTATATCATGTGAGTGTCTGAGAGCATGAGACAGGAAGTCTCAGTACTGTGAGAAGTTACTTTCACTTCTGATTGTGAGTTGTTGTTCTGTACTGCTGCTGGGAGAGAGCAGATATGCTGATGGAGTCTCTGTATATAGACTGTGAAATAAAGTAGTTTATAGCTACTGATTGTCTCTTTCTTCTGCAATGAGATGCCAGAAGACGAGCGTGCTCCTCTCTGGAGGGAGGGGTCACTTATCACTGGTCTCTCTGGACTGAGGGAGATTTAGAGCCAGAGAGTGACCACTGGAGAGACGCCCGGTGTCTTGGGAAGGTGGCGGCGTTTTTCCAACAAATAGTCCGTGGAATGACTGGGGGCCCTGTGCGAACGCCACAGTATGTAACCCACAAGGTGTTTTTTTCTTTTCTTTTGAAGGTCAAATGCCTTAGCTGTCAACCTTGTTCATGTCTAGCAACTGATTTTAAGTACCCAGTTTCAGGTTATTTGAAGAATTCAGAGAACTATTAACAGAGGAGATTGACTGTACAGTGCAGTTCAGGATAGTAAGATTTGGAGTTTCATTCAAACTTTATCAGAAGAGTCCATTTTTGATTATGTTGATTATCAAAGTTCACCAGAAATATTCCCAAAATGCAGCCAACCTCAATCTTTCATTCCAAATGTGTGTGTGTGTTCGTGGAGAGAGAGAGAGAGAGAGAGAAAGAGAATACCACCCCTCACCCCTGATGTTGGTTGGTGTACAACAAAAAAATTACAAAAAGTGTAACTCCTATAAACATAACTTAGAATTATTATAAAATTGACTGCCTCACCTTCCTAAGTTTAAACCACTGAATAGACCTGTTGGTATAAAAAGGTTTCCATGAGACATCCGACAGTAGCCAGGATGCCTGCTAAATCCCTGTGGGAAGAGCATTCCACAGTGTGGAGCTGAGGACACCAGGGCCACCTCCATACTGTACATTGAAGGCACTAGGATACCACTTTAAATAGCCCTGACTTCACCCAAGGAATGCTGGGAGCTGTAGTTTGTTAAGGGTGCTGAGGGCTGTTAGGAGGCTCCTATTCTCATGGGACTTAATTTCAGGGTTGTGGGTTAGAGCCCCATGTTGGGCAGAAAATTCTTGCATTGCAGGGGGTTGAACTAGATTACCCTTGTGGTCCCTTTCAACTCTACAATTCTATGATTCTAAGCTACAATCCCCAGAGTGGTTTAACAATCAATCCATAGCCATAGGGAACTCTGGGAATTGTAGCTCTGGGAGGAGAACAGGGACCTCCTAACCACTATCAGCACCCTTAACAAACTATGACTCCCATATTTCACCAGGATTTACTTAAGAACATAAAAGCCCCATGGGGAGTCAGTCCCTAGGAGAGGCCAGAGACTGAACCAAGGACTTTCTGCATTCAAACCATATATTCCAGCATTGAGATTCTGCCTTCTGTCTCCAACCTTGTCTTTTAAAACAGACATATCTGTAAATTCATAGACGAAAGGGTAGTGGACCTCAGGAGTAGGTACTGAACAAGATGTTCCAGGTCTCTCTGTCTCCCCCTTGGATTCTGCCTTGACCACAACCCCTCTGGCCAAGGCTCAGCCCTCCTCAATCCTGTTCTCTCCCCTCCTTGAGTGCTTTGGCTTGGCTGGGGTGTGTTATTGAACAGGGAGAATGTAATGCCTCTCACTAGCAGGAATGAAGGTTCTGGGTGTGTTGAAACCTCTTACTTTTGTTCGACTGGAATGTCACCTGGTGTACAAAGGTAAGAATCACATTCCTTAGTCTGGTCACTTTGCCCACCGCCTGCCCAAGGGCAACGCAGGCCTAAGGTGGGAGAGATTCCCCACCTCTGTCATGCTGCATTTTGCTTCCAAAGTGTTGCAATTGTACAGCATCTTAATATACAGGATAGCCCATTTAAAGGACTTGCATTCTTTTTATTTCTTTTGCCCTATGCTGACTTTAATTGTCTCCATCTTTCTTTGCAGCCCATAGATGAAAGAAAATGTTTATCTTAGCAATGGGGAAAAGGGTGAGTTTAGTGATAAAAGACTAAGGTGACCATTTCATGATATAAGAAAAGGTTTTTTTCTAAAATTGAGAGAGAAATCCATCTTACTTTTTTCTTATGAATTCTATTTGCAAGCTGCAGTTGCCAAAAAAACAAAAAAACAAAACAAAACAAAAAAGCAACCACAAAGAAATTTATCCTGCGCAAATCACATTAAAATAGATGGGGACACAATCACCAATCTTTTTTCTTTCCTAATTATCACATCTCACCACCAACAAGACTGGCATATTTACAAGGCTTGAAGATGGCCTCTAAAAAATTCATTATATTCTTGATGACCACTTCCACACTCTAAACTAATCTGTAGCACCATCCAAGCCTATTGAAATGCCGTGCTTTATGGTGTGTAGAAAATAATCTATCGCTGCACCTCTAGACTGCGTTGTAATGATGGAAGTGTCATCTTGTAGTAGCAGCAGTCCATGAGCCACGGAACATGCAAAAAGTATATTATGACAAAAGACATCATTGTTAAGTTTATTTTCTCATATTCTAGCTATTCTAGCTGGCATTGCAAGTTTGTGAGGTGTGGGTACCAAATGATATGTGATTATTAGTGGGGTTTCACAGAACTCATCAGCTCTGAAATCAATTGTATTATTCTGGTGCAGCTTATGTTCATTTTGACAGGGCTTTTGTAAAAGAAAGTCCTAACGCACAGGGTCCTCATAGGTCAAAACTGTCTTTCTGCTGCTGTCCTTCATGCCTGTAACACTCTCCTGAAGCACCAGAGAGTCTCTCCCTCTCCCTTTTGTGAGTCCTCTCTAAATCTTCATTCCTACTTTAGGAAGACCTAAGGAAAGAGATGAAGCCAGGGCATCTGTTTTGCATGCATCCCAGGCATTTCTCAGTAGGTCTAAGGCCACATTCCCTTAAAGAATTCTGGGAGCTTTAGTTTGTTGAGGGTGCTGAGAGCTCCCCTCAGAGCTACAATTCTAAGTGATATATCCTGCTTGACAGGAAACTCAGGGGACTTCCGGGGAGGTGCCTTTGGTAATGGCGGAATTCTTCTGACCGGGAGGAATTTGCTCCGTGGGAATCTGGGTCTGGCCGCCACGGCGAAGGCGGAGACCCGTAAAAATCGCAGGCGGGGGAAGCCTGTGAGTGTGGGATTCGGCAGGCACCTTTTGCGCCTCCCCTACACACGGGGAAACCCGGTTTCGGGGATCCGGAGCGACGTTGGGTGAGCGGCGCGGTGCTTCGAATCGTCTGCTTCTTCCACGGAGCGAAGCCGCATAGCTGTTGTTGGAGAGCGCTGACTTTTTCCTGTGGACAATTAGACTCTAAAGTAATTACCCATGAGTAGAGCTGGAGCGGGAGAATTGGATGCTTAAACGTTTAATTTGGTATCGTAACGGGGAGGCTCAAAACAGGAAGTCCGCCTTCCCCTTTTGTAAATAGACTGAGGCAATAAGGTTGCAAGCTGAAGTCTTGGAAAGCCTTTTACAAAAGACTAAATTTCCATTGGTAAAGAGCATTAAATCCCCCCCTTGGAGGCAGGAGAAGGGGGGGAGTCGTGGACTGAGTATGCCTGCAGGAGAGAACGAAGAGAGTTAAAATACCGCCCCTCTGACCCTGGGAACGGGCTGCTAGCAAGACTGACGTCTTGTGGAATGTTCATTGACAGTTTTTAGAACGTTCATTGACAGCTAGCTAAACAAGAGAAATACATTGTTTCTACTGTCTCCAGCTGCTTTTAAAAAAAGGAGTAAAGTAACTGAAAGTAACTGAAAATTGAAACTAACTTTGGACTGTTTGAACTGTGCTTAAAAGAGGACACTATTGACTAATATAAATAGAAACTGTTTCCCCCTAGTGGAAGCCTTTGAAACTGGTTGTCTTACAAGAGCCGGGCTGGGGGAATTTCCAGATGCAAGATAAAATTTGTGAGACTCTGGGATTGACCTTGAATCTTTTGAGTGTTATGGCAAATGGAAAGGAAAAAATAGATCAGTTAACTGGGGAAAAACATTAAGGTCTGGGAGGACTTGGCAGCAATCCAGGAGAGGCTCAACACAAGGTCTCCCTGCCTCCTCGGCAGCTGCTTCTGCACCAGTACAATCCAAATCAAGAGGAATGTCAACAGAAGAGGCCTTAGCGGTTGCATTAACTAAGATAAATGAAAATAAAAAAAATCCTTCCAGTAGCACCTTAAAGACCAACTAAGTTAGTTCTTGGTATGAGCTTTCGTGTGCATGCACACTTCTTCAGATACACTGAAACAGAAGATAAATGATTCATTGGAACAGCTTAACAAGCAAGCAGATGCGACAAATGTGAAAGTGGATGCTGCAACTACTAAAATTGACTTAAATACAGAAAGTATAAATAATATGGGACAAAAAGTGAATACCAATACAGAGACCATCCAGAAATTGATACAGGAATCTACTTTGATACGGCAGACTGCGGAGGAGGCCAGGGAGAAAGCTGTCGCTGCGGAAAGTAAAGTAACACATCTGGAGAGAGAGAGAGTCCCAGCCCTGCAGAGGCAACTTGATGAGCATACGTTGACGCTTGCTATGATTGAACTGAAAGAAAAACAGACGAATTTGAGGATCAGAGCCTTACCTGAATTGGAGAAGGAAAGTTTGACAGACTTTCTCACACAGGAATTTGCTGACTTTTGGGACTTGGACTTGGATCAAGAAGAGTTTAGAATCGTGAGGGCCTTCTTTTTTTCCTTCTTTTTTAAAAATAATATTTATTAGTTTTCCAACAAATTGAACACAACACTACAAAAAAACCAAAAGAGAAAAAACATACAACAATACAATACAAAAAAACAACACTACAAAACACTAACATACAACTAACAAAACAAAAAACATTTAAAACACAGTCCAATTTCAATATCTTATCTTTCTTTCACTAATTTCCACGACCTCCTCACACCTCCCTTTTTGTATTCCACTTCTATTAATTGTTTCAGCAATTCCTTTCCATCTTCCTCTGTTTTCTATCCTATAATTGTCTTAACACATTCTAACCTTATTTTTCCCTTTAATACTCTATTAATCTATTTATACTTAATTCCTTATAACATTTCTACTAAAGCCATATAACTTCATTTCACCATTTTTCTAACATTCATTAATTTTACAGTATTTCTGTAAACTTTTTCCAGACTTCTTCCACCGACTCTTCTCCCTGGTCTCGGATTCTGCCAGTCATTTCTGCCATTCCATGTAGTCCATCAACTTCATCTGCCATTCTTCCCTGGTGGGTAAATCTTGTGTCTTCCAATATTTCGCAATGAGTATTCTTGCTGCTGTTGTTGCATACATAAAAAAAGTTCTATCCTTCTTTAACACCAATTGGCCAACCATGCCCAGGAGAAAGGCCTCTGGTTTCTTAAGGAAAGTATATTTAAATACCTTTTTCATTTCATTATAAATCATCTCCCAGAATGTCTTAATCCTTGGGCATGTCCACCAAAGGTGAAAGAATGTACCTTCAGTCTCATAACATTTCCAACATTTATTATCGGGCAAATGGTAAATTTTTTCAAGCTTAACTGGTGTCATGTACCACCTATAAATTGTTTTCATTAAATTTTCTCTTGGGGCATTACATGCCGTAAATTTCATACCTGTGGTCCATAACCGTTCCCAGTCAGCCATCATTATGTTATGTCCAACATCTTGTGCCCATTTAATCATAGCTGATTTCACCGTTTCATCCTGAGTGTTCCATTTCAACAGCAAGTTATACATTCTTGACAAATTCTTGGTTTTTGGATCTAACAATTCTGTTTCCAATTTTGATTTTTCCACCTGGAAACCAACTTTTTTGTCCAATTTGTATGCCTCCATTATTTGATAATAATGGACCCAATCTCGCACTTTATTTTTCAATTTTTCAAAGCTCTGCAAATTTATTCTGTCTCCATCTTGCACCATAGAATCGTGAGGGCCTTCAGACTTGGAAGAGGAGGAAAAAAGAGAAGAATAGAATAAGAGACTGTTTGATTACTCTTCGAACTAAAGAAGTAGATAGGTAGCCGTGTTGGTCTGCCATAGTCAAAATAAAAAAATTCCTTCCAGTAGCACCTTAAAGACCAACTAAGTTAGTTCTTGGTATGAGCTTTCGTGTGCATGCACACTTCTGAAGAAGTGTGCATGCACACGAAAGCTCATACCAAGAACTAACTTAGTTGGTCTTTAAGGTGCTACTGGAAGGAATTTTTTTATTCGAACTAAAGAAGAGAGAGATAGAATTTTGGGTTGGCACTACCAGAAAAATCTAGAAATACAAAAGTCAAGAGTGGAAATTTTTAAAGATGTCCCGAAATATCTTTTGGATCCTAGGCCTAACTTCAGAGATATCGTTGCCCTGCTGAGAAGGAATGAACTCAGGCTTGCTAGAGAGGTTAAAAGCAACAAAAAAGGCTTTTATGGGTATGTCCGTAGCAAAAGGAAGAACAAAGAAACAGTGGGGTCACTCAGAGGAGAAGATGGTGAAATGCAAACAGGGGACACAGAAAGGGCTGAACTCCTCAATGCCTTCTTTGCCTCAGTCTTCTCCGATAAAGAAAACAATGCCCGACCTGAAGAATTTGGAGCAAATGATTCAGCAAAGGAAACACAGCCCAGAATAACTAAGGAGATAGTACAAGAATACTTGGCTAGTTTAGATGTATTCAAGTCTCCAGGGCCAGATGAACTGCATCCAAGAGTATTAAAAGAACTGGCAGATGTGATCTCAGAACCACTGGCAGTCATCTTTGAGAATTCCTGAAGAACAGGCGAAGTCCCGGCAGACTGGAGGAGGGCAAATGTTGCCCCTATTTTCAAAAAGGGGGAAAGAGAGGACCCAACTAATTACCGCCCAGTCAGTCTGACATCAATAGCAGGGAAGATTCTGGAGCAGATCATTAAGCAAACAGTCTGTGAGCACCTAGAAAGGAATGCTGTGATCACAAATAGTCAGCATGGATTTCTGAAAAATAAGTCATGTCAGACTAACCTGATCTCGTTTTTTGACAGAATTACAAGCCTGGTAGATGAAGGGAACGCAGTGGATGTAGCCTACCTTGATTTCAGCAAGGCATTTGACAAGGTGCCCCATGATATTCTTGTAAAGAAGCTGGTAAAATGCGGTCTTGACTCTGCTACCACTCAGTGGATTTGTAACTGGCTGACTGACCGAACCCAAAGGGTGCTCATCAATGGTTCCTCTTCATCCTGGAGAAGAGTGACTAGTGGGGTGCCACAGGGTTCTGTCTTGGGCCCGGTCTTATTCAACATCTTTATCAACGACTTGGATGATGGACTCAAGGGCATCCTGATCAAATTTGCCGATGACACCAAACTGGGAGGGGTGGCTAACACTGCAGAAGGGACTTGGAGAAGAGCCAAGAGCATCAGACAGAAGATCACCAGATAGAGGACCAGAGCAAAGAGCTAGGAGATCACCAAATAAGGAAATATTGTACATATCAACATTATCCTTTGGATTGGATCTCCCAGTGAACGTGTCACCACCACCACCATCAGAAGAAGAACATGCATTAGGTTCAGTTGGAGGAACATCAGCGTAATTACATGATGGGGTTGCAGGTTTTAAGTTGGAATGTTAATGGACTGAACTCCCCAGAGAAAAGGCGAAGAGTCTTTCATTTATTGAAAAAAGAACATTTGGACTTGATTTGTTTACAAGAAACACATGTGATAAGGCTACATAGGAA
Organism: Podarcis bocagei; assembly: GCF_964188305.1. Classification (NCBI taxonomy): domain Eukaryota; kingdom Metazoa; phylum Chordata; class Lepidosauria; order Squamata; family Lacertidae; genus Podarcis; species Podarcis bocagei. Next base: position 1,438,449 of record NC_138139.1, read on the forward strand.
GATATTGAGCAATAAAAGACTGGGCCAAGAATTCATCTCATCAGACAAAGTCAAAAAAAGGGGAGTGGTCCTTTATGCAAAGGAGAGCCTATCAATGAAATTTATATTCAAAGATGATCAAGGAAGAGTTATTGCAATTGAAATTCAATCACAAGGAGAAAAATTCCTGATTGTAGGTATTTATGCACCAAATGAAGGAAAATCGGAGTTTTTTAAGAAACTACATGAGACTTTGTTGGACTATATGGACTATAATATGACCTTGATGGGAGATATGAATGGAGTGGTGTCTACAAACATGGACAAGGCACAGAGACAGGTAGCCACCAAAGATGGTAGACTACCAAAAACCTTTTTTGACATGACGGATAATATGGACTTAGTTGACATTTGGAGAATGAAGAATCCTCTGGGTAGAGAGGGAACTTTTTCTCTGAGGCTAAAATGACATGGACAAGAATTGACCAAATCTGGGTAACCAGGGGACTGGCTCCGAAGATTAGCAATGTGGAGATTTGTCCCAAAACTTGTTCTGACCATAATGCTGTGAAGATGGAAATGAAATTGACGCCAATGGGTTCCTTTAGATGGAGGATGAACGATACTCTGTTCAGAAACGAAGAGGTAACCAAGAAGGCCCAAAACACTCTAAGAGATTATTTTGAGATAAATATGAATACTACAGTGGAAAAAAGAGTAATCTGGGATGCAAGCAAAGCGGTCATGAGAGGATTTCTAATACAACAGAATGTAATTAAGAAGAGAACCCAGAATGAAAAAAAGGATAAAATCCTGGAGAAAATAAAGGAAGGAGAGAAGAAACAGAGAGCAAAACCAAAGTCACAGGAGATCCTGAAAGAGATAAAGTTATACCAAGTACAATATACGAAGCTGATGAATCAGGAAATAGAATGGAAGATTAAACAGATGAGGCAAAGGACATTTGAATCGGCAAATAAGTGTGGAAAATTGTTGGCCTGGCAAATGAAAAAAAGACAAAAACTCAATACTATTACGAATTTGGAAGTGGAAGGAAAGAATATACAGAACCCAGTGGAGATTAGGAAGTGCTTTCAGATGTATTTTAAACAACTTTATACACAGGAGAAGCAGAAAGAAATGGCCATTGATCGATTTCTGAAAATAAATGGATTACATAAAATCTCTCAGGAAAAACAGCTAATGTTGAACTACAAAATAACGGATCAGGAGGTGGAAGGGGCCATACAGAGTATGCAATTAGGTAAATCTCCAGGACCAAATGGTTTGACTTCAAAATATTACAGAGCTTTGAAAGAATGGTTAATACAACCATTGAAGGAAGTCTGTAATGAAATATTGGAAGGGAGAAAGGCACCAGAGTCGTGGAAGGAAGCTTACATTACACTTATATCGAAAACAGAAATTGAAAAGACACAGCTTAAGAACTACCGCCCCATATCGTTGCTGATTGAATCTAGAGAAAGCCAGATTTGGTGGGATGGAGCCCTGCTTGGATTGGAGAAGGAAAGTTAGATAGATCCTCCTATGCAGGGATGCTCTGGCCTTTGGGATCTGGATTTAGGTCAGGGGGAGAGTGGCGCTCTGAAATATCTTTTGGACTTTAGTTCTGACTATGGAGAATGGGCTGACCTGTCAAGAAGGAATAAAGACATTGTTAGGTTGGAGTTTCCCCGAGATCTACTCCTCAGTGCCAAAGGAAGGAAATTAAGAACAAGATCAGCAGAAGATAAAGTAAAGTGCATGTATAAATATGAAGAAGATCTGCAGAAGGGACATAGAAGAGAGTTAAGAGCCTCGGACAGAAGGTCACCAGGTTGATGGACTATATGGTATTGATAGAAAGGACTGACAGAATCCGAGACCAGGGAGAAGAGACGGTGGAAGAAGATTGGAAAAAAGTTTAAAGATTTATTTAGAGAAATATTGTAAAATTAATGAGTGATAGAAAAATGTTGGAATGAAATTATATGGCTTTAGTAGAAATGTTATAAAGAGTTAAGTATAAATAAGTTTTAGGGTTTTAATGGTAAGATAAGGTTAAAATAAATTAAGATAATTAAATGATAGAAAACAGTGAAAGATGGAAAGGATTTGCTGAAATAATTAATAACTAGAACACAAAAAGGGAGGTGTGAGGAGGTCAATGAAACAAGTTAATGAAAGATAAAGATATGGAAATAATGGATGTGTTTTTAACTGTTTTTGCTTTTGTTTTTGTTTTGATGTATTGTGTCTTTTGCTTTTTTATATGTATTGTAATGTATTGATTTGTACTGTTTATTTTTTCTTTTTCTTTTTTACCTTTTTCCTCTTTTCTTTCAATTCTTAAACTTTTAATAAATATTATTATTATTTTTTTAAAAAAGAGACTGAAGGTACATTCTTTCACCTTTGGTGTACATGCCCAAGGATTAAGACATTCTGGGAGATGATCTATAACGAAATGAAGAAGATATTTAAATACACTTTTTTGAAGAAACCAGAGGCCTTTCTCCTGGGCATGGTCGGCCAAATGGTGCCAAAGAAAAATGAAGTAATATGGCTTTAGTAGAAATGCTATAAGGAATTAAGTATAAATAGATTAATAGAGTATTAAAGGGAAAAATAAGGTTAGAGTGTTAAGATAATTATAGGATAGAAAACAGAGGAAGATGGAAAGGAATTGCTGAAACAATTAATAGAAGTGGAATACAAAAAGGGAGGTGTGAGGAGGTCGAGGAAATAAGTGAATGAAAGATAAGATATTGAAATTGTTTGATGTGTTTTAAATGGTTTTTGTTTTGTTTTGTTAGTTTTATGTGTTAGTGTTCTGTAGTGTTTTTGTATTATATTGTATTGGTTTTTTTGTTTTTCTTCTTCTTTTGTAGTGTTGTGTTTAAATTGTTGGAAAATTAATAAATATTATTTACAAAAAAAAAAGAAGGCAGGAAACTCAGGGAAGTGTAGCTCTTGAAGGGGAAAGGGGATTTCCTAACAAGCACCCTTAACAAACTACAGCTCCCAGGATTCTTTTGGGGAAGCCATGGCCATTCAAAGTGGTGTCATAGTGTGGATGTGGCCTAAGAGGAATGATCCTGGCCTGAAACTCTGAAGAGCTGCTGTCAGTCAGTGTAGGCAACACTGGACTAGATGGACCACTATCCCCACTTTTCCTTCAAGGAGCTCAAGGTGGTCACATGGTTCCCCTCCCCTTTGCTTAGTCCCCTCAAGAACTCGGCTGAGAGGCAGCTTCAGGGCCAAGCGTGGATCTCCCAGGTCCCAGACCTTCCTAGTATATGGTCACCTCAGTTTTCATGCAGTTGTGGAGCACAATGCTCAGGTACAGTGATGGATGTGATCAATTCTGAAACCAGTTACCCATGAATAAGGGCAATTATTGACAGGATAACTCATAGCTAAGAACAGGCCAGAAGCGATTCTTTTTTTAGTACTGCCATATGGCACTAATGAATTATATCAAGGAGTCTTTGAAGCACATATGATGTATACACAGCTTCCCCTCATCCTCCAGATTCAACACATCACAGGATCATGTTAAACAAATACGACAATCTTTCACATATTAACATGTCATAGAGATAGATAGATGATAGATAGATAGATATAGATGATCTAGAGATAGATAGGATTGCTTAAGAGATGGACCTCATGAGCCAATGACAAGGATCTCCTTGAGCAACCATTTCTTCAGAGGTGCTTGCCAAAAGGCAAACATTGCTCTGGACGGAATAATTGGCAAAGGCAAGACTTCAACAGGTAACAGATGTCCAGACGGAATGAACTTCCCTGGAGGATTTAGGGAAATATCTCTATCTATTCCATGTTTCAGAGAATGAGAGCCTGTGAGTGGGCCATTTTGATGGTATTAAGGGGAAATACAAGCTCTTACCCTTTGCCTTGCTCTTTCCAGGCCCAGGTTTGCACTCTAAAGCTCTGCATTGGAGAATGCACAGGAACTTTCCCCAGAAATATCCACTATTTAAAGCTGAAGCACAACAAATGGCAATTCAGGTTTTTTATGTATTGCCATTTGCTCCGATTCAGTTTTAAACAGCGGGGTTTTGTGGGGGGGGGGGGACTCCAGAGCAAAAAAAAAAAGAGTGCTCAGACATGGAGCTTTAAACCACAGACTGCGCCTGGAAAGCATGGGGAAAATGTAGGTGTGGACAAGCCCTCACTTGCGGGACAGGGTGTGGCATCAGAGGGCTCCCCCAAAGATGAGGGCGGCCTCTCTTCTCTTACAACTCAACATAATGATCCTACCAGAAAGATATTGATAATGGCAGCATCTTTTGTCACCAGGTATCATGGATGTTGAATAATGAACCCCATTAATACCTACTCACTAGTCCTGGAATTCGTCTCGTAATGAAAACTGAAATGAAAACCAAGCAGGCACAGAGGTGTGCTAATGTATTTGAGTTCACACTGCTTAAAGTTAATTCAAAAACAGGTCTATGATTCAGTTGGTCAGCTTCTCTCCACAGCACTGTTCTGGCCATCACTGTCATGCTGAAGGCATACAGGTCTATCTTTTCCAACTCAGCTGACACTGGGGAAGCAATTTCCAGAATGATTTCATGCCAGCATGCTATTTTGTTAGAACACTAGAAAACTTCCCTCTGTGTGTTTTTGGAGGTGTTTTTGGAGAAAGGGGGCTGTTTTAAGCTATTCCATTTTACTCTTGCAGTGAATCATATCTATGAGAGCCCCTGTATGTCTGCGTCCAGATCTTCTCTTAAAAATCAAAGCAAGGAGGTAGGTATGTGTCTCATGGCACAAGTATTTTAATGTATTTTTAATTTTTGTTGGAAGCCGCACAGAGTGGCTGGGGAAACCCAGCCAGATGGGCGGGGTAAAAATACCGTATTTTTTGCTCTATTGAACACACCGGACCACAGGACGCACCTAGTTTTTAGAGGGGGAAATCAAGGAAAAAAATATTATTCCCCCCGAGCCCCAAATATCAACGGACAGGCTGCGCGCAGCCTGTCCGCTTCTCCCAGAGCTTCTTGGGGCTGCGGGGGAAGCCCGGGACCCCCCCAGCCCCAAAGAGCAAAGAAGCCAAGACAGCGAGCGGGATCCATAGCCGTGCAACCTCTCCAGCCAGGAGCTAAACCTCTCCAGCGTGGCTAAAGAAGAAGACAAGGCAGCGAGCGCGATCCATCCCGCTCACTGCCTTGGCTTCCTCTTTAGCCTTGAGCAGCATCTTTAGCCTTGTGCAATGGGATGGATCATGCCCGCTGTCCACCGGTGCTGGACTAGATGACTCCTGGGGTTCCCTTCCAACCCTGCAATTCTATGACCTTGGAAGTTGTTGGGGGTCTCCACCACTGGAGGCTTTTAAGCAGCGGTTGGGGGACCATCTGCCTGGCGTTCTTTAGCTGTGATTCCTACATTGTGAGGGGGCTGGGCTAGATGACCTTCGGGTGGCCCTCCCAACTCTATACAGTCCTACAATTCTGGGGCAGGAGATCCACAGACACTTCACACAATGCCCACTCCCAATTTTCATCGGAGAGACATGTGGCTTCACTGTCTAGGTAGGTACCCCCCTACCTGCCACACTTCCCCCACCCCACTTAAGTTGAGGGAATTCCTGCCCAGAGAAGCTCCCAGGTGAGGCAAGGGTTAAGATCTACCACTGGTGGATCGCGCTGAGGCACGCAAGGCTAAAGAGGAAGCCAGGGCAGCGAACGGGATGGATCGCGCTTGCTGCCCTGGCTTCCTCTTTAGCCTTGCGCAGCCTCCCACGGCTGGAGAGGTTGCGCAAGGCTTTTCTAGAGGAGGGAGAAGGGACTGACTGGCGGTGTTATATGGTCTTGGCGGCTGCCCCCAGTCGCCAGTCTAGCTGCCGCATTCTGGATTAGTTGTAGTTGTAGCCCCACGTAGAGCGCATTGCAGTAGTCCAAGCGGGAGATAACCAGAGCATGCACCACTCTGGCGAGACAGTCCGCAGGCAGATAGGGTCTCAGCCTACGTACCAGATGGAGCTGGTAAACAGCTGCCCTGGACACAGAATTGACCTGTGCCTCCATGGACAATAGTGAGTCCAAAATGACTCCCAGGCTGCGCACCTGGTCCTTCAGGGGCACAGTTACCCCATTTAGGACCAGGGAATCCTCCACACCTGCCCGCCTCCTGTCCCCCCAAAACAGTACTTCTGTCTTGTCAGGATTCAACCTCAATCTGTTAGCCGCCATCCATCCTCCAACCGCCTCCAGACACTCACGCAGGACCTTCACCGCCTTCACTGGTTCTGATTTAAAAGAGAGGTAGAGCTGGGTATCATCCGCATACTGATGAACACCCAGCCCAAACCTCCTGATGATCTCTCCCAGTGGCTGCATGTAAATGTTGAAAAGCATGGGGGAGAGGACAGAACCCTGAGGCACCCCACAAGTGAGAGCCCAGGGGTCTGAACACTCATCCCCCACCACCACTTTCTGAACACGGCCCAGGAGGAAGGAGCGGAACCACTGTATAACAGTGCCCCCAGCTCCCAGCCCCTCAAGACGGTCCAGAAGGATGCTATGGTCGATGGTATCAAACGCCGCTGAGAGATCCAGCAGAACTAGGAAACAGCTCTCACCTTTGTCCCTAGCCCGCCAGAGATCATCAACCAGTGCAACCAAGGCAGTTTCAGTCCCATGATGAGGCCTGAATCCCGACTGGAAGGGATCCAAATGGTCCGCTTCTTCCAGGCGTGCCTGGAGTTGTTCGGCAACCGCTCGCTCAATCACCTTGCCCAGGAATGGAAGATTTGAGACTGGGCGATAGTTGGCCATTGTGGCCGCATCTAAAGATGGTTTTTTAAGAAGCGGTTTAATAACCGCCTCTTTCAGCGAGTCTGGGAAGGCTCCCTCATGGAGGGAAGCATTCACCACCCCACGAAGCCCATCGCCCAGTCCTTTCCGGCTAGCTTTTACAAGCCAGGATGGGCAAGGATCCAGGAGACAGGTGGTTGGTTTCACTTGTCCAAGCAGCCTGTCCACATCCTCGGAGGTAACAGATTGGAATTGATCCCACTCAACTTTTAAGACGGAAAAAGTGCATCCTATGGTGTGAAAAGTACGATAATATATTATTTTATTATTATTATTATTATTATTATTATTATTATTATTATTATTATTATCTGAGCAGCCTGAATGAACATCAGAATTTGTGTCCCAACCACACACAAAGATTGTTCTCACCCCATTGGAACAACCCTAAGTTTGGAGAAGGAGGCAGAGTGGAAGGAACCAGCAGAAAGAAAAGTTAGAATTACTCAGATCCAGCTTTAGCAATGGTATAGGGCAATCAGGTCAGATTATATGTTGTTGTTGTTGTTGTTTAGTCGTTTAGTCGTGTCCGACTCTTCGTGACCCCCTGGACCAGAGCACACCAGGCACTTCTGTCTTCAGAAGACAGATTATATAGGAGCGCATATGAAATGACCTTATATCAATTAATCGATCCATCTAGCCTAGTGTCATCCACTCTGACTGGCAGCAGCTCTCCAGGTTCTTGGGTAGAGAAAGGGTTTCCCAGCAGCTGCTTCTTGGTTCATTTGTTGGTTTAACTGGAGCTGCCAGAAACTAAGCTTCTCCCAAACCCCTTTCCCTCCCTCCATTTGGTATAAGATTCCAAGCCCCTTGCAGGGACTTTCTCAGTTTGCTTGGGTGACCTGAAAGCTTCCATCTAAAAAGATATCATTGCACTAAGAGGTTGCATGTTCCTCTAAAGCAAGGGGGGAGAGGGGGGAGCCATAGGCCTCAGGGCCACATGGACCTCCGCAGGCCTTCTTCCCTGGTCCTCAGGCCACACACCCTCCCCAGACACACCTCCATTCCCCAGGTTGCTTCCCTCATGGCCCAGGCTTCACTTCTTCCTTGAGTGTTGCCTGGCTAGAACAAGTGCATGAAAGAAGGATCAGGTGTGTGTGTGTGTGTGTGTGTGAACCTGGTATGACAAAAATGTAAAATGTACATTCCTTGCTCTGCTTACTTTTGCATCTGGCTCCACCAACCGCTGGCATGTGGCCCCAGAAGTTTGCCCAGAAGAGAAGATGGCCCTCAGGCTGAAAATAGTCCATTGCCCCAATACATTGTTGTGGGCTGGGGAGACTCCATGGATGAAGGAGCTGGGCAAGGGAAAGAATGGCTCCTAACTATGGGCTGTTAGTATAAGAAAGGAAGCTGCTCTGTGCTAGGGGGCAAATGGGTGGGCCTCCCCCCCTTCAACCCTGGCTGGTAGTGAGAAAGATGGCAGCCAGCATGGTGCATTGGTTTACTTTCCCTGGCTGTTAGTCTCAACCCGGCCCTCTACTGGCTGGAGACATGCTAGGTTGATTATACCCAACAAATAGTTCTGCTTGAGATCTTCCTATTGTTTTTCTTGGTGTCATTTCTGGAGAATCCCTCTACTTTCCACTCAGCAATGGGCAAGACCTTGCACTGATTATTATTGCAACCTAAGATCCCATTTCCTGCTCTCGTGTTTGCTCTTGAGTCATTGATTTTCCTTCCTTCCTTCCTTCCTTCCTCACTCACTCACTCACTTATTCACTGCTGCTTTCTGATGCTCAGGGAGAATTGTTTCCACCATCTAGGTGGTGAATAATGAGCTACATGTGGAGAGTATTCACTGCTTGATGCCCAGAATTCCTGCTGGGCTCAGTCGTTTTCCCATTCACTGGTTAGACATAGAAAATCCAATGTTCCTTTCCTTTTAATGGGATTAATAGGACAACACTGAACTCAGCTCATTATTCAATTCCATTGCTGCCAAAAGTCACTCCTACGGATTTTTGGAGACAACAAACTCACCGAGATGAAACTATGTCAATGTGAACGTTTGAATATCGGAGCATTAATTAAAATGGAATGTGTTTCTTTTCTTGCTTAGTTAACACTTCTGCTGCACTGCTAGCACCTAAGGAGGATATGAGAGAGCTCAACGGAACAAAAGTAAATATATATATGTTATTATGGAGATATTGACTTTCTGATGGAAGTGCAGAGGATCTGTAGCAGAGTAAGTGGAAGGATGCCAACTTGCCTTCCCTTGCTATCTTTTCCTTTCCATTCCAAAAAAAGTTTTCCAATCCAATGAAAGTTAGAATTCTGCGTGAGTTGGGGGGGGGTGTAACAGAGTAAAACAGGGTGATTTGGGGTCTCTCTTCCTTCTTGGGTCAAAGCATAATGTCAATAACCAACTTCTAGTTAGATCGGCCCACTCCTCCCCCTCAAAAAACTCATGTTGCTCTACTGCTTCTGAATTTCTGAAACTAATAGGGCTTTATTTTCCCATATTTCTATATTTCTCTAGGCCCATCAGCTTTGGAAGAAGCATAGGAGCAAAATAAAATATTTGAGGGGCTGAGCCCCCCAAAGTTGATGGGCATCACCTGGCTGTGAGTTCTGAAGGCCACTCCTTGCAAGGCCCTTTCCACCTGGCTTAGGGGGCGGGGCCCAGACTCAACAGCTCTACCAAAGAGACTCCTGGGAGACTGGAGGGACGTTACCTGGCTGTGAGTGCTGAAGAGCCCAGACTCACTGGAACAAACTCTGGGGTTGGGGTAAATGTAAAAATGTAAAAAATGCTTTAAAATGCTTTAATTTTAAATTTTGGTTTTATGGTTTGGTTTTTGCTCTGTTGGGGGTGGGATAAACATTTAATTGGGGCTGGGAATTAGTTTAATTTTTGCATAACTGTGATTTATTTTTTATTTTTTAAAAACATGTTTCTAGGTGACTTATGGCTGGTCGCCCGGTAATGGCAGTCGGGAGCTCTTTCGGCTGAAAGAGCCCCAGCGCTTTGAAGGCCCAGAAAAAGTTAAACATGGAAATCAAATGGTTGAGATATTCAGATTTATTATTGGAGGATAATGAAGGATATAAACTAAAACCATTTGGACTTCCGGAGGCGGCGCCATTGGCAATGGCGGACTCCTTCTAGTCTGGAGGGAGAAGCTCCGCGGAAATCGGGTCTTGCCGCTACGGCGAAGCGGGGTCCCTATCAAAAACCAAGGGCGGATGAAGCCTGTGACCGTGGGACTCGGCGGGCACCTAAAGCGCCCCCTCAACTTGCAAGGGAATCCCGCGAGGGGCTCCGGAGTGGAACGGGGGATGGTGCGGTGCTGAGAGTCGAACGCTACTTCCGTGGAGTGAAGCCGCGCAGCTGTTGCCGGAGAGCGCTGACCTTTTTTCCTGTGACAATTCGGCTGCTAAACAACAACCCGTGAGTAGGTCAAGATTTAAGACTGGAAACTAAAGGGGAAATAAGGCAAAATTTGGCACTGAAGCAGAAAGGTGTAAACAGGAAGTCCACCTTCCGTTTTGTATAAAGATCAAAGCAAAGACTGTTCAAGCTAAGACCGGATGAGGCGTGTTAAAAAGACTCAAAATCCAAACGTCAAATTAAAGGAATTCCCTCCCTGAATTGAAGGAGAGGGAGGGCAGAAGGGAAAGTATTTTCTGCTTATATAAAAATTTGAAAGGAGAAAGAAGAGAAGGACAAAAATTGGAGATATAAGACTAACACTCAATTCTTGAGAACGGACTGCCAAGATTAAATAGAACTGTTGTATTGAGAGTCACACTCTTTATGAACAATGTATCTTGCTGATAGTTAACTCAGCAAGTGAGATACTTTGAAACTGTTGAAGCTGTTATTTATTTTGTTGAAGGGGGCTTTTGAAAAGTTGGCAAGACATTCTGTTGCATTATTATTGACTGTTACTGTGTCCCCCTAGAGGCTTATTGGAACTGTTACAACTGGTTGGGGAATTTTCCATTTACAACTAGCCTGTGAAAGCTCCACTGTAAAACAAGTCTGACTGTGGGAGTGACCTTGACTTGTAGATAAAGTGTTATGGATGAAAAGACAAGAAGATCTGGCAAGGTTAGACACCAACAGACCAGTGCAATACTGCAGCAACACAGAGCAACTGCATCCGGTCTTCCAGCACCACAAGGGGAAGACCCAGTACAAGCTGGGGCGAAAGGGATGATATCAGAAGAGGGATTTACTTCAGTTTTAAGTAAGATTTATGAAACTTTGGATAAATTAAGTAAACAAGTTACAGAAGCAACAAATAAAATTGACCAAAATACTACAAGCATTAACAATTTGAGCCAGAAGGTGAATTCAAACACAGAATCAATTAAAAAACTGCTGCAAGAATCAGCATCAAATCAAAAGACAGCCCAGGAAGCAAAAGAAAAGGCAGTGGCAGTAGAAGAAAAGATAACACCGATAAGTAAACAGCTTGGGGAACATCAGTCACAGCTTGGGGCCCACCAGGCACTTTTGTCTATGATTGAATTGAAGGAGAAGCAGACCAATTTGAGGGTCAGGGCGGTACCTGAACTTGAGAAAGATAATTTAAGTGACTTTTTGACACAGGAATTTGCAGACTTCTAAACTGGATGATAAGTAAGACTTCAAGATACTAAATGTTTTCAGACTTGGAAGAGGAGAGAGAAAGAACAGGGTGAGAGACTGTTTGATCACCCTTCGATCAAAAGAGGAGAGAGACAAAATATTGAGCCTGCATTACCAGAATACTTTGACAATACAAGAGTCAAGAGTGGAGATATTTAAGGATATTCCGAAACACCTTTTGGACCTTAGGTCCAACTATGGAGATCTGGTGACCTTGCTGAAAGGTAATAGAACCATCTTTAGGTGGGAATTCCCTCAAGGCCTATCTTTTACCTTTAAAGGTAAAAAGTTTAAAATAAGATCAGTGGAGGAGAAAGAAAAATTTCTGAGAGATCACGAAGAAGACCTGCAAAAAGGAGTGGAAGGAGAGCCAGGAGCCTTACGACCAGGAATATTAGGCAAAGCACTACCACCTTTGGGATTGGACAAATTACAGAAAGTGATACCACCGTCAGAACAAGAGGACTTATTGGGAGCAGTTGGAGGAAAAATAATTTAAATACATCATGTCTCTGCAACTATTAAGCTGGAATATTCACGGACTTAATTCCCCGGAGAAAAGGAAGAAAATTTTTCATTTATTGAAAAAGGAACAATTGGACTTAATTTGTTTACAGGAAACACATGTGATAAGGCTACATAGGAAAATATTGATTAACAAGAGACTGGGCCAAGAATTTATTTCATCAGACAAAGTTAAAAAGTGAGGAGTAGTTATTTATGCAAAAGAGAGCCTATCACCGAAATTTGTTTTTAAAGATGACCAATGAAGATTTATTGCAATTGAAATCCAAACACAAGGAGAAAAATTTCTGATAATTGGAGTATATGCACTGAATGAGGGGAAATCTGAATTTTATAAAAAGTTGCATGAGACTTTGTTGGACTATATGGACTATAACATTATTTTGATGGGAGATATGAATGGAGTGGTATCCACAAACATGGATAAGTCGCAGAGACAGGTAGTTACTAAAGATGGTAGACTACCAAAAACTTTTTTTGAATTGACTGACAATATGGATTTGACTGACATTTGTAGAATTAGGGATCCCTTGGGTAGAGAGGGAACCTTCTTTTCTGAAGCTCAAAAGACATGGACAAGAATTGACCAAATCTTGGTAACTAGAGGACTGGCACCCAAGATTAGGAAGGTTGAGATCTGCCCTAAGACATGCTCCAACCATAATGCCGTGAAAATGGAGATGAAATTAACACCAACTGGTTCCTTCAGATGGAGGATGAATGACACCTTGTTTAGAGATCAAGAGGTGATTAAGAAGGCCCAAAAAACTATTTTGAGATAAATTTGAAAACTACTGTGAAAAAAAGAGTAACCTGGGACGCAAGTAAAGCAGTTATGAGGGGGTTTCTGATTCAACAGAATTCATTAAAGAAGAGAGCCCAAAATGAGAAAAAAGAAAAAATTCTGGAAAAAATAAAAGAGGGCGAGAAGAAACTGAGAGTGAAACCCAATTCACAAGAGATTCTGAGAGAAATAAAGTTACATCAAGTGCAATATATGAAGATGACGAATCAGGAAATTGAATGGAAAATTAAACAAATGAGACAAAGGACTTTTGAATCGGCAAATAAATGTGGGAAACTGTTGGCTTGGCAGATGAAGAAAAGACAAAAACTTAACACCATTACTAACTTGGAAGTGGAAGGAAAAAACATTCAGAATCCATTGGAAATTAGAAAATGCTTCCAGAGGTATTTTAAACAATTATATACACAAGGGCCCCAGAAAGAGTTTGATATAGACCAGTTCTTGAAAACAAACAGATTGCAAAAAATCTCTCAAGAAAATAAGATAATGTTGAACCATAAAATTATGGAACAGGACGTAGAAGGTGCCATTCAGAATATGCAGTTGGGAAAATCTCCAGGGCCGGATGGCTTAACCTCAAAATACTATAGAACTTTGAAGGACTGTATAATTCAACCACTAAAGGAGGTTTGCAATGAAAATTTTGAGGGGGGGAAAAGCGCCAGAGTCGTGGAAAGAAGCATATATTACACTTATACCGAAAACTGAGTCTGAAAAGACACAACTTAAGAACTACCGACCCATATCCCTGTTAAATGTGGATTACAAAATATTTACTGACATTTTGGCTAAAAGGTTAAAAAAAGTACTAGGGGAAGAGATACACAAGGACCAAGCTGGCTTTCTCCCAGGCAGACACTTGTCTGACAACATGAGGAATATAATTAACATTTTGGAGAAGTTGCAAGAGGACATTAACACTAAAGCAGTTTTAATCTTTGTGGACGCCAAGAAAGCCTTTGATAATATTTCTTGGAGCTTTATGAAGAAAAATCTTCAGGGGATGGGGGTCGGTCAAGAGTTTGAAAATGGTATAAGTGCAATTTATTCAAAACAAAAGGCTAAACTAATAGTTAACAATGTGGTGACAGAGGAATTTAAGATAGAGAAAGGGACACGACAAGGCTGCCCAATTTCCCCATTACTTTTTATTTCGGTCCTGGAGGTTCTGCTAAATATGATTAGAAGAGACCATTTGATTAAAGGTATAATGGTCGGAGCTAAACAATACAAACTGAAACCCTTTGCAGATGACTTAGTATTGACATTACAGGAGCCAGAATCTAGTACTAAAAGAGTATTAGAACTGATTCAAGAATTTGGTCATGTGGCAGGATTTAAGTTGAATAAGTTAAAAACTAAAGTCCTTGAGAAAAATTTAACAACGACTGAGAAAGAGAGATTTCAGAATGAGACAGGTTTAACAGTGGTTAAAAAGGTGAAATACTTGGGGATTAATATGACAGCTAAGAATGGGAACTTATTTAAAGACAATTATGAAAAATGTTGGTTGGAGGTTAAAAAGGATTTAGAAATATGGTCAAATCTGAAGCTTTCCTTGTTGGGTCGAATTGCTGTTATAAAGATGAATGTATTACCAAGAATGTTGTTTCTGTTCCAATCATTACAAATTTTAGACAAGATGGACTGTTTCAAGAAGTGGCAGAGAAACATTTCTAGATTCGTCTGGCAGGGCAAGAAGCCCAGAATAAAATTTAAAATACTAACTGATGCAAAAGAAAGAGGGGGATTTGCCCTGCCAGACCTTAAACTCTATTATGAATCAGCAGCTTTCTGCTGGTTGAAAGATTGGCTGCTTCTTGAGAACACAGACACTTTGGATTTAGAAGGTTTCAATAATGTTTTTGGATGGCATGCATACTTGTGGTACGGCAAGGTTGAAGCGCATAAAGCATTTAAAAACCATATTGTCAGGAAAGCACTGTTTAACGTCTAGACAAGGTATAAAGACTTACTTGAAAATAAAACCCCAAGGTGGTTGTCACCAATGGAGGCAAAGGCCCAGAAAAGGCCCAATATGGAGGCCAAATGGCCAAAATATTGGGAGATTTTGGAGCAAGAAGGAGACAAATTGAAATTGCAGAGCTTTGAGAAACTAAAAGATAGAGTGCGAGATTGGCTTCATTATTACCAAATAAGAGAGGTATATAATCTGGATAAGATTAGATTAGATATTTATTACGGCCATAGGCCCATACAGATAAAAACAAGACATAAATAACAGCTTGTGCACGTGGGAAAAAACAGCCGCTAAAACATCACTATAACAATAAAATACTGTAAGATGGAATGACATACTGCGCCTTAATTAGCTTGTAGTGCTCCTTGGCAGCGCTTTTGGGTAAGGACAGCGACCAGAAACCTAGCCACTTTCAGGGTCGTATGGATATCCTTATCCTGCAGGATTTGGGCAAGGTGGAATTTTGGTGGGGTACCCTCTAGCTTCTGTATGATTGATCCCAACAAATTTGCCCGTGGCACATTGAACAAGGGGCAAGTGAACATAATGTGCTGAAGCGACTCCGGCGTCTCCCTATCACATTCGCACATGGCGGAGGCTTGTCCCTTTGAGAATCTATGTCTCAGGACATTGGAGGGAAAAACGTTAAACCTCGCTTTGGTGAAGGCCAGCCTATGGGCAACAGACGAAAGGGAGGAGAGGTATGATGGAACGCAGTAAGTTAAAGTGATACCAATGTTCTGGGGCGAACAAACACCTCCCCCCAGCGCATAGTTTCGCTGTAAATCGATGTCGTCCAGTCTTTGGCGGATCAGTCTTTGAGCAGTGATTTGATCTAGATTAAGGGAATCTAAGGGAGAGATTCCGTAACTCAGGAGTTTGGCATGAATTCTACTAGTCCAAAGGCTGGAAAATTCATCTCGCCATAAGCATTGGACAAGGTAATGGTCTGGTAATCTGTGCCACAATGATAACCAATAATTGAAGACTTGCTTCCACAGGCAAGTTTCTAAGGATGCGATCTTCAATTCTAATCGCATGGCTGCATTGCTTACGCACAGGGGGAGCATTAGGAGCCGACGTAGGAATTGGTTTTGCAGAGTCTCAAGAGGAGTAAGATCTGTCATCACGGCCCAGAGCGGGGCAGCATAAGCAAGCACGGTAACCACTTTTGCCTTGAACACCTTTAGGGCCGAGGGAACATGCAAAGCTCCATCCGAAAAGAAAAATCGGAGGAGCGCATATGACAGAGTTTTGGCCTTGTTAAGTAGGTGTTGAATTTGTGCTTTCCACCCCAAATTGTATTGAAAAATAACTCCTAGGTATTGAAATTTTAGGACTTGCTCTATTTTTGCTCCACCAAGCTTCCATTCGTATAATCTCCGACTTCTGGCGAAAATCAGAATCTTAGATTTAGCATGGTTGATGGTTAATTGGTTGAGTTGACAATACGTGGCAAAGATCTTCAGAGCTCTGGTTAGTCCAACACGTGTATAAGATAGAATTACCGCGTCGTCCGCGTATAGGAGGAGTGGACAGCGGTAATCCGCTAGTCTAGGCGCGTGTGTACTTGGAGATGAGTTGACTAGGGGTGCTCGCATGTCGCTGATGAATAGGTTGAATAGGCAGGGAGCCAATATACATCCTTGGCGCACTCCCTTGTTTATTGGTATTGAATTTGTGAGGTCGCCCGCAGGAGTAAGTCTCACTCTGGCAAGGGTACCTTCGTGGAGCTGACTTATAAGCCATAAGAGTCTTCTATCGATGCCCTGTTTCGCTAGTTTCTCCCAAAGAATATTTCTAGGAACGCTGTCAAAGGCTGCCTTTAGATCTAAGAAGGCAGCACAAAGGTAGCCGCGGGGGGGGGGGACGAGTACTTCCGTGCCAGATGGTAAAGGACTATCGCATGATCGGTTGTAGAATGTTTAATTCTGAACCCTGCTTGTTCGTGACCAATCTGGTTAGTCTCGTCTGCCCATCACAATAGTTTAGTCAGCAAAAAGCTGGCATAAATTTTCCCTATGATCGAAAGGAGGCTGATGTTACGGTAGTTTTCCGGCTCCATTGGAGAACCTTTTTTATGAATTGGTACTATAATGGCCTCCTTCCATATTTTGGGGATGAGACCAGAAGCATTGATTGCGTCGAAGGTTTTGGCCAAGATGCCAGCCCACCATTTTGGGTGTAGTTTGATGGCTTCAGCAGGGATCAGGTCGGGCCCTGGGGCTTTGCCCGGTTTCAGCTGGGCTATCAGCTTGGCTATTTCGTCCGGATCGGTGGGAGGCCAAATAGGTAGGTGGGAAAACAGATGCATCAGATGGTCGGAGGGAGCATCTGCCTGTGAGAAACATTTCTTCAGGAACAATTCCCATGTCGGTGCAGGGATGACTGCCCTTGGGTATTTCCTCACCCTTCTGTTAATCAGAGACCAGAATTCCCTGGATCTATGTGGTTTTGAAGCAGTAATCAAGGCCTGCCAGCGATTATGTTGCCACTCACGTTTGGCAATTTTCTGCGTGCGTTTGTAAACTTGCTAGGCTTGTGCATAGCTAGCTGGCAGAGTAGATGCATCGGAGGTCTTATATGCATTATATATAGGACGAAGGCGCTGTCTTGCTTGTTTGCACTGAGAGTTATACCAGGGGGCACCGTAAGTATACTCGTTTCGATTTAATATTTTGGGTGGTAACCTGAAGAAGGACGTAAGATCAGTCGTATGATGGTGGAAGCGTTTCAACACTATGCTATACTCGTCTGAGGCAGAGCCTATGTTGGAATGGGGCCCGAGGATTTCTTTTTGAAAGAATTCCTGATACTTTTGAGCCTGGGTCTCCGACCATTTGATTCCTCTTACTTGGAGAGAGGATTCGTTGGTTACCATCTGGGTCGCATGTCTATGGGCCTCCGACTGCCAGTTCAGGGAAAGCTTGGCTACAAGGGGAAGATGATCACTAGATTGTACATTCTCGATCTTAAAGGTGGAAATACACTTAAGTAGATCACTGGAAACCAACAGGTAATCGAGGACGCTGTTTGATTTAACACTCAGGTGAGTGAAATCCCCTGGAATATCAGGGAGGCATGTGCCATTTAGGGGGACCAGATTTAAACGGATGGCCATTTGGTAGAGGAGTACTCCAGCCTCATTAACTCGTTGGTCTTTAGAAGTTCTCCTCATGATATGTTCCAGATCATAATTATCAAGGTTTGGGGTAACCCACCATTTGGCTTTGGTCAGCGAGTCCCAATTTGCTGCTGTGCGGGCATTAAAATCGCCACATATTATGGCCGGGGTGTTAGGAAACTTAACATAGCATGAGAGCAAATGCTCTTCTAGTGAGCCCCATTTAGAGCCCAGTTCGGAGGAAGAACCCCCAGGTGGCAAGTAAACATTTGTAACTAGAAGTGAGATCTTTTCCCCCGCAATCAGTCCGGTAAGGGCGTAAGGAGGCAAGGCCTGTACTAGAGTAAGTTTAGAGTGTAGGTTGAGGGAGATGCCTATTATTAGGCCCCCTTTAGGGCGGCCTCCTTTCAGGGAGGGGCAGGCAGGGAGTTCTAGAAGCTCAAAGCCATTTAGGGCAATTTTCTCTACTTCCCACGATTCTTGGAACAAGATGATATGAAACAGGTTAATATACTCCAAGAATTCTGGGTCAAGTTTTTTTCCCCTCCAGCCCGCAATGTTCCAGCTGAGGACTGATAGGGGGGAGTTCCTGTTGTGACCAATTCGCTGTCATTTCAGGGAGAGATGTGAGTCCTTTGGAGGCAAGGCAGACCCCGCAAAAAAGTCAGTTATTTTACTTTGCATGGCAGGCACCTGCTGAAGGTACCTAGTCTTGAAGTTGGTAGTGAAGAATTCTGACTGGGGCGACAAAACGGGTCTCCCACTGGCTAACCCAAGGGCGGACACTTCAGTGGGAAACTCCACTGGATTTGCTGAGACTGCCCCACCGCGAGGTCTAAAGGTCGCCGATGAAACCATTTGGTTTATATGTCCGGCCGGGTCTTCAATCAAATCCGGGCCATTTTTTGATGTAGGTGGAACACTCCCATGACCTGATGCTGGCGAAGGTACAGGGGATGCTCGGCGTACTGGTACCGTTTGTATGTCGGGTCTATGCCGCTCAGGGGAATAAGAGGACTCCAGTTCCGGCATTGATGGATTAGATGGTAAGGAATTGTTTTGGTGGAAGGAACTCTGAGTTACACTCCTCAGCGGGGGACTCTTGGAGGGCGAGTCAAAATTTATCAAGAGTTGGGATGAGGGGCCAACTTGTGGGGCAAGACCTGGGTCTGCCAAACGTCGGTGGATTTTGCCCACAAGTGGGGGAGGCATGGGTTTAGGAGCTGGACTAAGGTATGGAAGACTTCCTGCTTCCTTAAAACACGACTCCGAAAAGCTGGCAGGGTTATCCTGAGAAGTGGGCAGGACTCTTCCATTCTTCTGGACCTGTATGAGCTGATGGTTAAGTACTTCTAGTCTTCCAATTATTTCTTGTTGTTCTCTCGGTGGAAGGTCGCCAAAGGTGGCCAAAAGCTCTCTTTCCTCCAGCGGGGTCAGAGAATTGCTTGTGCCAGTGGGTTTCTTTAGAGCTCGTGGGGACGTAGGGTAAGTCCAGTTTTGGTACGGATGGATATCCTCCGGGAGAGGAGGCTCGATGTCCTGAGGTACTCCCGACCTCTCCGACAGAGTCTGCTCCGTGCCGTGACCGGCAAGTAGAAGGGGGTGGATCATGCTATCCATAAAAACTCTTGTTGGGATGATATCATACCTAGCCAAGAGTGATTTCTGCCTGATGATAGCTGAAGGAATCCTTGGAGAATAAAACGCAAGCATCACTTTCTGTTGCCTGAGGTGCTGGTTCAAAGGTAATACTGCAATGAGATCGCATTGTGAGATTTCTATGTTTAGGAGATTGCTTAGGTGCTTTTTAACCCCACTCAGAGTAAGCCACCTTGGTGATCCTGCCCCGATGTTTAGGCAGATTTTCTTAGGTTGCAGGGACAACGCTTGGTGTTTCAGTGCAGGATTTGGTTTATATTTAGGGATCACACTTCTTTTTTTGGTTGAAGGTAAGGACCTCTGGCAGGGGACGCGGGTGGCGCTGTGGGCTAAAGCCTCAGCGCCTAGGGCTTGCCGATCGAAAGGTCGGCGGTTCGAATCCCCGCGGCGGGGTGCGCTCCCGCTGCTCGGTCCCAGCGCCTGCCAACCTAGCAGTTCGAAAGCACCCCCGGGTGCAAGTAGATAAATAGGTACCGCTTACCAGCGGGAAGGTAAACGGCGTTCCGTGTGCTGCTCTGGCTCGCCAGATGCAGCTTTGTCACGCTGGCCACGTGACCCGGAAGTGTCTCCGGACAGCGCTGGCCCCCGGCCAATAGATGTGAGATGGGCGCACAAACCCCAGAGTCTGTCAAGACTGGTCCGTTCGGGCAGGGGTACCTTTACCTTTACCTTAAGGACCTCTGGCACTTCAATTCCTCCGTATCTACAGTTGGTTTAAACTTTGACCAGAAGTTATCAATTTTCTGTTCGAGGTTACATAGCTGGGAGGATAGCACATCAATCTTCTTAAATATGCAATTAAGGGTTCTGACCACAAGATGGAGATGTTCATGTTGTTCTTGTCTTGCGCAGTCCTCAGCTCCGGCGTCCTGCACCACCCTCAGTGGGACACACCCTCTTCCTCCAAGCTTGCCGTCCACAGTTTTAATCTGGGGTAAAAATAATTCCTCTGGTGTTGACGTTGTTTCTGGAGACGTTAGAGGGTAGAAACGGTTCTGAGTTTTCACCCTATAGCAGTGTTCAGTGGGGTCACTCTGATTGCCAGACACGAGGGGGTCAGTTTTTAATTGTTTGGCTCTTGGGGAGGGCAGGGCCTCGTCACAATCCCTTAGGCGTTTGCCTTGGCCCATCGTTATGAGTCTTTTAAAATAAGTGCTTAAAAGGTAATAAAAGGTGGAAGAAATAAAAATACAACTGGATGTGAGCTGGCGGAAAACCAGTAAGTCGAAGGCTGCTTCCAAGGCTGCCGGAGAATACAATTATCTGCTCATTAAAGCTGATTTACGATGCAGGCTTTACAGTTATCAACAATGTGAACTCTTGGCATGGGCTCCAACACCCTGATACAATCTTCAGCAAAAACTTGAAAGGCTGGGAGCCACAACACAGATTTTAGAGAGGATTCGAAATGAACTCCGGCAAATGCGTTTTACCTCATCGCCATCTTGACGCCTCCTCCTAATTTGGATAAAAAAATTGGCTTCCAGGTGGAAAAATGAAAGTTGGAAACACAATTGTTAGATCCCAAAACTAAGATACTTTCAAGAATGTATAACTTGCTGTTAAAATGGAACACTCAGGATGAAACGGTTAAATCTGCTATGATTAAATGGGCACAAGATGTTGGGCATAACATTATGTTTGCTGACTGGGAACAGTTGTGGAACACTGGTATGAAATTTACAGCATGTAATGCCTTAAGAGAGAATATTATGAAAATGATATATAGGTGGTACATGACCCCAGTCAAGCTTGCAAAAATCTATCATTTGTCCGATAATAAATGTTGGAAATGTAAAGAAATTGAAGGTACATTCTTTCTTCACCTTTGGTGGACGTGCTCAAAGATGAAGGCTTTCTGGGAGATGATCTATAATGAAATGAAAAAAGGTATTTAAATATACCTTCTTGAAGAAACCAGAGGCTTTCCTCTTGGGCATAGTCAGCCAATTGGTGCCAAAGAAGGACAGATTTTTTTTTAATGTATGCAACAACAGCAGCAAGAATATTGATTGCAAAGTATTGGAAGACACAAGATTTACCCACACTGGAAGAATGGCAGCTGAAGGTGATGGACTACATGGAACTGGCAGAAATGACTGGCAGAATCCGAGATAAGGGAGAAGAGGTGGTGGAAGAAGACTGGAAGAAATTTAAAGACTACTTGCAGAAATACTGTAAAATTAATGAATGTTAAAGGGATGTTGGATTGAAAATAAGCGGTATTGGTAAAAAGATTAACAAGAATATGTAAATACGGATTGACAATGGTTGAAAATATATAGTTATAATAGGTTAAGATATTGAGTAAAGATAAATGATAGAGGGTAAGGATTTGCTGAATTAACCATGTGAACTGGAATACAAAAAGGGGTGTGTGAGGAGGTCAGGAAACAAGTAAATGAAATATAAGATATGAAAATATTGATTTCTTTTTAACTTTTTTTTACTTTTTATGTATTTTGTCTTTGTATTTTTGTATCTCTTTTTCTTTTATTATTGTTATTCTTTTTTATTTCTTATTTTTAATTTTGTAACCTTTTATTGTCTGTAAAATTTCAATAAATATCATTTTTTTTAAAAAAAAATAAACTAAAACCATCTGATCAAGTTAAAAATAAGTTAAATTGGTTACATTACCACCAGATTAATGAATCGTATAAATTAGATAAGAAAAATGGTTTTGCTTCTGAAAAATCTAAGTTGGGGACAGAGTAGTTGGATTCTAAAGTTAAAAATCTGTCTAAAATGTTTAAGTTACTGTTGGAGTGGCATACAAAGGATGAGCAAGTTAAATCAGTAATGGTAGATTGGGCAAGAGATGTAGGACATAACATAATGTTTGAGGATTGGGAAAGATTGTGGAAGAAAGGGGTTAAGTTCACTGCATGTACAATGTTAAAGGAGAATATAATGAAAATTATGTATAGATGGTATCTGACCCTGTAAAACTAGGAAAGATTTATCATAACTTTGATAACCTATGTTGGCAATGTAAAGAAAAAGAAGGAACTTTTAATCACCTGTGGTGGACCTGCCCCAAGGTGAAAGACTTCTAGGAAAAGATTTATAATGAATTGAAAAAAATGTTGAAATATATATTTATAAAGAAACCCGAGGCCTTTCTTCTTGGAATAACAGGTTTGGAATTGCCCAAGAAAGATGTTAAATTATTTTTGTATGCCACAACTGCTGCTCGAATATTACGAGCTAAGAAGTGGAAAACGCAAGAACTGCCAACTGTGAAAGAATGGCAGATGAAGATGATGGACTTTTCGGAGCTAGCCAACCTTACTGGAAGAGTCCGCGACCAGAATGAGGAGGCGTATCAGGAAGAATGGGAGAAATTTAATGACTATTCAGCTAAATACATCAAGTTAAATTAATTAGAAAAAGCTTGCAATTACCAGCTAGGCCTAGGATTTAAATATGTAATGCGAGGAATTATTATGTTTAATGCTGAATTGGGAAGAATGACTGATGTTAAGTGATTAAGTTAAGATAGCACATCTTGGGATGACCAGGAAATATATGATAAGGTTCTTACCACTTAAGGCTAATGGTGTCTTTGACTACTTGCACGCCTCCCATTAGGGATAGCCAGTCTTTTTCAGCAAGGGATTAGATCCGGGGCTAAGATCCAAGATGTAACTGAACGACTGCAAGGAATCATAAAACCCACTGACAAATACCCCTTCCTCTTGGTTCATGTAGGAACCAATGACACTGCAAGCAATAGCCTCCAGAAGATCAAAAGAGACTACGAGGCTCTCGGCAGGAAATTGAAGCAACTAAATGCACAAATTGTCATCTCATCTGTCCTCCCAGTTGAACGACGTGGCCCAGGGAGAGAGGGGAAAATAGTGGAAGTGAACAGCTGGCTTGGCAAATGGTGTAAACAGGAACGGTTTGGATTCTTAGATCATGGACTGCAGTTTCTTGAAGATGGACTTCTGGCAAGCGATGGGCTGCACCTCACAACGGTTGGGAGAAATGTTTTTGCCCAAAATCTCAGAAACCTCATCAGGAGGGCTTTAAACTGACTAATGTGGGGGGAGGGAGACAGTGCTCCTGAAGGTAGGAGTCTATCAATTGATGAAGATGATCATCCAAATGTCACAGACCAAATGGAGAAAACAGCACGCAGACCTAGTGGTGGGAGGAAAAAATCCTTAAATAAGAAACATGGGGGAATGATTAATGGACTTCAATGTCTGTACACTAATGCGCAAAGCATGGGAAATAAACAAGATGAGCTTGAGCTCTTGGTACAGCAAACTAAATATGACATAATAGGCAACACTGAAACCTGGTGGGATAAGTCCCACGATTGGAATGTAATAATGGGGGGATACAATCTATTTCGGAGAAACAGACCAGACAAGAAAGGAGGAGGAGTGGCATTATATGTCAGGGATGTGTATACCTGTGAAGAGATCCAAGATTTAGAACCTCAAAGCCAAAGTGAGAGCATTTGGGTCAAAATTAAGGGAGAGAAGAATAACAGAGACCTCATTGTGGGAGTTTACTATAGATCCCCAAGCCAAACGGAGGACATAGATGATGCCTTCCTGGAACAGATGGCCAAGCATGCAAAAGGAAGGGAGATAGTAGTAATGGGGGACTTCAATTACCCGGATATTTGTTGGATGTCAAACTCAGCCAAGAGCATAAGGTCAAACAGATTCCTCACTGGCCTTGCAGACAACTTCATTGTCCAGAAAGTGGGAGAAGCAACAAGAGGAACAGCCATTTTAGAACTGGTCCTAACCAATGTTGATGAGCTGGTTAGTGGGGTAGAAGTGGAAGGATCATTAGGCGCGAGTGATCATGCTCTTCTGAAGTTTACTATACAGCGGAAAGGAGCAGCCAAGCATACTAGGACTCAATTTATTGACTTTAAGAAAGCCGACTTCATAAAACTTAGGGAAGTGCTGGGTGAGATCCCATGGACAGTAATACTAAAAGGAAAGGGAGTTCATGATGGCTGGGAGTTTGTTAAGAGGGAGATAGTAAAAGCACAATGTCAGGCAATACTATTGAGACGGAAACATGAAAGGTGCTTAAAGAAGCCAGGGTGGCTATCTAAAGAACTTTTAACTGAGTTAAGATTAAAAAAGGATGTGTACAGCACGTGTAGACACAAAGTCAGAAAAGCTAGAGCACAGAATGAACTCAGGCTTGCTAGAGAGGTTAAAAGCAACAAAAAAGGCTTTTATGGGTATGTTCGTAGCAAAAGGAAGAACAAAGAAACAGTGGGGTCACTCAGAGGAGAAGATGCAAATAGGGGACATAGAAAGGGCTGAACTCCTCAATGCCTTCTTTGCCTCAGTCTTCTCCGCTAAAGTAAACAATGCCCGACCTGAAGAATTTGGAGCAAATGATTCAGCAAAGGAAACACTGCCCAGAATAACTAAGGAGATAGTACAAGAATACTTGGCTAGTTTAGATGTATTCAAGTCTCCAGGGCCAGATGAACTGCATCCAAGAGTATTAAAAGAACTGGCAGATGTGATCTCAGAACCACTGGCAGTCATCTTTGAGAATTCCTGGAGGCGAAGTCCCGGCAGACTGGAGGAGGGCAAATGTTGTCCCTATTTTCAAAAAGGGGGAAAGAGAGGACCCAACTAATTACCGCCCAGTCAGTCTGACATCAATACCAGGGAAGATTCTGGAGCAGATCATTAAGCAAACAGTCTGTGAGCACCTAGAAAGGAATGCTGTGATCACCAATAGTCAGCATGGATTTCTGAAAAATAAGTCATGTCAGACTAACCTGATCTCGTTTTTTGACAGAATTACCGTATTTTTCGCTCTATTGGACGCACCGGACCACAGGACGCACCTAGTTTTTAGAGGGGGAAATCAAGGAAAAAAATATTATCCCTCCCCCCAGCCACAAAGAGCAACGGACAGGCTGTGCGCAGCCTGTCTGCTTCTCCCAGAGCTTCTTGGGGCTGCGGGGGAAGCCCGGGTTCCCCCACCAGCCCCAAAGAGCAAAGAAGCCAAGACAGCGCACGGGATCCATAGCCGCGCAACCTCTCCAGCCAGGAGCTAAACCTCTCCAGCGCGGCTAAAGAAGAAGACAAGGCAGTCCAGGGCAGGCACCCACTGCCCTGGCTTCCTCTTTAGCCTTGCACAGCATCTTTAGTCTTGTGCAACGGGATGGATTGCGCCCGCTGTCCACCGGGGCTGGACTAGATGACTCCTGGGGTTCCCTTCCAACCTTGCAATTCTATGACCTCGGAAGGTGTTTGGGGTCTCCACCACTGGAGGCTTTTAAGCAGCGGTTGGGGGACCATCTGCCTGGCGTTCTTTAGCTGTGATTCCTACATTGTGAGGGGGCTGGGCTAGATGACCCTCAGGTGGCCCTCCCAACTCTATACAGTCCTACAGTTCTGCAGCAGGAGATCCACAGCCACTTAGAATCATAGAATCATAGAATTGGAATAGACCACAAGGGCCATCGAGTCCAACCCCCTGCCAAGCAGGAAACACCATCAGAGCACTTCACACAATGCCCACTCCCAATTTTCATCTGAGAGACATGTGGCTTCAGTGTCTAGGTAGGTACCCCCCTACTTGCCACACTTCCCCCACCTCACTTAAGCTGAGGGAATTCCTGCCCAGAGAAGCTCCCAGGTGAGGCAAGGGTTAAGATCTACCTCTGGTAGATCTCTTGCGGCTGGAGAGGCACGCAAGGCTAAAGAGGAAGCCAGGGCAGTGAACGGGATGGATCGCGCTCGCTGCCCTGGCTTCCTCCCACCACCCCCCACCCCCGGAGAGGCGCGCAAGTCCAAAGGGGAAGCCAGGCAGCGAACGGGATGGATCGCGCTCGCTGCCCTGGCTTCCCCTTTAGACATGCGAAGCCTCCCACCCCCCCCACCCCCGGAGAGGCGCGCAAGTCTAAAGGGGAAGCCAGGCAGCGAGCGCGATCCATCCCGTTCGCTGCCTGGCTTCCTCCCACCCCCCCCCACCCCCGGAGAGGCGCGCAAGTCTAAAGGGGAAGCCAGGCAGCGAACGGGATGGATCGCGCTCGCTGCCCTGGCTTCCCCTTTAGACATGCGAAGCCTCCCACCCCCCCCACCCCCGGAGAGGCGCGCAAGTCTAAAGGGGAAGCCAGGCAGCGAGCGCGATCCATCCCGTTCGCTGCCTGGCTTCCTCCCACCCACCACCCACCCCCGGAGAGGCGCGCAAGTCTAAAGGGGAAGCCAGGCAGCGAACGGGATGGATCGCGCTCGCTGCCCTGGCTTCCCCTTTAGACATGCGAAGCCTCCCACCCCCCCCACCCCCGGAGAGGCGCGCAAGTCTAAAGGGGAAGCCAGGCAGCGAGCGCGATCCATCCCGTTCGCTGCCTGGCTTCCTCCCACCCACCCCCCACCCCCGGAGAGGCGCGCAAGTCTAAAGGGGAAGCCAGGCAGCGAGCGCGATCCATCCCGTTCGCTGCCTGGCTTCCTCCCACCCACCCCCCACCCCCGGAGAGGCGCGCAAGTCTAAAGGGGAAGCCAGGCAGCGAACGGGATGGATCGCGCTCGCTGCCCTGGCTTCCCCTTTAGACATGCGAAGCCTCCCACCCCCCCCACCCCCGGAGAGGCGCGCAAGTCTAAAGGGGAAGCCAGGCAGCGAGCGCGATCCATCCCGTTCGCTGCCTGGCTTCCTCCCCACCCCCACCCCCGGAGAGGCGCGCAAGTCTAAAGGGGAAGCCAGGCAGCGAACGGGATGGATCGCGCTCGCTGCCCTGGCTCCTCTTTAGCCTTGCGAAGCCCCCCCCTGGCTGGAGAGGTTGTGCAAGGCTTTTCTAGAGGAGGGAGAAGGGACTGACTGGCGGCGTCAGTCCCTTCTCCCTCTTGGGGAAAAGCCCGCAAGAGCCGCGCGAAGCTTGTGTGGGGCTCTTGAGGGCTTTTCCTGCCTGCCTCCTCCCTGCATTCGCTCTATAGGACGCACAGACTTTTCCCCTTAGTTTTTAAGACGGGAAAAGTGCGTCCTATGGTGCGAAAAATACGGTACAAGCCTGGTAGATGAAGGGAACACAGTGGATTTAGCCTACCTTGATTTCAGCAAGGCATTTGACAAGGTGCCCCATGATATTCTTGTAAAGAAGCTGGTAAAATGCGGTCTTGACTATGCTACCACTCAGTGGATTTGTAACTGGCTGACTGACTGAACCCAAAGGGTGCTCATCAATGGTTCCTCTTCATCCTGGAGAAGAGTGACTAGTGGGGTGCCACAGGGTTCTGTCTTGGGCCCGGTCTTATTCAACATCTTTATCAACGACTTGGATGATGGACTCAAGGGCATCCTGATCAAATTTGCAGATGACACCAAACTGGGAGGGGTGGGTAACACAATTCTGGGCTGCATCAATAGGAGTATAGCATCTAGATCAAGGGAAGTAATAGTGCCACTGTATTCTGCTCTGGTCAGACCTCACCTGGAGTACTGTGTCCAGTTCTGGGCACCACAATTCAAGAAGGACACTGACAAACTGGAAGGTGTCCAGAGGAGGACAACCAAAATGATCAAAGGCCTGGAAACGATGCCTTATGAGGAACGGCTAAGGGAGCTGGGCATGTTTAGCCTGGAGAAGAGAAGGTTAAGGGGTGATATGATAGCCATGTTCAAATATATAAAAGGATGTCACATAAAGGAGGGAGAAAGGTTGTTTTCTGCTGCTCCAGAGAAGCGGACATGGAGCAATGGATCCAAACTACAAGAAAGAAGATTCCACCTAAACATTAGGAAGAACTTCCTGACAGTAAGAGCTGTTTGACAGTGGAATTTGCTGCCAAGGAGTGTGGTGGAGTCTCCTACTTTGGAGGTCTTTAAGCAGAGGCTTGACAACCATATGTCAGGAGTGCTCTGATGGTGTTTCCTGCTTGGCAGGGGGTTGGACTCGATGGCCCTTGTGGTCTATTCCAACTCTATGATTCTATGATTCTATGCCCACTTCTAGTCACATGCAAAAGGAAGTATGTCCAAGCCAGGAGGAAACAGGAGGTTTTCGACTGGCTGGACCAAACATTCCCCCACATGTCCACTCCAGGAAAACAAGGAATGTTGTACTTGGCTGCTACTTATGTATCACATCCCACAAAATTATATTGTATGGAGTCAACATTGTAATTGTTGCGGCTACAAGCCTAACATTATGCAAAGGTTTTGAGTTGGTCAATTTGCACCAAAGGAAGTCAGAAAGTTATTGTGTAGGTAGGAGAATACATGCATGTATTCTTGTTTTTAAAAGAAATAAAGAAAAAAGAACACCTTCTGCAAAGCATTGCTAAAACAATTATTTATTATCAGCCAGGAAACTCAGCATCTAATCTGGCTTTTTGGCAGGCAGGTTTATTTTCTTTTAAAAATGAGGTTGTTTGCGAGGAGCAGAAAATAAGCCCAAATCTCTTGCTCCATGCACATCCCTAAATGTTGTTCCGTTACTGCTATTGAAAGCAAGGAGTATGATCAGAAATGGGATGCATATTCACACTCTCTCCAATTTGCAGCAAAACTCCTTAATATTCTACTGCCCCTTCAGATGGAGTCAGCTCTCTGAATGTTTTTTTTTTTTCAGAGGAGGAAGGGGAAAGAGAATGTATATCAGCTAGTAGCAAAAAAAAATAAAAAATGGACTAGTAACAGTAGCAGACTTGGAATGTCATGTAACACTAATTATTATTGCAGAGGGTTGGCCTAATGAGATCAGATTGCCCCAACAACAGAAGACACACCATGTTCTCCTTTTTGCAAACTGGGTGTAAATTGTATAGAGGTTTGAGTTATATGTGATCTGACATCATTGACAGGAAGGATTTTTATTCCCCATAAAGTCTACTGCTTCAACTCTTCTAGGGATTAAAGTTTTACTGTCCAGCTCTTATGGAGCACAAAGGAATCAAACTCCCCTTTCCTAGCTATAAATTGAAAGCAACCACCTTTATGTTTTGACATGGGAGCCTTGGCACTGTTTTCAAGACATCAAGAGCAGAGCTGACAACATGCTCAGGGGCTGGGGAGAACAGAGGCAACGGTGTACAAACTTTTAACTGCTACCTGAGTTTGAAACTGGTAAAACTTTGCTGTGCATGATGACAAAAATTTACATCTGCCTATGAGGTTCCTCTCCTCAAGGGGGAACCATATTTGTCATACCTCCAACTCCTCCTCTGGATGGTAGAGCCTGTTGGAGGAGTTGGGAATGACCAAATGGTCTCTGTGGCCACTCAGGCTGGTAGGGGAGAAAGACGAGGCTTTATAAGCCAGCTCCTTCCAAAATGCTCCCCTTTGCTTCATGCAGTGTCTTCCTGTTGCAATATGGGCTTCTGCTAGTCAGCTGTTTGGGGGCTGAATTGGAATTTTTTGGGGGAGTCCTTGTTTGGCCTTGGGGCTCCCTTTGTTTGCCTACTTCATACTGCTGGGAACATTCTGCAGAAGTGGCAATTTTGATTGGTTTAATTGACTTTTGGTTCAGGGTTTTGTTTTTTACATCTGGTGGTGTACTCAGTGTACTCTTGGGGCACCCAGTACAAAACTGATTTTGGGGGGCCATGGGATCCATGTAAGAGCTGGCAGAAGGCCAAACCTGCAGGGCCATGCTTTGCATCTCAAGGTCAGCCAAGGCTCTGGTATCAAGGAGGAAGGCCACTGATTGAGCCTGTAGACCTGCTCAGAAGAGCAGAG
The DNA here is from genome assembly GCF_964188305.1 of Podarcis bocagei. Classification (NCBI taxonomy): domain Eukaryota; kingdom Metazoa; phylum Chordata; class Lepidosauria; order Squamata; family Lacertidae; genus Podarcis; species Podarcis bocagei. The sequence continues at coordinate 1,468,659 of NC_138139.1, forward strand.
GGAGATGATCTTTCCAGCTTAGGAAACTTTCCTGACTAGACTATTTTGTTATTGCTGTTGATTTATTTGCAGATTGTCTTGTTGGCATCCATCTGTCTTGAGAGACCATGGAGTGCACCTCCAGGGGTGAAGTCAAACCACTACATTAGCAGCACTAAAGTGACTTCCTTGGGGCGCAACCTTGGGCAGTGTGTATAGTTTTACAATATTGCAATAAATAAATCCCTCTCCTGTTGTGGTCTCCTGAGTCTTCTTTATGAGTGCTCTGACGATGTTTTTAAATTAACTCCTCCCCACCAGTGACTGCCTCTTAGTCTAACTTACCTCACCGGGTTGTTGTGAGGTTAAAACGGGTCAGGGAGAGAACCATGTACACCACTTTGAGCTCTTTTGAGGAAAGCTGCAATATAAATGTAATTAATAAATGTTGAAGAAATACACACACACAAACATATATATGAATATATGTATATACGTATGTATCTGTATATCTGGGTATATCATTAAAGTACTCCGATCTACATCAATGTAGTTATGTGCTCCCTACTTTTCTGAGTGCAGAAGTATTCTAAGGACATCATTTACCAGGGTTGGGATTCCTTGTAGATTACAGGAGATGTTTTTTACAGGATTGGATTTCTTTGGAAATGTATATGTTGAGGTGCAGATAAACAGCATAGTGCTTCTAACAAAGCAATAGTCCTGCTCCCCCTGCATCAGTTCAGGGGAGAGAGAAATAGAGAGTGAGACAGAGAGTGAGCGCTGCTTGCCAAGATGGTGAGGATTTGATTTACATACCACGTAATAAAATTGGCCTTGGGTAAGTGGTTTACCAAGTATAAAAACCAGTTGCGCAAACATTTAAAATATAGACGTCTATAATAAAACAGATAAGACAATTGCACTAAAATGACACAGCAATTAAAACAGGAGGCTTGGACTGGAAGTTCCATAGAATGCCTGCGTAAACAGGTACAACTTCAAAAGCCAGCAGAATGCCAATACAGATGGTGTGGGATGGGTTTTAATAGGTAGGGGAGGGTATATTAATTGCAATTCATCCTTTCAGGTCTCTACATGTGTTGGTTGAAAAGAGTTTTAAAATTCAATCATCTGCAGCAAAAATGGAAAGCATAGGAATTAGACTATAAAACCTTGTTTTGAGCAAGTCCAGCTACACAGTAATCTTGCTTCCCCCTCCGTACCCTGTTTAATAAAGAATCAGGCAACAACTTATAAAGTATGTGTAAAAACAATCTTCTACTACTTCTTTGGTGATCACTTGTAGCAAAGTAAGATTGTCTTCCATGAATATGGTCATAACAGTGTGTCCATAAGTGACTGTGGAGGCCAACTCTGGAACCACACATCCTTCCACAGTGGGGACATACCTGTAAGGACCACCTGCTTTCGGAGTTCCATGATAACATCAAGGAACACTGGACATCCATTACAGTGGTACCTCAGGTTAAGTACTTAATTTGTTCCGGAGGTCCGTTCTTAACCTGAAACTGTTCTTAACCTGAAGCACCACTTTAGCTAATGGGGCCTCCTTTTGCCGCCGCTTTGCCACAGCATGATTACAGAAATCTCATCCTGAAGCAAAGTTCTTAACCTGAAGCGCTATTTCTGGGTTAGCAGAGTCTGTAACCTGAAGCATATGTAACCCGAGGTACCACTGTACTATATTCCATATATGGTAATATAATTATAATATAATATAATAATAATACAATACTAAATACATCCATTATTGCAGCCTGTGAACAAACTGTTGGATTGGTTTGATGAGAATGGTAGTGAGACTGAACACATTATTGACAAGAAAAGGAAGGCCTTTCAGATCTGGCAAAGAGTTAGAAACTATGCCACTAAGAAAAAAACCTATGCCAACGCTAAGGCTGAGGTTCAAAGAAGAACCAGAGAACTAAAGAACACCTGGTGGGCAAAAAAAGCTCAAGAGATCCAGCACTTAGCCGACACTCATGATGCACAATTTCTTTAAAGCCACAAAGACCATCTATGGGCCAATAAATCATGGCATATGCCCCCTACGCTCAGCAGACGGTACCACACTTCTAAAAGATAAGCTATTGCATTGCTCTAGAAAGAACATTATCAGCATCTCTTTAACCACAACTACCCTGTAGCTACTGAGATCCTCTCACAAATGCACCAACAAGCCCAAAACAACTCCTCTGCAGTGCCACAAATCCAACTTAATGATGTAACATTGGAATATGTCAAACATTTCTCTTACCTGGGCAGCTATCTTTCTACAACGGCCAACATTGATGCAGAAATGCAGCATCACCTGAGCTCTGCGAGTGCAACTTGTTTGAGGACCAGGACATTCACAGGGAAGCCAAAATGCTTCGTTACAAAGCTATTGTACTACCAACCTTACTGTATGTTTGTGAAACATGGACCACTTACAAATGCCATCTTCAACTCCTTGAAAGATTCCATCAATGGTGTCTCCAAAAAATTCTACATATCACTTGGGAAGACAGGTGAACTAATGCCAGTGTACTGGAAGAAGCAAAGATCACCAGTGTTGAAGCAATGATTCTTCAACATCAGCTTCATTGGACTGGTCATGTTGTGCGAATGCCTGATGATCGTCTTCCAAAGCAACTACTCTATTCTGAACTTAAAAATAGAAAGCATAATGTTGGTTGTCAACAAAAGAGGTTTAAAGACTCTTTCAAGAGGTTTAAAGACTCTTTCTGTCCCAACTGTGGAAGGACGTGTGGATCCAGAGCTGGCCTCCACAGTCACTTATGGACTCACTATTAAGACCTTGTTCATGAAAGACAATCTTACTTGGCTATGAGGGATCACCAAAGAAGAAGAGGTTTCTGGGTGAGAGTTTATAAGTGGTCCATGTTTCACAAGCGAACTAATGTTGGTACTACAATAGCTTTGTAAACGAGCATTCTGGGTTCCCTGCAAATGTGAATTTGTTAGGTTTCCCTGCTGATTTCCCACAGATGGAACCAATTGTATTGTAGCAGGATGCCTCTAGAACTCAGAGGTCTCTGACTGTATTCACTCTTTTAAAAATTCTTTCACAGACAGACCTCACACCAGTCCCCATCGTTAAGTAAGAGCAGGGACTGACACCTTCTAATGACCTCCCTTGTTGAGAATGTATCAGCCAACCCATCTGGAGCAATTATGCAGCAAACCTCCTAACAATTCACCCTCAGGACCAGTTGTAGGCTTCCCAAGAGATAGTGGTTGCCCACTGTGGGAAACAAGACTAGAAATGTATCTGGTCTACCAGAGCTCTTTTCAGATTAGACATGTTATTCTTGCACCTGAAGAAGGAAATCCCGCATGTTTCTCTGATTTTTGCATGGCTGCAATGTAGCCTACTAAGCAAAAATAAGAGACGCACCACACCATTTCACAGAATTATGTAATCATAGAATTGGAAGGGACCCCAAGGGTCATCTAGTCCAACCCCCTGCAATGCAGGAATCTCAGCTCAAGCATCCATGATGGATGGCCATCTCACCTCTGCTTACAAACCTCCAATGAATTTAGAGAAAAGTTAAGGAAGACGTTCCACGATAGAACTTATAAAAAAATGGACACAAAGTTTTTCTCCCTCTCTCAGGAAAAAAGACCTACTTCACACAGTGCGCAGTTAAACTATGGCCACCAACTTGGATGGCTTTAAAAGAGGATTAGACACATTCATGGAGGAGAGAATAAAGCTGTCCTTGTCTACCAGCCAGGAGGGCTGAGCCTCCATGGTCAGAGGCAACAAGACACCTGAATCCCAGTTGCTGGAAATCGCAGGAGTGCAGAGTGCTCTTGCGCTCAGGGGCACTGGGAGAACAGGATGCTGGATGAGACGATCCACTGGCCTGATCCAGCAGCCTCCTCTTATTCTTCTTGGCCTCTGGCTTGCCCACCACTAGCTTGCAGCACCAGAAGGTGGCTTATGAGGGAATGTCAGTCTTACAGACCTTTCATGCCCCTGGTACATATTTAAGATATTACCTCTTGCAATCACAGTTTTCTGTGCCCTAGATTAGTTGGCAGAGGAAATGTAAGTTTCCATCAAACCAATAAAACAGGAGGCTCTTTATTTAACGGCCTGCTTCTCAGATCAGCTCACACGTTCAGCCCAAATGACTGGCTCACCATCATGGTCAAGAGCTGAAACTGTCATCAGAGAGCTCCACGTCACTCGATCAGGGACAGCCCCTCAGCCCCACTGCCTGTATCACTTGATTCAAGTTGCCATGGGAACCAGCTCCAAGATGGAGATGCTTTATACATTTGGAGCCCAGCCAGAGACTCCTAGTCAGAAGCAGAAAGCCAAAAAGTAATAAATAAATAAAATAAAAATGTTGTAACAAATTAAACTGTGTTGTTCTTTATGATGTTTAATTGATGAGGAGAGCTGGCCACAGGCTTTTAATTGATGCTGTACAAGGGCATAGAAAATGATTTGCATTTGTTTCAGCTGAATGCTGAGATAAATTTCTCTGTGGTTGATGTGGGGGAGGAAAGTGTTCAACACGTGCCAGCAGGATCTTGATTCCCACCTGGCTTCTGTGTAGCTGAGCAGAGGGGGAAGCAAAGGCAGAGGACATTCTGGTGCTGGGAATATAGAGCACGGCTGGGGAGGGGGCACACAGGAAGCTGCCTTCGACTGAATTAGACCCTTGGTCTATCAAGCTCAGTATTGTTTACACCGACTGGCAGCAGCTCTCCAGGGTTTCAGACAGGAGACATTCCCAGTCCTGCCTGGAGATATGATGGGCTGGACCTGAGCTGTTCTGCATGCAGAGCAGATGATCTGTCACTGAGCTCTGGCTGTTATGGAGGAAAATATTTTACAAATGAGCATGGGAACAGTGTTGCACCTGAATGAGTAGAGCTTGGCATCCCAATAGAATGAGCTGGTGGGCAATGTTGCGACAGGAGAACTCACTCTCGTATATGTCACAAACAGGAAAAAGGGACTTCATGCAAGCAGATGGTTCAAGTTAAGACACTTCATTGTGGCAATTTGGGGGCGGGAAGGAGGATGAAGTGGTGCATCAGGTTCACGTGGGATGATTCCAAAGGACACCCCATTTCAGCCATATACAAAACGTGCTATGTTGCATTTATACTACAGAGATGGCATTGTTCCTATTCTGTAGCCATGGAACACTGAGGCTCAGCTATAAACCTCAGTCTCAGATCAGTCAGTGAACTTGTAGCACATAATTCTCAAGGAGAAATAATCACCAAGGTGGGGAGAAAATACAGGAATACATTGTAATAGACTAGCATCTCGAACACTGACTCTTCAAATTACTCTCATTTATTTATCAACTCTATTTGGAAAGCTGCAAACATTCAAGAAGGTAATAGAGAGTAGAATATTCTTTGCACAGCTAATCTGTTTTCCTGGGACTGAAGCTTAATAAGATGTTGTGGCACAGTTACCCCAGCGATGTAAGAGACATGTAGTCTTCTCTGTTTCTTTCTTGAAAATAATTTGAATAAGCCATGTGGAGGAGTTTCCTTTTGTGATACAGAGGAGCTAATTTCTTCCAAATCCTTTGATTAAAGCAATCAGTCAGTATCCCTTCAAGAACAGTGTTGGGGATGGAAATATTTTTAATCTGCATTTCTTCAAGGGAAAATATATTCAAAGCTTGTTTTGATAATCTGTTTTCCATTTGCTGAACCCTGGGAAAGCATACATTTTAAGTCTAGCACTGAATCCAGCCACAGCTAGTGATTTGAGGACACATCCAAGAAATTTTGCTACTCTTCTGCAAAAGCTATTGCCTTCTCATGAATTCCTTGGTGTTGGGGGTGCCTTGTTTGCTTTAATGACATTCACTGAATTGGTTCAGGAATCTTTGAACTACAACTGAATGAACTATGTGTGAATTACGGTAAGTTTTTGTGGCAGAATTTTTAACCCTTTCTAGTTCAAATTCATTCTCTTATGTGTGTTCCCTCCTCCTTTTTGACTCCATAGGCTTTTAATCTTAAAGATCATAATTGTTGGGAAAAATCAACTAAACCATTCACTTCCCATTGAGTGTGTATTTTGATGGTTTCTTATTCTTTTTAAGTATGTTTTATATTTCAGCACAGTGGGATCTAACAATCTGAATGCTGAAGGAAATTTGCTGAGAATCATTTGGATGAACTTGAACTGAACTAGCTCATTTTTTTATTATTTTTTTGCAGCGTGATGGACATGAACTGGAATTAGATCCTTTTGTTGTTGTTTAGTTGTGTCCGACTCTTTGTGACCCTATGGACCAGAGCCCGCCAGGCACTTCTGTCTTCCACTGCCTCCCGCAGTTTGGTCAAACTCATGCTAGTAGCTTTGAGAACACTGTCCAACCATCTTGTCCTCTGTCGTCCCCTTCTCCTTGTGCCTTCAATCTTTCCCAACATCAGGGTCTTTTCCAGGGAGTCTTCTCTTCTCATGAGGTGGCCAAAGTATTGGAGCCTCAACTTCACGATCTGTCCTTCCAGTGAGCACTCAGGGCTGATTTCCTTCAGAATGGATAGGTTTGATCTTCTTGCAGTCCATGGGAGTCTCAAGGGTCTCCTCCAGCACCATAATTCAAAAGCATCAATTCTTCGGCGATCAGCCTTCTTTATGGTCCAGCTCTCACTTCTATACATCACTACTGGGAAAATCATAGCTTTAACTATATGGACCTTTATTGGCAAGGTGATGTCTCTGCTTTTTAAGATGCTGTCTAGGTTTGTCATTGCTTTTCTCCCAAGAAGCAGGCGTCTTTTAATTTCCTGACTGCTATCACCATCTGCAGTGATCATGGAGCCCAAGAAAGTAAAATCTCTCGCTGCCTCCATTTCTTCCCCTTCTATTTGCCAGGAGGTGATGGGACCAGTGGCCATGATCTTCCTTTTTTTGATGTTCAGCTTCAGACCATATTTTGCGCTCTCCTCTTTCACCCTCATTAAGAGGTTCTTTAATTCCTCCTCACTTTCTGCCATCAAGGTTGTGTCATCTGCATATTTGAGGTTGTTGATATTTCTTCCAGCGATCTTAATTCCGGCTTGGGATTCATCCAGCCCAGCCTTTCGCATGATGAATTCTGCATATAAGTTAAATAAGCAGGGAGACAATATACAGCCTTGTCATACTCCTTTCCCAATTTTGAACCAATCCGTTGTTCCATATCCAGTTCTAACTGTATCTTCTTGTCCCACATAGAGGTTTCTCAGGAGACAGATGAGGTGATCAGGCACTCCCATTTCTTTAAGAACTTGCCATAGTTTGCTATGGACATTCCAAATGTGAACTGGCTCATTTTAAAAATGAACTTTCAAAGCTCTGAGCAGGAGTTAGGACTAGACAGAATCAGAACAGGGCACCAGAATGCACCAGGACCTTGTGGCTCAGGTAAAGTTTACCTCAAACAGGATGTCCCATCACAGTCCTTCCTGCACAGGATTTGGCAGGTCCAATGGCTAACTTTGACTGAGGCTCTTTAAGTGCCCAGGCAGGTGATTCAGCTTGCAATTTAGTTCAACCACACGGGGCAGCAGAACACCCACTGGAAGGTGGATCACAGACTCTGCAAACCTTGGATGAGCTTTCCTTCACGCAAACCTCAATGACAATTCTAGTTGCAGGACTGGCGCAAGACAATTTGGCACCTGAGGCAAACCACAAATGGTGTCCCCCCCGCCAGGGAAGAAGGAGTGAGTGAAGATCCACCTCAGGAAAAAAGAGGGAGGATCCTCTTTTTTCCTCTTTATTGATGTCAGTCTGACATCAATAAAGAGGAAAAAAGAGGATCCTCCCTCTTTTTTCCTGAGGTCAGTCTGACATCAATACCAGGGAAGATTCTGGAGCAGATCATTAAGAAAACAGTCTGCGAGCACCTAGAAAGGAATGCTGTCATCACCAATAGTCAGCATGGATTTCTGAAAAATAAGTCATGTCAGACTAACCTGATCTCGTTTTTTGACAGAATTACAAGCCTGGTAGATGAAGGGAACTCAGTGGATATAGCCTACCTTGATTTCAGTAAGGCATTTGACAAGGTGCCCCATGATATTCTTGTAAAGAAGCTGGTAAAATGCGGTCTTGACTATGCTACCACTCAGTGGATTTGTAACTGGCTGACTGACCGAACCCAAAGTGTGCTCATCAATGGTTCCTCTTCATCCTGGAGAAGAGTGACTAGTGGGGTGCCACAGGGTTCTGTCTTGGGCCCGGTCTTATTCAACATCTTTATCAACGACTTGGATGATGGACTCAAGGGCACCCTAATCAAATTTGCAGATGACACCAAACTGGGAGGGGTGGCTAACACCCCAGAGGACAGGATCACACTTCAAAACGACCTTGACAGATTAGAGAACTGGGCAAAAACAAACAAGATGAATTTTAACAGGGAGAAATGTAAAGTATTGCACTTGGGCAAAAAAAATGAGAGGCACAAATACAAGATGGGTGACACCTGGCTTGAGAGCAGTACATGTGAAAAGGATCTAGGAGTCTTGGTTGACCACAAACTTGACATGAGCCAACAGTGTGACGCGGCAGCTAACAAAGCCAATGCAATTCTGGGCCTCATCAATAGGAGTATAGCATCTAGATCAAGGGAAGTAATAGTGCCACTGTATTCTGCTCTGGTCAGACCTCACCTGGAGTACTGCGTCCAGTTCTGGGCACCACAATTCAAGAAGGACACTGACAAACTGGAACGTGTCCAGAGGAGGGCAACCAAAATGGTCAAAGGCCTGGAAACGATGCCTTATGAGGAATGGCTAAGGGAGCTGGGCATGTTTAGCCTAGAGAAGAGGAGGTTAAGGGGTGATATGATAGCCATGTTCAAATATATAAAAGGATGTCACATAGAGGAGGGAGAAAGGTTGTTTTCTGCTGCTCCAGAGAAGCGGACACGGAGCAATGGATCCAAACTACAAGAAAGAAGATTCCACCTAAACATTAGGAAGAACTTCCTGACAGTAAGAGCTGTTTGACAGTGGAATTTGCTGCCAAGGAGTGTGGTGGAGTCTCCTTTTTTGGAGGTCTTTAAGCAGAGGCTTGACAACCATTTGTCAGGAGTGCTCTGATGGTGTTTCCTGCTTGGCAGGGGGTTGGACTCGATGGCCCTTGTGGTCTCTTCCAACTCTATGATTCTATGATTCTATGATCCATGTGGGGAAGCAGGGTGGGAGGAGATAAGGCGAGGCCACGGTAGGGGAAGCATTCTGGGACTGCCAAGGAGGCAGCAAATCCACCGCAGTTGTTGCTGCCAACTTGGCAGCAGCGGGCAACGCATTCCTTGGACATTGGATCTGCTGCTGTCCCTGTGGCTCCTGCCACCCTAGGCAGTCATCTCACCTTACCTTGTGGGGGCCCCTCTCCTGGATAGCAGGGGTGTTGCTAGCTTATTTAAAGGGCACAGGCCTGTGGCACAAGAAATATACATACAGTGGTGCCTCTCAAGACGAAATTAACTCGTTCTGCGAGCTTTTTCGTCTTGCGAATTTTTCGTCTTGCGAAGCACGGTTTTAACGGTATTAATGGTTTTAAGAAAAAGGAAACAAACTTGCAAGACGTTTTCATCTTGCAAAGCAAGCCCATAGGGAAATTCATCTTGCGAAGCAACTCAAAAAACAAAAAACTCTTTCGTCTTGCGAGGCATTCATCTTGCGAGGTACCACTGTATGCTAATTTATATGGACAAATTAGGATGGCAGGTGATTGGGGTCGCCCTAGCACTCTGCTGCTCACGGTGTCGGGTTGCCTTATAAACAAATTTTTCACAGACTGAAAAGAGGGGAGCATTGGGGAAATATGGGGTCTCCTCCTGTAGTGGGCCACTCTTTAATAATGCCAGCGTATCTCCAGCTGAGCCACGTTGGGGAGCCCGTGCAGGCCCAGCTGGCTGAACTGCAGATTTGCCACATCTTTAGCTGCTGAGTCTGGGGTATCCAGAGTCAAGATTACATCCTTGGATATCTGTAATAAAAATTTCTTTCCTGATATTTCTTTCCTGATTTTATTACCTAGTCTCTCTTTTTTAAAAGAACAAATACAAAAATAAATACAATACAAAATACAGTCTCTTTCAGATTACAGTGCCGTCTCTTTTAACGAGGTGCAGTTTCAGACTCCATTGTCTTTCATTTACACCTGCCAGCTTGAATTTATAATGAAAGGACATAATTGGAATAAAAAATACATGACTCCTTTGCTGCCTAGACATAATTGACGTAAAAGCTCTGCCTAACCGCCTGAGCAGAAGCCTATTTCTACATGGGTGATTATTAAATTAGGCTATATTTCAGGTACTCTAAAGGTGTTTTGAAAAGTTATGCCTGGAATATTTTTTGTAATGAAAGTAATGCTGCTTTGTTTCTTTGAAGTACTATTAATGCAACATGTAATGGGTAAAACAGTCCTTTTAAACTGAATTTTGTGGTAGCCTCCACTGGGCCTATTTAGTCTGAATTACCTACTGCAGATTTAGGGAAACTTTTTTTTAGCCCCAAAGCTGCATTTCTCTCTGGGCAACCTTCATATGTGAGTGCATGTATGCGCACAAACCAGGGGACAGAAGCAATAGTGGGAGGAGCAATTAATGTAAATTCCACCTTTGTTCAATAGGCAAGTTTCTACACACACACACACACACACACACACACACACACACACACAGAGAGAGAGAGAGAGAGAGAGAGAGAGAGAGAGAGAGAGTCTGCTGCTGACCTGTTCCAATGGGCGCTTCCCAATTGATTGATGGTGACAAGCATCTCACCAGCATGGGCCACAAACTCACCTGCATCAAGGCCTCTAGAATCATAGAATCATAGAGTTGGAAGAGACCACAAGGGCCATCGAGTCCAACCCGCCAAGCAGGAAACACCATCAGAGCACTCCTGACATATGGTTGTCAAGCCTCTGCTTAAAGACCTCCAAAGAAGGAGACTCCACCACACCCCTTGGCAGCAAATTCCACTGTCAAACAGCTCTTACTGTCAGGAAGTTCTTCCGAATGTTTAGGTGGAATCTTCTTTCTTGTAGTTTGGATCCATTGCTCCGTGTCCGTTTCTCTGGAGCAGCAGAAAACAACCTTTCTCCCTCCTCTATATGACATCCTTTTATATATTTGAACATGGCTATCATATCACCCCTTAGCCTCCTCTTCTCCAGGCTAAACATGCCCAGCTCCCTTAGCCGTTCCTCATAAGGCATCGTTTCCAGGCCTTTGACCATTTTGGTTGCCCTCCTCTGGACTCGTTCCAGTTTGTCGGTGTCCTTCTTGAATTGTGGTGCCCAGAACTGGACACAGTACTCCAGGTGAGGTCTGACCAGAGCAGAATACAGTGGCACTATTACTTACTGAGAGCCAGTGTGGTGTAGTGGTTAAGAGCGGTAGTCACGTAATCTGGGAAACCGGGTTCGTGTCTCCGCTCCTCCACATGCAGCTGCTGGGTGACCTTGGGCCAGTCACACTTCTGTGAAGTCTCTCAGCCCCACTCACCTCACAGAGTATTTGTTGTGGGGGAGGAAGGGAAAGGAGAATGTTAGCCGCTTTGAGACTCCTGAAGGGGAGTGAAAGGCGGGATATCAAATCCAAACTCTTCTTCTTATTCTTCTTCTTCCCTTGATCTAGATGCTATACTCCTATTGATACAGCCCAGAATTGCATTGGCTTTTTTAGCTGCCGCGTCACACTGTTGGCTCATGTCAAGTTTGTGGTCAACCAAGACTCCTAGATCCTTTTCACATGTACTGCTCTCAAGCCAGGTGTCACCCATCTTGTATTTGTGCCTCTCATTTTTTTTGCCCAAGTGTAATACTTTACATTTCTCCCTGTTAAAATTCATCTTGTTTGTTTTGGCCCAGTTCTCTAATCTGTTAAGGTCGATTTGAAGTGTGATCCTGTCCTCTGGGGTGTTAGCTACCCCTCCCAGGTTGGTGTCATCTGCAAATTTGGTCAGGATGCCCTTGAGTCCATCATCCAAGTCGTTGATAAAGATGTTGAATAAGACCGGGCCCCACGGGCGCCGACTTATAAAAAATATTGGGGGGGCCCATACCGGGGTCCTGCCGCTGGTTCGCTCAGGTAGCCGGGAGAACGCAGTTCGAGGTGGCGGTGTTGGGGAGAGACCCTCGCTCAGGGCGCCACGAGACTTGGCGGCCGGCGGCCTATCTGGGGGGTTTTGGAGCGTATTTTGGCGGAGCGATTGGGGAGGAGGGGGCTTGTTGCCGGATTCTTCAGCTGGGCCGGAGATCCGCTGCTGGGGGGGTCCCTGGGCCGAGTTGTGAGCACGGCCTGCTGAAGGGAGATCCAGCCGATTGCACGACGGGGACGGCCGGGGCTCTCCGGCTAGGGCGCGCGGCTGGCTGGCTGGCGAGGGAGCAGGTGGGGAGGAGGCGGGGGTCCTGATACAGTCGGGGGCGGAGGCAGACGGGGCCGAGGGGCGAAGAGGGCAGGCAGGGCACGGGGCGCTTGCTCAGGAGCTCAGCTAACCTGTCCCAAGAGACATAGCCTAAGTACTCCTTCCTTCCTTCCTTCCTTCCTTCCTTCCTTCCTTCCTTCCTGTTTTTTTCCTCCCTCTTTCCACTGCTCCCCTCTTTCTTTCTTTCTTTCTTTCTTTCCTTCCTTCCTTCCTTCCTTCCTTCCTTCCTTCCTTCCTTCCTTCGTCTCATTCCTTCTTATTTTATTCATTTTCTTCCTTTCCTCCAACCCTTCGATGCTCCTTCCTTCCTCCCTTCCTATTTCATTCCTTTCTTTCCTTTCCTGCAACCCTTCCCTGCTTTTTCTTTCCTTCCTTCCTTCCTTCCTTCGTCTCATTGCTTCTTATTTCCTTCCTTTCCCCCTCTCTTTCCTTCCTTCCTTCCTTCCTTCCTTCCTTCCTTCCTTCCTTTTCCACCCCCTCCCTCAATCTCACCCTCCCTCCCTCCCTTCCTTTTTCCTTCCTTTCTTCCTTTCTTTGCTCCAACCCTTTCCTTCCTTCCTTTCTTCTCATTGCTTCCTGTTTCATTCATTCCTTTCCTTTCCTCCAACCCTTCCCTGCTCTTTCTTTCTTTCCCTTCTTCCTTCCCTCTCTCTCTTTCCCTCCCTCCTTCCTTCCTTTTCCACCCCCTCCCTCAATCTCACCCCTCTCTCTCTTCCTTCCTTCCTTCCTTTCCTCCAACCCTTTCCATCCTTCCTTCTTCTCGTTGCTTCCTGTTTCATTCATTTCTTTCCTTTCCTCCAACCCTTCCTTCCTTCCTTCCCCCACCCCTCCTCCCTCCCCCTCTCTCAATCTCACCCCTATCCCTCCCTCCTTCCTTCTCGCCTTCCCCACGGATTCACACTCTCCCCCCCTCACCGCCCGCCCTACAGCCCAGCTGAAACTCTCGCTCACCCTCCAGCCGCAATTGATTTTATATCGCTATTCTCCCTTACTCCCCGCTGCTGCCGCCTCTCCCCTCACCCCCCGCTCCCCCCCCCGCCCACCTCCCAGCACTCGCCTTTCCCTGTGGTGTGTGTGTGTGTGAGAGAGAGAAAGGGGGGAGAGGGAGAGAGAAAGAAAGAAAGGGGGGCACACACCCTTGTCGATGCCTTCTATACACAGAGAGGCAGAAATCACATTCATAATAGGAACCAGAGAAGCCACACTGAGGCTGGCAGGTGGGCGCTCGTTAGGAGCACGCTGGGGAGGTTGTGTGTGTGTGTGTGTGTGTTTGGGGGTGGTGTCGGTGGAGGGGGGGGCGGACAGACCGTAGCTGGGCGCCGTGACGTCAAGGCTAGAGGGAGGCTGAGCCGAGGAGCAGAGCCGCGCAATCGGCAACGGCGCTCTGCTGGAGGGGCGCCCGAGATTATTGGGGGGGCAGAGCCCCCCCAAACGAATTTTTGAGGGGGCTCGGGCCCCCTCAGGCCCCATGGAGTCGGCGCCTATGCCGGGCCCAAGACAGAACCCTGTGGCACCCCACTAGTCACTCTTCTCCAGGATGAAGAGGAACCATTGATGAGCACACTTTGGGTTCGGTCAGCCAGCCAGTTACAAATCCACTGAGTGGTAGCATAGTCAAGACCGCATTTTACCAGCTTCTTTACAAGAATATCATGGGCACCTTGTCGAATGCCTTGCTGAAATCAAGGTAGGCTACATCCACTGCATTCCCTTCATCTACCATGCTTGTAATTCTGTCAAAAAACGAGATCAGGTTAGTCTGACATGACTTATTTTTCAGAAATCCATGCTGACTATTGGTGATCACAGCATTCCTTTCTAGGTGCTCACAGACTGTTTGCTTAATGATCTGTTCTAGATTCTTCCCTGGTATTTTAAACAGTTATATTCACAAGGGCCACAGAAAGAGTTTGATTTAGACCAATTTTTAAAAATAAATGGACTTCAAAAAATCTCTCAAGAAAATAAGTTAATCTTGAACTACAAAATAACAGAACAGGAGGTGGAAGGTGCAATTCAGAACATGCAGTTGGGCAAATCTCCAGGGCCGGATGGTTTAACCTCAAAATATTATAGATAGATCCTTGAAGGACTGGATAATACAACCACTAAAGGAGGTTTGTAATGAAATTTTGGAGGGGGGGGGGAAGCGCCAGAGTCGTGGAAAGAAGCTTATATTACACTAATACCGAAAAATGAGTCTGAAAAGACGCAACTCAAGAATTACCGCCCCATATCCCTGCTTAATGTGGATTACAAAATTTTTGCAGACATTTTGGCTAAAAGACTGAAAAAAGTCTTAGTAGAGGGGATACATAAGGACCAAGCTGGCTTTCTCCCGGGCAGACACTTGTCTGACAACACAAGAAATATAATTAATATTTTAGAGAAGTTGCAAGTGAATATTAACACTAAAGCTGTTTTACTTTTTGTAGATGCGGAGAAAGCCTTTGACAATATTTCTTGGAGTTTCATGAAGAAAAATCTTCAGGGGATGGGGGTTGGTCAAGGGTTTGAAAATGGTATAAGTGCAATTTATTCAGAACAAAAGGCTAAACTAATAGTTAACAATGTGGTAACAGAGGAATTTAAGATAGAAAAAGCGACATGACAAGGCTGTCCAATTTCCCCATTGCTTTTTATTTCGGTCCTGGAGGTTTTGCTAAACATGATCAGAAGGGACCGTTTGATCAAAGGTATACAGGTCGGAGCCAAACAGTACAAATTGAAAGCTTTTGCAGATGACTTAGTATTGACGTTACAGGAGCCAGAATCTAGTACTAAAAGAGTATTAGAATTGATTCAGGAATTTGGTCATGTGGCAGGATTCAAGTTGAACAAGTTAAAAACTAAGGTGCTTGAGAAAAATTTAACACCGATTGAGAAAGAGAGGTTTCAGAAGGAGACAGGTTTAACATTGGTCAAGAAAGTAAAATACCTGGGGGTTAATATGACCGCTAAGAACTTAAACCTATTTATTTTTTATTTTTTTTAATAAATTTTTTATTGGTTTTACAATTTTCTTGATATATTCAGAAAATGAGGAGCAACATGTGAGAGATGTCAGGGAAGTGCTACAACGCTTGCAGAAACACCAGTTGTGGGTCAAGCTAGAGAAATGTCAGTTTCATGCCCGAGAGGTGGAGTTCCTGGGGTACAAGTTATCTGACAAAGGCTCAGCGATGGACCCAAGCAAGGTGCAAGCAGTATTGGAGTGGAAGACCCCAAAGACACGAAAGGATGTGCAGAGGTTCCTAGGTTTTGGCAATTTCTACAGGAAGTTCATCAAGAACTTTGCACACTTGACAGCCCCAATCACGGACTGTCTCAGTAGTAAAAAGAAATTTGTGTGGACGGAGGAAGCCCAGCAATCCTTTGAAAGATTGAAGAAGGCGTTCGCGTCGGAAGAACAATTACTACATGTGGATTTGGAGAAACCACTGAGGTTGGAGACGGACGCGTCAGACAGAGCCATCGGGGCGGTTCTGTTGCAGCCAGGACTGAACAAGCAAGAATGGAAACCGTGTGCCTTTTTCTCGAGGAAGCTGAGCAAGTCGGAACAAAACTACACCGTGTACGACCGAGAACTGCTTGCAATTTATGCCGCCTTTCGTCGGTGGCACCATTTGCTGATAGGGGCGCAGCACAAGATCCAGGTCTGCACAGATCACAAGAACTTGGAATATTGGCGGACAGCACGGGTGCTCAACCAGAGACAGATTCACTGGGCGCAGGAGTTTTCCAAGTTTTCCTTCGAAATCCAGTATGTGCCAGGCGAGCAAAACGTGAGAGCAGACGCTCTCTCGCGGAAACCAGAGTACTTCGAAGGAGAGGGGCCGCCAGAGACACGACGCGTCATACCTGAGGACCGATGGGTGTGTGGGGGTACTCTAGTGGGCACAAGAGAACTGGCAGGACTCACTAGGGACGATGAATTCGCACGAACAAAAATCAGGGAACTCCAAGAGGGGAGGGGAGCACCAGAGGGGTTCGAAGAGAAGGAAGGGGTGTTGTACTACAGGGGAGCGATGTACGTACCGGGGGAGGCTCTAAGAAGAAGGGTACTCAAGCAACTACATGACACACCCACAGCGGGGCACTTTGGGCAACACAAAACCATGATGCTGGTGACTCGACAATTTTGGTGGCCACGGGTGAGGGAAGATGTACACGAATATGTAAGAGGGTGTGACCGCTGCCAGAGGGCCAAAGGGGAACACACGGTACCAGCGGGTTTGCTGGAACCCTTACCCACACCCAACAGACCCTGGGAGGTGGTGTCAATTGATTTCATGACGGATTTGCCCAAATCGAGGGGGGAAACAGCAGTGATATTAGTAGTCGACTTGCTAACCAAAATGTGCCATTTCATCGCCTGCTCACATGCGGTGACGGCGGAAGAAACGGCACGGTTGTTTGTAGAACACATTTTCAGGCTGCATGGCACCCCCTTGAGGGTTCTCTCAGACCGCGGAAAACAATTTACTTCCCGGTTCTGGAGGAGGCTCATGAGCCTACTGCAAGTCAAAGTCAGCTTCTCGACAGCGAGACACCCAGAAACCAATGGGCAAGCAGAAAGGGCAAACAGCGTACTCCAGCAATACTTACGCTGCTACGTAAGCGAGAGGCAGAATGATTGGGTAGAGAAACTAGCGTTAGCAGAATTTGCGTACAATAACGCTGAACACGTATCCACAGGAATGAGTCCATTTTTGGCCAATTATGGGTGTCATCCCAGGGCATTCCTGGGGAATGAGGAACAGAGCTGGAGTGTGCCAGCAGCTGAGCAGTTTGTGGAAGAAATGGAAGCGTTACATCAACAGCTCAAGATGAACCTAGAAAGGGCCAAAGCCAATTACAAGAAACAAGCAGATAAACACCGAAGGGAAGGGGAAACCATAAGGGTGGGGGATCGCGTGTGGCTGTCCACTCAAGGGTTACCCTTTAAGGGAGGGTGCAAGAAGTTGCAGCCCAGACGACTGGGACCATTTGAAGTTATACAACAGATAAACCCCGTGGCGTTCAAGCTCAGGTTGCCCGACAACATGAAAATACATCCTGTGTTCCACAGGTCCTTACTCTCACCACACAGAGAGGGGCGGGAATTCGAGGGGCGGGAGGTAGAAGTCACGCCAGCACCACAGGAAGAAGAAAGGGAACACCAAAGTTCGGCCGCAGAGATAGTTGATTCAAGGTGGCGAGGTCGGCAAGTGGAGTACTTGGTAGCGTGGGAAGGAGAGCCCTGGTCGGAAAACACGTGGGTGCCCGCAGAGGCAGTTGGCGAAGAGCATATGGTGGAAGTGTTCCACCGACGGTTCCCAGATAAGCCACAGCCCTTAGAGCGATTCTGGGAGGAACAATTCGGTACCACAGAGGAGGAAGAGAGTTTCGAAGGGTTTTCAGAATCCGAAGAAGAATCGGATTGGGAGGGTCCTTCCTTGGGTGGGAACCTTAGCAGGTGGGAAGAGGTCTTCAAACCCACAGATGAGGAGGACAGCTCACTCCGGGGTTTCCTTGGCTCACCGACCAGAGAAGAGGCTACAATAGAGCCCACAGGTCGGAGGGGGAGTGAAGGGGGCCCTGGGAGGGAGGTGGATGTCAGGGAACTGACATCAGAGGCACGGGAGAAGGAGAGGGTCTCTGATTCTGCAGGAGAAGGTCCCAGCGCTAGAGGGAGACTCAGCTGGGAAGAAGGGGAAGAGAATGAGTGTAACACCAGGGATCCAGGAGAACAACGGGACAGGGAGGTGCAGGGGCTCCCGGACTCTTCGTTGGAAGTTAGTGAGGAGAGCCCAAGCACCCTGCTGCCCACGCCCACCCTGCGCAGGAGACTCCCGCGCAGTGAGAGGCGGAGACGATTGGGCGTCAAACAACTCTTATGTTGGCAGCGCTTTAAGAAACGCCCACAGACAGATTCTACGAGTGACTAAGGGCAGCCACGCTGAGATGGGCTGTGCAGTCCGGAGGGTTTAACCAGGCAATCTAATGCTCAAACGGAGCAGGATTACGCACGAGTAACTCCCAACCACTGCAACTATCTATAGAAATATTGTAAAATTAATGAAGTTAGAATGATGTTGGATAGAAACTAAGTGGTCTTTAGCTGTAATGCTATAAGAGAATATGAGAAAATGGTTATTAATAGGTAAAAACTTAATGTTATAATATTTTAAAATTGAAGATTAAGATGATTGAAGAGGGGAGGGATTTGCTGAATTAACAATTTGAATTGGAATACAGAAAAGGGAGGCGTGAGGAGGTCCGGGAAATAAGCAAATGAAAAATATGTGACGGAAAGACTGAATTGTTTTTAACTATCTTTATTTTGTATTTTTCTTTTTTTCTTTTTCTTTTGTAATTTTTTGAAAATCTCAATAAATATTTTATAAAATAAAATAAAATAAAATCTTCCCTGGTATTGATGTCAGACTGACTGGGCGATAATTATTTGGGTCCTCTCTTTTCCCCTTTTTGAAAATAGGGACAACATTTGCCCTCCTCTAGTCCAGTGTTTTTCAACCACTGTTCCGCGGCACACTAGTGTGCCGTGAGATGTTGCCTGGTGTGCCGTGGGAAAAATTCGAAAGATTTAAAAAAAATAAAAAAGACAAATCTTCGCCCACTAGGCGGGCGCCAGACTGTGTCCACCCTATTTTCCATCCGTCCTGGGTGGGGGTCAGATCGGATGGGATCGGATGAGAGCGGACAGGCGGTCCGCTCTCATCCGATTCCCCATAGAGAGCAGCGGGGCTCTGACATCTCCCTCTCTGCACACAGTGCGGAGACGGAGCTGTCATCCGCCGGCTCAGCGGGGATCAGCGGATCGATCCCTGCTGAGCAGAGAACAGTCCGCAATGTTTGATTCCAGCCAGAATATCAGCTTTGTGTTCAGCAAAACAGGCCCAGGTTGCGCACTGAATAAAGTATTTTTCATATTTCTGTTTACTTACTATTTCATAATAAAGTAATAATAAAATACTTTCTTTGTGTTTATTTGATTCCTATTCAAGAGAATTACTTTATATATAGTCAATATAGGCACAGAGTTAAATTTTTTAACATTTTCTAATGGTGGTGTGCCTCGTGATTTTTTTCATGAAACAAGTGTGCCTTTGGCCAAACAAGGTTGAAAAACACTGCGTCTAGTCTGCCGGGAATTCGCCTGTTCTCCAGGAATTCTCAAAGATGACTGCCAGTGGTTCTGAGATCACATCTGCCAGTTCTTTTAATACTCTTGGATGCAGTTCATCTGGCCCTGGAGACTTGAATACATCTAAACTAGCCAAGTATTTTTGTACTATCTCCTTAGTTATTCTGGTTTCCTTAGTTATTTGTTTCCTCTGCTGAATCATTTGCTCCAAATTCTTCAGGTCGGGCATTGTTTTCTTTATCGGAGAAGACTGAGGCAAAGAAGGCATTGAGGAGTTCAGCCCTTTCTGTGTCCCCTGTTTGCATTTCACCATCTTCTCCTCTGAGTGACCCCACTGTTTCTTTGTTCTTCCTTTTGCTACGGACATACCCATAAAAGCCTTTTTTGTTGCTTTTAACCTCTCTAGCAAGCCTGAGTTCATTCTGTGCTTTAGCTTTTCTGACTTTGTGTCTACACGTGCTGGCTATTTGTTTGAATTCCTCTTTAGTGGTTTCCCCCCTTTTCCATTTTTTCTACACATCCTTTTTTAATCTTAACTCAGTTAAAAGTTCTTTAGATAGCCACCCTGGCTTCTTTAGGCACCTTCCATGTTTCCGTCTCATTGGTATTGCCTGAAGTTGTGCTTTTACTATCTCCCTCTTAACAAACTCCCAGCCATCGTGAACCCCCTTTCCTTTTAGTATTACTGTCCATGGGATCTCACCCAGCACTTCCCTAAGTTTTATGAAGTCGGCTTTCTTAAAGTCAATAAATTGAGTCCTAGTATGCTTGGCTGCTCCTTTCCGCTGTATAGTAAACTTCAGAAGAGCATGATCACTCGCGCCTAATGATCCTTCCACTTCTACCCCACTAACCAGGTCATCAACATTGGTTAGGACCAGATCTAAAATGGCTGTTCCTCGGACTTCCGGAGGCGGCGCGAAACAGGCAATGGCGGTCCTCTTCAGTCTCTGAAGAGGGGTTCCGCAGAAAAGGATCGTTCGCTACGGCACAGCGACGATCCATTAAGAAAAACCACGGGCAGAGTGAGCTCGTGGCCGTGGGACTCGGCGGGCACCTGGAGCGACCCCCAAAACGAAGAAGGGACCCCGTAAGGGGTTCCGGAAGTGCGGAGGGGAAGCGGTGCTGTGAGTACATCGCTCTTTCTGCGGGAGCGAAGCCGCGCGGCTGCTGCTGCTGATGAGCGCCGACCTTTCTTCCTTGAACATTGGACCCTAAATTACCTACTCGTGAGTAAGACGTACCTTATTTCGGAACTACAAATTGTAAATTTGGCTGAAAGCGGGAGACGAGAAAAAGGAAGTCCGTCTCCCGGTAGCGCTTAGAGATCAAAGGCAAAGGAACTGACAAGCTGGAAGCAACGGAAAGGGATTATAAAATGGGAAGCATGCGTTTGGTAGAACTGGCAACTGAAAGGAAAGGCAAGCTTTCTTTCTTCTTTATGTTATTGTGTTGATGCAATTTGGGAACCTTCTCCTTTTGTGGACTTTAAAAATCTTAAAACCCAACCCCGGGCTGGCAGGGGAAAAGGGTTGTTTTTGCGGATACAATTTATAAAGTTGAAATAGACACATAGAGGCACTACTGGAAGATACAATTAAGCAACTGTATCTTGCACCTCCAGATGGGACTTTGTGGCAATTTTGAAAGGGCTCTGCAAGTGGAAAAGGCTTTAAGGACTATTGTTAATTTACTGAGCTGCAGGAACTTTAATAGCGACTAAAACTTCCTTCCTTTCTTTATGAACTGTAACAACACTCCCTCTAGTGGAGCTTTGGATTTACAAACTCCTGGGAACTAACTTTGTTTTGACTCTCTGCTGTTTTGTTATCTACTTTGAGGACTGTCTTTCCCATGGAATTTTTGACAGTTTGACCTTGACTCATAGACAGCTGTGGTATGAGTGGCCATCCGAAAACAAGATCCGCAGCGAAAGCAGGGAAAGGCCAACTTGTACAAACAACTCTGACCTCTCAGTCTCGCAGATCTTCAGTCCCTGCTGTTTTACAGGGAGCTATACCCCCAACAACAGCTCCACTAAAGGAAGCTGAACAGCCAACAACTGAGGATATGGCTGCAGGGGGATCTGGTACCCTTCTAGATGAAATGTTACAGCAATTCGCAATTTTAAATAAGAAGGTTGACGACCAAACAGCAAAAATTGACTTAGCCACATCATCAATTACCAAACTAACTGAACAAGTGGCTCAGCATTCACAAGCAATTGGGGATTTAAAAGACGCCACTTCTGAGAACCGGAAATTGGCCGAGGCTGCAAATGAGAAAGCTGATCAAGCAATTCAGAAAGTGGACGAGCTGAAAGGAGAGGTAAGGCCACTACACAAGCACATCAGTGACCAACAGGTCTACCTGTCTTTGGCGGAATTGAGAAATCGAGAAAATAATTTAAGATTACGCTCTATCCCAGAGCTTGAGAAAGAGGATTTGACCGGCTATTTGACAACAGAATTTTCTAAATTCTGGGACATAAAGGAAGATAAAGATTTCAAAATAACAACTGCGTTTAGATTGGGAAGAGTCGCCAGGAAGGACAGGCCCAGAGACTGTTTGATTATCCTAAGGACCAAACAGGAGAGAGACAAAATACTAGACCTCCATTTTAATAAATCACTTGAGATCCAGGACAGAAGAGCGGAAATCTACAAGGATATCCCTAAACAATTATTGGATCTCAGAGCTAACTACGCTGATCTAGCTAGACTTTTGAGAAGCAACGGGATACCTTACAGGTGGGAGTTTCCACAAGGCTTATCATTTAACTACAAAGGAAAGAAGGTTAAAATCAAAACGAAAGAGGACAGCCAGAAGTTCCTACACGATCACGGAGAGGACCTGCAGAAGGGAACAGCAGTTCCTTGGCCTCTACCGCAATCTGGAAAAGAACCAACACCCTCGGACTTGGACAAAAAAGAAGACACCCCATAAAGAGCAACAACAGATTGATACAGGATGTCTCTGCAGCTGTATAGTTGGAACATTAATGGTGCAAATTCCCCGGAAAAACGCAAAAGGATTTTCCACATTTTGAAAAAAGAACATTTGGATATAATCTGTTTGCAAGAAACTCATGTGACTAGGCTCCATAGGAAAGTGTTAATTAACAAAAGATTAGGCCAAGAATTTATCTCATCAGACAGAGTTAAAAAGAGAGGCGTGGTGATCTACGCAAAGGAGAACCTATCACCGAAATTTTTGTTTAAAGATGAACAAGGAAGAATCCTGGCAATTGAAATACAAACTCAAGGAGAAAAAGTTTTGATATTAGGAATTTACGCACCAAATGAGGGGAAATCAGAATTTTATAAGAAGCTACATGAGACGTTACTGGACTATCTGGACTACTCTAACATCATTATGATGGGAGATATGAATGGGGTGGTCTCTACTTATATGGACAAGTCACAGAACCAGAATTTAACCAAGGACGGCAGACTACCAAAAACTTTTTTTGAACTAACTGACAATATGGACTTGATTGATATATGGAGGACGAGAAACCCCTTAGGTAAAGAAGGAACTTTTTTCTCTGAGGCCCACCTGTCATGGACAAGAATCGACCAAATCTGGACAACTAGAGGGCTGGCACCTAAGACTACAAGAGTGGAAATCTGCCCAAAGACCTGCTCCGACCATAACGCTTTGAAAATGGAAGTGAGACTCACTCCAGCCGGTTCCTTCAGATGGAAAATGAATGACAACCTGTTAAGAGACCAAGAGATTGTAAAGAAGGCCCAAAAAGCTTTAAAGGACTATTTTGAAATCAACCTGAACACCTTGGTGGAGAAAAGAACAATCTGGGACGCAAGTAAAGCTGTAATGAGAGGGTTTCTGATACAACAGAATACGATCAAGAAAAAACTCTGGAATGGAAGAAAGGATAAGATACTAGAGAAGATAAGAGATGGAGAGAAAAAGTTAAGATTGAATCCAAAATCAAAAGAGACTTTAAGAGAAATTAAATTCCACCAGTCACAATATACGAAACTGATAAACCAAGAAGTGGAATGGAAAATTAAACAAATGAAACAAAGATCCTTTGAATCGGCGAACAAATGTGGGAAACTGCTAGCTTGGCAGTTGAAAAAGAGACAAAAATTAAATTATGTTACCAACCTAGAAGTTGAAGGGAAAAACATTCAGAAACCGGGAGAAATTAGAAAGTGTTTCCAGAAATACTTCAAAAAATTATATACCCAAGGGCCTGAGGAATTGATTGAGATAGATCAATTTTTGAAAGACAATGGCTTACCAGAACTATCTCAGGAGAAGAGATCAATCTTGAATCACAAAATAACACAACAGGAAATTGAGGATGCCATTCAGAACATGCAGCTAGGCAAATCTCCAGGCCCTGATGGACTTACCTCCAAGTATTATAGGACGTTAAAAGACTACCTGATACAACCATTAATGGAGGTTTGCAACCAGATTATGGGGGGAGGGAGGGCACCAGAAACGTGGAAAGAAGCATTCATCACACTGATACCCAAAGTGGAAACTGAAAAGACTCAACTTAAGAACTACCGTCCCATCTCACTCCTAAATGTGGATTATAAAATATTTGCAGACATTTTGGCAAATAGATTTAAAAAAGTACTAAATGAAGTAATTCATAAGGACCAAGCAGGCTTTCTTCCAGGCAGGCATTTGTTTGACAATACCAGGAACATTATTGATATTCTGGAACTTTTACAAACAAATATTAACACTAAAGCAGTGTTAATATTCATCGATGCAGAGAAGGCCTTTGATAACATTTCTTGGAAGTTTATGAAGAAAAACTTGGAAGGGATGGGAGTGGGACGGGGGTTTGAAAATGGAATAGAAGCAATCTATTCAGAACAGAAAGCTAAGTTGATAGTGAACAATGTGGTGACAGAAGAATTCCAGATTGAAAAAGGAACACGACAGGGGTGCCCCCTATCCCCTTTATTATTTATCTCGGTCCTGGAGGTGTTGCTGAATATGATTAGGAAGGACCGGCAGGTACAAGGAATACGGGTCAGAGCGAAACAATATAAACTGAAAGCTTTTGCAGATGACTTGGTTTTAACATTACAGGAGCCAGAATCTAGTACCAAAAGAGTTTTAGAATTGATTCAAGAATTTGGTCGGGTGGCGGGATTTAAGTTGAACAAACAAAAAACTAAGGTATTAGGAAAGAATTTGACATCTTCTGAAACAGATGGGTTTCAGAAGGAAACAGACTTAAATGTTGTTAAAAAAGTGAAATACCTGGGGGTTAACTTGTCTTCCAAAAATTTGAACTTATTTAAAGACAACTATGAGAAATGTTGGTCAGAAGTTAAAAAAGACCTAGAAATTTGGTCAAGATTGAAATTATCCTTGTTAGGCCAAATCGCAGCTATAAAGATGAACGTTTTGCCAAAAATGTTGTTTCTGTTCCAAGCCTTGCAGGTCGTGGACAAAGTGGAATGTTTTGGAAAGTGGCAGAGGGATATTTCGAAGTTTGTTTGGCAGGGCAAAAAGCCCCGAATAAAGTTTAAAATATTAACTGATGCAAAAGAAAGAGGGGGGTTTGCCCTGCCAGACTTAAGGTTATACTACGAAGCTGCAGCCTTCTGCTGGATGAAAGATTGGATTTTGCTAGAAAACACTGATGTCCTAGATCTGGAAGGCTTTAACAATTCGTTAGGTTGGCATGCGTATTTGTGGTATGACAAGGCAAAAACACACGGAATGTTCAAAA
The DNA here is from genome assembly GCF_964188305.1 of Podarcis bocagei. Classification (NCBI taxonomy): domain Eukaryota; kingdom Metazoa; phylum Chordata; class Lepidosauria; order Squamata; family Lacertidae; genus Podarcis; species Podarcis bocagei. The sequence continues at coordinate 1,493,972 of NC_138139.1, forward strand.
GCCATATTGTCAGAAAAGCAATATTTATGGTCTGGACAAAATACAAAGACTTACTTGAAAGTAAGACCCCGAGGTGGCTATCACCAATAGAGGCCAAGGCTCGGAAAAAACCCAATATGGAGGCCGGCTGGCCGAAATATTGGGAAATAATAGAAAACATTGGAGACAATTGGAGGTTGCAGAGTTTTGAAAAATTAAAGGATAAGGTGCAAGATTGGTTTCATTATGCCCAAATTAATGAGGTTTTTAAGTTGGACAAAAAAACAGGATTCCAGGTGGAAAAATCGAAACTTGAGACAGAGCTGTTAGAACCAAAGACCAAGGTATTATCGAGAATGTATAACTTGCTGCTTAAATGGAACACCCAAGATGAGACAGTTAAATCAGCCATGATAAAATGGGCACAAGACATTGGGTACAATATTATGTTCGAAGACTGGGAAAGGTTATGGACCACCGGTATGAAATTTACGGCATGTAATGCCTTGAAAGAAAACATTATGAAAATGATATACAGGTGGTACATGACCCCAGTCAAGCTTGCTAAGATATACCATTTGTCTGACAATAAATGTTGGAAGTGCAAAGAGGCTGAAGGGACATTCTTTCACCTTTGGTGGACCTGTCCAAAAGTGAAGGCCTTTTGGGAAATGATCTACAATGAGTTTAAAAAGGTGTTTAAGTACACCTTTCCTAAGAAACCGGAGGCCTTCCTCTTGGGCATTGTCGGCCAAAAGGTGTTAAAGAAGGACAGAACGTTTTTTATGTATGCTACTACAGCAGCAAGAATTCTTATCGCTAAATATTGGAAGACTCAAGATTTGCCCACACTGGAAGAGTGGCAGACGCAATTGATGGACTACATGGAGTTGGCCGAGATGACTGCCAGGATCCGAGACTTGGGAGAAGAAGCAATGGAGGAGGACTGGAAAAAATTTAAGGACTATCTGCAAAAATTTTATAAGTTATATGAACTATAGGATTTCGCATGAATTTGAATGTTAGCCCCAGCAAAGAGAGTGGAATATATATGAAATTAGATAATATTAATGAAAGAATCAATGTTTAAATGGTCAAAAAGGATAATATGTTTGCTTATAGAGTAAACGGATAATAAGGGATTTAAACTTAAATTGCAATTGAAAGTACAAAGTAACACATGAAACAAGGTTATAATTTGCTGATAAATTTATTGTCAAGATTGCTCTGTGCGGGAGACGTGGGGAAGTCCGTTGGAAAGTTGAAACAAGTTGTTGAAATGGTTGGTTATCTTTCTCTTTCTTTGTTTTTCTATACTTTTTTTCTTTTCTTTTCTCTCTTTGGTTGTTTTATACTGTATCTGGAAAAAATGCAATAAAAACTATTTTTAAAAAAATAAAAAAAATAAAATGGCTGTTCCTCTTGTTGCTTCTCCCACTTTCTGGACAATGAAGTTGTCTGCAAGGCCAGTGAGGAATCTGTTTGACCTTATGCTCTTGGCTGAGTTTGACATCCAACAAATATCCGGGTAATTGAAGTCCCCCATTACTACTATCTCCCTTCCTTTTGCATGCTTGCCCATCTGTTCCAGGAAGGCATGATCTATGTCCTCCGTTTGGCTTGGGGATCTATAGTAAACTCCCACAATGAGGTCTCTGTTATTCTTCTCTCCCTTAATTTTGACCCAAATGCTCTCACTTTGGCTTTGAGGTTCTAAATCTTGGATCTCTTCACAGGTATACACATCCCTGACATATAACGCCACTCCTCCTCCTTTCTTGTCTGGCCTGTTTCTCTGAAATAGATTGTATCCCTCCATTATTACATTCCAATCGTGGGACCAAAGCTAGCACATGGAATTTAGTTTAGATGAGAACACCGACCTTAAACTTAGCAAGTGTTCTGGCTTCTCCTTCACCACAACCTCTAATGTCTACCAAATATTTTGGAATAGAGTCCATTTGTTCTCCTTAGGTATGGCTGGCTCTTGAGATATCACCACCAAATTTAGCACAAGGGTTTCCAAGATGGGAATGGCAGTCTTTTTTGGCTGTTGAATGCTGGCAGTCATTTTTAACCAAGAAAGTGGACCAAAATATGACTTTGATGTGACTTAGCTGGTTTTCTGGCATTGGTTCTGTGATATCATTGTCAAACCATGGTCGGGCTGGTGGGCTTCATCACCGTTTGAATGCCGGGTGCCATTTTGAACCAAGCTGGCAGACCAAAATGGCACATTTTTTTTGCAATTTCACCCATTTTGTACATAGGTTTGACTCGCTCTCGATATATCATCACAACTCAGTATGAGAGTCACCAGGGTGGTGGTCTACATCAATATGTGGGTGCCAGCCACAATTTTTTTTGTTTGTTTAAGCTGTCCATGATTTTGAAATAAGATAGTAGACCAAAATGTTAATTTGGCATACCTTCACAATGATTTGGCTCAGTTTGGCTGCCTCTCAATATACCATCGCCAAACTCAGCATGAGGGATGCCGGGGGTAGAGGCAATAGTCTTATTTGCTGTTTGAATGCTGGGCACCATTTTGAATCAAAATGGCAAACCAAAATGTGACTTTGACATGACCCCATATTTGGCATGATGGGTCCAAGCTCACAAATTACACTATCCACTTTAAAATCACAATTTCTAAAAATACCCAAGCAGCGACAGACACTCTGTGCTCTCTCTCTCTCTCTCTCTCTCTCTCTCTCTCTCTCTCACACACACACACACACACACACACACACACACACACACACACACCACACAGAGGATTCCAGCCTCTCTGGTGTATGAATGCTTAAGCAGCTACTACTGTCTCCCATGACATATCAAACATCCTTTTTTAAAAAAAAGAAGCTTGTGTTGCTTTCTTCATTATGATGTGATGTGTCTGGGCTTTTTATTTTGCATGTTTTTGTTTTTTAGTTCAAAGAAAATGAGTAAACAATGTGTCAATCTTTTATTAATGATGCTCTCAATATAGCTATCTTCCAGCACGTAAGAAGTGTGCTGCAGGCAGCTTTCTATAGCCTTTCCATGTGCTTCTTTGCTGTGATAAATTCTGGCTCTATTTAAGAAAAGCTCCATTCCCTTGCTATTCTTGTGTCTCTCCTCCCCCCCTTTCCTTTCTAGAATCCGATTGGTTCCACTCCTAGGTGAACTGTAAAACTTTGAAATTAAATGGGTTTATTTTAATAATGTTTCATACTTGACTGTTTGATGAAACTTTGCATTATATTCCAGGCTGCTGACATTTATTTATTTTTATGTCATATTCATGGGAGGGTTATTCCAGAAAATGTCATTACCACCATTCTTTTGGTTAGCACAATGTAATTTAAGAAGTCACTTCTTTTTAGGATAACGTCCTAATTATTCATCACAAGAAAACCTCTGGATGTGTCTCAAGGAAGTATTTAAATTGTCAGGAGTTGAAATTTATGAGGAGGCTTAAAATCATGACGGGAGCTGCATGGATTCTATTGATCACCTGGGAATTAGAACAGAAGCGCAGGAAATAAAACCAAATAAATCATTGAAATAATGGTTTCTAGGTAGGAGGGAGTCAGGGAGGAACTCAGGGAGAAGCCACCATTCAGATTGGTCCATTGACAGGCAAACCTACAAACATGCTAAGCCAGAATCAGTGTCAACTTCAGGTTTTGGAAGCCCCTTGAGCAAGACACTTTCCCTGGGCTCCCTGCTCTCCAGGAGTCAACCTCCTCATGGCCATTATCACCAGTTGTGCCACCAACTTGCTTGCCAGGCCAAGAGTCCATGAGCAAGAAGGCAGTGGAATCCACTCAGCCTCCTTCTTACTACCCCTGTGGTCTGGGTCAGAGAGAACAAATAGGCTCCAGGAGCGAAGAGGAGGAGAAGGTCCAGGTCAGCTTTTGTGAGTATGCCCCCTGCCAAGGGGTGGGTTCATAGCAGCTGCCCGACTATGCCAGTGCTTAAGCGTCCCTGACCAGAATGCATACAATTCAGTTGGATTAGGTTCACTAAACATTGGCCTAGCTGACCTGGGGTGAGCCCTGAGCATGCAATAGAATGATGGGTTGGGACAGAAAGGTGCCTAGATTGGGCAGCACCATTTCAGATGAAAAGGAGTCCAACCAACTAGAAAACCAGGCAGGAACAGACTTCTCCCCAGAACCTCTGCCGGTGGGAACCTCCATGGTGAGCATTTGGGTTGCTGTTTTCTGAATCTTTTCCAGTTCTACAATATCCATTTTGAGGTGGCCAGAAATATACACGGTATCCAAAATGTGGTTACACCATACATTTGTTTAATGGTACTATGATATCAGCAGTTTTATTTCCAATTCCTTTCCTAATGATCCTTAATACGGATTCTGCCTTTTCCGTAAGCGTCATGCTGTGAAAAGTCCGGGGTTGTTTAAGACAATATGCTGCCTGAGGCAAAGGATAAGATAGCACCCCACTCCACACAGCATCTGACTACACAGAATCATGGAATCATAGAGCTGGAAGAGACCTCAAAGGCCATCTAGTCCAACCCCCTGCAATGCAGGAATCTCAGCTAAAGCATTCAGGACAGAAGGCCATCCAACCTCTGCTTAAAATCCTCCAAGGAAGGAGAGTCCACCACCTCCCGAGGGAAACCGTTCCACTCTTAAAAGGCTTTTACTGTCATAACGTTCTTCCTGATATTTAGTTGGAATCTCCTTTCTTGCAGCTTGAAGTCATTGGTTCGAGTTCTACCCTCCAAAGCAGGAGAAAACCAATCTTGCTCCATCTTCTATGTGACAGCCCTTGAGATATCTGAAGATGGCTATTGTATCTCCTCCCAGTCTCCTTTTTTCCAGGCTAAACATACCCAGCTCCTTCAAGCGCTCCTCGTATGGCTTGGTTTCCAGACCCTGGATCATCTTGGTCTCCATCCTCGGCACATGTTCCAGCTTGTTAACATCCTTCTCAAATTGTGGTGCCCAGAACTGGACAAAGTATTCCAGGTGTGGTCTGACCCAGGCAGAAGAGATTGGGACTGTGACTTCCCTTGATCTGGACACTAGACTTCTCTTGATGCAGCCTAGAATAGCATTAGCTTTTTTTGCTGCTGCATCACACTGCTGACTCATATTAAGCTTGTGGTCCACTAAGCATGAGTTAGTTTATTTTTTGCTGCTGCGTAGGAACTGCCTTATATCAATAGTCAATAGTGCATCTAGTGCAGTATTTTCTGCACTGACTGTCTGTGGAGCAGCATTTAATATATATTTTGGCAAGTGGCTTGACTGTCCATCCAGGCATGTCCAACACATTAATTGTAATCGACCAGTTGATCACAGGATTGGTTTTGGTTTTGGGGGAGAGAGAGAGAGACAGGGAAGGATAATCACGAAGCAAGAAAGGAAACAACTTGGAAGGGAAAGAGGAGAGAGAGAGAGAGAGAGAGAGAGAGAGAGAGAGAAGCTGGCTCCTCATATCTGTGTAAACTAATATAAAAATATAGTTTGACTTTTATCACTTGTTTAATTACTTTTCCATCTAGTAACTATTTGGATCTGTCATGATGATATCCAGACATAACTACTGTATCTGTGAAATAAAGATCCCTTTATTTATTTAATAAACTTAAATGACTTTGGAGGGGAACACTAGCTGAAAAATGACAATGGGAGAGTGTGGCAGATCACTGCCAGTCTTTGATACTGGATAGTAGATCACAGCCTACTTGAAGTTAGACATGCCTGCTCTATAGGTTTTGCCATCTCTCGAGTTATTGTTGCCAAACCAGCAGGAGGGTTCCTGAGGTGGGGGTGGGGGTCTTGGTCAATGTTTGGATGCTGGGTGCAATTCTGATTCAAGATGGCAGACCAAAAGGAGACTTTGATGTGACTTTGCCCATTTCTTTGGTATAACAGGTCCAAACTCATAATTCACACTATTTATTTAAAAAGCAGAGTGTTTTTGGGTTACTACAAATTCTCAGGCAGCGATGTGCACTCCCCGCTAATAACTTCATAAAGGGGCTACAAAAGCACTGGCGGAGGAACGGGGATGGGGGGAGTGCATCGCCCCCGGCACCATCGGGGAGGGGGGTACCATCGTGACCGCCTCCCCGGACACGTGCCGCACATCCCCCACCGCACTGGGCGCCACCCCCCCATGGGCAACGTGCCACACCCCGGGACGCGCACCATGCCCCCCTGGACACGCACCAGCCATGCCCCCGTCTGCTATCCGCCCCTGGTGCCAGACCATGCAGCTTCACCACTGTACAAAAGTGCATGTGCTGTCTCTATTTTCAGGTCATAGAGTCCCTTTTACAGATCAGTTATATTAATGTTTTATACAGTACAAAGTTGGGGGAGAAGAGAGGGGGGAGAGGAGGGGAGAGGGGGTGGGAGAGAGGGGGGAGTGTTTATGTGCGAGGTTTTTGTGTCAGTGTCAGGTGGGGAAGTTTTCTTTCTATTCATTAATAGGTTTTCATTGGCAGTGAGGGAGATTAGGGAGCCCAGGGCCTGGTTGCTTACCTTCAGTTGACTGCAGGAAGGGGTTTTTTTTTGGGGGGGGCAATTGTTAAGTCAAGTTAGCCATATCAGTTTGTATGCTGTTGGTGGGTTCTTGTTGTTGTCATGTTGGGCTGTGTGTGTAATAAAAGTGAGCCACACTGGGGCAAGGCATCCTCTTTTATTTGTCCCCATGTCAGTTTCAGTTTGTTGGTTATCTTTTCTAGTAAGGCTGTTTCCCTTTATATATGATTTTTGGCTTAGCTCTGCCCTGAATGCAGGGGGCGAGGGGATGGAGGAAAAAATGAATGGGATGCTCAGTTCATGGAATAGTTCATGGCTGCTCAGTTCACCAGCCAATGAATTCCAGTACGAATGAATTTCCAGGGGATGGTGGGGGTAGAGAATAAAGCTAGCCTATTGAAGTGAAGTTCAGGTCACCTTGTACACCTATTTTTTCTCCCTCCCACTCATCCTTCAGTGGCTAATGCTTGAACTTCTCCTCCCTTGCCTCGCTCATCTGTTCATTAGTCTGGGAATGTCATGTTGTTTTACTTGTTCATATTGGAAACATATTGTAAAAGTGTTGGTGTCAGGTGATAATTAATGCACTCAGTGACGAATTCAATTACCAAATGATTATGAAGGCTGCAGAGTTGTCACAAGCAGGGTGGGGGGATAAATCTACAACTGTTGTGCTAGGGGGGAAAAATAGCCATGATTTTGGATTTTTTGATGGGAGTCATTGCATATCCTCTATTAAATGAAGCAATGAGGGCCCATTAGCTGCAGCGGTTTAGGATGTCATATAATCAGGAGGTGATTCATCAGCACTAGCACCCCAAACTCACTGCCATAATTACGTGAAACGCAGAAGGAAAATCCCAGTGTGAATCCATCTTGGGTACTGTGTATTGGTGTCAAAGTGCACATTTAGTGCCTTGTTGCAGTTCAGAATCTTCAGGGGAAACGCCATACTCTGCTCCTTCCAGATCAAAGTATTGCAATGTCGTCTATGTGGGGATGCCCTTGAAGACAACTTGGAAACTTCAACTGGTCCAAAATGCAGCAACCAGATTGCTGGCTGGGGTTCCATTTAGAGTTCCTATAGCCCCCATTTTAAACCAGATGCACTGGTTGCCAGTTTGTTTCCAGGCCCAATTCAAGGTGCTCATGTTAAATAGTGGGTTGACATAGCAGCCGGCACAGCGATTTCTTCAAGTAGCTCTTTATTAAGATAAGCTGGAATAGAACTGACTGCGAACAGCTCAGCCGGCCTGTATTTATAGGCAGCCGGCTGTCAACATTGTAACCACAACAGCTCAGAGTTCCCGCCTAAACTAACTGCCGCGGACCTGAGTGAAAACTATCTACAGACCTGAGTGAAAACTATATACAGTATCCCCCTGTTGGCCCAGGGTGAAACTACACTACATAACACCCCTCCCCACCGAGATAAGGCGTTAGTTACAATCGTAATGGTTTCCTTATATACAGCACTACGCGTAATGGTTCAATTAGGCACAAAAGCATATCGGTTACATTTCCCATACTTAGACCAACAGTGATACCTGTCCAACAACGTAGTCCTTTAAATGAGTTGGGCGCTTGGAAACTCTGCCAGACCGCCGGGGACTGGTAGCCAAGTCCGGAGGGCCACACAGTTCTCGCTGAGGCTGTGGTGCGACCCTAGGTGGCGTTGGAACCAACTCCCCTGGATCCGCTGCTGTGGGTGGAGCCTCCGCAAGTGGAGTGGTCTGAGTCTGTTCTGAGACGGCTTGGTTCGGCTCCACGCTGGCAGTTTGCGAGGGAGGTGTAGGTGGGGCCTCGCCATCTGTACGTGTCTCTTCTGGAGCCGCAAGCGCAGTTGGGGGCACCTCGGTAGTGTCTAAGTCGCCAACCCTGCGCCTAAGCTGGTCTATGTGCCGTCGCCACAAACGTCCGTCTTCGAGTGCCACCTGGTACGAGCGAGGTCCAGTGACTCCCACTACTGTGGCTGGCACCCAAGGAATGTCCCCCACATAGTTCCGGGCAAAGACCTGGTTTCCTGGGACAAATGACCGTGGTGCGTTGGCACAGCCTGGGGGTTCAGCCACGGCAAAGTCTGGGTGTAGCCGGTCGAGCGGTGACCTGAGGCGGCGGCCCATAAGCAGTTCAGCAGGACTCCTCCCTGTGGCCGCATGAGGAGTGATGTGCTGCACGAACAAGTATTCGGCGACCCGCTCATGCCAGTCTCCCCGGTCCAGGCGCGCCAGTGCCTCTTTTGTCGAGCGCACCATTCTTTCCGCTTGCCCGTTGCTGGATGGATGAAAAGGTGCCGTTAGGGCATGGCGGATGCCCAGTCCCAAAAGATACCGCTCAAACGTGCCTGACGTGAACTGCGGTCCGTTGTCAGAGACAAGGACATCAGGACACCCATGCGTTGCAAACAGGCCTCGCAGCACCCGGATGACAGCTTCGGTAGTGGTGGAGGGCATCAGGGCGACCTCCAGCCATTTGGAATAGGCGTCCACCACTACCATAAAGGTCCGGCCGTGAAAGGGGCCAGCCAGATCGATGTGCACCCTCGACCAGGGTGTCTTTGGCGTCTCCCAGGTGTGTCCCTTAGCTGCCGGTGGTGCAGGCCTCGACTCTTGGCACGCTTGACAGGCGGATACCCAGGCAGTGATGGCATCGTCCATATTAGGCCACCAGACGTAACACCGAGCCAACGCCTTCATTTTGACAATTCCCGGGTGGCCAACGTGCAGAGCCTCCAGGACGCGCTGACGGAGTCCCTGGGGAATCACGACGCGGTCTCCCCACAGCAGACAGCCGCGATGAGCTGAGAGTTCATGTTGTCTGGTTGCGAAGGGCTGGAACTCCGATGCAAAAGGCCCTTGTGGCCACCCCCTCCACACCCAGTTGAGCACCCGGCTGATGGTGCGATCCTGGGCAGACGCGGAGGCCACAGTGGCAGCCGATACAGGCGCTGCCGGAAGATCCTCAATCAGAAGGAGCGATGAAGCTGGAGCCGGGTCTTCCACAAATGCTGGAAGAGGGCAACGGCTGAGGGCGTCGGCATGGCCCATCGATTTCCCCGGGCGATGGATGAGCCGGTAGTGGTAGGCAGCCAGGAAAACAGTCCATCGCAGCATGCGTGGTGAGAGGACCGGTGGAGTTGGACGATCACCGGCGAGGAGGCCCAGGAGTGGCTTGTGGTCAGTGATGAGGTCAAAAGTCCTGCCATAGAGGTATTCATGGAACCTCTTCACTCCAGCCACAAGTGCCAATGCCTCCTTGTCGAGCTGGCTGTAATTCCGTTCCGTCGGAGATAGTGTCCTGGAAAAGTAGGCGAGCGGTGCTTCTCTTCCATCTGGGAAACGGTGACTAAGGACAGCACCGATGCCAAAAGGTGAGGCGTCGCAGGCAAGGACCAGCGGCCTGGATTCACTGTACTGTACCAGCACACTGTCTGAAGAAAGGAGAGCCTTGACCGCGTTGAAGGCCGCCGTCTCTCGATGACCCCAGGCCCAAGGCGTCTTAGTGCTAAGGAGTCGGTGAAGAGGCTCAGCCACAGTGGCTTTGTGGGGCAGGAACATGTTATAGAAGTTCAGCAGCCCCAGGAATGCCTGCAACTCCGTTTTGTCCTTTGGGGTGGGGGCCTGCTGGATAGCGCGGATCTTGGATGTGGTTGGATGAAGGCCGGAGGCATCGATAAGATAGCCCAGGAACTCTACCTGTGGAACGGCAATCAGGCACTTCTCCCTCTTTACCTTGAGCCCGGCCTCCTGGAACCTGGTCAGCACGGCACGGAGGCGCTCGAACAGCTGCTGGTGTGATTCTGCAGACACCAAGACATCATCAAAATATGGTACCACGCCCGGAAGCCCTTGCAGGAGACGCTCCATAAGGCTTTGGAAGATGCCAGGAGCCACACTCACCCCGAACTGCAACCGGCGGCAACGGAATGCCCCCCAGTGGGTGACGATCGTCTGGGCTTCAGCAGTGGCATCATCGACTGGCAGTTGTTGATAGGCTTGGGCAAGGTCCAGCTTAGCGAAGACCTTACCCTCACCCAGGGAATGCAGCAGGTGTTGGACAACAGGAACCGGATAAGCGTGCTGCTGAAGTGCCTTGTTGATTGTGCACTTGTAGTCAGCGCAGATTCTCACCGACCCATCTGGCTTGACAGGCGTGACGATGGGGGTTTCCCACTTTGCGTGGTCAACGGGCTCCAAAACTCCTTGGGCGATCAGTTTGTCCAGTTGTTCGTCCACCTTAGCCTTGAGAGCAAAGGGAACCCGGCGTGGCTTAAGCTTGATGGGGGCGACTTGTGGATCAAGGCTAAAGGAGATGGGCATACCAGTATATTGTCCCAAGGTGCCGTCAAAAACCTCGGCAAAGTCTTTGACCAGACCCTCAGTCTCTGCGTTAGAGATGCAGTTGATGCCGGTGACTTCCAGGCCGAGGGCATCAAACCAGTCTAGCCCTAGGAGGCTTGGCCGCTGACCTTCGACCACCACCAACCGGAGCAGGCCCGAAAAATCCTTGAAGGCGATCCGGAACCGGCCAACGCCTACCACGGGAATGTCGTTTCCCTGGTAGTCTCTCAGGTGTACGCGGTGAGAGTCGAGTTGCCTTTTGGATACTCTGGGTACCAGTCTTTTGATGGTGCTCCATGACACAACGGACAGGGCAGACCCGGTGTCGATCTCCATGTCACATGGAGCTCCTTCAATGAGCACCGTGACGTTCAGCTTGCGTCGCGTAGACGAGTCGGTTTGGCCAATCGTGGTTCCAGACGGGCAGCGGCAGTTGGTGAGAGCGAAACAACTTTCCTTGGCAGACTGGAGTGAAGACTTGAACTTGCGAGTCGATGAAGGGGGGGTGTCAGACGGAGCCGATCGGCAGACCTTAGCGATGTGGCCCCTTCTGGAACACCTCCTACAGATGGCATCTCTGAATCGACACTTGGCACGGGAATGGTCGCCTCCGCAGCCAGCACATTCCGGTTGGCCCTTGGACTTCTGTTGGAGCTTCCTGCACTCCCGCTTTGTCTGGTGCACGTCATCGTCTTCACTGGAGGATGCCTCATCACTGCTGGCCTCTTCATGATGCACCGGAACTGGCCCCCTAGCAAGACGCGGGCTGCTGGACTTGCGGATCTCCTGGGCGGAGCGTTCAGCAGCTTCTGAGGCCACAGCCTCCTCAATGGCTTTCTGTAGCGTGAGGTCTGGCTTGGCTAGGAGACGCCGTTGCAGATGGATGTCCCGGACCCCGCAGACGATTCGATCCATCAGGGCATCGTCTAAGTCTCGGAACTCACAGTGCATTGCAGCCTGTCGCAGGGCGGTGGCGTAGTTGTTGATTGACTCCCCCTCTGCCTGGTTCCGGTGGTAGAACGCATGGCGGGCAGCAATCTTGGACGGCTTTGGTGCGTAGTGGTTGCGGAGCTTCTCTTGGATCGTGTCCCATGGTGTTGCCTGGACTGCTTCAGGCGCAACCAATGCTCGGGCCGTCTCAAACACCTCAGGCCCACAGAGGCTGAGGAATAGGCCCCGCTTCCGATCCACTGATACTGCTGTCAGCTCGTTGACTTGGAGGTAGCAGTCGAACCGAGCGAGGTAGGAGTCCCATGACTCAGAGGCTGGCGCAAACGGCGGTAGAGGCACAAATGAAGCCATGATTCCGATGCCGGCGTGAAGGGCGATGGATGGAACACAGTGCTCTAGCCAGAACAGTCAGCTCTGAATTGGTTCTGCCCAGTGATTTCGCTCAGTGATTTCGCTCAGTGATTTCGCTCTGTGATTCAGCTCAGTTCAGAGGCTGGCCGCATCTGGCTGTGCTCTGATGTCCATCCAATCCCATCCTCGTCGCCAGTGTTAAATAGTGGGTTGACATAGCAGCCGGCACAGCGATTTCTTCAAGTAGCTCTTTATTAAGATAAGCTGGAATAGAACTGACTGCGAACAGCTCAGCCGGCCTGTATTTATAGGCAGCCGGCTGTCAACATTGTAACCACAACAGCTCAGAGTTCCCGCCTAAACTAACTGCCGCGGACCTGAGTGAAAACTATCTACAGACCTGAGTGAAAACTATATACAGTATCCCCCTGTTGGCCCAGGGTGAAACTACACTACATAACAGCTCAAAGCCTTAAATTACTCAGACTCCAAATGTCTGAAAGTTCATCTCCCTCCCTACAGACCCCTCAGGTGCTGAGATCAGCACACAGAGCCCTCTTGAGCTCCACGGCAACTGGCCCAGGAAAGGGCCCTCTCTTTGGCAGCCTCTAGCTTGTGGAACTCCCCACCAAGGTGTGACTGGCACCTTCATTATGCAGCTTCCAGAGGATACTGAAGATGCACCTCTCTACCATGGCCTTTGGACATTTGAGGCATACGCTTTTAGGACCCACCCTGTTTTTATGGCTATAAGTTGTTTTACATTGTGTTTTATATTGTGTTTTTAGGGTAATGGGGGAAAGAAAGAAAGAAAGAAAGAAAGAAAGAAAGAAAGAAAGAAAGAAAGAAAGACCCTAAATATTTTATAACACAAGATGCTGGCTACACATACGTTCTGTGTGAACCCATGTTTATGCCTCTTCTGTGCATGAGGGACAGTGGAACATAACAGTGATATGCAGAGCCCCAGAGTGTGGGGTTTGCAGCCCAATCACAAATGCATGTTTTGCTAGACAGGCATAGGGCTAAGTACACAGAGAGTCTTTCAACTTCCTAGCGAGGACCCTCTGTGTGGTGACTTCCCCTGCTTCCTCTGGGTAGGAATTCTGTAACAAGGAAGATAATCTTTTATATTTTGTCCTGCCTCTGAGGGGACTCTCTCTTCCACTAGGCTTCTAAACTAAGCAGAAATGTTTAGCTGATTCTCTTGCTTTCAGCCATGTTTGTTTTGCTGTAACTTAGAAATATTTTTCTGCATACTACTTTGCTGTATTTGCTGCCTGCGTTGAAATGTAAGTAAACCTTTTATCTTATTGAAAATGTGTGGTTCATTCTCTTGCAATGGGGGAAACTGCGGGGGGGGGGAGTTCAGGAGACTACAAATAAATTCCAAAACTTCAGTAAACTGTAAAAAGTATAAGTGTTTTCACTCTGTTGAAAAAGTATTCATAGCCTTTTACTTTCTGTATTTCTCCCACAGATGTGGGAAAGGAGGTTTACATTTTAATATGCCAATTTAACCCTCAAACCATCTCCTACCCAGAGAAGGTTTTTTCTTATGAGACAAGCATGTTACTTTGTCTCCCTTGTTGACCCAGTAACATAACTGGGGGAATGATGGAACCAAGACACCTTGCATCCTTCCCAGCATGCCCTCATCATTTCACCCTAGTCCCTACCTGTTGGAAGGAACTATTGTAGAGCATCTCATACATTACCAGAAATGAGACAACCGGAAGGGAATACTTGGATGCTGTTGTGCATGCTAGTTTCAGTCCATGGGAAGTTTATTTCCCAGGACTCCCAGCACCACTGAACCCTGCCTACGCCCAGTGTTGTGGAACTATGGCCAGAATGGATATATGCATGCACAGTTACGGTTAGGATTAAGCCACTAAAGTGCAGCTGTAATACAAGAGCCAGTTAACAACCCTGTCCCTTCTTGTTGCTTGCTAGTGTTATAATATCCCCCGCACCAAGGAAAAGAGGATACTGAAAATAAATGAATGAGATTGTTTGGATATTTCTCACTTCCATTACTGACAGCTACCTCTGCCCCCCCCCCGAATCTGTGCCAAAGGTCCACCGAAAGCAAGGAATCTCTTGAAATGGCATTTACTGTGGGTATGCTGCAGTTTTGCTACCTTAGTAGCAAAACTTAGTAGCATCTATCTCTCTTAAGATAGATGGTCAGTAAATGAAAAAGACAACGAGCCTCCAGAATAATAATGTCAGTGGACAAATGTGGGGGGGGGGGCGGGACCCTAGACTTCTCAAATGATGTGTCTTTAAAAAAAATGGATGGAGCATTAAAATCAATTTCTATTCTTCATTCTGCTTGGAGTAGACTAAGAACATTTTGCAGGGGGCTGCTGGCATCAGACAATTTAATTTATTTCTCTAGTGCTTCAAGTACAGCCACAATGCACAAGGGAGTTTCCTGCAGAAATATGTTTCTGTTAAAGTGTCTGGATTGTTTTATTTTATTCTCAGCCAGGAGCATTCCTAGACAGGGACATAAGAGTCTTCATCCATAGGCCCATGACCCCAAGGTGTATATGCTAATTTATAGGAAGAGAGGCAAATTCTGTCAACTTTCAGAGTGAAAAAACAAATAAACTCTGACTCTGACTGCGAGGAGTCAGCCGGCCTCTGGACAAATCAAGGTTGCCAGGGGCTGGAGTCTCCCTGGTGCAGCATTTGGCAGTGTTACCAGCTACCCTATAAGCCTGAGGACACCAACCTTGAGACCATGGACACATTTTTGAGTGGGTGCCATGGGTGCTATTTCCTCTGGTCACTACTCTCCCCTGGATCAGTCCCTCACATAGAAATAGAAAGGAAGAAAACACAGACGTACACTTCACTTTCCCAAATGATCTGGGTGAAAGTCAGATCCAGTAGAAGTGGCAGCCCATGAAACAGATTCAGATTAACATACTCTAAGTACCTATCTCCCAGAATCATATTTTGCACCAAATGCAGCTTCCATATTGTCTCCAAGGCAGCCCTACATTATACACTTTGCAGTAGTCTAGTCCTAATTTCTGCTTCTGCTGCTTCCTTCTCTTCTTCCTCCTTCCTCCACTGCACTGCTGAACAGTCATCCCTGGTCATTGGCTATGCTGGTTAGGGCTGATGGGAGTTGTAGTCCAAAACACATGGTGGGCACCAGTTTGGGGAAGGCTGTCATAGACAGGGTTTGTGTGTGTGTGTGTGTGTGTGTGTGTGTGTGTGTGTGTGTGTGTGTGCGCGCCATCCTACTGAGTATCCTTTGCCATGCGTAAATTAGCTCTCTGGATTCTAGTCCATATCTACTACTTAGGGAGGGATGTGTTCTTGGGGGAAAGCTTTGTCTATAGAGGAAATGATAGGGCAGCATCAGAAATCCTTCGGGAGGAACCAATTGAGCTTTCTCTGTTACTTTCTCTGTTACTTCTGCTTTTTTTGGTAGAAATAAAAGAAAGGGTTTTTACCTGGAGCCTAATATATCATTAGGCTATATAGTTCTGCCCTTCAGCTTACAGGTGCATATGAACTCGGCTGATAAGCCATTTCACAAAATTGCTTTCTCCGTGTTGGTGGAGCATTTCTTGCTTTTCAATAAAGCAGATGTGACACCTGGATGTATTTCAGATTTTGGCCCTGCAGTAATCCAGACAATATACCTGCATAAGCTGCTTTTGGGGTCTTAGTGTTTCCAAGTTACTACTGCATTATGCTGATGGCGCCCACCTGAGAGGGGCTGGAACTGAGTTCTGGCGAGTTTCCGGGGAAAGCCTTGGCTGGGGAACCTGAGACTCTCATGAAGATGCTGAGCAACACTTCCTATCCACCCCAACCAGCCTGGTCAATGAGCAGGGATGATGGGAGTTGTAGTCCAGAAGTCTCCAGGCCCAGTGACTGAGCAGTTTGCTGTTAGCAGTTAGCAGGCTTAGGCTTGAATGATTGTGGAGGCCTTGTAGGCCTTGCCTTACTTCTTCTGCTCTGCTTCTGCTCTCCAGAACCTTTGTCTCATGACACACACATGGCTTTTATAACATTCAGGAAGGGTTAAGGAATGGTTATCAGAACGAATTTGGACACATTACACTTTGTAACTGTTAAGTTGTGGGTGAACAAGTTGTGGGGACAACGCAGCAATTCTTCAAACAGCTCTTGTTTATTCAGAGGCCAGAACAGAACTGAGCTGAAGGGTTCAGTCAGCCTGCTTATATAGAGCTCCAGTACACATAATTGTAACAACTTTTCTAAAACTATCCAATCACTGAACGTCACTTTCGATCCCTTATTTGCATAACTATCTACAGTATTCCCCTGCTGGCCCAGGGTGAGAACTTCAGGACATAAGAGTAACACTAATAATGTGTTATTAAAATGTGACACCAGAGGGCACTGCAGAGCAACCAGAAACCAGCAGTAAGGGAAACTGCCTTGTTACAGAGGAAACAATGTAAGGAACGTTTTTATTTTACCAGTATGCCCTGTGACATTTTAGAATGATATATCTAATAGCATTCTAATAACGTTAAAAAGGTCAGTGTAGATCCAGCCTTAGATCAGTCAATTTCCAGTTTGTCTTACTTTTGCAGAAGTTTTGACTCATATATCTGCTCTACCCTAACCTGCCCCAAAAGGAAATAAAATCAGCCCATAACTAATTCTCATTTAAATATGTATTTTTGTATGTTCCTCTCTATTAAAATGTGTCATTCTAAATGTATCTTGTTTCAAAAACATTTTGCAATGCGGTTCTCCAGCCAAGTAATGTATGGGGGGGATGCTTGGGCAAAATGTGCATAAAAATGCATTCTATTGAGGGAAATTGCCTTGCATATAATATAAGATGGGGGGGGGATTTGAATCCAAATGCTGATGAATTTCCATAAAAATGTTTCTTTTAAACAAAAGGACACAAACTGATGTGAAAATGTAGACAACTGAATTTAACATTGGAAAAATTGTTCCCTCAGTTATGTGAGGGACACATCAAAGGAAACGCCTCCCTTGATACCAACCAGAGGCAAGGTTTGTTGTTTCAATATGGCACTGACTGGGTAGGCCAGCCTTTCCTGAGCTGATTCCTCCAGAGGTTTAGCAGTGCAACTCCCACCCTTCCGTTGGCCATGCTGGCTGGGGCTGGTGGGAATTGTAGTCCAACACCATCTGGAATGGTGGGAATTGTAGTCCAACACCATCTATCAAAAATGATAGAATGATCTCGATACGAATCCAAGGCAGACCTTTTAACATCACAGTAATCCAAGTTTATGCACCAACTACTGGTGCTGAAGAAACTGAAATTGACCAATTCTATGAAGACTTACAACACCTTATAGAAATGACACCAAAGAAGGATGTTCTTCTCATTATAGGGGATTGGAATGCTAAAGTAGGGAATCAAGAGATAAAAGGAACAACTGGCAAGTTTGGCCTTGGAGTTCAAAACGAAGCAGAACAAGCTGGTCATCACAAACACGCTTTTCCAACAACACAAGAGACGACTCTACACATGGACATCACCAGATGGGCAGTATCGAAATCAGATTGACTATATTCTCTGCAGCCAAAGATGGAGAAGCTCTATACAGTCAGCAAAAACAAGACCTGGAGCTGACGGTGGCTCAGATCATCAGCTTCTTATAGCAAAATTCAAGCTTAAACTGAAGAAAGTAGGAAAAACCACTGGGCTGGTAAGATACAATCTAAATCAAATCCCTTATGAATACACAGTGGAAGTGAGGAACAGGTTTAAAGATTTAGATTTGCTGGACAGAGTGCCTGAAGAACTATGGATGGAGGCTCGCAACATTATACAGGAGGCAGCAACAAAAACCATCCCAATGAAAAGGAAATGCAAGAAAGCAAAGTGACTGTCCAACGAGGCCTTACAAATAGCGGGAGAGAGAAGGAAAGCAAAATGCGAGGGAGATAGTGAAAGATACAGGAAATTGAATGCAGATTTCCAAAAAATAGCAAGGAGAGACAAAAAGGCCTTCTTAAATGAGCAATGCAAAGAAATAGAGGAAAACAACAGAATGGGAAGAACCAGAGATCTGTTCAAGAAAACTGGAGATATGAAAGGAACATTTTGTACAAAGATTACCATAATAAAGTACAAAAGTGGTAAGGACCTAACAGAAGCCAAAGACATCAAGAAGAGGTGGCAAGAATACACTGAGGAATTATACCAGAAATATATGGATGTCTCGTATACCCCAGGTAGTGTGGTTGCTGACCTTGAGCCAGACATCCTGGAGAGTGAAGTCAAATGGGCCTTAGAAAGCACTGCAAATAACAAGGCCAGTGGAAGTGATGGTATTCCAGCTGAACTATTTAAAATTTTAAACGATGATGCTGTCAAGGTGCTACACTCAATATGCCAGCAAGTTTGGAAAACTCAGCAGTGGCCAGAGGATTGGAGAAGATCAGTCTACATCCCAATCCCAAAGAAGGGCAGTGCCAAAGAATGCTCCAACTACTGCACAATTGCACTCATTTCACACGCTAGCAAGGTTATGCTTAAAATTTTACAAGGCAGGCTCAAGCAGTATGTGGACCGAGAACTCCCAGAAATGCAAGCTGGATTTAGAAGAGGCAGAGGAACCAGAGACCAAATTGCAAACATGCGCTGGATTATGGAGAAAGCTAGAGAGTTCCAGAAAGACATCTACTTCTGCTTCATTGACTATGCAAAAGCCTTTGACTGTTTCGACCACAGCAAACTATGGCAAGTTCTTAAAGGAACGGGAGTGCCTGATCACCTCATTAGTCTCCTGAGAAATCTCTATGTGGGACAAGAAGCTACAGTTAGAACTGGATATGGAACAACTGATTGGTTCAAAATTGGGAAAGGAGTACAAGAAATCTGTATATTGTCTCCCTGATTATTTAACTTATATGCAGAATTCATCATGCGAAAGGCTGGGCTGGATGAATCCCTAGCCGGAATTAATATTGCCAAAAGAACTATCAGCAACCTCAGATATGCAGATCATAGAATCATAGAATCATAGAGTTGGAAGAGACCACAAGGGCCATCGAGTCCAACCCCCTGCCAAGCAGGAAACACCATCAGAGCACTCCTGACATATGG
This sequence comes from Podarcis bocagei, assembly GCF_964188305.1. NCBI lineage: Eukaryota > Metazoa > Chordata > Lepidosauria > Squamata > Lacertidae > Podarcis > Podarcis bocagei. The sequence goes on from NC_138139.1 coordinate 1,513,198, forward strand.
TTGTCAAGCCTCTGCTTAAAGACCTCCAAAGTAGGAGACTCCACCACACTCCTTGGCAGCAAATTCCACTGTCGAACAGCTCTTACTGTCAGGAAGTTCTTCCTAATGTTTAGGTGGAATCTTCTTTCTTGTAGTTTGGATCCATTGCTCCGTGTCCGCTTCTCTGGAGCAGCAGAAAACAACCTTTCTCCCTCCTCTATGTGACATCCTTTTATATATTTGAACATGGCTATCATATCACCCCTTAACCTCCTCTTCTCCAGGCTAAACATGCCCAGCTCCCTTAGCTGTTCCTCATAAGGCATCGTTTCCAGGCCTTTGACCATTTTGGTTGCCCTCCTTTGGACACGTTCCAGTTTGTCAGTGTCCTTCTTGAACTGTGGTGCCCAGAACTGGACACAGTACTCCAGGTGAGGTCTGACCAGAGCAGAATACAGTGGCACTATTACTTCCCTTGATCTAGATGCTATACTCCTATTGATGCAGCCCAGAATTGCATTGGCTTTTTTAGCTGCCACGTCACACAATAATAATAATAATAATAATAATAATAATAATAATAATAATAATAATAATAATAATAATTTATTATTTATACCCCGCCCATCTGGCTGGGCCTCCCCAGCCACTCTGGGCGGCTTCCATAGAAACCAAAAATACAGTAAAATATCACACATTAAAAACTTCCCTGAACAGGGCTGCCTTAAGATGTCTTCTGAATGTCAGGTAGTTGTTTATCACTTTGACATCTGATGGGAGGGCGTTCCACAGGGCGGGCGCAACTACCGAGAAGGCCCTCTGCCTGGTTCCCTGTAGCTTTGCTTCTCGCAATGAGGGAACCGCCAGAAGGCCCTCGGTGCTGGACCTCAGCGTCCGGGCAGAATGATGGGGGAGGAGACGCTCCTTCAGGTATACTGGACCGAGGCCGTTTAGGGCTTTAAAGGTCAGCACCAACACTTTGAATTGTGCTCGGAAACGTACTGGGAGCCAATGTAGGTCTTTCAAGACCGGTGTTATATGGTCTTGGAGGCCGCCCCCAGTCACCAGTCTAGCTGCCGCATTCTGGATTAGTTGTAGTTTCCGAGTCACCTTCAAAGGTAGCCCCACGTAGAGTGCATTGCAGTAGTCCAAGCGGGAGATAACCAGAGCATGCACCACTCTGGCGAGACAGTCCGCAGGCAGATAGGGTCTCAGCCTACGTACCAGATGGAGCTGGTAAACAGCTGCCCTGGACACAAATTTGACCTGTGCCTCCATGGACAGCTGTGAGTCCAAAATGACTCCCAGGCTGCGCACCTGGTCCTTCAGGGGCACAGTTACCCCATTCAGGACCAGGGAATCCTCCACACCTCCCCGCCTCCTGTCCCCCCAAAACAGTACTTCTGTCTTGTCAGGATTCAACCTCAATCCGTTAGCCGCCATCCATCCTCCAACCGCCTCCAGACACTCACACAGGATCTTCACCGCCTTCACTGGTTCTGATTTAAAAGAGAGGTAGAGCTGGGTATCATCCGCATACTGATGAACACCCAGCCCAAACCTCCTGATGATCTCTCCCAGTGGCTGCATGTAAATGTTGAAAAGCATGGGGGAGAGGACAGAACCCTGAGGCACCCCACAAGTGAGAGCCCAGGGGTCTGAACACTCATCCCCCACCACCACTTTCTGAACACGGCCCAGGAGGAAGGAGCGGAACCACTGTATAACAGTGCCCCCAGCTCCCAGCCCCTCAAGACGGTCCAGAAGGATGCTATGGTCGATGGTATCAAACGCCGCTGAGAGATCCAGCAGAACTAGGAAACAGCTCTCACCTTTGTCCCTAGCCCGCCGGAGATCATCAACCAGTGTGACCAAGGCAGTATCAGTCCCATGATGAGGCCTGAATCCTGACTGGAAGGGATCCAAATGGTCCGCTTCTTCCAGGCATGCCTGGAGTTGTTCGGCAACCGCTCACTCAATCACCTTGCCCAGGAATGGAAGATTTGAGACTGGGCGATAGTTGGCCATCGTGGCCGCATCTAAAGATGGTTTTTTAAGAAGCGGTTTAATAACCGCCTCTTTCAGCGGGTCTGGGAAGGCTCCCTCATGTCAAGTTTGTGGACAACCAAGACTCCTAGATCCTTTTCACATGTACTGCTCTCAAGCCAGATGTCACCCAAGCAGGAAACACCATCAGAGCACTCCTAACATATGGTTGTCAAGCCGCTGCTTAAAGACCTCCAAAGATTGACCATGGTGGGTTTAGCATTGTCTCTCTTTGCGTCTGTCTCTCATTCAGATTTAAGGATCCCGTTTGCCTACAGACAACAGTCTGAATATTTCCCCATGCATCCATGCAATTTCTGTTTCTCCCCCCCCCTTTCTCCCCCCCCCCCAGTTCTCTCTCTCCCACCCGTAAGGGCCTACATTCATTCTTCCAACTGTCAGGCAGGAGACTGGCTGTCTTTCAGTTTGCCTTTACCTTTGAGGATGAATAAAATGAAGATGTGTCTTTGTACAATCACCCTGAAACAATTTCTGATCCACAAACAGAGGGCAAAACAGGCTTTTACACTGATGTGCCCCCCTGTGTGTGTGTGTGTGTGTGTGTGTGTGTGTGTGAGAGAGAGAGAGAGAGAGAGAGAGAGAGAGAGAGAGAGAGAGAGAGAGAGAGAGAGTTTAGTAGCTCTTAGAAAAGCCCAGTTTTTAGAGACACAATATAATAATAATAATAATAATAATAATAATAATAATAATAATAATAATTTCTTATTTATATCCCGCCCTCCCCAGCTGGAGCCGGGCTCAGGGCAGCTAACAACAATAAAATAATACAACATTCTAAAATCATTTCATTATAAAATTAATTCAAATCAAATTGATGGCAACCATTGGGCTAGAGTTCTGTGAAGATCGCCAAAGGAGGGAGTCAGAATAATAATAATAATAATAATAATAATAATAATAATAATAATAATAATAAATAAATATGTAAGACATAAATGGGGTGAATATTTTTAAATACAGTGGTACCTCGGGTTACATAAGCTTCAGGTTACAGACTCTGCTAACCCAGAAATAGTGCTTCAGGTTAAGAACTTTGCTTCAGGATGAGAACAGAAATCCTGCTCCGGCAGTACAGCAGCAGCAGGAGGCCCCATTAGCTAAAGTGGTGCTTCTGGTTAAGAACAGTTTCAGGTTAAGTACAGACCTCCGGAACGAATTAAGTACTTAACCCGAAGTACCACTGTACCAGCTTCTTAGTAAAGATGTCAACCTCCCTCTGCTGCTTCTTGTCTTCCTCCTTTCCAGGGTCTGGAAACCAAACTTTATGTGCAACAGTTGAGGAGGTTGGCTATGTTTAGCCTGGAGAAAAGAAGAGTGAGAAGTGATAGGATGGCCATCTTCTTATATCTGAAGGTCGCAAGCAAGCTTATTTTTTGTTGCTCCAGAGGGTGTGACCCAAACCAATGTGGCCTCACTTTTAAACATTGTGTGGGCATGGCTTATGCAAATTTGTCCTTAGGTTATGGTTATTTATTAGCTTAAAATCAGGGTCCTCTTAAGTTAGGTGGGTTTTTAAAAATAGTTATCCCAAACTTTCTTTTTAATTGAACCATTTGTCCCCTTGATAAGAAATCACTAAATATTTAATATGGTCACCGATGAGCTGCTATGTGCAATAAAACAAATTCCATTTGATAAACAAATAACTTCTTTTCTATTGATTGCTGCCTTCAGTGTGTTTTTACCCTCTTTTCATTCCTCTTCCATGCATACAGAGAGCCACACACCTTCCTTTTTAGAGGGAGCATGTGTGTCCTTGAGTAACAGAAGTTTTATTCTGCAAGGTTTCAGGACACAATACATTACTATAGCAACAACTGATATTTGCAGCCTGGCTTGGTCACAATTAGCAGAGCGTAATGCAAGAATATCTCCATGGATTTTGCCACACAACAACAACTCTCAGATATTAAGAACTGCTGGCATGAAAAGAAAAATCCTCACACTGCTGGGTCCCTGAAAATAATCCTGGTGCATGATTCCCAGCCAGTTGACAGATGGGGCTGTTTCCCCCCCAAACAAAAGATGGTTGCCCGATTCCCTCCCCCAACAACTAATGCACATCAGCTGAGGCCTCCACTCAAGCTGACTGTGTGCTGCATCCATTTGCTGTGCAGTAACCTGCCATGTGCTGATTGAAGGCAAAAAGTGTGTTCTTTTGCCTAAACATGAGAGCATAAGAGCCCTGCTGGATCAGGCCAATGGCCCACCTAATCCAGCATCCTGTTGTCACAGTGGCCAACCTGTGGGAAACTGGCAAGCAGGACCCAAGCCGCCCAAGAGCTCTTCCCACTTGTAGTTTCTAACAACTAGCACCATCGCCTCCAGCTAGGACTGTCACGAAAACCCACAAGCCACCATGGCTGCGAATTGCCACACAGAGTCCTGAATTCCCAAATGCAAGCCTTTCTCCACCCCCCAAAAAAGCTCAAATCTTTCTCCACCTTTTCAGGGAAAGAGAGAAGCACAGCCTGCTTCAGCCTCTCCTTTGCATGCTCTCAGGGGCTTCTCAGCAACACGGCACACAATGGTCTGTTCAGCACCCAAACCTCTTAGGTCTCTGCCCAGTTTCTTCGCATTGCTGCTTTGCCTTTCCTTGCTAGTTTTGTTTGGGAGTCTGAAGTATCACTGAGTCATTGTGCTGCCGCCCTGGGGGTTGTGGGCATTTCCTCTTTGGCGAGAGAGATCTGATCCTGCAGCTTGGCTCTCTCTCTCTGGCTTAAAATGAACTGGACTAGATTCCTAGACAGGAAGGGGATTTGGGGAGATAGGGAGGGGTACCCGAGGCAAAAATGCCTCCCTCCAAAGCGCTTTCCTGCCTGGCTTCTCATGTGGATGGGGAAAGGTAAAGGTAAAGGGACCCCTGACCGTTAGGTCCAGTCGCGGACGACTCTGGGGTTGTGGCTCATCTCGCTCTAGTGGCCGAGGGAGCCAGCGTTTGTCGCAGACAGCTTCTGGGTCGTGTGGCCAGCATGGTGAACCAGAGCAGAGCACGGAAACGCTTTTAGGGAAAGGGCATTGAATTGGCTGTGCCTTCTGAAATCTGATGTGAGTCTCTCCATTTTGTGCATTTGGGTGAAGGTGAGTCCCAGGGCAGCTGGGGAGGGGATTCCTGGGGATGTGGTCTCTGCAGCTGATCCATCCAGGATTTTCCCCAACATAAGGATGCTGCTGTTGCTTACACATTCCTAATTTGCTCAGAAGCTTGAAACACTAAAAAAGGGAAATTTATGTATTCCCAAACTCACAAGTTTATATGTCCATAGCCCATATCATACACCTGTACATTTGCAACAATAATGATTGTTCAAAGTTATCATGCTTCTAAAATATTCATAAATGCATGATGACATCACATAGTCTCCACACACACAGTTGGTTGTATTTATTGATTTGGGGTTTTCTCCCCGCCGCCCCCCCCCCCGGGCTTCCCCAAATCCAATACATAATTTCAATGATTTCTGTGCTTCAATACTGCAGTTTTGTGTGTTTCCTCTAATAACTTTTGTACTGAACCAGGAGGAAATACTCAAGCAGTGATACGGATGTAGAATAGAATGTACATATTTTCCTCTCAGGTATGTGGAAGGTGTGTGATGTTCCGGATATGTGGTATTCAGAAGCATTGCTGCCTCCAGCTGTGGAGGCACAGCAGAGCCATCATGATTAGTGTCCAACAATAGCCCTCTCTTTCTCTATGAAATTGTCTAGTCCTCTTTTAAAGCCATCCCTGTTGGTGGCCGTCACTGGCCACGGGGGGAGCAAATTCCATAGTTTGACTGTGCACTGCGTGAAGAAGACCTTTCTTCCATCTGTCCTGAATCTTCCAACATTCAGCCTTAGTGAATGTCCATGTTGTTGTTACCGGCTCATCAGATTTGCAGATCACACCAAAGAGAGGGGTATCTAATGCTGCAAAAGACAGAATCATGATTCAAGTTGACCCCAATAGATTGGAGAATTGGGCCCAAACTAACTACCATATTTTTCTGTCTATAGGATGCACCCATGTATAGGACACCCCCTATTTTAGGGGACTCTATTTTAGGAAAATGAGGGGAGGTGGCCCAAAGTTGTTGAGCCTCTCCCCCCACGCAGCTGGGGGCAGGAAACACTTCCTAGATCATTTCCTGTGTGCAGCAGCATCAGGGGAATTTGCGCTCCTGCCAGCCATTGCGCTATCATGCCGCCACACATGGGAAACAATCCAGGGAGTGTCTGCTGCACACAGCGGCATCGGGGGAAGTAGCGCTCCGGGAGAGCAACCACCCCTGATGCTGCCACTGCCGCACACGGGAAACAATCCAGGGAGTGCCCACCATGCGCAGCGGCATCAAGAGTAGTTGCGCATAATAGTTGAAGTGTATAATATAAAATAAGATTTGAAAAAAGGTGAAATATTGCTGAATAAGATTTTGTAAATGGGAATACAGAAAAGGGAGATGTGAGGGAGTCAAGAAAGAGGGCTATGGAAATAACATCTAAGAAAGTGAACCTTTTTTTCTATGCTTTTTTATGTCTCTTTTCTTTTTTTTTGATGTGTTTAATGTCTGTATTTTTGTATTGTATTGTTTTTTTGGGATTTTGTATTTTCTTTGTTTTTTACTGTGAAAACTTAATAAAACATTTATAAAAAAAAGGAGTAGTTGCGCTCCCACCAATGAGCTGGCTGGCGGTGCACAGCTTCCCCCCCCCCCCACGCAACTGCAGGCAGGAAACACCCCCCAGATCGCTCCCCGCTCGCTGCGGCATCGGGGGAAGCCATGCTCCTGCCAACAAGCTGGCTGGCGGTGCGCTGCTTCTCACCCCCCCATGCCACTATCCATGTATTGGACGTCCCCAGTTTTTTGACATGATTTTTGAGCCAAAAAACCTCGTCCAATACACAGAAAAATATGGCAAATGAATGTCAGTAGGGACAAATGTCAGGTTCTTCACTTTGACAGTAGAACAGTCTCCCTCGGGAAGTGGCAGTCTCTCATTGGATGGCCACTTGTAAGGGATTCTTCCATTATGATTCCTTAGGGACATAATAATAATAGGGACATAATAATAATAATAATAATAATAATAATAATAATAATAATAATAATAATAATAATAATAATTTATTTATACCCCGCCCAACTGGCCAGGCTTCCCCAGCCACTCTGGGCAGCTTCCAACAAAATATTAAAATACTGTGATGCATCAAACATTAAAAGCTTTCCTAAACAGTGCTGCCTACAATTTTATGATTCTGTCTGCTTGACATTATGCCGTCAGCTGCATTTATGTTAGTTAAAAGTGATTTAAAATACTTAGGGTTGCTCACCAAAGGTGGTCAGCTCTGTTTTTCATGCAGAAATATTGTTCCCATCACCAGCATACTAGCAGCTTTGGGTTTGTTGAGCTTGACATCTTACTTAATTTGCAAAAAAACAAAACAAAACAAAAAACCCCAAAACAAAACACCAAAATCAAAACAACACCCTTCTCCAACTTCTCTTTTCTTATTGTAAAAGTTTCTTTCACTTCATCCTATCAACACTAGTCTCTGCAGGCAATAAATGCAAGTCCGAATTGTTTAGCATCGTGGTAGTTTAATCTTCTGGGAAATGTGCTCTCTTCATCCTGCCTATATTCACAATGTATGTATTATTAATTAAAAGGTAAAGGTAAAGGGCCCCTGGACGGTTTAGTCCAGTCAAAGGAGAATATGGGGTTGCGGCACTCATCTCACTTTTCAGGCCAAGGGAGCTGGTGTTTGTCCACAGACAGTTTTCCGGGTCATGTGGCCAGCATAACTAAACCGCTTCTGGCACAATGGGACACAGTGACAGAAACCAGAGCACACGGAAATGCTGTTTACCTTCCCACCACAGTGGAACCTATTTATCTTCTTGCACTGGCGTGCTTTCAAACTGGCAGGAGCTGGGCTGGAGCAATGGGAGCTAACTCCGTCACGGGGTTTCAAACCACTGACCTTTTGATTGGCAGACCATGTGGTTTAGGCCACAGCACCACACAGGTAGGTAAATGGTGTTTCTGTGTGCTCTGGCTTCTGTCATGGTAGTAGTAGTAGTGGTAGTAGTAGTAGTGATAATACCACTACTGCTAATAATAATAATGTTTTATACCACCTAATCAACGGTGTTCTCCAAGTCAAAGGTTTGGTCTGAGGGCCACATTCCTTCATGAGAACTTTCCAGGGGCTGCATGTCTATGTCTGTGGCTGTGACTCTTGTCTTTGTGCAATGAGGCTCTACTCCAGCAATGGAAAACTCAGAGACAAACCACACACATTCCTTCACACATATCGTTCCATCCTCAAATCTGTAGAAGCAAGAGGCATTATCACAACTCAATGGCACATTCCTGTCTACCCCATTTGGCAATGCAAATGAAAGAACCTCTACAATGGTCTTTTCTGTCCCTTGGCTGAGACAAGCTAGCAACCATTGCTAAGGAGAAGGGGAGCCTCCATAGACAGGACCTTATGAGGACAATGAAGGCTTGCCTGTAGAGCAAAATGTTCCTCCAGTCCTGTACTCAAGCGCATCAAAATTTACCTGAGCAGCTTCTTTGGCAATCCCTCATAGCCAAGTAAGATTGTCTTCCATGAACACAGTCTTAATAGTGAGTCCATAAGTGACTGTGGAGGCCAGCTCTGGATGCACATGTCCTTCCATAGTGGGGACATAGGTGTCATGAACACGACAGCCCAAAACCAAGAAGGACAGCCTGAGATGGAAGGCAGGCAGGCAGAAGGAGAACAGAGAGACTTGCAAATTTCGCAGACAGCTGGAACCAGTGGGCTGACGCCTTCTCCTCCCTCTGAAGCTGGCAGGAATGTGGCTTATCAGCTCAGGAAAGGTGAGCTGAGGAATCACAGCTCTCTGAGGAATCACAGACACTCACGGCACAAGGGAGGGAGAGCATTTCCTCACCAGAAGAGGAGGTAGCTGACCCCATCAGTCCCAGGACTAGATGAGGGGGGAAAGTCCAAGACAGAAGATGAGCTCCGAAATGAAAGGGTAGGAGGTTCAAGATATTCTGCAGTAGCCGGAAGTATTCTTCAGAAGGGTCAACTTGATTGTGATGGATGGTCGCTTGTAGAGAGCGGTTGGAGGCTAATTGCTTGTATGCAATAAATCTTCTGTTAATTACCTCTTGTGTGCTGTTTTCTCAAGCCAGCAGCCGGCCAGCTCCTGACAATTGGTTTCCAGACAGGAGTTGATTACGGTGAGGGTTTGCCAAATGTGCCTTCCTCTTAGCAAGTTTCTCCCTTTTGTCCTGAGTTCAAGTGTCTTTAAAGTCTTTAACACCTTTGGTAAAGGCTGTTCTCCAGTTGGAGCACTCGCAGACCAGTGTTTCCCAGTTGCTGGTGTTTATCCTACATTTTTTTAGATTTGCCTTGAGAGAGTCTTTAAACCTCTTTTGTTGACCACTAGCATTACACTTTTCATTTTTAAGTTCAGAATAGAGTAGTTGCTTTGGAAGATGATAATCAGGCATCCAAACAACATGATCAGCCCAACGAAGTTGATGTTGAAGAATCATTGCTTCGACACTGGTGACCTTTGCTTCTTCCAGCACACTGGCATTAGTTCGCATGTCCTCCCAAGTGATGTGTAAATTTTTCAGAGACACCATTGATGGAACAGGGCCACCATCAATGGTTGGCATGCTCAGGTGACATATATCCCTGGGACTTAGTGAAAAGAATCCATTGAACCCGCTCCTCCTCTTCAATATACAATGGAAATTCAAGATACGTAGCTATCTCTTTCCCACACAGGTGCAACAATCCTTAGACGTTGGACATCCTTCTCTGGTCTTCAGAAGTATCCTCCCTCACTTGCATCTTTAGTTGAATTACTTTCTTCTTGGCTGTGCTGAGTTGTCAGCAAACTGTTCTCAGGGGCCCTACCTATGGCTCTTGTGGAATAAAAAGCTTTTTAAAACATTACAAAGCACCTCATTCTGCAGTCTTTGGTGCATGGAGGAGGCTGACTGTGTCATCCAAGGAATGCTCTGTTATAACCAACATAGTAGATAAATCATTTAAGCTCAGCTTCAGAGGAGTGCTAGAAGAGAGCGATCTCTTTTATGCTTCCCCACTGAAAATCACAAGTCAGGTCCCATTTGCAATGTCATGCACAGCTCTCTGTCTCTCTCTCTCTTTTAACCACTTCCATTTTTGCTACCCAGAAGACTACTTCTGTTCTCTGTTTTCTCATTCACTCTTCTCTGTTTTCTCATTCACTCATTGCTAGATCTGAATTCATGCAATCCTGTGTGAAAGAACACAACACCTTTAAGGACAGTGTCAGGGCTGCCTCAGGTCTCAGCTCACGAAAGACCAACGCCGAGTTCTTCTTATATACAAGGACGTTTATTGCAGTTCATAGTAAGTTCCACAACCGAGGCGCGCAGCCCCCACGTCTGTTAACCTTAGACGGTAGATGTCCCCTCTGAATCCGTCCCTCCCCTACACCAGTTTAAGAGGCTTACGCTGCTCCACCTCTTTCTCTCTTTCCTTTTCCGCAGGGTCCTTCTGCCCACTGGGGTTCCGCTCCTTCAGGATTCTCCTGACGCTGAATCCTCAGACTGCTCTCCCCCCCTCCTGCGTGCTTTGGGCCCTGGCTCCTCCCCCGGGCTCCCTGTACTTCCGCGCGCCTCTACATTTGAACTCGGCGCGCGCGCCCAACCTCTAACCTTCCTTTTGACAGTTATGCTACTCCCCTCACTGCCCTCCTCCCCTTCCGGGAGAATGGCTTCCTCTGAGCCCTCCTCCTTCTTTGCTGCCGGAGCTGTTTCCCCTGACACACTGGAACCTCCCCCCCCCCTTCGCTGCGCTCTGGTGGGGAAGCCGGCCCTGATTCCCAGCTGCCACTTTGGGGTCCCCTGCTGGCCCCCCGCTCCTGACACTCTCCCCCTGGGGCTCCCCTTGCCCTGACCACGGGCGCCCCCTTCTGGGAATCCTCTGATTCGCTGGAGAGACTCATGGAATCCCTTGCATCATTGTCATCCTCTTCCTCGCTGTCCTGGGATTCCTCTCCATCGCTCTCCATCTCCTGCCTTCCCTGTGCCTCTGTCCCTGTACCCCTGACAGACAGCATGCAAGATTTTGAGCTTGTTAGTTGGGGGGCGGGCTAGTGGGGGAATGGCAGAGGTGCGTATTTATGTACAGAGAACAAAAAGAGGGTTTTCTCCTTCTCTTACAACACTAGAACCTAGGGCCATCCAATGAAGCTGAATTTTGGAAGATTTGAGACAGATAAAAGAAAGTACAGCACACAGTTAATCTACCCAGGAGGTAGTAATGGCCACCAACGTGGATGGTTTTGAAAGGGGCTTGGGCAAAGGCGTGGCAGATGCTATCCAGAGCCCATGACTATGAGGGCCATATGCTATCTCCAGTGTTGTAGGCAATAAACCAGTTGCTGGGATCCACAAGTGGGGAAACTGGGTTGCTGGGCTCAGTTCCTGCTTGTGGTCTTCCCATAAGCATCTGGCTGGCCTCTGTAAGAAGAGGATGTGGATTAGACTGGACTTTTGTCTGGTTCCCCAGGGTTCTTCTTATGTCCTTACTTTTTCACTATGCCAATGACACTCATAAATGAAGGGCAGTACAGTAGTAGTATTAGATAGATGGGTTGGACCCCACCATGCTCCCAATAATGACATTTACAAGCTTCCACACAAGAGCCAAGAAGATGATATTAAGAGCCCTGATACACGAGTCCAGCATCTTGTTCCCACGGTGGCCAACCAGATGGCAACCATGGGAAGACCACAAGTAGGATTGAGAACAAGAGCACTTTTCCTTCGTGGAAAGGGCTCCAGAGAGGGGCCGCTCGAGCGCTGCTGCCACTGGCACCAACAAAGCCCAGCCCCCTTTTTCCTCTAGGCATGGCGGGGAGAAGCCAGGAGGAAGGAGGGAAGAGTCACCGCCACTGTGTGAGGGGGAGGGAGGGAGAGGGAAAGAACACGCAGACTGGCGATCCACGCGACGATTCCCGGACTGTTCATGGGCCGGATCCAGAAGGCAATTGTCACTGATCCAGCCAGCGGACCTTAGTTTGCCTACACATGGAAGATTTACCGGAGACGAGCACATAAAAGCTATTTTCCTCTGTGAGAGAGACATCATAAAATTGGGGGCTGTGTAGGGATTGTTGGAACATATGTAGAAATGGCATAATCCCATGCTGGAAGGCTGTGTTGCCCCCCTCCTGAAGACAATTGAGTAATAATTTATACAACCAGCAGCTTCTTTTTAGAGTCATGTTGGCTGAAAATGGCCAACAGCTTTTAACAGCATCATTTGTTGCGTTATGTGTTGCAGCTTCTGAGTCAGTGATGAACTGCCTTTTTGCAGTATAAAATCTTGCCAATTTCCATTTATCAGGATCATATTCCCCACCCCCTCTCCCAGCAATGACTAGGACATTCCTGTTCCTCCATCAGCAGCTTCAATACAGATTTAGTTGCCTGGCAAGTCTTTTTGACACCTGCTATTAAAGTGTTTTTCATATACCAGCTCCATGTTTCTTACAATGTGTTACCCTCAAAAAACTTCATTTCTGAGTGTTAGCCATTCCATGCCATACTAAATGCTACATAAAGTATTCAAAGCTTCCCCTTCAAATTGCTGTTCAGTTTGCACTTGTGAGTTTGCCAGGAATAGATAATTCGAGTCTATACCATTTTGGTGGGAGGTCTGCACATAAATGGGATGACTCAGAAGCTGAGAGCCAAGTAATCAGGTAAAGAGCAGTCTGGTTATTGTTCCAGCTCAGGAGCCTGGCCAGAGTTGGAAGTTTAACAGGGCCTAGTGAAAGGCTGTTGGGCATCAGTCTCCTCTGATGCCTCCTTAGCTAGGAGCTGCAGTACTACCAACTGCCCATCTGCTGTGAGGGCGCCCAAGTGCAGCAGAGAACAGGACCAACTGCTCCCTCTTCTGGTGGGTTGACAGAACACAGGGTGTATTGGTTGCTCTCTTCCTGCACCTATTCTCCCGCTTTAGCAGTTGTCATTTGAGTACCACGTGAAACCCACCTTGCTTTCACCGGGTTTAGCACACACTTTGATCCTGCTCCTATCATTCACTGTATTTGTCCTTTTTAAGTTGTAATAAGGAGCAGAATTTATGGTGTTTTATAGGGATTCATTTGCTAAACTACCTTGAGGGCACTTGTCAAAAGGCAGATTAAATCAAATTAATAAAACAAGCAAATAAACCAAACTGGTCTTAAAGGCAGGATTCAGTAGGAAGGACATTAACCTGATGAAGAAGTCTGAGGAGATGAATAGCAGCAGAGCATGGTCATTCTTTGCCAGATTAAAGTGAAGTATGCTTTGCTTTTTAAATCAAGCATTCATCATGAAGACTCTGGTAAACATTCCACATGTCCACTTATTTAAAATGTCTATCCCTGTTAAAAAGTAAATGAGTTTATTTTCCAAAAGTCAAATGACTAGGACTTGGCAATTTGCATCACTCCAGGGGATACTTTCAAAGAGGAGTATATTTGTATACAAACATTAGGGTGGAGAAACGAATAAATTAACATGTTCCATACAGCTTAAACTAAAGCAAGTGTTCCCTTTGCTCTAAAAATAGCATGAAGAATGTGGAATGTTAATTGAAACAGAACGGATCTTCACTCAGATCAAAAGAGGAATAAGCCATCTTCAGCTCTTTGCTATTCCTGTGTTCCTTTTTGCCATGATTTGGAGCAGCCCATAGATCAGTGATGGAGGAGCTGTGCCCCTCCAGAGGCTGCTCAACTGCGACTCCTGTCACCCCTGACCACTGCCCAGGCTGGCTGGGGCAAATGGGAGTTGAAGTCCAACAATATCCAGAGGGCACCAGGTCCCCCAAACTTGCCTCAATGTCCTGAGAGTTTGATTCCATCTGTGATGTCACTCTGCTCAGTCAGTAATAGCAGGAAGTCCTGGGAGTTTCTCCCCTGAGTGTTGCATCATAAGAGTTGATCAGAGGGGAACAGCCAGCCAGCCAGCATCATTCAAGGAGAACATGAGTAGGACTATCCCTGTTAAGTATAATTATTTAATTGACATTGAAATGGAAAATGGCTGTATGTTTATTGCTAAGGGTTTAACATTGGAAAATCCCACTGGAGTGTAATAAAGCAAAGGGGATCTCTTGAAGCACCTAGATGGGTTAATAATTAACCGTTGATGTTCTCTGCTCTTTCATGTGGTGTTTAACCTTAGATCACATGAGTAAGGTATTCAGTTGCATATCTCCATTTTGAAGGGAGCTGCCTTTGGTCTTTTGTTCCCAGCCATCATGGGGGAGAAATGAGTATCTCCTCTCCAGGAGAGGAAGCAGCTCCAGGCTAATGGAGACTGCAGAGGGAGAAAGACCTTTGATTTCAAATCTGTGTGGAGTAATCTAATATTACTACGAAGATGAACCTATGCTTTGACAAGCATATGTCTTAAAGAACTATTGGGATGTATCATTATTTGTTTTTGTACCTGTTATAAAGAAAGTTCTGCTTAGTAAAATTTTTGAATCATATTTATGGGACTGGACAATTTTTATTCAAAGAGGAGTCAGTTTTTATGCATCCTATTGCTTCAAGCTGCAGAACATTGATATCTGCAATAACCCTTCCTCAGCATTTTGATTCGAATGCTATTATCAAATGTGACTGTGATGAATGATTAATGAAACAAATGTGATTTTAACAAATGAAGAATTAAGCCAGTGAGATCTTTAATAATGAAAACGAACGCCTGACATATCTCTAGTGGCCATGCATGACTGAAAACATCGCTACCTCACCCTGGGATGTCCCGGGGCCTCATAAAATAGCCAAGGGCTTACGGCTGAGAGGAAAGAGATCTTACGCACACCAATGGCACCATCATGACTCTAGAGTCCAGCAGTGACCAGGACACCAAGTAATAGGCTACTAGGTCTTTAGCTTTACATTTCTGGACCAGGGCAGCCCAGCCACAGTTGTTCATGGATTGGTTACTTCAAGACTGGATTACTGCAACGTGCTCCAGGTGGGGCTTCATTTGAGCTTGATCTGGAAGCTGCAGTTAGTGCAAAATGCTGCAGCACGATTGCTGACAGAAGCGAGGCCTTGGCAGTATAGAACACCTTTGCTCAGAGATCTGCACAGGCTGCCAATTTGTTATCAGGCCAAGTTCAAGGTGGTACTATTAGCATACAAAGCCCTGAACAACTTGGGACCAGTTTACCTGTGTGATGGCCTGACTCCAAATATGCCCACTCAGCTGCTATAATCTGTGGCATTGGCACTGTTAGAGGTGCCACATGATACCCATCCCACTTTTGTAAGAACTCAATCTTTTAGTGCGACAACACGTACACTTTGGAACTCCCTGTCTATTGATATCAGGCAAGTGCCTTCACTGCGATGTTTTCAGCACCTGCTGAAAACATTTGTGTTTAGACAAGCCTCCCCAGAATGCTGCTGTGTTTTTAGATTATCTAATAATTAGTTTCTGATGCTTGAATTCTGTTTACTAATAGTAATAATATTCTTTTATTCTTTTTGTAAACTGGGTTTTCTTTTTTTTCAACCAAGCTTGTATAAATTATATTGTCAGGGCTGCCTCAGCTCCCAGCTCACAAAGGACCAACGCCAGGTTTACTCTATATACAAAGAAGTTTATTGCAGTTCATTTTCCGCTCCACAGCCGAGGCGTGCAGCCCCACGTCTGTTACGCTTAGACCGTTGAAGTCCCCTCTGAGTCAGTCCCTCCCCTGCACCAGTTTAAGAAGCTTGCGCTGCTCCACCTCTTCCTTTCTCTCCTTTTCCGCAGGGTCTTCCTGCCCGCTGGGGTTTCGCCCCTCCTGGATTCCCCTGACGCTGAATCCCCAGACTGCTCTCCCTCCCTCCTGTGGGCTTTGGGACCTGGCTCCTCCTCTGGGCTCCCTGTTCTTCCGCGCGCCTGCACATTTGAACTTGGCGCGCGCGCCCAACTTCTAACCTTCCTTTTGACAGTTACGCTACTCCCCTCACTACTCCCCTCCCCTTCCGGGAGGATGGCTTGCTCTGACCTCCCCTCCTTTTCTGCTGCCGGAGCTGCTTCCCCTGTCACACTAGAACCTCCTCCCCCTTCGCTGCGCTCTGGGGGGGGGAAGCTGGTCCTGACTCCCAGCTGCCACTTTGGGGTCCCCTGCTGGCCCCTTGCCCTCGCTGCGTCCCCCCTGGGACTCCCTTTGTCTTGCCCTCAGGCGCCCCTCCTGGGAATCCTCAGATTCGCTGGAGAGGCTCATGGAATCCTCTGACCCACTGCCATCCTCTTCCTCAGCGTCCTGGGATTCTTCCCCATCGCTCTCCATCTCCTGCCTCCCCTGTGCCTCTGTCCCTGAACCCCTGACATATATTAAATCAATAATAGCTAAGAATTTGTAATAAATTCGTGTGCCTAAATGGCTTTATAGACGATGGGCTGATCCACATTTCTGTTTGTGCCGTGACTTCCAGGCACTGGTCTGAGTAGTTGGTGGGGTTTTTTTTGTCCCACCACTTTCCCCAGGAAATTCTGCTGAATCAGAAAGAACAATCTTTGGGCAGGTTTTCCTTAGATTGCTGTTTATTCTGACACAGCAGTAAACAGCTGTTCTTTCCAGGGAAAAAGCGGGTCAAAAGAAATCCTGCTCAGACCTGTGCCTTGAAATTGCAGCACAAAAGGAAGTGTGGGCAAGCCCTCAATGTTAGGCAGTTTCCATGTATTTCTGTTTTCCTAAGTGAGAGGATCATTGTTCAATGGCAGAGAAGGTGCTCTGCATGCAGAAGGTCCCAGGTTCCATTCCTAGCATCTCCAGGTGGGGTTGGGAGAGGCTCTGGAGTGTTGCTTGCAGCCCATAGGACTAGTGAATAGTGAGCCAGAGGGCCCCATGCTCTCAGTAGAGGGCAGCTTCCCATGTGTGCATGTAAGTCTCACTGTCTGTCACAAGGCTGACTCCCAGAAAATGAAAAATCTGCGGCTCTGGTGAAAAGCAGATTTGCTTGGAAATTGCAAACACAGTAAAATGGAAAATAATAATAATAATGAAATTGTAGATTTTCCTTATGGTAAGGAATGCGGTAGCAGAAATGTGCCCCCTCTATTTTTGCTTTCTGGCTGTCGCCTCTAATTGCATCCAGTTTAGTTCCCTCATGCAGCATTAAGCTACTTTTACCATATGGTGTTATCTAATATAGAATCAGCCAGCCATGGGTCACTGAGTCCAACTCCCTGTCAGAAACAGAAAGCTATCCCAGGGCAGGAGGAGGCACCCTTCTTGCCAAGGAGGGAGGCTGTGGGCTGTGAGGCTAGAAATGGCCTTGAGAGGCATCTGCTTGCATTGGGGACTGAAAGGAGGCGCTTGAAAATAATCCAACCAAAGGCCTGTGAAAGGCTACAAATTGTTTTCATAAATAATTGGAAGTGGTATTCCCTTTAGGGGCAGACTGCTGCTGTGTTTGTGCCTCTTTCATCCAGAGTAGACCCATTGTATTGCATCCAACATAACTATGAGTTAAAGTCACTTAGTGGCATACTTGTCCCATTGGTGTAATGCTTGGCACCAGTGGAACATTGTTGTGCAAGGGAATGTGTGAGCAGCTTGCTGGTAACTTTGTTGCATGACAGAGGTGCAATCTGTGGCACAATGGGTTCTGCTAGTGCAACTGGTGCATTGACCAATGTGTATAAAATAGGGGCAATGAATGCAATTTGCTGTTAAATTAGCATTTTATTATATTTTTTGTTCCAAGCTGAAAACATGCACCATCAATGGATATATAATTTTAGAATTAAAACTCACTGGCTTTTTCCGTTCTGACAGAGCCTGAAGATCTCAAACCAAACCTCAGGGAGACTGGCCTGGGACCTGGAGGGAGTGGAGAGGAGGCTGTTCCTGGGGTTTGGAATGGATACAAGTGGCCTGGAGGACGCAGGGAGGAAGGTGAATAGCTCCGGTGTTCAGTACAGTGGTACCTCGGGTTACATACGCTTCAGGTTACATATGCTTCAGGTTACAGACTCCACTAACCCAGAAATAGTGCTTCAGGTTAAGAACTTTGTTTCAGGATAAGAACAGAAATCGTGCTCCGGCGGCGCAACAATGCTATAATATATAGCATTAATGCTATATATTATAATTATCATATTAATTTCTGACCTCCAGTGGCGTAGCATGGGTTGTCAGCACCCAGGGCAAGGCAAGTAATTTGCGCCCCCTAACCCGTGGATTTGCACCCCCTAACCCTAACCCCCAGATGTTGCACCCGGTGTGGCCGGCCCCCCCTGCACCCCCCCCCACTACGCCACTGCTGACCTCAGACAAACATGTGAATTGCAGCAATTTCCATTCCTGTTTCTGTTTCCACCAGAATTTTCTGACATTCCTACATGGACCATCCTCATCAGGCATAGAATCAGGGAACAGAAACACGCAGCATCTGTCCCTGCAGTTGCCAGCAACGTGAAGCCTTTGGATTGGCCAGGCCTAGTATTAAATGCCACAGGACAAGCATTCTGTCAATGCCTGCTCAAAAGAGCAAAGCCTTCTGCCTGTTATTCTCCACACTCCAGCACAAGCCCTCACCTCCAGCAACAGACTGCAGGGATCTTGGGTTTAGACAACACACATTCCAAGCCTTATTCTTAGTGTGAGAAAATCCAAATATATACACAACTAAATATAATTCTCTCAATTTCTTATATAGAAAAGCTGCTATGATTGGGCACTCAGCCACATCTAAGTCATCAGCTATAGCAGAGCAGCACAGCAGAGGTTAGTTGACTAGCAAAACACCAAAAATGTTTTCTTCCTAATGTAACACTAATGTCTCAAATGAAAGTGATCTGAAGAAAATGTAACTTGAAAAAGAGACATTGCACATACTTTTGTGAACCTAGAAATCTTTAATAAAAATATGTTTAAAAATATGTTGATGTGCTAACTAGATAGGAAGTAAATAAAGCTGAAACATTTTTTGATTGCTTTAATATTCATCAAATGGTAGAGAATAGAATGACTAAAGTGAGGAACAGCAACAAATTGCAGTTAATCATTTTATGGCTACAGTCCTCTGCTCTCTTTCCCAGAGTGAGCCCGACTAAGCACAATGGATATTGACTAATGGGGGGGGGGGAGCCTTTGCTCAGATTTTCCATCCCTTCCCAAACTAACCAATCTGCTTCTTTATCCATGTTCCTCATTCTAGTTATTTCACATTGCACTGTTTACATTGTGAGGCTGGTTGAAATTACTTGCATGTTCTGTTCTTTCCTTTTTTTCTTTTTTGCCCACGTCATTTCTGTCTTACATCAAATCAAAGCTAGATCCAACTAGCCTTGTTCCATACGACTAACTCCCCCCAGCCCTGAGCTTGGGAGAATTTTCCTAACATCATCATTCAGCATCTTGGGGGCTATGCTTATTTGTACATTTGTGTTTTCATCATTCATTACAGGTGGCATCTGTATAACTTGCAGCCACTTCCAGTGGCAATTCCATTTCATCTGTCCTTGAAGTTCAAGAGAAACAGCAAGACATTACACAATTCACAAAGCGGGTGACAGCAAATGATGCTGTGCATTTTGTCAAGCATGCATAAGTGTCAAACACCATTGTATGCATGCAACTTTTCTGTAATGGTCATGTAACATTTTCCTTGGGTGCATTGCTTGGTAGAAGCAGAGTGTTCCAAATATTAACTTGCAGTTGAAGAAACAAAATATGTTATGAACATCTTGATTCAAGCACGATTTCAGTAGCCTTCAAGTGCATTCAGACAGGGAAGAATATTGCATCAGCTTCCCAGATTATATTGCTAGTGTTTGTGCCTCATTTTCTAACATTCCTTTCACACTGCAGTTGCACACTTACCTGTTGCAACACCTATATTGGTTGCTTTTTGACCAATGCTGCTCTAAATGTCATTCACTCCAGTGGACACGGTGTGACAGAACACTGAATGTCCCTGGACAACGTCACTTCTCCCACACCCTTTTGGCACTTGCATGCTTCTATTCTCCCATGCTTCCTCTATGAAAATGGCAGTAAAGAACTGTATGCCAGTATACCACCCAAATTTCATAACTTTACTCCCACAGTTTTCCAGGTTAAGGGGGCTGCAAACAGATTTTTTTTTGCGCTCCACCTATGTCCCCATTTTAGATGAGCAAATGGTATTCGTTTGTATGCTGTCTCTGATCCTTGAGGTTCCATAGAGCCATCATTTCTAAGAGCCATAGACAGCCCTCTCCTCCTGACATTTCTTCAACCCTCTAAACCTGTAGCCATCATCACATCTTGTAACAGCAAATCCCTTAAGACAGGGATGGAGAACCTGTGGGTTTCCAGAATTTGTCAGACTCCCATTCCTTCATGCCCAGCCAGCACCACAGAGAGGCAGAGATTATGGGGATTGTAGTCCAGCCACATGTGCAGAGCTTCGGGCTCCCTATCCCACCTGTAAGTTAACCCCTCCCAGGAACGGCCCCAAACACAGATAGAATTATTGGTGTTCTACAGCTATGGAGTTTCCTTTCCCCTGATGATCTGAGCTGGAAATTTTACCAGAATCAGTCATATTCTCTTTGGGTTGGTGGTTAATGACCAAGACAAAACAACTAATTTAATTGTTTTTGCTTTTATGGGGTGTATTTTATTTTTAAATTCCAGTTTTGGCCCTGTCCCTTCTCAAGGGCTCAGGTGACTAATGGAGTGCTTTAAATAAATATTTTGAGCTCCCTTGTCCCCAGTGAGTGCAATTGGCAGTTGCACTGCAATGCTAGGATCTTGAATCCAAGAGATGAGAGTCAAGGCTAATTGGATTCTTCATCTGGAGTGTTTATCGAACTGAATGAATTAAACATTAAGCCCTTTATCTTAAGTATACGTGCAGCTTTTCTGTTGCATACTCTTGTAAAATGTCCTTCTTTCTTAAGAAAATAAAAGAACGGTCAGCAACACCTCTCAGAGAATCCTTTATTGGCTATGAGACATCACCCTATTTGAACAGGGATTGACTGTTGCCAAAGCAGCAATGCTGATAATGTATTGTATTGACCTTTACACTCATCTTTCTTTTTGTGGAAGTGTCCCCTATCCTTTAACAGCTGTTTAAAACAGACAAGATAACCAGGTGAAGCTTTTCCAAGTTTCAAGTTGCAGAAACAGGAAAAGCTGCATCTTTCCAGGTTAATGTCAGGAGGTTGTTTAACTAACCTACAATGTATTATATTATCCTTCACATCAAGAGCCAGTTCAAAGGTACATTTTGGGAGATGGAGAGAAGATGAAGTCCTCACCAGAGAGGAATGGTAAACCAAGCTGATGGACTATGCCGAAATGGCAAAGCTGACCGGAAAGCTCAGAAACCAAGACGACAAAAACTTCAAGAAAGACTGGGGAAAATTTATAATTTTTTAGGAGACCATTGTAAGCAGATGAAGACATTAACAGGATTTTAATAACACTTGTAATGTAACAAACACTATGGACAATATGGAGAGATATATTATATGGATTATGAAATAATATGCAGTTGATAATACTGACATTAGGACCTATGGAGGGGATGGTGGGAAGTCTGGAGATTCGGAGGAATCTCTAAATATGATGATGTATTTGGTATTGTTACAACTTTACTTTTGTAAACTCAAATATTTTTTTTCAAAACACAAAAGCAAACCAAAGGTACATTTTGAAAGGTGGGAAACACAGTACAGTCATACCTCGGGTTACAGACGCTTCAGGTTGCATGTTTTTGGACGCGCCGAAACCCGGAAGTACCAGAATGGTACTGGCCAATGCAGCCCCCTCTCATGCACATACATTTAGCAAACACGTGAGCAGTCCATCTGAAAAGGGCTTAACATATCATGATAAACAAGTATAAAACAAGCTTTTGTTACAAAATGAATTTGTGATGCAAAGAACTCATCTACAGAACTGTGTGCCCCTCCTGCGTAGAGAGCATGCAGGATTCACATTCCTGAGACCTCCATGGTGCCTCTTCCATCAAATAAGTCAAGGTAATAACAGTCTCTTATTTTGAGGCTGTGTGGAAGGTATAAACATATTTTGTGCATTTTCCTCTTCTTTTCCCCTGTGCATGAAGGAGCCCTGTTGACCTAGCGAGAGCTGGTGATAAATGAAGCAGTGCTACCAATTATACTTGATGGCTATGATTTCAATTGGATGCTCCTCTTGGTTGCCACACAACAGAGAGAGAAAAGGTCACCTACTCTGGGCATAATAGCTTCAGCCATTAGGGAAGAAGTGGCAAATTAACCCTCTAATCCAGACACATATTTTGTGATACATGCGTGACAGGCTGTTACTGCCATGTGCTTGGCATTTATTTCATGTATCCATCTTCACAATGGAAAATTGATTTTGTGATGGAAGAAAAGATAACCCTCAAAGCATTTGCCAATATTTTGCTATGATGAGAAAGAAAACTGGCTCCTGGGTAAATGGAGCAGTATCAGTGCTGGCACCAGGTCTTTGAGGGTCCTTGGACAAGACCCCTCTCCATGGGCACCTCTTCCCTTAACCTTGCTACCTTTGTCACCAACTGCTCCTCTTCCTCTCCAAATTGCTGCCAGTGCCTCCTTGCCTGGCAGAGAACCAATTTGCCAGCTGACAGTGCCGTCTACGCAGGGCTAGGTCTGTTCTGTCCTGTTTTAATCTTCCTGGTGCTCAGCCCTAGATCCATTTTGCTCCGTCCCTGTCTGTTGCATGCTCTTGTGTACTGTTCCATCCCATCAAACACCACTGATTCTATTTTAATTATGTGGCACTTACTCAACAAAAGACCTTGACGTGGAATTTATGTTAGGCTCATTATCAGCAAGAATGCAACCTGACCACAAAATTGGTAAGAACCAGTTAAGGAGGGACCTGCCAGCTGAATGCTAAAGTGAAAAAGAATTCAAGTTATGGTACAGTGAGGGTTCTAATAAGTTCAGTAAACAAAAAATGGGTTGAATAAGTGTTTTCTAGGACTGTGGAAGAGAGATGGTGGGGTGCTGGGGTTGCAGAAGGTGCCTGGGTAGAGAATGAACAGCTAAGATTATATATATTGGGCCATATAGTGTGTGTCCTAATGGAAATGCTCTCACAGACTCTTTGGACTCTGGTTACAGATAGGTAGCCGTGTTGGTCTGCCATAGTCAAAATAAAAAAATTCCTTCCAGTAGCACCTTAAAGACCAACTAAGTTAGTTCTTGGTATGAGCTTTCGTGTGCATGCAGTGTATCTGAAGAAGTGTGCATGCACACGAAAGCTCATACCAAGAACTAACTTAGTTGGTCTTTAAGGTGCTACTGGAAGGAATTTCTTTGGACTCTATATGTGATTAATCCATGACTGAGTAATTGGGAATTTGATATGTGTTTCTGTACTTTAACCCCCAAGGGGAGTTGTACCCACAATGTCCAAGCAGTTTGCAAAGAACAATCTAAAATATTCATTTTTTAAAATATTTATAAAAGCTAACTGTAAAAACACATTAAAATAATCTCTTTCGATTACCTCTTTCGATTATCTCTTTCGATTATCTCTTTCGGTATTTTCAAAACCGCTATACAAAATAGAATTTTGTGCTAATATTACATGCCTGGGAGGAGGCAAGATGGCGGCTAGGGAGCAGCAGCCCCACGCTGCTCTCTGATGTTGCAGGCAGTTACAGCTTAATATTGCGCGTTTCAAATGCCCTTGCCGTGCTTTTTAGAGCTTTTTAGAGATAGTAGATAGCTTTTTAGAGCTTTTTAGAGATAGTTTTTTTAGAGCGAGTATTTTTATTGCCTGTTAAGCTTTAGCTAACATCGACGCCGACTCCAGCCTGAGTGATTTATTACCTCCTTATCTTACTGGCATTCGGCTGCTGGAGGTTTGCCTTCCACAACGAAACACCTCTCCAAACACCTCTCCAAGTGCAACTATAATAGAGGAGAGAGGAAGAGAGAGGAAGAGAGAGGAAGAGAGGAAGAGTGAGTACAGAGCTTTACTTACACCTTGGAATTCCACGCAGCTGGTGGGGCACAGCGGGGGCAGTAAATTAACGTCAACATCACCGGAGGGCTTTCAACGCCGGCGGGAAGTATCATCACATAGTCTGTTCGGCAAGTAAGATGGCGGTTCAAGCCAGACAGGATTTCATCGCCCTCCTCCCCCCCTACGTTTCACCTGCCACAGTCGTTGTAAGTAATGCTGCTGTAAAAATCTATTTTATCTATCCCCCTCTATCTCTGACCGCTAGATCTTGAACTGTCGGAAAGTCTGGCATGCAGTGGACCACAGCCACTTCTAATTAATTAACTAGACGTGGAGCTTCTGGGGAGAGCATTATTTAACGAGAGGAGTGCTAATTTCAGCTTGTCTAACTGGGACTAAGCGGTGCTATCTACACATCCACATATCCCACATAGCTCCATATACTCTACGGAGATGGTGCTCACCAGACAGAAATGTAAAGTTCTGGGGATCTCCCCAACGCAGAGGGTTGAATCAACACCAGTAACCTCGCAGACGAAAATTTTGCATTATTTTAAGCCTAAAATAAAAACGCCCATATGCTCCGAGTCCCCACTTCTCCACGACTGGTCTATTGACCGAACATGGTATGGGAAGGAACCTGATACTGGTGAGGAGAGAGAGGGGATCAGTCTGGCAATGGAGATGGCTCAGATAGTCTCCCAATCCAGTGCTACCGACACTTTCGTAGAACATGATCAAGAACGAAATTTGAAACGCCTGGAAGTCACACTGGATGCATCAGTTAATGCAGCCAGCCCCAGCGAAAAGGTTAGGATGGAACCCTCAAGTGCGATGAGAACAGAGGAAAATCCAAGTCAGCTAAAAGGAGCCTGCTGGGACACAGATAGCAATATCTGTATCCTGATTGGGCTTTTCAATGAAATGATGAAAGAATGCCAAATGCACATAAGTAAAGAATTGGGACCAATTAGGAACTTTCTTACGGAATGCGTGGGTCTGCTAGTAAGCCTGACAGAGTTCATCAGGAAGGGAGCAATTTCACACACACACCCCACTCCAGCGGCTGAAATTCCAACAGAGCCCAGCATCTCAGAGAAGGTCCCAAAGAGAGCCACTCCCATGTCTACCAACAGTCGAGTCACCCCCCCCCCACCTAAAAAGAAGCATCACCACCAAAGAATACACCCACTTCACAAGAAGAAGCCTAAAAATATAAAAGTGGGAAGGCGGACTAAGAGTCATACACGAACTAAGAAATTGAATTTTTCTAAGTTATTCAAGCTCCTGGAGAATCTCACAATAAAGGAATCAAATACAAAGAATACTAAACCCATGACCCCAAAACAGAGCATTATCCAGCAACCTAAAGTGACAAGCGCATCACAATTTCCTAACCCTCAATCAACGAAAGATCGGTACGAACAACTAGATAAAGACCGGCAAGCCTCCTCTGCTACTGTGGAGACTAACACCCACATTCGCAATAAGATAACTCAGAACAATCAAGCGCTGATCCTTAACAGAAGCAGATTGGTTATTTGCCCTATGTACAACCGTACAGAATTACATTCACTGGACCAACAAAGAACGTATATTTTTTTTAAAAATTGACCTAGCACTCAGAGGCCTCCTATTACAAGGTAACATTATCAATGTAGATTTTCTCCCAAATGACAATAAGTATAACCGAGTGATGCTGACATTTAAAGATGACTCGACCGCAAAACAAATATTAATTAATAAGGAGAAGCTGCAAAGGGTGGGCCTGACAGTGACTCGCCTATTCGTAGTGCCCCCCCCCCGCGCCTCATCAAATTAAATAAGAAAGACATCCATTCAAAGGTGGTGGAAATCAATAAAGCTGAATATCAGAATAATCACCAGTCGCCTCACGAACTGGGTACCCCCACACACAACTTCTCCCTCGAAGAAAATACCTTAATTAGTCAATTCTGGACATTCCCACCTCTAATACAAGCTGAAATCCTAGAAAGATTAGAAACGCTAAGAAATAAGCTGGCAGGGAAAGACTTATATAAGGAAACCAAGGTGGATGTCCATCGAAAGAGCAAGAGCCCTCCCAAAATGATCATCTCACATGAACTTGATTCAGCGGCTCATCGACCACGTAACCTTCAGGTAAAGGCAGAGATTAATCTACCTGCAATCAAGAAAGTACAACTCACAAAGGAGAACAATGCATCGCTCCCTATAAGGAAAAACATGCCTAAGGAAACCTCACCAGGCTTCTGGTCCAAAATGAGATACTTAGATGAAGCGGAATTAGGCTACAACCAGGTAGAGTACCCCCAGGAGGAGGCCTTGTATAGCAAAGGCCCAGTGTCTACCAATGTGAGCACTCTATATTTACCATCTGACACCATAGAACACCTGGGCAGTTCTCCATGTAAGGATGATAGTCGGCTGCCACGTAGAATGGTAAATTCCAACAGTACCTTGGAAGATAATTGACAAGGAGTGGATCTTGGTAAAGCCAACCTTAGCTTTTTATCATGGAATATCACAGGATGGCAAAAAAAGGCAGCTGATCCATCTTTTGTTAAATTTATCCAAGGCTACGACATAGTATTTTTACAGGAGACATGGCTCACAGGGGACCTAGAAGTTAACGGCTTTTCCTCAATGTCCCTCACAGGATCCCCAAGCACTAAAGGGGGGAGAGTCAAGGGTGGCCTAGGCATTTTAATATTTACAAGGTTGAGGACGTCCTTAGTAAAGCTAGAGACACTGAAACACCTGTCTATGGCCTTACTAGTGAAAAGTAGATTCTTCACCCTGCTACTGATTAATGTATATCTCCCCCCCCCCCAAAGAGGCAAGCAGCTGATTAAAAACACCTGGCATAGGCTGGAAACATACATTGATGGTTTGATGACTCAAACCCCTGCAGCTTAGTGCTAGTGGCTGGTGATCTTAATGCCAGAATTGGCCAGTCTGACGAAGCATTATATGCACACTTCCACAACTCGCCACCCATCGTGGAAGAAAACCAACTTATACCCACCAGACTCTCAAAAGACAAGGGATGTAATTATGCAGGTCTGTGCCTATTGCGTCTTTCTGACAAACTGGACCTGGTCATACTAAATGGGCACAAGAATGGGGAGACTTGTGGGGAATTTACTTTTATATCAAATGCAGGAGCTTCCACTATCAACTATGTTATGATATCATTTAATCTCCTAAATAGAGCCCTTGAGTGCAAAGTGGAGGAGAGGGTTGATAGTGATCACTTGCCGCTCTGCCTCCTCCTGGATGCAAGAAAAGATTTATTTTGCAACGATAAACTTGAAGCCCCCAGGTCCTCCAACATGGAGTTGAGATACTAACGTATTAGATGGTCCGAAAAGCTGAATGCCGAAACATCTGAAAGGCTATATTTGGACACATTCCTCATGAGAAGAGATAATCTCTTAAACTCACCATGTTTTGAATCTAGAATAATCTTGTTCCAGGATCTGATCTTACTATTGCAACCCCACCTGACCCAAAAAAAGACATCGCACCAACCTTTATTCTTCAACAAATCCAAACCCTGGTTTGATCAGGAATGTATTGCTATGAAGCGTTCTTTGTTGAATAAGTACAGGGATTACAAATCAGCGAACTTACCCTTACTTCCTGCGGAATGGTTCGAAGCCAAATGTAAATATAAAGATCTGATTAAAAAGAAAAAGCTTCAGGCCCAAAGGGGGGAGTGGCAACGTTTATTAGAGGCCTCTCGAAGGAAAGACTCAGCCACTTTTTGGAAAATAGTCGTGAAAAGTTGGCAAGACTCCCCGATTGAAATTGATTATACTATACCAGTTGGGATCTGGGAGGCTTACTTTCTATCTTTATATACATCAAATCAACATCTGCAGGCCCTGCCCCCAGCTCCGAGTGATAGTGGCGCCGAATGGCCCCCAGTAGCAACTGAAGAGATCTATAGGCTCATCCAATCCCTTAAACCTGGAAAAGCACCCGGCGTAGACAACATTACACCGGAACTCCTCAAGGCTAATGTTGAATGGTGGGCTCCTGTGTTACCTGCCTTATTTACCAGCATAGATCAATCGGCCACTATCCCTGAGGACTGGGAATTAGCAATCATCATCCCTTTATTCAAGAAAGGGAGCCGTTCAGATCCGGCTAATTACAGGCCAATCAGCCTCCTAAGTATCATTAGCAAATTGTACGCTGCCCACCTATGCGACAAATTAGTGGACTGGCTGGAACAAGACCACATTCTTTCAGAAGCACAGGCTGGTTTTAGGGCAAATCGGTCAACCTTAGACCAGGGCTTTGTTCTCCAACATCTTGTGGAGAAATATACATCAAGAAAAGGAGGTTCCCTATATGTGGCCTTCATAGATTTCAAATCTGCTTTTGATCTAATACCGAGGGACAGGCTTTGGGGAAAGTTAAGCACCGCAAATATAAACAAACGCCTATTGTATCTCATCCACAGTCTATATGAAAATACACAGATCCGGGTAAGGTGTGACCGACAGGGCCACCTATCCAAGGAAATCCAAATCCATCAGGGGGTCAGGCAAGGTGTGTCCTTGTGCCTACTTTATTTAACTTCTATATCAACTCGTTAGTAGGAAATATGGAGAAAGAAAATGCCCATCCCCCCAAATTGGCTGGTACGCCCCTCCCGGTCCTTTTATATGCAGACGACACAGTTTTAATTTCTTTTTCTTGTGTTGGATTAAGAAAACTTCTGAGATCTTTTACCAAATACTGCAGCACCGAACAACTAACAATTAACTACAACAAATCCAAAGTCATGGTGTTCTCTAAAAAAAGGAGGAGGCACAAATGGAGAATAGACAATCGCTCAATAGAATAGAACAGGTAGCAACCTTTAAATACCTGGGTGTAACCTTCCAGGAAAGGGGCTCCTGGCGCTTTCAGATTAATAATACTATTGCAAATGCAGAAAGATCTACCAAAGCGTTAATAAGATTCTTCTATGGGAAAGGCGGCCAATACATACCGGCAGCCTCCCAGGTCTTTGCTGCCAAAATACTATCACAATTATTATATGGATCCCAGATCTGCAGCTTTAAAAACCTTACTCTCCTAGAGGCATTCCAAACTAAGTTTTTCCGCTGCCTGCTGGGGATACCCTCTTGCGTATCCAACATAGCAGTCTGTTTGGAGGTTGGGCAAATTCCTATCAGTACTCGGATATGGATATTGAAGATTCATTATTGGCTAAAGCTTATTTTCTTCCCGGTTGGGCTGGCACCTTTAACCCTATTAGATAACTACCAATCTAAATGGAAAGCTACACTGCTGGAAAAGCTCAAAGGCTTGGGGATCCCACTACAGACCCTGATAGCGACAGGCTTCGAGAAAGCTAGGACTACAATTCGCCAGCGTATCTGGGATGTAGAATTACAATGCCACATGAGCGAAATGATCAAACACCCAGCAATAAGGGACCATGGGAGAGGTTTCTCTCCAGCTAACTATCTGTCAGGTCTTCAGGTACCCAAATACAGACGGTCTTTTACTCTCGCCAGATTCAACGTTCTCCCTTCTGCCTTACTTCAGGGCAGATTTGAGGGTAAACCGTATACAGCATGGGTCTTCCCTTGTGGCTCGTTGGAAGTTGAAACTGCTCTACATGTACTATTACGTTGCCGTCTTTATGAGGATATACGTTTGACTTTTATTACACCTGTTTTGCAAAAGTCCAGGAAAGAATCGGAACTCCATAGTTTAAAACTACTGCTAGAGGATAAGAATCCCAAGACTACATTAAATGGAGCCAAATTCTGTGTGTCTGCAGTCAATCGCAGGAAGCAAGTGGTATCCCATGATGTCCAAACCCCCAAATGTTAACTACGGGGAGCACGCTAATAATTAATTTTAATTTTTATATTTAAATCCTTGTTATACTCATATTGTCCTTTGTATTCTGATATTTTTATGATCTGTGATATTGTGTGTGTTGATGCTGGTCTGTGACCGTATTAATAAATTCATTCAATATTACATGCCTGGGGAGGCTTCCACAAACAAAAAAACCCAACTTTTTTTCTCATAATCATCAATTTATTACAGTCAACAGATCAGAAATAAGTCCAAAAATGAAACCATACAATGTACCATATTCTTAATTATAGAGGGTAGTATAATTATATCCCCTTGGCAGTGAGTTTGGGTTTGCTGCAAATACAGTGGTGCCTCGCAAGACGAAATTAATTCGTTCCGCGAGTTTTTTCATCTAGCGAATTTTTCGTCTTGCGAAGCACGAAATCCCATAGGAATGCATTGAAATTCAATGAATGCGTTCCTATGGTCAAAAAAAAGTCCAAACAAAGCCAAATTTGGTACAACAAGAGTTTATTAAGTGCTCTTTAAAGTCACACATACTGTAAAGAGCATTTCAAAAATTGAAGGAACAATAAATTAAGTTTCTAAACATGACAGAAAAACATTTAAAAATCAACAAAGTGTACAGTACATTTTCTAAGACTCTGGGGGGCAACTCAAAGAAGGTTCCTCTTCCACTCTTTGCTTCTTGCTGAAGAACCCCCTCCCCAACTGTTCCCCCAGCCGCCCACCACACAGAAATTCAAATCCAGAATTTTTTTAAAAAAACAGCAGAGTGGCCCAATGGTCACAGAAAATCATAAAAATGCAGAAAAAAACCACACAAGCTTCCAGATTCTTGCAAACCCCTCCTCAACTGTTCCCCCAGCCACCCACCACACAGAAATTCAAATCCAGAATTTTTTTAAAAAACAGCAGAGTGGCCCAATGGTCACAGAAAATCATAAAAATGCAGGGAAAAAACACACAAGCTTCCAGATTCTTGCAAAGCCCTCCCCAACACCAAGTCCTTGAATTCTAAACACCCCAACCCAAAATCCACCCCCCCCCAAAAAAAGCTTTAAAAGTTTAAAAGAAGTTTTGGAAAAGCTTCAAAAATCACCAAAGTCTTCAAAAACCTCAAAAAAGACTACCACACCGCGTTCTATGAGTTGCTCCTCAAAGTCAAGTCGCAACTGTATTAACGGTGTTTAGAAAAAGAAAACAAACTTGCAAGACGTTTTCGTTTTTCGTCTTGCGAAGCAAGCCCATAGGGAAATTCGTCTTGCGAAGCAGCTCAAAAAACAGAAAACCCTTTCGTCTAGCGAGTTTTCCATCTTGCGAGGCATTCGTCTTGCGGGGCACCACTGTAGCAAAATGGAGCAACCCCCCCCCCCACCGATCTACTGCTACTTCTTCTCTCCATCATTATTGACTGGTGTTGGGGTTCCTTAGCCAACTGGGAATCACTTCTAGGTATAAATTACAGCGGAGGCACATTGGAAATGAAACTGTACTTTATTTAATAAATACTTAGTAAAGGCACACTGCTTAGGATCAGTCTTAAGCACGGCTGCAGGTTTAACTGAGAACCTCACTGTCCAGAGACAAAGGTTCTGGCGAGCAGAAGCAGAGCAGAGAAGGAAGACAAGGCCTGCAAGGCCTCCAGTCATTCAAGCTGCTAGCTGTAGCTGCTAACAGCAAACTGCTCAGTCTCTGGGCCTGGAGATTCATCTTGGGGGATGACTCCTTCTCCCTAGAAAAGGGGCCGGCCTCTCTGTGGGTCTCAGTCAGTGTCTTGTCTGTGTGTGTGCTGTGTTGGTGCAGACAGAGTGGCTCCAGGACTCTAGTAAACCACTAACCAAGACTGTGCCTCTGTGAAGAGTCAGATAGCTGCTATGAGCACTCTGTGTATGCTCTTTAACTATGCTGTTTATGAACAAGTTTATTTTCTTCAGTAAAGTTTTATTCTGTTTATGAAGAAGACTCTGTGTGATTAATTTACCACTGTGCAACACTTAGTTATGAGTCTCTTCAGCAAAACAATTTCTATGAAATCTGTTGCTCCCTAGACTGGCTAAAATAGGCATAGGCAAACCTTGGCCCTCCAGATGTTTTGGGACTACAACTCCCATCACACATAGCTAATAGGACCAGTGGTCAGGGATGATGGGAGTTGTAGTCCCAAAACATCTGCAGGGCCAAGTTTGCCTATGCCTGGGCTAAAACAACCTTAGTCACTTTCTAGAACCTTTTGCTCTACTAAAGGAATTTATGAAGTTTGTCTTCCCATCAGACCAGTGAGGCAGCTGCCCCAGGTGGCAGGTGTTGAGGGGCAGGGAGGGAACAGAAGCGTGAGTGCCTGTGGTCTGCCCTGCACCCCCTATGCTAGCTGGCTGCCTGAAGGGCAGTGCAGGTGTCAGGAGTGTAGCCCAGCCAAGTGGCAGAGGAGCTGGAAGAGAAACAGGGTCGGACTATGAAGATGACCGTCTGCAATAAGAGCAGGAAGAAGTGGGCTTGGCTCCCTGCTCCAAGAGCTCACTGAGTTAGGAAGAGCAGACATAGAAAGCTCGCAAGACGAGGAGGGGTAGAGGGGTCACTAAGCAACCATCGGATAGGCAGAGGACTGGGAGCTCATCCTGGGACAGTGTAGATTTCGCCCTCCTTCTGCTCAAGTCCACAGAGCTGAAAAGGCCAGATTGCAATGGAAGTGCAAGAGGCGAAAGGCGGGATGTTGGCGTTTTTCCTGTTGTGACACAAATGATTTCTCAGAGTGACCAACTGATATCTGTGGAGCAGAGGGCTATAGCCACGCTCTGATTGTATTGTGAATAAATGAAACCATAAAAACTGCCAGAGACTCATTAATTCTTATCTGGGCTTGGAAGCCTGCCTGGAAATCATTACAGCAGGATACTTTCCCTTCACCAATAGCACGATTAAACTGTAATTCCAACTGTGTTTTGTATATGCCTTGGGGGAGAGTGTCATATTGCCCTTCACCTCAGGCAACAAAATGTCTTGAGCCTGCCCTAAACCAGACAAAGCCCTAAGTCCCCAGCTATTTCTTAGCCAGGTTCTCTCCAGCAGTTAAATTGTCAATAATCAACTTTTCCCCACCTCTCTTCCTCCTGATTGGATGTTTCCCATCCCTGCCATGATTGGCTAAGGGTCCCCAGAAGGCTGACCTCATCATACAGATGGAAGGGCCAATCCTGGTATCCAGTAAAATGGGAGAATGCTGAAGGGTGTGTGTTCAATGTAGGAGAGGCTGAGCCAGTGCAAACAGAGACTGAGCTGGGGTGGAACTAGTCTGTCACATGCTGTGGACTTTTTGAGGTCATATTTACTGAGACCTTTTGGCAGGTGTAGGCACCACATCAGTGGGCGAGATCATTGTCTAAGATTGCAAAATCTCCATTTATTTATTTTTCACCAGTGTTGCAGTAATGTCCTTAAAGCAGCTACATAAAGATAGACAAACTGACAAACTATACCCAAATAATTCCATGCCAGCTGGGAAGCAGTTGGAATGCTATTTGCTCCCCCGCCCCCGGTAAACATGTTGCTGTCATTCTCAGCTTTTCATTACCTTGGGGCTGATGGCAGCTTTGGGTACCATCCGTGGAATCCCAGCAGAGGATGAGAAGCAATCTTACGCTGTGGCTCTTCTGCCTCAAGGGCATTTGCATGAAATTATCTTAATGACAGGGGACAACTTTTGACTGAAATTCTCATTACTGCTGCACTATGCCTAGCCAAAATTGGCCTCTTACTTCAAAGGAACAGCACAGACACAACCAAAGAGGCATATTCTGGATGCACATGCACAGAAGCTAAAATGAGGTAAATGTCATCTTACCTGGAACTTGAGATCTGCTAGGAAGACCCTTTTGGTTACCCTAATGCGTTCAGGACTTCCAGAACTTGTGATAGGGCCTTCTCAGTGGTGGAAGGCCCAGTTGCAGAAAATTCCTTCCCCAGAGGTTAGGCTGGTGAAGATATTGGGTATCATCATCATCATTTATTACGGTCAAAGACCAGCTCAAAAAGCACAATTGGGACAGCTTTCACAAGAATAAAATATACATGTAAAGCAATGTACAACAACAGCTTAAAGATTAAAATCTAAGATAAGCACATATACACATAAAGACCTAAAGACACATAAAGACCTAAAAATTTGGGCTACCATACAAATTGGCCCTGACACCCTGGAGGCTGACTTCGACTGTTTTCCTAGCGGACTAATTTGTTTCAGGGAGTGGTCTGCGCCTGCAAATCTGCGCACAGAATCTGGTGACCATCCAGGTCTTCTTGTGGTCTTTGCCTAAGAGGAGAAAATTGTCAGCAAGCTTCACCAGCTGGGGGGTCAATGATATCTCTGTGTACCTCGCCATAAAAGGGACATCTAAAAAATAAATGTTCGGGGCCTCCTATTTCCCCTAATGGCCAGGCACAAAGTCTCTGTGCATACGGGACTTTTCCAAATGCTCCTTCAAAAACCGACGAGACAAAGCCAAGCTTCTGGCAAGAGTAAAGGCCCTTCTTATGTTTCTTGATACGAGAAAATAGAGGTATGCTGCCGGGGCCGCAACATACCTCTCATTTTCTATGATTATATAATCGGGGGACCTCAAGCAGCCTCTCTGTGTCCATGATTCTTTGCCTGACCACAGATCTTGCTTGGCCCAGGCCCAAGTTTAGAAGGGCTTGAGGAGCAAAGCCCAATTTCTGGAGAGTATTCAGAACTGCTGTCTTAAGATATTGGGTAGTTTTCAGCACCAGGGGAAAATATTTCTTCTCAGGCTCTCTAGTTAAACAGCCTAAGTCTAGGCATCATTACACTGAATGCATGGATGAATATTCATGCCATAGGCTGAAGTTGCAGTGATAGTCATTCTGTTTGTATTCCAATGTGGAATGTTCAGAGTAGATCCCAGATTCTCTCTTGGGCTGTTGTTAGATAAGGAAAGGGCTGGTTATTTGGGAGTTTACAGTGGTGACTATAAGCATACCAGGCCCCCTGAGGAGATGCAAGGAGCGTCTCGGGCGGCAGGGTCTGGAAACTTGGAAGGGGCAGCAGATTACAGACACTTAACTTGGCCCACCATGCACCAGGGCTGCCCCCTCCCACCCCCCAGGTGATGAAGCCCTAGCCTCAGCAAAGGCAACTGACTGAAAAGCTGCTCAAACCTTTGGCTACTTCTGTCTCTTCCCTGAGATAGGCACAGCTGCTATGAACCAACCCCCCCCCCAATCATAGAATCATAGAATCATAGAGTTGGAAGAGACCACAAGGGCCATCGAGTCCAACCCCCTGCCAAGCAGGAAACACCATCAGAGCACTCCTGACATATGGTTGTCAAGCCTCTGCTTAAAGACCTCCAAAGTAGGAGACTCCACCACACTCCTTGGCAGCAAATTCCACTGTCGAACAGCTCTTACTGTCAGGAAGTTCTTCCTAATGTTTAGGTGGAATCTTCTTTCTTGTAGTTTGGATCCATTGCTCCGTGTCCGCTTCTCTGGAGCAGCAGAAAACAACCTTTCTCCCTCCTCTATGTGACATCCTTTTATATATTTGAACATGGCTATCATATCACCCCTTAACCTCCTCTTCTCCAGGCTAAACATGCCCAGCTCCCTTAGCCGTTCCTCATAAGGCATCGTTTCCAGGCCTTTGACCATTTTGGTTGCCCTCCTCTGGACACGTTCCAGTTTGTCAGTGTCCTTCTTGAATTGTGGTGCCCAGAACTGGACACAGTACTCCAGGTGTGGTCCTTTGCCTTGTGTTGTAATAGGAGTGAGATAAGGGGCATGAAGGGCATCATTTATTTATTTTTTTGCCTCAGGTACTGAAATGTCTTGGGCCAGACCTGGCTATATGAAAACTTGATATCCAGAGGAATCACAGTTGCTGGGAAATAATAGTGGCCAAAAAGGCTCTCATCTCCATGCCATTCTTGTGAGTTGCTCAAAGGCATCCATTTGGCCACTGTGTGAAGCAGGGTGTATTTAGCACAATACACAATCTTTCATGATAGATCCACTGTTGCATATTGAAGTATGCATAGCAAAGTAATCAGCTTAGTTTTGCATCATGTTCTTTTTGAAAAGAACATCTTTTGAAGTCATAGAAGGCAGCAATGGACCAGTCCTGTGTAGTGTAAGCACAGTTCATCACACATTATTTTGCTTTGCCCATGTAATCCCTGCTCCTTTCCCTCTGAAAATGGGGATAAGAATCATAAACTAGCATGCGTCATCAGAACACTTATTCTGCAGTAGAAAAATATGAAGGGGGGAATCACATATATTTTGATATCCCCCATAGTTAATAAAATCTGAAAATGAGGGCTCTTTCATTCTATTACATCCTACTGTTATATTGTGGTGGGAATTCTATGTCAACAATTTTTTTCATTTAATGTTGGATAAACATCTGGAGGGCATGAGGTTTTCCTTTCTGCTTCTCAAACGCTCCTTCCTCCTCTGCTTGCCTCTTCCCTTATATTCACTCCACCCACGTTCTAGAGCACACTCAGTTTTTCATAGAATCATGTAATTGTTGAGTTGGAAGGGGCCCGGAGGGTCATTTAGTCCAACCCATTTTAACCCTTCTTTAGTACCTTCACTTACCTGTGGCTGTGCCCACTGCCACAATCCTGCTTCCCTTGCCCTGGCTTTCATTCGACATACTGCTCTACTTTGGGACCCACTTCTACCTGGTTCTTTCAGCTTATAGCTAACATGGGAAGCTGCCATTGGTCTATTTTTATAAGGCTGTACATATTCAATACTACAAACAATTACAACAGCAAAGCAATCAAGAAGAAAATAAATGTACAATTCCAACATCAGATACATTTAGAGTGTTACTTGAAAAAAGCCCTATGATTGTGACATAGTGATCACTTTGATCCATCAGGTTGGCAATTTCTTATTTATGTAATAACAGTGAATGAGCTGTAGCAACAAGGGAGATCTATGCTTTATAATTGCTGAAAATTTTAGTCTCCTGTAAAGCTGGTGTGTTAAATATAGAACCTCTGGGCTAATGATACATCAATTACCTGTGGAGCTCCTAATTGCTTCCAAGCTCTCTCTGAATTGCTTACAGTTAATAATAAAAACAAATGAATAGCGCACCAATAATTAAACTACTGTGTTATAGTGCTAAGCGTATTGGAAGCTGTTCATTTAATTCTGGAAGCTGACAACAGTCCTTGTATTACAGGTGAGCTCTGTGATGCAGAGTGCTCCCTGTGCAGAATTCCAACTATTCCAGTCCATCCCCCCAATTTTCTGACCCCCACTCCAACAGTAAGTCGACAGCCCATAACTACTAAGCATGCTCAGTTCCAGTTGGACTGCTTTTTGGGGGAACACTCTTCACTTGGTCCCTGCTGCCTCACCCCAGTTTTCTGTACCCTTGCAAAAGTTGTGGTTCCCTGTAACCTGCTGATGTGTGTCTCTCTTCTACAGGAATGGTGGCACCATTTTGAATACATAATAAGCAATGGAACTCCAGCTGAATAGTGGCAAAGAGCAATTTGTGAAGAGAAAAGCAGGAATGTATGTCAGAGGGGGATCAAGAGAAGGAGCAACCATCAATCATTAGTGGTGGAGACATGGAGCTGGAGGATGAAAGAGCTAAGTGGAAAGTGGGCCTAGGGTAGAATCAGGACACCAGATAAGGCACTGAAGTCTAGTAGGGATGTGTGAAATTGTCGTTTCAGATTCTTTCATTTTTCCAGTCCTGAGTTCAATTCTCTTCAATTCCCTTCAGTTTGCTTTTAAATGGTCATAGAATTCATTAGCTTTTTAGTGTGAATTTCTCCTCATAAGTTTTTCTTTGTATGCAATTTTTCCTAATACATACATTTTTGCAAAGGAATTTCCCCTAATACAGGGATGTCCAACCAGTCAATCGCGATCTACCAGTAGATTCCTGGCTGATCCTGGTAGATCGAGGGATCCTTATCGTGTACAAAAAGTTACCGGAGGGGGAGCTAAAAACTCTGTGCAATCCTCCCCCTAAGAAGCTCAGGGAGTTGGACATGCCTGCCCTAATATAATGCATTTTTGCATTCTATTTTCACAAATATATGCATTTCAATGCATACATTATCTGTGCATTTTTATACATAATGCTTGGCCTCAGAACTGCGTTGCAAAATTCGGGAAGAGCCAATTCTGAAGAACAGCTGTGTTTTGGTTCGTGGGTTGCTTTGGAAAGTACAAACTAAATAAGTTTGCCTTTAGGGGAAAATTGAACAGACTTTCCCCTCCATCACTGGTGTCAGTGGACTGGCGAAGGGGGTTGAAGAGTGTGGAGCAGGACCTGTGTGGGGTGTGGCCTGTGGCATGGGGTCCTGGTCCCGGGAGGCCCCTGGCCAAGGAGCAAGTAGAGAGAGCTGGAGAGATGCCTTTTTGTCCTCTAGGCCAAAGGTTTCCCAGCTCTGTGATAGCACGTGGTTTCCAGAGTCAAGGTCTTCGTTTCCAAAAAGATGTGGCTCCACCAACACCTCCTAGATGTTGCACATGGAGACATTTCCCAGAAGTACTAGGAAGAGGGTGGGGGCTGAGTTTCACATGCTGGTTCTAAGTACCAAGCCAGTTCTCTGGCTTCAGGCTTCAGGCTTCGAGAATGGTTTAAACAACTCGCCCTAGTGAAAATGTGCCATATCTGATGCCAGACTCCCTAACCAGCTTAATATCTCAGTTCCATTAACTCTGCTCATTGCTTAACTGATTGGCACCTGTACCTGTGATGCCAGTTGGCTGGTATCATTCTCGTTCCATTTTTCCTTCCATAACATTCTGGAACAGTTCGTTGGGTCGTGTTGGGCACAGAAAGTAACAAAATCAGCTGGGTGGTCTTGGAGTAAAAGAAAGCGGCATGTGCGAAGATATCTTGCTATTTCCTTTGAAGCGGCTGCACACCACAACAGCGTGACAAGCACATGCAGCAGCTGTGCAGAAACAAAGCTTGTTTATTTGTACAGATAATTAACATTTCACCCTGCTGAAAAGAGGGCAACAGACAAGGGCCATCTCAGCTGTAGATGCCAAAGCAGATAGTCATCTCAATCTAGCAGGTGGTGGAGCAGAGCGGGCAGCAGCCAGGACTTCCTTCTAATGGTTGGTTTCACTAGCAAGTGCTGCCACGGGGCTCACCAGGATGAGCCAAGGCTGTGCTTGAGCTGCCATCAGACATGGGAGGAGGACTCACATTTGGGTGTGAACCAGTAATTCTGTCTCTTTACTGGAGGGGTGGGGAACTGGATCTCTTCATGAGCCAGGTTGTTCTCTCCCTCACCCCTCATGGGCCAGGTTTGACAAGAGGACAGGGCCACCCATTTGCCAATCACCTGATTGATGTTTTTGCCCCACACTTGCGGAGCCTCTGTCAAAGCTTTCTTCTGGACAGCCTCGCAGGAGCCACTTGCCAGTGTTGAGTGGAGCCAGAAGCAAATGTGGAAACAGCAGCCATGGGTTGAACACACCAAAGCCTTTCCAATTCCCTTCTCACTGTACTTAAAACTTGCTTTAATCTGCTGCTCCCCTTCCAAGTAACCTCTGTGCATTCTACTCAAACCTCTGCCACTGTTTAAAATGGCCACTTTTTTCTCTCAGTGACCCATCATCCCTGCTTTGTTCAACCTTCTACTGTTGTTTTAAACTACTGTTTCCCCCCCTCAGTGTCTCTCCTTTCTTGCTTCTATATTATATAAAGAGATTGAGATATATAAGCTGATAGTGTTTTCCTCTTTCTAAAATATTTGCAATAAAAAGTATAGTTTTAGGAGACTCTTAAGGAAAGCTGAAAAATGGATGGCAAGAATAAGGTCTATTTATTATTCATTTATGTGATGAGACAGACACTAAATAGGTAGATGTGGAAACATTTCCTGTGGCCACTCAGGACATATTTAGATTCTCGCACAGTACTCCAAGTCCGTTGCGCCCTCGTGAGCTACACTGCATAGCAAGAGGCCAGCTTTAGAAGTTTCTTTCTTTCAAGCAAAAAGTGGGTCAGCATCCTGGAGAATTGAGAGCTTCAAAGTCAGAGAAGTGCAGGATAATATTAATATGAGAAACACACGTCTTAAACAGATTCCTTATCAGTCCCTTGTTCTGCCTGTACTGAACTACTTAGGTTTCAGTCAGCAGCACACTAAGTAACTTTTGCCAGTTTCCTAATCACATATCTATTCAGTCCAAGATAGAAAATGAGATGGGTGTTACCTGCTAAGGTATAGCAAGGATCTTAACACACACTGCCTTGAATTCAGGAAAGTCAAAAGCAACTTATCAGCTGTTCTGTGTGCCAGAAGCTCCCTCCTAAAGGCCAGCCTTAACAAGGATTATCCCTGATGGATAAGTCCTGGCCTTACTGAAGAGAACCAGTTATCTGGGAAGCATAATGAAGTGGTGGCCAGTGGCTTAAATAGCTTTAAAGGAGGGTTTGATAAATTTTGGAGGGGGAGAGGTCCATCAGTGAGGAACATCTAGGTGCACATAGGCAGAAGAGCAGCAGTTGGAGAGAGCTAATGCTTTCTTACCTTGCTTGGGGCATCGGATTGGTCACAGTGGGAAGCAGAACACTTGGCTAGATGGACATTATCTGAGTGTCTTTGCTGTTCTGATTGACCACATAAAGGGTGCCTGTTCATGAAACATGAGTTTTAATCTCCATTTTGCTGGTGGAACAAGAAATATAGGAAATTGTCAATCTCTAGTCCAGTATGTCTACACTGATTTGTGATACTGCTTCAGCTCATCCTTTGAAGTGGTGATAATAATAATAATAATAATAATAATAATAATAATAATAATAATAATAATTTATTTGTACCCCGCCCATCTGGCTGGGTTTCCCCAGCCACTCTGGGCGGCTTCCACAGAGACCAAAAATACACTAACATTAAAAACTTCCCTGAACAGGGCTGCCTTCAGATGTCTTCTGAATGTCAGGTAGTTGTATATCGCTTTGACATCTGATGGGAGGGCGTTCCACAGGGTGGGTGCCACTACTGAGTGGGTGCCCTCTGCCTGGTTCCCTGTAGCTTTGCTTCTCACATTGAGGGAACCGCCAGAAGGCCCTCAGCGCTGGACCTCAGAACAATGGGGGTGGAGACGCTCCTTCAGGGATGATGTAAGAACATAAGATAAAGCTCCTGGATCTAGTCCAGCATCCTATTCTCACAGTGCCAGCTAGATTCCTGTGGGTTTGCATTCCAGAAGTTCTACAGTCAAAGCAAGTGCTTTGCCACAAAGTTCCCTCACAATTTAATCCTCAATAAACCAAGACTCCTGACCCAAATCCATCATTTACTTATTTTTGCTGGCTTCTGACTGCTTCAGCAATCTGGTAGAGACTGAGGATATGCATACACCATCAATTTAAAATACATTTTCAACAGCCCCCTCCCCCAAGAATCCTAGGAAATGTAGTTTATTAAGGGCGCTGAGAACTGTAGCTCTGTGAAGTGTAAACTGCAGTTCCCATGATTCTTTGCAGGGATATGCTTTAAATGTATTGGATATATGCAATGTAAAAGTGTAAGGTCTGGCTTTTTAAAAAAATAAATAAATCAGTTTTATTTTCAAAGGGGCCTACATTCAACTTTAAAACACAGCATTCCACACTTCCAAATAAACAGGTGAATTAACAGCTTGTAATTCCAATTTCCCTCCTACTCCTTACTGTTATTTTTTTTAATGTAACAGCAATTTGATGTGCCCCTCTCACATGAAAGCTTACAGCCCTAATGCAATTTGCAATAATTTTGAATAAATATAATTTTAGAACTCTCAGTACGCCATGAACCTGAGTTCCAAATTAGTCTAATTGTTTGTATCTAATTGCTGACAATTTTAATTCTCCTGAAAAAGGCAGGAGGGACATAAATTGCCTTTGACAAACTGAGTTGCTTCCCTGCCTGCATTCTCAGCACCTCACATCGTCTTAGTCTATCTTTCCCTGCACTGTCAAATAATAACAAGACCCTGGAGGGAGCTTTCTCTCTCCCCCTCCCTCCCTCCCTCCCTCCCTCTCCACATAATGTGATCATTTTCCTTTATATCAAAGGCAAAATCATCTGAATAACCTAATGAAGCAAAGAAATGCTTGTAGAATTGTACACTTCCAAAGAAGACTGATGGTGAACGCAAAATCAGGGTGAGTGTTGCACCATCTGGACCTACATAGGAAGGAGAGATTTACATTTATTTTTATTTATTACATTTCTATCCCACCTTTCCTCTGAGGAGCTTAAGGGGGCACCCATAGTTCTCCTCCGTCCCAACAACTCTGTGGGGCAGGTTAGGCTGAAAGGCAGTGAATGGGCTTCATGGCCAAGTGAGGGTTCAACCCCTGGTCTCCCGGGTCCTAGTCCAATACTCTAACCACTGCACCATGCTAGCTGGCCTCAGTCCAACTCCCTGCCTGTTAAGCCACTCTTTGTTTCTTCACTTGCCTGTGGCTGTGTCCACCCCCACAGTCTGTTTCCCCTGCTGCCAGGGACTGGCAGGAGGCTGGTGAGTGTGCACTGGAGGAGGGGGCTGGAGTCTGGCTCAGTAAGGAGGGGGCAGGGATTTGTGGGGCTCTGAGTCAGGGGAAGCTTTAGACTTGGAGGTGGAGCACAGGATGGGTCAGAAGAAGTGGAGGAAGAAGCAGGTCAGGCAAGTGAAGGGCCAGGGGCTTCCTCCCTTCTTGTGCAATGTACTGCCCAGGGGAGCTCAACTAGACCCTCATTACAGATCTTTAGGCACTAGGCAAAAAAAGTTTCTCTGAACCAGGAGTTCAGAGAACCAGTGTGTGTGTTTCTTGTGGCTGATTAGCTGCTCTCACTGTGCAAAGGTCAGAGGGGGCAGGGTTTCTGTTGAGTCAGGTGATTAGCTGTGGGAGGAGCTTATCAGAGCTAGCAGGGCAGCAGCTGAAGGAGGAATCATAGAATCATAGAGTTGGAAGAGACCACAAGGGCCATCGAGTCCAACCCCCTGCCAAGCAGGAAACACCATCAGAGCACTCCTGACATATGGTTGTCAAGCCTCTGCTTAAAGACCTCCAAAGTAGGAGACTCCACCACACTCCTTGGCAGCAAATTCCACTGTCAAATAGCTCTTACTGTCAGGAAGTTCTTCCTAATGTTTAGGTGGAATCTTCTTTCTTGTAGTTTGGATCCATTGCTCCGTGTCCGCTTCTCTGGAGCAGCAGAAAACAACCTTTCTCCCTCCTCTATATGACATCCTTTTATATATTTGAAAATGGCTATCATATCACCCCTTAACCTCCTCTTCTCCAGGCTAAACATGCCCAGCTCCCTTAGCCGTTCCTCATAAGGCATCGTTTCCAGGCCTTTGACCATTTTGGTTGCCCTCCTCTGGACACGTTCCAGTTTGTCAGTGTCCTTCTTGAATTGTGGTGCCCAGAACTGGACACAGTACTCCAGGTGAGGTCTGACCAGAGCAGAATACAGTGGCACTATTACTTCCCTTGATCTGGATGCTATACTCCTATTGATGCAGCCCAGAATTGCATTGGCTTTTTTAGCTGCCGCGTCACACTGTTGGCTCATGTCAAGTTTGTGGTCAACCAAGACTCCTAGATCCTTTTCACATGTACTGCTCTCAAGCCAGGTGTCCCCCATCTTGTATTTGTGCCTCTCATTTTTTTTGCCCAAGTGCAATACTTTACATTTCTCCCTGTTAAAATTCATCTTGTTTGTTTTGGCCCAGTTCTCTAATCTGTCAAGGTCGTTTTGAAGTGTGATCCTGTCCTCTGGGGTGTTAGCCATCCCTCCCAGTTTGGTGTCATCTGCAAATTTGATCAGGATGCCCTTGAGTCCATCATCCAAGTCGTTGATAAAGATGTTGAATAAGATCGGGCCCAAGACAGAACCCTGTGGCACCCCACTAGTCACTCTTCTCCAGGATGAAGAGGAACCATTGATGAGCACCCTTTGGGTTCGGTCAGTCAGCCAGTTACAAATCCACTGAGCGGTAGCATAGTCAAGACCGCATTTTACCAGCTTCTTTACAAGAATATCATGGGGCACCTTGTCAAATGCCTTGCTGAAATCAAGGTAGGCTATATCCACTGAGTTCCCTTCATCTACCAGGCTTGTAATTCTGTCAAAAAACGAGATCAGGTTAGTCTGACATGACTTATTTTTCAGAAATCCATGCTGACTATTGGTGATCACAGCATTCCTTTCTAGGTGCTCACAGACTGTTTGCTTAATGATCTGCTCTAGAATCTTCCCTGGTATTTTAAACAGCTATATTCAGAAGGGTCACAGAAAGAGTTTGATTTAGACCAATTTTTAAAAATAAATGGACTTCAAAAAATCTCTCAAGAAAATAAGTTAATCTTGAACTACAAAATAACAGAACAGGAGGTGGAAGGTGCCATTCAGAACATGCAGTTGGGCAAATCTCCAGGGCCGGATGGTTTAACCTCAAAATATTATAGATCCTTGAAGGACTGGATAATACAACCACTAAAGGGTGAAAGAGGAGAGCGCAAAACATGGTTTGAAACTCAACATCAAAAAAACAAAGATCATGGCCACTGGTCCCATCACCTCCTGGCAAATAGAAGGGGAAGAAATGGAGGCAGTGAAATGGAGGCAGTGAGAGATTTTACTTTCTTGGGCTCCATGATCACTGCAGATGGTGACAGCAGCCACGAAATTAAAAGACGCCTGCTTCTTGGGAGAAAAGCAATGACAAACCTAGACAGCATCTTAAAAAGCAAAGACATCACCTTGCCAACAAAGGTCCGTACAGTTAAAGCCATGGTTTTCCCAGTAGTGATATATGGAAGTGAGAGCTGGACCATAAAGAAGGCTGATTGCCAA
Organism: Podarcis bocagei; assembly: GCF_964188305.1. Taxonomy (NCBI): domain Eukaryota; kingdom Metazoa; phylum Chordata; class Lepidosauria; order Squamata; family Lacertidae; genus Podarcis; species Podarcis bocagei. The sequence continues at coordinate 1,557,949 of NC_138139.1, forward strand.
AGAAATGATGCTTTTGAATTATGGTGCTGGAGGAGACTCTTGAGAGTCCCATGGACTGCAAGAAGATCAAACCTATCCATCCTGAAGGAAATCAGCCCTGAGTGCTCACTGGAAGGACAGATCCTGAAGCTGAGGCTCCAATACTTTGGCCACCTCATGAGAAGAGAAGACTCTCTGGAAAAGACCCTGATGTTGCGAAAGATTGAGGGCACAAGGAGAAGGGGACGACAGAGGACAAGATGGTTGGACAGTGTTCTCAAAGCTACTAGCATGAGTTTGACCAAACTGCGGGAGGCAGTGGAAGACAGAAGTGCCTGGCGGACTCTGGTCCATGGGGTCACAAAGAGTCGGATACTACTAAACGACTAAACAACAACTACAATGCAAAAACAGTTAACTATAAGTATTGCAACCACTGGTAGGAAGCTTGCATTTATTTTGGAATGATCAATGAGCAAACCTGAATCTTGAACTTGTTGATTTAAAGCAGAGTCTTGTGCCCAGCGGAAGGATGAGGAGTACGTGCTGCATACTCTATATTGCTTTTATTTACAGTTCAAAGCTGGTATATTACAGAAAGACATCTTGCCTCTGCCGGAGCAGAAAAATGCATCCTCTCTCCTCAACAGCTCGGAGAGAATCACACAGTGAAAAACAGGAAACCAGTGTACGTCACATCCAGCCTCCCTTTCCCGTGAGAAACTCCAACAGTACAGACTGTGGAATGTAAACACCTGTCTCGTGACAAGCCCTTTCGCTGCACAGTGAAGGAAAGCAGAAACCAACATCCTCCCCCTTTCTGTGAACATCACTGGGCAGCGTGTTCGTACAATATCAGTACAAACCCAACTTCTGCACATAGGTACAGTGTTGATCCCTTGATACAATCTTGGACAATACATCAGCAGGAATTTCATTACCTGGCATATAGGACACCGTTACGAGTCCCTTCTGAATACATTCCCTAGCATGCTGCAACTTTAATTGCAAGTGCTTTGTGCTTTGCTTGCAACCCTCAGACTTCTGCAAAGCTAAACATGCTTTGTTGTCCTGGTAAACCTGGATTGGACATTTGACAGGAATTTTCATATCTTTGCACAATTGTACTAACCATTCACAATCCTTAAGTGAATAAGACAGTGCATTCAGTTCAGCTTCACAAGTACTTAAGCTAACTGTTGTTTGCTTCTTGCATGACCAATCAAACAGACCCTGATTGTACATGTAGCAAACTCCAGACGTACTTTTCCTGTCTGTAGTGTCACTTCCAAAACTTGCATCTGCAAATATCTCAAGACCACCAGACTTCTGATTGTTAAGTCTCAGTCTGTAATGCATAGTGCCTTTCAAATACCGCGCTATGCGTTTCAGAGCTTTCCAATCCTTGACACTAGGATTGTTGACTTGTCTGCTTAGCAAATTACAGCTAACAGCAATGTCTGGTCTTGAACATCTGGCAATGAAGTTTAGCTTGCCTAGCACACTTCTGTACAGTGTAGTGTCAGAAAATGCTTCTTCAGTGTCATCTACCTGATAACCTGTTGTCATCGGTGTGTCTACAGGGTTAGCATCCATCAGGTTTAGTTTGCTTAACACATCAGCAATTTTCCGTGACTGGTGTACTAGAATGTTACCATATTGATCTTTCTCTATTTCCAGAGATAGGTAGTTGTTTACCTCACCAAGATCTTTCATGTCAAAGTGCTCTTTCAGTTGAGCTAGGGCGTTATTGTACATTGCGACATCTTTCCAAAAGAATAATAAATCATCAACATAAAACAAACAGTACAGTTTCTTTTGCCCCTCCTCTTTGACAAATACACATGGATCAGCTTTCCCTTGCTGAAAACCTAGAGAAAACAATACTTCAGTGAGTTTTGTGTGCCAACACCGTGCACTTTGTTTGAGACCATAAAGGGATTTCTTCAGAGCACAAACAAATCCCTGTTTTACCTGTACGCCATCAGGTGGAAGCATATAAAGTGATTCATCCAGAGATCCGTACAGAAAAGCTGTATTAATATCATGGTGACTAATGTGCAGATTTTCCTCTGCAGCTAGCTTGAGCATAAGCCTAATGCTCTCATATCTCACTGTGGGTGAGTAGGTCTCGTGATAGTCTTCACCTGGTACCTGTGCAAAACCTCTGGCTACCAATCTGGCTTTGTGTCTGACTATCTTGCCATTTTGATCTGTCTTCGCTTTGAAGACCCATTTGCTTCCAAGCAGTTTCATTCCTGGAACTATTGGAACTAGTTCCCATGTTTTGTTCCTTTCTAAGGAATCAAGCTCAGCCTTCATGGCATTTAACCATGGCTCAGCTTCCTTTGAATCCAAACCTTGGATTTCTTGGAAACTTGAAGGTTCAAATACCTTCTTGGAGCTTTTAACAGCTGTTACTGCTATCGTAGCAAACTCATCAGCAAATCTCTTTGGAGGTTTGCCTTTTGTGGCTCTCTGTGACCTACGAATTAGCCTTAAGTCTTCAACACTCTCCTCTTCCTTCTTAGGAGAAAAACGACCTATTGTGAACAATGGTTCCTCCAATTCTTGATCAGAGCTTTCAGAGGGTCGCATAGAGGCTTTCGCACTCCTGAAATCCTCTGAATCACCCGATTCAGTTTCAGATTCAGACTCAGAACCTTCATCAGTGGGTGTGGGTTGCTTTTGACTATCCTCAGTCTCATCACCGTCATCAGGATAACATTGGAAAATTCCCACATTCTCCCCCCACTTTGCATTGTACTCAACACTTCTCGTGAGCTTAATTGTCTTAGAGTCAGTCATCATTATTCTGTAAGACCCTTTCTGATAACCTAGAAAGATACCATGCAATCCACGCTTGTCTAACTTGGAGTTTTGTGGTGAGCGAACCCACATGTCCGAACCAAAAATTTTCATGTGTTTGATGTATGGCTTCTTGCCAAACATCTTCTCATAGGGGGTACAACCAATCGCTGAAGATAACCTGCGATTGTAACTGTAAACAAAACACGAGAGAGATTCGGCCCAATAACTCTCTGGAAGATTGGCATCATGCAGCAAGGTTTTTAACCCTTGAAGCAATGTCTGATTTGCCCGTTCCGCAAGTCCATTCTGCCATGGCGAGCGAGGACTAGACAAATCGTGTTGAATTCCTTTCTCAGTCAGAAAAGCTTCAAACTGCTGAGAAGTGAATTCTCCCCCGCGATCACTGAAAAGAGTCTTTATCTTCTTACCATGCACATTTTCCAGCCAAGCACAGAATTCCTTGAACCTAGGAAAAGCCTCTGATTTCTGCTTGAGATTGTACACAAAAATATATCTAGAAAATGCATCAATGAGAACCATGAAGTACCTATTTCCACCCAAAGAGGGCGCTAGTGGTCCAACCAAATCAGCATGAACAACCTGGTATGGTTCTGTAGCTTGCCTACTAGACACCTTACCTTTCGCAGCCATTTTCACCTTGTTTGCTGCGCATGCTTTGCACTTCATGTGGTACCTGCAGGGTTTAATAGTCATACCTTCAACCAAGGCAGGCATTTTAGATACTGCCTCAAAATGCAAATGACCAAATTTTCTATGAAAATCATGAATACATTCTGCATGCAAACTTTTGTTAGAACCTGCAATGCAACAAGTGTCATCCTTTTCAACATCATCATAATACAAAACAAACAAACGATCAACATATTCAGCATGCAATACATAATCATTTTTCTTTGTGATGATGCACTTCTTGTTCTTGAAGGACACGTCAATGTTCCGCTCATTCAGCTGTCCAACGCTGAGCAGATTATGTTTGGCGTCTGGCACGTAAAGCACATTCTGTATCGATAAGTCCAAACTGTGAAGAACAACAGTTCCGTAGCCTTTACTGGGAATAGTGTTGTCATCCGCCTGGTGAATCGCACCTTCCTGCGGTGTAAAAGACACAAACAGTCTCTTATCGTTGCACATGTGGTGAGTTGCCGCTGAATCAACAACGAAGAAAGATCTAGACGTCTTCTAGACCTCTGCAACCTTTGGAGTGAAGCGTGAAACCATAGCCTTGTGCTGCGTTGTCCTAGACACCGGACCTTTGCCTTTGCCTCGGCCTTTTCCACGCGATGAGCTTTCGCTGCGCTGCTCTGTCTTGGCCCTGGGATATCTGCATTCCCTCTTCATATGGCCTAGACGTCCACAAGAGTAGCATTTCACTGCCTTCAAAGCTTTAGCGCCATCTGGTGGTTCCACTGCACTAAGGGATGACGTCTGTGAAGACTCCCCTTTGTCCATGCAGCTAGCACCCCGGCGATCCGCTTCATTTAATATCACGGCAGTAACAAAGTCCACTGTCAGCTGAGCGGTTGGCTGTACAGCAATCTGGGTTGCAACAGTCTCCCAAACTGAACCCAAAGATTGTAGTATCATGAAAGAATACACAGCCTCTGGAAAGTTGAGTCCTCTCTGTTGCAGCTCATGTCTCAGATTTTGCATCTCCATCAGATGTAAACGCACATCTCCACCTTCAGCAAGAGCCATATTATGCAGCTTGTTAAAGTAAAACATGGTAGATCCAGCTTCTGTCCTTAAGTGAGCCTCTCTCAAAGCGTCCCAAATTTCTCTGGCTGAGGTCTTATCACGCAATAGACAGAGCTCTTCTGGGGATACTATCAATGTAAGCGTTCCCCTAGCTTTCGAATCCTTAGCTTCCCAAGCATCTGTAACTGGAACTGGGGGGGTTTCTGTAATCACCTCAAACAAACCCTCTTTCCGCAGAATTGCCTCTGCATACAGAACCCAGTTGGCATAATTTTTCTTGTTGAGCTTAGGAATCCCACAAGCATCCTGAAGGGCCATCATGACTCTGGCATTAGCCTTCAGCGTCATATATGCTGCTTTAAATCTTGCTGCGTCACTGCTGCAGCTGCTTTATTCCAAAAGCGCACTTAAAAGTTACTTTCGATTTCCCCAGCATAGTAACTTGAGCCTGGGAGCCTTTTGCCTGTTCCCGGCAAAACGGCTTTAAAAGTTCAAAGTCCAGCCATAAAGCAACTAGCAGCTGGCAGGCTGCCCGGAGCAGTAGCACATACCTCATCAATCACTTTTACGCGCAGAGCAGATACCGTTCCGATCTGTCCCTCTGCATTCCGATCCTTTGCCGGCACTCCGATTCGACTCCGATTCGACTCCTGGAGCCCATAACCACGTGTTGATTTAAAGCAGAGTCTTGTGCCCAGCAGAAGGATGAGGAGTACGTGCTGCATACTCTATATTGCTTTTATTTACAGTTCAAAGCTGGTATATTACAGAAAGACATCTTGCCTCTGCCGGAGCAGAAAAATGCATCCTCTCTCCTCAACAGCTCGGAGAGAATCACACAGTGAAAAACAGGAAACCAGTGTACGTCACATCCAGCCTCCCTTTCCAGTGAGAAACTCCAACAGTACAGACTGTGGAATGTAAACACCTGTCTCGTGACAAGCCCTTTCGCTGCACAGTGAAGGAAAGCAGAAACCAACAGGACAGTGTTCTTGAAGCTACGAACATGAGTCTGACCAAACTGCGGGAGGCAGTGGAAGACAGAAGTGCCTGGCGGACTCTGGTCCATGGGGTCACAAAGAGTCGGATACTACTAAATGACTAAACAACAACTACAATGCAAAAACAGTTAACTATAAGTATTGCAACCACTGGTAGGAAGCTTGCATTTATTTTGGAATGATCAATGAGCAAACCTGAATCTTGAACTTGACTTTGACTGGGTTTATGCTCTTTGAACCTGAACCGGAACAATAACTCTGAATTTGTACATTTAAAATAGCTCTGGATCTTTGGATTACAAATATATTAAGGTAGCTCTGGACAATTGGATTATTGGATTACAAGGATTTTTGAAACTTTAGATCGCTCTGGAACTTCACAATCAGACCCAAAGCTGAGCAGGAGAACACTCACCTAGTCCCTGGAGCGGGGGGTACCTCAGGGAGAAGAGAGTGACTGGAAGCAGCTAGAGGTGCAAAGTGAGTAGAGATTAATAAAAAGATTGGTGAAAACCCGTGTGCGTTTGGAGAATAAAGCGAGAACTACTACAAGGCCTTAAGGAGGGGACGCGGGTGGCGCTGTGGGTTAGACCACAGAGCCTAGGACTTGCCAATCAGAAGGTCGGCGGTTCGAATCCCCGTGACGGGGTGAGCTCCCGTTGCTCGGTCCCTGCTCCTGCCAACCTTGCAGTTCGAAAGCACGTCAAAGTGCAAGGAGATAAATAGGTACCGCTCTGGTGGGAAGGTAAAGGGCATTTCTGTCGCTGCTCTGGTTCACCAGAAGCGGCTTAGTCATGCTTGCCACATGACCCGGAAGCTGTACGCCGACTCCCTTGGCCAATAAAGCGAGATGAGCGCCGCAACCCCAGAGTTGGCCATGACTGGACCTAATGGTCAGGGCTCCCTTTACCTTTACCAGGCCTTAAATTAAAACAAAACATTCCAAGAATAAATTCTCAAAGCAATGGTGATAAATTAGGGGGTCGATGCTCCCTCCCCTGACAGCTGTGAGCCTTCCAGTCGAAGTTCACCTGAGTACTTTTGCAGAAATCTGTCTTTCTCCAACAGTCTTAATTCTTTGCTTTCTTCCTCCAAATTTAAAGGAGAGTCCCTCTGGGAACTCAAGGAATTGGTCAAATCTGTATAACTGGATCTTAGGGTCAGGAAGTGTCTAGGAATCTCTTTAAAAAGAATGATGGGTTTATCCTGAATTTTTAGACCTTTTTTGTAGTACAGCCCCAAAATAGTGTCTCTTTGCTCTTTGGTCTTAAAGACCACTATGCAATCATAGGTAATTTTTGAGTGTTTTTGGGGACCAAATCTGTAAGCCTTTTCTATCCACGAGTCAACTTCCTCTTTTTTCAGACCCCACCACGTCACAAATTGCTCTGCCAACCACTCCCTGATTCGATCCTCTTCCTGTTGAGGGACACCTCTCAATCTTAGATGGGTTTCCCATTCCTTCATCTGAAGAAATGCAATCGAATTTGAATTTTCATATTGTAATCTTTCCAAATCAGTAACTCTAAGTATCTCAAGCTGTGTGAGCCTTGTCTCATGAGTTGTTACCTCGGTCTTTACCTCTTTCAGTTCCACAGTTAAGTCCTCAAACTTTTTATTCAATTTTTCTATATCCTCTGTATTGTGATTTGTATTGTCTTTAATTTCATTCAACAGTTGCATTACAGATTCCTCAAAAAGTGCACTTTTGGAGCCTCATCTTGCTGCTCCCTTCTCTGCTTTCTCAGCACAAATAATTGCTCAGGAATTTCAAGGTCAGTCCCACAGTAAGCGGGGAATAGTAATTACTAATTAGAAATACAGTGGTACCCTGCAAGACGAATGCCTCGCAAGACGAAAAACTCGCTAGACGAAAGAGTTTTCCGTTTTGGAGGTGCTTTGCAAAACAAATCTCCTATGGGCTTGCTTCGCAAGACGAAAATGTCTTGCGAGTTCCTGCGGGGTTTTTTTCCTCCCCCCTTTTTCTAAGCCGCTAAGCCGCTTATCAGCTGATCCAATAAGCCGATAAGCCGCTAAAAGCCGCTAAAAGCGCTAATAGTGCTAATAGCGCTAATCCGCTAATCCGTCAATGGGCTTGCTTCGCAAGACGAAAAAACCGCTAGACGAAGAGAACCACAGAACGGATTCTTTTCGTCTTGCGAGGCACCACTGTAGTAACATACATCTATGATGGGAAACTGGATGCAAAAATAGGAGGGAAATGTGCTATAATGCTGATGAATTTTCATGACTGATCAACGTCGTCATCATCATCTTCATTAAATGCAAAAATGCTGCAAACTGAATTTATGATTGGAAATAGAAGAAATTGAGAGAAACCAAATTGACAATTTCCTGCTTGGCAGGGGGTTGGACTCGATGGCCCTTGTGGTCTCTTCCAACTCTATGATTCTATGATTCTATGATCTATCCTGAGTTCTGAGCAGAGAGCTGCTTCTTTGGCAACAGCAACTGCTTGAGCCTTATCACCATCTGGAGGCTACAATTTCTCAGAGCACAAGTGGCTCTTCTATAGTTCTGGCCAAAGCAGACGTCTTTGGCACAACAGAGAACCAAACAAAGTCACTGCTTCACTTATAAAAATCTGCCTTTGACCACACAGTTGTTCTGCTTCATCATCCAGAGAGAGATTTTTTTAAAAAAATGAACATGCAAATGGATCTAATTCTAAGCAAGGGGGAAACTGCTGTGCCAATGGAAAAATAATAATAATTCTAATTAAATCGTCATTTAAACTGAAATGCCAAGACTAAGCTTTGTCCAGAATTAATCATACTGCAATTAAAGTATGTGTCCTTTTTGCAGAAGTAATTCAGAGTGAGGGAAGTGTGGATTTCCAAAACATTCATGTGGAACATAAGACACCTGGTGCATAATTAATCCAATATAATTGAACATAACATGTAAGAACACAAAAAGCACTATATGTAGACAATGCAAATAAGGAATGGAAGTAATTGTTACTCTCTTATTTTTAGGAATTAGAATTTCCCCCCAATATGACTTACAATTAAATCAGCTAATCTGAAGTGGCTGCATTGAGATAGGTAAAAGGTAAAGGTAAAGGTACCCCTGCCCGTAACGGGCCAGTCTTGACAGACTCTAGGGTTGTGCGCCCATCTCACTCAAGAGGCCAGGGGCCAGCACTGTCCGAAGACACTTCCGGGTCACGTGGCCAGCATGACAAAGCTGCATCTGGCGAGCCAGTGCAGCACACGGAAATGCCATTTACCTTCCTGCCAGTAAGCGGTCCCTATTTATCCGGGGGTGCTTTCAAACTGCTAGGTTGGCAGGCGCTGGGACCGAGCAACGGGAGCGCACCCCACCGCGGGGATTCAAACCGCCGACCTTTCGATCAGCAAGTCCACAGCACCACCCGCGTCCCTTTGCATTGAGATACCAATGCTTATATATTAGAAAATAGAATTTGGATATCCAGAAAATACTAAAAATAAATTTAAGGAACCACAGAAAGAGGGGGAAGGAAGTCAAGTCTTGAAATGTTTATATGACTGTAAAATTATTGAAGTGTATAAACCTGAAAATCATGAATGAAGAGAAGTAAAAGCCAGTCAGAGCTTGGAGGATACTAAATAAGGGGGACATCCTTGTAAAATACAAAATTCTAATAACGCCCCTGTTACATCCCCACCCCCAAAACCCAGATTTGAATTCTGGAGAATATGTGTCTTGGCTCCCACTCAAGACTCATAGCTTGGTTATTATTGTTAAAGACTTTCTTCCAGAATTCACTACAGAATCCCAAACATAGATCAGGGCACGTGGTTCAGAAATCAGAGCAGAGCTCTAAGGTAGATGGCTAGGCATCAGCTAAGTTAGTGCTTCCCAAACCTTTTCAGGTCTCTTGGTTCCATAAGCTCATCTCCAGTGCCTCCTACCCCACCGAGTAAAAAGCAGTTTGCACGACCCACTGAAGAAGGTACTGACAAAAAATGCAGAACAGTAACAATTATTTGTACATTTATTTGAAATTCAAACTACTTTAACATTCAACAAGAGAGGAACTTGATCCAGTCATGCCAGCTTTCCAAAGAGCAATAGCCACTTCCACTTTACGGACCCCACTGCCACCCCTTTGACTCTTAGCACCCTCCCTAGGTAACCCCAGCCTCCCAACGCTTGACATGCACCCTGGGCTCCCTTTTTGAAGAGCAGAGCAGGCACAATCATTGGCACTGTCATTTCCCTGGGCTACAGGACGGGGCAACCAAGCAGCCACTCCTGTGCATAGGCTGAGCTTGCTTGAACCACGGCACAACCCACAAGTGCCTATGTCTATTCCTGATGACTCCTGAAAATGAGTGTCTGTGTCCAGTATTTTTTCCCCTTGAAAAACAAAGGTGCTCCCGAGTAGAACCTACTGTGCTTGCCTTTTTGCTGCCCTGTTGCAATGAAGACAATAGAGCAAAGCTGATGAATGAGAAGAGGAAGAGTGTCAAATGGAATGTAATTTTGTTGATGTATTGGTTAATTTAATCCATCCCATCCCAACAGACAGGTGGCTTTCCGTGCCAGACAAGGACAGTTGGTTTGTGCGCTAGCTGTTTCATTGATTCTTATTCTTGGGCACATCATTATGGTTTTGCTGAAACAAGCAAAACTGTCCCATTTATCTTGGTGAGGTTGAAATATGGCTCCTCCCCCTCCCACCCCCTTGCACCAGGCCGTGGCAACCCTGCACTTTTTATCATTTCGTAAATCTCAGCCTACTTTCGCTATCGCTTGGAGCACTCGGGCAATTCTGCTGCTGCTAGCCTTGAGTCTGCTGGAGTACAAAGCACTCAGGGCTGCTGAACAGTCTTTCAACACCTACCTGTTTTTGACCCTGGAAACAGTGAATTGTGTTTTCAAAATCTGGAACCAACTCTGACTATTTTGTTATCTGCTGTAATGGGTATAAAGGGTTATAGACTTTCAGTTTTCCTAGAAACTGCCACACATTTCCCCTTTTTGACTACATTCTCAAAAGGAAAGTGTACTGCTCTTTTGTTGTCCTAGAAATCCTTCTTGCTATTCTATCAGCTGGGTTTTATTTTATTTATTGCATTTATACCCCACCCTTTTCCTCCAAGGAGCTCAAGGTGGTCACATAGTTCTCCCCGCCTCACTGAATCCCTGCAACAACCCTGGGAGGTTGGCTGAGAGCGAGTGACTGCAGCAAGTGTTCATGTCCAGGACCAGGTTTGAGGAAAGTACTCTTTGGTGAGAGAGCCAGTTTTGGTGTTGTTAGTTTGTTGGTCAGAATGTTGCCTTTCATTTCTTTTTTTTTCTTTTTTCAAATTTATTTAATTTTATTAACATAAACACACACTACCTTATTTTCATAACATAAAACATACTTAAAAGGTAAAGGTACCCCTGCCCGTACGGGCCAGTCGTGTCCGACTCTGGGGTTGCACACCCATCTCACTTAAGAGGCCGGGGGCCAGCACTGTCCGAAGACACTTCCGGGTCACATGGCCAGCGTGACGAAGCTGCTCTGGCGAGCCAGCACCAGCGCAGCACACGGAAACGCCGTTTACCTTCCCGCTATAAAGCGGTACCTATTTATCTACTTGCACTTAGGGGTGCTTTCGAACTGCTAGGTGGGCAGGAGCTGGGACCAAAAGATGAGAACTCACCCCGCCGCGGGGATTCGAACCGCCGACCATACGATCGGCAAGTCCTAGGCAGTGAGGTTTTACCCACAGCGCCACCCACGTTCAAAACATACTTACATTACTCTATATAATACCTACCTATACTATACATATCAACATACCTACACACCTACCCCCACATGGACACCCACCAAGTGACTTGACTTCCAGTCGTTCTTGTTACGCTACTTTATTTTTCCAACTAGCTTATATGCATTTCATTATTTCTTTAATCTCTTCTTCTATCTTGACTTTACTGTCCTTTCACTCTAATCATTTTCTGGATTCACTCAGTATCTGTCAGAAATTCTACTTTTTCCACATAAATTTTGATGTATTCCTTAAAGATAGCCCACTCCTTATTCATTTTTTGTACCATATCTCCTCTTATCCTCCCTGTTAGTTCAGCAATATAGAAGTATTCCATCATTTTAGATAACCAGTCTGTTTTAGTTGGGATGCTGCTGCTTTTCCAATTTTTGGCAATCAATAACCTTGCCGCCATAGTTGCATACATAAATATTGGTCTGACCATTCTTTTTATTTCCTCTGACATGATACCTAAGGGAAAGGATTCTGGGTTTTTTTCAAATGAAAATCTAAACATCTTTTTCAATCCGTTATAGATATTTTCCCAGAATCCCATTATCTCTTTGCACTCCCACCATATGTGTAGAAAGGTTCTTGCCCCGTTGTAGCATCTCCAACAGACATCGCTACAGTTTTTATACATTTTTGCCAGTCTGACCGGGGTCAGGTACCATCTGTATTGAATTTTCATTACATTCTCTCTTAAATTATAGCATGCCGTAAATTTGATATCTCTTTTCCACAGCCGTTCCCATTGGCTCATCATAATACTTTCCCCTAAATCCTGGGCCCACTTTACCAGCACTGTCTTCACTTGCTCCTCCTTTACCAGCAAATCATATAATTTGGAAATATGTTTACTTTTAGACTGGATTAAGTACTCATCCAGTCTTGAAATTTCTTTCTCAAATCCTTTTTGTTTATCTTTTGCCAGTCTCTGATTAATTTGAAAATATTGCAGCTAATCGTTCAAATATTTTTTAACTTCCTTATATTCTTTCAATTTAAGTTTATTATTTTCCTCTTCCAATAATACCTTATATGTTGCCCAATTGTTATTCATATTCTTTCTCTTTATGGTCATGATTTCTAAGGGTGAGGTCCACCAAGGTGTTTTGGGTTCTAGGATCCCTTTATATTTCATCCCTATTTTATACAATGATTTCCTTATAACATGGTCCATAAAACCCTTGCCCCTTCATGCCCCTTGCGAAGGGGCTTGACTAACTCAGAGAAGCTATGAACTATGCCGTGTAGGGCACCCAAGATGGACAGGTCATAGTGGAGAGTTTTGACCAAACGTGATCCACCTGGAGCAGAAACCGGCAAGCCACTCCAGTATCCCTGCCAAGAAAACTCCATGGACAAAGACAACAGGCATATAAAAGTTATGACGCTGGAAGATGAGCCCCTCAGGTCGGAAGACGTCCAACCTGGAATGTAACAACCATGAACCTGGGTAAGTTGGATGTGGTCAAAAATGAGATGGCAAGAATAAATATTGACATCCTGGGCAAATGGATGGGAATGGGCGAATTCAGTTCGGATGACCATCATATCTACTGTGGGCAAGAATCCCGTAAAAGGAATGGAGTGGCCCTCATAGTCAACAAAAGAGTGGCGAAAGCTGTACTGGGATGCAATCTCAAAAGCGATAGAATGATCTCAATACGAATCCAAGGCAGACCTTTTAACATCACAGTAATCCAGGTTTATGCACCAACTACTGGTGCTGAAGAAACTGAAATTGACCAATTCTATAAAGACTTACAACACCTTCTAGAAATGACACCAAAGAAGGATGTTCTTCTCATTATAGGGGATTGGAATGCTAAAGTAGGGAATCAAGAGATAAAAGGAAAAACTGGCAAGTTTGGCCTTGGAGATCAAAATGAAGCAGGGCAAAGGCTAATAGAGTTCTGTAAAGAGAACAAGCTGGTCATCACAAACACGCTTTTCCAACAACACAAGAGACGACTCTACACATGGACATCACCAGATGGGCAGCATCAAAATCAGATTGACTATATTCTCTGCAGCCAAAGATGGAGAAGCTCTATACAGTCAGCAAAAACAAGACCTGGAACTGACGGTGGCTCAGATCATCAGCTTCTTATAGCAAAATTCAAGCTTAAACTGAAGAAAGTAGGAAAAACCACTGGGCCGGTAAGATACAATCTAAATCAAATCCCTTATGAATACACAGTGGAAGTGAGGAACAGGTTTAAGGATTTAGATTTGCTGGACAGAGTGCCTGAAGAACTATGGATGGAGGCTCGCAACATTATACAGGAGGCAGCAACAAAAACCATCCCAATGAAAAGGAAATGCAAGAAAGCAAGGTGGCTGTCCAATGAGGCCTTACAAATAGCGTGGAAGAGAAGGCAAGCAAAATGTGAGGGAGATAGTGAAAGATACAGGAAATTGAATGAAGATTTCCAAAAAATAGCAAGGAGAGACAAGAAGGCCTTCTTAAATGAGCAATGCAAAGAAATAGAGGAAAACAACAGAATGGGAAGAACCAGAGATCTGTTCAAGAAAATCGGAAATATGAAAGGAACATTCCGTACAAAGATTACCATAATAAAGGACAAAAGTGGTAAAGACCTAACTGAAGCAGAAGACATCAAGAAGAGGTGGCAAGAATACACTGAGGAATTATACCAGAAAGATATGGATGTCTCGTACACCCCAGGTAGTGTGGTTGCTGACCTTGATCCAGACATCCTGGAGAGTGAAGCTGTACCCTGCTCCCCAGAGTTGGCCACGACTGGGCCTAATGGTCAGGGGTCCTTTTACTTTTTATAGTCATCCTCCAACCAAAACATCACAACTTTACCTCCAATATTAAGAAACATCCAGTCCTTGTTCTTTATTCCCTCAAGAGTTTCTTCACTGTGGTTGTGTATCAAGACAATTGTCAGAGCTGTGGGCAATCTCTCCTCACCACAAATGCCACGGGAGCCTCTTCAAGTGTTTATAGTCTTTATTTACACCTTGTTCAGCCATCAGAGTCACTCAGTTCAGATCTCTGCTGAGGCCTGTGTTTGCCTCTCCTACATCTCATAAAATGGCGAAGTCTCCCACCCCTTCATTCAGCCCTCCTCTTTACCACACGCCTCTCAAGGGCGGTCATAAACCTCCCCCCCCCCCCGATTTTGAGCCCTGTGAATTTTCCGTCTCCCCAGCCCTTCCTGGCTCATTCCAGTCTCTCTCACCTCATTGCCTCCCTCCCCCTCGGGCACCTCGTCCACATCTTCTGCTCTCAGGCTTCCCCCTCCCTCTGGGGAACTTGAGACCTCTACTTCGTCCCTGACAACAATGGTCCATAATTATTTACTTCTTATATACTGTAGTCATTATTTCACACCCAAATCTTTTTCTTCCAATCCCATTTCCTGTTGGCCATGGTTTCCATTTCCATTCCTTCTCCAAAAGTGTTGTATAAACACTTCTAAAACCAATCCAAATTGTACGCAGAATCCTTTCTTTCTCAACTCTATCTCCGGTAGCTCAGGATATTTCTTAGTCGCACTATCCATGGATCCCTTCCCCTCCTCCAACACTATATCTCCAGCATTTAGCTGTTTCACTTCTTCAGGCATCTGTTTGGCGGTTCTCTCGATCTCATCATCCATTTCCTCCAACTTTGCCATTCTATTCTCTTGGTCTGGCAAAACACCACCAATATTTTCCCCCAAAGGCTGTATAATGTTTCCAGCCTCAACTTCATCCAATGCATTTTCATTTATCATTTTATGAATCTCCATTATTAGTTCTTTTAATTGCTCATCGAATAATTGCTGTACTATAGCAACAGTCAATGGGGTATTCTTTAGCATTTTTACCATCCTAGGTGTTTTCTCAGAATCCACAGTTCTTGCTTATCTAATAATTGCAGGAGGCTTCATACCTAACTTTCCATTTTCACAGCGGCAGCCATGTAGTTTCACATTGCAAGCAGCATATTCACCACTGGCATGGAGGATTAAAAAGAGAACCACAATAAGATGAGGATTTATCAGAACTGAAGACTCTTTTTAGCTGTTTGTAAACTTACTTTGGTATATATATATATTAAGAACACACTTCTTTCTGTCTTTATTTTCAGCCCCTTAATGGTGTCTCTTCCTAAGCCAGCCATCAGGCTATATTTCAAATGAACATTTTAACCAGCAGAAGTTTCAAAAGTAATTACAGAAAGGAGATTTGCTGGTCTTTGCTCTATGGATTGATCTCTAGGGTTATTAAGTGGCATTTGGGCAAGTTTGTGGTTCTTTCACTCCCCAGTCACTCACTCTGTCTGTCTGGGTCCTTTGAAGATTTCTTGGCCCTGCAGCATGGGAGCAATTCTTCCAGAGCATTTGGAAGTTAATTCCTGTTATCTCTGTTTTTTTCAGAGATAATACAATCTACATTAGTTATTATCAAAATAAAAAAAATCCTTCCAGTAGCACCTTAAAGACCAACTAAGTTAGTTCTTGGTATGAGCTTTCGTGTGCATGCACACTTCTTCAGATACACACATTACATTAGCTATTGTTAATCACCACTTAATTTCCTCTGTTGACAGTGTCACTACAGAAGCAACTAACCAGCCATGATGCCTCTCCAAAAGTCACTGACAAACACTTCTCAGGCCTCTTGCTTAATTCAGAAAATTTCTATCTATACTCAGCTCATGAATTGAAGTGAGGAATTACAGAATACTGGTAGATAAGTGCATTCATTTGCAGTCATTATCTGACAGGATGTCAGTCTGTGTGTTTAAATTCTGATTGATTTCCCTAGGATTAGACACTGATTGCACGGTTTTAAAAATCAGAATAAGGCCTCAGAATTAATGCAAATTTCACTTCAAAATATGGAGTGCCCCCCCCATTGAAATTCCTCATTTTCAGCTCCCAGAGTTGGTAAAAATTAACAAGTCTTCCCTTTCTTCGTAAGGTTTATGAAATTTGCCATTGGTAAAAGCGAGCTGTCAACATGGGCAGGACTTCTGCTACAAATGGATCTCTGGGTACGATAGCACATAAACACATACATGTTTTTAATCCTTCAAATATTTGTCAGCTTGGAGTTGCTCGGCATAATTTATCATTTGCCAAGAGAGGGGATGCAACAGAGGAGGCGGAGGTGGGGATTATACAAATCATTTAAACAACTTTTGCTTCATCATTCCCAGGAGACACGTCAAACTCTGACCTTCTGCCAAACAGCCAAATTAAAATTAATGCTCATTTCATTTTACTTTGCTTCAGATAATTAATACATGACAGATGAGGAGGAGGAAAGAGATGCCGGGTTTGGATTGTGGAAAGACAGTTTCTCAGCCTTAGCTGGCTTGAAAAGTTTGCACCCTCATTCCAGGTGTTTGGAGGTGGGCTGCATTTACTCAGCCATTAGAAAAAGGAATTATGTATGTGTCAAGTGGTTTCTGCAAGGGCTGAACTGAAAAGTCGGTGTTTTTAAAAGATATATATATTTCTGCAAAACCTTCAGTGGTGGCAAAAGCTTTATTTTTTGACTATAGCAGAAACAGAGAGAGAGATGAGACTTCAGTGCCTCTCCATCTACTCACTCGAGAGCCCAGCAACACTTGGTTCCTCCTCTCCTTGGACACTTTCCCTCCTAGCTTGTCACTATAAAAACTCCCTTGGTATAAACTCATGCCTGTTTGCTTTTTTTCTCCTCTATTCCAATCCCCTTTCCTTTCTGTGGGATAACCAGCTTCCTATAGCCAACATGCTTAAGACTAATTAACGCATAAAGGGGTTAATACAATAGAGTAAGCTGTCTTGCGATGCTTGGATGGAGTGGGGAACTAGGTAATCAAGTCTTTGTCCTCTTCCAGACTACTTGATGAACTCAACATGTGAAGAAACTAAACTGGTTTCTGGAGATTAGCTGCGTGGCTCTTAGAAGCCACTCTTGAGTTCCTATTTCAATAGCTTAGGCACTTTCACCACTCTAACTAAGCCATGTTTTACTGCCTGTACAACATTTTCTGTATGCTGTATGGAAAAGCACATGAATATGACCTTTGGAGAGTTTGTAAGTAAACTGTTTCTAACTTCCAAATGTGTGATCTTTTTCTATGCTAGAGGAAGAAGGAAACTTTAGAATTTGCTTTAAAGGACACATATTTTAAAGATCTAATGGCCTACATTTCCACACTTTACTTTTCTGCATTTTTTGCAACTTTAAATCTCTGCTGGGTTTCTCTCTACTTGGGGTTTCTTCCCAAACTTGGATCTTTGCATCTGGGAATTCTCCTTTCGTATACCTTTTCCCCCCTTTGAACCAACACTTTCAAGCCATGCTTTTAAGATTGTAAGCCTCTACTGCTGGAGGCAGCATGCTTCTGAATTTCCCCAGAAAGCAGAGGAGGGAAGGGTGCTGTTGCACCCAGATCCTGCTTGTGGGCGTCACATAGGCATTTAGCTGGCCACTGTGAGAGCAGGATGCTGGCCTGATCCAGCAGGCTGTTATTAGATTCTTAGGCCTGAAGACAAGGAATTGTCTTGCTAATGATATCTGGAAGCAGCTCTGAGAGCCTTTTTCAGCTGAAGAGCAGCATAAACATACTTTAAATAACTAAGCAAATGCATGTTGTGGAGGGTTAACTCCAGGATTTGGATACTCTCACCTTTCCAAGCAGGTAGTGCAGTGGGAGTGACCTTTGCCACTGGATGGGAAGAGAAGGCATGGAAGGGTGATGCAAGGATGGAGCTGCAGGCCCCCTTGGCTCCAGAGGGGGGAGGGGGGTGTGCTGAGGCCATCCCACCCTTCCTTCAGCCTCTTTGGATTTCAGCACCAGCCACCTGTTCAGTACACACAGTCCCCTTTCTGAGGACTCCCGTCCAACTCAGGGTGGGTTAAAGACATCTTGATTCAACTCAGGAGGGGAGAAAGACCCCCTGATTTGCCTTGTTAACTACTCCTTCCAGAACACCCCTAATACAGGCAGCCCTGTATCAAGAAGTTTTTAATGTTTGATGTTTTATTAGGTTTTTATATTTTGCTGGAAGCCACCCAGAGTTGCTGGGGAAACCCAGCCAGATGGGTGGGGTATAAATATTATTATTGTTATTGTTATTGTTGTTATTGTTATTGTTATTGTTATTGTTGTTGTTGTTGTTGTTGTTGTTGTTATTGTTATTGTTATTGTTATTGTTATTACACACAAACCTAGGAATCTGCTTTATACTCAGTGAGACGGCTGGTCCCCCTTGCTCAGTATTGCCTCCGCTGATTGGCAGAAGCTCTACAAGGTTTCAGAGAGGGAGTCTCTGCCAGCCCCACCTGGGGATGCTGGGGGCTGGACCTGGGACCTTCTGCATCCAAACAGATGCTCTTGCCCTGAGCTAGCCTCCCCCCCCCCGTGACCCTATAGCCCTACATGCACAACAAGTGCTGTCTAAATATTTGGCAACTATTTGTAGTTTAAAATTATATTTGATTTCAGTATTTTACAAACAGATGACATTGATTTCAGTATTTTACAAACAGATGACATTGGATTGTATCCAGGAACTGATATGAATAGCAGTAATCATTTTACAATATTTGCAGCTCAATAGCAATGACATTTAACATCTTTTTATTCATATATTTGATACGGAAGGGGGGGCATGTCTTCTTCACCTCCTTCTTCGCTACAATATATCCATTTATTTCCAATTGTCAATGTCAAAAGGGACTAGAATCTATAAAATTCATAGAAAATCAACGTGCCAATTTCCTCAATTTCTCTAGGACCCCATGACACCTCCCCTGTCCTCCATAATCCCTCAAGCAAGGTGTCAAGACCCTAATCCGGTCAAATCGCTCTGCCAAGCCCTTCCTCCGGGCGATGCCAGGTGGCAGACTATGCATACATGGACCATTGTCTTCTCAGGATGTGCTTATCTGCGCATATCTCCAGCTCTGCATATTCCCCCCTCCCTCCTCCATATGTTAATCCGGTGTAACCCAACCTCTTCCTAATGTATTCGTGATGTAATCTGTGTAACCCAACCTCTTCTTAATGTATTCATGATGTAACTGGGATGTATTTTGCACTGTATTCTGGGACATGGAGGGAAGTTTCAAAAGTTCATGTCACCCCTTTCTCGCTGTTCAATCTCGCCTTGAACCTGTTGCGCAATAAACTTGGATCTTCTGTAGTTTGCTCCTGCGTCCGGCTGAGCTCATTTTCTTCCGCAGGGACCCGCGGACTTAGTGCGACGAGCTGGGTGGCAGAGTAACCCCGCACCCAGATTTTTCCGTAACATATTATATATTGATTGCTAGCCTCTTAAACAGCTGCTCAAAAACCCAAACACCCACAAACAGATAAATTTCAATTTCAAATTTGAACACTGAATTTTAATTGGGGGGGAGGGCAGGGTAGGATAGGGTAGGTGGATTTTGGCATCAGAAGCCAAATTTAGAAAATTATGTTTTCACTTGATTACTAACCAGCTTAGATCACCTTTCTCCTTTCTACAGAAATTATTGCTAACAAAACAGCCTTATTAGATAGATTTGTTGCTTTTTCCTTTTTATTTCAACAAGCTTAATAAAATGAAGAACCCAGAGCGCAGCAGCCTAATAGAAAAATGAAGAATTTAGCCCCATTTATGAGCTGCAAGATTTGTTTGGGAGATACAGAAGGCTAACAGCCTAATTAGAGGCTTAATCATTTTAGATTAAGCATGTCTGCTGCAGGCTTGGAAACTTCATGGGAAAACAAGGCAAGTAAATTGTAACTTGAGTGTACTCAGGATGCTTTAACAAATTGTATCAAGGGAAATTGTCCATTTGTTATGTCATCTGCTTGGAAGCTTGGGGGAGTCTCAGATAAAAGGGAAGCTTGTAATGAGACTTGGCCAAGTTACGTCAGCAATCAATTGGCAGCTGATTCGATTCTCCCCTAACTTGCTATTCAAACATTATTTTAAAATCTATAATTTGCCTTGGAGGAAAATGAAGGGGCTAGACTGGGGTTGGGGTTAGGGATGAGGATGGAGGAAAAAGTCATTGGAGTTCACCTTCTAAAGGCAAATGCAGGATCTCTTAATTCACACTTTCTGAAACAATATGTGACATGGAACACACATATACTTTGAATTCTGCACTCTTCAGGATTTTGCAGTGTGTATATGCATTCATGTATTAGGCTGAAGAGTAGGTAAAAAATGCACCTATCTGTGAAAATAATTTACAAAAATGCATTATATCACTGAATCTTGCTTGCAGAAATGTGCATATTAGAATAGATTCGCACTAAAACATTTCAGGATAATGTTTTAAAAAATCTCAAACTGATGTGAAATGTGGAGAACTGAAGATTGAAAAAATGAGAAAGTAAGAGAAGCTGAAACTGACTGATTTGCTTATCCCTGGCTGGGATCCTTGTACCTCTTTGTCTTGCTGGTATTTTTCACTTTTTTGGCTGGGGGGGGGGCACATCAGTTTGAACAATTCATGCCCATGTACATTTGGTGAAACACGACACAAAAAGCACCTTGATGAGATTGTACATGACTGCCCAATACTGTTTTTTTTAAAAAACTGCTTTTAAGTCATACAAATTGGTGGTGTGGTGATGCCAAGCACCAGAAAATTGGAGGAAATGAAGTTTCAGCAAGCTGTACATGAACAATGCTGGGCAAAATAAATTCATGAATAAAATGGAACCAGAGAGAAGCCCTGGGTAATGGCTTGGGTCTCTCCCACAGACGCGAGGCAACTCTGGCGGTCAAATATTTCACATTTATTGCTCCCGATGAAGCAGTTGCCAGGACTGAACTCTGCCCCCTTTTCTCCCAACAGGAAAACCCCCACTGTCGTTTCCTTTCCTTTTTGTGCCTCTCAAAAAGTCTTGAGAGCCTACGAGTTTTTGGAGAGGCTACTGCCGGTCATCCTGTGTCTGATTCACTGCTGCATATTCTCACTTGGACTTTCCCCTCCCTGATCTCTGTACTCAGAGATCCCTGGGACGCTGCTTACCAAGGGGTGCTCTCAGTGCTGTTTCATGGGGTGGGGTGGGGGGCTGATGATGTATTTGTCTGAATCCTGCCTGGCTATGCTGGAACTCTGGAGCACCAGGAGGCCAAGGCAGGTGTCAGCTGTGGGCCCTGCCAAGGGACGCCCAGCAACCACCTGAGGATGCCAAGTATTGGTGCTGGCTGCATCTCTGGTCTTCATGTCTGAATGAGTCACCTGTGACAGCGCATTCAGATACGCAAGTAAGCCCTTGCATGTATTATTTTATACTGCCAATGTTAATGGGGGGGGCATTGTGGTGGTAAACAGCCAAAGTCAACAAGAAAATTAGAATCATAGAATCATAGAGTTGGAATAGACCACAAGGGCCATCGAGTCCAACCCCCTGCCAAGCAGGAAATTGCATTCATAAATCAAGTACAAAATACATCACCAGTCTGTAGCACTCAGTGTTAACTGTCACCAAATTAGGAAGATGAGTGTTAGGAACTGTGAGTCTCCTGTACTATCAGGACTACTTATTGGCTGTCTGTTGGACCACCACAGAAGGAAAGACCCCCAGACCTTAGTATATTCCTTCTCTACTACTTCCCTTTCTGAGCCTTCATTGTAGAGTTTGCTTACTCGTCTCACTAGCAACTTCTTTGTAGGTCATGGTTCCTTCACTGTAGCCTCCTTCATTGATCCCCCACCCACCTTGATTTACCTTCCCATTCATATCTGTCAGGGGTTCAGGGACAGAGGCACAGGTGAGGGGGGAGACGGAGAGCGATGGGGAAGAATCCCAGGACTGTGAGGAAGAGGAGGACAATGACTTGAAGTCTTCCATGAGTCTCTCAAGTGAATCGGAGGATTCCCAGAAGGGGGCGCCCCTAGTCAGGCCAAGGGGGTTCACAGGGGGGACATGCCAGGGGCAGGGAAGCAGCAGGGAAACCCCGAGTGGGAGTGGGAGATCGGGGCCGGCTTCCCAGCAGGAACGAAGTGAAGAGAGTGGAGTTCCCAGTGTGACACACGGAGCAGAGCAGGAAGGAGACAGGGGAAGGAGATCAGGGCAGAATGTCCTGCCGGAAGAGGCGGAGAGTAGTACAGGGAGTAGTGTAAGTGTCAAGAGGAAGGTCAGGGGTAGCGAACGCGCACCAAGTTCAAGTGTGGAGGCGCGCGGAAATGGAGAGAGCCCGGAGGAGGAGCCTGGCCCCAAAGCACGAAGGAGGGGGGGACAGGCATCTGAGGAATCCGCTTCAGGAGAGAGCAGGAGGGAAGGGACCCAGGGGGGCAGAAAGACCCTGCGGAAAAGGAAAGACAGGAAGAGGTGGTCTAGCACAAGCCTCTTAAGCTGGTGTAGGGGCGGGACCGATTCAGAGGGGACTTCAAACGTCTAGGCTAAGAGACGCGGGGCTGCGCGCCTCGGTTGTGAAAGCAATAATGAACTGCAATAAACATCCTTGTATATAAGAAGAACCTGGCGTTGGTCTTTTGTGAGCTGAGACCTGAGGCAGCCCTGACAATATCCCTTATTCCACCCATAAACATTCTGTTGTTTCTTTGCTTGGGTACTCTCTTACAGCCTGAGCAGACAGAATTTGCCACTCATTGTTAAGTGTTTCAACAGCTCATTTCCGCCAGAAAGATGAACAACATTGACCTTTTCCTTATCCTAAAAAAGAGAAAATAACCTTCTAAGAACTACTTGCATGTAAGGAACTGTATGTAAATAACTGTATTTATTTCTCCCTGGAAAATGTCCCACGGTAATGAATGCCAGTTCAGGCAGCTTTTACAATTTTTTTACTAAATTAAAATCAAATGAATTTTGAAAATGTGCATTACTTGGTACTGATGCACATAATATTGATCATAAATAGATAATAGAATCATAGCTGTAGAGTTCGAAGGGTCCCCTGAGGTGCATATACTCAGTTTGGCCTACATAATATGGACAGCTAATGAGGGGGAGGAACCACTGTCATTTCCCATCTGTATTAATAACATAAGAAGACTTTGGTGGCTCCAGCCAGTGGCCCATCCAGTCTAGCATTCTGTTCTCACAATGGCAGCCAGGTGCCTGTAGAAAGCACACAAGGACGACCCTAGCATGAAAGTACTCTCCAGCAGCTGGTGTTCAGAAGCATTGCTGCCTCCAACCATGGAAACAGACCATAGCCTTTGTGGCTAGTAGCTCTTGATAGTCTGCTTCACCATGAATTTTTCCAGTTCTCTTTTCAAATCACCCAAGTTAGTGGCCAGCATTACCTCCCATGGGAGCAAGTTCCACAGTTTCATTATGTGAGCCTGGGTGGTGTAGTGGATTGAAAGTTTGACTAGAATCTGGGAGACCAAGGTTTAAGTCCCCACTTGGGCATGAAGCTCACTGGGTGACCCTTAGGCTGGTCACTGAGTCTCAGCCTAGCCCCCCTCACAGGGTTGTAGAGGATTAAGTGAGGAGGGGGAGAACCATGTACAGCTCCTTGGAGAAAAAATGTGGGCTATGCATGAAATAAATAAAATAAGTGTGCTGCATGGAGAAATCCTATATGTTATCTGTCCTGAATCTCCCAACACCCCGTTTTATTGGATATCAGCAAGTTCATAAGAATAGGTTGGGTCCTGAAAAGCACGTGTCTCAAATGCCAAAGGACAGGGCAAAGAGGGGCATTTGCTGAAAGCTAACCTTAGCACCAGGGATGGGCTGTAGGGAAGGAAGTCTAATTCATTTAAGGTTTTGGACATTAACCTGGCCGTGTTTACCTGATTAGCCTCAGCCCCAGCAGATCAATGCAGACAAAAAGCCCTTCTGAGGCCTTTGGAGAAAACAAGACCCTCCTCTTCATCCAGTTCTTCCTAACTCCCCTCTCCGCAAACAATGACTTGCCAGTCCAGCACTGCCTCAGATTAGGATGGGAAGGTGAGATGCCTGGGTGGCCGGTTTTGAGGTGATGTTGTGGACTTCATAAAAACAATGAACACAAGGTAGAACTTTATTTCTGTCAACAAATGGCTCTGTGTTCTGCAGTTTCAGAAGTAATTTTATTAGTCAATGGGAATTATTCATGTGCATCATAAAGCTGCCTAATCTCCCCATTTGTAGAAAGCTTCTGTTAAATTGGATAATGATCTGACTGGAAAATGAATGTGCTGAGGCACCATGTGCTCTGCTTAAAGCCAGAAGTCAAATTGATAGGCAGATAGTCACAAACAAAGAAATATATCCTAAGCTAGGACTGAAACTCCATCTTCATCTCTCCAAAGTGCTCCTCAGCAAGGATGAGACAGAAATTCAGTTCAGTTTGCATTTTAATATGAAACTACATAATCCTCACTTCTAAAATCAGGGGGTGGAGTGACTCTTCTTTGAGGAAAGGTTGCCGTGTCTGGGGCTTTTTAGTTTAGAGGAAAGGTAAGACGTAACATGACAGAGGCTTATAAAATTATGCCAGGCATGGAGAAAGAGGATAGAGAAAAGTTTTCCTCCCTCTCTCCTAACACTCGAACTCATGGACACCCAGTGGGAGATTCAGGACAGGTAAAAGGAAGTCCTTCCTTATGCAGCGCAGAGTTAGACTGTGGAACTCGCTCCCACAGGAGGCAGGACGGCCACCAGCATGGAACAGGAAATTCATGGAGGAGAGCCCCATCCATGGTAGTTGGCCATGATGGCTTAGCCTTGCCTCCAGAGTTGGCAGCAATGCCAGCTGCTTGAAGCCACAGGAGGAGAACGTGCTCTTGTGCTGGGATGCCGCACCTGCTTTAACACTGTGGGAACAGGAGGCTGAAGGAGATGGGCCATTGGCCTGATCCAGCTAAAGGCTCTTCTTAAATTCTTATGACATGAACTGAATGCAGCTACAATTCAAAACCAGTGCTTTCTCAAATTTTGCAAAGCCGTTCTCCAACCATATAAAGTGTTGTTGTTCTTGTTCTTGTTCTTGTTGTTTAGTCGTTTAGTCGTGTCCAACTCTTCATGACCCCCTGGACCAGAGCACACCAGGCACTCCTGTCTTCCACTGCCTCCCCCAATTTGGTCAAACTCATGTTGGTAGCTTCGAGAACACTGTCCCACCATCTCGTCCTCTGTCGTCCCCTTCTCCTTGTGTAAAGGTAAAGGTAAAGGTAAAGGGACCCCTGACCATTAGGTCCAGTCGTGACCGACTCTGGGGTTGTGGCACTCATCTTGCTTTATTGGCCGAGGGAGCCGGCGTACAGCTTCCAGGTCATGTGGCCAGCATGACTAAGCCGCTTCTGGTGAACCAGAGCAGCACATGGAAATGCCGTTTACCTTCCCGCCGGAGCGGTACCTATTTATCTACTTGCACTTTGACGTGCTTTTGAACTGCTAGGTTGGCAGGAGCTGGGACCGAACAACGGGAGCTCACCCCGTCGCAGGGATTTGAACCACTGACCTTCTGATCGGCAAGTCCTAGGCTCTGTGGTTTAACCCACAGCGCCACCCACGTCCCTCTCCTTGTGTAGGATTTATGTTTAACAACATACCTAGTCATTTGGCCTTAACTAAAATATATACACATTTGGAGAGGCACTTCTTAACTTGTCCACTTTAATAACTTATCTGACGTCCGCCATTAATGTGATTTACTATTGTATTAAGAGAATCAATATGAAGAGAGTGTACATGTAAAACTGATGATGAGCTCAGTTGATTTGTTTTTGAAAAGAAAATTTCTAACTTCTGCTACAAGTAATATTGATACATACTACCACATGCAACACATTAATAAAAATGCTATAGAGCAGCAGGTGCTTTGACTAGTAAAAAGGTGGATTTCAATGCATTGCTCAGAACGTCCAAATAGTACGCTTCTTACTACCTGACCCCATCTTGCACTGTGACTAATAATAATCAGAACAAATTATTTAAATGTATGGAAATTTCCTGCCCTTTCATGACATCTGAAACCTGCTGCTTCAGGTAGCCATAGCTCACCATATATCAAGCCAGGCTTCTCCCTGGTTATAATAATAGAATCGTAGAGGTGGAGGAGACCCCGAGGGTCATCTAGTCCAACCCCCTGCAATGCTGGAATCACAGCTAATGCATCCTTGACAGATGGTCATCCAACCTCTCTTTAAAAACCTCAAATGAAAGAGAGTCCAAACTTTCTGAGGTAGTCTATCTTGAGGTCAAACAGCTCTTACCACCATAAAGTTTTTGCTAATGTTTAAACAGAATCTCCTTTCTTGTCATTAGAATCCATTGGTTCAAATCCTGCCCATCGGAGTAACAGAAAGCAAGCTTGCTCCACCTTCCATGCGGCAGCCCTGCAGATATTTAAAGATGGCCATTCTATCACCTCACAGCTTTCTCAAAGGAACAACAATGCCAATGCCCATCAACTTTCGGCCTCCTGATATTTGGGGGGGGGGGGCTGAAGACACATCTACCCCTATATATAACTTAAAAGGGGAAGAAATACCCATAGCTGTAACTGAAGAAATACGCTGGGGGGACGGGACTGAAATGACCTTCAAGAAGCTTCGTTCCAGGTACCGTGTGCATGGGATGATTTTGCAAGGCACAGAGAGTGGGAGGTGTCCTTCGTGTCTCCCCATGGTTTCTGTGCCCATGAGCTCCAGTGGGAATGGGATCCTCTCATGACATTTTGTGGAGAGAAAGACAGAAGGGGGCCTTGGAAAGGCCTCACACACCAGAGTTCAGGACTCTTTTACCCTGAAAGCTGCCCACCCACCCACTCCTGGTGTCAGCTTCATGGTGTGGCTGGAATACGAAGCCCTTCCTATAATTTTGAATGAAAATGTCACCAATCCATGTTAAATTCTTGGACTCAGCTACACTGGCAAAGAAAAAGTGCTTTATATGTGTTGTATATGCACTCTAACATTGTGATGCCAGATGGCACTGTGAAGTTGCGTTTTTGCCCACCAAATTTCTCATACAAAATTTACAACATGGTTAACTGAAATGCTTCTTTGATGTGTCTCAATCCAGTCCTTTAATTGCAATGTTTCAGGAGACAGCCATTTTTTAGGAAACACATGGAGCGTTTATTCCTTTATTGTAAATGGAGCCTTACACTGTCTACCGGGAAGCAAGTCCCACTGTATTCAATGGGGTTTACTCCCAGAGTAATGACTGTGCAGCCTTACACTGCAATCCTAAGCATTTTTACTCAGAACTAGGTCCCAGTGAGTTCAATAGGATTTGCTCTTTGGTATGCTTCTCATCATTCTCAGTTTCCATTATTATCTTATCATATATCATATATCATATATCATATATCATATATCATATATCATATATCATATATCATATATCATATATCATATATCATATATCATATATCATATATCATATATCATATATCATATATCATATATCATATATCATGTCATGCCATATCCCACCCTTCTCCCTGGCAGGCATTCAAGGCAGCTTACAGCTAAAATTTTATTTTATTCCATTTATCTATTGAAGGTGTTGTAGATTATCTCTTCCCTTGCACATTTTTTCTTTGCAACATTCCTGCGAGGTAGGTTGGGCTGAGAGGTTGTAATTGGTATATGTATATGGAATCATAAGAGCACTGTGGGTTAAACCACAGAGCCTAGGACTTGCTGATCAGAAGGTCGGCGGTTTGAATCCCCGTGACAGGGTGAGCTCTTGTTGCTCGGTCCCTGCTCCTGCCAACCTAGCAGTTCAAAAGCACGTCAAAGTGCTCCGGCGGGAAGGTAAACAGCGTTTCTGTGCGCTGCTCTGGTTCGCCAGAAGTGGCTTAGTCCTGCTGGCCACATGACCCGGAAGCTGGACGCCGGCTCCCTCAGCCAGTAAAGCGAGATGAGCACCGCAACCCCAGAGTCGGTCACGACTGGACCTAATGGTCAGGGGCCCCTTTACCTTTATATGGAATCATACTGTAGAATCATAGCACTGTAGAGTTGGAAGGGACCCTGAGGATCATCTAGTCCAACCCCCTGCAATGCAGGAATAGGCAACTGGTCCATACAGGGATGGATGCAACCTTGGGTTCTCAGCTCCAGGCTTTCACCAACTGAGCTATCCACTTGATGTGCATGCAATGTGTCTATGACATCTATGTGTGTGGTGAGATCAAACACAGGAGAAGCTTCCTATTGTAGACGAGAATGTCCCTATTTTCATTGGTGAAATGTTGGAGGATTTGCCTCTGTAGTCAAAGATTTGGCCTGATTTCATCTAAGACCCATGTCCTGTGTCCATTATTTTGCCACCCTTGCAAGACCACAGTTTGTGCCTGCCTGGGCAAGGGAAATTTTAATAGTTGCACACACACTGCAACTCTGCTCAGATTGCCGTGCTCACAGAGCTGTTTTTCATTTTAAGAAGATTTTCGTCAAGGATGACTCACCTGTCTGTGCCTGCATGTAGTGTAACAGGTTGTGAACCAGTAATAAAAGTAAAATAAATTAATGCTTTATTTTGCCATCAAGCTGTAAGTGTTATTGTGAAATTTATTAGTGGTGTGATATCCCAGTGTCAAACACAGTCAAGGAAGAAGGCAGGTCCTTGCGGGTTATAAAGGAAAGGAGCTCACTTAAAATGGAATAAATAAAAGCAGGCTCACCTTCTAATCTGCAGACAGCTTCACATGTACTTTCCCAGACCCACAGACCCACTTCCCCTTAGCTTTATTTTTGCCTAGGGACACATCATTATCTCCTTGCCACCAGTTTGCCACATAAAAGAATGAAGCCTGGCAGTAAAAGGGGGAGGAAGAGAAAAGAAAAATGTAATTTACTCTATTAGCAGCAGGGGAGTTGGGGGGGGGGGAGTGCAAGACTCTTCTGAATTCTCTTCCCCATTAGAGTCAGAAACAGCACCATCAAATCCTGCAGTTTGATTCATAAATTGCAGAAGCATTCTTCCTCACCTTTTTTTTTGCTATTATTATTTCACAATTTTGAGTTTGAGGGTCACACATTTCCGGTCAAGTAATGGAGCAAAAAGGGTTTCCTGCAGACCCACACAAGTTATGACCCACCATGTCCTGTAACAAGGCTGGAGGCTCAGCAATAGGGATTTATCCAAAATCAGTGTCCACACTGAAAGTGCTGATTTAGGGGTGAGCCAATGCCTTATATTTTTCCATTTTTCATGGTTGTTTTTGGAGTTGTTCTTCCCTCCCTTTACTACCGACTTCCCCCTCACTGACAATTCACACCCACCCACCTGCAGGGACAGTAAAGCAATGCCAACAAGCAACACTCCTATTGGATCCCATAACATGGACATGGGAAGGCACAACCAGTGCCGCAAGTGGGACTCTCCAGACTGGGAAAGCAAACAGGAATGCTTTCTGGGGGGCTGGACCTGAGCTGCTTGTTTGCGCCTCCACTGATGTTTCCATGATGGTTGAGGAGGTGGCAGCTTTGGCCCTGAACCAGACAAAGTGGCAGATTTCTCTTGAAAGGATGGGCTAGGGGTGGGCTCCAGCGGCACTGGAGGGAATGCCAGGACTGGAGGCGAGGCTGGCATAAGAGGGGACAGAGCAGGGGTTTGGGGGTGGGGCATGCCACTGGGACCTTTCCTGGGATCTGGCTCCTCATCTGTAACTCCCCCCTGGGGTGACTCCTCTGTAGAGTGGTACCTCGGGTTAAGAACTTAATTCGTTCTGGAGGTCTGTTTTTAACCTGAAACTGTTCTTAACCTGAAGCACGGCACCGCTGCATCACACTGTGCACCCAGGCTTCAGCTCCGGGACGCAAGAATCTCAGAATGGCAATTGACAGCAGCTTCTCGCCGTTCAACCCAGCATCAGGAGACTGGGAAGCGTACGCCTCCCGTTTCACCTTCCTCCTAGAAGCTAAAGAAGTCACCAACAACACCAAGAAGAGGGCAACATTCTTCAGCGTCTGCGGAGAGGGGACATTTGAAATCGCCCAGGCTCTCCTTGCACCTGAAGACGTCGCTACTGTTTCTTACAAAACAATAATGGAATGGCTGAAGGGGCACCTCTCACTGCAGCCCTCAGTGGTAGCTTACTGAAATGCCTTCTATGCAAATCTCAGGGACGAGACCATCACGCCGCTCCTATCTGCCATCCCGGGTCGCTCTTGTGAAGCCAAATTGTTCTCACTCCTAGCCAACCAGAACAGCTCGACAACAGAGAAGGTTGCCAAATTTATCGAGAGAGCAATGAGACTGAGAGCTGCTATCTGAATGACATCAGTGTCGTCACCCGGATTCCTCGCCTAGGATTTTATTATTATTATCATTATGTTTTTTATTATTATTTTATTACCTCTGCCAAGTTTTAAGTACTGAGATTATTAATTTATCTGCATCTGGTTATTATTATCATTCTCCCTGGCCTGACCATCCCTCCGAGGTTATATTTATATGTGTTTGTCCTTTGATGCTATGGCCTGTCGGCTACGCAAATAAAGTCTCTTTGATCCTTCTATGCAAAGCAGCAAGCCCCCGGGGAAATCATAACCGGGTTTGTGACCTCCCTCTGCCAAGCTGCCCAGTTCTGCAACTTCTCAGAGTTGGAGAACATATTTCGTGACCACCTCGTTGGGGGCCTGAGGGACGAGAAGCTGCAACGACGCCTCTACACCAAGAAGGACCTAACGTTCCAGGTCGCTCTGGAGGAGGCCCTGGCAACTGAAGCTGCCAAGAGGTTGACTCAAGAGGCACGGCCGAGCCTGCTGCCTTAACTGAGGGTCCACCACGAAGACCTCACCGACGACTCAGGATCCGACAGGGAGGGGGTGCACTGAGTGCAGTGGTGCACTCAAGCAATGCACACACAACTGCCTCGACGAGAAGGAGGGAACTGTGCAAGCTGCGGGGAGAGCCATGAGAGGAGGACCTGCTGTTTCCACAATGCAGAGTTCAGGCAGTGCAGAAAATCGGGACACATCACCCGAGTGTGTCAGGCTCGGCCCACCCGACGCCAGGCATCAGATGACCGACCCAAGAGCCCCAGGGCCAAACGCACCAAGGCAACTTGGCGGAGATCACGGACTGCCAGGTATACCAGTTGCCCCATTCCAACACAGAGAAAATTTACGTAGAGGTACAGATAGAGGGGGGGCCGTGCCGCATGGAGCTTGACACGGGTTCAACTCTATCCATAATCTTGGCACAGAGCTTAAGGGAACTGTGGCCTAACAGGGGTCCCAAACTCAGGCCGGCCCCATACACCCTTTGGGACTTCCAGAAACGGAAGGTCCCCACAATGGGGGTGGGGACCTTCAGGGTGCAATATCGAGGGCGGAAGCGGCAACTGGACTTGCTCATGGTCAAGGGCCCCTACGTTAGCTTACTGGGATTGGCAGGGTTTGGACCACTAGGGCTAGCAATCATGGGGGTGGACTGCACTAGCTTACAAGTGGACGTGGGGACCATATGCAAAGAGTTTCTGGGGGTTTTCAATGTAGGCATTGCCCTACAGCTAGAACCCGCCGGGTCCCATTCGCCCTGAAACCCAGCATAGACAAGGAATTGGACTAGCTCATGGAGCAAGGAGTGCTGGAGCCGGTGCCTAATGCCCCCTGGGAAACCCCAATGTCACACTAATGGTCACACTAATGGAAGCCTAATGGTTCGGTCTGCATCTGCGCAAAGTACAAATGTACCATAAACAAGGACCTCATGGACCATGCATAACCAGTGCCAGTGGCCAGCCATGTCCTCGCCACCCTGGCTGGGTCAAAATTTTTTGGCAAGCTGGACTTGGCCCAAGCCTATCAACAGCTGCTGGGGGATGAGGCCACAGCAGAGGCACAGATGATTGTGACGCACAGAGGAGCGTTCAAGGTAAAGCGGCTACAATTTGGTGTCAGGGTGGAACTAGGCATATTCCAGAATCTAATGGACTCTCTGCTTAAAGGGATTCCTGGCGTCACCCCCTTCTTCGATGATGTGTTGATTACCAGGCCCATGCCAGAGGAGTTTGAGGACCGCCTCCGCACCGTTCTGCACCGTTTCTAGACGGCGGGCCTCAAGGTGAAGTGGGGAAAGTGTCTACTAGGAGTGCCTCAGGTGGACTTTCTGGGATTTATGGTAGACACAGAAGGGGTCCACCAGACTGGGGACAAGGTACGGGCCATTTCTGGTGCCCCAGCACCCAAGGGCAAAACTGAACTTCAGGCCTTCTTGGGACTATTGAAATTTTACCATGCCTTCCTCCCCCATAAGGTGGTGGTAGTGGAGCCCCTACACAGACTCCTGGACAACCGGGCCCCTTGGGTGTGGGGCCAGCACCAGGAGGCCGCATTCCAGGCAGTCAAGGACTTCCTCGTTTCAAACTCGGTCTTGGCACACTTCAACGAAAGGCTGCCGGTGGTGCTAGCAAGCGACGCCTCGCCCTACGGCATTGCCCTACGGCATTGCCCTACGGCTCACCGCAGCCAAGTGGAACTAATCGCAGATCGACAAGGAGGGTCTGGCAATCGTGAAGGGAGTGAAAAAAATCCATGATTTCTTGTACCCTTTACCATGGTGACTGACCACAAGCCGTTGCTCGGCCTGTTTGCCCCCGAGAAGCAACCCGCCAAGTGCTGTCTCCCCACTCCTTGGGTGGTCAGTTTTCCTCGCTGGCTACCAGTATGCACTGATCCACCGCCCTGGGAAGGCGATGGGCCACGCAGACTCCCTCAGCAGGCTACCACTACCAGAAACAGGCCCCGACCCAGCACCCACACAAGAGGTTATGAACCTGGAGCTGCTTCCCGACCGCCCCATTCAGGCACAAGAAGTTGCGCACCATTCCACAAAAGATAGGGTCATCTCCCAGGTCCTGGACTGAGTGTGGAGGGGATGGCCCAGCAGCAGCCCCAAGCCAGAATTCGCTGGCTACACAACCCACAAACGTGAACTATCGGCCCACAAGGGGTGCCTGTTATGGGGAAGCAGGGTCATCGTTTCCCAGCCCCTCTGCAAAAGGGTCCTCACAGCCCTATACGAGACACACCCAGAGGTAGTGAGAATGAAGGCCCTTGCCAGGAGTTATGTGTGGTGGCCAGGGATCGACTGAGAGATAGAGGCCTGGGTCAAACATTGCCAGACCTGCCAAGAATCCTGCCTGGATCCCCCAAGGGCCCCAGTCCAGTCCTGGGAGTCCGCCCGAGCACCATGGTCACACCTGCATGTGGATTCCGCTGGCCCCTTCCAGGGAAAAACATTCTTCATAGGGGTGGACTCCTACACCAAATGGCTGGAGGTCGCACTGGTACCGTCCACTTCTATGGCCACAGCCATTGGGGGTACTAGGTAGGCTGTTTGGAACCCATGGGCTCCCTGACAGTCTTGTCTCAGACAACGAAACTGCATTTATGTCAGCCACATCCGCTCAGCACCATTCCACTCTGCCACCAATGGCCAAGCAGAGTGCATGGTGTGGACCACCAAGGACACCCTCTGCTGTGTGACACAAGGGGACTGGGAGTACTGCCTCGCTGCATTCCTTCTAGCACAGCACAGCACCCCCAGCCCAACGAGTGGCCAGAGCCCAGCTGAACTACTAATGGACCAGTGCCTCGCAATTAGACTGGACCGCCTTCACCCTGACAGAGCTCAGGATGAGGAAATGGCGGGGAATGGCAGAAACCCCCAGACCTTCATGGCCCAGGATCCAGTGTATGCAAAGAATTTTGAGGCAGGCCCAGCATGGGTATCTGCCACAGGCACCAGGGTGACTGGTCCCGTGTCGTACAAGGTGCTAACTGAGGGGGGGGCAATGCTGGCGCCGCCACTGTGGTCAGATATGACGATTCCCAGGAGAAAACCAGGAGGAGGGTGGGCCAGAGGGGTCCCAAGGGGACCGCTGGGCGGTGAGGCCATAGAGCAGGAGGGGTGGGCAGGGGAGGCAGAATCAGTAAGCACAGAGGGGACCCCTAAGGCCGAAAGGACACTGGAACCAGAGCTGTGACTGAGCGGGCCGGTTGCACCAGACCAAACAGCCCTGTCATAGCCAGCAGCCTTGGAACACAAGCCAGAACCAGAACCCCTGACCAAGGAACACCCCAGGCCGCAACACATACGTACCTTGAGGACTATGAATGAATGCAACCTCCCAGCAGGACTGGAACTTAGAGGGGAGGGGTGTTATGTACTGAGCTGAATCCTAGAACAATAGGATCCAGAAGGCAGCAGTCTGGAGGAAGTGAATCAGCAACCTGATTGGCCTACAGGAGCAGCCTGGAATTAGCCAATCATTGTGTAAGTACTGTATATATAGCTAGATGTTTTGGGGAAAAACTTCATTCATTGCTACTATGAGCTGAATAAAGAGCATAAAATTCACACTCGACTCCGAGTATATTTCAAATTCAAAGTGCTGTTTTTCACCTAAAGGTAAAGGGACCCCTGACCGTTAAGTCATGTTTTGAATGACTCTGGGGTTGTGATACTCATCTCACTTTACGGGCCGAGGGAGCTGACGTTTGTCCGCAGACAGTTTTTCTGGGTCATGTGACCAGCATGACTAAGCTGCTTCTGGCGAAACCAGAGCAGCACATGGAAAACCTTAAATGGCTAAGGACAGCAATACCTCCAGGGCCACATCTTTCCATGTGAACCTACCCAGACCTTGAGATCATCTTCTGAGGCCCTTCTTTGTGGGTCTCCTCCTTGAGAGGTCCGGAGGTTGGCAACATGAAAACGGGGCCTTCCCTGCAGTGGCTCCCCACTTGTGGAATGCTCTCCCCAGGGAAGTTCACCAGACGCCTTCATTAGGTGGCAGGCAAAAATGTTCGTTTTTAAGCAGGCCTTTGGTTGATTAACATCCAATGCCCTTTTAAAATGTGTTGGGGATTATTGGCTCATTCTTGTTTTTGTTTTTATTATGTATTTTATGCTTTTATACTGTGATTTTAATGTTGTGAACTGCCCTGAGACCTGTGAGTATAGGGTGGAATAAATAATAATAATAATAATAATAATAATAATAATAATAATAATAATAATAATAATGCTTTAGGGTCTGTTTAGCATGCAAAGCCTTAGCTAGATTTGTTCATTAATTCATTAAGATTTTCCTCTCTATACACAAACACACACACACATTTAAAATGGACAAGACAGCTCATGACAGATACATAGGAAATAAATCCATGAAAAAACCAGCAGCACAGAATTAAAATAACAAAAAAGGGTTTCCTTCATCAGCCTCCTAAAGTGGCACCGTTCTGCTGCTGCTGAAAACCCCTAGGTGTTATTCCTGGGGCAATGGGTCCTGTATTCACAAGTCCCCCCATTTTCCTGTCAAAGTGATAGACCAGCAGGGAAGGGTCCAGATCTCTGTGTGTCCCTACAACCAGTATACATCTGTCGGGATGGGAGTTTATTTACTCTCAGCACTCATGTGGTCGCTGACCTTTCTGCCAAGATTCATCCAGCCTGTCTCCTGCTTCCAGTTCTTTTCCATTTTATGCTGTGAGCAGCCTTCACTGAAAGCACATAGATAACTTCAAGGAGCATCAACTCGGATGAGTTACTGACTGAGCTAAAGAACCACAACCTCGAAGGGAAAGGCTCTTTGTTCCATTATCCATCTTTCTTTTCTAAAGTCATCTCATCTCTTCAAAGGCTGCATTTTGAACAATGGGAGGAAGGCGAGGGGAAAGGAAAGTTGTTCAAGAGAATTGCTTGGTGGATGCACAAAATAACTAGCCTGGGCATGTGAGCAGATCCATCACAACTGGTGACTTATTCAGGGTCCTTCAGCTACAGATCAGAATGCTTCATGGTGAATTATGGCAGGTGGGCATCTATTTCTCCTCTTTATTGTGTGTGTGGTGGCAGGAGCAGTTTATCTTCGAAGACATTCTTCTTTCGAGCTGTTCCTTGGAGCCCTTCATAAATATTATCCAAATTTTGCTGGTAGCAGCAGGGCTTGTTGTCCAAGAGTTCAAAACATACCATCTCAGACGCTAATAGGCAACAGCCAGCAGCAGCCTGATCGAAGGAGCATTGTGGGACAGCTCATGGTGCACGGGGGGGGGGGGGTAGGCATCCCACACTTTTGTTGACTGGTTGCTCCAATGACTTAACACCATAAATTCATCTGAAATAAATTTTGAAACAAATTTTACGTACCATTCCTGAGGAACTTTGAGGAAAGCAAAGGGGGGGGGGGGAAAGCAAGAAGACTACAAAAAACACCCCCTAAGTAGCTTTGCTTGGCAGTGGCCTTCCTTATTCCAGAACATCCAGCCTAGTAGTTTGAAAACTTTTGTAGATCACTACCTCCTTGGTTCCTATAAAAAGCATTATTCAGAACTGTGATTTGTATGACTCACCAAGGAATATAATAACACTATAAAATTCAAAACAGTAACAATTAATTGCACGTTATTATTTCCCCAGGGACAGTACTTTGGGAACCACTGATCTAGTCCTAGTTGTGTTCAGTCATAGGGAATATTGGCTTGGTTTTCCTGATTCTGTGTTCCAGTGTTCCTTTCACACTGCAGTACCTTTTGCATTATGGAGCTGTGGCTTTTTCACAATATACTGGTATGTTGTGCTAAGTTTCATTCTTGCCAGTGAGTGTGGTGTGACACAACAAATTCCAGTAGACACCATTGCTACTCCCTGGCCCTTTCTGCAGATGCGTGCTTCTTTTCCACCAGGATTCCCCCATGAAATGGTGTGGGAAAGAACTGCCTGCCAGGACCCCACCCCCCAAATCCCATCACCTTACTTCTTTAAATTTCTGGTTTAATAGGTTTGCAAACAGATTATTTCTGGAACCAGCTGACACAGAAGTGAGTGCTAAACTTCCACTATATTCTTCTGGATTTCTAGAAGGGGTTTTTATGTTGTCTGAAAGGTCAAATCTAGTGCGGAAATTTACAGTTAGGGAGACATTGGAGAAACAGATTAAACTGCTGTGTGAATGCGGTTGTACTGTTTTGTATATCCTGGCTGACCTGCCCTTATTGAACTGACATGGGTTGCCAGACCTCAGATGATAAGGTATTTCAGAGGCAAGTCGCCACTGTGGAAGGCGGAGCAGGCCCTGTCATCAGGCAGAGCGAGGCTTCAGGTGGTGGATGGCAAGGCTCCTTCAAATCTTATGGAAAATGTATCTTTGGTTGTTCTGAGTTCAGTTGTGGAGAGCTTTGGACCTGCTCCAGCTGTAGACAGGATCGGATTTAGGTTTGATGAGGCCTTAAGCTACTGAAGGTAATGGGCCCCTTTATATGTCCAACTGTCCTTTGTCAACAACAAATTGTCGCTGTTTTTGTGTGTTGAATATATACTATATGGTAATTTATGGACCTAATATGTATCTAAAGCCATTTGCCACTGTTGCTGTATGTAGATTTTATTTTATTTGTTTTTTATCTTATATTTTTGAAATGTACACCCAGGTTTTTTTCCTTTAATTTTTTTTTGAGGGGTCCCCAAGCGAGTGGAGCCATAAGCTATAGCTTGTTTAGCTTATACGTAAATCTGGCACTAGCTGTGGAGTAATGAAATCTGCTGATTTATGGAAGCTTCCAAAAGCAGTGATGTCCATGAGGCAGTGCAGGAGGAGCTGGAGTGGCCCAGGCCTCCTCCAGGAAGCTCCATGGGGGCAAAACGAGATGGTTCTTCCCAAGACTTCTGTGGCTCCTTGTGGCTGATCATGTTTAACCCAAGACGTTGGAGCCAGTAAATTATTAAAAGCCATTCAGAGGTACTATCTCTTTGTCTCCCATCAATAATGCAAATAAAAAGAGACGTTCCATTGATTAAATGACAAGTTCCCCTACAGGCTTGAAGGAATTTTGCCAAACATGGGCCAATAAAACATCCGTGGGCTGGAAGGAGAACTATGGTCTTCCTGAAAAATGGAAAGACCCAGTCAAAATGCTGCTTTCACAGAAGGCGTTTAAATAATCAGGAGAGATTCATGGCGCACATGCTGGTGAGTAATGACTTTTTCTTCTTATTCTTCTTAAAAATGATTGATAATGCAAAGAAAAATATAACCAGACGTTAGTCAGGTGTGTTCTCTTTATTCACTGCCTCTTCTTTTGGAAAGGTAAAGATTAGAATCTTCTGGTCAGACTCGTGACTCAGAAACAGCCAGCGGAGGCGGGGGGGGGCCGTGGGCACCTAGCTTCTCAGCCTAACCTACCTCACAGGACTGTTGTGGGGAATAAATGAGGGGAGGGGGGAACCAAGGATAAAAAGGGTAGGATATAAATGCCATAAATAAATAATAAGTGTTGTCTGGGGTCAAAATCCTATCTTGCCATAAAGTGGAAATCTCCTTTGGGTAGAAAATACACTTGAGGCTTAAATGCAAATTTAAGTAGATTTATTTCCCATCCTGAGCTGTGGGAACATAAGGCATAGTCTAACATTTTGTCTGCCTCCTCAGCTCTTTGGTGGCAAAGACAGCTCAGTCGGTACTGTAGGAGACTCTTAATCTCAGGGATGTGGGGTTAGGCCCCACACTGGGTAATAGATTCCTGCTTTGCAGGGGCTGGACTGGATGACCCTTGTGGTCCCTTCTAGCTCAACAATTCCATGATTCTATGAAATCACAAAAGTGGATCAATAATAAGCAAGGCTGAGAATGTGGGCAGGCAGGCATGCAAAGGTGTAGGAAATTATTGTAGAAGATTGGCTCTGCTTGAC
This sequence comes from Podarcis bocagei, assembly GCF_964188305.1. Lineage (NCBI taxonomy): Eukaryota > Metazoa > Chordata > Lepidosauria > Squamata > Lacertidae > Podarcis > Podarcis bocagei. The sequence goes on from NC_138139.1 coordinate 1,596,813, forward strand.
TTTAAGACAAAGAGTTCCTGAAGTTTCCCCATTGTTATCAGGTATTGTCCCCCTTAGCCCTTCAAAACAAGAAGTTCCTGTTTATAAGGCAGCCTCAGCTGGGTCAGGTTTCCTTCCTTCCTTCCTTCCTTCCTTCCTTCCTTCCTTCCTTCCTTCCTTCCTTCTTTCTTTCTTTCTTTCTTTCTTTCTTTCTTCCACTTGCTGAACAAAACTCTGCAATACACAGGCCTTGTTGAAAGAGCTAGCACCATCTCCTGAATGCAAATGATCGCAAAAATAGAGATTAAGACCCAGAAATCAGATGAGAGAATTGATGACAATCTGCAGAAGACATGCACCTTTAATATCTGCAAAGCGCTGAGGATTCTATAAATGAAAAGCAAATTTGCCAAATAAAAGATATTTTCAAATGCTTTTGTCTGCTTTGTTGTACACATCCCTGGACAGCCCCAAGAAAATGGAGAAGTTTTCTGTTAAGAACTTGCTTGTTGGGACTTCCAGGTCTGCGCCATCTGCAGTGGCGGATTTCCTCTGAATCAGAGGAATCTGCTCCGTGGGAATCGGGTCTTGCCGCTGCGGCGAAGGCGGGGACCGTTCAAAAATCACAGGCGGGTGAAGCCTGTGAACGTGGGATTCGGCGGGCACCATCAGCGCCCCCCCTACTCACGGGGAAACCCGTTTTCGGGAGTCCGGAGCGAAGTGGGGTGAGCGGCGCGGTGCTTTGATGTGACTGCTACTTCCACGGAGTGAAGCTGCACAGCCGTTGCCGGAAAGCGCTGACTTTTTCCTGTTGACAATTGGATCTAAAAGTAATCACCCGTGAGTAAAGTGAAATATTGGACCTTTAAAAAAGTTGATTTTGGCAACAAACGGGGGAGGTTTAAAATAGGAAGTCTGCCTCCCTTTCTTGTAAATAGTAGGAAGCAAAAAGGTTTAAACTAAAGCCTTGGAAAGTCTACTTCTAACGTTTAAATCACCGGCATTAAAAATAAAAATAGCAAATCCCCCCTTTGGAAGCAGGAGAGGAGGGGGGGGAAAGAGTTTTTGGACAATATTTGCCTGCTAAAAGAGAGGGAAAGAAGTGAAATTTCCACTGCTCAGAACCTGGGAACGAGATAGCATTAAGACTGTTGTACTTTGGAGTTCTGGATAGACTGTGACTAGGCTGCTCACTGACAGCCAGTGAAACAAGAGTGATACATTGTTTTACCTATCTTCTGACCAAATAAAAGGAACTGAGTAACAAATAGTTGAGATTTGATACTAAATAGACTGGTGCAATTGTTCTGGGGGGGAAAAGTGATATTTTGGATTACTATAAGATAAACAGTAGCCATTTCCCTCTAGAGGAAGATTTTGAAACTGCTACAAGGTTTGGAATTTTCCAACACCAAAGATAAGATTCTGGGACTGGGAAATTGGCCTTGAAAGGATTAAGTGTTATGGCAGATGGAAAAGAAAAATTAGATCCGCCAAGTCAAGACAAAACAACAAGGTCTGGGAAGGTTTGGCGAAGAGCTTCCACATCCGGCCCTTCTGCTTCTTCTGTGACTATATCAACTAAACCAAAGGCAATGATTGCAGATGAGGCCCTGGCCCTTGCTTTGAGTAAAATTAATGAATCTTTGGAACAAATGAATAAAAAATTAGACCAGAATACACAAAGTATAAATAGTTTGGGACAAAAAGTTAACTCAAATACAGAAGCTATTGAGAAATTGATCCAGGAGTCTAACTCAACTCGACAGATCACAGAGGAAGCTAAGGGAAAAGTTGTGGCTGTGGAAGCAAAGGTAACTCAATTGGAAACAGAGAGAGTCCCAGACCTTCAAAAACAACTTGAGGACTATAGGCTGGCACTCTCTATGGTTGAGCTCAAGGAAAAACAGACAAATTTGAGAATTAGAGCTGTACCCGAATTGGAGAAAGACTCCCTGATAGACTATCTTACGGAGCAATTCGCAGAAAATTGGGAGTTGGATCTGGAAAAAGAGGAATTTAAAATTGTGAGAGCCTTTAGACTGGGAAGAGGAGGGAAGAAGGAGAAGACCAGAATAAGAGATTGTTTGATTATCCTCCGGTCTAAAGAAGAGAGAGACAAAATCTTGGGCTGGCATTACGAGAAGACTTTGGTAATAAATCAATCAAGAGTGGAAATTTTTAAGGATATCCCAAAACATATTTTGGACCTCAGGTTCAACTTTGGAGATTTGGTTTCCTTGTTGAGAGAGAACAAGATCCTTTTCAGGCGGGAATTCCCTCAAGGCCTATCCTTCAGCTTCAAAGGAAGGAAAATAAAAATAAGATCAATAGAAGAAAAAACAAAATTTCTGTATAAATACGAAGAAGATCTACAGAAGGGAATTGGAAAAGTGCCAACAGCATTGGACAGAAGATCACCAGACAGAGGATCAGAGCAAAGAGCATTGGAGAAAAGATCACCAAACAGGGAAACATTGGACATAACGAGACTATCTTTTGGATTGGACCCCCCAGCGAACGTCCCAACATTACTACCAACAGAAGAGGAGCAAGTATTGGGGGCAGTTGGAGGGACACCAAAGTAACTGCATGATGGGGCTGCAGGTCTTGAGTTGGAATGTGAATGGACTCAACAGCCCGGAAAAAAGGCGGAGAGTATTTCATTTATTGAAAAGAGCATCTGGACCTGATTTGTCTACAAGAAGCACATGTGACAAGGTTACACAGGAAGCTACTGAATAATAAAAGATTAGGCCAAGAATTTATCTCATCGGATAAAGTAAAAAAAAGAGGAGTGGTTCTCTATGTAAAGGAGAGTCTATCACCAAAATTTATTTTCAAAGATGATCAAGGAAGATTTATAGCAATTGAAATTCAAACGCAAGGAGAAAATTTTTTGATAATAGGTATTTATGCACCAAATGAAGGAAAATCGGAGTTTTTAAAGAAGCTACATGAGACTCTGATGGGCTATATGGATTACAATATGATTTTGATGGGAGACATAAATGGCTTGTGTCCACAAATATGGACAAGGCACAAAGACAGATAGTAACTAAGGATGGAAGACTACCAAAAACTTTCTTTGATATGACTGAAAATATGGACTTAGTTGATATCTGGAGAATGAAGAATCCTCTGGGAAGAGAGGGTACTTTCTTCTCCGAGGCCAAAATGACATGGACAAGAATTGACCAAATTTGGGTAACAAGAGGACTGGCTCCGAAGATTAGTAAAGTTGAAATTTGCCCTAAGACCTGTTCCGACCATAATGCAGTGAAGATGGAGATGAAATTGATGCCAGTTGGTTCCTTTAGATGGAGGATGAACAATACTTTGTTTAGGAATGAAGAATTTACTAAGAAGGCCCAAAAAACTTTGAGAGACTATTTTGAGCTAAATATGAGCACTACTGTGGAAAAAAGAGTAATCTGGGATGCAAGTAAAGCGGTCATGAGAGGATTTTTGATACAACAGAATGCAATTAAGAAGAGAATGCAAAATGAGAAAAAAGACAAAATTTTGGAAAAAATAAAGGAAGGGGAGAAGAAATTGAGGGCGAAACCAAAGTCCCAGGAGATTTTGAAAGAGATAAAGTTATATCAAGTTCAATACATGGAAATGACCAATCAGGAAGTAGAATGGAAGATTAAACAGATGAGACAAAAGACATTTGAATTGGCAAATAAGTGTGGTAAATTGTTGGCTTGGCAAATAAAAAAAGACAAAAACTTAATACTATTACGAATTTGGAAGTAGAAGGAAAGAACCTACAAAATCCAGTGAAATTAGAAAGTGCTTCCAGAGGTATTTTAAACAACTTTATACACAGGAGAAGCAGAAAGAAATGGACATTGACAAATTTTTGAAAATGAATGGACTACAAAAAATTTCTCAAGAAAAAAAATTAATGTTGAACTACAAAATAACGGAACAGGAAGTGGAAGGGGCCATTCAGAATATGCAATTAGGTAAATCTCCAGGACCGGATGGACTGACCTCAAGATATTACAGATCTTTGAAAGAATGGGTAATACAACCTTTAAAGGAAGTCTGTAATGAAATACTGGAAGGGAAAAAGGCACCAGAGTCATGGAAGGAAGCTTACATCACACTTATACCGAAAACAGAGACTGAAAAGACACAACTTAAGAATTACCGCCCCATATCATTGCTTAATGTGGATTATAAAATTTTTGCAGATATTTTGGCTAAAAGATTAAAAAAGGTGTTAACGGAAGAAATTCATAAAGATCAAGTGGGCTTTCTCCTGGGCAGACACTTATCTGACAATACGAGGAATATAATTAATATTTTAGAAAAACTACAAGTGAAGATTAATACCAAAGCAGTTTTGATATTTGTGGATGCAGAGAAAGCTTTTGACAACATTTCTTGAAGTTTTATGAAGAAGAATTTATTGGGGATGGGGGTGGGTCAAGGTTTTGGAAATGGTATAAGTGCAATTTATTCAGAACAGAAGGCCAAATTAATTGTGAACAATGTAGTGACGGAAGAATTTAAGATTGAGAAAGGAACACGACAAGGTTGTCCAGTCTCTCCATTGCTTTTTATATCGGTCTTGGAGGTTTTGTTAAATATGATTAGAAGGGACCAATTGGTAAAAGGTATACAAGTGGCCCCGAAACAGTACAAATTGAAGGCATTTGCTGATGATTTAGTATTGACTTTACAGGAACCAGAATCTAGTACTAAAAGAGTATTAGAATTAATCCAAGAATTTGGTCAGGTGGCAGGTTTTAAGCTGAATAAGATGAAAACTAAGGTATTAGAAAAGAACTTAACAGTGATTGAGAGAGAGAAGTTTTAGAAGGTGACAGGACTGGCACTGGTCAAGAAAGTGAAATATTTAGGGGTTAATATGACTGCTAAGAATGTGAATTTATTTAAGGATAATTATGAAAAATGTTGGACTGAAGTGATAAAAGATTTAGAAATATGGTCAAATTTGAAACTATCGCTGTTAGGCCGAATTGCTGTGATAAAAATGAATGTATTGCCAAGAATGCTGTTTTTGTTTCAAACACTGCAAATTTTGGACAAAATGGACTGTTTCAAGAAGTGGCAGAGAGATATCTCCAGATTTGTCTGGCAGGGCAAGAAGCCTCGTATAAAATTTAAGATATTAACTGATGCTAAAGAAAGAGGTGGATTTGCCCTGCCAGACTTAAAACTTTATTATGAATCAGCCGCTTTTTGCTGGCTGAGAGAATGGATGCTTCTTGAAAACACGGACGTTTTGGATTTGGAAGGTTTCAATAATGTATTTGGCTGGCATGCATATTTGTGGTATGATAAGGTTAAAGCACACAAAGCGTTTAAAGACCATATAGTAAGAAAAGCACTGTTTAATGTCTGGATAAGATATAAGGATTTGTTAGAAAATAAAACCCCAAGATGGTTGTCACCAATGGAAGCAAAGGCTCAGAAAAAACTCAATATGGAGGCCAAATGGCCGAAGTATTGGGAAATTTTGGAACAAGAGGGTGATTAAAACTGCAGAGTTTTGAAAAATTAAAAAACAGAGTACGAGATTGGCTCCATTATTATCAAATAATGGAGGTGTACAATTTGGATAAAAAAATTGGCTTCCAGATGGAAAAATCAAAGTTGGAAACAGAATTGTTAGACCCTAAAGTTAAGAATTTGTCAATAATGTATAACTTGCTGTTGAAATGGAATACTCAAGATGAAATGGTGAAATCTGCTATGATTAAATGGGCACAAGATGTTGGACATAATATTATGATGGCTGACTGGGAACAGTTATGGACCCCTGGTATGAAGTTTACGGCATGTAATGCCTTAAAAGAGAATTTAATGAAAATGATTTATAGGTGGTACATAACACCAGTCAAGCTTGCAAAAATCTATCATTTACCCGATAATAAATGTTGAAAATGTAATGAAACTGAAGGTACATTCTTTCACCTTTGGTGGACATGCCCAAAGATTAAGGCATTCTGGGAGATGATCTATAATGAAATGAAAAAGGTATATCAATATACCTTTCTGAAGAAACCAGAGGCCTTTCTTCTAGGCATGGTCGGCCAATTGGTGTCAAAGAAAGATAGAACTTTCTTTATGTACGCTACAACAGCAGCAAGAATACTCATTGCGAAATACTGGAAGACACAAGATCTACCTACCAGGGAGGAATGGCAGATGAAGTTGATGGACTATATGGAACTGGCGGAAATGACTGGCAGAATTCGAGACTAGGGAGAAGAGTCGGTGGAAGAAGATTGGAAAAAATTTAAAGTATACTTACAGAAACATTGTAAAATTAATGAGTGTTAGAAGGATGCGGGGATGAATTAACATGGTTTTAGTAGAAATGCAACAAAGAATTAAGTAAAAGTTGATTGCTATTGGGTTAAATTGAAAAAAATTTAAGGTTAGATCGTTAAAACTATAGAATCAAAATTGAGAAAGATGGGAAGAATTTGCTGAAATAGTGAATTGAACTAGAATACAAAAAAAGGAGGTGTGAGGAGGTCGATGAAATAAGTTAAGGAAAGGCAAAGACATGGAATATTGGATGTGTTTTTTTAGCTTCTTTTTTGTCTGGTTTTTTTTTGCTGTATTATTGTATGGTTTTTATATGTTTTATGTGTTTTGTTATTGTTTTTTTCTACTTTATTGTTATTTCTTTTTTTCTTATGTAATTTTTAAATTTTTAATAAATATCATTAAAAAAAAAAGAACTTGCTTGTTGGTGTGCCATGAGGAAGCGTCCGAATGTTCCGTGCTTGAGTTATAGCAGGGCCAAAGGAACCCCCAGTGCCCTTGTGATTTGTGATGCTCCCTTAGCGACTTTTGGACTCTCGGCTGTCCTTGGAGGCGCAAGTTAATTCTGTGTCCAGGGCAGCTGTCTACCAGCTCCATCTGGTACACAGGCTGAGACGCTCCCTGCCTGCAGACTGTCTCGCCAGAGTGGTGCATGCTCTGGTTATCTCCCGCTTGGACTACTGCAATGCGCTCTACGTGGGGCTCCCTTTGAAGGTGACCTGGAAACTACAACTAATCCAGAATGAGGCAACTAGACTGGTGACTGGGAGCAGCCGCCGAGACCATATAGCACCGGTCCTGAAAGACCTACATTGGCTCCCAGTACATTTCCAAGCACAATTCAAAGTGTTGGTGCTGACCTTGAAAGCCCTAAGCCGCCTCAGCCCAGTATACCTGAAGGAGCGTCTCTACCCCCATCGTTCAGCCACTGAGCTCCATTGAGGTCAGCCACTGAGGTCCAGTGCCGAGGGCCTTCTGGCGGTTCCCTCACTGCGAGAAGCAAAGTTACAGGGAACCAGGCAGAGGGCCTTTTGGTAGTGGTGCCCGCTCTGTGGAATGCCCTCCTACCAGATGTCAAGGAAATAAACAACTATCTGACATTTAGAACACATCTGAAGGCAGCCCTGTATTGGGAAGTTTTTCGAAATCAAACCTTTATTAGGCATTATGCAAATAAAACCGTAAGAAGGAAAATAACATGTAAAAGCCTTAAAATATATATAAAAAGGCAGCAGTTGGCTACAATCATATATATATATATACATATAAAATCAGTGGTTTTCCTTGTTAACCTGCTCCTTGGAGGACTGCAGCCAAAAACTCGGCTACCCCCGCCGTAACCCTTTGGTCAACGTCGGATAGGCAGAATCCCGCACATTTACCTTGCTGGGGTTCCAGACCACCCAAAAGAGGGGACAGCACGCGTTGACGGAGCGTACTGTACAGTGGGCAATGAAAGAGAATATGCTCTACAGTGTCCGGGACATTCATAGAGCATCTGCAGAATCTCTTGTTTCTAGGGATGTTTTGATATCTTCCCCAGACAAATGCTGAGGGTAAGACATTCAACCGGGCCAGCATAAAAGCCCTACGTTGGGCTGGGATTATTAATTTAGTGACGTAATTGACTCTGCTATCTAAGATATTTAAATCATAGAATATGGGGGAGCAAATTTTGTTTACAGCCGCCATAATATTTTGTCTCTCCACATCCTTTAGTCTAGCTAGGATATTTTGGAAAATGTATTGCTCATTAGAATTGTACAGGGGCTCCAGCTCGATGCCTAAAGATTCAATCTTTTTTTCGAGGTACTGATACCATCTTGATTTATAGGAGTCCTTGAGCAGATCAGCGAGCAGGCTTGATGGAGAGCAGCGAAAGTGGCAGCGTAACCAGTACTTTATTGAGGTGGACCAGGCCCAGTATTCCATTGTGTGTATGCCTATTTCTGCACACATTGTTTCATATTTGATCACAGCTGGGAGTCCAAGAATACGTCTCAGAAAGCTGGAGTGAATCTTATTTAAATCACTGTTATATGCTTGAATCCATAGCGGGATTCCATAGAATATCTGGGCTTGCACTTTTGTTTGAAAAATCTGATTGGCCGCAGGAATAAATTGATTACCTTTCTGATAATAAAACCGGGCAACTGCTGATGAGGTGCACTTTGCCTGTTTTATGGCATTTGTGCGATGACTTGCCCACCCTAGATTGCTCTGGAATAAGATTCCCAGATACCTATAGATTTTTACTTGTTGGATTTCTTGCCCTCTTATTTTCCATTTCTCTAGTTTCCAACCATTTGAGAAGACCAAAATTTTTGTCTTCTCGTAATTTATAGAGAGTTTATTACATTCGCAGTAAAGGGTCAGAGAAGATATAAGACGTTTCAGACCCAAGCTCGTTAATGATAGTAGGACTGCATCGTCTGCGTATAATAAGAGAGGAACTGGTTTCTGATTAAGTTTAGGGGCATGTGATTCTATTTTTTGAAGGTGATCTGGCAAGTCTGATAAGAATAAGTTAAATAGAAAGGGGGCAAGAATACATCCTTGTTTTACCCCTTTCGAGATTGGGATGTCTGATGAAAGATGACCTATGGTGTTAAGTTTGACTTGACAGACATTGGAAGAGTATAGATTTTGTATTAGAATCAATAAGCGCTGATCAATTTTTAGTTCTGCGAGTTTCCTCCACAGCTTTGGGCGGTCAATTGAGTCGAATGCACCACGAAAATCTACAAAAGCAGCATATATCTTAGATTGCCTTTGAGATCTATATTTTTCAACCAAATGCATAAGTATAAGGCAGTGGTCTAATGTAGAGCAACCTTTAGAGAAACCTATTTGTTCTTTCCCTGGTAAATTTAAATTTTTCATCCATATAAGGAGTTTAGATAGGAGGTGCTTAGCGTAGATTTTCCCTATCACTGATAGTAAGCTTATCGGTCTGTAATTCTTTGGTTCTTTTGGGTCGCCATTTTTAAAGATTGGGATAATTATTGATCTTAACCATATCTCCGGTATGATCCCATCTTTGTCTATGAGAGTAAACAATTGAGCTAGGGGTTCCGCCCACCAATCTATATAGGTCTTAAATAATTCTATTGGTAGACCGTCTGGCCCAGGCGATTTCCCCGATTTGAAATTTTTAACTATCTCTCTAATTTTCGCTTCGTCTACCCTTGGCCACTCCTGGAGTTTATTGATTTTATTTATAGCGGTCTCATTTCCTTTAAGTTCACTGTGTAGATTGTTAAATACAGATGTAAAGTATTGGGACCATTTGGATTCTGCAATTGGGGGTTGGGTTAGTTGATTTTCGGCTTTCAGTCCTCCGTACACTAGGTTCCAGAACGCTTTGTTGTTTTTACTCTGAATTGAGTCAAATAGTTGTAGCCATTTTTGGGTTGCATATTTCTGTTTCTTTTCGGCCAGAATGTAATGATATTTTCTTTTTTCATCAAGATAAGAGGGCTCTAGTTTAATGCGATTGTTTTTAAATGTTTGACGCAGTTTTCTTTTTAGCTGGAAACATTCATCGTCAAACCAGGGGCTAGCGCTATGTTTAAGTATCCAACCTTTAAGTGGAGTACTAAGCTCTACAAACATTTGGAAGATTTCATTATAAGTTTTCAGAATATCACTGCAGGGATTAGTGGTCTTTAAATTGGATAATACTTGTTTTCTCAGGTTGGCTGTAAGTTTTTGCCCCACTGCTGCACTCATTTCCTGAGACCATTTTAATTGAGTCATTTGTTTGTATTGAGAAGGTTCTATGATATTGTACTTAGTTATTTTGGTTTCGTTCTTTAAGTTTATAGACAGCGATAGTGGCTGATGGTCGCTTTCAGTACGCGTTCCAATTTTGAGGTCCATGATCGAATTTATAATATTATAAGGGGCAAGAATATAGTCGATGACACTGCATCCTCGGGGGGAGAAGTATGTAAACTCCCCGCTTCTATCGCCTTCTGTTGAGCCGTTCACAATCTGCAAATTAAAGTTGTTACATAATTCAAGTAGGCGTAAGCCTTCGTTGTTTACAACCCTATCTCTAGAGAAACGTCCTATTTTCAGGGCATGTGCGATATCATTATCAGTATTCCAATTTAATTTGCTACATAGTTGTTCATTGTTGGTTCCCACTCTAGCATTAAAATCACCTGCTATTATCAGTGAAGCATTTGGGTATTTATCGGTCAAATTTTCTATATAGAAGGTTAGCTGTGACCAATTTTCATTGCTGCTGTTGTCTTTGGTAGGGGGGATGTAGACGTTTACAAGTAGCAAGGTATTGTCTTTTTGTGTTAAAAGTAGAGCTTGTGCAAGTGGAAAGCATTTTTCTAGCTGCTTGATCTCAAACCCTAAGTTGTCTTTGATCATACAACAGAACCCTGCTTTCGGCCGGCCCTTCGTGTTTGTTTTCAAAGCGGGTTTCGTATAGGAGGTGAATCCATTAATTTTAATATCTCTAGTTGACCATGTTTCTTGTAGAAGTATTATTTCAAAATCTTTGAAGAAGTTCATTAGGTCTGGGTCTCCGCCTTTGTTTCCCCACCCTGCAATATTCCAGGACAGTAAGCGTAGAATCCGTTTTTGAGTTGGTGGCTGGTTAACAGCATTTAGTCATTCTAGTTCTGTTATTGAGTCCAGCGAGGAATTTTGTCTTTTGCAAATACAGCCATTTGTCGCTGCTTTCGGTGGGGAGGGTAATGGTGGGTCTTTTAGATTCTTTTTTAAAGTGCGGGGAATTATTTCCTCCCTTTCTTGATTTTCTTCCTTAGCTGTTCCTTGTTCCTGGGGGATTTCTGTGCTTGGTGGACTGTTCTGGGCAGTAGGGCTGTTTTCGGTCTCTACTTCCATTTCTTTGGTCTCATTTGGCGTTAGGTTCAGTGTGCCAGGTCTGTTGGAGGTCATCTTTTGTTCAGCAATGTTAGAGTCCTTTGTAGTTCTTAAATAAAGGGTACCTATTTCGTTTGGAGCTAGTATTTGATATCCCAGCCAGGAATTTGTGGTCTCTTTACTGGAGTTTTTCCTTGCCATTTCATATTTTAGAGGAGGCTGGATTTGAAGCTCTGCATCTATACATTTGAAAGTTCCATTAGTAGCTCTCTTTTGGACTATGCATTTTGGGGAGAGGGCAGGTAAGTGTAGAGTTTGATTGTGTATTGTTTCTACTGCATTTTGCTGATCTTGTTGGCGAATTTCGGTCAATCTGGCCTGTAGTTTCGTCAATTTACTGAGTATGTTTATTTGTTCTTTATCTGGTAGCTTAGTAAAATTGCTTAGCAGCTCTTCTTCTTCTGGGACGGTCCAGTCTATTGTAGCAAAAGCGAGGCTGTTATTTGATGCTACAGTCGCTTGGTTTGGGAGCTTGGTTTTTTCTTGCGTGATTTCCCGGGAAGCTGGCTGCGGCTTTACCCATCTATTGAGTTCTTCCACGGGAGTAGGGCAGGTGTCGGCTTCTGGTGGAATAGTCTTGTTCATCTTATTTTGTCTTTTAAATGCAATCAATGGGCTGAGTGATATATCTTCGAAGTGTCGACGCGGAATAATTCCTTTCTGGACTAAATGAGCCTTTTCCCTTAAGATTTTGGTTGGGATTCTGTGACTACCAAATCTTAGTAGTACTTTTTTGGAGTATCCATCGTTAGTAAGCCTCTTGACTGCTTTTAAGTCAATACTTCCACCCTCAAGGCCTAGGAGCAGATTTAGATGATGTCTGGCCCAGAAGGATGACTCCCAGTAAGGTAGGGGCCCTCTATATGGAAAAATGTGGAGAACAATCTCACACGGCCTCAATATCAGGTTGAATGAGTGAGGGGGGCTTCCTCTGGCTTTTGGCTGATTTAGAGGTATAAATTTGTATTTGCTCTGTTTGCTTCCAGGCTTGTTAAGGATGTCAAAAAAGGAGTGAGTTGCCTCCTTTCATCTGGGTTATCCAGCTTCTTGGAGATGTTTTGTAGTTGTTCAAAGATTTTTTGAACTGTTTGAGCAGTCAATAGGCAGCATTCCTCCAGCAGCTCCACCTTTCTACCAATTAGTACTTGTGCCTCGATTATGGGAGTAGTAGCCTTGTCCTCCTTTATCCCTGAGGATATCTCTTCAACTGTCTCTCCGTGAAAAGAGTTGGGGAAAGTTTTGGGAGGGAATGTGTGCTGTTTTTGCGGTAGCAGGTAATTATCTAGATTACTCTGTTTGAAGCTAGAGGGCTCTGCGTCGGTTTCTATATCAGGGCACCTGGTTCTTTTGGCTCTTCTCATTGCTAAATTCTTCTTGAATCAATGGGGTCAGAGTTCTAAATAGAGTGATAAAGTGCTAAAGTTTTCAGGTCGCAATCTCATTCGATTCTCGTTCGGTCCTGGCTGGGCTGCTGCTAGGAGTTTTAAAGCTGGGTCCAATTAGAGCACTCCTTTAAGGTATCCCCCCCCTTCATCTCAGTTTGTTAAGACAACTGGGTTGTTTGGGGAGTCCACGAAGTTTGAGGTGGGGGAAAAAATTTGTAGTTTTATGAATTTGTAGTTTTTAGAGTTGAAAGCCCACTAGAAGTCCTTAAAGATCCTTGGAGAAAATTAATGGACTATGCAGAATTGGACAAAATGACAGGAAGGATTCAAAACCTACTCAGAAGTAACTCTCAATCCGTTAAGTTAGTCTTACTCCCAGGTAAGGTTCGCAGCCTGTTGGGAATTTCTTGGGTTCTTCTGTGTTGCAAGTGCTGGCTGGATGCCCGGCTGCAGGGAAGTTTTTAATGTTTGCTGTTTAAATGTGTTTTTAATCTTTTGTTGGAAGCCGCCCAGAGTTGCTGGGGAAACCCAGCCAGATGTGCGGGGCATAAATTAATAATAATAATAATAATAATAATAATAATAATAATAATAATAATTATATTGGATTACGTGACTGCGCTTCAGCTAAGGGTGGACTTTGTGGGTGTCATTAAGGGCCTCCTACCACTTTTCCTTTATAAATGTGGGCACCATAGATTTATCTCAAAAGGATATGCAATGGGTGGTCATTTCTGCAATACTTAAAATGCTGTGTGGCATTGGTGTGGCAATACAGTGTGGCATTGGTGTATGGGTGTGTTTGTATGAATGTGTATGGATGTATTTGAATGGGGAGGATGGATGGGTGAGAGAAAGAATGGGGGCAGAATGACCCACCCACTTCTCACATAGGTCCTACCAATGAGTGTAGATTTCCCTGCCCACTTTTTGCATTGACTTCACTTATCATGGGCATGCAGCTCTTGGAAGGTTAGCCATGAGAGGCACCATGGTGCCTTTGAATCCCCATTCAGCCTACCTTGGGCCAGTCACTGCTTTTCAGCCTAGCCTACCTCACAGGGTTGTTGTGAGGATAAAATGGAGAGAGGCAGAACCATGTACACAATTCAGATACTCACTGTCAGTAACATTTGAGGTCTGAAATTATTGTGTGTGGCAGTGTTGTCTAATATCCAGCACCAAAGGTTTCTAATTATGTGAAGGGGAAACCTGTGACCCCTTATCCCTCAGCCGGTGGTTCAAAGTAACAATGAGCCACTTTGTGAAAGTGAAGAAAGAACTGTGAGGGGGTCTTTCTCCCATCCTCTGGACACCCTGGGAAACTCAAGAAACCTGCTGTACCTGGAACTGGGTGTGGAGAATGCAGCTGTGGGCAGCCAGAGGAAGTGCCGTTCACCTTGAGCCTGCCCATAAAAGCAAATCTAAGGAGATGTCTTGTGACATTTGAAGATGGCTATCATATCTCCTCTCAGTTTCCTCTTAACTATGTTAAACATACCCAAATTCTGTTGATGAAGCCTAGAAGAGTATTAGCTGCATCACACTGTTGACTGTTTAGCTTGTGGTCTGCTAAGATCCCTAGATCCACATGTGCTACTGGCCAGGTAGGTGTCTCCTATCTTATATTTGTGCAGCTGGTTCTTCCTGCCTAAGTACAGAACCTTACACTTGTCCCTATTGAAATTCATTTTGGCCTAGTTAGTTTTGGCCCAGTTCTCCAATCTGTTAAGGTCATATTGAATCCCATTTCTATCCCCTGCAGCCTTAAGTTCATCAAGCTTTTTGAAGTTGACCTTCTTAAATGCCAGGAACGTTCCCTTACTGACAAGTGGAGAAGAGGCAGACACAGAGGAAGAAGAGAGAGAATTCATAAGGGAGGGAGGAGAAGCAGTTAGCAGCAGTAATGTGGCACAGCGTGAAGGAATGCAACTTGCAAGCTCTGATAATGAAGAAGAGGAGGAGGAGGAGGAGGAGGAGGAGGAGGAGGAGGAGGAGGAGGAGGAGGAGGAGGAGGAGTTTGGACTAGTTTGGACTTGATACCCCGCCTTTCACTCCCCTTAAGGAGTCTCAAAGCGGCTAACCATCTCCTTTCACAACAAACACTCTGTGAGGTGAGTGGGGCTGAGAGACTTCAGAGAAGTGTGACTAGTCACCCAGCAGCTGCATGTGGAGGAGCGGAGACGCGAACCCGGTTCACCAGATTACGAGTCCACCGCTCTTAACCACTACACCACAACAGAAGGAGAGGAAGAGATAGGGGGAGTAGAATTGACCCAAACTCGTAGATTAACTAGGCTAGCAGAAAAGCGCGGGCCTGGGTAAAAGAGAAGGTGGCGGCTTCCCTGTTGGGGATGGAAGGGGAGGAGCCTAGTTCTGGCAACTGGATCATCGAATGAGGAATGATTTATCTGACCAGAGCTCTCTGTATTGAACAATAAATCTGGAATAATGACCTGTCTGAAGTTGTGTCGTGTGTGGGAGAGACGCCAAACCTGACATTAAAGTCCAGAGCGCATGTTTGACTACACTCAGTTTTTCCTTACGTGTGTATGATGAAAACCAGGAGGACATGATCACTTCCTCCCAAGTTTCTTCACTGATCATCTCCTCCCTGTTGATGAGGACCAGGTCCAAGATAGATGATCCCCTTGTGGCTCCTTCCACCTTATGGGAAATGAAATTGTCAGCGAGGAAATGGAGGAATTTGTTGGACCTGACATAGTTTTGTTTCAATTCAGGAATTGGTTTGGAAAGTACAAATTGTATATTGAAATGAATTTCTCCTTCATACCTACCCAAGGCTACCCCCAAATACACTTTCTGAAATGCAGTGACCAAATTTGTGACACATTCAATTTAAATTTTACTGCATATAATGTCAAATCATTTTCTCCCACTTTGCACTACTAGTAACAGAAAACCTTATAAAAATGCTTCCATTTTGAATTGGGGGGAAATTGAGTTGTTGAATTGTTATAAAATTTTAGGGTGCACATACATAGCTGACACACACTCCACAGAAAACCAATCCTTCACCCTTCAAATTTTAGCAAACATTCCTGGGAAAATTACACATTATTTTAGCACACAGAGCAATCCTTACAGCCATCGTGGCTTTTCTAATTACTCCTCTCTCTGCAGAAGGTGATATCTTGGAGAAACCTTTTCCAGTCGTTCTTGTCACTTAACAAATTCTTCAGATCCTGTCTTTGGGGGATATTTGTGTATGAATAGGGTGGGCCTATGACCTGGATTCAAGAACAAAGTATTTACCATCTCAAAAGAAGGGCCAGGCTGCCCAGGTAAAACATTATCGGGTCTCCTGGCAGACAAGAGAGAAGCCACACACAAATTTGTGTTGTAGACTGCCTCTTGTGATGCTTTTTGGGTGGTCTTTGGCTAAGGGGTTGGGCCATTTCAAAAAGTTCCTGCACACTTTGTTCAGGGTCTCTCTTACTTCCTTGCAAGGGAGGGGGCGCCCTCTGTTGCAACAGAAAAATAAAGATCTGCCTTGCTTTCCACTGGATCCTGCCTCCATCCATTCATCTCTGACAGATCATGGACTTCAGAGACTCAGTCCCTTGGGGATTTGAGCAGCAAAAGCCAACCCCTCTATTTTTCTATATCAGCTGCAGGAACAGAAACACTTTTTGTCCCTCAAAGTTCAGATTTAGCTTTTTAACTTCATTAAGCCTTTGGTCAGATGGCATGTTAAGATACTGATCACTTCTAAAGCCTACAATTTCAGACCTACTGCAGCCAAATAGAGTATAAGTGCTGGGCTGTTTGCAGCCATCCAACAGGAGTTAGTAAATACAATGGGTGTGTGCACACCCCAATATTTGTCTTGGACTCAGCTACATTCTTCACAATAATACGTTTTGAATGCGTTATAAATATCCAACACTAGATGGCGCAAGAGAGCAAAAAGGAGTTCATGTAGATTTTTACATACACTCCCCCCCCCTTTGTATAACAATTAAATTTCTGGCTTATTTATAGCATTTTCAAGCTGTGTCTAGAATCACCCCTTGTCTCTTTATCTGGGCATTAAAAAAAAAGCTGTTTTTGAGCTCCTCTGTCCACTTAGTTTTAGAGTCTGTGCTCTCTCTGCTTAGATCTGTGATTTGGGTTCCAAGCCGCTCTGCATAAAATTAATCTGTATGCTCCCCACTAATGTGAACACCCTGAATTGGGTCTGGAAGTGAACTGGCAGCCAGTGCAGCTGTTTTAAAACTGGGGTTATACAAATGCTAAATTGAACTCCACTCCATAATCTGACTGCTGCATTTCGGAGCAGCTGAAGTTTCTGAGTCATTTCAAGGGCAGCCTCGGGTAGAGTGCTTTGAAATAATCCAGTCTGGAATTTTAAGAAATAAATAATGTACAAAATGCATTATTTCTTACAGAACATGTTTTGCAAACATGCACAGCAATGCACACAAAAATGAATACAAAATTTTGTGCAGATAGTTTTTCCTAGAAAAAAAGAATGCAAACTGATGCAGAGATGAGGTAAACTGAATTTAGGACTGGAATAAAGAGAAACAAGAAGAAACTGCATTTATGAAATCTGAGGACCCCTCTCATCTCCAGGAGAACTCACGGGGAGGATCATTTCCTGTGTCTCTACCTGAGACTGCTCTGCCGCTCCACGGCGGGAGATTCAGCGCAGCACTAAAACCAGCCAATGTACTCAGGGAGCTGCAGCCTTTTTAGGAATAAATTCATGGCAGTAATTTAATGGCACGAGGTGTTATATCTGCATTTCCTTATAAATGTTGTGTTTCATAAACCAAGCAAAAAGCGGATTGGAAATACAGGAACAAACCTGAGCACAATCTACTTGATTGATACCACTGTGAATTATGGTGTTGGCATATTTGAGACCCTGCAGTAGAATGAATACTGTAGTGTCTGTACCCTTGGACCAATGAAAGAAAACAGTAGAATTTCAGTGCTGTTTTCAAAAGACTCCTTGTTGCTAAGCATTATAAAGTGGTGTCATTTATATTAATAATTTAAATATAAATGTGCATCTACCTGTAATATTTTTTTGTTCCTTGAGTCAGCCAATAATCCTGATATCAACTAATCCAGAATGCGGCAGACTGGTGACTGGGGGCGATCACCGAGACCACATAACACTGGTCCTGAAAGACCTACATTGGCTCCCAGTACATTTCCGAGCACAATTCAAAGTGTTGGTGCTGACCTTTAAAGCCCTAAACGGCCTCAGTCCAGTATCCCTGAAGGAGCGTCTCCACCCCCATCGTTCTGCCTGGACACTGAGGTCCAGCGCCGAGGGCCTTCTGGCGGTTCCCTGTGAGAAGTGAGGTTATGGGAACCACGCAGAGGGCCTACTCAGTAGTTGAACCCACCCTGTGGAGCGCCCTCCGATCAGATGTCAAGGAGATAAAGAACTATTAGAAGACATCGGAAGGCAGCCCTGTTTAGGAAAGTTTTTAATGATTGATGTTTTAATGTACTTTTAATCTTTTTATGGAGGCCGCCCAGAGTGGCTGGGGAAACCCAGCCCAATGGGTGGGGTATAAATAATAAATTATTATTATTATTATTATTATTATTATTATTATTAGGCTTTGTTTAAGATGCTTTGGAGCCAAATGTTGCATGACCAATCTTATTTACGCGGTAGACTTTTATCAGGGAACTGTCCCATGCAAGCTCTTTGTAGGTCTCTTGATTTCAATAAGAACATGGGTGACCTTCCAGATATTGATGAACCCCAGTTCCCATCAACACTAACCACCGGCCACACTGATTGAAAGTGATGGGATTCGGAATCCAAGAACATCTGAAAGACCTCAGGTTTCTCTAGGTAACCTGCCCCAAGCTATATAGCACTTCAAAGGTCACAATTGGCTCTGTGAAGTGGGCACAGGAAAGACTTCCATTATATTATGTCCTGTGAGTCACAGGAAGCTGCCTTATAACAAGTCAGGCTATTGGTCTATGTAGATCAGTACTGTCTACACTGATTGGCAATGACTCTCCAGGACTTCAGATGGGGCATCTCTCCCAGACTCACCTGGAGATTGAAGTTGGGGACCTTCTGCATGCAATGCAGATGCTCTATCACTGAGCTATGGCTCTTCCAAGTCTGGTGCCTTAAAGTTCCTCAAATATGTCACCCATAATGTCCACCTCACCTGACCTCTAGTGAAACTGAACCTGTCACACTCCCCTAAATCCACCTCTGCAGGCATCTTCTGTATGATGTTTTTGAGACAATATTCTTTCCTTAATTACAATCAAGAAACAAGCATCTTAGGGCCGAATCCCCACAAATAGGGTGGATAATTTCTAGAGTCTGTTTGCACACAGCTCTAGTTAAAACCATCCAAGCTAAGAACACCGTTGGTTTCTGTTAGATAGTGGGTAGACATAGGAGACGACGCAGCAATTTCTCCAAAGCAGCTCTTTATTTGTAAGCTGGAACAGAACTGAACAGCAAACAGCTCAGCCGGCCTGCTTTTATAGGCAGCCCGCTGTCAACATTGTAGCAACAACAACCCAGGGTTTCCCTCCTAAAGTAACTGACGTGGACCTGAGTAAAAACTATATACACGCTACTCCTGGTGGCCAGGGTGAGAACTTCAATCCATAACACCCCTCCCCACCGAGATAAGGCATTAGTTACAATCATAGTGGTTCCATTACATACAGCAATACCCTTATTGGTTTCAGTAAGGCACATAAGCATATTAATTGACCCTATTCACCATACAGCTTTACATGTGCAGTTTGTCCAGTGAACATAGTCTTTTAAATACGCTGGGCTCTTGGAAACCCTGCTGAATCACCAAGGGCCAGTACTAGAGTCTGGGTGGCCTTCCGATTCTGGCTGCGACTGTGATGTGACCAAATGTGGCATTGAGCCCAAGTTCCCTGGCTCTGCTGCTGTCAAAGGAACCGCCGTGAGCAGACTCAGAGGATGGTCAGGCATGGCGGTGGTCTGAGTCTCTGGAGAGCCAGGCAGACCCACTGAAATGTCTTGGCTCAGATTCATGCCCTCAGTTTGTGAGGAAGATGTAGGTGGAGCCTCGCCTTCCATTAACGACTGCTCCAGAGTTGAGGCCACAGTTGGGATGACTGCCTCGGTAGTGGTGGAGGGCATCAGGGCCACCTCCAGCCATTTGGAATAGGCATCCACCACTACAGTGGTACCTCGCAAGATGAACGCCTCGCAAGACGGAAAACCCGCTAGACGAAAGGGTTTTCCGTTTTGGAGGCGCTTCGCAAGACGAATTTCCCTATGGGCTTGCTTCGCAAGATGACAGCCCATAGGGAAATATCTGGGACAGCGGGGAAGCGCAGCGCGTCTTCCCCACTGTCCTCGGACCTCCTCCAAAGCCGGGCGGTGGGGCGGGAACACCTGCCCCCGCCGCCCCGCTTCGGAACGCTGCTCCGAAGCCGGGCGGGGGGGGGGGCGGGAACACCTTCTGAAGGCGGGCGGGGGGCGAAAGTCTTTGTCCCCCCTGCCTGCCTTCCCAGGGGCTTTTACATCGCCCCGGACAGCGGAGAAGTCCTCCGCTGTCCCGGGGCGATTTTAAAATGCTGCCCGCCAGCATTTTAAGATCGCCCGGACAGCGGAGAAGTCCTCCGCTGTCCCGGGGTTTTTTAAAATGCTGGGGGTGGGACGAAAAGCCCTTGTCCCCCCCCCAGCCTTCAGAAGAGGTCCGGGGACAGACTGTCCCCGGACCTGGTCTGAAGGCGGTTTCCCTAGGAACGCATTAATTGATTTTCAATGCATTCCTATGGGAAACCGTGCGTCGCAAGACGAAAAACCCGCAAGACGAAGAGACTTGCGGAACGAATTAATTTCGTCTTGCGAGGCACCACTGTACCATAAAGGTCCGGCCATGAAAGGGGCCAGCAAGATCGGTGTGTACCCTCAACCAGGGTGCCTTGGGCATCTCCCAGGTATTACTCTTAGCTGCCGGTGGTGCGGATCTCAACTCTTGGCATGCTTGACAGGAGGAAACCCACGAAGTGAAGTGAAGTCCATGTTAGGCCACCAGACGTAACACCGAGCCAACGCCTTCCTTTTGACGATTCCCAGGTGGCTGATGTGCAGAGCCTCGAGGACGTGTTGGCAGAGTCTTTGGGGAACCAAGACTCGGTCTCCCCACAGTAGGCAGCAGCGATGAGCCGAGAGCTCGTGCTGTCTGGTTGCAAATGGCTGGAACTCTGGTGCGAAAGACCCTTCCGGCCACCCCCTCCACACCCGTTGAGCACACGTTTGATGGTGAAGTCTTGGGCAGATGCAGAGGCTGTGTCGGCGACCGATACTGGTGCTGCTGGGAGGTCCTCAATTAGGAGGAGTGATGAAGCAGGAGCCGGGTCTTCCAGAAGCACTGGAAGAGGGCAACAACTGAGAGCGTGGGCGTGGCCCATCAATTTTCCAGGGCGATGGATGAGCTGGTAGCTGTAAGCTGCCAGAAAGACAGTCCATCGTAGCATGCATGGCGAGAGGACCGGTGGAGTTGGTCAATCACCGGCGAGGAGGCCCAGGAGTGGCTTGTGGTCAGTAATGAGGTCGAAGGTTCTCCCATAGAGGTATTTGTGGAACCTCTTTACTCCAGCCACAAGTGCCAGTGCCTCCTTGTCGAGTTGACTGTAATTCCGTTCGGCCGCAGACAGCATTCGGGAGAAGTAGGCGAGCGGTGCTTCCCTACCATCTGGAAACCGGTGACTGAGGAGAGCGCCGATGCCAAAGGGCAAGGCGTCACAAGCGAGGACCAGCGGCCTGGCTTCACTATACTGTACCAGCACACTGTTCGATGAGAGGAGGGCTTTGACTAAGTTGAAGGTCACCATTTCCCGATGATTCTAGGACCACGGTACCTTTGTGCTGAGGAGGCGGTGTAGAGGCTCGGCTAGTGTTGCTTTGTGGGGCAGGAACATGTTGTAGAAGTTGAGCAGCCCCAGGAACACCTGCAACTCCGCCTTGCTTTTTGGAATTGGGGCCAGTGTTAAATAGTGGGTAGACACAGCAAGCGACGCAGCGATTTCTCCAAAGCAGCTCTTTATTCGTAAGCTGGAACAGAACTGAACAGCAAACAGCTCAGTCGGCCTACTTTTATAGGCAGCCGGCTGTCAACATTGTAGCAACAACAACCCAGGGTTTCCCTCCTAAAGTAACTGATGTGGACCTGAGTGAAAACTATATACACGATACTCCTGGTGTCCAGGGTGAAAACTTCAATACATAACTGTTTCAGTCATAGTAATGAAATCATTAGTTATGTATGGGCATAGATGAGCTTACATCTTCCTCTGTGGGGCAAAATAGCTTATTTTAGCAATCTCAACTCAGCTCCAGGGTGGTGGTGGAATAGAATAGGAGAAGGGTTAGAAATCAATCAGCATCAAGCAAAGTTCTGAATTAGCCCCAGGCTACACAGGGGAGATGAGGATTGTGGAAGGAAATCTGAGCTCTGGATACACTAAATACATAAGAGCATAAAAAACCGTTCAGTTTGGGGTGGGGAGAAGCCAGTTCTAGTAAACCTTACTTATAAAATATAGTTATTTCCCTGCAATGAGCAGACAGGGCAAAACAAAGGTCAGTTATTATATTGTTGGGCACTATGTTGAATTCAGCAGTTGTGAGTCATAATTACCAGGTTATACGTGATGCCACTGTGTGAAAATGTCTGTAGTCACTTGGATTCCAAAGGATCTCTCGGGGACAGGCTAGGAAGCCTGGAGGGGATAGTAACACCTGCTAGAAATGGGGATTGGCCTAATGGCCATTGGTGTCACAGCAAATCAGTGCAGATAATTGTGCAAAATACATAAAATTGACACATCTGTAATAAGATACAACAAATTGTACCAATTGACACAAATTGTAATAAGATACAACAAGAGCACAGGTCTGAATGATTGGCAGGGTTTGGAAATGGAAGACCCTGCAGTGTTCAATAAAATCATAGAATCATAGAATCATACAATCATAGAGTTGGAATAGACCACAAGGGCCATCGAGTCCAACCCCCTGCCAAGCAGGAAACACCATCAGAGCACTCCTGACATATGGTTGTCAAGCCTCTGCTTAAAGACCTCCAAAGTAGGAGACTCCACCACACTCCTTGGCAGCAAATTCCACTGTCGAACAGCTCTTACTGTCAGGAAGTTCTTCCTAATGTTTAGGTGGAATCTTCTTTCTTGTAGTTTGGATCCATTGCTCCGTGTCCGCTTCTCTGGAGCAGCAGAAAACAACCTTTCTCCCTCCTCTATGTGACATCCTTTTATATATTTGAACATGGCTATCATATCACCCCTTAACCTCCTCTTCTCCAGGCTAAACATGCCCAGCTCCCTTAGCCGTTCCTCATACTGTTACTCCCTTAGCCGTTCCTCAAAATGTTACTGGCAAGTCTGATTCTCCAAACAAATTCAGGCTGCTGGGTTGGCATGTAAGCCTTACTTCTCCTCCTCCTGGTTCTATATAAACCTTTCAGCAAGAATCCATCTGAAGTTCTGAGTCATCAGATTAATACAAATAGGTCTCCTCCTTGTGTGAATGGGGATTTATTTTTATTTTTATTTTTTAGCTTTACGGCAAGCATTTCCCTTTATTCAAAATGTCTTGTTCAAACCCAGCGCTCCTGCTGGCAGATGTTTTGTGCTAAGTGTGCATGAATCTTGAAAGCAGGTTTAAGGTTAAGAGCAGGGGCTTCTCTGCCACGGAAATGTACAGAAAGCAGAACAGACAGCATATAAGGGAGTTGGAAGCTCACAAAAGGAAGAAGAAGCCAAGGACAAGTCAATCTAGGAAGTACTGAGTGAGGGGGTAGATAAAAGTTGAAAAGTGGCATTGCTGAACTTCAGAAATGAGCTACCCACTCCCAAACAGAAATAGCAAACTTTTAACATATGAGAGAAAAAATCCTTCTAAATATCAGTTATACTCATACATAAGTTATTTAGGCTGCAATTAGGAACAGCAAAATTCTGAGTACTTTCAGAGCCCCAATTTAGCTTTTGTTCTTACAGGATATGTTGTGAGTCCCTTGCTTCTTACTAGGCATGTAAGAAGGTTTCACCGAGAGACCCTTGGTCAGCCTCCTGGTGACCCAAAAGAGCTGGCTGGAGTGTCATGCAGTTAGGAGAGGGAGTGGAGAGCTGAAGGTTAGAACCTGACACTGAAACAGTCAGATGGGGCTGTCTGTCTGTGAGAGCTCAGACAGGCGCACTGCCATGTTTTCTGAGAAGTTTATGTATGCCTACTGTGTACTGTTTAATGCATTAATATTCCACCTTTCTCTGCCATGGAGTTCAAGGTGGCTTACACAGTGCTTCACCTTCTCATTTAATCCCCACAGCAACCTTGTGAGGTAGGTTAGGCTGAGTGAGTAACTGGCCCAAGGTCACCCAGTGAGCTTCATGGCCAAGTGGGGATTCGAACTCCCATCTCCGAGGTCCTAGTCTGATGCTCCAACCACTACACTCACCTGGGTCTCTATCCAGGGCCTTAGCTGGTTTTCAACCAATGGATTTGCGTCTTGAGGCCCCAAGCCACCCCCCATGAAATAACTACACACAGACACAGAATTAAGGTTGATGGGTAACATTAAGGCCACAACTTTATTGATTGCAAATTAAATGTGAGTGGTATTGGCATAGGCATTGGCTGAAGACTGTAACGGACTACTGCCCCAGTTGACAGAGTCTATGGGGCAGCGACATCGGGGTTTTGCCCGACAGAAGCTTACTGCAAGGTTCCTGTGATCCCGGCATGGCCCTAGCCCATCAAGTGGACTTGATCCGGTACCCCCAGATTCCTTTAACGGAATACTTTTTGATCATTGAGGGCCAGGTGATGGTCACACCTCCCCTCCACACACAAAATTAAGCCAATGCCTAACCACCAAACCTTGAAAGTTGTGACGATTGCTAAGGGGGTAGGCAAAAAACCAAGTGGCCAGTGCCAATTTGCCAAATGGATAAAAATTCCTACATGACCCCTGTCCCAAGACAGGCAACTCACACATAGTCCAAAGCAAGGCCGAGAACCTACACTAAGGAGGACTTCCGGGTTAGCGCGATCGGTCAATGGCGGATTCCCTCCGAGCTCCGGAGGGAATTGGCTCTACTGAGGATGGGTCCTGCCGCGGCGGCGACGCGGGGACCCTCAGAAACCACAGGCGTGGAAGCCTGTGGACTTGGTGACTCGGCGGGCACCATTTGCGCCCCCCGACCCACAAAGAAGCCTTTTTAAAGGCTTTGGAGAGGGTGCGGAGAGTGGCGCGGTGCTGTGAGTAGACCGCTACTTCAGTGGAGTGAAGCCGCGTGCCATGGCCGGAGAGCGCTGACTTTTTTCCGTGAACATTTGGACTAAAAAAGAAAGAACCCGTGAGTAGTAAGGAATTTGGATTTAAAAATCTCTCTTTTCTTGAATATGGAATGATTGGGGGAGTGCTAAAAGGAAGTCCGCTCCCCCTTCCTGCAGATATTTAAAGCAAGAATTGGATAACTAAGGTGGAGAGACTATCTATCTCTTTGCAAGACAAAAGTTATTAATTTCACGATTGGCATTAGAAGTTTTGTGCTGGAGGATGAGAACGGAATTTTAGAAGTTGATGTGAACCCCCCCCCCCCCCGGATCCGGGAGCGATCCGCGAGTGAGCTTGCTGAGAGATACAAGAAGTTTGACAGCTGTCAAAAGAGCTGTCAAACGAGCTTTTAAAGCTAGAAAAATTTGTTATTTATTATCTTTGAGACTGGATGAGTTACATTTGATTTTAAGCTGTTGGAAACAAAGAAGAAATAAATAAATAAAGTTACTGACTGTTGGAGAAGGAATACTAAGTAACCAGAATCCCTCTAGGGGGGATTCTGAGACACTACAATGGCTGCAGATGGAAAATTACAAGCAGAGTTAGAAAAAATTTTCTTTCTCGTGGGAATGTTACAAGACCAGAACACAGCTATGGCTACAAAACTCGCGACCTTGAATTCTAAAGTAAATAATCCTGCTGACTGTGTTAAGGACTTGACAAAAAACAACTCTGCAGCTGAACCAGAAGAGAAATTTTCAGAACTAGAGGAAGAAGGAGCGGAAATATTGCTGGTGGAAAGGGCCAACCAGAAGCCTACAATTGTGGAATATAAAGAAAACAAGGAAATTGTGGATTACAAAGAAAACAAGATTCGGATGAAGAGAATTTGGACTGAGATTGACTATGAAGTAGGGAGTGATCCCTTTATGGAGATGAAAGGGGAAGCCTTTGGGACATTTGGATCATTGGGACTTACAAGAAGTAAGAAATATGATTGGGGCTCCCTTTTGGAATATGGAGGACTGGTTGGAAGAAACTTGGATCCTATTGGGAAAGAGCTCCTGCGAGACCCGATGACCAACACAAAGGAATATCAACAAAATCGGCGGAGAGGGACTGAAGGGGATTTGAAGGCCTCGGACATGAGAAATCCAGGCTAAGAACTGATATTGTGGACATTCTTTTTTTTCTTTTTGTTTTGGGGGATCGTAACCGGGAAAGAGGGGGGGGTGAGAGCTTCTGAATCCAAAAGGAGGAGAATTTTATGATGTTTAAGTTTAGTGTGTTTAGTAACAAATATTTAAAATTGGGAAATTTGTGGAAGGTAACATAGGCCGACCTTAGAAAAGGATGTTAAGATTAGAATTGATGTATAAGTTAAAATTGGTTAATTAAGAAGAATTAAGTTTTTAAAAAAAGACTATAATAATATTTTGAAGATGAGAGTAAGAACTTGCTGAGCCAACTATTGGAATTAGGATGTATGAAGGGGTGGTGCGGGGAAGTCAGAGAATGTGGTTAAGAAAGTAAGGTTTTGAAATTATGCATGTTTGTCTTTGTCTTTGTGTGTTTGTGATGTCAATGTAAAATGTGAAAACTCAATAAAAATTTATCAAAAAAAAAAAAGAGAACCTACACTAAGGGCGGGAGAGCGGGTGTTCAGCAGCACCAATCAAGTGTCTAGGGCACTCTTGCGCTGATGCTTATATAATTCCTTAAACACCCCCACCCCTTTCCTGATTGGCTATAACCCGTGATGCCTATTTAGAGAAATGAAACTTAGACCTAGAAACGAAACCCACTTAGTCAGGGGTGTGTCCAGGGGCCCAGTCGCAAGAAGGACCGCCTTCCGAGGACGATCCCATTTGCAAGGAAGTCTTGACTTGTGGCTCTCCACCTGCTCTTGTTCTCTGTCTTTCATCAGACCCAGCCAGCTTGTTCAACAGTCAGGGATGATGGGAGCTGGAGTCCAGTATTGGTTGAAGAACAAGAAACTATCCATTTATAAATGGTAGCAGCAATGTGGAAACTGCTTTCCAGTGACTTCCAGGCTTGCATACCCTGTGGCTTCATGGGTGTAGATTACAAAAGAATCACCACAGCTGGGATTGGCTTGGTGATGGTGTGTGTGTGTGTGACAGGTTTGTATAGACAGCCACACAACTGGATCTGCTCAAATATGAGTAACAAGGCTTGTCTTTCAGCTCCAAATGGCAAATTTAAGAAAAGGGTGAACTTCTTGAATTTAATTTGCATGTTAATATAGGGTAACTTATTGCATATGATTACTCTAATCACTCAACTTTCTTGCAATTCTGCAAAAAGTAATTTCAGAAGGGCATTGATTTCTTTTCATCCTTTCAAGAAAAAATATATTATGAACAGCACTGCATAAACACTGATCCCCCAGCCCCTTTCAAATGAAAATTGGTCAATTGTCAGCTGTATCTCAGTGTGCACTTTGGAGGGGGGGAGGATAATATACCGTATTTTGCGCCCCTTAGGACGCTCCGGCCCATAGGACGCACCTAGTTTTTTTTTGGGGGGGGGGAATAAAGAAAAAAAATTATTTCCCCCCCAGGTGAAATAAGCGCCCCGCTCCGGATGGCGGCGCAGATCTGCCTGCAGTCCCCGGCTCCCGGTGGCCGCGCAGAGCTGCGCTGAACCCGGGACGGCAGGCAGCTCTGTCAATTTCTTTTCTTTTTAATAATATTTATTAAAAGTTTAAGAATTGAAAGAAAGAAAAAGGTAAAAAAGAAAGAGAAAAAATAAATAGTACAAATCAATACATTACAATACATATAAAAAAGCAAAAGACACAATACATCGAAACAAAAACAAAAGCAAAAACAGTTAAAAACACATCCATTATTTCCATATCTTTATCTTTCATTAACTTGTTTCATCGACCTCCTCACACCTCCCTTTTTGTGTTCTAGTTATTAATTATTTCAGCAAATCCTTTCCATCTTTCACTGTTTTCTATCATTTAATTATCTTAATTTATTTTAACCTTATCTTACCATTAAAACCCTAAAACTTATTTATACTTAACTCCTTATAACATTTCTACTAAAGCCATATAATTTCATTCCAACACTTTTCTATCCCTCATTAATTTTGCAACATTTCTCTAAATAATTTTTTTAAAACTTTTTTTCAATCTTCCTCCACCGTCTCTTCTCCCTGGTCTCGGATTCTGTCAGTCCTTTCTATCAATACCATATAGTCCATCAACCTGGTGACCTTCTGTCCGAGGCTCTTAACTCTCTTCCATGTCCCTTCTGCAGATCTTCTTCATATTTATACATGCACTTTACTTTATCTTCTGCTGATCTTGTTCTTAATTTCCTTCCTTTGGCATTGAGGAGTAGATCTCGGGGAAACTCCAACCTAACAATGTCTTTATTCCTTCTCGACAGGTCAGCCCATTCTCCATAGTCAGAACTAAAATCCAAAAGAACATCAATGGGATAGCAGGAGAACTCTTTTTTAAAAAAACACACACAGTGTAGACAAGAACATGGAATATGAGAGTCCTGCTGTATCAGGCCAAAGGCCCTTCTAGCCCAGTAACTTGTTTCCCACAGTGGATGTCTAGATGCACCTGGAAAGTCCGCAAGCAGGACATGCATCCAATGATAACGCTATGATCATTGGCACCTGGTATTTAGAGGCATGCTAGAGGTAGCAGAAAGGCATCGTGGCCATTGATCCTCTGTGAATTTATCCAATTTCCTTCAAAACCCATCTAAGTTGTCTGCTATAATCACATCTTATGGAATTGAATTCCATAGTTTAAGCATGCACAGTGTGAAGAAGTGCTATCCCTTGAGTGTAGAGGACAATTCCAGGAAGCAGTAGTAGTGCTCACTGAGATAGACCCTTGTCCCTTCTAGCCTATTATTTTCTGCTCTAAGTGGCAGCAGTTCTCCTACATATTGCATAGAAAAAAATATTTTCCCCAGTCCTGCTACCTGAGAACTTGAAAATGGTCCCAAAATCCTATGATCTATGTGTCTATCAGATCACCAAATGCCTGGACGGTGCAAATTATTAAGGCTTTGATAGAAAGTTCGGTAGTGACTTTTTCAATCTAAATAAAAAACTTATTATCCCAGTCTGGTACTACAATCGATTCAGGGAAATAGAAGTTTCAATGAACTTTCCTAGGTATCGACCACTGAGTAGAATTCACCCATGCATGGTTATTGTAGCTGTTAGCAAAGCAGATTCAGGTAGAACCTTTATGTGCTGAAGTTTCCCAGATTGCATCTTGGTTCTGCCTGAACCAAGGGTTGGCGAGAAGGGAGGAAGCATCTTCATGGTTGGGAAAACACCAAATGAGAATGGTGCACTTGAAAATCTTCATGCTTTTATAGTGGTTTTCATAGGCAAATCTGTTCTTCAAATGGCAAAGAATTTCTGCAGCTGAAATCAATGTCAGCAGCCATTGAGATCAATCCTGCTTTGTGAAGTCTAAAGAAATCTTGTTAAAGACAACTGGAAAGATGGAGAGGGAGAAAAGTAAGAGAAAACACAGCATGAAGTTTTTAAATTTCATTTTCTTTCTCTTTAAAGCAAGTGAATATGTTCTGGGATTATTTTTAAACAATGCATTCCCTAGTGAAGAAATTATGAGCTCTTTGGGAAGGATATAATTTTAATAAAATAAATCTTGTCAAGTCTTACTGTTGTTGATGTCTATTAGATTTGGAAGTTCTGTCTTTTGCAACCCTGGTTTGAAGTCCATTTGAAGAAAGCAGATTCTGAAATGGTGTTGAAAAACCCAGAAAGGCCTCTAGATCCCTGAAGATATATTGGGAGCATGCAGGATCCTAGCGTCTTTGGAACTTTCTGCAAGTGATGGTTGAAGGTGAATTTTGCATTCAGGTCTGTTGGTGGCAGGAAGTACCTGGCAGCTGCTTGAGGACTGATGATGCCCCAAACGCACATTCTCTGACAAGAGAGTTTACTCCCCCTTTTAAGGCATTGCTTCTTCAATGGACATTTGTTAGCTGAGGGATGCCTATGCACGATAATTTAAATCAGATTCATTATCCCTTAGCACCCTTTAACTCTACTACATTGTCCTTGAATTCAGGAGAAATGGGGAGGATTATCCTCACCCTTTCAATGTCTGCTGATGACTGAAGTGGGGGTTTCCAATCTGCCTAAGTGGTACACAACCACCACAAGAAGAGAGCTTAATTAATGTCAATTACATGGGTGCAATTTTGACCATATGGATGGTCTCAAAATAGTCCTATGGCTGGCTTCAAACAAATATCTGTTTTCTTTGGCATGGTTAGTGTGTAACAGATACCTTGCTGAGTTGCTCAACTCAGCACCCATCTTTATCAGAAAGTCCATGTTCTAGCAGGACATTGGGACTTTAATAGCCAAACAAGGTTGAGCTTAGCCACCACTAATGGTAGTTTAGGTGAAAAATAGTTGGTTGCCTTGTTTTTTTAAATTTTGTTTGCCTCACATTGATGGCAATCTTGCCTGTGTTGATCTGAAACTCAACCCTTGCATGTTTTGGAACACCCACCCACTTGTTCTGGTGCACTAGGACAGATGGTCAGCTCCATGGGGCCTGGGAATTTCATGGTGGTTTTTAAAAAACAGAATCATAAAAACAAATTGAACTCATGCTGCAGGATTGCAACCTCTGTTCAGCAGCTGGTGAGTGGAGGTTCAGTCATGCTATAGCTTGCTGCTTCCCCAAACACATGACCTACAAGGGACCTCCTGGACTCTCCTTCTTCCCACTTGATGCCCCACCCCCTGAAGACCCTGGATGCCCCTCCCTCACTTGGGGCAATCCAGGGCCCACTCAGGGCCCACTCAGCCTAAGCCTGGATCCTGCACCCCCCCCCCAGCCCAATACAGTTTGAGATTTGGAATTGAGTCTAGCATTTAAGGATGACATGAAGGAGCTAATCCCTTGGGGGGCATGATAAAGATACATTTTGACCACATGCATGGTCTTTTGAAACAAGCAATCGTGACTCAGAAAACATGCACACTTCCTTATACCTACTGCCACTATCAATGTAGCATTTAGAGGAAACTGGAGCTTGGGGGCTTGATTTTCTGCAGACAGTTTAATTTTCTTTGTGCTGCCTCTGACAGAAATGGAGGAAAGAAATGGGACCCCTTTTTCTGAAAGTCTCTCTCTGGGCATTCCTGTCCTGAAATAAAACGATGTAAGCATTTCTGTGGCATGCCAGTGACATCATTGCTAAATGTGCTGTATTTATTATTTACCAGCATTAAATGACTTTGTTTACTGCATCTTCTGCATGCTAATGGAAGGCAGGAGTAACATTTGACTACAAATACCAGCACAATATTAAAAGGATCCCAAGTGAGAGTGGGAGAGTAAATAATGTGTGCTAATCCAGCTAAAACCAGGATTCCTTTGAAAACAAATTGTGAGGCAGATGTTATTACTATATATTGCTAGGAATATAGTACAGTGGTACCTAGGGTTACGTATACTTCAGGTTACATACGCTTCAGGTTACAGACTCCACTAACCCAGAAATAGTACCTCGGGTTAAGAACTTTGCTTCAGGATGAGAACAGAAATCATTCACTGGAGGTGTGGCGGCAGCAGGAGGCCCCATTAGCTAAAGTGGTGCTTCAGGTTAAGAACAGTTTCAGGTTAAGAACAGACTTCTGGAATGAATTAATTACTTAACCCGAGGTACCACTGTAATAGCAAGCTAATTCTCTTAGTGTAGGTCTTAACACAAGTAGAGGTATCCATACACAAGCAAGGGAGTATCACAAGGCTTGCAGAAGCCCCTATTGCAGTTATTAATATTGTTCATATGTAAGCAATAGGATGAATAAAAACTGATTCTTCTTGGAATAAAAATTTTCCAGTCCCAAAATATGGTTGCTAAGCTTTACTAACAGAACTTGTTCCAAAACAGACCTACAACAATAATGATGCATTCAAATAGTTGCACAAAATCGTGCACTTGTCCAAGCACAGGCTGAACTTCTTAGACATATGAAGTTACTTCAAGCTGAACTAAAATCAAAGTTATTTCTCTTCACGCAGACTCCATTACAGTCCGAGGGTGTGTTCTTTCCAGGAAAGACCTCTTTAGCACACGCAGAACAAAGCTGAGCTCTCACAAAATGGAGATCTGCAACTGAATACTCCTCCCATGTGATCTAAGTTAAACACCATGTGAGAGAGCAGCAGAGATACATTCTTTGTTAATTATCAACCTATTAGGCACTCAGAGAGCCTCACTTAGTTTCAGCGAAATGTTCCAGGTTCCCTTTAGCGATACATAATCATTTTCCATTTCCATGTACAATTAAACATTTATCCTTAACAGCCCCTAACTCCCAAATAAACTCAAATTCAAAATGGAGCCAGGAACAACAACAACCTTCAACCTAAGGCCCCAGGGCAGGTTGCTGCAGTAAAACAAAATATTAAAAGCAGTTTAAAATAACGTACAATCACAGAAATGAAGTGGGTCCTGAAAATATACATCTCAGGAGTCAAAAACTAGGGCAAAGTGGTGCATCTTTAGCATTCACTGGAAGCTGTACAATGAAGGTGCCCCTGTGGGGAAGGAGTTCCATAATTTAGGGGCTGCTCTCAAACTTAATGGATTTCAAACTTACCTAATTCACATCTAATTATAAGGAAATTGCTTTGCAAAACTGTGTGCATTAGGCAAAATTGCATACAAACGTATGTATATTAGGTTTTAGCTTTGGAAACCTTCCCTGCCTAAGCCCAAATGTGCTCAGCTCCCCTTTCCCCAAGGCTTTGGATCAGCCTTCCCAAACTTAGTGCCTCCAGATGCTTTGGGCTGCCATTCCCATCCACTCCCCAGCCAACATGGTCAATGGTCACAGATGATGGGAGATGCAGTCCTAGAACATATCAAAGGCACCTGGTTAGAGGAGGCTGCTTCATTTATAATTTGTGGGTGCCCAGACACCCAGGGCCCCACATAGTTGGCGCCTAGGCCCATGTTCAATCCCTGGCACTTGCACATGGGACTGGAAATCTTCCCTGTATGAAATCCTGGAGAACCATCGCCAGTCATTATGGACAATACTAGGTGAACAGTATGAGATAGCTTCCTATGAAGAATGTATTTTCCCCCTTCCCTTGCTTAATTTTTTTAGGTAAAGCTCAGTGTTAGAACACATGGCTTGGCTGTCAGAGGTTCCAGCTTCAATCCCTGGTGGAACCATGAAAGACCCCGTCTGACATCCTGGGGAAATGTTGCCAGTCATAGCAGACCAGGAACAGGCCATGTGGTGACTGGCAAATGGCGTGAGCTGTAACTCCCACCCTTCCTCACCCTGCCGGCTGCAGAGTTATTTGTTTATTTGTTTATTATTTGCTTTCTTACCTGTCCTTCACCACAAGGTCCCAGAACAAGTTACAACGATATGAAATATAATGTCATAAAACAAATTGAACCAACCCATCAATCTCTTTATTACAATCAGTGGCAAGTATTCAAAAATAAACTTTGTCTCAATATACAAAATAGTACCAAACAGAGTAAAAATAACTAAAAAATAACATTACTTAGTGACTGTGAACAAATAACATAGAAAATGTAAAAGCAATTTGGAACAATTCCTATATAAACCATTTTTTAAATTCTGTATGTATTACGAGCATTTAAAGACAATTCCAGGTAGAAAAACAGTTCCAGTGCTGATGCAGACTGGAATAAGGATCTCCTCTTAAAAGCCTTCTTTGAACAGTAGGTGCCAAAAGGCAGCAGAGAGAGTGCCCAGCTGGGCCATAAGGGGAGGGCATTGCAAAGAGTCGCTGCCACCACATTAAAAGGCCCAATTATTACATTGTACAGAATCAACATCCTGATAAGACATGTGGAGATCAGTTGGGTATATAAGGGGTGAGATGGGTTTTATTAAGAATTCTGGTCCCAAGTTGTATAGGGCTTTGTTCACCAGTACCAGCAACAGGTTTGTTTGTTTTTAATATGATATTTATTGAAACAAAAGAATTTTTTAAAATTACACCAAAAAAAGACAAAATTACAAAAAAGAAAGAAAAACAAGAACATACGAAGAAAAATAAAAAATAAAACCATCCTTTTCAAATTCTCCATTTTCATTACCTTCTTTCCATGACCTCCTCCTCCTTCCATCTCTTGTATCTTGATTAATAATTGTCACAGCAAATCCTTTCCATAATTCATAATATTTTATCATTACGTTACCTTACTCTATTCTCATTTTGTCTTATAAAAACGACCTTAGAGCTTAAAACTTAAATCTTTTTTTACCAACTTCTCATAACCATTACCTTTTTGCCAAATTCTTTAAACATTTTAACAAGAGCCAAGTAATTTCATTTCAACATTTTCCCAACATTCATAAAACATTTCTAGTAATAATAATACAAAAAAGTACAATAAAATAAAAGTAATCCAATCTTCTTCCAGCGTCCCATCCCCTTTTGGAATATCGTCATTTAAGATTCCTAAAAGGAAAGCCTCTGGCCTTTTACTATATGATATTCTTAATATTTTCTTATTTTCATCGTGGATCATGCTCCAGAATTCTTCTGTAATTATTGGCTCCTGCAAAGTAGTGGGGGTACCTGTTCTAGAGTCTTTCCTCAGAGCTCTTTTGATCCCATAAAAAGTCAGTGGACCAGCTGTCAGAGTGTGGAAGCAATGTTGTCTCTTAAGGCACTGGTTACCACAAACTCACATGGGATGAACCAGGATGTGCAACTAACTTCTCATTGGAGCTTAGTTTCCAGAGAACTCTGCCTCCAAGGAGTCTGGGTCCAAACTTGTTGTGAGGTTTGTTCTTATAATATTTCCACAGCTTGATATATAGAAGGCAATTATCATTAACCACAGTCTAGAAACCAAATTGGGGTGGGGGTGGGGGGGGCGTACTTTCCTACAAAGTCTATCACAGCTGCTTTGGCAAAACCTCCCTCCAAGAGTTCAGATCAAAAATCTTATTGAAAGCTGGAAATCCTGACAGTTGCAAAGGAGAATTTGAGAGTCACAGAACAATTCTCTTTTGACATCTGAGGCCTCCTCACAAACACTTGACCACACTAAATGTGGATGTAATGCTCTGACACAGAGCTGTGGTAATTGCATTTGTAGCTGTGGTAATTGCCTCCAGGGGGCATTTTGATGGGCTACGTGTGTTGTCAGGGTAGAATACCCTCCTTGCTAACATGTTAGGCTGCTTGAAAATGTTTGCTTAATTATATAAGAATTTTGCCCATGCTTATGTGGAAAGACAGGCAAATCTGCCAATTTCAGTTTCTCTCAGATTCTTATCCCTGTCACACACCCCATCTTAAATTTCATTCTCAACATTTCTGCATCAGTTGTGATTCCCCCTCCCCCCATTTTTAATTATCAAAATTTTGGTACAAATTATATTTTCCCTAATGGAATACATGTTTGTATGTTACTTCCAATGTGCACATGTTTGTTTTTTATGCTTCCTCCTTATTGTATGCATTTTACAAATAGTTAATCCAAAAGCTGCTATTCCCGCAACTGGTATACTCCTTTCTTCCCTGCCACTGATTTATGGCCAATTGTCCTTATCTCAAACACATTCCTTTGTGGATAACAGAGGTTAGGGAGGACTTTGCTCCATATTTTCAAAGCGTAGTGTTCCCCTCCCCTCCCCTCTCAGTTCCTTTCTCTCACACACGTAGTTCCAGTTTTGTTAAATTCCACATTATATTCCAATTTCTTCCTTTCTCATTTGTATTGATATATTTTTTTTTAAAAAAAACTGTATTCCAGGGAGGGTTGTTGTATCATAAATGCAGAGAAAATCTTTGATATAAGCAAACCGTAGGTTCCCCTCCTCCCATTGTCTCTTTCACCGAATGAAATCGTCTCTCAATCCAAACCACTTAAATCCTTGTGGCTGGGTTCATTTTTGCAGTTTCCTATCTCACCGTCTTTAGCACACCCTGTAGTTTACTCCAATTAAAAAAAAAACAATTATCAGAATAACCTGTGCTTCCATGAACAGGATTGAGGGGTCGCGGCAGCCAGAGTGCTCCATGCACCCAGTGCCTTTGCCTGCCCTCACATTCCATGGGGAAGCAAGTGCCAGACCACCAGGCAAACTACAGGTGAGAGCCGAGGATAATTTTCTGATTATCTCCGTCTGTCTCTCTCCGTGGTGTTGGGAGAGGCGTCCATCCCCTGGTGCAGAGGAAACAGGAAGCTTATAAGTCCTGAAAACAGAGTGAGGACTAAGCAATACTACCAAACTTTCTCCAAAAATTATGGAAATATTTAGGGCATGTTTAGAAAAAAATGAATTCATTATGAGGTGTGGTAAGGGGAAAGCTCAACCTGTCACTAGTTCCCACTCACCCATCAGTTGCATTCAGTGGACAACAAAGAAGCATAAATGCACTGTCAGATTGTATTGGTCCACCTAGCCCAGTATTGTCCACATTGACTGGCAACAGCTCTCCAAGATTTCAGACCCTTGCCTGGAGTTGCTGGGGACTGAACATGTGACCTCCTGGATGTAAAGCAGGTGCTTTCAGCACCTGAGATGTGTGTTGTCAGGACCCACACTATTCCTGGGTATATAATATGCTTTCACTGTTTTAATTCTCAATTCTATATGGTTGTAACCCTCCGTGTTAACTTCTCCTTCACCTTGCAAACTGCATTAAGCCACGTTGAAATATGTGGAGGTGAGGGCACTTGCCTCTATATAGCATAAAATAATATCCCAGTGAGTATAAAACTCCTAATGGCTAAAGTTTTACAGATGACAT
The DNA here is from genome assembly GCF_964188305.1 of Podarcis bocagei. Lineage (NCBI taxonomy): Eukaryota > Metazoa > Chordata > Lepidosauria > Squamata > Lacertidae > Podarcis > Podarcis bocagei. Next base: position 1,633,535 of record NC_138139.1, read on the forward strand.
TTTATCCTATTGCTAAAGCAGTGCTCATATACTCTATGGAACTGCTGAATGATTTACACTGACGTCATCTTGGGGAAAGAGTTTTGCACCCTCTCTTTCTGACAGCAGTGCTTCATTGCTAGAATCCACAGTTGTTTTACACAGTCATCAGGATGTCTTAGAGGGTATTAAGGTCAGATTAAAGTGTTATATAGCATATTGAGCTAAAATTCAAGTGTTGAATAATAGTCCTGAAATTGCTACATATATGTTTTTCACTTTGAGTTTATATTTTAATAGCAGAAGCCAGAATACTTTGACATCAACAGGATTAGGAAAATGGCTGAACAGAAAAGCTGGATGGGTTTGAAGAAGTGAGGCGCTCAGCACTTTTCTTAATCCTGCACAAAGCCATTTTGACAGATAGAAAAACAAGAATATTAAGTGGGCAGGGGTGTCTCTAACTATTAAGAAGCTATTTTATTATTATATTAAAAGGTTATAAATCAGGCCTCTGGGGGAAAAGATTATGGTTACAGTTCTAAAGAAACTTCCTTGTGCCATCAGCTGATGAGCAGGAGGGCAGCGTTGGATTCTCTTTGCCTTTAGCCAATGAAGTTTAACACACACACACACACCCCATCACCTGTCAAGGAGGCATTAAATCCTGCTCAGTTTGTGCTCCTTTTTCCAGAGAGGGAACAGGTATGTGCAAGCCAAATAAAGGCTTTTGTCTTGTGCTTCCCAAAGCTGAGGGCAAGAGGAGAGAGAAGTGCTTTTCCCTACGATTGGCACATCTCCAGGCTAGCAATGTCTCTTCTGCTGCACTTCACAAGTGCTCACCAGCTTGCAGGCTGCTGGGTGCGTGGGAACCTTGCACAAGGGCTTTTGACTGGTCAGCAGGACAGCTCCCCTGTCAATCATGCAATGTCATGTGAGCGACAATGCCAGCCAGATTTGCATCACCAGAGGCTGATCCTGCAGAGCCACCAAGTTTCCCCATCTCTGATCTCAGCAACAATCAGGAAGCGGCTTAACAACTGGAGAACACATACTGTGAGGGGGGAGAAACTCATCTGGCCACCAGGCAATGGCTTTCCCCTCCTGCCTTCCCCAGATCCCAGCCCCAGGAGCCTTTCCCAGACTATGACTTTGAGAAGAGTAGAAGCAGCTGGGAAGAGAGAGCTAAGCCTTATAAATCTGTTTCCTCCTATGCAAGTGAATGGTCCCTTAAAGTTCTGCACAGGCAGCATCATAACCTGTATCCGACAACATCACCATCAACACAGGATTGCTTGTAGGGCTGTGGTCTCTGAGGAACATACCTCCATCTTGAGTAAGGATGCCCTCAGGCTTCATTCTTCTGGTTACAAGTATACTGAGAACTACCTAAAAAAATTAAATCACTTGTTCACACACACACACACCCCGTCATTATGTTTGCCAATTCCATAATTAGATGGAGGTCAAAGAAACAAGGATTTGTTGCGACCTCATCCTGTGAGGCAGAATATGGGAGCCTGTCGCTAGCATGCAATGAAATCATGTGGTTTATACAGATACTAAAAGATCTAGATTGTAAAGTAGATTTGCCTATTCAAGTATATGAAGATAGTCAATCGTGCATTGCATTAGCGGGCTCGGAAATAATGAAATCCGCATCAAAGCATATTGCTATTCGCCATGTAAATGTTAGAGATTGTGTACAGAATGGGGTAATCAAACTGGAGTATTGTCAATCACAAGGTAATATTGCTGATTTGTTTACCAAGCCTTTGCCAACAACATGTCATAATGAATTAATGACAAAATTGGGTTTATGTTTATAGTGTATGTATGTTTTGTTTTCTGTTGGGGCTTTTTGCATTTAAGAAACAGAAGGGGTGTCACGGCTAAATATTGGCCGCTATTTCTTTAATGCTAAAAGAACTAAGTCAGCATGAGCCAGTGGCCTACAATGACTCATGCAACCTTTCACCAAATTGTACCTGTATATATAGAGTGGTCAATGTAAGTGTTGGGTGTGGGTTGGTTTGATGGTAGAAAGCTGGTTGCGTTTGGTGTGTGTAAAAGCTGTCGGTCGTGGTTGGAGAAGAAGACTTTTTAAGGATAAAAGAAGCAACACTCTGCAAGAATACAGTTACAGATAGGTAGCCGTGTTGGTCTGCCATAGTCAAAATAAAAAAATTCCTTCCAGTAGCACCTTAAAGACCAACTAAGTTAGTTAGTGCCAATACCTGAAATGATGGGGCGTCCTGGATTTCCTGGTTTGTGTATTTTAGGTAGAAGATAGAAAGTTCCTGGTCGAGGTTCTGTTGGTGTGTTGGTGAGGATCTGTTCTTGGATGTGTGGGGGTAGCTCCTTAACAATCTAACTTAGTTGGTCTTTAAGGTGCTACTGGAAGGAATTTTTTTAGTCTGCAAGAATACTCTTTCTCAAAGACTCTTTTGTGCCAACTAAGGTCTGAGGACTAGGCATAGGGCCAAAAAGGAGTTCAGAACTTTTTCTTTTTCAAATACTGACAGCATTGTGGGTTTCCACATACCATCACCACTTGGGTGGTGAGGACAACTGTCAAGAGGAAAGCATGGAAGATGCCCAAAATGGGCCTCATCCCCACAAAGCATGTTAGGAAGAAAATGAAATGATTCAGCTCAGCCCTGCTTTCAATTCTTGGCAAGCCTCTCTGCATGACTATTCTGTTGTCAAATGTGACCATATCCCAGAGGTGTTTTGCTTGCCATAAATTCTACATTAGACCAAATACCACTATCCCCTACCGTAGTCCTTGCTTTCATGTAGAAAAGGTCAGGCCAGCTAGCAGACAGTATATTAACGAAAGCAGTAAGTATTGTCATTTATTTTTAGACTAAAGTTGCAACTAACTAACCTGGGGCACTTTAGTTCCTAGAAAAGAGGTTTCTTTATTCTTTCTTCATTGCATTAAGTGTGGATTGAAGCTGGAAAGCAGAGCTCTGAGCCTGAATAGCTATCCATTGGCAAGGTTTCGGTTGCACTTTGAAGAGAGCAGCTAATTTGGCCCTGTGCTGATGAATTCTCTCTTTTGACCATTTGCCATCAGGTGATGAGAAAATAAATCGGATTTTGAAATTGGAAAGGGAAGACAAAATTTCAGTGAAATTTTCATGGGTGGGTGCACTTACCTTACATTCACCAGTGGTCTGCACTATGTAATCTCCCTGTCTTCCAGTGCTTGAATAAAAGTCCAGGGGAAGACATTGGGTTGTTGCTGTGCAGACAAATCTATCCTCCAGTGTTGGAGCACAGAACTGCGTGTGCCCCATGGCCTGGCCTGGCCTCTTGACTGGCTCATGCCACCTCATGCTACCTGGGGGGGGGGGCTCCTGTCCTGTTGCCACCACTGAAGTAAGAGCCAGGTAGTTTCTGCACATGCAGGTGGGCTGACTGGCTGCATAGAATCCTGTCTTGTTCTTCACCTTCAGGCACCAAAATGTCCTAGGTCAGCCTTGACTAGAATGCAGGATATGCTAATTAAGCAGAGGTTTGACAATCATAGAATCATAGAGTTGGAAGAGACCACAAGGGCCATCGAGTCCAACCCCCTGCCAAGCAGGAAACACCATCAGAGCACTCCTGACATATGGTTGTCAAGCCTCTGCTTAAAGACCTCCAAAGTAGGAGACTCCACCACACTCCTGGGCAGCAAATTCCACTGTCGAACAGCTCTTACTCTCAGGAAGTTCTTCCTAATGTTTAGGTGGAATCTTCTTTCTTGTAGTTTGGATCCATTGCTCCGTGTCCGCTACTCTGGAGCAGCAGAAAACAACTTTTCTCCCTCCTCTATGTGACATCCTTTTATATATTTGAACATGGCTATCATATCACCCCTTAACCTCCTCTTCTCCAGGCTAAACATGCCCAGCTCCCTTAGCCGTTCCTCATAAGGCATCGTTTCCAGGCCTTTGACCATTTTGGTTGCCCTCCTTTGGACACGTTCCAGTTTGTCAGTGTCCTTCTTGAACTGTGGTGCCCAGAACTGGACACAGTACTCCAGGTGAGGTCTGACCAGAGCAGAATACAGTGGCACTATTACTTCCCTTGATCTAGATGCTATACTCCTATTGATGCAGCCCAGAATTGCATTGGTTTTTTTAGCTGCCGCGTCACACTGTTGGCTCATGTCAAGTTTGTGGTCAACCAAGACTCCTAGATCCTTTTCACATGTACTGCTCTCAAGCCAGGTGTCACCCATCTTGTATTTGTGCCTCTCATTTTTTTTGCCCAAGTGCAATACTTTACATTTCTCCCTGTTAAAATTCATCTTGTTTGTTTTGGCCCAGTTTTCTAATCTGTCAAGGTCGTTTTGAAGTGTGATCCTGTCCTCTGGGGTGTTAGCCACCCCTCCCAGTTTGGTGTTGTCAGGGGTTCAGGGGCAGAGGCACAGCGGAGACAGGAGATGGAGAGCGAATGGGAAGAATCTGAGGACAGTGGGGAGGAGAATGACAGTGATCTGAGGGATTCCATGAGCCTCTCCAGCGAATCAGAGGATTCCCAGAAGGGGGCGCCGGTGGTCAGGACAAGGGGGGGTCCCAGGGGGGACGCACCAGGAGCAAGGGGCCAGCGGGGACTCCCAAAGCGGCAGCTGGAGATCAGGACCAGCTTCCCCACCAGAGCGTAGCAGGGGGGGGAAGGTCCCTGTGTGTCAGGGGCAGCGTCTCCTCCAGCAGGGAGAGGAGATGGGCCAGGGCTGACCACGCCTCCATCGGAGAGGGGGGAAATGGAGGTGAGGTCAGAACCAGCTAACCTCCCGGAAGGGGAGGAAAGCAGTGACAGGAGTAGTGTAACGATCAGAAGGAAGGTTGGGAGCTGGGCGCGTGCACCAAGTTCAAATGTACAGGCGCGCGGGAGAGCAGAGCCCCCGGATTGGGAACCAGGTTCTAAAGCCCGCCGGAGGGAGGGGGAACAATCCGGGGAATCATCAGCGTCGGAGGAGTCTAGGAAGGGTGAAACCCCAGCGGGCAGGAGGACCCAGCGGAAGAGGGAACAAAGAAGGAGGTGGAGCAAGGCAAGGATCTTAAACTGGTGTCGGGGAGGGACGGACTCAGAGGGAGCTTCAACGGTCTAGGGTTACAGACGTAGGGCTGCGCGCCGTTACTGTCAAACCACAAATGGACTTCAATAAAGACTTTTGTATATAAAGAGAAACTGGCGTTGGTCCTTTGTGAGCTGGGACCTGAGGCAGCTCTGACAGTAAGCTCCCTCTCATAGTAAATTTTTTTTTTTTTTTTTGCAAGCTCACGAAGAAAGGCAGGCATGACTACGGAGGAGCAGCTGGCAGCACTGCAGGAGGCAGTCTCGAAGCTTTACGCAGAGGTAGCAGTCTCCAGAAAGAAGGAAGAGGACGCAGAAGCGCGCTGCAAAGATCTGCAAGCCAGGTGGGAACATGTGTTCAAGGAAGGACTCCTGGGGTCCCGGCCGGAGGGGATTGGCCTCGCAAAGCGGGGGGGCAGCTTAGTAGCCCACTTCAATGGGGACCTGAAACACTATCCCAGCTTCAGGGCAGACGTTGTTTATGCGCTAAATTTGCTTCGGAAAGACTTTAGAGATGAGGAGGAGAAAGTGGGTTTCATTATAACCCACCTGCATGGGGAAGCTAAAGCCTGGCTGCGCAATTTGTGGCGCGAAGATGGCCCCGCCCTTAGGAATTCAGATGCGTTTATCGCTGCCATGGACGCTTGTTTTCAATCTACCGTGGACGTAGACGTCGCGAGGCGGGAGATGCATGGATTGCGGCAGGGCAAAGCTACAGTGAGACAATACCACTCTCGCTTTTTTGAGTTACTGAATGTGCTGCGCTGGGAAAAGGACTCCATGGCAGTGAGGGATCTATTCTGGGAGGGGCTAAATGGCTCTGTGAAAGATGAGCTGGCAAGAGGGGACAGACCTCGCACCACCGCAGAAGTAGTACAGAGAGCGCTCACGATTGGGGTACGCCAGGAAGAACGCCCTTGGAACAGGGATGAGGGTCGTCTGGCACGCGCACCCGCCAGGGCGCCTCCCTTTCTACCCAGGGACCTAGGGCGCATGCACTCCACGCCTCCGCTGGGGGAGGGAGAAGTACCAATGGAGATTGGTGGTGCCAAGGCTCAGAAAGCAGCCAGAGCCCTAGCGCCAGGAGCAGTCAAGACGACGACGCCTAGAGGGGGCAGGAAGTGTTACATCTGCGACAGTGCACAACACATGGCCAAAGAGTGTCCCCAGAGGATCCAGAAGCACACTGCAGCCTTGGCAACAGTAAAAGAAGCAGTGCAACAGGGGGAGCAGCTTCAGGGAAACGACAATGCCTGGCTGGAAGCAGAAGCACTGGGGCCCGGCCAGGCAAGTCAGTGAAGCAGTCCCCAGAGATCTTACAACCCACAGACCCCCTCCCACCCAAACCAGTGGTGCAGCTCACCGCATCACTCCAGCTGCCAAATGGATTCACCCTGGAAGTCCCTATTACCATTGATTCCGGTAGTAACGCAGACTTTGTGGGGGTGGAGTTCATCAAGCAGCATCGTATAGCGCTTCTGCCGGCCACGCTGCCACTACACGTCATCACAGTCGATGGCAGGAAGCTGCTGGGCGGGCAGGTGGTGCAGCAAACACCACCTATGGTGATGCAAATTGGAAATCACCGCAAATTCATCAGCTTTAACGTCACCCACCTGTCAGACACACCCATAGTGTTGGGCATGAGTTGGCTGGATAGGCACAGCCCGGCATTAGCGTGGTACCAGCGGCAGTTGACCTTCGGCTCCTCCTATTGTGCAGAACACTGCATCCAGACTGGCCAGGAAGAGGAGGGTCAGGAGGATGGACAACAGCTACACCTAGGCATGGTACAGGCGGTGCCCCACAAGTACAAGGCATTTCTGGAGGTCTTTTGCGAGAAGGAAGCTGACCAGCTGCCCCCCCACCGGCCCTACGACTGCGCGATTGACCTCCTACCAGGGGCGACGCTGCCGACAGGGAAGCTGTATTCCATGTCCGAGGACGAGATGCAGCAACTCAGGGAGTTCATAGAGCACAACTTGAAGCGGGGATTCATCCAAGAATCCAAGGCAGTGGGGGGCAGTCCCGTGTTTTTCGTGAAGAAGAAAGACACGCCCCAAAAGAGGTAGGCCAAGGTTTTGAGAATGGTATGGCTGCAATATATTCTGAACAAAAAGCTAAATTGATTGTAAATAATGTAGTAACTGAGGAACTTAAGATAGAAAAAGGAACACGACAGGGGTGCCCAATTTCCCCATTACTCTTCATTTCAGTTCTGGAGGTGTTGCTGAATATGATTAGGAATGACCAGCAGGTTAAAGGAGTGCAGGTCGGAGCTAAACAGTATAAGTTAAGAGCATTTGCAGATGACCTAGTATTGACTTTGCAAGAGCCAAACACTAGTACGAAAAAGGTCCTAGAAATAATTCAACAGTTTGGCCAGGTAGCTGGATTTAAGTTGAATAAACAAAAAACCAAAGTTTTAGGAAAAAATTTAACAGATATGGAAAAAGAGAAATTCCAAGAGGAGACAGGGTTGACGGTGGTCAAGAAGGTGAAATACCTAGGGGTTTATTTGACATCCAAAAATGTGAATTTGTATAAGGATAACTATGAAAAATGTTGGTCAGAGATTAAAAAAGATCTAGAAATATGGTCAAATTTGAAATTGTCAATGTTAGGCCGAATTGCAGTGATTAAAATGAATGTATTGCCTAGAATGTTATTTTTGTTTCAGACCTTGCAGATTCTTGATAAGATGGAATGTTTCAAGAGGTGGCAGAAAGATATTTCGAAATTTGTCTGGCAGGGCAAAAAGCCCAGAATCAAATTTAAAATATTGACAGACGCTAAAGAAAGAGGGGGTTTTGCCCTGCCGGACTTAAAATTGTACTATGAGGCAGCAGCATTTTGCTGGCTGAAAGAATGGATGCTCCTCGAGAACACAGACATTTTGGATTTGGAAGGTTTTAACAATGCTTTTGGTTGGCATGCATATCTATGGTATGACAAAATCAAGCTGCATAGTGCCTTTAAAAATCACATTGTTAGAAAAGCATTGTTTAATGTTTGGATAAGATATAAAGATCTGTTGGAAAACAAAACCCCTAGATGGGTGTCACCAGTGGAGGCCAAGGCAGTGAAGAAACTCAATATGGAGGTTGGATGGCCGAAGTATTGGGAAATTTTGGAACAGGATGGAGATAAGTTCAAATTACAAAGTCATGAGAAATTGAAACATAAAGTACAAAATTGGTTTCAATATCATCAAATAATGGAGTTTTTCAAACAGGACAGGAAAATTGGCTTTCAGGTGGAAAAATCAAAACTAGAGACTGAATTGTTAGAACCCAATACTAAGAATTTATCAAGAATGTATAACTTGTTGCTGAAATGGAATACACAGGACGAAACAGTCAAATCGGCTATGATTAAGTGGGCACAGGATGTTGGTCATAACATTATGTCAGCTGACTGGGAATGGTTATGGAACACCGGTATTAAATTCATGGCATGTAATGCCTTAAAGGAAAACATTATGAAAATGGTCTATAGGTGGTACATGACCCCAGTCAAGCTGGCAAAAATTTATCATATGCCCGATAACAAGTGTTGGAAATGTAAAGAGACTGAAGGTACCTTCTACCACCTTTGGTGGACATGCCCGAAGATTAAGGCTTTCTGGGAAATGATCTATAATGAAATGAAAAAGGTACTTAAATGTACTTTTCCTAAAAAACCAGAGGCCTTTCTCTTGGGCATTGTCGGCCAATTGGTGTCAAAGAGGGATAGAACTTTTTTTATGTACGCTACAACAGCAGCAAGAATACTCATCGCAAAGTATTGGAAGACACAAGATCTACCCACTCTGGAAGAATGGCAGATGAAAGTGATGGACTATATGACACTGGCCGAGATGACAGGCAGAATCCGTGACCAAGGAAAAGAGACGGCGGAAGAAGAATGGAGAAAATGTAAAAGTTATCTTAAGGACTATTATAAACTTAATGAATGTTAGAGTGTTGTGGTTTTCAGGAACAAAGGGATACAGTGATATAAGGTCAGAATACAGAGATGACTAAGATGACAGAGGTTGGAAAGTAACAATTGGGAGTTGCTATAAAATTTTGGACATTGGGATGCAGAAAGGGGGGGTATGGGGAAGTCCCAGAAAAGAGGTTTATGAAAATATGTTATGAAATTATACGTGTATGTTTGTCTTTTTAAGTGTTTGTTTGTTTTCTAAAATATTGTAAAACTAATAAAAATCTTATTAAAAAAAAAAAAAGAGGCTGATCGTAGATTATAGGCTCATAAATTCGAAGACAAAGCCCAAAGCCTTTCCCATGCCCAAGATCGACGACCTGCTCGCGACGGTGTGGAAGGGGAGAATCTTCACCAAGTTGGATCTACGTGGCGCATACAACCTCATACGCATGCGGGAGGGCGATGAGTGGAAGACGGCCGTGTTTACGCCGTTAGGCACCTATGAATACAAAGTTATGCCGTTTGGTCTCCAAAATGGCTCCCACTGTTTCCAAGCATTTATGCACCACGTGTTAGCGGGACTCCTCTACCAGAAGTGGTCAACCAAAATGGTCAAAGGCCTGGAAACGATGCCTTATGAGGAACGGCTAAGGGAGCTGGGCATGTTTAGCCTGGAGAAGAGGAGGTTAAGGGGTGATATGATAGCCATGTTCAAATATATAAAAGGATGTCACATAGAGGAGGGAGAAAGGTTGTTTTCTGCTGCTCCAGAGTAGCGGACACGGAGCAATGGATCCAAACTACAAGAAAGAAGATTCCACCTAAACATGAGGAAGAACTTCCTGACAGTAAGAGCTGTTCGACAGTGGAATTTGCTGCCAAGGAGTGTGGTGGAGTCTCCTACTTTGGAGGTCTTTAAGCAGAGGCTTGACAACCATATGTCAGGAGTGCTCTGATGGTGTTTCCTGCTTGGCAGGGGGTTGGACTCGATGGCCCTTGTGGTTTCTTCCAACTCTAGGATTCTATGATTCTATGATTCTATGATTCTAAGTGCGTATGCTTCCTCGACGACATCCTGATCTTCTCGGAATCGCAGGAGGCTCACGAGAGGGATGTAAAGGAGGTCCTGCAGAGACTATGGGAGCACAGACTTTACGCCAAACTGGAGAAGTGCCGGTTCGATGTGACGGAGGTGGATTTCCTTTTTTTATATATATAATTTTTTTATTGATTTTACAGAATTTTTTAACATAATACAAACATATAAAAAGACATACAAACATGTATAATTTTCATGACCTTTTTTTCATAAACCTTGTTTCTCATACTCCCCCATACCTCCCCTTTCTGCATCCCAATGTCCAAAATTTTTCAGCAACTTCTAAATAATTCTATCAAAGATATGTCTTCCTAATCTTTCCTTGAATCTAATCTTATATCGCTGTAACCCTTTCATTCTCAAAGCCTCGACATTTTAAGATTCATCAAGTTTATAATAGTCCTTAAGATAGATTTTAAATTTCTTCCATTCTTCTTCCGCCGTCTCCTTCCCCTGGTCGCGGATTCTGCCGGTCATCTCAGCCAGTGTCATGTAGTCCATCACTTTCATCTGCCATTCTTCCAGAGTGGGTAGATCTTGTGTCTTCCAATACTTTGCGATGAGAATTCTTGCTGCTGTAGTAGCGTACATAAAAAAGTTTCTGTCTCTCTTTAACACCAATTGGCCGACTATGCCCAAGAGGAAGGCCTCTGGTTTCTTAGGGAAAGTACATTTAAGTACCTTTTTCATTTCGTTATAAATCATTTCCCAGAAGGCCTTAATCTTTGGGCACGTCCACCAAAGGTGATAAAAAGTACCTTCAGATTCTTTACATTTCCAACACTTATTGTCAGGCAAATGATAAATCTTTGCTAGCTTGACTGGGGTCATGTACCACCTATAAATCATTTTCATAATATTTTCCTTTAAGGCATTACTTGCCGTAAATTTTATCCCGGTGTTCCACAACCATTCCCAGTCAGCAAACATAATGTTATGACCAATGTCCTGTGCCCACTTAATCATAGCTGATTTAACTGTTTCATCTTGCGTATTCCATTTCAGCAGCAAGTTGTACATTCTTGATAAATTCTTAGTATTGGGTTCTAACAGTTCAGTTTCTAATTTTGATTTCTCCACCTGGAAGCCAATTTTCTTATCTTGTTTGTACACCTCCATTATTTGATAATAATGGAGCCAATCTCGTACCTTGGGTTTCAGTTTCTCATGACTCTGTAACTTCAATTTATCTCCTTCTTGTTCCAAAATTTCCCAATACTTTGGCCATCCGGCCTCCATATTGAGCTTTTTCAATGCTTTAGCCTCCAAGGGTGACAACCATCTAGGGGTTTTATTTTCCAACAGATCTTTATATCTTATCCAAACATTATATAAGGCTTTCCTGACGATATGATTTTTAAAGGCCCTATGCACTTTGATTTTATCATACCATAGATATGCATGCCAACCAAATACATTATTGAAACCTTCCAAGTCCAAGATATCTGTATTCTCGAGGAGCATCCACTCTTTCAGCCAGCAAAACGCTGCTGCTTCATAGTACAATTTTATGTCCGGCAGGGCAAATCCCCCTCTTTCTTTTGCATCTGTCAATATTTTGAATTTTATTCTGGGCTTTTTGCCCTGCCAGACAAATTTCGAAATGTCTTTCTGCCACCTCTTGAAACAATCCATCTTGTCAAGGATCTGCAAAGTTTGGAACAAAAATAACATTCTAGGCAATACATTCATCTTAATAACTGCAATTCGGCCTAACATTGACAATTTCAAATTTGACCATGTTTCTAGATCTTTTTTGATTTCTGACCAACATTTTTCATAGTTATCTTTATACAAGTTCAGATTTTTTGATGTCAAGTAAACCCCTAGGTATTTCACCTTCTTAACCACTGTCAGGCCTGTTTCATTCTGGAATTTCTCCCTCTCCATAACTGTTAAGTTTTTCTCCAAAACTTTAGTCTTTTGTTTATTCAATTTAAATCCAGCCACCTGGCCAAATTCTTGGATTATTTCCAACACCCTTTTAGTACTAGTCTCTGGCTCTTGTAAAGTAAGTACCAAATCATCTGCAAAAGCTCTTAACTTATAGTGTTTTGCCCCAACCTGTACCCCTTTAACTTGCTGGTCATCTCTAATCATATTTAGCAAAACCTCCAGGACTGATATAAAAAGCAATGGGGAAATTGGGCACCCTTGTCATGTCGCTTTTTCTATCTTAAATTCTTCAGTTACCACGTTATTTACAATCAGTTTCGCTTTTTGTTCAGAATCAGTTTCGCTTTTTAGCCCAGGTGGATTTCCTGGGCTACAAGCTGTCCGACAAGGGCCTCGCCATGGACAGCGCCAAGGTCCTCTCGGTGTTGGACTGGGAGAGCCCGCGCAATCGGAAGGAGGTCCAGAAGTTCGTCGGATTCGCCAACTTTTACCGCAAATTCATCAAGGGGTTCGCGAAGGAGACGGCGGCTATCATGGACACCCTCAGCTCCAAAAGGAAAAAGTTCACCTGGACGGACCAGGCGGAACAGTCTTTTCGGAGACTCAAGCGCCTCTTCGCGTCCGAAGAACAGCTGCTACACGTAAACCCCAGCAAACCAATGAGGGTGGAGACTGACGCCTCAGACAGAGTGGTGGGGGCGGTCCTGTTGCAGGAAGATCCGCAAGGGAACTGGAGGCCCTGCGCTTTCTACTCCAGGAAGCTCAGCAAGTCAGAACAGAACTACACCATCTGGGACAGGGAGTTGCTGGCCATTCATGCGGCCTTCAAGGCGTGGCGGTACTTCCTCATTGGAGCCAGACACACCGTGCAGGTCTGCACGGACCACAAGAACCTGGAGTATTGGCGCACGGCGAGGCTCCTGAACCAGAGACACATCCGCTGGGCGGAGTTCTTTGCGGATTTCGACTTCAGGATAGAATACATCCCGGGAGACAACAACGTCATGGCAGATGCACTCTCCAGAAAACCGCAGTATCTCGAGGAAGCGGCACCGGTGGCGGCCAAACACATTTTCGCACCGCAGGCGTGGGCATGCGCTTCAGCCACCGTGGACCTGGACGCGGTGCGTCGCACGCTGCAGACGGATCCGTTCGCACAATCCAAGATGGAGGAGGTGCGAAGGGGCACAGCGAAGGACGATGAGTTCCAGATACGCAACGGACTGCTTACCCACAAAGGAGCTCTCTACGTGCCGGGAGACGAACTACGCGCGAAAGTCCTGCAGCAGTTGCACGACGCGCCCAGCGCGGGACACTTTGGCAAGGACAAGACGGCGGAATTAGTAGCCAGAGACTTTTGGTGGCCCCAGATGCGAGGAGAAGTCGCGGATTATGTCGCCAGGTGTGACACTTGCCAAAGAGCCAAACCAGTGCACAGGAAGCCGGCGGGACTGCTGGAACCGCTACAGACGCCACTAGAGCCGTGGGAGAAGGTGGCCCTGGACTTTGTCACAGATCTGCCCAGCTCGCGAGGCAAAACGGCAGTACTAGTGGTCGTAGACCTGTTCACCAAAATGGCGCACTTCATTCCTTGCGCGAAGGTGGCCACAGCGGAACAGACCACCAAGCTGTTCATAGACCACGTGTTCAGAGTTCACGGCTTGCCACGGTCCATCCTGTCCGACCGGGGTCGCCAATTCATCTCCAGCTTCTGGCAGAAGCTGCTGGGTATCCTGAACGTCAAGATCAACTTAGCGTCGGCAAGACACCCGCAGACCAACGGACAAGCGGAGAGGGTCAACGCCATCATGCAGCAGTACTTGCGATGCTACGCGAATCAACAGCCCTCGACCTGGGTGGACTACCTACCGCTGGCCGAGTTTGCCTACAACAACACGAAGCACGGGTCCACGGGGGTGACACCGTTCTTCGCCAACAATGGGCGGCATCCCAGAACCTTCCCGGCGTTAGAGACGACGGGGGAGGGGGAGCCGCGGGGAGCAGAGCACTTAGCAGCAGAGTTACAGGAAGTCCACGAGCAACTCCGAAGGCACTTGGAACTAGCTAAACACGCCTACAAAGTGCAGGCAGACAGGCACAGGAGAACAGGGGAAGACACCCAGGTGGGGGACTGGGTATGGTTAGCGGCCCAGGCGGTGCCGGCCAAATCATTACCTAAGAAGAAGCTAGGACACAAGCAGCTAGGGCCGTACCAAGTCGAGGCACAAATCAATCCAGTGGCTTTCCGGTTGACTCTCCCGGAGGGCTCCAGAATGCACCCGGTCTTTCATAGGTCGGTGCTCACACCCTACAAAGCACCACACAGGTTTCAGGCGCCAGGAACCGCACCAGACCCATGCAGAAAAACACCAGCAGGGGGGAAGTCGCCGAGGGCGATGCCACTCAACGAGGTCATGGAAATTTTGGACTCGAGATGGGGGGAGGAGGGAGTAGAATATCTCCTCGCCAGGGAAGGTACCCCGGCCAGCGCCAACAGTTGGGTACCGGACTATGCCCTGGAAGAGCATTATCTCAAAGACGAGTTCCATGCACTCTACCCACACAGACCCATGCCAGCAGATTATTTCGATGACTGGCTTTTCACACCCACACTTTCGGCCAGCACGTTCCAGGGGTTCTCGTCCGCTGAGGAAACAACGCCGGAATCGAGCCCCCCAAGGGGATCATGCTCGGGGGGTTGACACAGACCGCTCCTATTGGTGGGACGATCAACCGGAGGTGGAGTAGAGCAGAGAGCTGCTAAGGGAACCCTGGCACGCAGCATCACCTGAGGTAACGGGGGGAGAGACGGGCATGGACGTGTTGGGGGAGGATCCCGGGTTCGAGCACGAATACACAGAGATGGAAGCAGAGGAGATCGACGCAGACGAGCACACTGCGGACTGGCCGGATCCAGAAGGACGGCGACACACAGGGGAGAACGAACGGTTTCCAGCACTAACCCCCACAGCTATGGAGCACCCGGAACCCGCACCCGAGGAGAGGGAGGGGGAAGGGGGGCTTCGAGGGGGGATGGATGTCAGGGGTTTAGGGGCAGAGGCACAGCGGAGACAGGAGAAGGAGAGCGAATGGGAAGAATCTGAGGACAGTGGGGAGGAGAATGACTGACAGGTTTCAGAAATCCATGCTGACTATTGGTGATCACAGCATTCCTTTCTAGGTGCTCACAGACTGTTTGCTTAATCATAGAATCATAGAATCATAGAGTTGGAAGAGACCACAAGGGCCATCGAGTCCAACCCCCTGCCAAGCAGGAAACACCATCAGAGCACTCCTGACATATGGTTGTCAAGCCTCTGCTTAAAGACCTCCAAAGAAGGAGACTCCACCACACTCCTTGGCAGCAAATTCCACTTAAGCCAGTGTGGTGTAGTGGTTAAGAGCGGTAGTCACGTAATCTGGGAAACCGGGTTCGCGTCTCCGCTCCTCCACATGCAGCTGCTGGGTGACCTTGGGCCAGTCACACTTCTGTGAAGTCTCTCAGCCCCACTCACCTCACAGAGTGTTTGTTGTGGGGGAGGAAGGGAAAGGAGAATGTTAGCCGCTTTGAGACTCCTGAAGGGGAGTGAAAGGCGGGATATCAAATCCAAACTCTTCTTCTTCTTCTTCTTAATGCTTAATGATCTGCTCCAGAATCTTCCCTGGTATTGATGTCAGATTGACTGGACGGTAATTATTTGGGTCCTCCCTTTTCCACTTTTTGAAAATAGGGACAACATTTGCCCTCCTCCAGTCTGCCGGGACTTTGCCTGTTCTCCAGGAATTCTCAAAGATGACTGCCAGTGGTTCTGAGATCACATCTGCCAGTTCTTTTAATACTCTTGGATGCAGTTCATCTGGCCCTGGAGACTTGAATACATCTAAACTAGCCAAGTATTCTTGTACTACCTCCTTAGTTATTCTGGGCTGTGTTTCCTTTGCTGAATCATTTGCTCCAAATTCTTCAGGTCGGGCATTGTTTTCTTTATCGGAGAAGACTGAGGCAAAGAAGGCATTGAGGAGTTCAGCTCTTTCTGTGTCCCCTGTTTGCATTTCACCATCTTCTCCTCGGAGTGACCCCACTGTTTCTTTGTTCTCCCTTTTGCTACAAACATACCCATAAAAGCCTTTTTTGTTGCTTTTAACCTCTCTAGCAAGCCTGAGTTCATTCTGTGCTTTAGCTTTTCTGACTTTGTGTCTACACGTGCTGGCTATTTGTTTGAATTCCTCTTTAGTGGTTTCCCCCCTTTTCCATTTTTTGTACACATCCTTTTTTAATCTTAACTCAGTTAAAAGTTCTTTAGATAGCCACCCTGGCTTCTTTAGGCACCTTCCATGTTTCCGTCTCATTGGTATTGCCTGACGTTGAGCTTTTACTATCTCCCTCTTAACAATCTCCCAGCCATCATGAACTCCCTTTCCTTTTAGTATTACTGTCCATGGGATCTCACCCAGCACTTCCCTAAGTTTTATGAAGTTGGCTTTCTTAAAGACAAGAAATTGAGTCCTAGTATGCTTGGCTGCTCCTTTCCGCTGTATAGTAAACTTCAGAAGAGCATGATCACTCGCGCCTAATGATCCTTCCACTTCTACCCCACTAACCAGGTCATCAACATTGGTTAGGACCAGATCTAAAATGGCTGTTCCTCTTGTTGCTTCTCCCACTTTCTGGACAATGAAGTTGTCTGCAAGGCCAGTGAGGAATCTGTTTGACCTTATGCTCTTGGCTGAGTTTGACATCCAACAAATATCCGGGTAATTGAAGTCCCCCATTACTACTATCTCCCTTCCTTTTGCATGCTTGGCCATCTGTTCCAGGAAGGCATCATCTATGTCCTCCGTTTGGCTTGGGGATCTATAGTAAACTCCCACAATGAGGTCACTGTTATTCTTCTCTCCCTTAATTTTGACCCAAACGCTCTCACTTTGGATTTGAGGTTCTAAATCTCTTCACAGGTATACACATCCCTGACATATAACGCCACTCCTCCTCCTTTCTTGTCTGGTCTGTTTCTCTGAAATAGATTGTATCCCTCCATTATTACATTCCAATTGTGGGACTTATCCCACCAGGTTTCAGTGATGCCTATTATGTCATATTTAGTTTGCTGTACCAAGAGCTCAAGCTCATCTTGTTTATTTCCCATGCTTTGCGCATTAGTGTACAGACATTGAAGTCCATTAATCATTCCCCCGTGTCTCTTATTTAAGGATTTTTTCCTCCCACCACTAGGTCTGCGTGCTGTTTGCTCCATTTGGTCTATGACATTTGGATGATCATCTTCATCAATTGATAGACGCGGGTGGCGCTGTGAGGGACGCGGGTGGCGCTGTGAGGGACGCGGGTGGCGCTGTGAGGGACGCGGGTGGCGCTGTGGGTAAAAGCCTCAGCGCCTAGGGCTTGCCGATCGAAAGGTCGGCGGTTCGAATCCCCGCGGCGGGGTGCGCTCCCGCTGCTCGGTCCCAGCGCCTGCCAACCTAGCAGTTCGAAAGCACCCCTGGGTGCAAGTAGATAAATAGGTACCGCTTACCAGCGGGAAGGTAAACGGCGTTCCGTGTGCTGCGCTGGCTCGCCAGATGCAGCTTTGTCACGCTGGCCACGTGACCCGGAAGTGTCTCCGGACAGCGCTGGCCCACGGCCTATAGAGTGAGATGGGCGCACAAACCCCAGAGTCTGTCAAGACTGGCCCGTTCGGGCAGGGGTACCTTTACCTTTACTTACCTTCAGGAGCACTGTCTCCCTCCCCCACATTAGTCAGTTTAAAGCCCTCCTGATGAGGTTTCTGAGATTTACTTACCTTCAGGAGCACTGTCTCCCTCCCCCACATTAGTCAGTTTAAAGCCCTCCTGATGAGGTTTCTGAGATTTTTGGCAAAAACATTTCTCCCAACCGTTGTGAGGTGCAGCCCATTGCTTGCCAGAAGTCCATCTTCAAGAAACTGCAGTCCGTGATCTAAGAATCCAAACCGTTCCTGTTTACACCATTTGCGAAGCCAGCTATTCACTTCCACTATTTTTCCCTCTCTCCCTGGGCCACGTCGTTCAACTGGGAGGACAGATGAGATGACAATTTGTGCATTTAATTGCTTCAATTTCCTGCCCAGAGCCTCGTAGTCTCTTTTGATCTTCTGGAGGCTATTGCTTGCAGTGTCATTGGTTCCCACATGAACCAAGAGGAAGGGGTATTTGTCAGTGGGTTTTATGATTCCTTGCAGTCGTTCAGTTACATCTTGGATCTTAGTCCCGGGGAGACAGCACACTTCCCGAGACATCTTGTCAGTCCCACAGATCACTGCTTCTGTTCCCCTCAGTAGGGAATACCCTATCACCACTACACGCCTCCTCTTAGGTTTGGTCGGGGTTCTTCCGTGAGCTGCCCGTTCCAAGGTCGCCTGCACATTCCCTGAGGACTGACTTTGCTGCTCGTCTTCATATACCTGATCGACTGTAATGAGGGAGAGATCCTCAAATGGAGTCTGCTCTTCATCTTCCATGCTAGGGGAGAGGACCTCAAAGCGATTGTGTATTTCTAAACAATCAGAGCGAACCCTGGGCCTCCTACTTCTTTGAGTCACGTTTCTCCATATATCTGGCTCCTGTGTTGGTGAACTAGCCTCCTTCTCAGGGGAGTCCCCTGTCTCCTCCATATGTCAGGAGTGCTCTGATGGTGTTTCCTGCTTGGCAGGGGGTTGGACTCGATGGCCCTTGTGGTCTCTTCCAACTCTATGATTCTATGATTCTATGATTCTATGATTCTAATTAAATTGAATTAATTCCTGGCGAATGGGAAAAGTTGAGAGAATAAGTCAACTCTTTAGAAACGTAAAATGCACAGGTGCCAGGAAATGAGAGTTTAGGCTAGAACTCCATGAAAGCTCTTGAATTGGATTTCTTTTAGCACACAGGACTGTTTTTTTGCTTCATCACGCCACAGCTTTCCATACTATGAGACTGACCTTTTCTATGCCTGATTGCACCATTGAGCCAAACCCATCCATTCAGTTTCCTGAATTACTTCTAGATGCCTAAGCAAAAGTGTAACTATTTCATACATTCTATTTATCTTGCCCCAATTTTGTGCTTTTTAACAATCACTCCAAAAAGTCACATTTATTTTACATTTACCTTTTAAAAAATCTAGGAAAAGGGTACCTAGGGATAAAAAGGGATGCTTAAAATTCACAAAGGCCACATGAGGAGAACTGTTATAGAACACATCCTCAGATCTTAAGGGTGGTTGAGCAAAGATGCCCCCCAAATTTGCTGCCCCAATTGCAGGTGGCACATTTGGGGGGGGGCTCATTCTCAGCTATTTTGTGTGATGTGTATTAATTTCTTAATGGCTTCATGGGATTCCTCCCTTTTTATAAAAAGTTTAACCGGGGCGGCCGCATCCTGTTTCACCGCATGAGGCGAGACAGCAAGTGCTGCTTTGCCCTTCTTTCGTTGCTGCTCCTGCCACCATCACCTGCTCTGCCACCACCACACCTGCTGCCCCATCTGCCCCTGGCAGAGAAGCGGCGCCAGCACTGGTGCCAGTTTTGGGCAAGATCACACTAATTTTGGGAGAGATCTCAATCAAGATCTCATGGTAGGGTTAGGACTGACTTCGCATGCCCAGTTCCTGCAGCCTCACACACAAAGAGGTGGCAGCAGTTTTCTGATGAGAACTCTCTCTTAGAAATTCGGTGTTAGGGTGAAAGATGGGACGAACCACTGCTTCATATTATTATTATTATTATTATTATTATTATTATTATTATTACTACTATTACTATTATTATTATTAAATTTGTATACTACTCTATACCCGTAGGTCTCAGGGCAATTCACAACACAAAGTTACAATATACAAAACACAAAATATATAATAAAAAGAATCGAAATATAATAGAAAGAATCAACAATACTAATGTATACACACTACTAAACAATACACTCCCCAACAAAGGCCCCTAATCCATATTCCAGCCTATAAATACAAGAATCCAAATTAACATATAACATTTATCAACAATTTAAAACAACCCCACCCTCCAAATAAGACAGCACTCACCCAAGTTAACTCCATCCCCATTAAAACAATTAAAAGCAGCCACCCCCACGTGACAACTTGGAAGTTGGAGCTCTCACAGTTCCACCTCCCCGTCTCTCTGCCTCATTCACTGCCACCAGCAGAGCAGCCACACAGGTCCCATTGGGAAGGGAAGGAAATGCAGCTTCTTTGTATTTTCAAGGTTGCTTTTGGAGTCTAAGCTTCCATGGTGGCCTCTTATAAGAGGAGGGAGGAAAAAGAGGAAGTCAGAAGAGAAGTAGTGGATGTTCCTGGGTTTTGGTGGAAAACACATTCTTGTTTTCCCACCACATGCTCTGGAAGTTGAATCAACCTCTGGAAGGTCTGGCCACTATTTGGCTGGTGCCAAGAGGGGGGGTTGTTCATCTGATACAATGAAGGAGATGCAGGACAGGAAGTGGGGCATGTTAGAATTCCTGCTCCATGATTGGTCATGGGATTTTTGTCTATCACATGACGGTGTGTGTTTTGACTCCACAAAGTGGGAAGTGACGGAGACAGGATGTTTGTGTTTTTGTGTTCTGTGAAGTGGGACTGTTTTTTCTCTTTGCTGTCTGATGCTAGAGAGATGGAGCCATGTTGCAGTGCTCCGCGTGTGTTTATATGTAAATAAAGTAGATTAGCCAAAATGCTGAGTTGCTGAGGTCTGTTATGCAAACTTCAAAGACTCTGCAGATCCCTAAGTATGCCGATGTCTGTTGGCATAGGTCGCTGTGATGTTCAGGCTGAAGAAAGCTTTTGAAGCTCCCGAACGAACGACGAGGAGGGAGAGAACATGCCAGCCGGGCATGTGTCTCTGCCAGGGTCCTACTCAAGAGTAGGACGAGCTCCTGACAGGGCAGACCCCCATAGGCCTGTTGATCTGATGCTGATGCTGCTTTGATAAGCCTCGCCGCCCCCAAACCCCACTGCATATGTAACCCCACCATATTTCATGAGATGGGGGTTACTAAATTTCAGGGGATGAAGTCTTTAAAATGACTGGGCACAGCTCTTTGCTGATATTCAAAACCAGAGACGGATCCCCAAAGCATTCATGCAAATCAAAATGCACAGAGTTAGCACAAGCCTAATACGACTTGACTAAGCTAATAAATTATAGCTCCCTTTCCTTTGCCTATTGCTTTCCATAATGAGAATATATCATGGTAATCACCCAGCCTTGCGGAGGGGTCAGTCACATTTGTCCCCCTGCCAGCTAATTAACTCCTTGCTGCCGTAAGCATCACTTGAGCAATGAATTTGACAGATGATGGAGGGTTCTTCTTACCAACGATGACAGCAATTTTGCTTTGCTGATTTAAAGCTTCATATGGCTATTGACAGGCATGTGTGTGTGTGGCTGGAGATCTATGAGTAATGAGGCTAAGCCCAAAAAGGAGTGGCACATATAATGAACTGCTGAGGGTGGCTTTGCATACACCAACTAGCGCTGTGCCAGTGATTTGGGCTCAGGGCTTTTGGGGGGTCATTTGCAGTGAGGTGCTGCTGGAGGGTGGAATGAGAGCAGAGGGCAAAAATAAATTGCAGTTGAAAATTGGGAAAGGGGGAGGACAGACCTTTTGGGACTAGAGTAACAAGCTCAGTTGGCAGAGCATGAGGCTCTTCATCTCAGGATCGTGGGGTCAAGCCCCGAGTTGGGCAAAAGATTCCTGCCCTGCAGGGGGTTGGACTGGATGACCCTCGTGGTCCCTTCCAACTCTACAATTCTATGATTATAAGGAGCTGATCTATATTTCAACAGTGGCCCAAAACACAATTACCAAATAGTGGAAAACTTTTGATCTCAATAATCTGGACTGTTGACATTCCGAGACATGCCAAACCTCCCTTCCTGAAAATATCACATGGAAGCTAAAGGTGTCCAGGGGCCAAAATTCTCAAGGCCACTTTTCTGCCATTGGGGCTGATTTTATTTTATTATGTACAAACACAGCAGCGCAGGAGCATCAGGTCCTACAGTGTCTGGACTGAGTACTGTTCAAGGTTATTATTATTTTTAAATCTTCTTTTTTCAAATAAAAAAGATTGCAATTCTTTTGATTTTGACCACAGACCCCTTCAGAATTCTAGACAACATATCCTTTTCCTCTTGGTCTGTTGTACTATGGACTGAGTAAATCACAAAGTTGGCTCCTACATTCCTTTATTGGCAATTGTGCCAATTTACTCTTTTTAAAAATGCTCATTTTTCTTTCATTTCTTTCTCCCCTGTTATTATTATTATTTCCCTGTTGTTATTAAAATTCAGTTAAAAATATTTTGGGGAAAGGAAACTATGTGAAATCTGGGGGGCTTTGTGCTTACTTTAATAATGGTATGAGGTAGCTGAGGGAATGGTGGTGATATTTTACAGCTCCTCCAGCAGCGTTTGTTTCCTGTCACTGATATCATGAGGTTCTCCCAGGAATTTGGGCAGCTGGTGAGACTGCCTGTGAGTGCCTTCCTTCCTTCCTTCCTTCCTTCCTTCCTTCCTTCCTTCCTTCCTTCCTTCCCCTGCAGTCTTTTATCACAGTGTTCCATCACACAGCTTCTGGAACATGCAGTAGCCTTGTCTGATACAATTTGGGGTGGGCAGAAGCAACATTGGTGAATGGCAGGCCACATGATATTTATTTAATAAATAAACAAATCCATTTTTAAAAAGGAACAATAACAGTCTATTAAAAATGCACAGCAACAAACTGCTGAATGACAATTACTAATAGCAGCAGCAGCAACCAGGTCTCTCCTCTTCCAAGTGTCCTCCAAAAAGGTGTGTGTGCCTGGAGCTATAAAGAGAGGAGGCTGGACACAACCTCAGTCGGGAGAGAATTCCACATACAAGGAGTCATCGTGGAATGAGCCCTTTCTCTGGCTCTCTCACACATGTAGCAACCACCATGAGGTCTTCAACCACTGATCTTTGAGCATTTGCAGGCTGGCATGGGCAGCATCAGATTTAGGGCGATGTGGGTGGTTCCTTCACACAGAGCACTGAGCTGAGGGGGTGCAAAATTGAGAAGCTCCATACCTGAGAAGATTCCTTTGGGGGCACCAGATTTTGGTCTCACTCAATGTGTTATATTCCCAAAGACTATCCAAGCCTGCTCCTGGATGTGGGTGCAGTCACTAACAGTCATCCCCTCCCTAGTTTCTGAGTGTGGGGAAATGAGAGAGAAATTGTCTAGGTGGGAATGTGAAAATGTTTGGGACAAACCAGGAAAGGAAATAGGTGAAGGCAGGAACTGGTATCTGAATGATGCAGCAAGACTTTGTAAAGTTTTGGCCCCTAGCAGGGAGATGGTGTCTCAGGCACCAGACAGCAAAATGTCTTGGTTCGGCAATGGCTCCTTGAGAAGAAAATCCCACAGCTGTGGAGCCCTTGCTGAGACATGTTAATGTTTGCTTGCTTGCCCCTCTTCAAGTTCCTCGGACATTTTATTCAAGCAGGTACCAAATAGGTGGAACTGGATGGCTTCTGGGAAGGAGCAAGTAATAAAGCAAAGTTAAATTTCCCTTTAACACATGAGGTTATAATGCTAATGACTGCAGGTTCATGCACTGCAATTCACTAACACAAATGAGATTAGGGCATTTGCAAATTCTGTTGACTCATCCAAAATGGCAAGTTATTAGATTAGCAAAAACCTCACTCAGCCGCTGGGTACACAAACCTTCCTTCGATCATTCTGAAAGACTGATACAGAATGTATCTATCCTTTTATTCCAGCATAATGAAATTGCTGGCTTTCTGAAAAAGTAACCAGGCTCGCTGTGGTGCACTGAGGCATTTGAGTTCAATGCAGTTTGATGCTGTGATCTTCAGCTGAGCCAGTGAGGAGGCCATAAATGTGGTCAGGGTGGTAGGGGGAGTAAGAGCAGGGAGCAGAGAGAGAAGACTAAGCAGGGCTTTGTCCATGAAGAGAAATGTAACCCCAAATGAAATATGATGTGTATTTGAAGGTTCCTCTTTCAGATAAAACTTCTGGGTGTCAGGAGCCTCCAGCTCTGTGAGAAGGCTACCCCTCCCAGTGGGGTGAGACACAAGAACGATAGTTTGGAGCATCCTCCTGTGCAGAAAAGGGCTGGGCTCTTAGGCAAGCGTGTGAGGTGGTCCATCTAGTCCAGTACTGTCTCACTGACTGGCAGTGGCTTTCCAGGGTTTGAGCCAGAGGTCTCTCCCAGTCCTCTCTAGAGATACCACGGACTGAACCAGGGACCTTTTGCATGCAGAGCAGATAATAATAATAATAATAATAATAATAATAATAATAATAATAGTTTTTATTTATACCCCGGGCTCAGGGCGGCTAACAAGCAATAATAAAAACAAGTTGAATGAATACAACTTAAAAACAAAATTAAAATACAACATTAAAATATTGAAACATTAAAATATTAAAATGTAGCCTCATCGCAGGAAGAGAAAGGAAAAGAAATAAGAAAGAGGGGGAGGGAATCAAATTGGCTCCAAGCCAAAGGCCAGGTGAAACAACTCTGTCTTACAGGCCCTGAGGAAAGAAATCAGATCCTGCAGGGCCCTGGTCTGATGAGGCAGAGCGTTCCACCAAGTTGGGGCCAGTGCTGAAAAGGCCCTGGCTCTGGTTGAAGCCAATCTAACTTCCTTAGGGCCTGGGACCACTAGGGTGTTGCTATTTATGGACCGTGGGGCATACCGGGAGAGGCGGTCCCGTAGGTACGAGGGTCCTAGGCCGTGAAGGGCTTTAAAGGTCAAAACCAGCACCTTAAATCTGACCCTGCAGCTGGAAAAGCACTGGGTGAATATGCTCCCATGGCAGGGACCCCGTGAGGAGCCTCACTGCAGCATTCTGCACCCGCTGGAGTTTCTGGGACAGCTTCAAGGGCAGCCCTGCGTAGAGCGAATTGCAGTAGTCAAACCTGGAGGTGACCGTCGCATGGATCACTGTGGCCAGGTCGGGGTGGGAAAGGTAAGTGACCAACTGCTTGATGCGGCGAAGGTGGAAAAATGTCGCCTTGGCTGTTGCTGTAACCTGCACCTCCATGGAAAGGGAGGCATCAAGGATTACACCCAAACTCCTAACGGAAGACAATGGCACTAATTGGGCCCCCGCAAGAGAAGGGAGTTGGTCCCTCATCCCCATACCATCCCGACCCAGTCAGAGAACCTCTGTCTTCGAAGGATTTAGTTTCAATCGGCTCCCACAAAACCATCCAGCCACAGCTTCCAAGCATCTGGTCAGTGTGTTCGGGGCTGAGTCGGTATGGCCATCCATCAGCAGATAGAGTTGAGTGTCATCAGCATATTGGTGACAGCCCTGCCCAAAGCTCCGGATAATCTGGGCAAGGGGGCGCATAAAGATGTTAAAAAGCATCGGGGAGAGGATTGCATCCTGCGGCACTCCACACACCAAGGAGTGGCGCAACGACATTTCCCTCCCTACTGCCACCCTCTGTCCCCGACCAGAGATAAAAGAGCACAGCCATTTATGGGCTATGCCCTGTATTCCCAGGTCGGCGAGGTGGTGGTCCAGAAGATCATGATCGACCATGTCAAAGGCTGCTGAAAAATCTAAAAGAATCAGCATTTCTGACCCGACTTGATCCAGTTGTCTACAGAGATCATCTGTTAGGGCAACCAGAGCCGTCTCGGTCCTGAAACCAGGACGGAAACCGGACCGAAATGGATCTAAAGCTGATGTTTCCTCCGGAAACCTACCAGATGCTCTGCCCCTGAACTTGACACATACCTATGGCTCATAGGGAAGGGAAAGTAACCTCCTGAGATATGTTGGACCCAGGTTGTATAAGGCTTTAAAGGTTTAAAGCCAAAAGGTTTCTATTTGACCCTTTAACTGGAGATGGACCCTGAGACCTATGGCAGATCAGATGTGTGCTGTTCCACTGACCTTTGCCCCCCACACCCTGCACACACAAGATCTTGATGAGGGAGGTTCAAGTGATAGATGACAACTTGTCCAAGGACATCCAATGAGCTTCATTGTGGGGGTGGGTCAACATCCTAACTCTGTGGTAGTAGTAGCCTAAATGGTGCCTTCTGATGTTTTAGGTGACAACTCCTGCCATCCATTACCAGAGGCCGCTCTGCCAGCGGTGATAGGTGCTGTAGTCCAAAACATCTGGAAGGCATCACATTGGCTACCCCAGCTTTAACCATTATACCACAGGAGACAAAAGACTCGTCCTTATCTTACTTTGTATACAACTGATAGGCAAAATTGTGATGGTTTGGTTATGCATACAGTAGGTGGAGCTGCTTAAATACCCAGTGAGGGGGAACAAGTTTTTTGAGAAATCTGCATCCAAAGTAAAGCACAGTATCAACAAATTCTGAGGGTTCAAGAGTGTTGAGTCCTCCAGATGTCAGCAATTTGATGCACTATTGCAAAGTACTTCACCTTTGCTCAGACATCTTCACATTGTAATGAGGCAATATACTAAAATGTCATATTTGCATTACATTGGCATACAACAATTGAAAGCATGCTGCTTAAAAATGCCAACCTTTTATCTACCCAGCATGGCACAATCTCAAGTGACAGCAAGTTAAAGCTTCAAAGAAGAGTGAGAAGCAGCCTAACAATGAAGATCTGAGTGCATTGTGATTTCAAAGGACGCATCATCCATGCAAAATGGAGTGGTCACTGGTATTCAAGGTTTGGGTGATATTCCAACTGCATCTCCTTCTCTCTATGTCTCTCTTTCCTCTATATATACATCAGAGATTGTTAAGCAGCTTATTGTGTGGGACTAATAAATACTGTAAGGGACGTGGGTGGCGCTGTGGGTTAAACCACAGAGCCTAGGACTTGCCGATCAGAAGGTTGGCGGTTTGAATCCCCGCGGCGGGGTGAGCTCCTGTTGCTCGGTCCCTGCTCCTGCCAAGCTAGCAGTTCGAAAGCACAAAGTGCAAGTAGATAAATAGGTACCGCTCCAGCGGGAAGGTAAACAGCATTTCCGTGTGCTGCTCTGGTTTGCCAGAAGTGGCTTAGTCATGCTGGCCACATGACCCAAAAGCTGTACGCCGGCTCCCTCGACCAATAAGGCGAGATGAGCGCCGCAACCCCAGAGTCGGTCACGAATGGACCTAATGGTCAGGGGTCCCTTTACCTTAAGAAATACTGTCCGCAGGGGAAAAGCAGCTGTTGTCTCTAAGCAGGTCTGCTGATATTTATATCTTGTTATGTACTGAGCTGAATCCTAGAACAATAGGACTCCGAGTATATTTCACTGGTGACGAGGATATGATCCCGCTGAGCTAACCGCCACGCACAGCACCGCAGCACCACCGACTGCATCACACCGTGCACCCAGGCTTCAGCTCCGGGACGCAAGAATCTCAGAATGGCAATTGACAGCAGCTTCTCGCCGTTCAACCCAGCATCAGGAGACTGGGATAGGTACGCCACCCATTTCAACTTCCTCCTAGAAGCTATAAAGTCACCAACAATGCCAAGAAGAGGTTGACATTCTTCAGCTTTTGCGGAGAGGAAACATTCAAAATCGCCTGGGCTCTCCTTGTGCCTGAAGACGTTGCTACCATTTCTTACAAAACAATAATGAAACAGCTGAAGGAGCACTTCTCGCTGCAGCCCTTTGTGGTAGCTTGCCAAAATGCCTTCTACGCAAAGTGGCAAGCCCCCGGGGAAATCATAACTGGGTTTGTGACCTTCCTCCGCCAAGCCACCCAGTTTTGCAACTTCTCAGAGTTAGAGAATATGCTTTGTGACAGCCAGATCGCTCTGGAGGAGGCCCTTGCAACTGAAGCAGCCGAGAGGTCGGCGCATGAGGCACGGCCAAGCCTGCTGTCCCAAGCTAGGGTCCACTACGAAGACCTCACCGATGAGTCAGAATCCGACAGGGAGGAGGTGCACTGAGTGCAGCGGTACACTCGAGGAAAGCACACACCACAGCTGCCTCAACCAGAAGAAGGGAACTGCGCAAGCCCAAGTAGGACTAATTCAGTCAGCTAGCCCTGGTGACTATCTAATGTTTATTGGATGGATTTTCCCCAAATTGATTTGAACTTTGAATTTTATGGTCATTCATGCTTTTATACTGTGTTTTATGCTGCTTCTATGTTGTATTGCAATTAAGTGTTTTAAATTTGTTGTTAGCCACCCTGAGCCCGGTTTTTTGAACCGGGAAGGGTGGGGTATAAATAAAATTTTATTTATTTATTTATTTATTTCCTCTTTTAAAGCTATTCAAACAGGGTAAATAGGAATGTTTTAAAATTCCTCCTAGAAGTCAGCAATGAGAGAAATAGATGCACCTCACCTAGGAGGACATTCCCCAGAAGGAGAACCACCACTGAGAAGGTCCTGATGGGTCAACACGAACCAGTCAGCCCTTACTGGTCCGTTTCATGTAGCCTAGTATTTGCCTAGTCTGTCTGGAAGGATCATAGAAAAAAATACCTCCCCAACAATCTACAACCTGGCTTTTTTAGCTGGAGGTGCTGTAGATTTAACCTGGGAATTCCTGAATGTGAAGCATTGCTCTGTTATTAAGCTCCCAGCCCACCCTCCATTTCAAAGTATTTTATTATTGATTTCCCCTCCTTGCTACAAGAACCTTGGGTATGTGAACCTGGCAAGCACACCATTCCCCTCCCCCAACCATCGTATAGTCAATCAAAAGATGTGGCACACTCACACCATTTGAATGGCAATGCCCATCAACTGGGGGGGGGAGCTCGGCTCCCTCAAATATTCCGGGGGGGGGAGGGACCTCAGGCCCTAGGAGTTGGCTCCTATGATGGCCCCACCCCTATGTACCTGCTGAGCCTGAAGGGCACCCCAAGGGACCCCAGTCCAAGGTAGCGTAAGGTAGCAAAGAGTGCCCTTAACCCAATAATCGTTCATGTGTTTACCTCACCAGATCTTAACTTGTCTTTTCAGACTGAAAGCCAATTAAACAAAACAAAAACACCACCCAAGTCCCAAGGCCAATCCAGGGCTCCCCCTCAAATTCCTACTCAGTCCCCCAACTAGGAAAGACCCTCCTGCACAGAGCAGGTGCTGCAAAGAGACGAGCAGGCTGCTTGGGCAGCGCCAGCTTATAAAACCTGCCTTCTTCGCCACCCTGATTGGCCTGACGCTTCCCTTCCCCTCCTCCTCCACAGGACAAAACCACAGTGCCGTCTTCTTCCCGGGGGGTTGGAGTGAGGCAAATTCACCCCAAATGAAGAGTGGAAGCAGCATTGTACATTGTACAATGCTCAGCGAATGTATGCAAATGCTCAGCGAATACATGAGGCTGCTAAGGTTCTGCCTTCCTTTACTTACAAACTACTGAGCAGTTCTAGCGGGTTGCTGGAGAAAGCCTCAAGGAACACCACCTCTGATTGCAAGACTATTGTATTCACATTGCTTCTTAATTAATGTTCATTTGCCTAAAATGTGATTCTTGGAATATATATATATATATATATATATATATATATATATATATATATGCAGGTTTTGGTGTCTTCGGGTGTCTTCCCGTGTAAGAGTTGGGGTGTCTAGGCGACGTTTCGACGAGGTCTCACTCGTCATCTTCAGGCTGGTGCTTTCGGCTTCTTGTTACTAGAACAGAGCAGGATCTCAGTGTTTGAGTTCCTATAAATACTGTTGAGGGGTGTGGTGTATAGCCTCCAACGTTCTGGGCAGAGAGGGAGTTCCCAGGTTAGTGTGTCTTTTCTTCTTTTGTTCATTAATTACTTGAGGGATATCTTGAGTGATTTCTTGAGTGATATTCTGAGTACCACTTAGGAGGGTCATTAGGTGTGGATTAGTTGCTAAAGCTTTCGTGTCTTGACCTCTTGACCTTGTGAAGAGTTTTTTCTGAGAAGATGGCTGTACTGCACTTAGTTGTGCTCTGGCTTGGCTTCGTGTATAGGGGCGAGCTGTGGTTTTGTGCCCTGTGCCAGCCAGATCTGTGTAGGGATTGCAGGGGGGTGCAGCATCCGGAGGTGCCACTATGGTTTGGCTACTGGATGGTGTCTGTAATTTATCTGTGGAGAGGGTCTGGGTTTGGGTCTGGTGTGGTTGATTGGAGATGGCGTTCTGTGTGCCTCTGGTTCTGGTGTCGGTTTTTGTGGGGAGGGCTATTTTCCAGATGTCTGGCAGGCGGGACGTATCGTCACGCTTGTTCATGTTGTGAGGGTGTTTCTCTATCTCGATGGCTTCCATGATTATTCTCTTGTGGTGGTGTTCCATGTTAAAGAGCAATTTGGAATCTGAAAAATTAATTTCGTGTCCTGTTTCTTTCATGTGTTGGTAAAGAGAGGAAGTTTTTTTCTTCTTTTTTGACGGCATTCTTGTGTTCTGCGATACGTGCATTTATTCGTCTGTTTGTTTGTCCAATGTACGTGGCTGGGCAGACTTTGCAGGGTATTTCATAGACCCCTTGGTTTTCTAACTGGATTTTATCTTTGGGGTTTCTGAGGATATTGGCTATTTTTTGGTTGGTGCAAAAGGCTGTTTTGATATTGTGTTTATGGAGGATTTTGCTAATTTTATCTGTAGTGCCCTTGATATAAGGAAGGAGGGCCATGCCATTGTTTTCTTCTGTGTCTTGCTTTTTGGGGGGTGTTTCTTTTTGGATTAGCTTCGTAACCCTGTTTTGCTGGTATCCGTTGGCGATTAACACATTTGAAAGATTCTGTAACTCAGTTGTCAAGTGGTCTTTGTCAGCCAGGTGTTTGGTTCTGGAGATGAGAGTCTTGGCTACGGAGTTTATTTGTGCAGGGTGGTGGTGTGATTGTGCATGTAAGTAGCGGTTGGTGTGTGTTTTTTTCTGGTAGATAGTGTGTCCTAGGGAGCCATCAGGTTTTTTGTAGATTAGGACGTCAAGGAAGGGAAGTTGGTTGTTGGCTTCTATTTCCATAGTGAATTGTATTTTGGGGTGTAGGCTGTTGAGATGTGTGAGGAAGCTATCTAGTTTTTTCTTCCCGTGTAGCCAAATTACAAAGGTGTCGTCAACATACCTGAGCCAAAGTTTGGGTTTGTGTTCTGACTTGTCTAAAGCATTGGTTTCAAAGTGTTCCATGTACAGATTTGCGATGACCGGTGAGAGGGGTGATCCCATAGGTGCTCCTTCTATCTGTTTGTATCTTTGTCCATTGTGGATGAAGTACGTGTTGGTTAGGCAGTGGTTGGTCAGGTCCAGGATGTATTCGGGGGGATTGTATTTGTTTTGAATGGCTGTCAAGGCTTCATTAATGGGCACTTGTGTGAAGAGAGATATATATATATAGTCTCCTGTAGGTGTGAAAAGCTGATAAGCATTTGCTGGGAGATGGAATAGACCACACAGCTGAAGCCAATCAAATTGTTCCCAACACGGGTATCAAAAGGTAGTTTGTTTATGCCTTTTTCTGCAGATGATGCCGGACTGCAGGAGAAAAATAATTGGCATGCAATAAAAAACAAAAACAACCCATTTGCAGGGTTGAAAATTACCCCAAAGGAGAGAGAGAAATTACCAGCCTGAAGATATGAGAATGCTTGAAACAGAGGGGAAATTATCCAGACACAACAGTAGTTCCTCTTCTGAAAGGCAGGGCTCTGCCCCCCAATCTGTCCTCTCTGATAAGTAATTTTTATCAAGAGTTTTCTGGCAATGAAGGCATTTCTGCCAGCACAGAAAGGTCTATCTTAATTGTGGGACAGGGGCTATATTTTGTCCCATGGACCACTTCGAAATTCCTGGAGCTCTTGGCAAACTACTTAATGATTTTTCTGCATGTTGTAGCAATTGTATTTTTACAGACACAGACAGATGACTTGAACAATGCTCATAGTTTGGGAACCCCTGGGGTAGACAAGATTGGACCAATGATCTGGGCCCATAAAAGAAAGCTTCATATGTGTGTCTGATGCACAAAACCATTTGTGTGCATTTGGCTTTAGAGCTATGTTGAAAATATTGCTTGGACTTTTGAGAAGTTTATGAAAATAACCATAACACATTGTCTTAAAATGTACTGGGTTTTCTTTTTGCAATTAAAACTTCAGTAAATCTAAGAACAGACCCTTTTTGAACCTTGTCTTCAGCTTCCTCTTCCCCACCTTGCAAAAACCCTTTTGCTTCAATCATTAGGGTCTGAATTTAGTCAGTAATTAGGCTAGACTGGGCAGATTTATATGGGGTGAGAACATCCTCTGGGCAGGAAATTGAAGCAACTAAATGCACAAATTGTCATCTCATCTGTCCTCCCAGTTGAACGACGTGGCCCAGGGAGAGAGGGAAAAATCGTGGAAGTGAACAGCTGGCTTCACAAATGGTGTAAACAGGAACGGTTTGGATTCTTAGATCACGGACTGCAGTTTCTTGAAGATGGACTTCTGGCAAGTGATGGGCTGCACCTCACAACGGTTGGGAGAAATGTTTTTGCCAAAAATCTCAGAAACCTCATCAGGAGGGCTTTAAACTGACTAATGTGGGGGAGGGAGACAGTGCTCCTGAAGGTAGGAGTCTATCAATTGATGAAGATGATCATCCAAATGTCATAGACCAAATGGAGCAAACAGCACGCAGACCTAGTGGTGGGAGGAAAAAATCCTTAAATAAGAGACACGGGGGAATGATTAATGGACTTCAATGTCTGTACACTAATGCGCAAAGCATGGGAAATAAACAAGATGAGCTTGAGCTCTTGGTACAGCAAACTAAATATGACATAATAGGCATCACTGAAACCTGGTGGGATAAGTCCCACGATTGGAATGTAATAATGGAGGGATACAATCTATTTCAGAGAAACAGACCAGACAAGAAAGGAGGAGGAGTGGCGTTATATGTCAGGGATGTGTATACCTGTGAAGAGATCCAAGATTTAGAACCTCAAATCCAAAGTGAGAGCGTTTGGGTCAAAATTAAGGGAGAGAAGAATAACAGTGACCTCATTGTGGGAGTTTACTATAGATCCCCATGCCAAATGGAGGACATAGATGATGCCTTCCTAGAACAGATGGCCAAGCATGCAAAAGGAAGGGAGATAGTAGTAATGGGGGACTTCAATTACCAGCATATTTGTTGGATGTCAAACTCAGCCAAGAGCATAAGGTCAAACAGATTCCTCACTGGCCTTGCAGACAACTTCATTGTCCAGAAAGTGGGAGAAGCAACAAGAGGAACAGCCATTTTAGATCTGGCCCTAACCAATGTTGATGAGCTGGTTAGTGGGGTAGAAGTGGAAGGATCATTAGGCGCGAGTGATCATGCTCTTCTGAAGTTTACTATACAGCGGAAAGGAGCAGCCAAGTCCCGGCAGACTGGAGGAGGGCAAATGTTGTCCCTATTTTCAAAAAGTGGAAAAGAGAGGACCCAAATAATTACCGTCCAGTCAATCTGACATCAATACCAGGGAAGATTCTGGAGCAGATCATTAAGCAAACAGTCTGTGAGCACCTAGAAAGGAATGCTGTGATCACCAATAGTCAGCATGGATTTCTGAAAAATAAGTCATGTCAGACTAACCTGATCTCGTTTTTTGACAGAATTACAAGCCTGGTAGATGAAGGGAACTCAGTGGATATAGCCTACCTTGATTTCAGTAAGGCATTTGACAAGGTGCCCCATGATATTCTTGTAAAGAAGGTGGTAAAATGCGGTCTTGACTATGCTACCACTCAGTGGATTTGTAACTGGCTGACTGACCGAACCCAAAGGGTGCTTATCAATGGTTCCTCTTCATCCTGGAGAAGAGTGACTAGTGGGGTGCCACAGGGTTCTGTCTTGGGCCCGGTCTTATTCAACATCTTTATCAACAACTTGGATGATGGACTCAAGGGCATCCTGATCAAATTTGCAGATGACACCAAATTGGGATGGGTGGCTAACACCCCAGAGGACAGGATCACACTTCAAAACGACCTTGACAGATTAGAGAACTGGGCCAAAACAAACAAGATGAATTTTAACAGGGAGAAATGTAAAGTATTGCACTTGGGCAAAAAAAATGAGAGGCACAAATACAAGATGGGGGACACCTGGCTTGAGAGCAGTACATGTGAAAAGGATCTAGGAGTCTTGGTTGACCACAAACTTGACATGAGCCAACAGTGTGACGCGGCAGCTAAAAAAGCCAATGCAATTCTGGGCTGCATCAATAGGAGTATAGCATCTAGATCAAGGGAAGTAATAGTGCCACTGCATTCTGCTCTGGTCAGACTTCACCTGGAGTACTGTGTCCAGTTCTGGGCACCACAATTCAAGAAGGACACTGACAAACTGGAACGTGTCCAGAGGAGGGAAACGATGCCTTATGAGGAACGGCTAAGGGAGCTGGGCATGTTTAGCCTGGAGAAGAGGAGGTTAAGGGGTGATATGATAGCCATGTTCAAATATATAAATGGATGCCATATAGAGGAGGGAGAAAGGTTGTTTTCTAGCAACTTCTAAATATTCCTTTCCAACCTCTGTCATCTTAATGTTTTCTATAGTCTGTTCTTATGTCACTGCATCCCTTTTTTTCCCTGCAAACCTCAACATTCTAACATTCATCAAGTTTATAATAGTCCTTAAGGTATCTCTTAAATTTTCTCCATTCTTCTTCCGCCGTCTCTTTTCCTTGATCACGGATTTGTAAAACCAATAAAAATTTTATAAAAAAATAAAAGAAAAGAAAAGAGAAAGGTTGTTTTCTGCTGCTCCAGAGAAGCGGACACGGAGTAATGGATCCAAACTACAAGAAAGAAGATTCCACCTAAACATTAGGAAGAACTTCCTGACAGTAAGAGCTGTTCGACAGTGGAATTTGCTGCCAAGGAGTGTGGTGGAGTCTCCTTCTTTGGAGGTCTTTAAGCAGAGGCTTGACAACCATATGTCAGGAGTGCTCTGATGGTGTTTCCTGCTTGGCAGGGGGTTGGACTCGATGGCCCTTGTGGTGTCTTCCAACTCTGATTCTATGATTCTATGATCCTTGTTATAATACCAATTTTGCAGCCATAAAGCATTAAAGAGAAGATTGAACTTAAAAGGTGAATCGAAAAGTGAGGAGGCTGGTCACAAACACTTATAAAAACACAGTTTTTACAGCATCAAAGGGCAAATTTATATATATATTACACACACACACACACACACTATAAAGATAAAATCAGCAGCATTGTGAGGGGGAAAAGAGATAAAACCATAGTTATGAGCTTGAAGATTGAAAGTGGCAACAAGACTGAAAACAAAGGAAAAATTATTATCTTTATCATTTTATTGTTATTGTAGTGGTTAAGAGCGGTGGACTTGTAATCTGGGGAACCGGGTTCACGTCTCCGCTCCTCCACCTGCAGCTGCTGGGTGACCTTGGGCCAGTCACACTTCTCTGAAGTCTCTCAGCCCCACTCACCTCACAGAGTGTTTGTTGTGGGGGAGGAAGGGAAAGGAGATCGTTAGCCGCTTTGGGACTCCTTAGGGTAGTGATAAGGTAAAGGTAAAGGTACCCCTGCCCGTACGGGCCAGTCTTGACAGACTCTAGGGTTGTGCGCCCATCTCACTCAAGAGGCCGAGGGCCAGCACTGTCCGGAGACACTTCCGGGTCACGTGGCCAGCGTGACAAAGCTGCATCTGGCGAGCCAGCGCAGCACACCGAAACACCGTTTAACTTCCCGCCAGTAAGCGGTCCCTATTTATCTACTTGCACCCGGGGGTGCTTTTGAACTGCTAGGTTGGCAGGCGCTGGGACCGAGCAACGGGAGCGCACCCCGCCGTGGGGATTCGAACCGCCGACCTTTCGATCGGCAAGTCCTAGGCGCTGAGGCTTTTACCCACAGCGCCACCCGCGTCCCTAGGGTAGTGATAAAGCGGGATATCAAATCCAAACTCCTCTTCTTCTTCTTCTTCATTTCATATTAAACATCTCAAAGAGATATCACAATACAATAAAAACATCTACACTTTCCTATACATAAAAAATTAATCATATCCAAAGTTAGTCCTGGTCAGAGTAAACCTATGGAGCTTAATAGACATAAGCAACTTGGGTCCACTGATTTCATTGGATCCACTTTGAGTAGAACTTAGTAGGATGCCAGTCAATTAAAATCATTGTACAGTGGTACCTCGGGTTACATACGCTTCAGGTTACAGACTCCGTGAACCCAGAAATAGTACCTCGGCTTAAGAATTTTGCTTCAGGATAAGAACAGAAATCGTTCTCTGGCGGTGTGGCAGCAGCAGGAGGCCCCATTAGCTAAAGTGGTGCTTCAGGTAAAGAACAGTTTCAGGTTAAGTACGGACCTCCGGAACGAATTAAGTACTTAACCCGAGGTACCACTGTATATCTTAAAAACATCAAATCTCATACAGATGTGGGCTGGGATAGCAGAAGAAGCATAAAAACAAAAATCTTAAAGCTGAAAATGTAAAATCTGACAGAACATTTGCACTGTCTCATCAGCATAGAAATGGCATCAGAGGCCAAAAGAATGAATAATCGAGGGGGGGGGATATAGATGAAATAAAGAGTGATTGCTTCATCCATGTTTTATGGCCATCAAGCTGCCTTTCATCATATGGATGTGCCTAACAGGTTGAAAGTGGTCTGCAATTGCTCATCACCTCCTGGACATCGAAACTGAAAGGAAGATATGGGGTGGGGGCAGTACTGATCCATTTTTGATGCTCTTCTCTGCTCCTCCCACAGATGGGTGTCAAGGTGGGAGCTGGGAGCAGGTCAGCAATTACTCACAAGGTGTGAATGAAATTGACACTTTATTCAAAGAAATAAAACAGCTCAGGCTTTGTGAGCACAGAAATTCTTCTCAGTAGGTCTTGCCCACAAGGAGGCAGTTGTTGCCTTCTTCCCACCACTAAGTCTCCTCCTCTCCTAGGTTCCAAAGCAACTTGAGACTTTTTGCCTTGTCTATCTTTGCTCCGCCCTCTTCATACCCCTATGGGTTCTAGGAGACCGGGGGAAGAGGAGTTGGTCACTGCAGGAGGGAGAGACTCCCTGACTTCTTCAGCAGCTTGCCCCATCTATCTTTTTGGCCTCCACTTCTGCCTCTGCTTCTGGACTGCTCTCTGCCTCAGCTTCTTCCTGCTCACTAAACCCTTTATCTCTTCAGCTTCTGACACCTTCTCCTCCCAGTCTGCTCCCTCTTCTCCCTCTTCTCCCTCTGACCACTCATCGTCATCCCACCACCAATCCCCTGGCTCTGAGCTTTCTTCCTTAGGGGTTCCCCAGCTGGTACCTCCCACCATTCCTCAGCATTCAGCCCGTCCATGACAGTGGGACATGGGACAAGGCCTCCAAGTAGTAACAGGTCAAGGATGTTTGAGTAAGAGAAGGTGGTGCTTGAGAAATTCAATTCTCAGCTTGTTTAAAGCCTTGAAGCAAGTGGGCCGCCAATAATTTGGAATTTTGCAAAAGTGCTGTTAAGTATCCAATCTGCCACCAAAAAGAAAGTTTAATTAAGAATTATGGGGGTGAAGGAGACAAGCTGGGGGGGGGGGAGGTCTTGAATCACTGCAATCTTTTGTTGCATTCCCCCCTTCCTGATTTCCTGGTATTTGGTGAATGGCCTTGTACTTGAGCGATTAAGGCTGCTCACCCTCCTGGAGCTTAGCTGGGAGTAAATCCAATTAAGCCCAGAGGGAGCGCCTTCCAAGGAAATATTCATAGGATTGAACATTAAGTAGGGATGGATGAATCTGTCAGTTTTGGGTTCTCTCACTGCCTCATTTTTCCAGTCTTAAATTCAATTTTCCACATTTCTCCAGCAATTCATGATTTTTGTTTTTAAACTTCATGAAAATTAATCATTATTTCAGTGCACATTCTCCTAATACATCTATTTCTATGAGCAATTTTGCCTGATATACACATTTTTGCAAGTCATTTCCCCTAATTTGGGGCATTTGCATGTGTTACTCTCATTAACATATGACGCGCAGCGTAAATTAATAATTCAGAGTTTTAAAGAATAAGAGCTTTACTGAGTTAAAATAAACTTCTTCATAAACAACATGGTTCCAAACAGCTTGACTGAGATTACATACTGCTCTGCTCACAGCTGAAGCAGACAGACTCAGCTGAAAAACTTATAGAGAGCACAAAAGAGAAATTGGCTGCTAAGTCACATGACAGAGTGACTCCCCAGTTAGTAGTTAGGCCTGAATAACTTTAGGCGGCCCAAATGATTGTGCAGTCCCAGCACTTCCCAGTCTGCTTTGCTGCTCCTGCTCTCATGTGTCTTTGTCACATGACAACATATGCATATTGATTCACACTTTACCCTTCCATGCACACTATTTGGTTGGAGATCTGCATTTGGGGAGATGCGGGTTTTGAGAGAGAGCTGTGCTTTTGTTCTCATATTGTCTTGGAAAGTGCAATTTTAAATCCTAAACAAAACATTTTCTACTCCATCCAGTTAATGGGCAATAAGTCCCATTGGATTCAGCAAGGCTTTCTTCTGCAGAGGTGTGCACAGTATAAAGCAATGTGCATTGTAAACCAGTTTCGGTATTTCATTAACACACTTGATTAACCAAATTACACCATACTTTTCCTCCCAAAGGAACAGGATTGAAAATTCACCAACATACATACTCGTACATATTCTCGTACGTCCTCCCTCACCTTTGGCCACCAGAATTGCCTGGTAACTAGTAGCATGGTCTTGTGCTGTCCAAAGTGCCCAGCTGTGGGATTGTCATGGAGCTGCCTCAGTATTTTACCCCTCAACGTCTCCCCTGGTACATACAGCGCCCCCTTGTAGTACAGTACCCCTTCCTTTTCCAAAAACCCCCCATTGTCTCCCTTTCCCCCTCTGAGCTCCCTGAGTTTAGTCTGAGCAAACTCATCGTCTCGGGTGAGCCCTGCTAGCTCTCGTTTACCTACCAACGTTCCCCCCACACACACCGGTCCTCGGGGAACATGTGCCTGGCCTCCGGAGGCCCTTCCCCCTCCATGTATTCCGGTTTTCTGGAGAGTGCATCCACCCTAACATTTTCCCCTCCCGGCACGTATTGTATCTCGAAGAAATACTTGGCGAACTCCTGGGACCATCTGATCTGTCTCTGGTTAAGCACTTGCGTGGTCCGCCAGTATTCCAAGTTCTTGTGGTCAGTTCGGACCTGGATCTTGTGCCGCGCCCCTATCAAGAGGTGCCTCCATTGACGAAACAAGCAGTTCTCGGTCATACATCGTGTAGTTTTGCTCCGACTTGCTCAGCTTCCAGGAGAAAAAGGCACACGGTCTCCATTTCTCCTTGGACCCAGCTTGCAACAATACTGCTCCAATAGCGCTGTCAGACACGTCCGTCTCCAGTCTCAT
Source organism: Podarcis bocagei (assembly GCF_964188305.1). NCBI lineage: Eukaryota > Metazoa > Chordata > Lepidosauria > Squamata > Lacertidae > Podarcis > Podarcis bocagei. Next base: position 1,672,832 of record NC_138139.1, read on the forward strand.
GGGCTTCTCTGCATCCACGTGCAGGAGCTGCTCTTCCGAGGCGAACGCCTTCTTCAATTTCTCAAAGGATTGCTGCGCCTCCTTTGTCCATGCGAACTTCTTTTTTCTACTAAGACAATCCGTAATGGGTGCTGTCAAGTGGGCGAAGTTCCTTATGAACTTCCTGTAGAAGTTGCTGAAACCTAGGAACCTCTGCACATCCTTTTGGTTTTGGGGGGCCTTCCATTCCAGCACTGCCTTCACCTTGCCTGGATCCATGGCCAGTCCCTTGTCTGACAACCTGTATCCTAGGAACTCGACCTCCCAGGCGTGGAATTGGCATTTTTCCAGCTTGACCCACAACTGATGCTTCTTCAATCTCTGTAGCACCACCCTGACGTCCTTGATGTGTTGCGCTTCATTCTCCGAATATATTAAGACGTCATCCAAAAAGGCCATGCAATTCTTGTACAGCAGTGGCCCCAGCACACGGTGCATGAAGGATTGAAAGCAGGCGGACCCCGATTGTAATCCAAATGGCATAACTAAATACTCAAAAGCCCCCAGGTGGGTGAACATGGTTGTTTTCCATTCGTCCCCCTCCCGTATTCTAATCAGATTGTATGCCCCCCTTAGGTCCAGCTTGGTAAAAATCTTTCCCTGCCTCACACGTGTCAGAATATCGTCGATTCTGGGCATTGGGGAAGTCACGGGTTCTGACACCAAATTCAAACGGCGGTAGTCCACCACAAGTCTGGGCTGATTCGTTGATTTTTTGTCCACAAAGAACACTGGGCTCCCCCCCCACACACACACACCTTCGATTTCCTTATGAAGCCCCTTTTCAAGTTCTTGTCAATAAACTGCCTCAACTCCTCCATCTCCCGATCGGACATGGCGTACAGCTTACCCACCGGTAACTGGGCTCCCAGAAGCAGGTTGATTTGGCAGTCATATGGTCTGTGGGGGGGGCAGTCTATCTGCCTCTCTCTCGCTGAACACCTCCTTCAAATCTGCATATTGCGGTGGCACCCGCCCCTTTTCCTCCAGGGCCGCCCCAGCGACCCTGGCCACAGTCATTCTTGGTTCCTTTCCTCCCAGGCAGTGTTCTAAACAGTAAGCTGACCCAAAGGCGAGCGACCGCTGATGCCATGACACCACTGGGTCATGTAGCGCCAGCCAGCTCATTCCTAGTATTATTGGGGGTCCCGCCAGCATGGCCACGTGAAAGGCCATGGTTTCCATGTGCCGGGAAACACTCATCCGCATTGGCGGTGTCTGGTGTGTCACTTCCCCTCCCAGAAGTTCCCTGCCATCAATGGTGGTCACCTGCAAGGGAAAATCTAGTGGCAACAGGTGGAGTTGGTGCTCCAGAGCGAAGTCTCTACTGAAGAAATTACACGAGCTGCCAGAATCCAGCAGCCCCTCCACCTTGACTGGGTGCCCATTTGGGAGTTCTAGCACCACTTCTATGGCTATAGCTGCCTTGGGGGGGGTCAGGCTGGGGCACTTCTATTGGTTGCTGGCCTGGCTGCTGCCCCTGCTGGTTGGCAGCCAGGCTTTCTCGTTTCCCTGCACCGGCCCTTCCTCCCCCTTCTCGTCGTGGCCTGCATCATGCCTTGCCAGGCCTTTCGTTGAGGGCAGACCTTTGCAAAATGTCCTGGCTGCTGACAGAGGAAACACTTCTTGGTAGTTTTCCACTCCTTCCCCTCCCTTTTCCGGCCTTCACTAGCGTTTGAAACTTTGCGCGCGCTCCATCAATTTCCATCGGCTCTGCCGCCTGGGAAGGCTCCCTCCCTCAGGAATACGGTTGCCATGGAAATGTTCCGCCCTTATCTCCCGTTTTTCCTGAGCCCGCGCTTCCTGGCATACACCGATCGCAAGCACAGTCTTTGTGAGCTCATCCATCGACCGCGGGCGGGGTGCTCTGGACAACTCATCTTTCACTTCGGGGTCCAAACCTGCCTCAAACAGCATTTGTACTGGTTCAGAGTCCAGGTTCCACCCGAGCTTGTGCACTAACATCGCAAAACACGACCAGTAGTTTCTGACGGACAGGCTCCCCTGCTTGCACCCCATCAGCTCCCTCCGTGTCACGCTTTGCTCAATCTCGCTGGAGAACATCACGTCCATTGCCTGGTAGAATTTCTTAAGATCTTTCAATGCATCATTCCCCGTTGCCATCAAAGGCCTGATCCATTCGCGCGCCCCATCCTGCAGATGTCCAACAATGTAAGCCACCCTCTCCCCATCATCAGCAAAGTCATTTTTCTGCAATTCCAAAGCGTATTGAATTTCCGTTCGGAAAGCATTGTAGTCTTGGGGCTTTCCTCCAAACTTATTTACCAGCCCCGGGACCTTCCTCCCTATCGGGGTGGCTCTGACCTGTGCATCCTGAGCCCGCCTCTCCTCCAGCCGCTCTGACAGGGTAGCAACATGTGCCTCCAGGTCTTGATTCCTCTCGACCAGACCTCGCACCATGGCTTTTTGCTCTGTCTCTCCAGCCGGCCCTGTTTGGCTCATCGTGCTGCCTTCCTGGGGCTGCGCACAAGCAACGTCAGGGACTCACGGATTGCTGTAATGGTTCTAGGGGTTGCTCGTGCGTAAGCAGGTGCCTATCTCCCCGGCTGGGTGCAAACACCTGGCTGGGTTGCCAAAGTGAACCTTTTCTGTCCAGACAGCCACTCACCTGTAGCTGTCCCACTACCATGGAGAACTGAGACTGCAACATTTTTATATTTTGTTTTATTATTTCATCTTTAGGATTTGTTATTAGCTGTTTTTCGTTCTCACATGGGCAGGGTACAAATAATAATAATAATAATAATAATAATAATATTATTATTATTATTATTATTATTATTATTATTATTATTATTATTATTATTATACGGTGACATTACTCTTGGGAAATGGACTTAAAGTGTTAATTTAAAAAACCCAGCAAAACAAACTCAGAAATCATTGCCTTATTTTGGTTTTGATCTCTTTCTCGAATGTCACACCTTTTCTATTGGTTCACTCGTAGCGAATTCATGTAGCATCTTTTTCTTTTCTTTTCTTTTCTTTTCTTTTCTTTTCTTTTCTTTTCTTTATAAACAATGGTCTCCAGATATGACAGGTAATCAGCCAGGAGGCAAGGAAGGCCGGGTGCTGGAGACATTAATCCAATTCCATTCACCGTAAGCTTTTGAGTTTCAGATTGGTACCTATTTTCATTTAAACACCGAAATAGTCACAATGCACTTGAAAGGTCTGAAATTCCAAAGCCTATTAGGCAATCACTTTCTACGGGTTAGACAAATTGTGCCCTGATTTTTCTTATGGTTGTAAAGTGCATGCTAAGGACTTCTAGCCATAAAAACCACCCTTGCCATCAGAATGTCTTGCCAGAGCCAATGGCCTGCTCTTAGGTGTGCTTCAGCGCCACCCATGCAAGCTGGCCAGAGATGGAACTGCAGCTACTAGCAGAACAAGAGAAATTGCCACAAGGACCTTCACTGGGTTTTAGGCAGCTGCTTGCCTTGGCCTGCCTCTTTGGTCTGAGCTACACCCAGATCACTGGACTCTGTGCTGGGTTACCAAGTCTGCTGGGCATGGATATAACAGCTTTTCTGTGCTTGAGTAGTGATAGGGACGTGGTGGTGCTGTGGTCTAAACCACAGAGCCTAGGGCTTGCCGAATAGAAGGTTGGCGGTTCGAATCCCCGCGATGGTGTGAGCTACTGTTGTTCAGTCCCATCTCCTGCCCTCCTAGCAGTTTGAAAGCACGTCGAGCTGCAAGTAGATAAATAGGTACCGCTCCAGCGGGAAGATAAACAGCATTTCTGTGCGCTGCTCTGGTTCACCAGAAGCAGCTTAGTCATGCTGGCCACATGACCCAGAAAAATTGTCTGCAGACAAATGCCGGCTCCCTTGGCCTATAGAGTGAGATGAGCGTGCAACCCCAGATTCATCCGCGACTGGACCTAACGGTCAGGGTTACCTTTACCTTTAGTGATAGGGATGAACAAATTCTCCTTGCTAGATTACTCTTGGAGTGACTGGGGAGAAGGAGCTGACCATGGCCTCTGAGCAGCAGCATTGCTGCCATATACTAGGGGGATGCAGGGGTGAAGCAGGGCAGCAGTGAGGTCAGGGTAGGGTGGGTGCACCGCCTAACTCCTACTGGTGCTCCCACATAAGCCCTATCTTATTGCCTTCCTGACCAGCTCCCACTCCATCCCAGAGAGTGCAGCAACACTGGTGCTGGGAGGCCAGGTCCAGCGTGGGTCCTGAGCTGGAAATTCTGCAAAACCCATTACCAATGAGGCCAGTGCCACTGCTCAAGAGTGTAGCCTGACCAGAAAACCACTTTAGGGGGAACCTAATGTTGACAGTTGGGGACGCGGGCGGCACTGTGGTCTAAACCACAGAGCCTAGGACTTGCTGATCAGAAGGTTGGCGGTTCGAATCCCTGCAACGGGGTGAGCTCCCGTTGTTCAGTCCCAGCTCCTACCCACCTAGCAGTTCGAAAGCACGTCAAAGTGCAAGTAGATAAATAGGTACCGCTCCGGCAGGAAGGTAAATGGCATTTCCGTGTGCTGCTCTGGTTTTGCCAGAAGCGGCTTAGTCATGCTGGCCACATGACCCAGAAGCTGTATGCAGGCTCCCTCGGCCAATAAAGCGAGATGAGCGGCGCAACCCCAGAGTTGTCTGAGACTGGACCTAATGGTCAGGGGTCCCTTTACCTTTACCTAATGCTGACAGTTAAAGTGAAAAGCAACTCCAGATAAGGTGCAAGGAGGGCTCTGAAAATGGGTTGAGTGAAGTTGCATTTCAAGGGCTATCGTTTTGTGAGAGATGGTGAGATGCTGGTTTGGCAGAAGGTGGTTCACTCGAGGATTAAACAGCCAAAATGATGTATATTCCCTACAGAGGATGTGTGTTCTTGCAGTCTCTCTTGGAATCTGTCCAGTATTGCATTAATGAATAAAGTCTGACTAATTGGGAGTTTGGTGTGAGCCTCCTTAGCGAACCTCCAAAAGGAATTTTCTCCCACGCTTCACTTCACCCCAGTTGCTCCTGGACCCTGTGGTCCCCCCCCATCCTCCCAAAATTTGGCTTACCTTGAGGTCCATTCAGATGCCCTCACCTTCTCAGAATGAAAACAGAGCGGGACGTGTTCTCAGACCCCCCCCCCACCTCTGTTCCATCCAGGTCTCTCAACCCTACTGCCTCCACAAGTTGGAGGGTGAAGATGTGTGGCAAGAGGTTTGTTCTGAATGGCCAGGGACTCCACACATGATTTAGAACTCTCACGGAGCAGGATTCTTAATTCCGAGAGGAGCTCACATGCAGAGGGAGCGCTCCATCCTTCAGATCTCCTGTGCCCGCAACTCAGGGACAGCAGGAGCTGAGATGCCAGACAGGGTAGGACCAACAACCACCCTTGAGTTTTTCATTGTGAGAAATGTAGGTGGCTGGCTCATGGGGAAAAGAGTATTTCTCCTTTCAAAATCTATACAGAGATATTAAGGATGGGTGAATTATTATTAATAATAATATTATTATTTTATTATGAATTTAATGAATTCAAATTCATTCTCATAAAGTGGACCTGCTGTGTACGTAGCAGAGATTATCTTGGTTCCAGCGCTATCTTAGGACCCAAGTATATTTTGCCTGCAAATGCATATAATGAAACTGTTACTGTTTTTTAAAATGAAAAATAGTCTTGGGAGGTTTCAGTCTTGGTTCAAAGGGGAGAAGGGGAGAAGGCTGTTTATCAGCTCTCCTTTTAAGCCTTGATTCCATGTTCTGTTATAAAGCTATGGTTACAAATGCTCTACTTTACTGTCAGTGTCAATCCTTATGTGTTGCAAAAATGTTAGAAACACAGCTACCAGCGTTTTCGGTTTTTAATATTTTTCCCCAAAGTAATAACCACTGATATTATAGAAAAAAACACATTTACACTTCCTTGCTGAGCCCCAATTATTCCTCTAAATATATACGCCACCGGTTCCTCTATTATTTAATTTGTTGTCAATTTGTTTTTGAGTCCAAAATAATAAAGCAAGCAAGGCGCAATACTGAAAAGGTCTTGACTGTAAATAAATAGCCTCCATCCATCTGCGCTTGTAACACAACTGTTTTGCAATATCACAGCAACCTGCTGATAACCTTAGAGGCTGCAGATTTGAGGATGTGTTCTAATCTTCAGTTTTGCTACAAATTAGGTCATTTGTCTTCAAAGTTGCAAACAGTTTGGGTGGAATGGAAAACAGAAAGGTGCTGTAATCACTAACAAAGTCTGAGAGAAAGACTGAGATTTGAAGGAAGGGGGGATATCCTAGAACACCAGAGTTGGAAGGAACCTCAAAGCTCATCTATTCCAGTGTTCTTCAACCTTGGATCACCAGATGTGGGTGGACTACAAAGCCCATTGTCCTTGACCACTGGGCTAAGCTGGAAACTGTATAATGAAGGTCTTGTTTTGAGAGGTGTGAATTGCATAGTTTCTCATTAAATCAGAAACAAAGTCAAATTTCTCCCCTGTTATTCATCAGCAGGGAGGATGGTCTGGATAATCTTTTAAGTACCTCCCAACTCCATGATTCCACTCCCAGCCCTCCTTCATCTCCATTTGAGTCAAACTTTTTCATTGCTAGCACTGAAACCTTTCAAACATCATTATAGTGCGTTTGAGAGAAAAGTAGCTTCCTGAAATGGTGATAAAGCTATCGCTTGGTCTGCAAAATGGTAGTTTTAGAGACTAAGATTACCATTAACTATAATTCTCTGATAAAATGAAATCTATTTTCAGGCATGGCATTTGAAACAGGGAGGATCGTTTATGCTCCCCGCCCCCCTCCAGCCCAATTCAATCCAGAAGAGACTGAACTGTAGCACATTCTTCCCAAACGGAGTAGCATTTTATTAGCTTTCCCACTTCCTTTGACATTTCTAATTGTCTCATTCCAATGCCACCGATTATCTTCATCTCAATGATTGTATCTATTTGGAGTAGGAAGGCCTTTTAAAATGAATGAGTGAATGAATAAATTGTTTAAGCTTCCATCTCTAGTGGGATTTCAGAAAAGGCTGCTTAACTATCAGCCTGAGAATGATTTGGCAACAGAATAATCCACAGCTAAGGTAAGCAAAAAGACCAGCCGGCTTTAATGGCTCAGAGGCATGAAAGAAAGCACTTGCTCTCAACTAGGGAGCTGCACATTTCAAAAACCTATCTTAGACAAATTAGATTACGCAGAAACTCTTTTCATTTCTAGCAGTAAAGCTGGCCCCGGAGGCTTTGCTGCCTGAGGCAAAACAGGAAATGACGTCCCTGCCTACTCCTCCTCAGCTGCCCACTGCCAGGAGTCCACCTGCCATATGGGCGGTGGGTGAGCAGGCACACAGAGGGTGCACAGTGGAGGAGGAGGAGGAGGCCAAGGGGCACAGGAAGTGGAGAAAAGCAGGCTCATTGGAGGCTGAATCTGCCACACCTCCCACTTCCTCTCTTCCTCGTTTAGAAAACACATGGAAATAAACAAGGCTATGTTTTGTTTTTCCAGTGTTAACTTTTGGGATGAAAACCCCTGTTTCAAAGTGGGTGAATTTTTCCACAAATTGCTACCTATCCTTTAACAACAACAACTCTTTTTCATGAAAAAATAGTTCTTTTTCATATCCAGGGTGTTCAGTTTTATAATAAAGTTTCCATTGTGCTTCAGGTTTTTCAGAGTTATATTTTGTGTTATTAAGAGAGTACACTCTACAAATGCATAAGAACAAGAACAGAAGAAGAGCCTACTGGATCGGGCCAAAGAATCGGCCCATCTAGTCAGTGGTGGAGCATAGGCTCGCACTGCCCAGGGCGGGTGCACTCCCAAGGGGGGCATGATGCGGAGGGTGCCCTCCCAGGCGCGGGATAGCCTCTCAGGTGCCCAGAGCGGTGTGCGCACCCTGCAGCCGGGAGCGGAGTGAGCCACCCATGGTGGACATTTGAAACACTGTCCACCCGCAACTCCCAAGCCTCCACCAATTTGTCAAAACAAAGGGGCAAGAGGTGAATCCTGCCAGCAAAGTGGCACAGCTACCCCCCCCCTTTACCCCAACGGCTTGGGGTAGGCTTGGGAGTTGCGGGCAGGCGGTGCGCCAAATGTCACCCCCCTCAGTGAGGGCGCCCAGGGCGGTCCATCCCCACCGCCCCCTTCCTACGCCCCCGCATCTAGTCCAGCAGCCTGTTCCCTTCGGTGGCCAACCAGGTGCCCCTTGTGGGGAACCAGCAGGCGGGATATGAGCAGAAGAGTGACACTTTCCCCTTCTGTGGCTTCTAGCAACTGGGAGTCACAAGCATTACTGCCTCCAAGTGTGGAGACCGAGCCGAGCCACGGTGGCTAGGAGCCACCGGAACCCTTCTCCATGAATTTGTCTAATCCTCTTTTAGAGCCACCCAAACTGGCGGCCATTGCTGACTCCTGTGGAAGGGAGTTCCACTGTTTAATTATGCATTCCATTTAAAATTGTGCAATAGAGCTAAGATGAGTTTTCATAGCTGAATGGGGGTCTCTTGAGGGGGGACCCTGGACTTTTAGTAATCCTAGTCTGTCTTCTCAAAGAAACCTCAAAGACACAAATGGTCTTAACACACATTTTTTAAAAGGGTTTTTCATTCTCTCAGCAGGGGAAACCAAGCCAGCTTCTGTCTCCAAGTCAGGCCTGAAACCCAAATGGAAGGGATACAGATTAACACTTTCATCCAAGAGTGAACAGAGTTGTCCAAATGCCCCTCTATCACTTTGCCCAGGAGCAACGTGTGAACCGCTAGCCTGAGGATGCTAACGTCATCCGTTTCCTGCCTCATTGAGAACAAAGTCCCAAGAAATGCAACTTTATTGCCGAACGCTGACCTTCCCAAGCTGTATAACATTTTAGCTCTTTGTCATTTTAGCTCTTTGTCATTTAGCATCTTTGACATTTACCAGGACATTCACTAGGTGGCATTCCCTTCCTCCACCAATGGCAGGCTATGCCAGTGACCTTTTCAGCTGACTGTACACAGGAACAAAATGTTTGGGGGGGGGCTGGAGGGACAGTTTGGCAATTTAGGTATATATTTGCATGCTTATTTACTGATTTAGATGTAGATGTAGACTTTGCCTCATTAAATAATTAAAAGATCATCAGAGTTCCATTACATAAAATCCCACCACACCACTTTTGAGCTAAGATCACCTGGAAAGCTTTAAGATGATGCAAGGATTTTCACCCAAGACTACTACTCTAACCACTTTCAATAGCACAGAACTGATATTTTGAGGGCTACTCTAACACTTCTGGAGAATTTAGAAGAAGGAAACAGTAGTTCAGTTGTGCTATAACAACGTTTCCCTCTTCCTAGGAAACTGAGTACTATAGGGGAACAGGGGTCTCCTAACAACTCTCAGCCCCCTTCACAAACCAAAGTTCCCAGGATTCTGTGGGGGAAGCCAGGATAGCTTAAAGTGGTATCAAACCGCTATTCCTGTAAGGTGTGAAGGTGGCTTTGGTGACTCACTACCATTTTATTCCACCAGAAGTCCACTTAGACAACACTCCATAATCCTGTAAAGGGGTTTGTGGGTTCCAGGTGCTGTTTTAAGGCATTTATTGCCTCCCACTTCCCACTTTACAGAATTATTCTAGGGAAGAGAATCTGAAGCCCAGCTGAGGGCAGCTGAGTTTCAACATCACAGACTCCACCCACTTTTGACTCTGACCCTTCCCATTCCTTACACACCCACACCCAACAGAAACCCCACGGGGAAAGTGGTCCCTATGCCTGTTCTAGGGCTAAATCAGTGCCCCCTACTTACCTGAGGACCCAGTTATGCGGGGGGGGGGGGAAGGCTGATGGGAGTTATAGGCAAAAACAGTCTAATGGCACCAGATGACAAAAGGCTGCACTTAACTTGCAAGTAAGACCCATTGAGCTCAAAGGGATTATGCTGTTAATTGGTTTATTTCTTTTTTCCTGCTTCCTCTGCTCATTAAAGTTCATTTTTATGTGGTTGTAACCGGCTGTTGCTATTGGATTGCCATAACTGTGCTCCTTGGATTGCTGGATTGTGTTTTAAAAAGGATTCCCCATTCATTTTATCCTTAGCCCCCTTGGCCACTGTGTAAATACACAGGGAACGACAAGATCTAATTTAAGAAATAAATTCCCTCACACCCGTCCATCCCCTGCTGAGGATGTCTGTACTTGGGGAGGATTCCCACCTCAACAGCAAGCAGCCACTTTCCGCAAGCAGCTCTTTCTGACTTCAGAGCTTTATCTGAAAGACGGAAGGGGAATTGAGGCAAACCTGCAGCTTTGTCCCTGGGTTCAGCCTCCCAAACCGGCCAGCACGGCCTTGGCTTTTGAATATCATGCTAACAAGAGCTTGCGCTCCCATCGTATTGATCTGAATGGGCTTTTCAAAGCAGAAGCTGCACCATAAATCCCACTAGGATCAATCTAACCTTTCTCTTTCCAACATTCAGAGAGCATTCTGTCTCCTGACCCAGAATGATTTTGCTGCCACTGTGATGGCCACAACCTTGGCATTTTTAACTGATCTCCACACATCCTTCTGTTCTGTTTGGATTCACCAGAAAGTAAAACACATTGTGAAGTCTCTTCAGCAGAAAGTCTTCGCTACACTGCTTCCTTCAAAGTTACCATCCACAGCAGGGATGGCTAACATTTCAGCAGCGTATTAGCATTACAGTTAGTATTAATATTGATCAGGGCTTTTTTCCAGCCAGAAAACTACTCAGTTCCAGCTCACCTCAGGTGGGCACCATTGCAGAGAAGCAGGGAGGTATTCAAGGGGAGTTCTGGCACCTCTTTCTCTAGAAAAATAGCTCAGCTGGTATTGATTTGATCTATTACTAGCCCTTTACCATAAAGTACCAGAGCAGATCTCAAGAATTTATAATACAGTATTGTATTAGTATTATCTGCATAGAATCTCTGTAGTAAATGGAGCAGTTTTTGGAGGTCCACTACTAATTCTCCTCATTTGTGCAACTATTAAAGATTCAGAACCCCTGTTGATGAAAAATTGACTACTCATAGTTACTTCTGTTCATTCTAACTAGATGAGAGAAGCTAGAAACTTGCATTAGGTAAGGAGTCATGTGCAAAGTAGTTGTCAAAGTACTTGATATCCATATTAGGGAATCAGAGGCTCTGGGAAGCTACTTTCCCCAATATCTCTATGATCCTCAACAGCAAGTGGCACAATGGGTATGTGTGTCTGGCTGGTGGTTGGTGGTTCAAGCCCACCCAGGGACAACTGTGGGCAGAATTCCTGCATTGCAGGGGGTTGGACTAGATCATAGAATCATAGAATCATAGAGTTGGAAGAGACCACAAGGGTCATCGAGTCCAACCCCCTGCCAAGCAGGAATTCTGCCCACAGTTGTCCCTGGGTGGGCTTGAACCACCAACCACCAGCCAGACACACAGGGTCCCATCCAACAATTCTAGGATTCATAATGTGCCACTGATGTCTCTTTGGCACCACTATGCTCATATCAGAATGGAAGTAATAATAAAACAAAAAGCAGAGAGTAGGAATAAATAGAAATTCTCCCAGTGGAGGGATGTAGAAAGTGGAGTTCCCCAAGGAACAGTATTGGGAGCTGTGTTTTTTTAAAGTTGTTAGGGATTGTGAGAAATTCCAAGGGGACCTCTCCAAACCGAGTGAATGGGCAGTAAGATGGCAAATGCAATTCTGTGCATATCAATGTAAAGTGATGCTTATGGGAGCCAAAGATCTTAATTTCACATATATGTCTGAACTGGCAGTGACTGACCTGGAAGCAGACCTTCAGGTCACAACAGATCGCTGGATGAAGATGGCACTTGTGAAAATGGCAAATTCCATGCTAGGCATTAATTAGGAAAGGAATTGGAAATAAACCTGCTGATACGAATTTTTTGTTACATATATAACTCTATGGTGCAACCTCGGGTTGCCATGTTTCAAAAAGTAAAAATCCGGCCAATGTTGTTGAGCCTGGAAGCCATTTTCAGCAGATTAATCCCGGCTATGTCTGCATTTGGAGTTCTGGTTGCCTTGCCTCAAAAAGGATATTGTAGAGTTGGAAGAGGTTCAGAAAAGGGCCACCAAAATGACCCAGGGGGTGGAGCTAATCCCCTATGTCAGGAATGTCCAAAGTCTGTTTCAGGGGCCCAATCCGGCCCGCTGGTTGATTTAATCCAGTCCCCATGGCAGTATATGTTCTGGGGTAAAATCCTTTAAAAAGCTCAGCAACTTCAATCCTAAATATAGCTCAACAACTTTGGTCAGCCCTCACACATGTTCACCTCATCAAATCTGGCCCTTTTGAAAAAGGTTTGGGCCCCCCTGCCCTATGTGGAAAGGTTAAATGCTTGGGACTTTTTAGTTTAAGAAAAAGCAAGCAAGAGGAGACATGATAGAGGTGTAGGGAAAGTGGCTAGAGAAAAGTTTTTCTCCATCTCATAACCCTGAGAAATTGTGGGGATCCAATCAAGTCGAATGTTGGAAATCTCAGGACAGACAAAGAAAAGCATTTCTTCACACAGCACATAAACTATGGCATTTGCTCCCCCAAGAGGCAGTGATGGCTGCCAACGTGGACCACTGTAAAAGAGGTTGAGGCAAATTCCTGGAGGCCAGGCCTGTCAATGGCTGCAAGCCACAATGGCTCTGCTCTGCCTTCCCATGGTCGAAGGCAGCAACGCATCTGAGTTCCAGTTGCTCTTCTGCTCAAATCCTACTTGTGCGTTTCCTGCAGGTTTCTGGTTGGCCCTTGTGAGGACAGGAGGCTGGACTAGATGAGCCACTGGCTGGATCCAGCAGGCTCTGCTTAGGTTCTTATGAGTTGTTCCAGAGGGGCCAAAACACTACATGGGGAAAGGATACCAATGGATGGAAGAAAACACACACACCTTATTTTCCCCTACCCATGTGGCACCAGGGCCTTTCTGTGACACCTCCAGTCTTCCCTCTATTCATTATATGTATTTACAAAACTACAGGACTCTGTCAACATGCCCTGAGGTTGTCTGGAAGTGCTGCACAAGAGAAAATGCTGACTCTACATAAACATTACACATCTCAAACCTAGAGCTGTAGCACCCTGCTTGTGGTTAACGCTTAGCTGGAATGAAATATTCAACGCAGCAATAGAGAAATTAAAATAATTATTTATTTGTCAGACAAATAAATGAGAGGCACAGTGGTATATGGTTACCAAGCTCTGGCCTGGCCTCCTGCCATTATGGCCAGCCCTTATATTCCCTTAATCCAGCCCCCTTTGCTCCTCCTTTGGCTGCCTCTGTCCAATCAGCCTGGTTGGATTTCCTATTGGCTGATTGCTATATCCAATCCTAAAAGATACACCCACATCCTCCTGTCCTTATATGGAACACAAACAGCTATATATTGTTACATCTATAAATGACAAATAAGTAGTAATATATCTTACATGTGTCTCAACAAGGAATCTTAATTACCAGCTCACCTCTTGCCCTCCCTGCCCTATTGCCTTCTAAAACAAATGGTTAATCTTAAATTTTTATCTTAAACATATGTCAAGGATCTTGAGTTTCACATCAACATTGAAAGATATCCTTCATTTGAAGGTTTCTAAACAAATGCCTGACAGCTATATATCAGGACTGCTTGGATGGCGTCTTCCTGTCTGGCAGGGGGGCTAGGTTCGTGGCTGACTTAATTTCAGGATAAATACAACTCTTACGACTATATGAAATAAGAATCTAGCATTTGTTAAATCCTTTGCATAATTACATTTAAGCAAATATATTTAATACATAACATAGGTAGCTTTTTAAAAGGAATAAGGCCTTTGTAAAGTAGAAAAGGAACTCAGTAAAAAGGAACACAGTAAAAAACCGCTTTAAAAGAAGCCTCTTCAGTTCACCCCCCCCTTCAGCCAGCTGCTTTTCCCATTAGCTCTTCCCAACATTTATTGCCCTCTAACTTTCTCAGTTTAAGAAAGAAACAGCTTTTAAAAAAGACTTCCCTAAAATGCTCTCTTTCTACCAGCTAGATGCTTCTCCATTGGCCTTTTTAACCTTAGAAAGAAGATCTGGCTCATTTTACTGGGAGGCACATTGGTATTATTTTACTATTTACCAACTATTAATTATGTTTATCTCTGCCTTTTTTATCTTCTGTAACATGTAGGGTCAGTGTCCTCACTCAGTCTGTAATTCCAGCTTTTACGACTTTGAGAATTGTTTTCTGCTATAAATCAAGGGGCCCCTTGTCTAGGAGAAAAACATTGCCTGTGTTCTTTAAACAGCTGGCCTTCTGCCTGGCATGAAACATTTGAAAATCTAAACCCATTTAATTTAGGAACCTGATCAAGATATAAGCCAATATAAGCCTTGATTAAAAATGCAGTCTATATTCAGATGCCACAGAGCAGCAAAGTCATTGTGTGCCGTAGGCTATTCTGCACTGTGTTATTTTGTACCACAGCTTTGTCGTGAAAAAGCGCCTTGTGCATAGAACTCTAGGTTAACACACTCATACCCACACCCTGATCTGAACTGCACCTTAAAAGTCTCCTTTCAAAATAAGCCAGCATTAACACTTTGGTGAACACAACATTGGCAATCAAAAGTAAGCTTTCCAAGAGAAGGGGCAGGGATTGCACATCTGGCTGCTAACAAGTTCTTGTAGTTTTTTGGAATATGGCAGCAATAAATTAAATCAAATGCAGTTGTTATGGCACATACAATGGGGAACACACACACAAACAATCTATTTATTAAGGTAATAAGCAGCAGTTGGCAGGAGGCCAGAAAAGGCACAACAATAACTGTGGGAAAACTATTATTAAACTGTGGGAAAACTATTAGAAGAGTGACTAGTGGGGTGCCACAGGGTTCTGTCTTGGGCCCGGTCTTATTCAACATCTTTATCAATGACTTGGATGATGGGCATCCTGATCAAATTTGCAGATGACACCAAACTGGGAGGGGTGGCTAACACCCCAGAGGACAGGATCATACTTCAAAACGACCTTGACAGATTAGAGAACTGGGCCAAAACAAACAAGATGAATTTTAACAGGGAGAAATGTAAAGTATTGCACTTGGGCAAAAAAAATGAGAGGCACAAATACAAGATGGGGGACACCTGGCTTGAGAGCAGTACATGTGAAAAGGATCTAGGAGTCTTGGTTGACCACAAACTTGACATGAGCCAACAGTGTGACGCGGCAGCTAAAAAAGCCAATGCAATTCTGGGCTGCATCTATAGGAGTATAGCATCTAGATCAAGGGAAGTAATAGTGCCACTGTATTCTGCTCTGGTCAGACCTCACCTGGAGTACTGTGTCCAGTTCTGGGCCCCAAATTCAAGAAGGACACTGACAAACTGGAACGTGTCCAGAGGAGGGCAACCAAAATGGTCAAAGGTCTGGAAACGATGCCTTATGAGGAACGGCTAAGGGAGCTGGGCATGTTTAGCCTGGAGAAGAGGAGGTTAAGGGGTGATATGATAGCCATGTTCAAATATATAAAAGGATGTCACATAGAGGAGGGAGAAAGGTTGTTTTCTGCTGCTCCAGAGAAGCGGACACGAAGCAATGGATCCAAACTACAAGAAAGAAGATTCCACCTAAACATTAGGAAGAACATTAGGAGTGCTCTGATGGTGTTTCCTGCTTGGCAGGGGGTTGGACTCGATGGCCCTTGTGGTCTCTTCCAACTCTAGGATTCTATGATTCTATGATTCTAACTTCCTGACAGTAAGAGCTGTTCGACAGTGGAATTTGCTGCCAAGGAGTGTGGTGGAGTCTCCTTCTTTGGAGGTCTTTAAGCAGAGGCTTGACAACCATATGTCAGGGGAGTGCTCTGATGGTGTTTCTTGCTTGGCAGGGGGTTGGACTCGATGGCCCTTGTGGTCTCTTCCAACTCTATGATTCTATGATTCTATTAAACAAAAACAGAAGAAATTACAGTGATGTATGCTATGCATTTATGTACCTGGTAAATGATACATGATGTTAAGTATCATTTACAACAATGATTCCTTGGGCTTTGTGTTATCTATGGAATGGAAAAGGGTAAAGGTAAATGGACCCCTGACCATTAGGTCCAGTCACAGACAACTCTGGGGTTGCGGCGCTCATCTCGCCTTATTGGCCGAGGGAGCTGGCATACAGCTTCCGGGTCATGTGGCCAGCATGACTAAGCCACTTCTGGCGAACCAGAGCAGCACACGGAAACGCCGTTTACCTTCCTGCTGGAGCGGTACCTATTTATCTACGTGCAAATTGTGCTTTCAAACTGCTAGGTTGGCCGTAGCAAAGACCAAGCAATGGGATTTGAACTGCCTACCTTCTGATCAGCAAGCCCTAGGCTCTGCGGTTTAACCCACAGTGCCACCCACGTCCCATCTATGGAATGGAACTTTTATTCAAATAAACAAAATAAACAATTGGTGTGATTAATTCAACTCATAGCTTTTATTCTTTTTTTAAGTATAGGAGGTTCAGAGACTATGTGTTCACAGTAACCCTGGAAAGGAACCCCCCCTCCCCATTTTGTCTGGGGTCAGTAAGTGCTGAAAATGAGACAGTTGTGGAAGTAAGATTTCAGATTTCGTCACTGCACCACATTGGTATTGCAGTGGAGGTGGGGGGCAGGCAGACCTTAGCTCAGAGGCAGAGCACCTGCTTTCCATGCAGAAGGTTCCAGGTTCAATTCTGGACATTAGCAGTTAAAAGGATAAAGTAAGAGGCAATGGTAAAGACAGGTCTTCCCAAAAACTTGGATGCACCTGCACACTCCTTGGAAACTAATGAAAAATACTCACTGCATAGAAGATGAATGTTCTTATATATATCACAGAGCAATATGAGGGGTCTGGCTCTGTGTCCCCCTCACCATCCAAAGTTGGGCAGGTGGGTACAAGAGACAGGTCCCTTTTAATGGTGGCACCATTGTTATGTAATGTCCTTCCTAGGTAAAAATGGTAAAGGCCCCCTGGACAGTTAAGTCCAGTCAAAGGCGACTATGGGGTTGCAGCGCTCATCTTGCTTTCAGGCCGAGGGAGCCAACGTCTGTCCACAAACAGCTTTCCGGGTCATGTGGCCAACATGACCAAACTGCTTCTGGTGCAACGGGACACCGTGACGGAAACCAGAGCGCATGGAAATGCCATTTATCTTCCTGCTGTAGTGGTACCTATTTATCTGCTCATACTGGCGTGCTTTCAAACTGCTAAGTTGCCAGAAGCTGAGACTGAGCAACAGGAGCTCACCCCTTTGTGCAGATTTGAACTGCTGACCTTCCGATCAGCAAGCCCAAGAGCCTCAGTGGTTTAGACCACAGCGCCACCTGCGTCCTAGGAAAGCCTGCTTGCCCCCATCTCTGGTTACCTGCCACCTTTTCAGAGGGCTTTCAGTGATCCACAGCTGGTATTTAAGGATCCAGTCCTAGCTGCACTTGCCTGGGACTAAGTCTCATTGAGCCCAGGGTTTCTTAACTCTGAGCAGCCATTGCTTAAAGCTGATGTTCTATCATCATACAGTGGATGCTCGGGTTGCGAACGTGATCCGTGCGGGATGCACATTCGCAACCCACAACGTCCGCAGCCTACAGCGGCGCATCTGTGCATGCGTGGGTTGTGATTTGGTGTGTCTGCGTATGTGCAAAGCGCGATTTAGCACTTCTGAGCATGCGCGACCGCCAAAACCCAGAAGTAACCCGTTCCAGTACTTCTGGGTTTCGGCAGTCCGCAACCTGAAAAAATGCAACCTGACAGTAAGAGCTGTTCGACAGTGGAATTTGCTGCCAAGGAGTGTGGTGGAGTCTCCTTCTTTGGAGGTCTTTAAGCAGAGGCTTGACAACCATGTGTCAGGAGTGCTCTGATGGTGTTTCCTGCTTGGCAGGGGGTTGGACTCGATGGCCCTTGTGGTCTCTTCCAACTCTAGGATTCTATGATTCTATGATTGTATGAAGTGTCTGTAACCCGAAGTATGACTGTATTTTAATTGACTCATGACATGCTAATTCTTTTATTGTTATGTTTGCTTTCAGTTTATTTCCTATGGTCTGGCTTCACCCGCCCTTTTGTCTAGAAATCAAACTGTAGATAGAATCAGAAAGAGCTGTACAGTAAAATTATTTTAACCATCTGCATTTATGATCCCACTCAGGCCAGCCGTTTAGCAATCTCATGCCTGGTTTTCTCCAACTCTGTAAGGTTAACTGCTCTTTTAATAGAGGTAAATGGAGGTTATCAGCTTGGAATAGCACTAAATCAGCATCTCCATTAAAAATAAAAAGAACATTAGTTATTGCCAGCTAATGAAATACTTACTCATGCTAGTTATTGAATCCTTAGGTGCCCATTATGATTTATTTAGATTTTCTTTTGCTGGTAGAATAAATAGCTGTGCCTTCCTTGCAAAGATGCCCCTGGCGCGTGCCCACAATCACAGCCCAAGAAAAGGTTTACCACCCTTAATTGCCAGGCGCCTGCACCGCCTCCTAATCTCCACAAGGCACTTTAAAATGTCACTTAAGCTCAAATACAGTGGTGCCTCGCAAGACGAAATTAATTCGTTCCGCAAGTCTCTTCGTCTTGCGAGTTTTTCATCTTGCGATGCACGGTTTCCCATAGGAATGCATTGAAAATCAATTAATGCGTTCCTAGGGAAACCGCCTTCAGACCAGGTCCGGGGACAGTCTGTCCCCGGACCTCTTCTGAAGGCCGGGGGGGGGGGACAAGGGCTTTTCTTCTCACCCCCAGCATTTTAAAAAACCCTGGGACAGCGGAGGACTTCTCCGCTGTCCGGGGCGATTTAAAAGCCCCTGGGAAGGCAGGCAGGGGGGACAAAGACTTTCGCCCCCCGCCCGCCTTCAGAAGGTGTTCCCACCCCCCCGCCCGGCTTCGCAGCAGCGCTACGAAGCCCGGCGGCTGGGGCAGGTGTTCCCGCCCCCCCACCCCGCTTCGGAGCAGCGTTCCGAAGCGGGGTGGCTGGGGCAGGTGTTCCCACCCCCCCGCCCGGCTTCGCAGCAGCGCTACGAAGCCCGGCGGCTGGGGCAGGTGTTCCCCCCCACCCCGCTTCGGAGCAGCGTTCCGAAGCGGGTGGCTGGGGCAGGTGTTCCCACCCCCCCCCGCCCGGCTTCGCAGCAGCGCTACGAAGCCCGGCGGCTGGGGCAGGTGTTCCCCCCCCCACCCCGCTTCGGAGCAGCGTTCCGAAGCGGGGTGGCTGGGGCAGGTGTTCCCACCCCCCCCACCCGGCTTCAGAGCACGGGGAGATCGCTTCTCCCCACTGCCCCTTGCTTCAAAAGAGGTCCGGGGGCAGCGGGAGCGCTGCCCCCGGACCTCTTTTGAAGCAAGGGGCGGTGGGGAGAAGCGATCTCCCCGCAGCCGATTGCTTCAAAAGAGGTCCGGGGGCAGCGGGAGCGCTTCCCGCTGCCCCGGACCTCTTTTGAAGCAAGGGGCTGCGGGGAGAAGATCGCTTCTCCCCGCCGCCCCTTGCTTCAAAAGAGAAGACCCGCTGTCCCCGGGGCAAGCTTCGTTTTGCGAAGCAAGCCCATAGGGAAATTCGTCTTGCGAGGCAACTCGAAAACGAAAAAACCTTTCGTTTTGCGAGTTTTTCGTCTCGCGAGGCGTTCGTCTTACGGGGTACCACTGTACAGGTTTCAAATTTCAGCGGCACCCTGTGCAAGCCCAACATTCCTCTACCGGGTGTCCTCCTGCATTGCTGACCATTGACCATGCTGGCTGGGGCTTATGCGAGCTGCAGTTAAGCAACTTCTGGGGGGCACCTGGTTGGGAAAGGCTGGCATTAGTACTATAAGCCTGTGCGTGTTTATCCACTGTCATCCCTTTGGAACACAATAATCCTAAACCTGCTTTATTAGCCAACCTGACAGTTCAATATCCAAGTCAGTCTAAGTGCTTGTCAACAAAGATAAGGAGATGTTAAATGTTCAAACAATATAGAATATGTAGAATTTGGTGACTTTTGCTTCCAGAGTAGAAAAAATCTAATAGAAATTGTTGGACAGCTTAGAAACTTGATTTTCAATGACCAAACTGGGAAGAAGTGAATAGTTTTACATTCCATTTGTCTGCACCTTTACAGCATAGCACTGATAAAAGAAAAGTCTGGAAGAATGAATGCACCTGGGTCACCTGTCAAGGTAACTGATAGGATTGTCAGAGGCTTGCTAGGGGTGAAACAATCAGCTGATGTATTTAGGCTCACTTGTGGTACAAAAGTGAAGTTGCTAGTTAGTATTGAGGCTTCCTGTCTCCTTCCTGGGTTTGTGAAGTGGGAAGTAGGTGTGCTAAGCGGAAGGTACTGGTTGCATCAGACTCATCATTACAAGACAGGCTTTTCCCACATGATGTTGCAGAAAACTTCCTAGAAATAAATTCTCTCAAGAAATTTATGTAATATTATCCTCCACCTTTATTCCCCACCCCCTTATGAGACTTTTGTGGTAGACTATCTCCTGCCAACTAGTCATTTTGTGATGAAGAAGCCAAGCAGAACAGGTAAGGAGGTTGATCAGCACAAAATGACTGTTGGCCATGCTGGTTAGGGCAGATGAGAGTTGGAGTGCAGAATGTGTGGATGACACCAGGCTGAAGAAAGCTGCCACAACAGGACCAGAAACGGAGAACCAGCCTGGACAACTAGAAGCCCCATGGAGGCATTTAGGAATCCCCAGGAATGGACCGACTGAATGGGTCCCCTGCCCATCACACAAAACACTTGGTTGTCTTTGCACAACAAACTAACATCACTTTCCAAAGTGTTCCTTTCTTGGTATTCAAAGTGCTGTTGCTGATATATATTTTTAGAAAAGTAAGTTTGTTAAGTTCCTGCAATGATATCTTAGCCAATTTATTCCCTTCCATTGCAAACCATTCAGGTTAATGATGTTTATTCTTTCCTTGCTTCTAGATAAGCCAAACTAACTGACTAAACTCCCTTTATTAGGTGAAGTAACAGAACTTTTCTTTGAGGTAAAATATCTATTGATTTCAAAATTAAGTGCAAAAGAAAGGTGATCCCACAAAAGCAAATTAATATAAAAGTTGCTAATAGCTAACTAACACCTGAGAAGTTGCACCATCCCTGACCCCCAGAAAAGGCAATGAGCAAACTCCCTCCCACATTTGGGCAAATGAGAAGGGGCTGTGCACCAGACTAATGGAGCCTCTGTGGAGGGTCAGGCTGAGACAGCCCCCACTTGCTATGGTGAAGAATGAGGGCCCAAGGCCATCTGCAGCTGTCACACGATGAAGCATCAAGCAGGAAGGAGAGGCAGGCATGACTGAAGATAAAAAAAACCATGAAAAGGACAGCCCTGCCCAATGGTTGCATCTTCACAGAACGTAAGGAAGGTGTATTTCCTGCCTCTTTCTTCCTGCTGGATGGAGAGACCTGGAGGGCTGCATTCAGACCCTGGACCTGAGAGTCTTCAGCCTTGCACTAGGAGATCATAGGGGGAAGCATTGCTTTTTGAAAGAGGAACCTTGCTAAAGAAGAGTGAGAGAAATATTGAAAGAGTGAATACTAGTAAACCAAATCACAATGATTATATGCTTGGAGGTGCTGAGGCAGCTCCCTTTAAGTGCAGGCTGTGGTGGAAAATGCATCACCTGTGGAAAACATCAGAAAATAGTCATCTGAAAACTCCCAACATGCTGCAAAAGGTAGGCCAACTAACTTGAAAGGGAATGAGCAGGAAGAGTCCCTTACAGCTGCAGTTTTTTCTGGCTAATCAGATGATGGTGGCGACAAAAAGATGTGCCCTTACTGGCTCTGGGTGGTGTACATGTCTCATCAAATGTGAGCAGGAGGACTTACAGAGGTGAGCCCAAGCTCTTTTCAACCTAGCTAGCAAGGAGAAATGAGGCCTGCGAGCATTTGGTGCCGGAGGGGAGGGGCAAATGCCTCTTTCCAAGTCTCTCTGACTGGCCCTTCCCCAGGCCAGCCCCCACTTTCCAGCCCCCCCCCCCCCGCACTTTCCCCAAGTTCTTTTGCCTGGCAACATTGCTCACAAAATGGTACAAAATGCATATCTTAGGGGGAAGTCTGCATAAAAATCCAAATGGTAGTGGAAGTAACATGCAAAAGTGTGTATATTAGGTATACAGTGCAGGGATGTCAGAGAATGCTGACAAAAACAGATATGGAAATTGCTGGTGTTTGCTTATTCATCCTGTGCCCATAATGGAAATCAATCCAGCAAATATGATTGGTTTTCGCTTGTTGTTGCTCCTTTCTATTTACTTACCCTCCCCCCACACACATTTCAGGAGGGCCAAGCAGGACACACCGACATCCGCACCATCCCAAGCTCCATGCTGCTTCACACCCCACCCCCACTGGATTTTGGGCTCATTCCCCCCCCCCCCACTGCTCCACACTCCTTAAGCACCCGGCAACAGTGAGTTTCAACCAAAAGAGAAACTGAGAGAAGATGGAATTGACATACCCCTCCATTAAGGGGTATCTTAAGTGTATCCTAATCTTACATCCCAGTGTTCTGACCAATTGATATTGCGGTGGACTAGGACCTGGGAGACCAAGGATTGAATCCCTCCTTCTCCATGAAACTCACTGGGTGACCTTGGGCCAGTCATTGCCTGTCAGCACAACCTACTTCACAGGGGAGTTGTGGGGATTTAATGAGGAGGAGAACCATGAGCTCTTGGTGGAGGGGGATAAAGGTGGCATATAGATGCAATAAAGAAATAAAAATAAACAAGACCTGCAACATCCCCCCTTGCACACACATTCTGGCCTGAGAAGTCAGGAGCAGCTTCTAAGAGGGGTCTCTGTGTGAGAACCCAATTCATAGCCAAAGGCTGTGGCGGATGCAGTTGAACAAAGACTTCATCTGGTGACTTAAAACTATTTCCAGAGCTGGCATTGACAAAACCTCCTTCATTTGAAGAAAAGCCTTCCAGGCATTGATTTCCCTCAAGCTTAAATTCAAATCGTTACCGATGAATAACTTGCCCTAATTAAAGCCATTCTGTCTGGAACTTGTTTCTTGTGCTCCCTCCCAAAGTGCTGCTTCAAAACAAACTATCTGGGGGGGGGGTTGATTTTGTTACAATGTGGTAAAAATACACCACCTGAGAGTCACAGAGCATCTCTTCAGCACCAGCAGATACTTCTGTGTTGAGTTCCAGTTTGAAATGGCAGCATCAAATCTCCTTCCTGCTTTGAAGCATCACCAAAGCTCGAGCTCATCTTGCATGGAAATACAGTGCCATCTCAGAGGACTCACTGCTGACATCCATAAAAGGGAAGGGGGTCATATTCAATAACTATCCACTTTCCAATATACTGAGAAAACTCTACTTGAGTCTTCTTTTAATTCTGTTGAAGCAGCTTAAGGAGCTTACTCTGTATGTCCCAAGCTGATCATCTGAGGGAGCCCTATTGGTGCCCCCATAAACCATAAGTATGACTCATTTCAATATGGAGCCAGTGTGCCCAATGCTGTGGAACTCCCTGCAGCTAGAAATCCGGCAGGCACTGTCCCTGATCACTGGCATCTGCTTTGAGACATATAGCAGGACCTTGGGGTGAAGGGTGGGCTGGGAAGAAGGAGGAGGAGATGCATCTCTTAAATAAATCCACTCATGCAGACATTGACCCCACTTCTCTCATCCCTGGCAGCTCCACTGTCAGCCTTCCTGCCTCTAGGGGAAAGGTCTTAAGGGAGATTCCTTTCCCATTCTGCTGAACTGGCTTAGAATCCCCCACTATATGGAGCTCCAGTAGCACAGTGTTCCTGATAATGGGGAGCAGTCTATGTAGGTCTGGGGCTGATGTAATGCAGAAGGCAGCCTGCTGAGAGCAGGGCAGGGATATGGGCCAGAAGCTGTTCTTTCTGC
The DNA here is from genome assembly GCF_964188305.1 of Podarcis bocagei. Lineage (NCBI taxonomy): Eukaryota > Metazoa > Chordata > Lepidosauria > Squamata > Lacertidae > Podarcis > Podarcis bocagei. The sequence goes on from NC_138139.1 coordinate 1,696,734, forward strand.
AGCCGGCAGGGATCGGGTGGCTGGCTTGACAGCAGCTCTGAGTGGAGCTCCCAGCCTACATGCCTGCATGCACTAGAGATGTCATCTGAATAAGAGCCAGTGAGGTGTAGTGGTTAGAACACTGGACTAGGATTTGGGTGGTCAGGGTTCAAATTCCCACTTACTTGGGCCAATCATTGTCTCAGTCTAATCCCCTGTTGGGGAATATTCTAGAAGAAACTTGAAAATGGCTGTGAACAAGTTGCTAGGCAATGGGAAATTTCCCCAGCAACAGGTGTCTTTATCAGGGCATGTGATCAACTCAGTCTGGGTCTGTGTTGATGACTATGTGAATGAGTCAGCATTAGGTCTCTGGCCGGATGACTAAAAAGAGAAAAAAATATGTTTCTTTGTTGTTGTTTTCTTGATTAATGAACAGTGTGAAGTTTTGTAAATAATAAAGACTCTGAGAAACAGAACCAAATGGTGTTTATTCCTGTAATGGGAATTTCACTAAGAGAGAGCTGGAATGCTGCTGCTGCTGTAAGGAAGTAGAAGATGCAGGAAAACTCTTCTGTAAAAGGAACTCTGCTGCAGAAAGAAAAGAAAACCCAGAGTTGATGCTCCCCTTCATTGGGTGTTGTGAGGATAAAATATATGATTTATAAATACATATGATTTCTGTCAGTCAGTCAAGTCTATTGCTTATAGCCAAAGGCTGCTGCAATGTATACAGTGTCATTCAATAAAATATATACTAGTTTGATACAAAAACTTAAAACATTTACATTGTCAAAACATGACCTAATCTGCACAAAACTATAGAAACTCCTTAATATACAAATTGAAACATTAGACAATAAAATTTATAAGCTAAAATCACCGTGGGGCCACTAATATATTAAAGGTAATATTAAATAATACAATAGACAATTATGTACAAAGTTTAGTGAGAAAGATACAGCTTGGTGTAGATGGGGTAAAATAAATTCATCTCCTTTACAGTTGATGGCTATCTCGGCTATATAATTTTTTCCAGTGTGGTGTAGTGGTTAAGAGCAGTAGTCTCGTAATCTGGGGAACTGGGTTCGCGTCTCCGCTCCTCCACATGCAGCTGCTGGGTGACCTTGGGCCATCACACTTCTTTGAAGTCTCTCAGCCCCACTCACCTCACAGAGTGTTTGTTGTGGGGGAGGAAGGGAAAGGAGATTGTTAGCCGCTTTGAGACTCCTGAAGGGGAGTGAAAGGCAGGATATCAAATCCAAACTCCTCTTCTTCTTCTTCTAATTTTCCTGGCGTCAGTTGCAAAAAGCGCTACACGCCAGGTCACATACTTATCTATGTCTGCGAGGAGATAGAGAATCATATCAGAAGGATTCTGGGCAGGAGACCTTATCATTATAGGTGTCAAAAACCATTTTCTTGCTTCAATATATAAGGGGCAGTGCAAGATATAATGCATGAGGTCCTCTAATTAAGGGCATCCCCTAATACAAACACAATCAATTACTGGTATGCCTCTATGTCTCCCATATCTATAAGCAGAGTTTATTGTCTGGCATAAATCAGTTGGCATCAGTTGTGTGGGCCCCCAGCCAACCCCAGTTCCCATTCCTACCACCACAACAGAGCAATATTGAACATGATGAGTCCTGCTGGGTCCCCAGAATTTGACCCTGGATGGCATGTTCTGGTCCTAAAAGGTAGAGGTACCCCTGACTGTTAGGTTCAGTCGCAAATGACTCTGGGGTTGCGGGGCTCATCTCGCTTTACTGGCCGAGGGAGCCGGTGTACAGCTTCCAGGTCACGTGGCCAGCATGACTAAGCCGCTTCTGGCAAACCAGAGCAGTGCACGGAAACGCCATTTACCTTCCCACCTATTTATCTAAAATAAAATGAAAATGAAACGGATTTCAGGAAGTTGAGTCCCAATATTGCATACAATTGTCAAATTGTTTTTTAAATAAACAAATGTGGTGGTGGTGGCTGCAATTTTAATTTCTGATGGCATATATTGTGTGCTGTACCCTGCAAATTCATGTTTCATTAGAATATCTTATTTCTCCCATCTCCATCATCCCAGACATCATACAAATATATAAATCCTGTTGGTTTAAAATCAGCTCTTTTCCCTTTGTTCAACTTGTTGCACTCTGCAGTATTGGATTCCTTCTTAATCAATGAGTGATGCAGCAACAAGCCTTTCATCATTAATGAGAGGCTTTTTTGTTTTGTTTTTTGTTTTGCTTTTTGCTTTTTACTCTGTTTCTGTAGGTCAGCCTAGAAAAAAAGATGTTAAGGTTAGCCATCTTTGGCTCTGCTTGCCAAGGGGAAGGATTGTAGCTCCCTGGTAGCTGTGTTCCAATTTGCATTTAAGTCTGGGACTGGCAGATTATGTTAGTTCCCTTCAATGTGCAGACTGAAGAGGTTTCTCCTACGCCCCTAGTTCATCCATACATGGGTGTACAGCATGGGTGTAGCCAGGGGGGCAGCTGCCCCCCAAATCAAATAAATCAATAAAAATAACTAATTGAGGTTCTCTCCCCCCCCCAGCATGAAGCTTGCCCCCCACAACATAAATCCTGGCTATGCCCATGTACAACAGCCTTTCCGAACCTTGTACCCTCCGGGTACCACAACTCCCATCTTCCCTGAGCATTGGCCTATCGGTTGGGTCTAATGGGACCTGCAGTATAGAGCATCATTTCAGTACTTAGTGACTCTCAGCTGAATACATGAGTTCATTATTGAAAACACATGATGTTTCATCTACGGTGCTTCATGTACAATGGTGGATTCAAACATGCAAGCAAACCACTGGCTTAATGCAAATGTCATCAAACAGCAATGTATGAATCAATCTGAAACCTAACTGTTCTGAAGCCCAATAATATGAAGTTCTTTACACAAGCACGCACACACACCCCACCCTAGAAGAACTGAATTTGCCTGCACAAAATCCAGATCTCACCATAGGTCCCATGACAAGTCAGAAGACCACTCACCATCTTAAAATGGTTTTTAGAATCCATCCTGTGATAAAATCAGTATCACAGAAAGGTAAAGCATTCAGACAGCCATTCTGCTGAGACTGTTAAACCTGCAAGTTATGGGGAAACATCCCATTTTAATCAGACTTGCATGATTTTGCAGACCATGAAATAAGTTGGCTTATAAGTATCAAACTTCTTTATGGTGGAAATCAATTTGACATAGTCCCAGATGCAAAGACCTGTGCATGAGGGTTTTTTTATTTGTTAAAAATACAGAAAAACCTTTATCATTCAAAAGCAGGACTAATCTATGCATATTTAGCTCACATATCAGAAAGCAGTTTCTCTTAATGCTAATAAAATGTCAACCATTCCCTCTCCCCCCAACCCCCATTTAGAACATTATCAAAACCAGTTATTGGTGGTTCCATCACACACATTAATAGCAGAAGTCAATAGTAACCTATTGCAGAAGGAAGACTTAGCACCCTGTTTGCCTCTGTGCATATCTCAAGACTTCCTAGCACATTATTACCCTGAGCTGCTGTAAATTCTTAATAACCCTCAGAGCGCCCTCTGAGACATGCTGTCACATGCTGGAATAATGAAACTATATTGACAATCATTTAAAGATGCCTGCATTCACCTTCCAGAGATGTGTGAATTTTTAGAAGTTCCATCAGAATGATGCTATTTGTTTCAGGGTGTCTGGGAATGACAGAATATAAATGGCAGTAGGTGTGATCCCCATCATCAGGCTGCAACATCAACCCATATTAAGAGTTTGGCATAATAATAATAATAATAATAATAATAATAATAATAATAATAATAATACTTTTATTTATACCCTGTTATCCCAGGCCAGGGCCAGGCTCAGGGCAGCTAACACCAAATATGAATTACAATAAAACGTAGTGGGGGGGGGGAACCAACAACAAACAAACAATTAATTAAAATACAGATTAAAATGCAGCCTCATTTTAATAGTAGCCCATAAATCAAGACCATAAAGGGAGGAAACATCAGATATTCACCCTAGCCAGCTATTCATGCTGGTCCTACATGGGCCAGCAAAAAAACCAAGGGAAATTTTATATACCAAATCCCATATAAGGGGTCAGAGCGAGTCTAAGCCGAAGGCCAGGTGGAACAGCTCCATCTTGCAGGCCCTGTGGAAAGATGTCAAATCCCGCAGGGCCCTGATCTCTTGTGACAGAGCGTTCCACCACGTCAGGGCCAGTGCTGAAAAGGCCCTGGCCCTAGTTGAGACCAATCTAACCTCCTTGAGGCTCGGAACCTCCAAAGTGTTGTTATTTGCAAACCGTAAGGTCCTCTGTGGAGCATACCAGGAGAGGCGGTCCCATAGGTACGAGGGTCCTAGGCTGCGTATGGCATTAAAGGCCGAAACCAGCACCTTAAACCTGACCCTGTACTCCATTATGAACCAGTGCAGCTGGTAAAGCACTGGATGAATGTGATCCCATGGCAAGAACCCCGTAAGGAGCCTCGTTGCGGCATTCTGCACCCGCTGGAGTTTCTGGGCCAGCTTCAAGGGCAGCCCCGCGTAGAGCGAGTTACAATAATTAAGCTTCTGGATTGACCAGGCCTGATGGAAATGCTAAGTCCTTGGCTTCTAACTCTTTTCTCTTCTGTCCTGAATATTCAGCTTTCCTGGATGTCCGCCTGTTCCTGTGTTATAAGACATAATAGGCTCTGAGACTAAAGCATGAAACATCTGAATTACCCTATTTTTCTGTGTATAAGACTAGGTTTCCCCCCTAAAAAATAATGTCAAAGGTGGTGTCTTATACACGGATACATGTCCCCCCATTTTCTTAAATCTGAGTTCCCAAAAATAGGGGGCGTGTTATACATGGGGGCGTCTTATAGACAGAAAAGTATGGTTTGATGTTAAGACAGGAGAGGGGCTGGGGAAAATCTGTAAAAGAATTATAAGATATTGATGGATATGAATAGGGTTGCCACCTTTGTTTGGGCAAAATACAGGGCAGGGCAGGGTGGGTGGGTGCTTTCCTTTTACCTTTCTGTAGTTTGATGTGTGTGTGTTGTCCTGAAAGGAGTGTGAGAATCTGACTTAAATTTAATTATTGTGGATGAAGATTGTAGTAGCAAATGCCTATGTATAGAAGGACTTGCTTTTCTCTGCCCTGTATTTCCCCACATTCAGTTAGTCTCCTGGCACGTGATCAGTCTTCAGCAGCGGCTGGCTGGAACAGTATTTAGTAAAATGAAATACTTAGCAAGTTGGTTAATCATGCCCGTTAGGTCAGGCTGATCTGGGCTGTGGACCAATATGAAATGCACTGAGGATTTGTTCGCAAAGAGCTTCCTTCACATATTAGCACATGAAAGTAACCTTAATCTGAGTCTGATAAAAAGGAGGGGGGAGAGATGGGGGGAGCTGTTCTTAAAAGGATGTTAGCAAATCAGATTAAAACCAGTCTACCTTAGTTGGAAGTAATGAAGGGGAAATTATCAGGGAAATACACCGCATTGGGAAGAGCTTGTCAAATAATTATTGCAAGATGGTAGGTGCCAAAAGCTCCTTTGTTCATGCTTCAGCTTGCTGTGCACAAAGATTTGGGATTTAATTGGGGGGAAGCAAAAATGGGGTAGAGGAGGATTTCTAGAAGTATATGGGGGTCAGGCAACAGCAGCTCAGAGGCAGAGCACTTTCTTTGCCTGCAGAAGGTCCCTGGTTCAATCCCTGGCATCTTCAGGTAGAGCTGGGATTCCTGGGAATGCCCCCTGCCTGGAACCCTGCAGAGCTGCTGCCAATCTGTGTTGACAATGCTGAACAAGATGATCTGACTCAGTTGGAAGCAGGTTCCTATGTTCCTACATTAAGAAACCCACAATTCATATTCTGATCTTTTACAAAGAGCTACATATTCTGTTTCAGCAGGATGCCATTCCTTCCTCTTCTACAGGGGCAGTGTGCAAGTTTGCCACACCTTGCAGACAGCCACATGCAGCTAAAAGGAAGGTCCCTGCTGGTGCCCCCCTCTTGCTCCAGTCCAGTGGCTCCTTATGAGGCATTCTGGCCAGTGTCCCCAACTCTGGAAACTTCCCATTCCATTTGCAGGAGAGGCTGAACAGGGAGCATCTGGTATCAGTGTTGAAAGAAATATGTGTGCAGACCTTTTGCATGTTAAGAAGGAGCAGTTGGGAAGCAGCATTTGAGCACTAGCAGGGCTATTCCCAAGGTGGTTGTTGCAGATGGCTTGAAGAATCCAAAAAGCTAAAAGCCATGGCCCTCCCTCCCCATCACCATCCAGCCGCCTTGCAGCTGCTCCTGCCGCCTCTGCGTGCAGAAGCCAAGCCAGGCAGTTTAGAACTACAAGCATTTCCCTGGCAGCTGTAGAGCGAGGATTGGGTTTTCTGGTCGTTCTGTGAAGTCCAAGGTGGTGTGGGATGTAAACACAGGAGCAGTCAATGACAACATTCCTAGAGTGTACATGTTAGAACATGGGGAGGGATGTCTGTCTAACAAGCAGGTAAACTTCCTGGGGACGGACTTCCTCCACATGTGACCAGAGGTGGGTGTGGCCTCACCTGTGCAGGTAATGACAAAAGCACAGGGCAGGCAGCCATCTCTCTCTCTCTGCCATCACCTTTCGAAGAAGCAGGATGCCCTCTTGGCTCTCAGCCAAGAGAGGAGAGGGCTATCTTCCTATAAGATAGATTCTAAGTGTATTTTACCTTTTTAAGCCTGTCTGCCGTCTGGGATCATATTGTGAACAGATCGTGAGTAAACTCTTTTATACTTTTATAAAGACTGTGTTGTGTCTTGTATTTTAAGAGGGAACAAAGGGGAAATTACCAGAGTAATTATTATAGAGGTTCTAGCGAACCTGTGTACACGTTACCGTTGCGAACTTAAAGGGGAATGTCTATAAACTCTGCTGATATTTTGGGAACTTGTTAGCACAAGTTGGACAAGGATATAATTAGTCAATATATCCTCTCCTGCACCCCAGAACATTCCCACAAAGGGTTAGTGGCCCCAGTATTGCATATTTTTGCGTATTTTTGAAGGATTGCATTGGATTGTGATTTTGAGTTGAGTAGTATTTTTCTGAGTTAACTTCCTGGTAAGCACATGGTCTTTTGTTCCATTGTGCAGTGGGGATTAAGCAACCCCCCCCTTCCCTCAGAGTTCACAGTGACCCAAGGCAGTGAAGAATTGTTTTGTATTTTGAGATTTTTGAGATTTTTGATTTTGAAATTTTGAGAAATTTTTGAAATTTTGAAGAATTTTCAAATTTTGGATTTTAAGATGGCTAGAGCAGCTTTTGATAGTGATGCAAAGCTAGGAATGCCTGTGCTGAATGAGTACAATTTCATGCACTGGAAGCAGCGCTTGATAGCATGTTTAGATTATAAGCACATTTTGGAAGCTTTAGAGCCTCAGCCTACAGGATCGTCTGAGGAGGATTTAGCCAAGATAAGTGCTTGGAAACGCGTGAACAGTGAAGCTAGACACATAATTTTGAGTGGACTTCGTGATGAGCAGCTATCATTAATAAATAGTACAGATGATGCATCTCAAATCTTAAGAGATATTGAGCGCGTATATGGAGAATCTAGCATAAACAGCTTCAGAAACTTGGTGTGTAAATTAACCAGATTGAGGATGAATTCAAAAGAGGAATTCACAGAGCACATCAACAAGTTTACTGAGATTATTCAAAGAATTGATCTGACTCCCAAAGCTTTTGATGAGGATACAAAGATAGCATTTTTGTTATCATCACTTGGACCACGCTTTAGCGCATTTGTAAGTTTGATGGCTCATAGACAAGGTCTGACTTTTAAAGACTTGATTGGTTATTTAAAAGAAGAATGCAGAGATAGAGCTGAATCTCCAGTGAGAAATGCTAGAAGCAAGGACAGCAGTTATGCATCTAGGCAATGTACAAAGTCCAAAGAGATGCCTAAGAAAGTGATTTGCTTCAATTGTAACAAAGAAGGACACATTGCAAAGAACTGCAGAGCTCCTAAAGCGAAGAAACCCCACCCCTTTCAGCCAAAAGGGGAAAAGAAGGGGAAATGTGAATGCACATGGTTACTGCAAGAAAGGAATTTAGCTGTCCAGAATCGTGAAAATAAACGTATTAAATGGATTTTAGATTCAGGTGCCAGTTCGCATTTTTCATATAAAAAGGACTATTTTAATGAGATTAATGAAATAAATGATGAAGAAGGATCTGAAATTGAGATTGCAGATGGCAACATTGTTAAAGCAAAAGGTGCAGGTTCCATGAGTCTGAAATGCAATATAAACAATGAATGCATTGAGAACACAATCTCTAGAGTTTTGTACGTTCCAGAGCTGAGCTGCAATTTAATCAGCGTGTCCACTTTGGACAAGAAAGGTTTTCAGATCACATTTGGAAATGGAGAATGTAAAGTGACTAGAAATGGCAAAGTGTTTGCTCAAGCAAAGCTAATAAATGGTGTATATGAGCTTGATCTTTCAGAGAACCAGTCTGCAAAAGTGGCACATTCCAGCCAGAAGGATGAAGCAGATCTGGACCTGTGGCACAGAAGGCTTGGACATAGGGATACCAACGTCATTCTGGATCTACAGAAAAGAGATCTTGTAAGAGGTTTGCAGGTAAAGCAGAGCAACAAAGCTCCAACAAAGTGCATAAGCTGTATTACTGAGAAGGCTGTAAAACCTTCATTTCCACGTTGTGCAGAACAAAGAAGCAACAAAGTGCTTGACATAGTGCACACTGACATATGTGGACCCATGAATGTTCCCTCACTGGGAAAGAATAGATATATTTTAATATTTCTGGATGACTTTTCAAGATTTTGTGTTGTATATTTCCTCAAAGAGAAAAGTGAGACAGTGGACAAGCTCCAGGAATACATTGCCATGGTCAAGAACAAATTCCAGAGAGCTCCAGCTGTGTTAATGAGCGACAATGGAGGTGAGTACTGCTCAAATGAAATGCAGGCTCTCCTGGCCAAGGAAGGAATTGCACACGTCACCACAATTCCTTACACACCACAGCAGAATGCCATAGCTGAGAGAAAGTTTAGGTCCATTATGGACATGACAAGGTGCATGCTAAAGGATGCACGTTTGCCACAAAAGCTGTGGGCCGAAGGAGTATACACGTCGGTCTATTTGCAGAATAGACTGCCAACTAAAGGTGCAGAGCGCACACCATTTGAACTTTGGCATGGGAAAGCTCCCAATCTGTCGCACATACGTGTGTTTGGAAGTCCGTGTTACTTCCACGTGCCCAAGGAACACAGACACAAGCTTGACTCCAGGGCAAAAGCAGGTATCCTTGTGGGATATGCTTCTGGAGGCAAAGGATACAGAATTATGGACTTACAAACTGGTAAGACAAATGCATACCATGCAGTTTATGTTGATGAATATGGAAAAGTAGACACTAAGAACACTGTTGTGGATTCTTCCAGCGAGTCAGAAAGGACTCAAGAGTTTGTATATTTCCCTTTTGAGACCCCACAAAGTAATTATCTGCCTTCGAGTGTTACAGCGCCCCCTACAGGCGATGCACTAGAAGACGCAGAGGACCAGAACCCTGGCGGCACCAGAGACGAAGATGAGGACTCAGATGGGGACATGCCTGCGTTGGAGGAGGATGAGGAAGCTGATGCGGTCGCACAACCAGAGGTCAGGATCTCATCCAGAACCAACAAAGGTGTCCCACCAGTACAGTTGTCCTACCTTGTAGGGTCGGCGTTTCCACAGGAACCTTCCACTTGGGAAGAGATACAGGAGATGCCAGCTGCAGAAGCCAGTCTCTGGAGGAAGGCCGCGCAGGAGGAGATGGATGCACTGCATCAGAACAAGACCTGGACACTCACTGAGCTCCCTCCCGGTAAGAAGGCCATTGGCAGTAAATGGGTTTTCAAGGTTAAGAAGGGGTCAGAAGGAGAAGTGCAGCGCTACAAAGCTAGACTTGTGGCACAGGGATTTTCACAGCGTTTTGGTGAAGACTATGATGAAGTTTTTGCACCAACTGTGAGGTACAGCAGCGTAAGAATGCTTTTAAGCATTGCAGCCTCCAAGAAAATGAGGGTGAAACACATAGACATTGCTACCGCTTTTCTACATGGGCAGATTTCAGAGGAAATTTACATGAAGCAGCCCAAAGGTTTTGTAAAACCACATGAGGCACATCTAGTGTGCAAACTGCAGAAAGGACTTTATGGACTTAAACAGGCTGCCAGAGCTTGGAACCAGAAGTTGCATAAAATGCTGACGCAACTTGGGTACAAGCAAGGCGACGCTGACAAGTGCTTGTACAGTAAGTCAAATAATGGACAATTCTCATATATCCTAGCATTTGTTGATGACCTGATTATTGCCACAGCAAGTGAGAAAGACTATACACAGATAGTAAAACACCTTAGCAACGAGGTGGAGGTCAAGGAGCTAGGAGATGTCCAGTACTACCTCGGGATCCAGGTGGAAAGAGAAGAGGACGGCTCATTTCTTCTCAGCCAAAGACAGAAGATCCACGAGCTAGTTGAGCACATGCAGATGCAAGACGCACATCCAGTTGCTACACCAATGGCTACTGACTTCCTGAAGAATCAGCAGGATTCGAAGCAGTTGCCAGACAACAATGACTACAGGTCGGCGATTGGTAAACTTTTGTATTTAGTTACCACATGTAGACCTGACTTAGCTAATGCTGTGGGGATTCTTAGCAGAAAAGTGAATTCTCCCACTGAGCATGATTGGGCAGGTGTAAAGAGGGTGGTGCGATATTTGAAGGGTACCATGAATTGTAAATTAAGGTTACCAGCCGTCAGAGACCCTAAGTTGGTTGGGTATACTGATGCGGATTGGGCTGGGGATAATGCTGACTATAAATCAACAAGTGGTCATGTTTTCATGTTTGGGGATGGACCTGTCTCATGGGGCAGTTATAAACAGAGCTGTGTAGCATTATCTTCCACAGAATTAGAATACGTTGCAGCAACAGAAGCCTGCAGAGAGATCGCCTGGCTTGATCAACTCATAAAGGACTTTGGGTTGGTGAGAAAAGGGCCTGTCAGCTTGCTAGAGGACAATCAAAGTTGCCTGAAGCTGACGCAGAGTGAGAAGTTCCTGGCCAGAACAAAACACATTGGGGTTAAATACCACTACATACGCCAGATGATCCAGGATGGACTTGTGGAACTATCCTACTGCAGCACCCAAGAGATGACTGCTGACATCCTGACGAAACCCCTACCAAGAGAGAGTTTCCAGAATCTACGTGTCAAGCTGGGACTCTGGGTGGTTGAATAAAGTTGTTTATGTTTTGTATATGTTGTATTGCCTGAGAAGGGGTATGTGGGATGTAAACACAGGAGCAGTCAATGACAACATTCCTAGAGTGTACATGTTAGAACATGGGGAGGGATGTCTGTCTAACAAGCAGGTAAACTTCCTGGGGACGGACTTCCTCCACATGTGACCAGAGGTGGGTGTGGCCTCACCTGTGCAGGTAATGACAAAAGCACAGGGCAGGCAGCCATCTCTCTCTCTCTGCCATCACCTTTCGAAGAAGCAGGATGCCCTCTTGGCTCTCAGCCAAGAGAGGAGAGGGCTATCTTCCTATAAGATAGATTCTAAGTGTATTTTACCTTTTTAAGCCTGTCTGCCGTCTGGGATCATATTGTGAACAGATCGTGAGTAAACTCTTTTATACTTTTATAAAGACTGTGTTGTGTCTTGTATTTTAAGAGGGAACAAAGGGGAAATTACCAGAGTAATTATTATAGAGGTTCTAGCGAACCTGTGCACACGTTACCGTTGCGAACTTAAAGGGGAATGTCTATAAACTCTGCTGATATTTTGGGAACTTGTTAGCACAAGTTGGACAAGGATATAATTAGTCAATATATCCTCTCCTGCACCCCAGAACATTCCCACAGGTGGTAGGCAGTCAAAGCCGGTGTGTGTGTGTAAAGCATCCCTGGCAGAAGGCCATCCAACCTCTGCCTTGAAACCCCCAAGGAAGGAGAGTCCCCTGCCTCCTGGGGAAGGCCTTCCACTGTGGGCTCCTGACAAAGTGCTTGGTCCTCTTGAAGGCCATGTCCACACCCAGCCTGCTGCCTGAGTGGCATCTGCAGGCCACATCTTCAGCCACGGGATATGCCTCCTCTGGATCCCAGTGGCATCCCACTTCCTGAGGCAGGTGCCTCAGGCTGCCTCAATGTAAGGGCAGGCCTGCCATTGAAGTATGGGAGTCCAATTGGGGGAAAGGTAGCATTAAGCACAATCCTTTCCAGGTGATTTGGGCCTCCAAAATCCAGAAAGAAATTCAGTTCAAAAGAAGATTGCGGGTGTCTTTAGTCCAGCACTATGGATGTCTCCCATTTCCACAGGGTCCATAAGCAATGCTGAAGTGGATGTAGCTGTCTTAGAACATTGAAACTCTTTGATGCCTGTGTCTCCCCACGAAGCAGATCCCACTCTTCATTCTTCCTGGTACCACACTTGAATATTCATGCACACCTGTGGAAAAAGACAAGTAAATTTTTACCACTGTGCTGGAGTGGAGAGAACTGCACAGCATTTTAATCACCTCCTTCCCACAATCACGAATGAATAAACAATGAGCGAGCCTGTGGGAAATCAACCCCATTCTTTTCAGCAGAGAATCTGTGGGATAAAGTAAGTACGGTTGTGCAATATGTTTGGCCAGGGAATCGTTATGTGACAAATAAGTCATGCAGAGTGCTTTGCTCAGCATCAGCCCAAGGCCAAGTACCATCTGCGCATGAAGGGAGATGCACAGCTTTAGTAAGGAGGCCACAACTCCAGCAACCAGGAATTCTGAAACTATAAGAGAGCATTTGTAGTGGGGCTGCAGCATTTCATGATAGAGATGTCATGATTCAAGTAAAATGGACCTCTTCAGTGAAATTGTCAGGTACTTGGTAATGGGAAAGACTTTTCCCTGCTCGAGACCTCGGCACCCTCCAGATGTTGCTGGACTACAACTCCCATAAGGCCATTGGCCATGGTAGCTGGAATTGGAGTCCAAAGTCATATGGAGGGTGCCAAGTTTCTTGTCTCTGTCACAGTTTTAGTCATAAAATCTGGAGAAAGCAGTGGAAAAAATTATGGCTCAGTCAAGTGAAACAAATAGACCTTTTTCTTTTTTCAAAAGTCTGGAGGGAGAGAAATTGTATATAATATCCCACATCTCTCCATTTCTAATTAATGGCTTAACCACTCACTCAATCAAAGCCTCAAAGACTGAAATGATGATGTTAAAGGGTTTAAAGCCATCAAAGTGACCTGCAGTAGTTGGAGGAAATCTGCAATTTTGTCAGCAACTTTTTAATTTAAAGCTTCACCTGCTCTACCATGTTAAGAAAAAATGACGGGAGAATTGATGACTAGGTAGTAACAAGGGGGGAAACCCTAAAGGAATCATGAGGGAAGGGCAGAGAAAGATGCAGGTGCAAAAGGTAAGTTTGTGCCACAATAACAAACCCTCTACTTTACAGATTACTGGTGCCATGGGATATCAGCAATCTGGAACATGTCCAGAGGAGGGCAACTAAGGTGATGAGGAGTCTGGAGACCCAAGTCCTGTGGGGAACATATGAAGGAGTTGGGGATCTTTAGCTTGGAGAAGGGACAATTAAGAGTTGATAGAATAGCCATCTTCAACTGTTTTCATGTTGTTGTTGTTGTTGTTGTTGTTGATGATGATGATATATATTTATTTATACCTTGCCTTGTCCCCTGACATGCAGCAAATTTGCTTTCTGTTGTTCCAGAGGGTAGGGCCTAGGCCAAAGGGTTCACATTACAAGAAAGCGGATTTAGACTAAACATTGAGAAGAACATCCGCAGTGTGAGTGGATTGACAGTGGAACAGAGTGCCAAGGAAGGCAATGGGCTCAACTTTGTTAAAGTTTTTTAAGCGAAGGTCAGACAGCTATTTTTTTTTCCCCTGTACCTTTTTTGACTTAGTTTTTTAGTTTCTAAAAATACATATAACAAAGCATCCCCAATCAGTGGGAGGAAACTGGTTTTCTAGATCCATTTCAATTGGGGTTTAGGCCTGGTTTTGGCACCAAAACTGCCTTGGTCACCCTGCATGGTGATCTTGTTGGGAGAGAGACAGGGGAAATTCTCCTCGACCTCTCAGCAGCTTTCGGTACCATCGACCTTGGTATCCTTTGGAGGGGCTGTCTGAGTTAGTGGTTGGCGGCACTGCTTTGCAGTAGTTCTGGTCCTGCTTGGATAGTCGTTCCCAGAGGGTGATGCTTGGGGAGTGCTTTTCAGCCCTGTGGAGCCCTCAATGTGGGTTCCTCAGGGCTAAATTCTACCCCCTCTGCTATTTAACATCTATTTATTTAACACTTATTTATTTGGCACGTATGTATATCCTTGTGCATGTTTCTCCATGTTGAATTTAGGGAGGGATCTGTAAAGTACAGTTCTTTTCGTTTCTCATTTTTTCAATCGTAAATTCGATTTTTCATGTTTCTGCAGCGATTTGTGAGGTCGCCCCCCCCCATGTATGTTATGTTCATTTTTGTAAACAATGTTTGGTTGGAGAGCCATGAAAGTTGCAGAATGGTCCATATTACAGCATGGTGGTGTTTAAATGCAAACTGAATTGAATTTCTCCCCCCGCATCAGTACCCCGATACATGACACATATTTTCCGCCCAAGCTTTAGACACACCTTCCCCTTACCCAAGAATTCTCTGAGAATGCTTAAGCCAATGAAATTCATTGTGTCGAAAGCTGGGGGGGGGGGAGCTCACCATTTAAAAGAGGGGGTGCAGTTTAAAAGAGGGGTGATTTTGACAGTTTGTAGGTAAAACTATCACTCATGGGATTTGCAGAGCTCTTGAGAAAGCAACTGATTTGCGTGTATATCCTGTTTATCAGAGAGACTATTGCCTTTGATTCCATGGAAACTATCGCTTTGGCAGCAAGGGAATTTGTCGGTTTCATGATGAGTACTGGAGGTGGAGGACTGGATGATTTCCTGAGCCCCCGCAGGGTGTGAGAGCTCAAAGCTAGCAGAGAGTGACAATGTGTTGCATACTCCACAGCGTTCACTCAGCTTGTCAGATCCAAGAATAGCATCCATTCTATGGAAAGAATGAAGGAATAATATGAATGTGATTTTCATGGGACAGAGAATATGAACTCTGCTACATAGCTCTCTTGCCCTGCCTCTTAAATTCACATTTGGGGGAACCACCATTTGAAAACAGGAAAATGGTTTCTAAAAAAGTAGAACTCATTTAAGGCTAGGAACAGATGCATCTGTTGATTTCAGTTTCTTATTTCTCTGCTGTTTTCCCTAAGGTATACACACACAATTATTGCCTAATATTTTGGAAACAATGAATTATGTAGATTCACATGGAAATGCAAATCAGGAAAAAGTCCCTACACAGGGCTAAAAAAACCCCCTCCCTCTACTAAAGATGCTTTCCTTGGTAATGTCTCTACTTTATCCTGAACAGAATGCTACAATGGCAACAGGTGAAGGAGGCTGGAGAGGAGCTGGTGGTGGAAGGCAAGCAGGGAGGAGATGGACGGGCCAGCAGGAAGCTCCTCAGAGGCAAGATCTGGTGCGGGGGGGGGCATAGGTCACCACGGGGTTCTGTACTGCGGCACAGTAGCTGCTGTGTGTTGGGGGTTGCGATTCTGGGCAGCAGGGGAGCTTGAGGGTGCTAGGCACTTGGGTGCTGCTCAACAACTTTGATTTCCCCAAAAAAGCTCAAGAGTGTTGGGCGTGGGATTTCTGCCACTGTTAGCTATTGTTTTTCTCCCCAACTTGCACAGAATCTAAATGTATGTTGATGAAATTACCGGTATGCTGCAAATTTCTCCTGCTTTTTTGGAAAAATCCCGTTCTCCATCAATTAATGAGAAAAAGAAAATGCACAAAAAAATTACCAAAGAAAACTTTGATGAACTTATTATGGGTGGGCACATTAGAAGCACAGCTTGCCTTTGGAGAGTGAATTTGAAATATGAACCTACCCATTCAGAGTCAAATCCTGGCAGGCCTGGTCTGGAATGGGGCTCACCCCTGCCCTCAGCCTTGCCTTCCTTGCCAACAATCCCCACTGCATTCCCCCAATGAAAAGCTTGCCTTGGATAAGGTAAAGGGGATAACAGGAGGTTAGGAACCTGCAAGGCCTCTCCTGGGCCATAAACAGCGTAGGGAGAACCATTTCCCGCAATGGATCCTGCGTCCCACAGTTAGAAAACTACAAGTCCCATGATTCCAGTCAGGAAATGTTGCTTCACTGCAGCCTGCCCTGGGTGAAAGGGGTCATCTCTGCCGCCCCTTACCCTCAGTGGCGTAGCGTGGGTTGTCAGCACCCGGGGCAAGGGAAGTAATTTGCGCCCCCTAACCCGTGGATTTGCGCCCCCTAACCCTAACCCCCAGATGTTGCGCCTGGTGCGGCCGGCCCCCCCTGCACCCCCCACGCTACGCCACTGCTCAGCCTGCAGAGGCCTCTTCCCAGCCGTGCTTGAAAGGGGCAGGCAGGCACTGCCCCCCACCTCCCCCCAGACAAATAGGACGTTGATTAGTTTTTCAATGGACCTGTTTAAAAGATTTTGTAAATTGTTCTTCTTCCTGAAGGAGCATCTCCACCCCCATTGTTCTGCCTGGACACTGAGGTCCAGCTCCGAGGGCCTTCTGGCGGTCCCCTCATGAGAAGCCAAGTTACAGGGAACCAGGCAGAGGGCCTTCTTGGTGGTGGCGCCCGCCCTGTGGAACGCCCTCCCACCAGATGTCAAAGAGAAGAACAACTACCAGACTTTTAGAAGACATCAGAAGGCAGCCCTGTTTAGGGAAGCTTTTAATGTTTAATAGGTTATTGTACTTTAACATTCTGTTGGAAGCCACCCAGAGTGGCTGGGTAAACCCAGCCAGATAGGCAGGGCTTAAATAAATTATTATTATTATTATTATTATTATTATTATTATTATTATTATTATTTGTTTTCATTACTTTGCTCCCCACTCTTGGGAGTGGGGAGAATTCAGCTGTAGAGAAGGCTATAGATTCTGCGAATAAGTCAATAATATTTCCCCTCTTTGGCCAGCTGCTGGTCCCTCCATGTGCACCCCTCCATTTGTCAACTCCGAGGAGCCCAGGCTCTGCCTGTCCCTAAGCAGGGGCAGAGGAAGGGGGCGGTGGGGGCGGTCCACACCAGGTGTCATCACTGAGGGGGATGACATTCGGCGCACGGTGACTCCCAGGCCTACCCCGAGCTGTCAGGGGAAGGGGTGGAGATGCGCCGCCTTGCCAGCGGCCTTCCCCACCTTCCCCCTTTGTTTTGACAGCTGGGGGAGGCTTTGGAGTTGTGGGCCGGCGTCGCGCCATTGCCCCTCGCTTCCGGGCTGCTTGGGGGGGGAGCCTCCCCATAGCTGTTAAAAGGAAGAGGGAAAGGAAGAAGGGCGCTGGCAAAGCGGCATGGCTCCCCACCCCCCAGGAAGCAGCCCAGCATGGACAGCTCGCTCCACCCCCCCATGGGCATCTCTCCCCCTGGGACACTCACCCCATGGCATGTGCACCGCTCCGGGCGCTGGAGCAGCTAGATCTGCCTCTGTCCCTAAGGCCAGCCTCTCAGTCCCCCCCCCCCCGCCAATCATAGAGTTAGAAGGGACCCTGGGGGTCATCGAGTCCAACCCCCCCTGCAATGCAGGGATAAATATGCAGCCGTCCCAAACGAGGATCAGAGACGCAACCTTGGCGTTCTCATCGCCGCGCTCCAACCAACCGAGGTATCCACACTTCTCCCAAATGCCCCCTTCCCCGAGAGCTGCCCGAGGATTTGCTGTCGATTCCCCGCGTGAAAATGCTTGCCCATTAAAAGGAAGGGAGGCTCCCTCCGCCCCTGCCACGGGGAGCTCAGCCTGCACTTGGGCAGGCCCTTTGCGTCACGTGCGCTTGGCGCGCTGCTCTTTCCAGCTTCCTCCCCTCCAGGCCAGCGGCTCCACCTCTTTTCCTTTGCCTCTTTGAGCCGCTTAATTCCCAGCAAGGAATTAGCAGGCTCGCTCCACCTCCTCCTCCTCCCGACTTTGCAAGGAAATAGCAGGCTCGCTCCACCTCCTCCTCCTCCCGACTTTGCTGCTGCTGCTGCGCGGCTTTTTTCCTCTACCGACGGCACGCTGTGCCTTGGAGAGGTTCCCACTTCCTCGAGGGGGGCCGGCCAAACGCGCCCCCAAAAATGTTGCGCCCGGTGCGGCCGGCACCCCTGGCACCCTCCACGCTACGCCACTGCTTACCCTTAACCCTTTTACCCAAGATAGGGATGGACAAATTCCATTCTTTTTAAAAAAAAACCTCTGCAGCAAAATTCCAAGGTATTTTGTATGTATTTCTTCTAATATATGTAGTTTTGTACATTATTTTCACAAATGTTAATATTTTTGTATGCACATTTTGCATTTTTGTACTCATTTTGTTGTTGCTGGAAAACTGCATTGCAAAATTCAGGAAAGTGTTAATTTCTCACAAACCTGAGCTCATTCTGAGCTTTAGCCAGCCTGACCTTCCCCCTGCAACTGTTGGCTACTCCTGTATCCTCCTCCTTTGTGATGTCTCCTTTCTTATATTTCTTACGAATACCCTTCTTAACTCTCAGCCCATCTGTGAGCTCCTTATGCAGCCACACCGGTTTCCTTAGATGCCTCCCACTTTTCTTTCTTGTTGTAATGGTCTGCATTTGGGCCTTCAGTATTTCTTCTTCAAGAGACTCCCTTCCATCTTGGACTTCACTTTGAGTATTTCCAACCATGGCATCACATCCAGTAGCTCCTTCAGTTTTTTGAAATTGACCTTCATAAACAGGTGCTTTTTGCAATCTGCTGAGTAATTAGGTATGGGCAGATTGATAGCCTTATTCTCCATGAAGTTGTCCAAACCTCATTTCAATCCAACTAAGCTCTTGCAGCAAGAAGCAGAGGTTGGCCCATTCAAGCAAGTAGGGCTCTGCCTTACTATACTCCGTCTGCCCTTGGCCAGCCAGCCACCTGGCCACCTTCTTACTCACAACTGGTCTAAGGGGGAGCGCTGGCTGTAAGCTTCCTCCTTTTCAGTGCTTCCCTTGCAGAAATCAGGAGAGGAGGATGGGAACCAAACTAGAATTAGTTGCCTCCTCCTCTCATTGGCTTTGGTGCCACCTACAGGTGGTCTCCCAGCCTTCCACCCTACCAGGTCTAACAAGCACCAGCCAACTACATAATTTCACTTTCCTGGGATGGGCAGTGTTGAGCCTGACTTTAAAAAAAAAATTTAAAAATTGTGGTGTGGCATTTCTATTTAAAATGGGGTGGAGAGAGATCCTCATAAGGAATATATTGCCATGCTGTAGAACACCACATAAGCTGTTACAAGCTTGGTAGATCAGGGGAATGCTATGGACATAGTGTATCTTGATTTCAGCAATGCTTTTGGCAAAGTCCCCCATGATATTCTTGTGGGAAAACTGGTAAAATGTGGGTTGAATGAGGAAACTGTTATGTGGATTTGTAGCTAGTTGACTGACTAAACCCAGAGTACTCATTAATGGCAGTCATCTTTGAGAATTCCTGGAGAACAGGCGAAGTCCCGGCAGACTGGAGGAGGGCAAATGTTGTCCCTATTTTCAAAAAGGGGGAAAGAGAGGACCCAAATAATTACCGCCCAGTCAGTCTGACATCAATACCAGGGAAGATTCTGGAGCAGATCATCAAGCAAACAGTCTGTGAGCACCTAGAAAGGAATGCTGTGATCACCAATAGTCAGCATGGATTTCTGAAAAATAAGTCATGTCAGACTAACCTGATCTCGTTTTTTGACAGAATTACAAGCCTGGTGGATGAAGGGAACGCAGTGGATGTAGCCTACCTTGATTTCAGCAAGGCATTTGACAAGGTGCCCCTTGATATTCTTGTAAAGAAGCTGGTAAAATGCGGTCTTGACTATGCTACCACTCAGTGGATTTGTAACTGGCTGGCTGACCGAACCCAAAGGGTGCTCATCAATGGTTCCTCTTCATCCTGGAGAAGAGTGACTAGTGGGGTGCCACAGGGTTCTGTCTTGGGCCCGGTCTTATTCAACATCTTTATCAACGACTTGGATGATGGACTCAAGGGCATCCTGATCAAATTTGCAGATGACACCAAACTGGGAGGGGTGGCTAACACCCCAGAGGACAGGATCACACTTCAAAACGACCTTGACAGATTAGAGAACTGGGCAAAAACAAACAAGATGAATTTTAACAGGGAGAAATGTAAAGTATTGCACTTGGGCAAATATAAGATGGGTGACACCTGGCTTGAGAGCAGTACATGTGAAAAGGATCTAGGAGTCTTGGTTGACCACAAACTTGACATGAGCCAACAGTGTGACGCGGCAGCTAAAAAAGCCAATGCAATTCTGGGCTGCATCAATAGGAGTATAGCATCTAGATCAAGGGAAGTAATAGTGCCACTGTATTCTGCTCTGGTCAGACCTCACCTGGAGTACTGTGTCCAGTTCTGGGCACCACAATTCAAGAAGGACACTGACAAACTGGAACGTGTCCAGAGGAGGGCAACCAAAATGGTCAAAGGCCTGGAAACGATGCCTTATGAGGAACGGCTAAGGGAGCTGGGCATGTTTAGCCTGGAGAAGAGGAGGTTAAGGGGTGATATGATAGCCATGTTCAAATATATAAAAGGATGTCACATAGAGGAGGGAGAAAGGTTGTTTTCTGCTGCTCCAGAGAAGCGGACACGGAGCAATGGATCCAAACTACAAGAAAGAAGATTCCACCTAAACATTAGGAAGAACTTCCTGACAGTAAGAGCTGTTTGACAGTGGAATTTGCTGCCAAGGAGTGTGGTGGAGTCTCCTACTTTGGAGGTCTTTAAGCAGAGGCTTGACAACCATATGTCAGGAGTGCTCTGATGGTGTTTCCTGCTTGGCAGGGGGTTGGACTCGATGGCCCTTGTGGTCTCTTCCAACTCTAGGATTCTATGAAAAAAGAAGGAATGAACAAAATGGTGCTTGTGCTACAGCAAGCCAGTAAGAAGGCTACCTTTGGGGGGATACTCTAGGAAATATTTCACACATGAACAACTGTTGATGCACCAAAAATGAACAGTCGTCTCCCCGCTAATATTGAAAAGGTCTAGGAGTACATTTGTTCTTCAGATACATCCCAAGCTAGCAATCAAGACATGTCACTGAATAGATGGTGCAATAGGCCCTTCTCATTGCTTCTAAATTTATCCAAATGCCCCAAAGCCATCAGGATTTTCACTCATGTACAATGGCGCAGCTAGCCACTTGGGTACCAGGTGCAGCATGCGTGTCCTGCAATTGGAGGTGGGGCGAGCCGCCCATGGGGGTGGGGCGCACTGCATGGAGCCTCTCCACCACGTCCCCCTCAGCTGTAGGGAGGCTGAGGGAGAGGCGGAGGGCAGAAACAAGTCCCATGTTGCTGTTTCAGGCAGCGCAGAGCCGGCAGGCACCCAAGCCACCACATCACTCCCAGGAGAGACGTGTGCTCAGGCATGCTGCAGGCCCCGCGGCAAGTGGCAGCCCATGCGGTGTGGCACCCAGTGCCAGCCGTGTTTCGTTACATTTGATGACTGAACAAAAAAAAATGTGAGCCCAATATTTATTTATTTATTTATTTATTTATTTATATTATTAAACACTCATATTTTTGTTATTTGGTCACCCCCCTCAGTGATGACACCCGAGGCAGACAGCACAAGGCCACCCCGCACCTCCTTCCTCCACCACTGCTCATGTATTGCTCTGTTCCAAGCAATGATCCAGTGCTTCCTACTCCTTGCTAGGATCAAGAGACCTTTCAATTCATTGGGTTATAAATAACGCAAGTGCTGATACTATTGGCCTCCACAAAAACACGAATAGAACATGTCATCCAAATTAGCACTGGGATGATATGGACGGCTTTGTCATCAGCTTTCTGCAAACCCCTTTCTGATCAAGCTCTGTGCATTTAATTATTCACAGTTTAACCTCAGAGATAATGTCTGTGTCTCTTGCAAGACTCCCAAGTGCCGGGACGAGTCCAAAATCCATGAACTCAGGAGCAACTCTCTAATTTGAGAGTAACCATCTTTAAATTAAAAATGAACCCAGTCTTTGTTCTGCATCTGTCTGTCTGTCTATCTGTATCTCACTGTACAGTCAAACTCTGGAAAACATCAGTGATGCCATCTGGGATCTAATCTCCAACCTGGAAGCTACTCATCTTTAAGGACACTGATTTTTATGAGTGTGGCTTTTCTATGGTTTGGTTCCATGTCACGCTAGTAATGATTGGATAAGAACATGAACATAGCAGCCTAAGAAGAGCCTGCCAGAACAGCCAGTGGCTCATCTGGTCCAGCATCCTGACAGGAGTCAAGCAGATGCCTGTGAGAAACCCACAAGCCAGACCCAGGCACAAGAGCCCTCTCCTGCCCAGTGGTTTCAACATCTGGAGGCAGAGCATTGACATTGTGGCTAATAGCCATGGATAGCCCTCTGCTTCATGAATCTATCCAATCCTCTTTTAAAACCATCCAAGTTGGCGGCCATCACTGCCTCCTGTGGGAGCAAGTTTCCTAGTTAACTGTGCACTATGGACTCACATGGGTTGGGGCAAGGGCTTAGATCCTTCCCACAAAAACACTGGCTGACACCAAGAGAGAAGGGCAGTGCTGGCATGGGAAAAGAACCTACATGGGGCATGTGGGAACTCTGCTCATCCCTGTGGTTGTTCATCCAGAGGTTTCTCGGATGTCACTGGACCTCATTGTGGGAGATCAGCTCCAATGCTCACAGTGAATGAACATATTCTCTCCTAAGTAGGGTTATGGCCTTGTGGCAGAGCACATATTTTTCCACCCAGGAACTTCCAGGCACAATAGCTGGCATTGCTAGGATTTTGTGTAGCAGGGTTAGACAAAGAACTTCCTGACAGTAAGAGCTGTTCGTCAGTGGAATTTGCTGCCAAGGAGTGTGGTGGAGTCTCCTTCTTTGGAGGTCTTTAAGCAGAGGCTTGACAACCATATGTCAGGAGTGCTCTGATGGTGTTTCCTGCTTGGCAGGGGGTTGGACTCGATGGCCCTTGTGGTCTCTTCCAACTCTAGGATTCTATGATTCTATGAAAATCTTGTCCCTTAGACCTTCTAGAACTGCTGGCAGTGAGAGTAGTGAATATGTTCCAAACTCCATTATCATGGGTGGGGAACCTCTGGCCATCTAGAGCAGTGTTTCCCAACCTTTTTTGGGCAAAGGCACACTTGTTTGATGAAAAAAATCTCGAGGCACACCACCATTACAGCCCCGTGACGTCAGCGCGCAGCGTCACGCCGGGAGGGACGCACGAAAGTGTAAGTTTCAATTTTTTCCCCTCCCCCTTGCCGGGGAACCTCCAAGCTTTGGGGGTGGGGGTGGGGAGGAGGCAGCAAAGCGAGGCAGGAAGGAGAGCGCGGCTTGGCTGGGTGAGCTTTGGCAGGGGCAGGGAATGAGAGCCGCGAGGCAGGCGCTGCGGACGGAGGCGCTGCCCGCCGAGCTCGCAGGCAGCCAGCCAGGCAGACGGCGAGAGCCCCGCGCTGGGCGGCCTCTCCTCGCCGCCACCGCCCCGCCTCTCACCGCCCGACTCGCCCGCCTCCCTCCAGGCAACATCTCGCGGCACACCAGGCAACATCTCGCGGCACACTAGTGTGCCGCGGAACAGTGGTTGGGAAACACTGATCTAGAGGTTGTTGGACCACGACTCACCCTTCATGACGATGGCTGTGCAGGCTGGGGTTGGTGAAGGTTGGAGTCTGATAAGATCTGGAGGCTTCTTCATCCCCACAGCACAAGGGAGGGGGGCCGTATGTCCTGCTTTACAGAGGACAGCCCTCTCTCCGAAGGAGTCTTGTCATGTCCAAGCCAGGCTTAAAGATTCAAAGAATGAGAAGCGAAAGCAGAAGACCCTTGCAGTTGCCCATCAAGAACTGGTGACTGAGCAGCAGACCAAGGAAGTGTCATCTTGTCCACTAGGTTGACACATAGTACATTTCTATTTAAATTTTTGTTTTAAGTATCCAACTTTATATAAAAATCAGCATGTTTTTCTCCACTATTTATTTATTTATTATGTCATAAAATTTACATGAAGCTTGATTGCAAAAGGACTTTCAAAACATTTTACAAAAATAACAAAACAATGCATGGTTCTATGCAAACTGTTAAAAACAGCAATTTTAAAAATTCAAAAAGATAAAATCAGCAATAAACTAAAAACAAATCAAAACACATATCAACATTCTAGATCTATGAGTAGGCTTGTCGAAACAAAAAATGTTTTGAGCAGGCACCCAAAAGTGTACCGTGAAGGAGCCTGCCTGATACCAATCAGCAGGGAGTTCCACAGGGTGAGGTGCCAGCCAAAGTGCTTTCATGCTTCCTTTCATGCTTTCATGCTTCCTCACCAGATTGTTTCACCTATCTCATTTGTGTCTGATGCTCACATTCCAAGTCCCCCACCATCACCATCACCACCACCACCACAACAACAAAAACACCCCTCACCAAATCAATTATTTCAATAACTGCAGGTTCCTATAGGTTGCATGCCAGCTGTCAGGAGAGGCACAACAGCAACAAAACTCAGGCCTGTGGGGACTTTTAAAGTGTGGGTTATTTGAAAAAGAATGACTCCATATGGCATATTTTAAAGGCAAATCGAGGATGATATGCTTGGTGGTTTCTGGAGTTCTTTATTTCCACTCTGGTGCCTCATTTAATCCAGATGACAAATGCCTTGAGCAATCCAAATAATAAAAGACCACCATCTCCTGTCCAGGGCAAAGAGAACCAGCTCCTCAAACCAGAGCAAAAGAAACATTTCTGCGGCATGCTTCCCTGCAGGCTCCTCCACTGCTAGCCCAAGGGAGGATTTAGCAAATGATGTCTTCTCCTGGACTTTGATTGGCTACCTGGGAAAGTGGCAGAGTGCAGACCCCTGGTAAGATGATTTGCAGAATGAAAGAAAGAAAGAAAACTCACAAACACCACTTGGAAAGTAAGTCAAGCGCACCAAAAAGTCTGCGCTGTGGTAGCTCCATGTGTTTGTGGCACAAACACAGCTGGGTGCAGATCGCCTGGTGACATTCAAGCACAGCAGGTGCGACTGGCCTGACCTTGGATGTCTCCAGGAAACACAGTGTTTTGCTTCGGTAGAGAAGTACACGTTCATGATGCAGAGGCTGCGATACAAGCCAGCTCAAGCAGCCTTTGTCCTTTCTCATTCATGCTGCTGATACCAAAGTGGGCTATGCAGATGTCCCACGTGTGATGATTTCCCTCAATTCTAGCATTGAAATCTCCCAACAGGAATAGGTGTTTGCAATCTGGGACCCTCCTGACAGCCTGGTCTAGTTCCTCGTAGAACTGGTCCTTGCTTTATAGGCCAGAGTGCATAGTTGGAATGTAGATGCTCAAGATGTTAACTGGACAGGAGGTGGTTGAGAAGCAGAGGGAAAGCGACTTCCAGTACTTCCTGCCTTAAATGGATGCAGTTCCCACGCTAGCAGAGATCATTTGCGGAGGAAAACAAGGATGATTTGGGAGTAATTGTCCTTGCAAGCTCCCTCCAGGGCCGGGGGGAGTGAGCGTCACTCACAGATCATCTTGATAACCGGTTCTCACTCCAGCATGGAATCTGAGAGACAGGAGACACTGAGTTTCCACATATCAGTAACACCAGTAATGCAGCCGTTAAGAGCAGAGGTTCTTCTGTATATTTGCATGAAATTGGCTCCAGTTTACAGATGTGTGCAGGATGAAGGGGATAAGATTACAAACTGCCAAGAGAATCAGCTACTGGGTTGCAACGTTTCAAACTGGAATGAAGATCTCCTTCGTTGAAGAATATGGTATGTCAGGGGGAAGGGGAGCCTTTACCCTTTTTTATTAATACAATATTTGCTATATAAATGATTTGGCAAACCTCCCCCTAAACAATAACAACTGATAAAGAGCAAAAAGAGAAAAAGACAACAGAATTATATTTATGGATTAAAATGAAAATAGAACTGTGTGAGAACATTGGAATGATTTAAAGCATCTAACTTCCATCTGACGGTAATTTGGACTGTGGTCTTTGATCTGCAGTAGCTCTGGTGAGACCCCAGATCGTTAGAGATAAGAATCTGAGGAGAAGGAGAACTGGAATCTTGCCCGGATGGCAGGATGCCAGATTACTCCCATACTCAGATATAAACGACAAAGATGGAGTTATGACGCAGAGAGACTGGAAAAGCGGAAGCAGAGATGCCGTGTAAGACATGATTATAACAGCAAATAAACAAATGAGAAAATAAACATCTCACGCAGGAAACAGAACTCTTTCTATGGAAAAACTTTTGTTATTAAATATCTCAACACAAATGGAAGTCAAGAAATCTTTTGATAAGGGACTAAGAAAGCTTTTGATAAGGGACTAAGATCGGGACTGAATGCAATTGGATTAACTAAGATCTCAGAAGCAGGAAGAAATAAGAACCTTGCACTTGGACACCCAGCACATGGGAAGTCACTCAAAATGTATAATTGGCTGTATAACTGATTTATATTTGGATGGGAATTGTAATTTGATATTGATAAAATGTGGTTGTCATTGGATTTTAATAATTGAAAATTAATAAAAGTTATGTGCAAAAAAAAAAAAAAAGACAAGCAGAGGGAAAGCAAGCATTCTAAGCATTGCAGACAGAAGGGAGTTCCTCACTGCAAAGCCTATGCTATGAGTACATGGTTTTTCTGGATGCCCTACTTGCCAGAAAAAGGTGTAGTTCTTCTCTTGGAAGCAGCCACTTGAAGTGAGTGTGGAGAGTAGCAACATCAGTGTCAAGTGTTTTCAATTACTGACAGTAAGAGCTGTTCGACAGTGGAATTTGCTGCCAAGGAGTGTGGTGGAGTCTCCTACTTTGGAGGTCTTTAAGCAGAGGCTTGACAACCATATGTCAGGAGTGCTCTGATGGTGTTTCCTGCTTGGCAGGGGGTTGGACTCGATGGCCCTTGTGGTCTCTTCCAACTCTATGATTCTATGATTCTATGATTCAATTATGTCCGTCTTCTGTGAGTCACTGGCACATGCATACATGGTCCTTGATAGGTGCAAGAGGGTTTGTTTCGTTTCTTTTTTGCCTGGTGCAGAAGTTCAGTCCACTTGTTGAGTGATACTCTGAGCTCCAAGCAGACTGTGGTGGGTCAGCACTTTATTGACTTGGGGCAGCCCAGCTTAAGGGAGGCAGTAGGTGACCAGTGAAATACAATTATCTCTCCCACTGAGGAAGGCAACTTGTAGCCCTTGTACCTTATGCCAATCAGATTATAACTTGTAACTGATGCCTCCTAGAATCATAGAATCTTAGAGTTGGAAGGTACACCAAGGGTCATCTAGTCCAACCCCCTGAAATTCAGGAATCTCAGCTAAAGCGTCCATGACAGATGGCCATCCAACCTCTGCTTAAAAACCTCCAAGGAAGGAGAGTCTACTACCTCTCATGGGAGTCTGTTCCACCTCAAACAGCTCTTTCTGCCAGAAAGTTCTTCCTGATGTTTAGTTGGAATCTCCATTCTGGTAACTTGAAGCCATTGGTTCAAATACTACCCTTCAGAGCAAGGAAAACAAGCTTGCTCTATCCTACATGTGACAGCCCTTGAGATATTTGAAAATGGCTATCATATCTCCTCTCAGTCTCCCCTTTTCCAGGCTAAACATACCCAGCTCCTTCAAGTGCTCCTCATAAGGCTTAGTTTCCAGACCCTTGATCATCTTGGTTGGTCTCCTCTACACACATTCCAGCTTGGTCTCCTCTTTTCCAGACTAAACATACCCAGCTCCCTCAACCATTCCTCCTAAGGCTTTCCAGACCCTTCATTATCTTGGTTACCTTGCTCTGCACACGTTCCAGCTACACACGTTCCAGCTCCGTAAATTGTGGTGCCCAGAACTGGACACAGTATTCCAGGCATGGTCTGACCAAGGCAGAAGAGAGTGGGACTATTACTTCCTGCTTTGTTTTTGTTGTGTTGGCAGCACCAAAGTGACCTCTTTAGGGTGCAAGCCTAGGCAGAGCGTATTGAAGTCCTGGGCTGCACAGACAACAAGATCCCCCTCTCCCTCTCACAGACATGGTCCAAAGGAAAAGAAAGCAATACATTTGGCACCAGCTTGGCTGCCGGAGCTGCTGGAAGGAGGCACACAGAGTGCCATCCAACAGTATTAGGGACTCCACTCTGGATTTTTGTTGAGTTTACTCCTTAGCTTTTTCTTCTCCCGAAGATGTCCTGCAAGGCAGCAGGTACTGATTTTTCCTTGGGGTTTACTCCTGAAGCCTTTTTCATAAATGAGTGTAG
Organism: Podarcis bocagei; assembly: GCF_964188305.1. NCBI lineage: Eukaryota > Metazoa > Chordata > Lepidosauria > Squamata > Lacertidae > Podarcis > Podarcis bocagei. The sequence continues at coordinate 1,725,128 of NC_138139.1, forward strand.
CTGCAAGGCAGCAGAGGTTTAGAACCAGAGTTTTCCTTCTCCTTGATGGGCTTCCTTCCAGGTTGATGAGCCCCATCTATCCCTCATTTCCCTCTGCATCCTGTGCAGAAACTGCCTTCTTGACCACTGGACTCACTGTTGGTCTCATCCGCTGAGTGCGCTGGAGCCTGTCTCTGCTTGCAGGGCAAGAGACACAGCCAATAAATAGACTGCTCCATCCACCCATTACTACTCGTGTCAGCTGGAGGAGAGACAGAAATAATTTAGGGCTATGGTAAAAATGTACAGAACTTAGTGAAGTTAGGTAAAAGTTAGAGAAGCATCTCTAGGTAAAAGTTGGATAGGACCAACAGTTTTAACCTCCATTCGCCTCCAGCGTTATTTAGCCTATAAAATCTGTCCTCAGCCTTGTGCATTTCACTGCATTCCACTGAGTTTACTTCATTGGCAGCAGAACCAGCATCTGCTGAACAACTAGCCAGATTAGGGAGAATTAAGGCACAAAGAAATAAAAAAAGAAACAAAAGAGCAATGCTAGCCAAAAAGCACAGTGGGAGAAGAGATGAATACTTCAGGATCTGCAAAATTACAGCTACAGAGAAATCCAGCGCCATTCCACAAAGCCTCATAGGGTTCAACAAATTGTTCCAGGAGAATCGAATCCAAAAGAAAAAAGAAAGAAGTTTTCTGCTAACCGTACATTAGACCTTGTTCCACTGTAGATAAATGCTAGTTTATTCACACTGAATAGCCCCAGTTCCCTTCTTTTGGCAGAATCTGTACCCAGGCAATTCTCAACATCCTCTCCTTTCTTGACATGCTCTTACATACTTATCATGGACGTGATTCGGTTGTGTGTAGGATACAGCTATGAATTGTGAACAAATCCTGAAACTGGATGATTCCTCCATACAAACACAAAAAATGCCACACTGGAGAAATCTACATGAAGCAAACCTTATCATAGTGATACCCAGAAGTATGGTACATAGCATTTACGGAGAAATTAACATACAAACTTTGAGTCTTAAACTTCTTAAGGTTTGGTTTAGCTTTGTTGCATATATTTACGTTAAGCAAAGCTTAATGGAATAGGAAAGGGGGAGGGGTTAAAATGAGGATTTGTGGCTATTGAAGCTCATTTGGAGACTTGTGTTTGTTGAGCATAAGAACATAAAAAGAGCTCAGCGGGATCAGGCCAATGGTCCATCTAGTTCAACATCCTGTTCTCACAGTAGCCAACAATGTGGGAAACCTGCAAACAGCCTTTGAGTGCAAAAGCCTCTCTCCTCCTCCTCTGGCTGCCAGCAAATGATATTCAGAAGCATTGCTATCCCCAACCGTGAAGAGCCATCTTGGCCAGTAGCCACTGACTGTCCTCTCCTTCATGGATTTGTCTAATCCTCTTTTAAAGCCTTCTTGGTTGGTGGCAATCGCTGCCTCCAAATAGAAAAAGATCATTAAGAGAAGATTCAACATGCAGTTCCCACAGCCCATTGCAGAAAGCCATAATCATTGATATAAAAGTTGTAGGTTGTATAGATGCACAATTTGTGGGCAACATCCAGACACAAGGAAATTGCCTGGGGGAGGAGACAAAAAAGTAGCACTCTCCTGCCAGTGGGCCTAGTAGTACAAATGCTCCTCTTGTGTGACTTGGAAAGTTTGGGTGTGTGTGGATCTCTTCTGTTACCAGCCTGGTTTAATTCAGTGCTATAACCTCTTTTCTTAAACAGGTTACAGAGCTCCAGAGAGATTTAAGGGTCAGGAAGATGAATTGCTCCAAGGACGAAGGTTGATTCAATCCATGAATAGAATAATTGCTGGAGTCTTCAAGGGAGATTATGACGGGGATATTTGTCATGGTATTTCAGAGATCAGATCCCTGCTGAGGAAAAGATATTGCCATTAGAAGAACAATAAAGAGGTACTTTCAAAAGCAAAGCAATTGCTACTTGTCATACAAGCTGCAGGACAGGGCATTCTGCCAAGGGAAATGAGAGCTCTTTTTTCAATAGCTATGTTATTAGAAGAATTTTGAAAGCTTATTTTTTTTTAAAAAAAATAGAGGACTAGTATAGGGTGTATTTTGTAAAGGAATGGTGAGTGGATGGAACTGAATGACCTTGAGGTTCCTTGGCTACCAAGAAGCTGAGTTCACCTTGAACCCTGCATTTGCCCTAGAACTGTGTGTCTACATTGCCTTTGCTCTGTGCAATGAACAGCGTGCAATTGCAAATGAAGTTTGCTGTGGTTGCAGATGCGCCTGTCACAAGCAGGAATAACAGCATTTGGATGTCAGGCTTCTCAGTCTCTGGAACCTTTGCCACATCTAATGCAAATATCTGGTCTTCCATGTGTTCTGCAGGCTTCCTCCAGCAATCAGCTTCCATCCTTAAAAGACCTGCTGCCTTCCCTCCCCCACATGGGCATGGTTGGCACTGGAAAGCACATTGTGGTTGGCTCAGGAAACCCTTTTGACCATCCTGCTACTCTGTGGTTGGAAACTGGGCACTAGAGCTAGGATGATGGACAGGTACGAACAGACAAATCTTTCTAGCCTGCTTTCTCCTTGTTTCTTGTATCTTAAGGCTGTTTTTTTTAAAAATTTCTGCAACATTTTGCTATTATTATTACTATTATTGCTAGTCCTCTGAAAATTTGCCAGCATCCTGGTGCAAATTTTGAAGGATATCTGTGTTTCAGCTTGTGCATTATCTCAGAAAATGTGAATTAGTTTGTGTTTAAAACCTCCATCCCTATAACTTCCCAGCAACCACTGTGGGGGGGGGATCACACCATCACTTAAAAGTGTACAATTTAAGGCAGCACCCTCAAATTTCAGGTGGGTTTCCTAAAGTTCACTGATATTAGTGGACATAGTTTAAAAATGCAGTAACAGAGCAAAAGTATTACCTTGTTTTGAATAGCTGTTTGCTCATTTTCAATTTTCTGTTGAGCAAATCAGCATTTAGAAACCAATAAACAACACATCCCAGTTTGAAAAGGGAGAGGGGGACACCCAAAGCAAGATAAATGAGAAACAGAAATGTTTTATTTGATAGTTAATAACATAATTCAGAAGTTTGCATCACACTTTATCATGCTTCTGTTCCACACACACCCATAGAAAATTTGAAACAGCCTGCATTTCATTTTTAAAAGAAAAAGAAATATATTGCTGTAGTAAGTTTGCAAAACAATTGATCAGCAAATTTTAAATATGAGATTCTACCTCATTTTCCTCAGAATAGATACAACTATATACAACTTTTAAAAGTTTTTATTGATAAACCAGCCTTCTCCAAATTGTTACCCTCTAGACGTTGCTGTCCTAAAACTCCCAGCCTGCCTGGCCAGGAGTCAGGAATGATGGGGACTGTAGTCCAGTGCCAGACTGTGGAAGGCTGAGATAAATTAACAGCAGTGAGAAAAGCTCATCCCAGCAAATCTATATTACACACCCTCCCTGTGCTTCACAGCTGAAAATAAATGTCACCACAAACCAAATACAAAAGCAAACCCAAAACATCCCCTTTCATGGGTTTCTTGGCAGTACTTCCTGCCCACCACATGGGGGGGCGCCCTGGGGTACCCTGGGGCATGGCTTGCAGGTGGGACACCCCATCAAGGGTGGAGCTCTTCTGATGGCGGAGGCTGGTGCAGCCAGTCAGGCCTGGCCTCAAAACCCACTTCAGCACAATGGCGCAGGGCTTTGATTGCTCTGCCACCTCACTTCCTGCCTGCACCATTTCCTCCTCCTTTCTGCTACTTTCTCCACTTGGAGCCTATATTTTTTGAGAGGATGCTCAGTTAAATGAAGTGGTGTCTCCTTGTCCTTTGAGACTCTCTGGCCTATTCCTGTACAACGGCTTGAGCAATTTTTCCTTACAGTCATGTAGTAGAGATAGATGGCTATATCAGGGTTGTTTTTGCAAATGGTTATTGTTGCTGCGCTATGGCAAGATGTGCAATCATCTTTTCACACCTCAACTCCCTGCATTCAGTTTCCACAGCTAACTTTCCTGACATCTCTGTCCTTCATCCAGAAGACTGGGGCTGATTCAAGATAAATTGTTGCTCACTGTTAATTAACAATACTTGGAGGTGCATGGCTGAGACAGAATGGATGACAAATATCAAACCATTTGTCAATGAGGAGCAAAATATTGGAAGGGTCCAGCCAGGCTGTGCATTGCAGGTTGGCCTTTGGTCTAATCCATCAGAGCTCTTCTTATGTTCTTTCTAAAATAGCTTCATAGGAGCCAGGCTGGGTCAGACCGAGTCCAACTAGCTCAGCATCCTCTTTCCAAAGTGACCATTCAGATGCCCCTGGGGAGCCCACAGGCAGCTTCTAAGCTCAACAACACTCTTCCCATTTGTGATTCCCGGAAACTGATGTTCACAACCACCTCTGGCCCTGGCCAATAGCCACTGGTCATCAAATCTTCTTTTACAGCTGTCTCAGTTGATGGCCATCACCATGTCTGGTGGCAGCAAACGCTATGGTTTTGCCACATGCGGTGCAAGTAAGTCCTTCCTTTTGTCTGTTCTGACCCTTCCAATGTTCAGCTTCATCAGATGGTCCCAGGTTCTAGCATTATGTAAACTTCTTTTACAATATATTTTTATTGGTTTTTAAATAGTAAACATCAAGAAGACAGAGTTTACCTCTCCCTAGGGCTGCCACCTTTGTTCTGGCAAAATACAGGACAGGACAGCGGGTGGCAGGTGGCAGGAGGGTACATGACCCCCCACCCCCAGGGCTGAAATGACTTCAGAGCAATCCATTACAATCCATTGAAGCCTAACTGGATGTCCCTTCTGGAATTGGTTACACACACACGCCTGCACATGAATTTGATAATTTGTCTGTGCTTTGCTACTCAGAGCTGAAATGCATGACCTTCACACACATTTGGTACTGTACAACGATACAGGCAAGCTGGGGCAAAAAATAAATATATGGGGGGCATATTCTGATGAGAGGATGAGCTTTGTTCCACGTTACATTTCTGAAAGAGAGAGGTAATATTAGGAAGCTACTTCTCCCCCACCCTCCTCTCTCAAATATCATGCAGATATACCGGGCTACGTTGACACAAAGCCGCTTGTTTCTAGAGCATCCTGTATACCTGAAGAAGCGTCTCCACCCCCATCGTTCAGCCCGGACACTGAGATCCAGTGCCGAGGGCCTTCTGGCGGTTCCCTCATTGCGAGAACTGAGGTTACAGGGAACCAGACAGAGGGCCTTCTCGGTAGTGGCGCCCGCCCTGTGGAATGCCCTCCTGTCAGATGTCAAGGAAATAAACAACTATCTGACTTTTAGAAGACATCTGAAGGCAGCCCTGTTTAGGGAAGCTTTTAATGTTTAATAGGTTATTGTATTTTACTGTTTTGTTGCAAGTCACCCAGAGTGGCTGGGGAAACCCAGCCAGATGGGCGGGGTATAAATTATTATTATTATTATTATTATTATTATTAACCTGTTGGTCTCTGGGGGATGGGGCCTGGGGCTCCCAGGCTGCAGCTCTGAGGATGGGCCAGCGGAAGCTGCAGGGAGCTGGAAGGGACAGCACAAAAGCCTTGCCCTGGTTTGCTCCTTCTTGGGGGCAGGATGAGGAGAGGGACTGAGGAGAAAAACGGAAAGGAAAGAAGCAGGAGGTGGGCAGGGGAGAGAGAGCGAGTCCAGCAGCAGAGCAGAAATAAGGGAAATACTGGACAAACTGTGTCCTATATTGAATCAATACAGGAAATAGCATTTTACATTGAAATAAGGGACAACCCTGTATTATACAGAATGGGTGATACGCCCCTGCCCCTCCCATCTTTACAGAACTTGAAAATAACTAATTGATGCAGATGCACTCAAAAGAGATCAAGGTCACTTTTAAGATACCTGGAGGGGGGAACCTTTATTCCATAAATTCCTATTAATTTTTGGCAGTTTATAAGCGTGTCAATTTTATGAAGCATAAGCAATAAAATTAAACCAGGTATTGTGGAAATTACTGAGTTTCTTGTGTTGCCTTTTTTCACAGGTTTCATTGGTCAATTTCTCCATCAAAGTCAGGTCCCAAACATAAGCAAACCAAACTTTGAAAAGATTCAAAACCGAAGAACTCCGGTATCTAGCCACAGCATTAGATACGATACGATACGATACGATACGATACGATACGATACGATACGATACGATACAATACAATACAATACAATACAATACAATACAATACAATACAATATGATAAAGACTCTCCTCCCTGGAAGAGAGGGGAGTGGTTGTGGGCGGGAGCCTGAGCACCGCCCCTAGCAGGGGGCATTAGCCCCCTGCCTCCTCCTCTCACCTGGCTGGCGCCCACGCCCCCTTGGCAGGCATCCAACCAGGTGACTTCGAGGGGGCATGTTCAGCAACCTTTTGCGGCGGCGCCAGCCTCTCCTCGGCCTCATTCTTCTCCGTCCTCTCGTCGCGAGTCAACAGGACCGTCGTCTCAGCTGCAGGAACCAGGGAAGTATTGGAATAATGTGTTGTGGTGTGTCGAAGGGCTGGGTGTGGCCATCGCCTATGCCTTCAATTTTTGGGTATTCCGTTAAAGGAATCTGGCGGTCGTGTACTCTGTCCGATGCCTGCTTGGCGGGAGACCCCCGGTGACATCAGGGGAGAGCCTATAGTTGGATTAGCATCAACAGGCTCCACCTACTGGTGAATAAACCCCCTTGTTTTAGACATCCAATGCCTAAGCCAATACCTTTTCACTGCTGTAATCAATAAAGTTGTGGCCTTTTCTTGCCCATTAACCTTATATCACGTGTCCTTGTGTATTTATTTCACATTGCGGGGGTCGGGTCCTCGAACCACAATTTTTATTGTCATTGTCCCATACAAAACAGCAAAATTGAAATATCTACATAAGACATTAAAAACCCAACAAGCCTGCTGTCCCAGCTATCCCAACCTGGTTAGCCCCCTAAAAACTCTGATACCCCATTTTTAAATACAATATACTCCCATAGAGACTCCTTATACTGCGTTTAAAACCAAAATCGCATTTGGGTAGAAACTGTTTCTCAGGCGGCTAGTCCTAGTCTTTATAACCCTGTACCTTCTTCCAGAAGGCAGAAGCTGAAAGAGATCATTTCCGGGATGCACACTATCCTGCACTATCTCTGCAGCTTTCTTATGACACCTGGAAACGTAGATTTGATCCAAGGTGGGAAAAGTGCACCCAGTTATTCTCTCCGCAGTCTTTACAACCCTGGACAGCATTGTTTTTTCCCTGGCTGTGCAGATCCCAAACCACACACACAGACCATAAGTTAGTACACTCTCCACAGTACAGTGGTAAAATGCCACCAACAGGTCCTTTGAGAGATTGTTTTTCCAGAGGATTCTCACAAAATATAACCTGCTGTGCTCTCTTGATCAGGTCTTTGCTGTTTTCTCCCCAGGTTAGGTCATCTCTGAACTCCATTCCCAGAAATTGAAACACCGAGACCTGTTCCACGCACTTCATAGAATCATAGACTCATAGAATCATAGAGTTGGAAGAGACCACAAGGGCCACCGAGTCCAACCCCCTGCCAAGCAGGAAACACCATCAGAGCACTCCTGACATATGGTTGTCAAGCCTCTGCTTAAAGACCTCCAAAGAAGGAGACTCCACCACACTCCTTGGCAGCAAATTCCACTGTCGAACAGCTCTTACTGTCAGGAAGTTCTTCCTAATGTTTAGGTGGAATCTTCTTTCTTGTAGTTTGGAGCCATTGCTCCGTGTCCGCTTCTCTGGAGCAGCAGAAAACAACCTTTCTCCCTCCTCTATGTGACATCCTTTTATATATTTGAACATGGCTATCATATCACCCCTTAACCTCCTCTTCTCCAGGCTAAACATGCCCAGCTCCCTTAGCCGTTCCTCATAAGGCATCGTTTCCCTCCTCTGGACACGTTCCAGTTTGTCAGTGTCCTTCTTGAATTGTGGTGCCCAGAACTGGACACAGTACTCCAGGTGAGGTCTGACCAGAGCAGAATACAGTGGCACTATTACTTCCCTTGATCTAGATGCTATACTCCTATTGATGCAGCCCAGAATTGCATTGGCTTTTTTAGCTGCCGCGTCACACTGTTGGCTCATGTCAAGTTTGTGGTCAACCAAGACTCCTAGATCCTTTTCACATGTACTGCTCTCAAGCCAGGTGTCCCCCATCTTGTATTTGTGCCTCTCATTTTTTTTGCCCAAGTGCAATACTTTACATTTCTCCCTGTTAAAATTCATCTTGTTTGTTTTGGCCCAGTTCTCTAATCTGTCAAGGTCGTTTTGAAGTGTGATCCTGTCCTCTGGGGTGTTAGCCACCCCTCCCAGTTTGGTGTCATCTGCAAATTTGATCAGGATGCCCTTGAGTCCATCATCCAAGTCGTTGATAAAGATGTTGAATAAGACCGGGCCCAAGACAGAACCCTGTGGCACCCCACTAGTCACTCTTCTCCAGGATGAAGAGGAACCATTGATGAGCACCCTTTGGGTTTGGTCAGTCAGCCAGTTACAAATCCACTGAGTTGTAGCATAGTCAAAACCACATTTTACCAGCTTCTTTATAAGAATATCATGGGGCACCTTGTCAAATGCCTTGCTGAAATCAAGGTAGGCTACATCCACTGCGTTCCCTTCATCTACCAGGCTTGTAATTCTGTCAAAAAACAAGATCAGGTTAGTCTGACATGACTTATTTTTCAGAAATCCATGCTGACTATTGGTGATCACAGCATTCCTTTCTAGGTGCTCACAGACTGTTTGCTTAATGATCTGCTCCAGAATCTTCCCTGGTATTGATGTCAGACTGACTGGGCGGTAATTATTTGGGTTCTGAGATCACATCTGCCAGTTCTTTTAATACTCTTGGATGCAGTTCATCCGGCCCTGGAGACTTGAATACATCTAAACTAGCCAAGTATTCTTTAGTTATTCTGGGCTGTGTTTCCTCTGCTGAATCATTTGCTCCAAATTCTTCAGGTCGGGCATTGTTTTCTTTATCGGAGAAGACTGAGGCAAAGAAGGCATTGAGGAGTTCAGCCCTTTCTGTGTCCCCTGTTTGCATTTCCCCATCTTCTCCTCTGAGTGACCCCACTGTTTCTTTGTTCTTCCTTTTGCTACGAACATACCCATAAAAGCCTTTTTTGTTGCTTTTAACCTCTCTAGCAAGCCTGAGTTCATTCTGTGCTTTAGCTTCCACGCACTTCCCCTCAATAATAAGTGGCTGAATATTCAATTTACATTTCCTAAAGTCCACAATAATATTTTTTGTTTTCTTTAAGTTAAGGAGTAAGTTGTTTTTCCTGCACCACTCCCCCAACTGCTCAACTTCCTTCCTATATGCCGCCTCCCCCTCTCCAGCCGTGATTAAACTAACCACCGTTGTATCATCAGGAATAGTTTGCCTCAGTCTGAGCTCTTTTGAACCTTTTGGACTCTTTTGCTTCATGCTTTGGGTTCACTTTCCCTACAGCCTATTGGTCTCAACTTGAATGTCACAATTATTTTCTATCCCCCCCCGCACCCCATTCCTGAGTTAGCATGTGGTACTCAAGAGACCACTTATTTGAATTCCGATCCTGAGGTGAAACTGGTTCAAAATTCAGCTACTTCAATTTGACTTGGTTATGGATTAAGCTACAAAAGTGCTGGTGGCTAGATTATGGCAACTTGGCTATTATTGGCTCCATGGATTTTATAAACCATGAAGAAAAAAATCTGTCACAGTTGACAGTTTCATTCCTGGTGTCTCCACATGATAAGTGCTTGGCCTATGAGGTGACGTTTCCACCACTACCACTTCTACTTAGAAGTCTTGAGCCAGAAGAGAGCCTGCAGTGAGGTCATGGGGGATTTTTGAATCCATACACCAGCCTTCTTCAGCCTGATGTCCTCCAGGTTTTTTTGGCCTCTAGCTCCCATCAACCCCCGCCTAGAATGGCCAGTGAACGACTACAAGCTCCCCATCACTGCGTTTGATTATCTACTTAGGGCTTATTATATAATTGTCAGGGAACTGCCATCAGTGCCGGAGGGAGAGAGCAAAATCCAGAGGGATTCCAGAGAGTGTCCCGGGAGTGGGAGAGGCAGCCCATCTTCTGGGGATGAGAATCAACGTAGCACCAGTGGAGAAGGGGGGCAGATGGGGGAAGCGGCGAGGCGGTCCCATGACTCCTTGCCGGGGACCAGCGGGGAGAGTAGAGGTTCTCTGCTGCCTACGCCCTCCTTGCGCAGAAGGCTTTCGCGCAGAGAGAGTAGGAGGAGACTAGGCGTCAAAGAGCTTCTTTGCTGGAAGAAGTTTAAGAAACGCCCACTGACGGATTCTGCCAGCGATTGAGACAGCCACAGGTGAGTGGCTGCTCAGACAGAAAAGGTTCACTCAGGCAACCCAGCCAGGTGTTTGCACTGGCTTAAGCACGAGCAACCCCTAGAACCATTACAATAATCAACTATTTTAATTGGTTACAAGTTCCTTAGACTTTACTACTTCAGGCTGCTGGGGAGGCATGTTTGAATGGTCCTCGGATCTTTGAAATCTCCTGACTGTTAGGTCTTCAAATGGTTTCTTCTTCTTCCTTTTGTCCAGTGTGGCACCAGATCTGCTGAAGATGCTGTGCAGCCCAGCTTCATGCATATTCATTGAACCGTGTGTGTGTGTGTGTGTGAGAGAGAGAGAGAGAGAGAGAGAGAGAGAGAGAGAGAGAGAGAGAGAGTTTGTGGGGTATGTCTGCATGATCCCCTGAATCCCTTCCCATTTGTGGGGTCCTGTACCTAGTAAGGGTTAAAAGTGGGTGGAAGATTCCCTTGCTAACTTTGTAACTTTGCTAACCTTGTAAGTTAATGGCCATAGCTCGAAGGCATGAACTTGCACCCCAAATTTTTTTGGGAGGGGTGCATCACGTGACACATCACGTCCACCCCAGTGGGAGGTGCAGCAGAGAGAAGGAGGTGGAGCGCAGAGCCAGTGGCGCATTCTGCCTCCTCCACCCTGCCAGATGTTGCACGGGCAGGAGGAGACTAAGTGGCAGAGCATGGCGCCGGGCTCTGCCACTCCGCCTCCTTCTCCCCATGGCATGCACCAGGGAGGGCAGGATGCATGGAGGGCAATCTTGCCCTTGCTCTTCCCAGCCCCCTCCCGGCTCCTGGGTGGAGCCTCTCGGCCCTTACCTGACCTCGGTGCCAACCTAAGCTCCATTATGGTCTAGGCAATGACTATTGGCCCAGGCTGATCAGCATCCAAAAAGAATGAGCCGGATTGCAAGGGCTACAACTAAAAGATGATGGTAAAATATAGCTATTTAGAGTGCAATTTAATTTCTTAAAAAGAAAAAGTTCCCAACAAGAAAAGCGTGAGTATTCACACTAGAAAGGGACACCAAGAAATATTGATGCTACACTGGAATTGCTGTTTGCAGCCCAGTATCAAAACAACTGATATTCAGAACAATGCAAATTAAGAATGAATAACACAACTCACAACATTCTCTGATGAGATCCATGGCATAATCTATGCAGTACACAGGGGAATACATATATTTTATTTACATTTGCAGCCACATCAGCTGATATCCAATAGAAAACCAATTCCCCAATAAGCAGATTGCCACAAATCTGTTATTACACCATCCGTCATCAAAGAATTTTATATTTAAAATTTGTCAGAGACCTAAATCTGTTCTGCTCCGTTTCAGTTACACAAATGAGCTTTCAAATGAACATGCCATCAACAATGGGAAAGAATAAAAGAAAATGAAGCAAAACACTTTTATTTTAAAGTCAGCTTTTTTAAACTCTAACATATAACTCTCTATAAATTATATGAAGGATACCTATTAGAGGGAATTGGATTCATTTGTGTGGCTCTCAGCAAATAGCAACTACCAAATGGGAGTCAGGGGGCACAAATCAAAATAAAATATTTAGCAGCAAATCTCCTGACCATTTCCCTTCTGAGCTGGGGTTGCTAATGTCTAATTCCAATGCTTACATTGAGGAGAAGCCTTGTTTTTTATTTTTTTTAATTGCATTTATATTCCACCCTTTTCTCCAAGGATCTCAAGGTGACTGTACAGGGTTCTCCCCCTCCCTCACCTAATCCCCACAACAACCCTGTCAGGTAGGTTAGGGCGTGAGACAGCCATTGTCTGGCTGAATGGGGACCCTGGTCTCCCAGGTCCTAGTCCAGTACAGTGGTACCTCGGGTTAAGTACTAATTTGTTCTGGAGGTCTGTTCTTAACTTGCAACTGTTCTTAACCTGAAGCACCACTTTAGCTAATGGGGCATCCCGCTGCTGCCACGCCGCCAGAGCACAATTTCTGTTCTCATCCTGAAGCAAAGTTCTTAACCCGAGGTACTATTTCTGGGTTAGCAGAGTTTGTAACCTGAAGCGTATATAACCCGAGGTACCACTGTACTCTAACCACTACATCAAACTAATCCAACCTAGTGCCTTTCAGATCTTTTGGACTACAAAATGTGTTGACTGGGGCTGGTGGAAGCTGAAGTGTCTTATGCTGATGAGATCCACCCAGGTCTTCATCAGTCCCATGCAGAGATTGGGCAGGCCCCCTGGTTCTGGCATTCAGGAAGACTTTTTTACCCTGACAGGCCCAGGGCCAGATTAAGATGAAGAGAGGCCCATGGCTACTCCACTTGTGAGGCCCCTCCTAATCCCTCACCCTCACGACTAAAAGAAAATGAGTGTTATAAACAAAATTGAGTGAAGCCAAGGATGATGACAGGTATTTAAAATTCTGCAATTCTCAATTTCTCCTCTAAAAGACATAAGATGTTATTGTTAAACACCATGGTGATTTTTAAAAATGCATAAAATTAACACTGAAAAACTTTTGCAATAACTGAACTTTGCAACCCTTTTGTGGAATAAGCATTATTGTTTAGGAAAATGAAGTTGTAGTGTTATTCTTAGAAAAACAACACCTTGAGTTTACAAATTATATTGCCTGGGAAGTGTAAATAATATGATCAAGATTACCTGACAGTGTGGCACTTATAGAATTTACTTTATGTTGTCATTAAAAAGTCAGTATTAAAATTCATATTAAGAAGTAAACTACAACCATCAAATACAGTAAGGCTAAAATGGCCCCCTCCCCCAGCCTTCCTCATAGCAAAATCACCCAAAACTTCATCAAAACTTGTTTGTCTAAATTTGTCACCTTCAATGTACAGAATGCTCAGTGTGGACATTGTGACCCTTAATTCATTTTTAATTCTTCTGAGTCTTGAAAAACTCTTCTCTTCTGAGCAGTTAGTGACCATAAGGCTAAGATATAGCTGCAAGATTGCTTCCACATTAGGAAAGGCCATCTGATTTTCCCCCTTGTACAGTCATACCTTGGGTTAAATACGCTTCAGGTTGAGCGTTTTCAGGTTGCATTCCGCGGTGGTGAACTCTTTGTCATCTTTTCCAAAGACAACTCCTTGCTCGATTTTCTTAAAAGGCATATGTGATCTCCAGTTTTGATAAATATATAATACTGTTACAATAAACCTACTTAATATATGCCAGTGGAACAAAAACATTCAGCCACTCCAAAACTCTAGCTGAGATTTCTGCATTGCAGGGTGTTGGATTAGATGACCCTTGGCATCCCTTCTAACTCTGCAATTCTATGATTCTATGAATCACACTAAATGATGTTTTCAGATAGTTTTCAAATGAAGTTCCACTACAGGCAACAGTCTTCAACCTTGGGGTCCCAGAGGTTGTTGGAATAACCATTGGCTAAGCTGACTGGGGCTGATGGAAGAGGACTGATTAGTCACCTAATCTTGAGGACATCAGGGCACATGTGACCAAAGCAAGATGTTGCAAGACTTGCCCAATTGTGAAGCAGCAATATATTCAGATTGCCTCTTTGGATTGATCCAATGCTTGAAATAAACTTGTTTAGTTTAATGAAGTTCACTGAAATAGTTCCCAAATCCCATAAATTCCTATAATTTCTGGATGAACCAAACATGAATTAAGTTGGTTTTGGAAGAAGGTTGAACTGATTCATCTTCAATTTCATTCTCTCTCTCTCTTTTAAAAAAACATTTTATACTTTTTGGGGCCTTGAAGCATAAATATAATAACTGCTGAAGAGAATAAATTGAACAATGCACATTCCACAGTGTGTGTTTTGAAGGTTCCTTAGCCTTCTTAAGTGTATTTATACTTCAGCACAGCAGCTTCTAACATTATAAAGGCTGACATTTCTTTTGTCAAGGATCATTTGAAGGAACTTGAACCATGAACTGAACTAGATCATTTTGCAATGGGACAAAAGTGAACTGGAATTTGTTCATTTGCTGACATTTTGAATTTGAATCAGTTCCTTTTCAAAAGGAACATTCCAAGTTCTTGGTTAGTCCAAAGTAGCCCCATTCTGATATTGCTTTTGTCTTTCTCCCTTTTTAGGAAGGTGTGCATGGGGTTAAAATACGCAGGGAATTGCGAAGCAGCAGTGAGGAAAATGTCCTGACAAGGTGGATGTATTGGGCTGTGCAATGCTCTCCCAAGAGAAATAGATCAAAATAATGTTGCTTGTAGCATTTTTAAAAGGCCAATGGAATAAGGCAATCCTGTAGAGCCAGGAAAAGCAGAGCAAATGTATATTAATGCTTCCATGGTGTTTAGCATTCTTTTAAAAATCTGAGTAACATGCACACCATTTACAACATTGTGTCAAGCAGAGTAACATCTAAATAAGCTTAGCTCAATGTAATGCCCATGAGCAGGCTTTCAAATTGTACATTTCTGTTTCTGCTTAAAAGTGTACTAAAGGTTCTTATATGGTAGGCAAGGAAATCAGGTATTGTAATGCACAAATCACTGTCTTCGATGATAGCTTCCGCCTGAACCCTACAGAGCCTTTTATTCTCTACCCACAATGTTCAGGGCTGTATATTTTTAGCAGAGCTCTCTTTAGCAGACAGGGAAGTTGGAAAGGCGTTAGTCATATATTTGGAGAGGAAAATGTTTTATCTGGTAAGCTGCTTTGGGAAGGCCTTAGTCCTTAAAGGCAGTGTAAAAATATTTTAAACAAATACACAGCATTCACTCTGAGATCCAGCAAACCTGGATTTCCGTATCCAGGTTACATTCAGTTTCAAGATGCCAGAAGCTACAGAAATTCCCTCCTCATCCCAATGTTCAGTGTTTCCACCAAAGAGACCTACTTTCTCCCACAGGAGACAACCTGAAGAAAAGATCAGCAGGAAAATTCACTTGCAAGTTGTGAATACGGTACTTGCAGTCAGCAAACTTGCAAGCTGGAAAATCACAGGCTGTGAACATTTAAATTTAGGAGCTCACATACTTTCTCAGCCCCCAGGAAGATAAATTACTTGAGCTGGTAATCCAATCTGAAAACATTTTTCTCTGGATATAAATTGAACCATGGAGAGGTTTTTGTTTACAAGATCCATTCTGAAAATGACAGGTCATTTCATTTAGCATGCAAGGCCTCGGCTGTGGTTCACAGCAAATTATAACTAATATTTGAGAGATTGAGAAAGAGCAAAGTATCAAAAGGACACCTCCAGGCAGTAAGGAATTCAAACTCCAGAAAAGAATAGAGGAGATCTCATCCTTTTGTTCATCTGTTTGACTTCTCATAGATCAAGCAGCTTTGTCTGAATTCTACACTTCCAGCATATCATCATTTTTACCAGGGGCGGAACTAAGCCTTATTTCACCAGGTTACAGGCTGGGAGCCTCAATGGCACTCCGATGGAGGTTTCCCCCGGGGCAAAAAAACGACAACAACCTGTATAGCGCCCCCGCCTCCAGTACCTATGGCTCTGTTTTTGTTTTTTATGGTTTGGCTGTCAAACAGCAAAAACTTGATGGTGCTGGAGAATATGATACCGTCATCCTGAATCCACTCCCATCTCTCATTAGGCTTGAAAAGTGTTATTGGAAATATTCCCTTACTCTCTCTACTTTTCTGACTTCGAAAGTTACCCTGAGCAGGAACCAATGGGAAAATAACAGCTTTGTATGTCTTCTGAAATAATAACAGGAAGGTGCCTTGCCTAACCTCCACCAGGAGCTCATCTCTCAACTGATGGCTCAAGCTGGAGCAAAAATATGTATTTGCATAGGGATTTCATGTGGTCTGATTATTGACTTAGGTATGATTGCCCCATGATGTGGGTCATCTCCTCTCCGTGAAAGCATTTTGTGCGTGCCCTGTGGTGTTTAATTAATGAACACAAGAACATAAGAGGAGCCTGCTAGATCAGGCCAATGGCCCATCTCGCCCAGCATCTCATTCTCACAGTGGCCAAGCAGATCCTTCTAGAAAACACATGAGCAGGACCCAAGTGCAAGACCACTCCCCTAACGTATGCTTTCCAGCAACGTCTATTCAGAAGCATTGCTGCCTTTGACTAAATGGACAGAACTGACGTGCCTGCTATGAGCAGGCCAAGGGGGTGAACAACCAGGGTGTGAATGCTGAATGCAAATGACCAAGGGGTGTCCACATGGCAAATCCATGCCATGCCTGTGCTTGTGGGCAACAACCAAGGCTTAATTGACTCCGGACTACACTCATGACTTCTATCCCATCCAGATTTGGAGCTGCAATCTGGCAGATGCATTATCTCACCATCCACTGGCACATCTGTGTAGTAGATCAATATTTGACATTTTTTGGCAGCAGACAGGAACTAATTAGAAAAGTTCATTGCCAAAGCAATGCTGTGATTCTTCAAAGCCTCTACAACGTGCCATGCTATGCGCAGGAAATAATTAATAACAAGCACTGTGGTTTCAATGTACCTTAGACAAGCCCACAAGCAGGACCTGGAGGTAACAGTCTTCTTCTGCTCATGATCCCCAGCAACTTGCAGTTCAGAAGCATACTGCCTCTGGAGCAGAGATGCTAACTAGCTTCCCAGCAGGTAAGTCACTGTTGCTTACTGGGAACAAGAAAGGGAGGGGTGAGGTGAGGCAGTGAGGTCAGCACAGTGCAAACAGACAGGCAGAGCCAATCTGGTGATTCCTCCCACTCCTTGTAACTTTGCACTGAGCTGACCACCATGTCAGTTGACTGAGATGGAAATGAGGAAGAGTAAAAAAAAGTATTGAGGAGCTCAGCTGATGTAAAGGTAAAGGTAAAGGTACCACTGCCCGTACGGGCCAGTCGTGTCCGACTCTGGGGTTGCGCACCCATCTCGCTTAAGAGGCCGGGAGCCAGCGCTGTCCGAAGACACTTCCGGGTCACATGGCCAGCGTGACAAGCTGCATCTGGCGAGCCAGCACAGCCCACGGAAACGCCGTTTACCTTCCCGCTAGTAAGCGGTCCCTATTTATCTACTTGCACCCAGGGGTGCTTTCAAACTGCTAGGTTGGCAGGCGCTGGGACCGAGCAACGGGAGCACACCCCACCGCGGGGATTCGAACTGCCGACCTGACGATCAGCAAGTCCTAGGCACTGAGGTTTTACCCACAGCGCCACCCGCGTCCCTTCAGCTGATGTACTTTCCTGCAATTGCTCCCTCCCTGCCTAGATCACCTTTGGGGCCTGGATCCTTTAATTAGTTTATTATGTTTCTTTCACTTATTATTTTCTATTTCCTTCTCACTATATAGAAGGATCTGGCAACTTCTGTTTCAGTGTATCTGAAGAAGTGTGCATGCACACGAAAGCTCATACCAAGAACTAACTTAGTTGGTCTTTAAGGTGCTACTGGAAGGATTTTTTTTTATTTTCTAGAGGTTAGCTATTTGTTGAGCAGACACAGTCTGGCAACCCATTTCCCATTGCTTATACTTAGGAGGACTTTCAAGGCCAGTGGCCACCTGCCTTATCTAATGCCTCAGATTAGCCTCAGTCATGGAAGTGCTCATGGCTGCCTGGGAACAATCTCAAAGCTGCTTCTATTGCCCAGTGACCAGGCAGCTCTTGGCGGAACTCTTGGGTCAGCCACCTCTTGGAGGAGCAGCCTGTCCAGGCACATCATCTCTGGGGAAACATATGTTTACTCAGAATCACATGCAGCATCAATGTGTGATCTTTTCTCCCCTTTTGGTCTGGTTATTGCTCACAGACACAGTAAAAGACTGACCCACCTGCCAGTAAGCTCCATTGCACCTAGTGAGTTTCTTCAGCCTCCTTGTTCACTGTAAAAGTGCAGTCCAGGTAAAGATGCTATGACTGCCAAAATACAACATAATGTTGACAATGCAGTTGCAATGTAAGAAGAAGAAAGGCAGTGAGAAGAGCTGATTTTAACACTTCATCATTTCTTCCTCCCTGCCCCCCGTGCCCGCCAGCACACTAACTGGAGAGAGACCCTTGGGTGAGATTCTAGCACTGGACTGAAAGCTAGAGCTGTCAGTGAGTAAGGTCCCCTGCCTCTCCCCACCGTGGCTTTCTCCTTATACGGTGATGTTTCACATTTTTGCAGTACTTTGGCGAAAGGCTGTCTGGGTTTCTTAGAGAGCTTTCAGTTCTGGGTCAGTGCTAATCAGTGCAGATTGATTCAACTGTTTCAGACTGATTTGGAGCTACCTCAGCCTGCTTTGGACCAGGTCCAAACCAGCCCAGTTTGGTTTAGAATTCAGGATTCATCTAAAGGGGTTGTACAACTGTATTAACTCCCATCTTGGCTACAGAGTTCTTTGATTCACACCAGGGCAGCTGAAAAAGGTGAAAGCTGAATCATTTTGACTTCAGACCTTGATGAAAGGTATGGGGTAGGAGAACTAAAGGCAGATGAACTGCTTTCACTTATGTCTTGATGGGCTTGCTCCAAAAGGATACAAGAAAGGGACACAGATACTTCCTGCCCTGCATCTCACTGTCCCTTCCAATAGAAAAGAAATTGCATCTGCTCCAAGCCAGCATAGTCCCCTTGGCTTTCAGAGGGGTGTCTCAGGGAAATGGGAAACTTTGAATCCTGTGGCTGCACAGAATCTCCCAGTATGCCCCAACATGCCCACCTCAGAATACCTCTTTTTTGCCTTCTCTGATGTCAGAAGGGCACGGGCTGTGGACCTTTCTGCAGCCCCACAAAGGAGCCCGACAAAGTCAGCTTTCCAAGGCCGGAGCTCTCAGATTAACACCATACATTTAAAGCACATGCAATACACATTTAAAGCACAAAAACATATGCAAAGAATCATGGGAACTGTAGTTCCCCACTCAAAGAGCTACGATTTCCAGCACCTACATTTCCCTGGATTCTTGGGGACATGTGCATTGAACAAATTTCCTGGCACTGCTCTACCTCTCCATCTTTGGTGAGGGATATCCAAAGCATCCTATGGCCTCTGGAACATAGGCTGCCAGTGATCAAAGGACTGCAGTCAAAATATCCCTGTTACGCCAGTCATTGTAAAAAGGGGGGGAGGGTTGGCACAATATCTTTCTGCCTCCCTATCTCAGATTTATCTATTGCTCTATCACCATACTCCCAAAGCAGTTAACCATAAAACCATAAAATAACACTATAAAGCTATCATAACATGGCACTTATAACTAAGGGAAGATTTAAAATGACAATTTTCCAGTTAAAGAAAAACAAAATGCGGCAGCAATTTCTTAAGACCAATTAGGTTTCAGCAAGGCAAGAGCTGCATCTTTCAGGCCCCTGGAGGCAGAGAGAGAGAGAGCTGGAAAGGCAGGCCTTTCTGTGAATGGAATCCAGCAAGTGAGCCTTTCCAGGGACTCTGTTCCCATCCAGGCTACCCATATAAAGCACTCTGAGGCTTCTTTTAACAGCCATGGCTTCTCACCAAAGAATCCTGGGAACTGTAATTTGCCAAGGATGCCAAGTCCTGTCAGAAGCGCCTTAACAAGCGCTACAGTTCCCAATATTCCTTGGAGGAAGCCACGACTGTCAAAGTGATAGATGAGTGCTTTGAATGCATAATGTGGATGTGACTTGCAGGGAAAGTGATGGGAACACTGATCAGCCATGCCCCTTTCCGAAATACTCTATTCCAGGCAGGTCCAACTCCCAAGAGACTGCGATCTACTCCCACTACAGTGGTACCTCCGGTTGCGAACAGGATCCGTTCTGGAGGTCTGGCTGGATCCTGAGGTTTTCGCAACCTGAGGAACACTGTTATACGCATGCGCGCATGGCGGTGAAACACTTCCAGGTTTGCCACTTTCACAACCTGAAGGTCCTACTGTACAAAAAAAAAATGGCAGTGGTGTATGATGTATTTTTGATAACGTGTTATGTTGAAATGCCTTATAAAAAAAAACCTTTTAAAAAAACTGGCAGTGACCTACCCATTGGATTGACCAAAGTTGCTCAGCTTTTTTGGGGGGAGGCTTCAGCAAAGTTGTATTGCTTTTTTTAAAAAAATATATTATTTTTTTATTTGGGGAGGTGATCAATCAGGATCACACAATCCACCAGGATCAACCAGGGATGACCTGCGATCGACCGGTCAGTCATGGTCAACTGGTCTGACATGCCTGCTCTATTCCTTTCCTTCTCCCACCTTGCTTTCCATACCCCCCCCACCCCAGTCAGTCACATTCTGTGGTCACAGAGCATGCACAGAGCATGAGCATCATAAATAGGAAGAGTGGGCACCGCGCGGACCATTATTTGGCTGGTCTCCACAGAATCTTCTAAAGGTGTCTTCTAAAGGTGCAAAAATAAGAGCTGATGGATTTTATTTCCCCCAAGGAATACCTTTGTTAGTTTTTAAGGGCCACAAAACCTTTAGAATCATAGAATTGTAGAATTGGAAGTGACGCCAAGGATCATCTGGCCCAACCCCCTGCAATGCTATGAGCCCTGAAAAATCTACCCAATTAGAGCACACCTTCTTCCCCTGCACACACAGCACACTTGCACCATCACTTTTAGTCCCTTCGTTGGATTTTAGCTAACACGGAAAATTAAGCTTGCAGTCAGTGTTTTTCAGCTAGGAAAGAGCTGAAAAATGTCCTAGCATTCGTTACTCTCATATCACTGCACTCATCATCAGGAAGCCAAGTACAAAAACAGGCAAACACACCTCTATTGTTATCTGTAAAAATCATATTTTTGTTGTTGCTGTGCTAGAAAAGTCATTTTTGAATTAAACGGAAAAGTCATTTCCAGACCATCTGTTGATCCATTTTCCTCTTTTGTGCCCAAACAATGCTACCTAACTATGTCAGTGATTATTTTGTGCAGATTATCCCTCTTTCTTTTTTTATTCTCCCAGGAAACTATTTGAGGAGGAAGAAAATTCCAAACAGCCATGAGTCAATGTCAAAACATGTTTGGCGCCCACTGCTGCAAACTTTAGTATATCCTGCAATGAACCAAGACATAAAGGTTAAACATATGTTTCCCCAGAGATGATGTGCCAAACATGTGGTCTTTTCCTATATGGGGGAAAGAGGAAAACTTTGGAAAGAAACTTTTTAAGGAGACTTGCTTGGAAGGGTACATTTTAAAGGTTTTACCGTCTGTATTTCCATGCTTTGCTTTGCTTTGCTTTGCTTTGGTGCTAGGGTTGCCATATTTCAAAAAGTGAAAATCTGGACACAAAAGTTTTCAGCTAAATCTTTTGTCAACTACAAAAACTGCATGACCTTTTTAACCTATGAAAACCGAGATTCTTTTGTTGTTTTAAAAGGCTTTTTGAAGCTAAACAAGCTGTCACACTAGCTGCCCATGATAGCAAAGGTGAATCCAGCCATGACCATCCAGATTAAGGCAGGCTAATGTTAATTAATGAGGAAAGAAACAAGTGAAGAAGATTAAGGAAACTGACTGACAGGTATCAGTGTGATAAGAAGGGAAAGTTGTCCTGAGTTGTTCTGACAATGATGAAAAGATAAAGGAAGATACTGCACTGATTCCTTATATGTTCCATGCCTTCAGGACTCCCTGGTCCTGAATGGGGTAAGTGTGCCCCTGAAGGACCAGGTGCACAGCCTGGGAGTCATTTTGGACTCACAACTGTCCATGGAGGCGCAGGTCAATTCTGTGTCCAGGGCAGCTCCATCTGGTACGTAGGCTGAGACCCTACTTGCCCACAGAGTGTCTTGCCAGAGTGGTGCATGCTCTAGTTATCTCTCGCTTGGACTACTGCAATGCGCTCTACGTGGGACTACCTTTGAAGGTGACCCGGAAACTACAACTAATCCAGAATGTGGCAGCTAGACTGTTGACTGGGAGCAGTCACCGAGACCACATAACAACAGTCTTGAAAGACCTACCTTGGCTCCCAGTACATTTCCGAGCACAAGTCAAAGTGTTGGTGTTGACTTTGAAAGCCCTAAACGGCCTCGGTCCAGTATACCTGAAGGAGCATCTCCACCCCCATCGTTCTGCCCGGACACTGAGGTCCAGCGTCGAGGGCTTTCTGGCAGTTCCCTCCCTGCGAGAAGCCTAGTTACAGGGAACCAGGCAGAGGGCCTTCTTGGCATTGGCACCCGCCCTGTGGAATGCCCTCCCACCAGATGTCAAAGAGAAAAACAACTACCAGACTTTTAGAAGACATCTGAAGCCAGCCCTCTTTAGGGAAGCTTTTAATGTTTAATAGACTATTGTATTTTAATATTCTGTTGGAAGCTGCCCAGAGTGGCTGGGGAAACCCAGCCAGATGGGCGGGGTATAAATAATAAATTATTATTATTATTCATGTCAATCCCTTGAGTCAGTTTGCCACTCAAGATATGTGCCATTTAGTTAGTCAACTTCAATCTCTAATTTGGAATACCGAGTGGCAAAATGTGTGTAGTTTCAATCTCTAATGCGCCTTAGATCAGGAGTTTTGCCTTTGGCTTCCATATATATATATATATATATATATATATATATATATATATATATGCCTGTACAGACAATCTTGGATATATTAGTGTCATCAGTACATGGTCCAGATTCCCATGCATTTGACTGCACTCTTCCCAATGTAAAGTTACAACAGAACTCTCACATAATGCACTGCTATCCCCCTGTTATCAAAATGAACATGAGGATGCCTGAGACTAAATGAGAACTCTTTGGGAAGCAATGCAAATTAATCCAATAATGCAAAACCAGTTTGGTGTGTATGCAAATAAATTGGCTATTCTGTTGGGAATTGGTTTCTCAGGATTGAGCTACAGCAAACTCTCCATATCAAATCAGGTTTTAATTAGCAGCTTTCAAGGTTAAGAGATTACTGACAGCTGGTTTCTTGTGCCCGTCCTGGAAAGATT
The DNA here is from genome assembly GCF_964188305.1 of Podarcis bocagei. Taxonomy (NCBI): domain Eukaryota; kingdom Metazoa; phylum Chordata; class Lepidosauria; order Squamata; family Lacertidae; genus Podarcis; species Podarcis bocagei. The sequence goes on from NC_138139.1 coordinate 1,748,341, forward strand.
CCACCCCCCCACCACCACCACCACTGAAAGGACTTTCATAGCTGCTTCCCATAACACTTTCTAAGTTTGTTCTGGATTTTAATTTAAATATGAGGAGGGAAACTCTTAAAGATCTTCCCTGTTGCTTTGCCAATTCCAAAGTCTTTCAGTAATGAGGCATTAGGCGTGTGATCCTTCATTAGTGGGCCTCTAATTAACGAGGAGGCCAGGTGTGTCAGAAAGATAGCATTTAGTCCTATCTCTGCTCATGAGAAAGTGTGACTTGATTAAAGCAGAGGCAGAGAAGCGCAGGCCATCTGGACATTGGTGGACTCCAACTCCCATCATCCCTGACCATTAACCATACTGGCTGGGGCTGATGGGAGCTGGAGGGCAGGCTCCACAATCCGGGGTTAAGGGATAAGTTGATTGCAATTTTTCTAAACTGCACTTCTTTAAGCTCTCACTGCTGCAAACTTAATCCAAGGAGGTCACAGGAGAATCTTTGTGTCTCAGACTTTAATACTATGCACTATGCAGTTCTCACTACAAGCTCAGCACTGCCACATGGCAAAGTTGGGTAAATTCCAATGTCAGGGCTGGGTTCAAATCATAGAATCATAGAATCATAGAGTTGGAAGAGACCACAAGGGCCATCAAGTCCAACCCCCTGCCAAGCAGGAAACACCATCAGAGCACTCCTGACATATGGTTGTCAAGCCTCTGCTTAAAGACCTCCAAAGGAGGAGACTCCACCACACTCCTTGGCAGCAAATTCCACTGTCGAACAGCTCTTACTGTCAGGAAGTTCTTCCTAATGTTTAGGTGGAATCTTCTTTCTTGTAGTTTGGATCCATTGCTCCGTGTCCGCTTCTCTGGAGCAGCAGAAAACAACCTTTCTCCCTCCTCTATGTGACATCCTTTTATATATTTGAACATGGCTATCATATCACCCCTTAACCTCCTCTTCTCCAGGCTAAACATGCCCAGCTCCCTTAGCCGTTCCTCATAAGGCATCGTTTCCAGGCCTTTGACCATTTTGGTTGCCCTCCTCTGGACACGTTCCAGTTTGTCAGTGTCCTTCTTGAATTGTGGTGCCCAGAACTGGACACAGTACTCCAGGTGTGGTCTGACCAGAGCAGAATACAGTGGCACTATTACTTCCCTTGATCTAGATGCTATACTCCTATTGATGCAGCCCAGGATTGCATTGGCTTTTTTAGCTGCCGTGTCACACTGTTGGCTCATGTCAAGTTTGTGGTCAACCAAGACTCCTAGATCCTTTTCACATGTACTGCTCTCAAGCCAGGTGTCACCCATCTTGTATTTGTGCCTCTCATTTTTTTTGCCCAAGTGCAATACTTTACATTTCTCCCTGTTAAAATTCATTTTGTTTGTTTTTGCCCAGTTCTCTAATCTGTCAAGGTCGTTTTGAAGTGTGATCCTGTCCTCTGGGGTGTTAGCCACCCCTCCCAGTTTGGTGTCATCTGCAAATTTGATCAGATGACATGTCAGAATGCCGGTCAGCACAAAGAAGTAGAGACAATTAACTTTTATTCAAGGCAACAACATACATGCAGCAACACTTCCCTGTGGGTCTTGCCCTATGGAGCAGTTGCCAGGACTGACAGTCCCCACCTTCTGCCCCCTCCACAGTGTGGGATGTAATCCACTGGTGCAGTCAAATGCAACATTCCTTATTTCCCTAGCGTGGGCACAGGCAGGGGGACATCCGGTCAGTGTAACTTCCTGTTCCACTGGTCTGGAGCATCCTCCCCCTGCATGTGACCTGGGAGATGGGCATGGCTCTGGCTGACTCCACAAAAGAGCTGAGTCACGCAGCCATTTTCTCAGTCTGGTTTTGTCTTTCTGTTGTCTTGCTTCTCTCTTTTGCTGCCATGCTGGTCTCCTGCAGCCATTTTGTTCTCTTAATGTAATTTTGCTGTCTGCTGGCTCTCAGCCAGCAGCACATGAGTTCAGTCTCCATATGAGATGAACTCACACTTTCTTTGTATAACTATTAAGAAAAGTCTGCCTTTCAGGGATCAAATCGTGAACTGAAATGGGACTAAACTTTTTGTTACTTTACTGAGAAAGACTCCTGTGTCAGGGTGGCTACTAGGGGCGCATTGGAAGATAGAATAGATAGAATAGAATAGATTCTTTATTGTCATTACACAAGTGCAACATTGTACAAAGTGCAACGAAATTGGATGCCATCCCTTAAAACATCAAAAGCAAGACAACAACAACAACCAAACAAACCACATTCCAGCCACACCCACACCACACCCATCAAACTCCCAGGTCACACTATCGAGTTACAGCATTCAAAAAGGCCACAGCTCTTGGATAGAAACTGTTTTTCAGTCTATTTGTCTTTGACTTGATGTTTCTATATCTCCTGCCAGAAGGCAGTAGTGCAAACAGACCGTGTCCCGGGTGAGATGAATCCTGCAGGATGTTATTTGCTTTCCTAAGACAACGGGAACCGTACAGTTCTTCCAAAGATGGGAGAGGATGACCAATAATCCTTTGGGCTGTGGTTATGACCTTCTGGAGCACCTTCCTCTCCCTAGCTGTACAACTGGAGAACCAAGCACAAATACAGTATGTAAGAATGCTCTCTATGGAGCCTCGGTAGAAGCACACCAGCAGTCTCTCACTCAGATTGTTCTTCTTTAAAAGTCTGAGGTAATAAATTCTCTGCTGGGCCTTCTTCACCAGAGCAGTGGTATGTGCTGCTGGCCGACACTACCATCTCTCCGTCTCACACGAGATAATTAGGAGGCTGATATGGGAGTATGCAGCCTCCCTTGTTACCCCAAGGGAATGGGGAACACTGCCTCGCCTGCGGTTGCCATAAATCACCCCCTGATTCGAAAGAAGGGGGTGAGGGCACTAGGCGCACAGCCCTTGTGTGGGATGGCTCTCCCTGACGCTGTCTCTGATCGCGCGGCCTGGTTGCAGGAGCTCAAAATAAACAATTAGAGAGAAGCAAATGCACATATTTCGAGTGAAGATCGGGAGAAAAGACTGCTAATTGAAGTGATCTCTGTGAAGTGGAGCGACGGGCTGGATTCAACAATAAATCAAAAAGAAGATATATCAAAGGAACGGGACTGAAAAGGGGGGGCTTTTCTTTTTTTTATCTTATGTGAGTACCTAACAATCCTTCCCCCAAGAAGAATCGTTGCAATTACTGATTACAAGCAGGATGATTAATAACTGTGTGGAAATAAATTACTAATCAAAGACATGGCTTGTGGGAAATACTGAAAAGGAACGAAAAGTCTCTGTGACGCAGTTATAAAAAGAGACTTATTACGGCAGGCCTGGCTACAGGATGATCAAGGGGGAATCATAGAATCATAGAATTGGAAGAGACCACAAGGGCCATCGAGTCCAACCCCCTGCCAAGCAGGAAACACCATCAGAGCACTCCTGGCATATGGTTGTCAAGCCTCTGCTTTAAGACCTCCAAAGAAGGAGACTCCACCACACTCCTTTTTTTATATATATAAATTTTTATTGAGTTTTACACAATTTAAAGACATACAATACACAACATAGACAAACAAACACAAACACCAACATGTATAATTTCAAATTCTTAACTTCTTAACCCTTTTTGCAGACTTAGAATCATAGAATCATAGAATCATAGAGTTGGAAGAGACCACAAGGGCCATCGAGTCCAACCCCCTGCCAAGCAGAAAACACCATCAGAGCACTCCTGACATATGGTTGTCAAGCCTCTGCTTAAAGACCTCCAAAGGAGGAGACTCCACCACACTCCTTGGCAGCAAATTCCTCTATGTGACATCCTTTTATATATTTGAACATGGCTATCATATCACCCCTTAACCTCCTCTTCTCCAGGCTAAACATGCCCAGCTCCCTTAGCCGTTCCTCATAAGGCATCGTTTCCAGGCCTTTGACCATTTTGGTTGCCCTCCTCTGGACACGTTCCAGTTTGTCAGTGTCCTTCTTGAATTGTGGTGCCCAGAACTGGACACAGTACTCCAGGTGAGGTCTGACCAGAGCAGAATACAGTGGCACTATTACTTCCCTTAATCTAGATGCTATACTCCTATTGATGAGGCCCAGAATTGCATTGGCTTTTTTAGCTGTCAAGGTAGTTTTGAAGTGTGATCCTGTCCTCTGGCGTGTTAGCCACCCCTCCCAGTTTGGTGTCATCTGCAAATTTGATCAGGATGCCCTTGAGTCCATCATCCAAGTCGTTGATAAAGATGTTGAATAAGACTGGGCCCAAGACAGAACCCTGTGGCACCCCACTAGTCACTCTTCTCCAGGATGAAGAGGAACCATTGATGAGCACCCTTTGGGTTCGGTCAGTCAGCCAGTTACAAATCCACTGAGTGGTAGCATAGTCAGGACCGCATTTTACCAGCTTCTTTACAAGAATATCATGGGGCACCTTGTCGAATGCCTTGCTGAAATCAAGGGAGGCTACATCCACTGCGTTCCCTTCATCTACCAGGCTTGTAATTCTGTCAAAAAATGAGATCAGGTTAGTCTGACATGACTTATTTTTCAGAAATCCATGCTGACTATTGGTGATCACAGCATTCCTTTCTAGGTGCTCACAGACTGTTTTCTTAATGATCTGCTCCAGAATCCCATAAAAGCCTTTTTTGTTGCTTTTAACCTCTCTAGCAAGCCTGAGTTCATTCTGTGCTTTAGCTTTTCTGACTTTGTGTCTACACGTGCTGGCTATTTGTTTGAATTCCTCTTTGGTGGTTTCCCCCCTTTTCCATTTTTTGTACACATCCTTTTTTAATCTTAACTCAGTTAAAAGTTCTTTAGATAGCCACCCTGGCTTCTTTAGGCACCTTCCATGTTTCCGTCTCATTGGTATTGCCTGACGTTGTGCTTTTACTATCTCCCTCTTAACAAACTCCCAGCCATCATGAACTCCCTTTCCTTTTAGTATTACTGTCCATGGGATCTCACCCAGCACTTCCCTAAGTTTTATGAAGTCGGCTTTCTTAAAGTCAAGAAATTGAGTCCTAGTATGTTTGGCTGCTTCTTTCCGCTGTATAGTAAACTTCAGAAGAGCATGATCACTCACGCCTAATGATCCTTCCATTTCTACCCCACTAACCAGCTCATCAACATTGGTTAGGACCAGATCTAAAATGGCTGTTCCTTATAAAGATACAGATAGGTAGCCGTGTTGGTCTGCCATAGTCAAAATAAAAAAATTCCTTCCTGTAGCACCTTAAAGTATCTGAAGAAGTGTGCATGCACACGAAAGCCTTATAAAGATGAATGTATTGCCAAAAATGTTGTTTTTGTTTCAGACCTTGCAGATTGTGGACAAGATGGAGTGTTTCAAGAAGTGGCAAAGAGATATCTCCAGGTTTGTTTGGCAGGGCAAAAAGCCCAGAATAAAATTTAAAATACTAACTGATGCGAAAGAAAGAGGGGGGTTTGCCCTGCCAGACATGAAATTGTATTATGAATCAGCAGCTTTCTGCTGGTTGAAAGATTGGCTACTTCTGGAGAACACTGACGTTTTGGATTTGGAAGGGTTCAACAATGTAATTGGGTGGCATGCATATCTTTGGTACGACAAGGTTAAAGCCCATAAATCTTTCAAGAACCATATTGTCAGGAAGGCAGTGTTCAATGTCTGGATAAGATACAAAGATTTGTTAGAAAATAAGACCCCAAGGTGGCTGTCACCAATGGAAGCTAAGGCTCAGAAAAGACTCAATATGGAGGCCAACTGGCCAAAATATTGGGAAATACTAGAAAATGATGGAGATACATGGAGATTACAGAGTTTTGAGAAATTAAAGGATAAAGTGCGAGACTGGCTACATTACGCCCAGATCAGGGAGGCTTTTAATTTGGACAAAAAAATAGGCTTCCAGGTGGAAAAATCGAAATTAGAAACAGAACTGTTAGAACCAAAAACTAGAGTACTTTCAAAAATGTATAACTTGCTGTTAAAATGGAACACTCAGGATGAAACGGTCAAATCAGCTATGATAAAATGGGCACAAGACATTGGTTATAATATTATGTTTGCTGACTGGGAAAGGTTATGGACCACCGGTGTGAAGTTCACGGCATGTAATGCCTTGAAAGAAAATATTATGAAAATGATGTATAGGTGGTACATGACCCCAGTCAAGCTTGCAAAAATATATCACTTGCCAGACAATAAATGTTGGAAATGTAAGGAAACTGAAGGAACATTCTTTCATCTTTGCATTCTTTGCAAAGTTTTTTGCAGATAAAATTGCTCAGATTCGGGAAGAAGTAGACTCCACCGTGGGAGCAGGGCCGGGGCGGGAGAGTGCTAGAGCTCTGTCTAGTCAAGTTGAGTGGGATCAATTCCAATCTGTTACCTCCGAGGATGTGGACAGGCTGCTTGGACGAGTGAAACCAACCACCTGTCTCTTGGATCCTTGCCCATCCTGGCTTATAAAAGCTAGCCGGGAAGGACTGGGCAATGGGCTTCGTGGGGTGGTGAATGCTTCCCTCCGTGAGGGAGCCTTCCCAGACCCGCTGAAAGAGGCGGTTATTAAACCGCTTCTTAAAAAACCATCTTTAGATGCGGCCACGATGGCCAACTATCGCCCAGTCTCAAATCTTCCATTCCTGGGCAAGGTGATTGAGCGAGCGGTTGCCGAACAACTCCAGGCACGCCTGGAAGAAGCGGACCATTTGGATCCCTTCCAGTCGGGATTCAGGCCTCATCATGGGACTGAAACTGCCTTGGTCGCACTGGTTGATGATCTCCGGCGGGCTAGGGACAAAGGTGAGAGCTGTTTCCTAGTTCTGCTGGATCTCTCAGCGGCGTTTGATACCATCGACCATAGCATCCTTCTGGACCGTCTTGAGGGGCTGGGAGCTGGGGGCACTGTTATACAGTGGTTCCGCTCCTTCCTCCTGGGCCGTGTTCAGAAAGTGGTGGTGGGGGATGAGTGTTCAGACCCCTGGGCTCTCACTTGTGGGGTGCCTCAGGGTTCTGTCCTCTCCCCCATGCTTTTCAACATTTACATGCGGCCGCTGGGAGAGATCATCAGGAGGTTTGGGCTGGGTGTTCATCAGTATGCGGATGATACCCAGCTCTACCTCTCTTTTAAATCAGAACCAGTGAAGGTGGTGAAGGTCCTGTGTGAGTGTCTGGACGCGGTTGGAGGATGGATGGCGGCTAACAGATTGAGGTTGAATCCTGACAAGACAGAAGTACTGTTTTTGGGGGACAGGAGGCGGGCAGGTGTGGAGGATTCCCTGGTCCTGAATGGGGTAACTGTGCCCCTGAAGGACCAGGTGCGCAGCCTGGGAGTCATTTTGGACTCACAGCTGTCCATGGAGGCACAGGTCAAATCTGTGTCCAGGGCAGCTGTTTACCAGCTCCATCTGGTACGTAGGCTGAGACCCTATCTGCCTGCGGACTGTCTCGCCAGAGTGGTGCATGCTCTGGTTATCTCCCGCTTGGACTACTGCAATGCACTCTACGTGGGGCTACCTTTGAAGGTGACTCGGAAACTACAACTAATCCAGAATGCGGCAGCTAGACTGGTGACTGGGAGCGGCCGCCGAGACCATATAACACTGGTCTTGAAAGACCTGCATTGGCTCCCAGTACGTTTCCGAGCACAATTCAAAGTGTTGGTGCTGACCTTTAAAGCCCTAAACGGCCTCGGTCCAGTATACCTGAAGGAGCGTCTCCACCCCCATCATTCTGCCCGGACGCTGAGGTCCAGCGCCGAGGGCCTTCTGGCGGTTCCCTCATTGCGAGAAGCAAAGCTACAGGGAACCAGGCAGAGGGCCTTCTTGGTAGTGGCGCCCGCCCTGTGGAACGCCCTTCCAGCAGATGTCAAAGCGATAAACAACTACCTGACATTCAGGAGACATCTTAAGGCAGCCCTGTTCAGGGAAGTTTTTAACGTGTGATATTTTATTGTATTTTGGGTTTTTATGGAAGCCGCCCAGAGTGGCTGGGGAGGCCCAGCCAGATGGGCGGGGTATAAATAATAAATTATTATTATTATTATTATTATTATTATTATTATTATTATTATTATTATTATTATCATCTTTGGTGGACATGCCCAAGGGTTAAAGCTTTCTGGGAAATGATCTATAATGAGTTTAAAAAGGTATTTAAATATACCTTTCCTAAGAAACCAGAGGCCTTCCTTTTGGGCATAGTTGGCCAAATGGTGTTAAAGAAGGACCGAACTTTCTTTATGTATGCGAAAACAGCAGCAAGAATACTCATCGCAAAGCACTGGAAGACTCAAGATTTGCCCACTCTGGAAGAATGGCAGATGCAACTGATAGACTATATGGAATTTGCAGAAATGACCGGCAGAATCCGAGACTTGGGAGAAGAGACAGTGGAAGAGGACTGAAAAAAATTTAAGGACTATTTGCAAAAGCATTGTAAATTGTATGAATGTTAAATTGATGCAGGATATAAAAACAACATGGCATTAGTAACTTAGTGGAAAGGAGTATGAAAATAACTGAATTATAAGAACAAGGATGAAATCTGAATAATATTATGTCAAGCTTAAATATTTTGAATATTTGATAACAAAAGGTAAAAGTAGGAGACATAATTGTTGAAATGCACAATTTAAAACAAATTCTGAGAGAAGGTGAAGTATTGCGGGACATGATTTTGTAACTAAGAACACAGAAAAGGGAGACGTGAGGGAGTCATGAAAGAAGATTATGGAAATAATAAGTAGAAAAAGAACTATTTTCTTTTTTGTGTTTTTTATGTATTTCTTATTTATATTTTTGTATGTTTTATGTTTTTTCTTTTTTGTTGTTTTGACTCTGGTGTATTGTCTGAATTGCTTAAAACCTTAAATAAATATTTTATTTTTTTTAAAAAAGGCTGTTCCTCTTGTTGCTTCTCCCACTTTCTGGACAATGAAGTTGTCTGCAAGGCCAGTGAGGAATCTGTTTGACCTTATGCTCTTGGCTGAGTTTGACATCCAACAAATATCTGGGTAATTGTGTTGAATGGTTTCTTTAAATGTAAAGGTTCATCATTGTTCCACCCAATGTGTGTGTCTTTAAGGGGCCGGAGCAAGGGCCAGAGCAAACTAACGAGACCCAGCTTTACAGCTGTGAAACATAGCAAGTGCTGCTGAGTTGTATTGATTAAACTATGTCAGCAATTGGGTAGAGTATATAAGGAGCAGCACCTAGCTCTCCCATTACCCTGGGGGATGGGTTGGTGGTTGGGTCTGGTTTGGTTTGGTTTGGTAAGTTAATGTATTTAGTGTAAATGGAGTTTTTGTTTTTCTTATTAAAACCTTCTTTAAGTTATTTTTGAGTCCCTTTTTAATGCATGGTCTCCCCAGCAAGCTCTCTGCAGCGCTACCATACTGCAAAAAGCCAACATCTTTGGTTATGGGCCCAGCTGCTGAGTGGATGACTGCATATTTTTGGACTCTGAGAAAGGTTTGAAAACTCCTTCTCCTGTTAGCGTAGTTTTTGTGGGTCTGGAAGAGTTCCAGAATGGTTGACCGGGTTCCTGAAGCTGAGAAGGCTCTGGTCTTCCCACAGCTGACAGATGAGAACTATAGTTTATGGTCTTTTCGGGTGGAGGCGCTTTTGACCTCTAGAGAAGTATGGACCTATGTAACTGATGACCCTCCTGACCCTGTAACTAATGCTTGGTCGAAAGGAGATGCAAAAGCCAGGGCGATAATTAATTTGGCAGTCAGCGACCAGCAAGTAGTCTTTATAAGAAATAAGAAAACTGCCAAAGAAATGTGGGACAGTCTTGCAGCAGTGCATGTTAGAAAAGAGTCAGCGTCTGCATTGACGTTTTTCAAGCAGTTGTACCAGACGAAGTTGCAGCCTGGTGGTGATTTGGCAGCACACTTGAGACGTCTGGAGGCAATACGCGGCGAATTAATTCAAAGGGACATGGAGATACCTGATATCCAGTATATTTTTATCATTCTATGTTCCCTTAGTGAGGACTTTGATGGTATAGCTAGCCAGATATCTGCCGTTCCACCAGCACAATTAACTGTGGAAGGGGTAACGGCAAGATTAATGGGCGAGTTGGATAGAAGGGAGGCTTGTGCCATAAGCACTCCTGTTTCCAGAAAGAATGAGGAACGCCATATGCAAACCTGTGGTGATACAACTGCATTTAAAGCTGCAAAGCGTTGTTGGTTCTGCAATAAGCAAGGACATTTTACAAGGGACTGCAGATCCAAAAGAAAGCAAAGTACTCCCAAGCCTGTTTCTGTTCGTCAATCACGGTCATCAGCCCAGCAGCCGGCATCGTGTAGTAGAGACAGAAACGAGCCGCGAGCTTTTCACGCTCGGATTACAGATCGTAAAAGAATTAAAGGTGCCAAGTGGAAGTCTTTTGTTATCGACTCAGGAGCATCTCAGCACGTTTGCAATGATCGAAGCTTGTTTATTTCATTCGAAGAGGAAATTGGTAATGTACATTTAGCCAATTCACAAGTCCTGCAGTTGCTTGGCAGGGGTACTGTTAAACTTGACTCTTTAAACATTACAATAGCGAACTGCATTTACTGCCCGTCAGTGGACAATTTATTGTCAGTAAGGTGTTTTGCTCGTCAAGGCATAACTGTGCGTTTCTTAAAGTCTATGTGTGAGTTTTTCGATGGGAAGAAGCGTCTATTGTATGCCCGGGAATCTGGTGGTTTATATAGACTGTATTTTCGCACCTACTCACAATCGCCTATAAATTGCAGAGCAGCACAGTCAAGCCAGGGGTTGAGGAATGTAAGGCCACATTCTGGGTGTGTCCACGAGGCGCACAGAATTCTGGGACACCTGAATTTTGCTGATGTAATTAAGACACAGAATATTGTCAATGGCCTCAACTTAAAACCATGTAAATTCTTTATGCAGTGTCTATCCTGTTGCAAGAATAAGATTAAGGTTGCACGCAAGGGTAGGTGCTCAGATAGAAAAGTAACTGAGCCATTTGAGCGTGTACATTGTGATTTAGTTGGGCCACTCCCACCATCATTAGGAGGTTCGAAGTACTGGCTTACCCTCATAGACCAGTATAGTAGATATTGTTGGACTTATGCAATAGCTGAGAAGTCCCAAGCATTTGAGAAGTACAAGGTTTTTTGCAACTGGGTAAAAACGCACTTTAACAAACCTATTAATAACCTGTTTTCTGACCGGGGTGGGGAATTTGTTTCTGAGGATTTTGAGAAATTCCTGGAAGCGCAGGGGACTACTCATGAGTTATCCTGCCCCCGAAGTCCCTGGCAAAATGGGCTTGTTGAAGTTGTGCAGCGTGACCTGCAGGAAGGGGTTAAAACTTATCTGCACGATGCTAATCTGCCCAAAGACTTTTGGGCTGAAGCGCTTAATGCCTTTTGTTATGTTAGAAATCGCAGTTATCATTCTGGTTTAGATGTCACCCCCTATGAGAAGTTGTTTAAAAAACGCCCTAATCTGAAATACCTACGCATTTGGGGTTCAGATGTAATTATGCATTATCCTGCTAAACAGAAATTGGGTGAACGTAGTGTTCAGGGAAAATTACTGGGCTACCAGCAGGGGGCGTACAGAATTTACATACCAGCAACTGGCAAATTTCATATTACCAGAAGCATGATACAAACTGTAAATTGGAATGGAGTTGCTGTTTTCCAAGATACTGATGGTATAAATGATACTGAGTAAGAAGAGGAAGAAGCAGCAGCAGGAGGAAATGGTGCTTCTGAATTAATGGGGAAAGACAAAAAGCCTGTTGAATCGGATAATTTGTTTGATAATTTAAAGTCACAGGCACCTGAGGGGAGGTTAGATTCTCTTGAGTTTTCTGACCGTGAGCTTAGCCTACAGGCATCTCTTCAGTCTGACAATGATGATTTACAACCTGAAACTAGTAGTTCACTTAGTCCCATTAAGTCTGAGGAGTCTGACTCTCCTTCCGGACTGAGACGTTCAGATAGAAAGAGGCAGAAGCCACAACGTTTTGCAGATGAACATTTTAATACTGTGTATGCCAATAAGGCGGTTTTTGAGCCAAAAAGCTACAATGATGTTCAGAATTTACCTAAGAATCAAGCTGTAAATTGGTATAAAGCTATGAGCTCTGATATAGCTTCTTTAAAAGAGCATAACACTTGGTCTATTGTACCACAAACCCCAGATATGAGACTCATTGATTCAAAATGGGTTTATAGAGTTAAAATGAATGACAAAAATGAAGTTGTAAGGTACAAGGCGAGATTAGTTGCTAGGGGTTTTCAACAAATTCCAGGAGAAGATTATGATTTGTGTTATTCACCAAGTGTAAAATATGAAACAGTTAAGCTTTTGTTAAAAGATGCATCACAATGTGGAAAAGCCCACTACGCAATGTTTCTCTGCTCTTGAGTGGTAATGTACCTTAAACATACCAAACATTATAGGTTGCAGTTTACATCAAGTATTGACAAAGGTTACACATGAAAGACATGTACAAAGTATGCTTTATGTGTTTGTTCCACAATGATGAACCGCAGGGGAAATGTTGAATGGTTTCTTTAAATGTAAAGGTTCATCATTGTTCCACCCAATGTGTGTGTCTTTAAGGGGCCGGAGCAAGGGCCAGAGCAAACTAACGAGACCCAGCTTTACAGCTGTGAAACATAGCAAGTGCTGCTGAGTTGTATTGATTAAACTATGTCAGCAATTGGGTAGAGTATATAAGGAGCAGCACCTAGCTCTCCCATTACCCTGGGGGATGGGTTGGTGGTTGGGTCTGGTTTGGTTTGGTTTGGTTTGGTTTGTTAATGTATTTAGTGTAAATGGAGTTTTTGTTTTTCTTATTAAAACCTTCTTTAAGTTATTTTTGAGTCCCTTTTTAATGCATGGTCGCCCCAGCAAGCTCTCTGCAGCGCTACCATACTGCAAAAAGCCAACAAATTGAAGTCCCCCATTACTACTATCTCCCTTCCTTTTGCATGCTTGGCCATCTGTTCCAGGAAGGCATCATCTATGTCCTCCGTTTGGCTTGGGGATCTATAGTAAACTCCCACAATGAGGTCTCTGTTATTCTTCTCTCCCTTAATTTTGACCCAAATTCTCTCACTTTGGCTTTGAGGTTCTAAATCTTGGATCTCTTCACAGGTATACACATCCCTGACATATAACGCCACTCCTCCTCCTTTCTTGTCTGGTCTGTTTCTCTGAAATAGATTGTATCCCCCCATTATTACATTCCAATCGTGGGACTTATCCCACCAGGTTTCAGTGATGCCTATTATGTCATATTTAGTTTGCTGTACCAAGAGCTCAAGCTCATCTTGTTTATTTCCCATGCTTTGCGCATTAGTGTACAGACATTGAAGTCCATTAATCATTCCCCCGTGTCTCTTATTTAAGGATTTTTTCCTCCCACCACTAGGTCTGCGTGCTGTTTCCTCCATTTGGTCTATGACATTTGGATGATCATCTTCATCAATTGATAGACTCCTACCTTCAGGAGCACTGTCTCCCTCCCCCACATTAGTCAGTTTAAAGCCCTCCTGATGAGGTTTCTGAGATTTTTGGCAAAAACATTTCTCCCAAATGTTGTGAGGTGCAGCCCATCGCTTGCCAGAAGTCCATCTTCAAGAAACTGCAGTCCGTGATCTAAGAATCCAAACTTTTCCTGTTTACACCATTTGCGAAGCCAGCTGTTCACTTCCACTATTTTTCCCTCTCTCCCTGGGCCACATCGTTCAACTGGGAGGACAGATGAGATGACAATTTGTGCATTTAGTTGCTTCAATTTCCTGCCGAGAGCCTCGTAGTCTCTTTTGATCTTCTGGAGGCTATTGCTTGCAGTGTCATTGGTTCCCACATGAACCAAGAGGAAGGGGTATTTGTCAGTGGGTTTTATGATTCCTTGCAGTCGTTCAGTTACATCTTGGATCTTAGCCCCGGGGAGACAGCACACTTCCTGAGACATCTTGTCAGTCCCACAGATCACTGCTTCTGTTCCCCTCAGTAGGGAATCCCCTATCACCACTACACGCCTCCTCTTAGGTTTGGTCGGGGTTCTTCCATGAGCTGTCCGTTCCAAGGTCACCTGCACATTCCCTGAGGACTGACTTTGCTGCTCGTCTTCATATACCTGATCGACTGTAATGAGGGAGAGATCCTCAAATGGAGTCTGCTCTTCGTCTTCCATGCTAGGGGAGAGGACCTCAAAGCGATTGTGTATTTCTAAACAATCAGAGCGAACCCTGGGCCTCCTACTTCTTTGAGTCACGTTTCTCCATATATCTGGCTCCTGTGTTGGTGAACTAGCCTCCTTCTCAGGGGAGTCCCCTGTCTCCTCCTTGGTGGAGACGGTGAGCTCTGTTGCTTCCAAGAAGAGCTCCAGCTCTCTAATTCTTTGGAGCGTAGCTACATGTTCCTCCAGTTGCTGGACTTTGTCTTTTAAGAGGGCAATCAACATGCAGTTGCTGCAGGTAAAGCTGCCTTCAACCTTTGGCAAGATGGCAAACATTGCGCAGGAACCGCAGGCGACTGCAGCTGTTCCCTCCCCCTCCATCTTGAGAACGTGTCGTTGGGGGTGGCTACAACGGACCTCCATCATAAAAAGCATGAAGACAGGACAAATAACTCCCCCCACAAAAAAAACCTAGGTCTCCCCCAACAAACGTTTGAGACTAGCTCCCCTAAATCTAAAAGATGGATCAAACTGCGCTGCCGTGCTAGCTCTGATAAGCTCCTCCCACAGCTAATCACCTGACTCAACAGAAACCCTGCCCCCTCTGACCTTTGCACAGGGAGAACAGCTAATCAGCCACAAAGAAACACACACACACACACACACACAAGAAAACCCTTTTTTCTCCTTCTTCAACTGCTGTCCTGCTAACCCAAACCCTAACCCAAAAAATAAAACAGTAAAGAAAGAAATAGAAAAAGAAAAAGAAAAAAACAGTCTCAAATTACAGTTTTCATTTGCTTAGTTCTTGGACCTCCTCACACCTCCCTTTTTGTATTCTAATTTAGTTCGTTATTTCAGCAAATTCTTCCCATATTTCTCAATTTTAATTTAAATAGTTAATCTTCACGCTCTATCTTATTTATTAATCAACATAGCCTTTCCCTCTTTCAGCATAATCTATTATTCAATTTACCTTATTCCATTTATCCTTATCTTATATTGAAAGTCTTAAAATTTCAGAAACACATCACATTCCTACTTTTCTCCTTGAAAACATTTCTACTAAAGCCAATTTAGTTCCTTTCCAACAAAAACCCTCAAATTTCAATAATTTTACACTGATTCCAAAGTTAACATAAAAGAAAAAGAATTCCCTTCATATTTCTAATTTTCATCCAATGTCCCTTCTTCCTGGTTTCGGGTCGTATCAGTCCTTTCTGTCATTTACTTAGTCCATCAATCTGGAGTTCTAATGTCCGAGGCCCTTAAGTCCCTTCTAGGCCCCTTCTGCAGATTTTTTTTGTTCTTGTTTGCACTTACGCAGTTCCTTGTCTATTGTTGGATTATAAGGAAATGGATCTCCGGAGGGTTCCATCCAATAATAATTTCCATTTTTCTTCGTATGGTTGTCTCCTTCCCCCCGGTTCCACTCCCAGTCTTCATCTTTGTAGTCCAAAAAGTATTTGTCCAAATAATTGTTCTCCTGTTTCACAGTCCCACTAGAGTAAAGAGCTTCCTTAACTTCAAATACTCCCCAGCACTCTCCAAATTCAATCTTCCAAGGCAATAGCTTTTGTTCCTGTAGAACTTTGTGTCTTACCATTTGTATTGTGTAGGGAACAGATCAGTGCTTCTGTTCCCCTCAGTAGGGAATCCCCTGTCACCACTACACGCCTCCTCTTAGGTTTGGTCGGGGTTCTTCCATGAGCTGTCTGTTCCAAGGTCGCCTGCACATTCCCTGAGGACTGACTTTGCTGCTCGTCTTCATATACCTGATCGACTGTAATGAGGGAGAGATCCTCAAATGGAGTCTGCTCTTCATCTTCCATGCTAGGGGAGAGGACCTCAAAGCGATTGTGTATTTCTAAACAATCAGAGCGAACCCTGGGCCTCCTACTTCTTTGAGTCCCGTTTCTCCATATATCTGGCACCTGTGTTGGTGAACTAGCCTCCTTCTCAGGGGAGTCCCCTGTCTCCTCCTTGGTGGAGACGGTGTGCTCTGTTGCTTCCAAGAAGAGTTCCAGCTCTCTAATTCTTTGGAGCGTAGCTACACGTTCCTCCAGTTGCTGGACTTTGTCTTCTAAGAGGGCAATCAACATACAATTTCTGCAGGTAAAGCTGCCTGCAAGATGGCAAACATTGCGCAGGAACCGCAGGCGACTGCAGCTGTTCCCTCACCCTCCATCTTGAAAACGTGTTGTTGGGGGTGGCTACAGTGGTCCTCCATCTTAAAAAGAGTGAAGACAGGACAAATAACCCCACCAAAAAAAAACCTAGGTCTCCCCCAACAAACGTTTGAGACTAGCTCCCCTAAATCTAAAAGATGGATCAAACCGCGCTCCTCCCACAGCTAATCACCTGACTCAACAGAAACCCTGCCCCCTCTGACCTTTGCACAGGGAGAGCAGCTAATCAGCCACAAGAAACACACACACAAGAAAACCCTTTTGCTCTTCCTTCAGCTGCTGCCCTGCAAGCTCTCCAGGATTACTTAACTAAAGAGATTCAAATGAATCTGCAAACTAGCTTCCTGCTATATTGAGGGGAATCTGCTCTGCTACATCACTCACTAGTGAAGGAAGGATAATACTTTTCAATATATCCTTTCCTACTATCCTTAACATTTCCACATACAGCTCCTCCTCTGCTGGATGTTTCCCAAGTAGTCTCAAACTGCACTTGCACACTACTGTTCTGCTATTTCATCGCTCTACGTGCCCTTGGAGACAAGCGGGGAAGGGAGTGTGTTGCAGTAGAAGAGGCAGACCCCCTGTATTCTTCTGCAGCCTCTGCCCCCTCTCCTCTGCTTCAGCCTCAGAGTCTGAACTGCTCCCTGTCACAGGCTCTCCCTGCTCACTAAAGCCTGTTGCCCCTTCAGCCTCCAACCACTCCTCTCCCTCTGACCTCTCCTCAGTGTCCCACCACCAATCCCCAGGCTCTGAGCCTTCCTCCTCTGGCGTTTCCCTGGCTGGTGCACTCCTTGTCATCCAGCCAGTCCCTGATAGCTGGAAACCCCTAAGCATCCACAGTTGCAGGCACCACTTTTATTTTACTGAAATGCAAAGCACCAGCCCATGGCTGGGGATGTGATGGGTGCCACATAGCTTCAGCCCCACAGTGACACATCACAGTGGCCCAGGGAAGAATGGGTTCAGGATGGCACCTTTGCAAGTCCCCAAATCCTCTGAATCTGTCACTGCTTACCATAACTGCTGTTTCAATGACTGTTGTCCTCAGTGTTAGATCTCTGCCTGTGTTTGACAGGACTTCTTCCCTCTTTGCACACATACGTTGCCTCCTACAAAACCTAATCATTACAAAACTTAGCCTCTGAGAGTGCCACCTGCCACTCCTCAAGACGCAGGCCTACCTAGGTGGCCCCCCGAGGCTGCTGCCGGAAGTTCTATGGCTCACCTGCCCTCATGCTTGGCTTCTCACTAGACCCCTCTAACAGGGTAGTCTACAATCGCACCTGTTTGGGTTAGGGGTGATGCACCACTTCTCCCTGGTGAAGGAGCTAGCGGGCTCTCCCACCCTCCTATGTGGCCTGCTGGGGGGATTCCCTAAATGCCAGTGACACTTTAGGAAGGACTTTTGCTCTGTGGAGCAGAGGGCTGGCCATGTCGGGCCACAACTGCCACCCACCCAGAGACTGGGTAATTGGCCATTCTTCTCTGGATAGGACAATTGACACCCATCTTTGTGTGGCCTCCAAGTATTTATGCACTGTGGGCTCAAGGCCCCAGTGCACACACCGCCAAAATTTTTGCTGTGTGCCTATGGGTCTAAACCAGACCAAATCTTGGTACTCCACATTATTTTCAAACTGGATATCTCTACTCAGATGTAGGGACATCACCCAGTACACCAGCAGCTTCCAGAACATATTTCCATAGACTCAGTGGCGGCAGACATACCAATAGTACACATGTATTCTGCAGGTATTGTCTGGAGAGTATGTGTTGGTCTTTGCTCTACATCCATATTTTCTCCAAAACAGATTGATATAGACTCGTGGTTCAATTTTAGAAGTGCAAAGAAGCAAAAATGATGCCAGATAATGTGTCCATGCATTTTACAGGTAACATGAGAGCTTTCTTGACTTCTGCTGCCTTGGTTGAAATAATATCGAGGTCACTTTCCTCATGCAGCATTTGTAGAAAAGTTGATTTCTGAGTGACATGCAGGCAGTGCAATATAAAACTGCATCAATTCAGACAAAGCATGAAATAATAATGCTTCCCATCTGTGAGCACTGAACTTAAGTAGGTAAGTGCACCCACCAGAGACTAAGAAGCTGTTCATTAATTTGGTTTAATGTGTTCTTTCATTCTTTGCAAGAGAGAGTCTAGATTGTGCTGGGACTTGGCTGGCTTGTCATTTATCACTGCTTTCCCCCACAGTTTGGGCAACGTTCCAGGGAAGACAGGAGTCCTTTGTTGTTGTTCAGACAATTTCATAAGACCTACGCAGGAGTGATAAAATCTCACAATTCTCTGAATTTTACATCCAATTGGGTATTCCTTTTATCCAAAAATAACTTCTATTAATTTGTCTCCTTGATGTTCTGAGGAATGCACCTGGGTTTTGATCAGGTCTGGGGATATCATCACCGAGTTATGGTAAACTAGACATCAACCATGTGCCAATGGGGTCTGACCAGGGCCTGGGAGATTTGTATCTTCACTTAGCCATGAAGCTCACTGGGTGGCCTTGGGCCAGTCACTGCCTCTCAGAGTTGTTGTGGGGATGAGAAGAATTATGTATGCCCCTGGAGTGCCGAGGAGGAAAAGGTGGTATATAAATGTAATAAATGAATGAAAAACCCCGGCCTAGTATTAAGGATGGGTGAATCTGTTGGTTTTAGTTTCTCTCCACTTCTCATTATTCCAACTTTAAGGAATAGTTGGAATACACAGGGAGAAGCAGCTCCTAGGTGGGAGATGCAAAGTAGGCTTGCATGAAAAGTTATCAAGACACCATAAAGGTAAAGGGACCCCTGACCATTAGGTCCAGTCGTGACCGACTCTGGGGTTGTGGCATTCATCTCACTTTACTGGCCAAGGGAACCAGCGTACAGCTTCCGGGTCATGTGGCCAGCATGACTTCTGGCAAACCAGAGCAGTGCACGGAAACGCCTTAAAGGGGTGTTAAAGGTAAAGGGACCCCTGACCATTAGGTCCAGTCGTGACCGACTCTGGGATTGTGGCACTCAACTCGCTTTATTGGCTGAGGGAGCCGGTGTACAGCTTCCAGGTCATGTGGCTAGCATGACTAAACCGCTTCTGGCAAACCAGAGCAGCACATGGAACCGCCATTTACCTTCCCACTGGAGCGGTACCTATTTATCTACTTGCACTTTGACGTGCTTTCGAACTGCTAGGTTGGCAGGAGCAGGGACCGAGCAATGGGAGCTCACCCCGTTGCAGGGATTCGAACCGCCGACCTTCTGATCGGCAAGTCCTAGGCTCTGTGGTTTAACCCACAGCGCCACCCGTGTCCCAAAGTGGTATTAAGATACATCTTAATTTGATATTTGAAATATATTAGTGTTGTTGCTTGTAACATGTATAATAAGGCTTTGTTGTTGGTTTTAATAGTTTTATTATGTTCTTTTTATCGTTTCTGATATGTTGTTTGCTACCATGCTGTTTTGCAGAAGAGCAGCGGAAATAAATCTGGTGACTGAATTAATTTCTTCCATATCAGTTACAGCACAAGGCGAAAAATATTTGTTACTAGGAATCTATGCACCTAATGATGGTAAAGCGGATTTTTTTAAGAACTTGGAAACAAGTCTTTTGGAATATATGGATTACAAATTAATATTGATGGGGGACTTGAATGGAGTTGCATCTACTTTGATGGATAGGACTCAGAGATTAAAGGTATTGAATTCTGGCAGACTACCTAAGACTTTATTTGACCTAATTGATAAACTTTGATTTGTCAGATATATGGAGAATTAGAAATCCAATGGAAAAAGACTTCACTTTTCTTTCAGATACACACCAAGTATTTTTGAGAATAGACTACTTATAGATATCCAGAGACTTGGTTCCTAAAGTATAAAAAACGGAAATTTGCCCTAAAACTTGCTCTGATCATAATGCAGTTTTTATGGACCTGAAAATGTTTGTACAGGGTTCCTTCAGGTGGAGAATGAATGATGATTTGTTGAGAAGTACACCAATTGTCAATAAAGCCCCCCAAAACCCCTAAAGGATTATTTTGAACTTAACAT
The DNA here is from genome assembly GCF_964188305.1 of Podarcis bocagei. Lineage (NCBI taxonomy): Eukaryota > Metazoa > Chordata > Lepidosauria > Squamata > Lacertidae > Podarcis > Podarcis bocagei. Next base: position 1,768,728 of record NC_138139.1, read on the forward strand.
GAACCAGGGAACGGAAACAAGGGTTATTTGGGATGCCAGCAAGGCAGTAATGAGTTTCTTATTCAGCAAAATTCAATTAGGAGAAAGTCCCAGAATGAGAGAAAAGATAAAATTATGGATCAATTAAAAGATAAAGAGAAGAAGCTCAGACGAAACCCAAAGAATTTGCAGATACAAAAAGAAATTAAGGCCTTACAGGTTCAATATTGACAGTTAGTAAATCAAGAAATAGAATGGAATTAGGAAGGATGAGACAAAGAAATTTTGAATCTGCAAATAAATGAGGGAAACTACTGGCCTGGCAACTAAAGAAGAGACAAAAGCAAAGTACTATCACAAATATTCTAACAGAAGGAAACTCTTTAGAGAACCCTGCAGACATAAGAATTTTTTTTTATAAATATTATAAACAACTGTATAAAAAGAGTAGGGAGGACTTGGCAAAAATTGAGCAATTTATTAAGATTAAAGGAAGAATTAGAACAGTTGAAAACACTCTCGGCTGATTCCGCACCTCCGGGCATCAGGGCAGGCCCTCTCTACATAACAAAGGTTTTGCATAGTAACAATAGTAAGAATAGGGGAAGCGGGCGGCTGCGAATTGCAAATCGGTTCTCTAAGGTTTTATCCCCTGGGAACCCACGTGTATCCCAACTAAAAAACCAATCAGTTCTTTAGGTTAATTAAGAAATTGCCAATGAATACACAGAAGGGCGATAACTCAGCTTGTTAGAGAAATTGGCAGCTGAATCCTGTTTATCCCAAGACCTTGAAGATGAAAGGGCATCCTCCCTTATTCTCAGATACACACCAGATCCCCCTTCTTGTTGTAATAAGGCTTGATGACTCTGTTCACACAGAAACGGTATCTTACATAGCCAGATACACATTCCCCATAATTCTCTAGTGTTTGGTTCTTCCACAATGCCCTTCTTTAACTTGAACCAAAGTTTTCCTTGCTAAGATTTCCCAACATCACTACACAACCTTTGGTAGAAGTATGTAATCTGATTCTACGAGGGGGCAAAGCACCTGAAACCTGGAAGGAAGCATATGTTACTCTGATTCCCAAGCAGGGTCAAGATAGATCCAACGTCAAGAACTACAGACCAATTTCCCTACTTAATGTGGATTACAAAATTTTTGCAAATATATTGGCCAGCAGGCTAAAGAAAGTTTTATCTAAGCATATCTACAAGGACCAGCCAGGATTCTTACCTGGAAGGCATATGAAAGATAGTATTAGAAATGTTGTGGATATTTTGGAAAAGTTGGAAGCAAGAAAGAGCTGCAAAGCAATGTGAATGTTTATAGATGCAGAGAAGGCCTTTGACAATGTACAGTGGTGCCCCGCAAGACGAATGCCTCGCAAGACGGAAAACCCGCTAGACGAAAGGGTTTTCCGTTTTTGAGCTGCTTCGCGAGACGAATTTCCCTATGGGCTTGCTTCGCAAGACGAAAACATCTTGCGAGTGTTCCGATTTTTTTCCGCTTCCCCCCCTTTTTCTAAGCCACTAAGCCGCTAAGCCACTAATAGCCTTTTCGCCACTAAGCCGCTAAGCCTTTAATAGCCGCTAATCCGCTAAACCGCTAATAGTGCTAAGCTGCTAATAGGTTTGCTTTGCAAGACGAAAAAACCGCTAGACGAAGAGACTCGCGGAACGGATTAATTTCGTCTTGTGAGGCACCACTGTATCCTGGAGTTTTATGCTACATAACTTTGAAAGCATGGGGGCTGGTCAAGATTTTCTAAATGGTATTAAAGCAATCTATCAAGAACAAAAAGCTAAAATTATTGTAAATAATGTGGTATCGGAGGAAATTAGAATAGAGAAGGGAACCAGGCAAGGGTGCCCACTTTCCCCACTGCTGTTTATTTCAGTCCTAGAGGTCTTGCTAAGTATGATAAGAAAAGATAAACAAATTAAAGGTATTACAGTAGGATCCAAACAATATAAATTAAAATCCTTTGCTGATGACTTAGTATTGACATTACAAGACCCAGACTCCAGTGCAGTAAAAGCACTGGAGCTGATATAGGAATTTGGACAGGTAGCGGGATTTAAGTTAAACAAGAGGAAAACCAAAGTATTAGAGAAAAATCTGGACAATGTTGAAAGAAAACTTCTACAAGAAAAGATGGGCCTAGATTTTGTGAAAAAGGTTAAATATTTGGGGGTGAACCTGTCTGGGAAAAATCTGAACTTGTACAAAGATAATTATGAGAAATTATGGAATGAAATTAAGAGAGATTTGGAGATATGGTCAAACTTAAAATTGTCATTAATGGATTTCAGTGGTTAAGTTGAATGGGTTGCCAAAGATGCTTTTTTTGTTTCAAACCTTCCCAATTATAGACAATGTGAAATGTTTTAAAGAATGGCAGAAAGCTTTATCTAGATTTATCTGGCAGGGGGGGAAACCCAGAATTAAATATAAATTACTTACAGATTCCAAAGAAAGAGGGGGGTTTTCCCTGCTAGATTTGAAAATCTATTTTGAAGCAGCAGCACTTTGCTGGATTAAAGAGTGGATACTACTAGAAGATACCGATGCTTTAGACCTGGAGGGATTCGACAATGCATGGATGGCATGCATATTTATGGTATGATAAGGTAAAGGCCCATAATGCATTTAAAAATCATGTAATTAGGAAATTGTTGTACAATGTTTGGATAAAATACAAAGATCTTTTAGAAAGGAAGACACCCAGATGGCTGTCACTAATGGAGGCGAAGGCCCAGGAAAAGTTAAACATGGAAATCAAATGGTTGAGATATTCAGATTTATTATTGGAGGATAATGAAGGATACAAACTAAAATTATTTGACCAAGTTAAAGATAAGTTAAATTGGCTACACTACCACCAGATTAATGAATTGTATAAACTAGATAAGAAAAATGGTTTTGCTTCTGAAAAATCCAAGTTGGAGACGGAGTTGTTGGATTCTAAAGTTAAAAATCTGCCTAAAATGTTTAAGTTACTGTTGGAGTGGCATACAAGGGATGAACAAGTTAAATCAGTAATGATAGATTGGGCAAGAGATGTAGGACATAACATAATGTTTGAGGATTGGGAAAGATTGTGGAAGATGTTAAGGGATTCAGAACTTACAGGGTTAAAGAGTTCTGAAATGACGTCTCACATTCCTGAGGCGTGGTCACAGACACATTCGGGGAGTGGTTTTGCTCTGAGTGTTTTAGTCTGTGTTTTGCTCGGACGGAAGGCGAGAGAGAAAAATGTGCGCTCTCTCACCAGGAGATTTATGAGCTGTCTTACTGCACGAATAAAGTCTTGGAGATAAGCAAGACAAGCTGCGTCAAGTCTGACATTTATTACCCCACACTGCATTCGCTTCTCGCCACTGCGATTACTCTGCTAAGCCAGCCAAGGAGGGCAGAGAGGACCGGAGGGGGCAGGGGTGCACAACGGAAGCCTGCAGGACTCCATATGGCCCTCTTGGCGGCAACAGGTCATGGACAGAAGAAAGGGGTTAAGTTCACTGCATGTACAATGTTAAAGGAGAATATAATGAAAATGATGTATAGATGGTATTTGACCCCTGTCAAATTAGCAAAGATTTATCATAACTGTGGTAACCTATGTTGGAAATATAAAGAAACAGGTTTGGAATTGCCCAAGAAAGATGTTAAATTATTTTTGTATGCCACAACTGCTCCTCAAATATTACTAGCTAAGAAGTGGAAAATGCAGGAACTACCAACTGTGGAAGAATGGCAGATGAAGATGATGGACTTTTCGGAGCTAGCCGACTTGACCAGAAGAGTCCGCTATCAGAATGAGGAGGAGTATCAGGAAGAATGGGAGAAATTTAATGACTATTTAGCTAAATAAATCAAGTTAAATTGATTGGAAAAAGATTGCAATTACCAGCTAGGCCTAGGATTTAAATAAGTAATGTGAGGAATTATTATGTTTAATACTTAATTGGGAAGAATGACTGATGTTAAGTGATTAAATTAAGATTTTAAGTACTTTGATTTGGAAAATCGTTGAAATGATATTCATTGAAATTCAACTAGGGGGATACGAGGAAGTCACTTAACAATGTTAAGAAGATTAGTTTTAATAAGGATATGATTTATGGTTTTTTTTTTAATTTTGTGAAAACCAATAAAAAATTTTGGGGAAAAAATTCTTCCATATCAGGTTGCCCTTCTTAGTTACATGCATGCTTCCTTTGGGGTGGGGGACAACTGTCATTTAAGAGCCCAGATTAGCTCATGGTCTTCACTGCAGCACCTTCTAGAAAAATCTATTACGTTCTCTGTGGCCCATTCAAACATGTACCGGCTAGTGAGATGCAGGGCAGGTGAGATGGTTTGCAAAGACTCCATGGGAGAATGAAAGAGAAACCCATAGATTTCAAATATAAGTTGTGACAAGCCAAGCAAGCTCCTTGAGGGCTGAACACACATTTTTCATTAAATGCCCAAGCTTTTATACCTTTGGGGACTACTTTTGTTTACTTCTGCAACTATGTATTGAATTCTGGGGAATTTTAATCTGGTCCATTAGTAACATTAGAAACTTGGTCAAACTCAATAAGAAGGCTTTGCTAGACATTATTAAAACTTATCCAAACAAATGGGTTTCGCTCCCCTTAAATCCATGGGGAGAAATAATTTCTGTCAAAATGAATCTAATTCTGTGCCTTATTTAAGTCCCCACATACAAATAACAAAGGTACTTCAGTACATTCTGGAAATTTCTCTGAGGATCAGAAGGGTGATCCCATTGCAAGGGGGAAACTGGTAATACAGTGGTACCTTGGGTTACATACTTAATTCGTTCCGGAGGTCCGTTCTTAACCTGAAACTGTTCTTAACCTCAAGCACCACTTTAGCTAATGGGGCCTCCCGCTGCCGCTGCACGACTTCTGTTCTCATCCTGAAGAAAAAGAAGAAGAGTTTGGATTTGATACCCCGCTTTATCACTACCCTAAGGAGTCTCAAAGCGGCTAACATTCTCCTTTCCCTTCCTCCCCCACAACAAACCCTCTGTTTCAGTGTATCTGAAGAAGTGTGCATGCACACGAAAGCTCATACCAAGAACTAACTTAGTTGGAAGGAATTTTTTTTATTTTGACTATGGCAGACCAACACGGCTACCTATCTGTCACTGTTTCAGAGTGGATCTAGGCAGATATATATATAGGGGATTTATTGCAAGGTACATTTAAAGACTGTTTTTTTGTTTTGTTTTGTTTTTTAAAAAACAGCAACAACGGAAAAGTCTATTTCATCTGCTGCCAGGATTGGATTCAATTTGCAGGCATGGTCACCCCTTCTGAGGCGGGAATGAAACTGTGAGGTTTGGTGTTTACAGGGTTAGCACTCTGTGTGTCCTGCATCTGGGGAGGAGCTTCCTACATCTGGGAAGCTGAGTTCTTTGTCTGTGAGTTACTTTCACTTCTCAGCGGAGAGAAGCAGAGCCACACTGATGGCTTATTGACTTGCCGAGGGGTCTGGACCATTTTGCAGAGGGTCCACCAAAGAACCATGGCTGGTGCCAAGATTCCGGAACGCTCAGAAACATGTAAAAGTTTCAGGATGGTAGTTGGTCTTTTACAAGTTAAACCTGTTATCCCAAGGGTCATTGACCTTCCCTGGATTTTTTCCTGAGGGATACATCATCTTTTCCCTGGGAGAAAGAGAAGGAGAGAGCGCTTTCCCATATCTCCCACTGGCTTGCATAGGGAAAGCTGGGGTGGAGAAATGGCATAAATCTCTAGGAAAGACTGGGAGGAGGGGAGATACGCTCAGCAAGAATTCTCTTACCCCAAGAGCCATTGGTGGGGGTGGGATTCTGCTCCCCCATTGATTTTTTTGTGTACAAGGGAGATCTCCCCATTTGCTTACACAGGGAAAACAAGTTTTAAATCCCTCCCCGAATTCACTGTGATTGGAGTGCCTTGGGGAAAATAATTAACTGTGATGAATGTTAGACCTGCCTGTCAAAATGTCCTTTCCTCTCTTCTCCAGCTCTGGGTGTTTCACCTGTCCGTTTTGTTTTGTTCCAGGGTGTGTGTGCATTTTACAGAAATCTGAAGCTATAGAGCCACTCGGGTGCTTAGGAAACCCTTGAAGGACCTTGAAGGACCTTGTTAACAGCACAATCTGATTCAGAAACCTGAGAACCTCACCCCAGAACACCTGGATTGACCTCATAATTTGGGTTACATCAGAGCTGATGCACCACACATATATATGTTGCTTTGTGGGTTAAAAGGGACGCAGGTGGCGCTGTGGGTTAAACCACAGAGCCTAGGACTTGCCGATCAGAAGGTCAGTGATTTGAATCCCTGCGATGGGGTGAGCTCCTGTTGCTTGGTCCCTGCTCCTGCCAACCTAGCAGTTCGAAAGCACGTCAAAGTGCAAGTAGATAAACAGTGGGAAGGTAAACAGCATTTCCGTGCACTTCTCTGGTTCGCCAGAAGCGGCTTAGTCATGCTGGCCACATGATCCGGAAGCTGTACGCCGACTCCCTTGACCAATAAAGCGAGATGAGCACCATGACTGGACCTAATGGTCAGGGGTCCCTTTAAGCATTCAAAAAATATAACTGTCCCTTCACAAATCCTTTTCCGGCATCCAAAACAGAAAGTTTTTAATGTGCCAGTGTGAATTATTGAAATGGATAGCCTATTAAAAATTAATACTTAGCCAAAGACAAGTTGCAAATTGAGGTGCCTAGACTACAGCAGCATCCCTGGCCTCAGCAATTAGGAGGCGGGGCATATAATGGAACCTTGTATTATGCCCCAATATTATTATTATTATTTTAAAAAAAGATATTTGTATTTCTCCAAAACTTTACACAGTGCTAATTACACAGTGCTAATTCAGTAATGAGTTCATTAGTGCAGACTAATTTGTATGAGAGATGGGTTCTTCCCCCTCACCCGTTCCTTGCAAATAGCTTTCATATTCCTGACAGTAATTACACTGAGTATTGCAATAGTTAAAAGAATTTCAGGGCACTTGTTACAGGCAAATGAAGGATAATGCGTTTTCATTAAAGACTCTCCTCCACGAAGGGGAGGGGAGGGGTTGTGGTCGGGGCTCGAGCTCCGGCTAGCAGGGGGCGTGGCCCCCTGCTGCCCACTCACCTGGCTGGCGCTCACGCCCCCCCGGTGGCCATCCAACCGGGGGCCACGGTGGGGGCGTGTTCAGCAGCATTTAGCTGCAGCGCCAGCCTTTGCTCGGCCTCATTCCTCCTGCCTTCGCCCCTCACGAGTCAGCAGAGCTGGAGACCGCTGCCGTCGGAAGCCAGGGAAGTATTTTGCGTTGCCCCTTTTCAGTTTTTAACTCGGTATTGTGCGTAGACTGTGCGCCTCTGGCTGAGTTTGCTGCGCGCATCCCCTGTAATTTGTTACGGATCCGCTTCCTGGATTCCGCAGCGGCAGGCAATTCTCTGCTCCGGGCAACAGCACACGTGGGTGCTGCTTCCGAGCCGCCGTTCTCAGCCGCTTAACAGCTGAGGGGCGCATTTCAGTTTCCCACTTGCGTCTGCCCTGCCGGTTCGGGGAGAGCTACTTCTTAACCGCCGCTCTCAGCCGCCTAACAGCTGACGGGCGCATTCGATTTTCGCTTGCTTTTGCCTGCCGGATCGCGCAGTGGGGGGAAGGATTTAAGCGATCTTTTCTGGGTCGCCCGGGCAGTCTTTTCTTGCTATTGGGGCTTGGGGTTTGTTCTAGTCAGGAACTCTTCCCTGATCGTGCAGTTTAAAGGGAAAAGGTTGCAGCCCACGTGGTCCCCCCATCTTCGCCGCTGCCGACTGTTTTCAGCCGCCCATCAGCTGTAGGGCGCACGTTGTACTGTTTTGCTCTGCCTGCCTCCGCTCCTAAACCCCTCAGTTTGCCGCCTAAATTGCGTTTTGCCCTGAATCCTATTAGGGGGTGTCAGAAGTACTCGCTGCTTTTCGCTCAAAGGTAAAAAGTCTACAGCCACGTGGCCCCCTTTATCTTAGCCGCCACAGGCTGCTTTCAGCCGCTCAACAGCTGACGGGCGCATTTGGCAACAGCTGACGCGCGCGCTTGCTCCGTTCCGTCGAGGGATAGTCCACGCGGCTGCCTCGTACTTCTCGGAAGAGCTGCTTAATCCGGCTGCCTAAACTTCCTTGAAACTGCGTGCGTGCGTGTGGGTGCGCGTGTGTTCGCGGCGCTGCTTGCCTGCTAGCTTGGAGCCCCGCTCCTGCCTGTTCTTTGTGGACCTTATTTGGGGGGGTTTGGGTTTCTTTTGCCGGGCTACCTTTATTTCTCAGGATCCAGACGGGGGTGGCTTCTTCTCCCTCTGTTTAGCCGGCCGGTGATTTGCGCTTAACCATTTGCCTCTCCTGTTGCATTTTGGATTCTAGCGTGGGGAGGAAGAGCTATTTCTATTTGGTCGCAAGCAGCAGGGCACGGTGTGCTCCCCACGTGCTCGCCAACCTTATAGTCTCACTGCCCCCCCCTGTTGGTTTCTGACTCTCAGTGTGTGGTTTAAAGGGGAATAGTTTTCCGTGTTGCTGGGTGTTTCTTTATTCAATTTAGTCTCAGTCAATTGTGTTGTGTTTACGGAGAGGCGGGGTCTCTCTATTTCCTGATCCCGTTGCTGTGGGGCTTCCTCCTGCGGGTTTTCTTCGTGCCTCCCTGGGTTACTTCATTTAAAAAAAAAAAAAAAAAAAAACTTTGCCTGCTTCTGTCCTTGTTTTAGCCTTCCTGCTGCCAGTAGCTTCTCTAACCCCTCCCTTACCCTCAGAGCCGGAAAAGGGTGTTTTCGAGGCAGCACCACGTGGTCGCTGCCTCTCTCTGCAGCCGCTGGCCTCCATGTTGCTTGGTTCTTTGTGCTGGACATCCCTGTAAGTTTAGTGCTTCCCCACCCTACCATCTTTGTGTGGGTGTCCCCTGGTCTACCTAGTCTCATTCCTTCTCTGTACTCTGGATCCTGTATCTCTTCCCTTCCCCTCCTTTGGTTATTGAAAGAGCGTTCGCTTATTTCCTGGTCTGCCTGGGGACCCTGTGGGGTTGTCATAGGAACGCCTCTGCTGTTGCTTCTTAAAGAGCACCTATTGTTCTTCAGCTAGCTCCTTTGTTGTCGTAGAAACGCCATTGTTGCTGCTGGCCAGCAGGGCAATTTAAACGCTAACGAGCGATACTTAAGCCTATTGTTCCCTGGAGGCACATTCTCAAGGTTTTGGCAGCTTATCTCACCTGTGGCAGGCAGAGGATTCCTGAGCTTTTGTTCTTTTGTGCGAGGAAGGGAAGCTTGGCAGCAGTCTGCAGCCATCTATAGTATATTGGCAGTCAGTAAATTGCTCAGCTATTGTTCTTTTGTTTGAGGAGTTGAACCTTGGCAGCAGTCTTGTTGTTAGTAATTGGAATCTAGTGGGAGCGGCTTTTCTCCCAGCTGCTGCCCTCACCTGGCTAACACGCAAAGGGAGAGTTATATATACCTGATTTACTGCCTGGTACTGGCCCGCTGAGCCAGTGCCTCCTGGTGGCACAGGCAAATTAGTAGGATATAGTTTGTTCTATTAGCTTATCAGTTTAGCACAACCTATAGTGGAAACTAATAAATAGAAAACTATTAACAGATAGTTAGATAATACACAATAAATAAATAAATAAATTAAATAAATAATAAAGAAATTAATTAATTAATTAATTAATTAACTAATTAATTATATCGATATATACATAATAATAATAGGACATTTATATATAATTTTAAAAAAAACAAAACAAAACCTTAATTAATTAATTAATACACACACACTCACACATACACTCACACGCATACACACACACTAGCAAATACTGTTGCATTTGTAGGGTACAAGGCACACCTTATGGCTCCTAAGAGGAAGCGCGCGCCTGTGGCCACACACAGCTCAGCAGGGAGCGCATCACGGGGACAACAGGGCAGGGGTAATAATACAAGGCCGCCCGTCTCCCACTTCCTAAATGCTTTCAGATCTTTTATAGATGAATATGAACAACGATTCCCGGACGCGAACCCCAGCCCCCCCTCTTCCCCTGATGTCATCCCGGATACCCAGGGGTTCCCTGAGAGTTCTCAATCTTCCCAATGGGACGAACTACCCAGTACATCGGCCGCCTTTTTTAATGATACACAGCCGGTGCGGACTAGGTCCCAGTCACGGGCTTCAACATCCGGGTCTCGGGCGCGGGGGGGGGAAGCTACCTCTAAGTCTACTCGCAGTAACAACCCTGCTCCCCCTAGCTCTTCTAATCGCTTACAGGACAAGCGTCCCAGGGCCCAGTCGCCCGATTCTGCAGCCTCGTCGGCGGCCGAAGAGGCGCAACAGGAGGAGGAGAGCTCCGTTGCTGCAGCGCCAGTGGAGAAGCCTTCGGGAAAGAGGCGCGAAAAGAAGAAGCATGTATGTCGGAAGAGCAGGTCTCGGAAGGAGGACTCAGATGATGATACAGGTACTTCTTCTTCGGAGTATGACAGTGACGCGTCTCTAGGTTCCTATTGGGGGAAGGGCGAGGAAGTCTCTGGACTCCCGGACTGGGCACTGTCGAGGAGGGCCAATTGCCATCGTAAAAAGTTTGGGGGGACCCAGGAGTGGAAAGATGGGGCTCTGGTAAAAGATGCCACCACATCCACCTACTCAACCTCGGATGTTATACCGGGTGATCACTTATCACCTAAACTGCGAGCAAAAATCTTAAATGGTGAGTTTGTGGACATGTTTAAATTGGTGCCCCCAGCAGAGGAGTTAGGTAGGGGCGAAAAGAGGCCCTCGCATGGTAAGAGAAAGAGCAAGTACCCTTCTGTGCCTAGGACATTCGAAAATTGGCTCGATGGTTTTCAAGCCTTTATGGGGACGATTGTCGCTGCTTACCCCAAGCGGGCGGTTCACCTTGTTGCCTACCTTTCACATATTCGCACGGCCTGTGCCCTTTCGGGAGAGGCGGCGGCCATAAGCTATGACAAGAAATTCAGAAGGAAGGCCTCCAGGATCCCGTTAGCACGCTGGGATCAGATTGAGAATGGAATATGGTCCGTGGCCGTTGGTCCGTACGTGGAAAAGAGGCCAGCCGACTCATATCGGTCGAGCAGAAGTGACCAAAGGAAGGATTTTAAGCGTCGGGTGTGCTGGGAGTTCAACAAAGGGTTTTGCCAAAGGCCATCTTGTAAATTCACACACGAATGCGAGAGATGCGCCGGGGGTCACCCCGTTACATCCTGCTTAAAAGGGGGGAAGCAGCCCTTTCGTGGAGCCCGGGGGTTCCATCATCCCAGTTCCAGGGGGGCCCCCGCAGCAGGGAACAGACGGTGAGTTAGTCTTGGGTCTGGCTTTTTCCCCTATCAAGCTCGTCCCTCTTTGTAATCTTCTGTCTCTTTACCCGGATAAAGATGCTGCTTCCTACCTCAGGGAAGGTTTTTCCAGTGGATTTCGTATTCCCATAGCGGGCTCACTAATTGCGAAAGATTCACCCAATCAAAAATCAGTTAGAGAGAGACCGGAAGTGGCTGAAAGAAAGATTGCAAAAGAGGTCAGTGCAGGCAGGGTTGCAGGCCCCTTCGATAGTCCTCCCATACCAAATCTGCACATATCTCCGCTAGGCATTGTGCCCAAGAAGACCCCCGGTGAATTCAGGCTCATTCATAATCTGTCCTTCCCAAAGGGCGGCTCGGTCAATGATGCCATCCCGCCCGAGTTATGCACAGTGAAATACGCCACCTTCGATCAGGCAGTTAAGTTGATACGCAGCTTCGGCCCCGGGGCGTTGTTGGCTAAGTGTGATATCGAATCGGCCTTCCGCCTCTTGCCAGTGCATCCCGCGGATTTCCGGTTGCTGGGTTTTAAATTTCAGGGAAAATACTATGTTGACAGGGCTATGCCAATGGGCTGCGCAGTTGCCTGTTCGGCATTCGAAGCCTTCAGCACGTTCTTGGACTGGGCCTTGGGTTTCAGGGCAAATACCATTGGTGTCACACATTACCTGGACGATTTTCTTTTCGTGGGCGGAGCCAACACGGGTGAGTGCGCCTCCTTGCTGGAGGCCTTCTCAGCCCTGGCCGAGGACCTTGGGGTCCCTCTTGCGGCTGAGAAAACAGAGGGACCAGCCACGAGGTTGACTTACCTTGGCATTGAGCTGGACACAGTGGCCCAGTCATCCCGCTTACCTGTGGAAAAGATTGAAGCTCTTAAACAACTAATTCAGGACACTCTTAAGCTTAGGAAGATCACCCTTAGGCAAATTCAATCTTTATTGGGCCACTTTAACTTCGCGTGCAGGGTGGTGTCCCCCGGACGCCCCTTCTGTGCTCGCCTTGCCAGACTATCAGTCGGTCTGAAACACCCCCTCCACAGGGTTCGCCTCCCCAGGTTGGTCAAAGCAGATCTCGAAGTCTGGACAACCTTTTTGGGAAAGTATAACGGGGTTTCTCTTTGGCAGGATGTTTTGAATCTATCATCCGATTTTCAGGTTCAATCGGACGCAGCAGGGTCTTTAGGTTTCGGTTTGTATTTCAAAGGGCGCTGGTGCGCGCAACGCTGGCCTGCAGCATGGCAGGGTCAGGCCATCACGCGGGATCTCACCTTTCTCGAGTTCTTTCCAATAGTAGTGGCCGTGCACATCTGGACAGAGGAGTTCCGAGATCACCGAGTGTGCTTCAGGACCGACAACCTGGCGGTGGTGAACATTCTTGCCAGGCAGTCATCGCGGTCTGCGAGGGTCTCCTCTCTCCTGCGGGCGTTCGTCCTCCGTTGCCTTGAGTACAATATCGTATTTTCAGCCAAATTCGTACCAGGTGCCAATAATGATATAGCCGACGCCTTGTCTCGATTCCAGATTCCTCGTTTCCGGTCGCTCGCACCTGGAGCACAACTGTTGCCCGAACCTTTTCCGGAGTACCTGTGGAACGTTGGAGACGCAAAGTGATACAGGGAGTATTAGCGTCCGTGGCACCTTCCACGCTCAGGTCCTATAAGAAGGCCTGGTGTGATTTCCTGGGTTTCAGGTTTGGTTTGTCTGGGCTGTCACATAACATACCCCCCACCACTGATGACGTCCTGCAGTACCTGTCCCATCTGGATGATCTCGGACGTGCTACGAAAACCTTAAAGATCCACGTAGCAGCCATCAGCTTTTTTTCAAAGGCGACGTTTGCGCAAGACCCATGTAGCGATTTTCTGATCCGTAGAGCCGTTGAGGGCTGGGGCAGGTTGCAACCGCCCAGGTCCGCCGGTCGTAAGCCTATTTCTTATGGATTGCTATCTCAGATAGGCGTAAAGCTCAGGACAATCTGTGGGTCCAAGTTTGAGGCGCGACTCTTCTCGGCGGCTTACGCTATAGCCTTTTTTGGTGCGCTCAGAGTTGGTGAAGTGGTGTGTGAGGCTAGTGCGCGGGGTTTAGCTCGCGGCCTCCTGTGTGAGGATGTACAGTTATCCGAATCTGCTGTGTCAATTCTGGTGCGTCAGTCCAAGACCGATCAGACTGGCAAGGGTGTCCTGCTCAAGCTCACGGCGTCCGCCCAGCAGGGCCCATGTCCAGTGAAGGACACGAGGCGGTTTCTCCGCCTCAGACCAGCCGTCCCGGGACCGTTCCTGATACACGAGGACGGGTCGCCCCTGTTGAGATGCCAATTCACTAGAGTAATGCGCAAGGCTATTGAGGCTTGTGGCCTACCCCCCCATGAGTACGCTGCACATTCGTTCAGGATCGGGGCCGCCACCACGGCCGCGCACCTGGGGCTGCCGGCAGAAAGGATAAAAGAGTTGGGCCGGTGGAAATCCAATGTTTATAAGTCATATATTCGCAACCTTGCGCCTACCCCTTAGTCTGCTTACCTTTCCTTTGTTCTATCTTTATTCCCAGCTATGCCCGGAAGAAACGTGTGGATTTGCGGTCACAGCATTGTTCATTGGGCCCGCGTGCGAGCGGTGAACTGCGGCCTGGCACCCAACCTTGGTCTGCCACGTGATGTTCGAGTTTCCTGGTTTTCGAGAAGAGGCATGCGTTGGGAAGAACTGATGCCTTTGCTGCGGGAGAAAGTAGCCAAGCTTGGCTCTCCCGACGTCCTGGTGATTCATTTAGGGGAGAATGACCTTGTCAACAGAAGGAGTGTGGACTTGTTGTCAAGCATAAAAAGAGACTTGGATGCATTCGCTGCCTTGTGTCCCAGAACGACAGTTTTCTGGTCCTCCTTCTTGAAAAGAACTGTGTGGCGCGGTGCGCAAAACTTGATGGCCATTGAAAGAACCAGGAAACTCGTAAATCGGGCGGTAGCCCGGCGGGTGCGCTTTATGGATGGCCAAGTGATTTATCATGACCGTATCCGGATTAGCGACAAGGCTTTATACCGGGATGACGGTGTCCACCTATCGAATATGGGGAATGATTTTTGGTTAGCTAGTGTCATTAGAAACATCTGGGATTGGTTGCAGCTTTGAGGGTATTGGCGGCGAGCCTTTAGCTCGGGTGGCGGTTAGGCATTGGAATAATGTGTTGCGCTGTGTGGAAGTGCTAGGTGTGGCCATCGCCTATGCCTTCAATTTTTAGGGGTATTCCGTTAAAGGAATCTGGGGGTCGTGTATTCCGTCCGATGCCTGCTTGGCGGGAGGCCTTGGCACGACCCTCGGTGACAGCAGGGGTGAGCCTATAGTCGTATCAGCATCGACAGGCTCCACCTACTGGTGAAGAACCCAATTGTTTCGATCCAATGCCTAAGCCAATACCTTTTCAAATGCTGTAACCAATAAAGTTGTGGCCTTTCTCTAGCCCATTAACCTTAAATCACGTGTCCTTGTGTCTTCATTTCACTTCACCGGGGTCGGGTCCTCGAACCACAAAGACTCTCCTCCACGAAGGGGAGGGGAGGGGTTGTGGTCGGGGCTCGAGCTCCGGCTAGCAGGGGGCGTGGCCCCCTGCTGCCCACTCACCTGGCTGGCGCTCACGCCCCCCCGGTGGCCATCCAACCGGGGGCCACGGTGGGGGCGTGTTCAGCAGCATTTAGCTGCAGCGCCAGCCTTTGCTCGGCCTCATTCCTCCTGCCTTCGCCCCTCACGAGTCACCCACCCTCCACTCCCTTTAGTTAGGGCTCAGGTTTTTCGGCCTTGCTATGGACCTTAGGTTGGTCGCCCTGGTTGGCTGGGGGGCCTGGTAGGAGTTTTTCCATTTGGCACTAGGCTAATTGGTTTTTTCGCCTACCTCGTAGCAATCGTCACAACTTTTTTCTTTTTGTGGTATTGGGGGTAGGTTAGGCATTGGAATAATGTGTTGCGCTGTGTGGAAGTGCTAGGTGTGGCCATCGCCTATGCCTTCAATTTTTAGGGGTATTCCGTTAAAGGAATCTGGGGGTCGTGTATTCCGTCCGATGCCTGCTTGGCGGGAGGCCTTGGCACGACCCTCGGTGACAGCAGGGGTGAGCCTATAGTCGTATCAGCATCGACAGGCTCCACCTACTGGTGAAGAACCCAATTGTTTCGATCCAATGCCTAAGCCAATACCTTTTCAAATGCTGTAACCAATAAAGTTGTGGCCTTTCTCTAGCCCATTAACCTTAAATCACGTGTCCTTGTGTCTTCATTTCACTTCACCGGGGTCGGGTCCTCGAACCACAACTGCCTTCTCTGTTTCACACCGCCAACTAATTAAAACCTAATTGGAGTAACAATAAGAAAAACACTTCATTCTAGGTTTAAATACTGTACAATACTGATTACAATAGCGCCTCCCCCCTTGGGCTTCAAATGAGTAAACTGTGGATCATAAAACAGCTACATTTTATTAAACAGGAACAGTCTTCTCTGAAATCAAAAATGTGTTCACCCCATGCTCTAATTTTAAGCATCTCCAGGTTGATTTCCTTTTTTCTCTCTCCTCACTATGACAATGGGAATGAGATACACCGAAGAATGAAGAAGGATCAAATGTAAACTCAAAAGAAGAAACAAGATGCCTTTCAGAGAGAGGTCATACCCTGCTTTTCAGTTTTGTTATCCATTGGTAAACACTTCCCCTAGTAAGCAGGGGCTGCAGAACTCCTCCACACAGACCCAGAGCACCGCAAAGCATTGGAAGCTATGCTCTCCAGGACAAGAGTGGGGACCTGTGGACATCCATAACCCCTAACATCCCTGACGCCTGGGGAAAAGCTGTGGCTCTGTGGCACAGCATATGTTTTGCATGCAGAAGATCCCAGGTTCCACGTCCGGTCTCTCCAGGGGAGAGCCCTGTCTGATAGCATGGAGAGCAGCTGCCAGTCAGAGTAGAATATGTAAAGCTAGATGGGCCAATGAACCGACTTGTAGAAGACAGCTTCCTGTGTTTCTATATTCCTAGATGATCCATCTTAATTGGATGGATCTGTCAAGACCACTGTGGCGCAATGGGTCCATTTTAGCGGTTCAAGCCCACCCTGCATTGCAAGGGATCGGACTAGATGACCCCCCCCCGAGTCCCTTCCAACTCTATAATTCTATGGTTCTATGAATTTCAGTTTCTCTCCATTTCTCATTTTTCCAATCTTAAATTCAGTTCTTCAAATTTCCATATCAGTTTGCTTTAAAAAAATAAAAAAAACCTTGATAAATTTGAGTCTCAATATCTGCTAATATGCACCTTTTTATATGCAGTTTCTCCTAATATACACATTTTGTCAAGCAATTTTCCTTTATACAATGCATTTTTCTACAAATTGGTTGGGTAAATGGCATCACAAATTTAGAAAAGTGCAAATTTTAAGGGATAATTGTGTTTAAGTTTGCTTATTGTTTCAAGAAGTCTAAATCAGGCAGTTTTTTCATTCTGATGTAACCAGAATTGAATTTAGCCCCCATTGCTCCTCTTGCCCCACCTACATTTTGCCCCTCCCCCCATCTCTAGTCTATGGCCCTCAAAAGGTTTCTAAGAAGGGATTGTGGATTAAAAAGCATTTCCCACTTCTGTGATAAGGAAGACAGAATTATCCCTCCCCACACAGGATCTGTGCCTACTCCAAATTATCATCCTCATTATTGTTGCTAAAATAAGAAAAGCAGTTTTATGTGTTGGGCCAACTTCTGTTTGCAACCAAATTAGAGTTAATACAACATTATCTCCCTCTTGAAACATCTGGTCTAACTCCTTGAGCATACATGCTCCCATGTCATCTATGAGCTGGGAATTAAGAATGTCAGAACATCAGAAAAGCCTGCTGGATGAGGCCATGCCTTTAAGGTACATGGCATACACTTCCGAAGATCTCTCTGGAAGTGCCTTGAGGAGGAAGAGCCAAGATGGTGCCCTCCAAATTTTGCTAAACTCCAGCTCCCATCACAGCTGCTCATGGGACATTCTGTCTGGAGCTGATGGTCATTGTAATAAGAAATAATAATATTTTTTATTATTTATGCCCCACCCTTCCTGATTCAGTAAAATGGGCCCAGGGCAGCTAACAACTATTTTAAAACACTTAATTGTAATACAACATAGAAGCAGCATAAAATACAGTATAAAAGCATGAATAACAATAAAATTCAAAGTTCAAAAATCAATTTGGGGGAAATCCATCCAATTAGATAGTCACCAGGGCTAGCTGGCTGAATTAGTCCTACTTGGGCCAGCGAGGAGGCCAACAACCTGTGGAGAGCCGCATACCAGCTGGGGGCTGGGACATGTTCCACAGCTAGGCAACGTATCATTTGAGACCTTCTGCATGCAAATCGTGCATCCTCCCACTGAGCTATTTTATCGTGTTTTGAATATTTTTATCGTGTTTTGAATATTTTTATCATGTTTTGAATATTCTGTTGGGAGCCACCCAGAGTGGCTGGGGAAACCCAGACAGATGGGTAGGGTATAAATAATAAATAAATTAGTAGTAGTAGTATGAGAGGAAACATAGCTTAAGGGAAGAATACGTGTGTCACAGGCAAAAGGTCTCTGGTTTAATCCATGGCATCTCCAATTAGAAAAGGGCTAACAAAGTATTCTGCCTGAGAGGTGAGGCCAGCTGGAGTAGATGGTATTGGGCTAGAGAGAGGCCACGAGTCAGACTATAAGGTGGCGTCACATGCAGTTTTATTGTTATTGAGAAGCAAGTGGTTGTACATGAGACTTGTCCCTGAGGTATATCAGTCCCTGACTTCAGTCATTGTCGCTGCAAAAATGAGGTCTGAAATTTATAGACAAGTCTTTTTCTTGGGCTGGATCACTTACCACCAGTGCATACCCCTGGATAGCATTGGTCCTATGTGCTAATAAATATGCATACTTTTCCAGGTTCCTTCACAAGGGATTAGAGACTCAGGCTTTGGGCTTTTCTGGACACATGGTTAAGGAAAGAGGGATTATTTAAGAACAGTAACAGCTCCCTTGCATGTTACGCTGACTGATTCCAAACCAGATCATTAAAAAAAATAAATCCCTGGCCTTCCAACCCCCTCCCTGCCTCTTCTGACTTCTTTCCCTTTGACAGAAATAGAACATTACCCACTTTCATCTTACAAAACTAAATAAGACGGGGCTGACAATTGCAGTGGCTGACATGATGCGTAAAAGCCTCAGATTGCTTAGTCTATATAGCCTGTGGTAAAGAGGAGCTGGCAAGATTGAAGAGAGAAAGAAATGCATGTTGTAATCACCCCTTGAGGAAGGCCGAGCCAGAACTGCATTTGTATCTTGAATCAGTGGCTTGTTACACCATCTCCTTATGGAGGTTGGGTGATGAAGACCTGGGTGGCTTGGGCCCATTCTGAATTAGAGCTCTGCCAACTATCAGTTTGAGTTTTCACCAGGAACAATCCTACCAGGAGGTAAAGAAAGCCTACTCTACTTTCAGAAATAATAATGCATTCTATCTGTCACCAAAGTCAGTTTGGGATCGTGTGTGTGTGTGTGTGTGTGTGTGTGTGTGTGTGTGAGAGAGAGAGAGAGAGAGAGAGAGAGAGAGAGAGAGAGAGAGAGAAGAAAGAACACATGAGTTCCTTCCCATGGTAAACTTTGCCACTTCTGCCTTTCTCTGGCAAAGCTTGCAAACAAATGCTTTCAGGGCTTTTTCTTTACCCTAGAGAGAGCAACATACATCTGGCTCCTGAGAAAGAAGGAAAGAAAAAATCCCCTCTAGGTTTCTCTCTCTTCAATACTTCCATAAGTAATGGGCTCATTAAGACTTCATGAAACGGTGATTTTAGCATTCAAGACATTTGCCTTCAATTTAAACACCTATTGAATTTTGCCGAGCACCACAGGAAGAAAAAGAAAATTCAAGTAGTTATCCTAAAAGTAATCATGCAGTTTGGCATTTAAGAGGCATGGAGTGTGGACCAGGATTAATATCCATATTGCTTTATTAAATATCAGGGATAGCAGAAGCGAGAAGGATTGGTATAAGACTCGGATTCAATGATTCAGCAGAATTAGCTGTTACAGAAAGACAGCTCTTTTAACAAGATTAAATTTCAGGGGCAGCCCCCCATAAGTTGTTGAATGCCAAATTCCCATCAGCTCCAGTTGGCATGGTCAAGAGAGTCAGGGATGACGGGTGCTGTAGTCCAATGGCATCTGAGGGCCACAGGTTTTGCACTCCTGCATTACAGCAGCCCATGGGGAAACTGTCTCCCATGGCATTCCCTCAAAGTGTCCCAATTTTCCAGGGACAGTCCTGGAATTATGAAAGACATCCCAGCTTCTGATTTAATCCCAGAAGGTCCCTATTTTCCTTGCCAGTGCTACTGCCACCCAGCTCAGGGAGGAGGATGAGCCAGCGCTTGTCCCGAGTGATGGAGGTGGTGGCAGTGGGGGCTGCTGTGCGGGAATGGCTTCTCCGTGGCCACTGCTGCCACCCTCCTCCCTTGGGCAACTCATAGCGGCTTCTGGAGAAGAGGCAAGGAGGAAGAGAGGCTGCCGCCACTGAGGCCCAGCCCTGTGTGATGTGCCAGCTCTGAGTTTGCATCCAAGCCTAGCTTGGAAGAGCTTCACCAGCATTGTGAGGTAAAAATTGTGGTTTTTGATTGAATATTAGATGCGCTTTTTTATAATTGTTCCAATATTAATTGCACTTAACCTTTGGATAGAATGTAGCCAGTGTAGCCCCTTCCAGATGTTTGGGACTGTTATCCAGATAATATGAACTATACAACTCCAAAGAATCCCTGCCATGGTGACCAATGGTCAGAGAAGAAGAGGGTTGTAAGACCAGCCACATCTGGAGGGTGTCATGTTGATTATATTAAATGGATGCAGAGTTGCTTTCATCCATCCTTGGCACAGTTTCATGTCAGCCATTTTTTTAGAAAGGAACCTTGACCTGCATGCCAGCAGCCTTGCAAAACTCAGTTCTGAGGATTTCAAATTTTCTTTTGGTTCCCTTTTTTCTTTTTTTAAGTAACAATGACAGTCAGAGTTCAGTTTGGTTATTGGCTGCTGCCTCCCCTCATAAATCCAAAATGAGCACATATTTTACCTGCGATCTGCTAACTAGCCTTCATGTTGACAGGACAAGGCAGAAGCATAAAACACAGGCAATCGTGTTTTTAGCCAAAGTGAGACAACAGATCAATAAAACAATTTTCTGTGATTAGAATGGGGAGCTGGAAAATAGCTTAGTGGGCATTTTCTGCAGTTGAGAGAAAATCCAGCCCTTTCACCTAAAGACTGTCATCTGTTAAAGTGGTAACCTGTCCTTTCAGAATCTACCAATTAGGAAAATGTAGCACTTCTTTTCTTGGCCTGAGTGCTGTTGAATCACAATGACCAGGAATGTCTTGTGGACAGTAAAAGACTCTTGACCACATATCCATACCCATGCTGTTCCAAATGCTGATAAAGAAACCTGTGACATGTAGTACATAGAAGCAACTCTGGTAAGAATTTACTTACTAGACTTACTTAAAACACTTGTTCTTACCCAGGTGAGTGAACACCTTTAATTAAGACATGCAACCAAGAGAATAACTGCAATCCCAGCACTGGTGCCAACTCCAGGGGGCCCTGGGCATCCACAAAATTTTCACTGTGGGTGCCCGGCCTCCACCCCCCCCCCCCGCTGCATTACCTCCAACTCTGCTGGGGCCCACTGTGGCTGCGGACATGCTTCTGGGGTGCGTCTGTGGCTGTGGTGGGCCTCGCAGCAGAGGTGGAGGCCCCAGCCCAATCACCACTGCAGCACTGGTGGGCGGAGGCCGAGCAGTGCATGTGCACATGTGCGACATTCTTAGGGAAGTGCTGGGTGAGATCCCATGGACAGTAATACTAAAAGGAAAGGGAGTTCATGATGGCTGGGAGTTTGTTAAGGAGGGAGATAGTAAAAGCACAACGTCAGGCAATACCAATGAGATGGAAACATGGAAGGTGCCTAAAGAAGCCAGGGTGGCTATCTAAAGAACTTTTAACTGAGTTAAGATTAAAAAAGGATGTGTACAAAAAATGGAAAAGGGGGGAAACCACCAAAGAGGAATTCAAACAAATAGCCAGCATGTGTAGACACAAAGTCAGAAAAGCTAAAGCACAGAATGAACTCAGGCTTGCTAGAGAGGTTAAAAGCAACAAAAAAGGCTTTTATGGGTATGTCCGTAGCAAAAGGAAGAACAAAGAAACAGTGGGGTCACTCAGAGGAGAAGATGGTGAAATGCAAACAGGGGACACAGAAAGGGCTGAACTCGTCAATGCCTTCTTTGCCTCAGTCTTCTCCGATAAAGAAAACAATGCCCGACCTGAAGAATTTGGAGCAAATGATTCAGCAAAGGAAACACAGCCCAGAATAACTAAGGAGATAGTACAAGAATACTTGGCTAGTTTAGATGTATTCAAGTCTCCAGGGCCAGATGAACTGCATCCAAGAGTATTAAAAGAACTGGCAGATGTGATCTCAGAACCACTGGTTTTGAGAATTCCTGGAGAACAGGCGAAGTCCCGGCAGACTGGAGGAGGGCAAATGTTGTCCCTATTTTCAAAAAGGGGAAAAGAGAGGACCCAAATAATTACCGCCCAGTCAGTCTGACATCAATACCAGGGAAGATTCTGGAGCAGATCATTAAGCAAACAGTCTGTGAGCACCTAGAAAGGAATGCTGTGATCACCAATAGTCAGCATGGATTTCTGAAAAATAAGTCATGTCAGACTAACCTGATCTCGTTTTTTGACAGAATTACAAGCCTGGTAGATGAAGGGAACGCAGTGGATGTAGCCTCCCTTGATTTCAGCAAGGCATTCGACAAGGTGCCCCATGATATTCTTGTAAAGAAGCTGGTAAAATGCGGTCTTGACTATGCTACCACTCAGTGGATTTGTAACT
This sequence comes from Podarcis bocagei, assembly GCF_964188305.1. Classification (NCBI taxonomy): domain Eukaryota; kingdom Metazoa; phylum Chordata; class Lepidosauria; order Squamata; family Lacertidae; genus Podarcis; species Podarcis bocagei. The sequence goes on from NC_138139.1 coordinate 1,790,982, forward strand.
GGCTGACTGACCGAACCCAAAGGGTGCTCATCAATGGTTCCTCTTCATCCTGGAGAAGAGTGACTAGTGGGGTGCCACAGGGTTCTGTCTTGGGCCCAGTCTTATTCAACATCTTTATCAATGACTTGGATGATGGACTCAAGGGCATCCTGATCAAATTTGCAGATGACACCAAACTGGGAGGGGTGGCTAACACCACAGAGGACAGGATCACACTTCAAAACGACCTTGACAGATTAGAGAACTGGGCCAAAACAAATAAGATGAACTTTAAAAGGGAGAAATGTAAAGTATTGCACTTGGGCAAAAAAAAATGAGAGGCACAAATACAAGATGGGGGACACCTGGCTTGAGAGCAGTACATGTGAAAAGGATCTAGGAGTCTTGGTTGACCACAAACTTGACATGAGCCAACAGTGTGACGCGGCAGCTAAAAAAGCCAATGCAATTCTGGGCTGCATCAATAGGAGTATAGCATCTAGATCAAGGGAAGTAATAGTGCCACTGTATTCTGCTCTGGTCAGACCTCACCTGGAGTACTGTGTCCAGTTCTGGGCACCACAGTTCAAGAAGGACACTGACAAACTGGAACGTGTCCAGATGAGGGCAACCAAAATGGTCAAAGGCCTGGAAACGATGCCTTATGAGGAACCGCTAAGGGAGCTGGGCATGTTTAGCCTGGAGAAGAGGAGGTTAAGGGGTGATATGATAGCCATGTTCAAATATATAAAATGATGTCACATAGAGGAGGGAGAAAGGTTGTTTTCTGCTGCTCCAGAGAAGCGGACACAGAGCAATGGATCCAAACTACAAGAAAGAAGATTCCACCTAAACATTAGGAAGAACTTCCTGACAGTAAGAGCTGTTCGACAGTGGAATTTGCTGCCAAGGAGTGTGGTGGAGTCTCCTCCTTTGGAGGTCTTTAAGCAGAGGCTTGACAACCATATGTCAGGAGTGCTCTGATGGTGTTTCCTGCTTGGCAGGGGGTTGGACTCGATGGCCCTTGTGGTCTCTTCCAACTCTATGATTCTATGATTCTATGACATCATGACATCATGTTGTGTGCACTGCTGGGCACCCACAGTCTCGGGCTCAAGTCGGTGCCTCTGAAGCCCAGCATATCCTGTAGGGAAGCAGTTTATTAAAGCTATTACCATAGGACAGCCTTGATAACCAGATGTTTAGCAGAACTGCTAGTTAGAAAAGACTGCCATGAGGCACATCAGGAAAAGAAGCCTATATAGCAGCTTCAAACACTGCACACAAAGAGTCATAAAACATCTTTCTACATACATCAAGAAAGGTTACATGTTATGGGGTGTAAACATGCATGGCTCCATTCTGATATCATTTCCTGTATTTATCTGGTGTACTCCTGGTCCATTTGGTCTCAACTTACAACTTATTGAACAGTTGTCTTGGCAACCAGATCTTCAGTGGGAAGGGAAGAGGGTAATAAATTCGTCTCCCAACTCCTTTTTCTGAGCCTCAGACGGCTTCAAGGAGAGATGCTATTTCTCACCCAAATGCTAACTCAACATTTACCTCTTTAGCAAAACATCCTTTGTCCTTTAGATAGAATGCATCAGTGAATTATGCCTGTGTGCCTACATTGCTTTCTTCCTATGCTGCATAAACATTGCCGAGCTGCCTGGCCTTATCTGACCCTAGGAGGACAGCATAGATTTAGAACAGTGGTTTGTGGAATCAGATCCCTCCCACGGTGGCAGCCCAGAATCAGAGAAAAGATAAAGGTTCTTACCAAGGAATGCAGCCTTCCCTAATCATGGTTTTGCTCCAAATAAAGTCCCACCTCCTACGTCTCCCGTGTTCGACGTCACTCCTGCATTGGTTAATCTGAGCTGCCTCTGAGCTCTCTGTTCTAATACCCTCCATGCCCACCTGGTTCGGGGGGGTCAGGAATGCTTTCCAAGGACACTGAGTCTGTCAGCTGTCTCTCCTCTGGAGCTTCTAATTCTTCCTGCTGTCCCTCTTCCAATATTTATTAGTTTCTGCCCTCTGTAGCCTCTGAAGTATGCCCTTCTGCAAACCCCCAATGAAATCTTGAGTGAATCCAAGACTGCATATTTATTCAAGTCAAGTTTTATTGCGGCCAAAGCCAGTGACACTAAACACCACAAGATCAGACAACAAGAAATCAGCAACAACCTCAGAAAAGAAAAAAGGTTACATAAGGGAACTTCGCAGTGTGCCATTCAACAGAAGAGATTTACGCTTCCTAATTACTAAAGTGCAAAATTTAGCCACCTCATATGATATTGAGCTTGAGGAATCTTCCAGGAGGTATTTTCGGAGAATTTCAGGGGAGGATTCCAAATAATATTGAAGGGGTATAAATTTTGATAGAAGCAGTAAAATAAGTTGAATTCGTTCTTCGCTATAAAATCCGCAAAATAGAAGAATGTGTATGACAGATTCTACCTTATTAGACATACAAGGGCAGAGACGCGCATGCATTGGAACCCGCGTGAATTTGCCGTACAGCACTGCTGAGGGCATTGTCTCAAAGCGGGCTCTAGAGAAAGCCCATCTATAGGCTTCGTAAGGGGCAGCTGCAAAATTAGGCCAAGCTTTTAAACATCTATACGTCTCCGGGAGTAGGGCGCCTTCTTGTTGTAATTCGATATCATAAAGTCTCCGCGTGATAATAGCTTTTGCCTTGTTCAGAGTTCCAAAAAAAAGATTTTCAGGGTTTAGACCAATTTGTTTGATCTTGTTAGTTATTTGCATGAGCCAAGGAGGATAGGGAACTGCGGCCAGGAAGCAAGGTAATAGACCCTTAGGATTGTAGTGGATTTTCAGCCAGAGGGATATTGCTTGTTCCCAGACTTTTAATTCCACTCTGGGCAGTCCTGCCTCTTGCCTTAAGACTGCATTAGGTGTACACTTAGGGGTAGCAAATAATGATCTTAAGAATTTAGATTGTACTGTTTCAAGGGTCTTAAGGTTGGCAGAGGGGCTAATTTGAGAGCCATATAGAAGTTGGGCTAAAGATTTTGCCTGAAAGACTGTTAGAGTCATCGGGAGGAAGCCAGCTCCTTTCCTTCTGAATAATCTAAGGATAGCATTTGCACTTCTTTCTGCTGATATAGCTGATCTGGTCAAGTGTGTTGACAATTTGGCATTATAAGAGAAAGGAAGTTCCATTTGAAATTAACAAGGGATGACTTGCCTCATATTGCTTGCAATTGAGTTCCATAATTGTGGGGCCTCTCACCAACAGGCAAAAGTTTTTTCACCACACATATAGGCACTGAAAGATAAAATGGTGCTCCTTTGTCAATAGCAGGTAAGACTCACTGTTACAAATGGGGATAATTTCAATTTGGTTCACATTTAAAGGTGAACTTTCCTATCCATAACAACATGTGAACTGAAACACAACCTTCAAAATTCACACATCTTCACATTTTGCAATACAGTGCAATTCTCCAGCCAAGTAACATGCACCAAAATGCACCCCCTGAGGTAAAGTGCACTTTAAAATGCATGTATTACTGAAAACAAGATACAAACATGCATTACATCAGAGAGAACAGTGTTGCAAATAATGTGCATATTATCCAAAATTGCATGCAAAAATTTGAATATTGGGAGGAATTCTCACAAAAATGCTGGTGCATTTTCATTAGGAGTTTTGTTTTTAATGCTCAATCTGATGTGGACGATTGGAACAAATGAGAAACTGAGAGAAACTTGACAATGAGGGGAAACGAGGGGCAAGGGTTTCTGGGAACCAGGATGGATGCCCTTAGCTCCAGTCCTTGGGCCTCCTAGTAATTTTGTTTCACAAATGCTTCTCTAAATTAAAACAACAACATTTATTCCATGAGTCATCTAATGCTTTCTCTGCATGCATAATATAAGAGAGATGTAATGTTTCAGCTAATCACATTCAGTAAGCAAAAGACTCCTAGAAGGCTACATAAATCAATGTATCTCTCTGTTCATCATAGTGGAAGAAGCTTTCTAAGTAGGTAAGTTAGAGACAGAAAAAATCCTATATACACACAAACTACATTAAATCTTCAAGAACACAAGAAATTGGATTTGATTGATCAAGCCCAGGAAAGACACACTTGCCTGTGGCTCTCAGAATAAAGTCAGCATTAGATTTAGCCTTCAGAAATCTAATTTCAAACTTCCAGGGGTGTGTGTGTGTGTGTATTTAGTTGTCAGTGCATAGACTGTCTTTCTTTCTTTCTTTCTTTCTTTCTTTCTTTCTTTCTTTCTTTCTTTCCTTCCTTCCTTCCTTCCTTCCTTCTTTCTTTCTTTCCTTCTTTTTCTTGGAAGTGCATGAGGCATTCAAAAAGTCTGAACATACACATGTGAACCAAAATTATTCAATTTCCCTCATTCCAGAAACTTCCCAATGGAAGTTTTACAACTGCTATGAAAAACAGAATGGAATTAAATCACACGGGGTCTGATTACTTTCCATATTAGCTTTATTCACTACAGTGCTGCCTCAGTATATATTTCCGCCTGGTGCAAAGGACAGGATGGAGCCCTCCCCTGAGGCACAGAGAGAAGCCAGCAGGACTGGGGGTGGAATATCATTCCAGTCCTGGGAAAGGGCAGTATCTTCCACTGAAGTGGAGGGCAACAAGTGAGCACAGGGGAGACTTGGGCCACCGGAGGCAGCTGCCTCATCCCGCCTGATGCTTTGTAAATGCCTGGCTGGATGAAAACACAAATGTGGTAGAGTAAATAACACTCTGAATCTATGCATTTCAAAAAGGAGGTTTTGATATCTTAGGACTGCATAGCAAACATTGCAATTGCATTGGCAGAGCTAGGGTGCTTGGAGTGTTGGATTCCGCCTCCTTAGGCTTCTGAATTACAGTTGCTGGAAACCACAGGCAGGGAGGGGGCTTTGGGGCTCAGATCCTGCCTGTGGGCTTCCCATGGGGGTCTCTGGTTGACCAGTGTAACAGGAGGCTGGTCTTGTATTGGGTTCGAAGCAATATAAATTAAAAGCCTTTGCTGAAGATTTGGTTCTAACTTTACAAGATCCAGAGACCAGTGCAGTAAAAACACTGGAGATGATACAGGAGTGCGGGCATCTGGCTGGTTTTAAATTAAATAAGAGCAAAACCAAAGCAATCGATAAAAATTTAGATAAAGACGAAAGAAAAACCCTTATAGAAAAAACAGGCCTAGCATTTACGAAGAAGGTTAAATATTTGGGTGTGAATCTAACAGCTAAGAACTTGAATTTGTATAAAGATAATTATGAGAAAGTATGGAATGAAATAAAAAGAGATTTAGAGATTTGGTCAAATTTAAAATTTTCACTTATGGGTCGAATATTGGTGGTAATGTATTGCCAAAAATGTTGTTTTTATTTCAAACTTTACCTATTATTGATAATGTCAAATGTTTTAAAGAATGGCAGAAGGCCTTGTCCAAATTTATCTGGGAAGGGAAAAAACCGAGAACCAAGTATAAACTACTTACAGATTCAAAAGAAAGAGGAGGCTTTTCCCTGCCCGATTTAAAGATATATTTTGAGGCTGCGGTCTTCTGCTGGATTAAAGACTGGATCAATTTAGAAAATGAAGATATTTTGGACCTAGAAGGATTGGACAATAGGTTTGGCTGGCATGCATATCTTTGGTATGATAAAATAAAGGCCCATAGTGGTTTTAAAAATCATATAATTAGGAAGGCACTTTTTAATGTCTGGATTAGATATCAGGATCTTTTGGTAAGAAAAACACCCAAATGGATCTCACCAATGGAAGCGCAGGCACAAAAAAAGCTCAATATGGAAAATAAGTGGTTGAGATTCTTGGGCCCGGTCTTATTCAACATCTTTATCAACGACTTGGATGATGGACTCAAGGGCATCCTGATCAAATTTGCAGATGGCACCAAACTGGGAGGGGTGGCTAACACCCCAGAGGACAGGATCACACGTCAAAACGACCTTGGCAGATTAGAGAACTGGGCCAAAACAAACAAGATGAACTTTAACAGGGAGAAATGTAAAGTATTGCACTAGGGCAAAAAAAATGAGAGGCACAAATACAAGATGGGGGACACCTGGCTTGAGAGCAGTACATGTGAAAAGGATCTAGGAGTCTTGGTTGACCACAAACTTGACATGAGCCAACAGTGTGACGCGGCAGCTAAAAAAGCCAATGCAATTCTGGGCTGCATCAATAGGAGTATAGTATCTAGATCAAGGGAAGTAATAGTGCCACTGTATTCTGCTCTGGTCAGACCACACCTGGAGTACTGTGTCCAGTTCTGGGCACCACAATTCAAGAAGGACACTGACAAACTGGAACGTGTCCAGAAGAGGGCAACCAAAATGGTCAAAGGCCTGGAAACGACGCCTTATGAGGAACGGCTAAGGGAGCTGGGCATGTTTAGCCTGGAGAAGAGGAGGTTAAGGGGTGATATGATAGCCATGTTCAAATATATAAAAGGATGTCACATAGAGGAGGGAGAAAGGTTGTTTTCTGCTGCTCCAGAGAAGCAGACACGGAGCAATGGAGCCAAACTACAAGAAAGAAGATTCCACCTAAACATTAGGAAGAACTTCCTGACAGTAAGAGCTGTTCGACAGTGGAATTTGCTGCCAAGGAGTGTGGTGGAGTCTCCTCCTTTGGAGGTCTTTAAGCAGAGGCTTGACAACCATATGTCAGGAGTGCTCTGATGGTGTTTTCTGCTTGGCAGGGGGTTGGACTCGATGGCCCTTGTGGTCTCTTCCAACTCTATGATTCTATGATTCTATGATTCTATGAGATACTCAGACTTATTGGTTGAGGACGGGGAGGGATTCAAGTTAAAATCATTTGAATTAATCAAAATAAAGTAAATTGGCTCCAATATTACCAGATTAATGAACTATTTAAGATTGACAAGAAAAAAGGTTTTGCAACTGAAAAAAACAAACTGGAAACAGAGTTGTTAGATACTAATGTTAAAATTATGTCTAAGATGTATACTTTGTTATTGGAGTGGCATACAAAAGATGAGCAAGTAAAATCGGTTATGATCAATTGGGCACAAGATTGGGCACATTATGTGACATAACATAATGCTAGAGGATTGGGGAAGACTTTGGAAGAAAGGGGTTAAGTTTACTGCATGTACAATGTTAAAAGAGAATGTTATGAAAATGATGTATAGATGGTACTTAACCCCTGTTAAACTGGCAAAGATCTACCACAATTGTGATAACTTATGTTGGAAATGTAAAGAAAAGGAAGGTACTTTTTATCATATGTGGTGGACTTGTTTCAAAGTAAAAGACTTCTGGGAAAGAATATATAATGAACTAAAAAAAATGATAAAATATACCTTTATGAAGAAACCAGAGGCCTTTCTCCTTGGAATAACAGGTGTTGAATTGCCCAAAAAAGATGTAAAAGTATTTTTGTATGCCACAACTGCTGCACGGATTTTACTAGCCAAAAAATGGAAAACACAAGAACTACCAACAATTGAAGAATGGCAGATGAAGATGATAGAATTTATGGAGCTGGCTGATCTCACCGGGAGGGATTTCAAATGTTCCATAACTGCGTAGTAAGTAAGTAAGTAATTTCGTAGTAAGTAATTTCGTTGTCCCCGAAGGGGGCAATGACAATAAAGATATTATTAGTAGTAGTAGTAGTAGTAAGGGAGCACCATCTTAATCTTTGTTCTCCTCTTTAACAAGCATTTCAAGTCTTAAAAGAAAAGAGGATGCCCATAAGTTCCAATTGTATATAGAACTCCATCTGTACTCATTTTTTAAAAAGCAATATAAGTTCTTAATGAGGCTTGGCATGAAGAACCAATTATTGATGTTAAGGAAGGAGAAGAAAAAAGACATACCAAACACCTCCACAGTCCACACATCATGATAAGGGTCTCTTTGAAGTCTGAGCTCATACACCAGAGTCTGTACTTACAGCAGGTTTTTTTCCAGCTTCTTCAATTCAGACCATGTCTGTTTGTTTTTCAAATCTTTATATTTTCCCAAACAGATGTGTCCGGCTATGGGAGTGACATCGAAGGAGTGCCAGTCGTTCCTTGCTCTTTGACCCAGTGTCCTGCTGGCTGCACCTGGGGAGGCTGCCAGGGCTAATTACCCTCTTATCAGCCCTGAATTATCAGAACAGCTGAGGTCCGATCTTGTGGGATCTTGTGGGAGTCCACCATTTCCCATCACTGGAAACAGGAAGTCCACCTCTACTATTCTAGTCTTCTTCTATTTTTTTTTAATATAATTTTTATTGTTTTACAACACCAATATACAGCTTTATCCAATTTTTAACAAACAAATTCTTTTTGGACTTCCTTCAGCTTCTCTGACAATCATCCATCTTTACCTCTTAATTACGCATTCCTTCTCTTTAGTATTGTCGTTAGTCTTCCCTCCCACATCTATTATTTTTGACAATACATCTCAAATTTCACAGTGCCTCTTTAAATCCCACTAACGTCGTTTGCACATCACATGTATCTTTCAGATATTCTACAAATTTCCCCCAGTCTTCGATGAACTTTTGGTCCTTAAGATATCTAATTTTCCCAGTTAGCTTATCCAATTCTGCATAGTCTGTCAGTTTCAATCTCCAATCTTCAATCGTCGGCATTTCCTCTTGTTTCCATTTCTGGGCCAGTAGAAACCTTGCAGCTGTAACTGCATATTGAAAAAGTTTACAGTCTTTTCTTCTTATTTCGTTTCCTGTAATCCCAAAAAGAAAAGCCTCTGGTTTCTTTACAAATGTATATTTTAACATCTTTTTCAATTCATTATATATCATTTCCCAGAAGCTTTTAACTTTCTTACAATCCCACCACATATGATAAAACGTTCCTTCTTTTTCTTTGCATTTCCAACACTTATTAGACGTCTTAAACATTTTTGCCAATTTTACTGGTGTTATATACCATCTATAAAACATTTTCATCACATTTTCCTTTAACGCCGTACATGCAGTAAATTTTAAATTTTCTTTCCATAGTTTTTCCCAATCATCAAATTGTATATTATAACCGAAATCCCTGGCCCATTATTCTAGTTTTCTTCTAATTCAGAATATAGGAAGTTTCTTGATGTCAAGGGGGCTGCCACGAGCACAGGTTCATCCACAGGCCAGGAAGAGGACTCGAGGTGCAAACTGAAACCAGCTTTTATTCACAAAAGTAAAAACACAACAGAGGCTCAACTGCCCCTTGCTAGGACTGGCATTTGGCCCCTCTTTCCCTTTCTCGTCCTCTTCTCCTGGACTCCCTAGTAGACGTAAGCTATGTCAAGAAGGAGGGACCCTCCTGTGGGCCTGTCTGGCCCATTGCTCAGCAATGTGCAAGGCTCTTCATGCTCTTGGTGTTAGCGGAGGAGGAGAGCTAGTGGAAGAGGGGCTGGGCAGCTGCTGGGCAGCAGAAGCAGCGTCTGGCTCCTCTCTGTCTGTGCTCACACTGCCACCCTCAACACTCAGCCCTGTCCTGGAATGGCTTTCTCCTCCCAACTCCCCATCTTCACTCAAACCTGCTTCTATCACCTCCCAGCTTGTCCCTTCCGCAGACCAGTCTTCAGTGTCCCACCACCACTGTCCTGGGTCTAAGTCTTCTTCCTGTGTGTTATCCTCGAGGGGTTGGGCTGGTGTCTCCCACCATTTTTTGACATCCAGCCAATCCTTGACACCCAGGTCACACATTTTGTCCATTTAGCCGGGTAATGCCTACCCTAACTGACAGCCGCCCGCTAGGTTCCGCAGTATGGGGACCTGCTTTTCGACTGCAGATGCCAGGAATTGGATGTGGGACCTTCTGCACACAAAGCACTCTGGCCCCTCCCCTAAACTGAAGTGGCTGAAGGCTGAGTGGACCTTCATCCCTAATCCAAGGCCTCTCTTTGTTGAACATGGTGAAATATGCTTAAGGGCCATGGCTTTTTATGGTGTTGTTTGGAAATGCCTTTCTGCAGCAAGAGAAGACTTAAGAGATTTGTTTTTGCAGGAAATACAATTACAGCCCCTTGCCTTTAAATTCATGTTCTTCTCTTTGTTGGAGTGGCATACAAAGGATGAACAAGTTAAATCGGTTATGACTGATTGGGCAAGAGATGGGGACACAATATAATGATGGAGAATTGGGAGAGGCTATGGAGGAAAGGGGTTAGGTTCACTGCATGTACGATGTTGAAGGAAAATATTATGAAGATGATGTGTAGATGGTACTTGACCCCTTTAAAACTAGCAAAGATTTATCACAATAGTGATAACCTTTGTTGGAAATGTAAAGAAAAAGAAGGTACTTTTTCCCATATGTGGTGGACTTGTCCCAAGGTGAAAGACTTCTGGGAGAAGATTTATAATGAACTGAAAAAATGTTGAAATATACATTTATTAAGAAACCGGAGGCCTTTCTTCTTGGAATAAAAGGTTTGGAATTGCCCAAGAAAGATGTTAAATTATTTTTGTATGCCACAATGGCCACCCAAATATTACTTGCTAAAAATTGGAAAACACAAGAGCTACCAACAGTGGAAGAATGGCAGATGAAGATGATGGACTTTTCAAAGCTAGCTGACCTGACTGGAAGAATCCGCAACCAGAAAGAAGATGAGTTTCAAGAGGACTGGAGGAAATTTAAGGACTATTTGAATAAATATTGTAATATAAAAAATTAGAAATTACTTGAAAGAAACAAATAAGCCTAGGATTAAAGTGAGTTATAATTAAATAAATGGGATTTAAAATGTTAAGAAAAGTGAATAAGATGGACTATAATTGGAAATTGTTTTAGTTTAATAATGATATTGGAAAGTTGTTACTTTTAATTACAAGAAACTCAGAAGGCAGGGATTTGAGGAAGTCAACCAAGATACAGTGGTGCCTCGCAAGACGAAATTAATTCGTTCCGCAAGTTTTTTCTTCTTGCGAGTTTTTCGTCTTGCGAAGCACGGTTTCCCATAGGAATGCATTGAAAATCAATCAATGCGTTCCTATGGAGACCGTCCGGGGACAGAGGGGAAGCGCCGCGCGCCTTCCCCTCTGTCCCCGGACCTGTTTAAAGCAAGGGGCGGTGGGGAGAAGATTGCTTCTCCCTGTTGCCTGCCCTGCAATCTCCAGGGACAGAGTGCGCGCGCCTTCCCCTCTGTCCCCGGACCTGTTTTAAAGCAAGGGAAGGGGCAGCGGGGAGAATCGCTTCTCCCCGTTGCCGCCCCTTGGTTCAAAAGGGGTCCGGGGAGAGAGGGGAAGGCGCGTGCGCCTTCCCCTCTGTCCCCGGAGATTGCGGGGCTGGCAACGGGGAGAAGCGATCTTCTCCCCACCACCCCTTACTTCAAAAGAGGTCCGGGGACAGCGGGGAAGACGCGCTGCGCTTCCCCGCTATCCCCGGAGCTTGCGGGGCAAGCTTCATTTTGCGAAGCAAGCCCATAGGGAAATGCGTCTTGCGAAGCGGCTAAGAAAACGAAAAACTCCTTCGTCTAGCGAGTTTTTCGTCTTCCGAGGCGTTCGTCTTGCGGGGTGCCACTGTATTTAAAAGGTTGTATTTGTGAAGAATTAAGTTTGTTGTTATTGTTTATCTGTTTATTGTTTCTTTTTTTTCTTTTTCTGTTTTTGTGTATCATTTTGCTTTGTGGTTTGTGTTATCATTGTGGAAAATCTAATGAAAATTTTATTTTAAAAAGGAAAAACAATAAAAAATGAAATTCATGTTCTTAAATAAGATTTAGGAATGGCTGCAAAAGGAACATTTTAAGGCAAGGATCACAGTGGGGGAGGGAAGATGATGACTCTTTGGTTCCCCTTACAATGACCCTTTTCCAACCATTCTAAAAGCTTTTATGGGAATGGGGATAAGAAATGTAATGCAAAGAGATGGGGTCACATCTTACTCCCCCCCCCCCACCAAATGAGGCTCTCAATGCTTTGCCTATTGAAGATAGGCATTTGTAAACAAACAGAGGAGCTGTTTCTTGATTTAACATGTAACTAAATACAATAATTAGAGAATCCCAACAAAGGGGCACCTCTGGCTCCAGATGGACTAATTACTGCTGTCGTCTTCCTGGAAGGGGGACTTAAGAGTAATTAGTATGTCATATTTTCCCCAGGCTGGTTTATTATCCTTCCATTCAAATTACAATTCAAGATGCATCATGGACAACAGTAACTCTCATTAGGAAATGAAAAGAGAGGGTGTGTGTGCAATACAATTAATCAAAGAAGCTCAAAAATCCCCAGAAATCTAGAGGCAGAGGTAAACACAGAGGCACCTTTTTAAGACTGCACAATTGCTCTGCTATTGGAACAGCTGTGTTTCAGATCGAGATGGGTGCTCTTGTCATATTTCAGAGCCGAACTGAAATGCCCTTCCCCAACACTATCATTTCATTCTCATGGTGCCAGGGATGGTCTGCAGGCACAGGACATGATGCTAAGCTCTTCTGGGTCTGGTCAGTGCCTGGATGTTTGACAGTCAGGGAATCACATGTACACAGTCTAAGATTCCGTGACAGAAGAAATGCATGAGGTAAGTGTTGTTTCTCCCAGGCATGGGCTTCTGTCTCATGGGGACTGGGGACCGTCCCGCTTGGGCTTGCCCACTAAAAGCATGCCTAGAGCGAAAGAATAAGTTTCCAGGATCCTCCTCCTTTGTGGGATTTTTGTGGGAAAGTGTGAGTTTGATCTGGGCACTGGATGGACGGGGGCAGCTCTTGGAGAGAGCCACAAGGTGAGAGGTGAGCTGCGTCAGAAGTAGTAGCATACCCTCCAACATTTCTCCCACGAAAAAAGGACATCCGCTTCTACACCAGGAAGCTTCCTCTGCATTTGATCTCACCACACACATGGACACCATATGCACATCTACATCTGTTGTATTGAGCCAATTACAACTTCTTCACCAAACCTACCTCGCAGGGTTGTTGTAAAGAAAAAATGTACGAGGGATTTATCGAGAGATAAACGGAACAAAATAAAAATTTAACTGTAAGCTGCCATGAGTCCTTGCCAGGGAGGAAGGCAGGATACAATAATAATAATAATAATAATAATAATAATAATAATAATAATAATAATAATAATAATAATAATAATAATATAGAAACTGTGAGAATGATCAGTAACATGCCAGAGAGTAAATCCTATTGAATTCAGTGGGACTTAGTTTTGAGTAAGCATGCTTAGGACTGCAGTCTTTACCCAGTTACCTGAGAGTTAGCTCCATTGAATACAGTGGGGCTTCCTTCTGAGTAGACGGTGTAAGGCTCCAATTACAATAAAGGAATAAACACTTCCCATGTTTCCTAAGAAATGGCTGGCTGCTGAAGTATTGCAATTAAATAATTTAAAGTGGATTGGTGACTTTTTCCTTCAAAATAATAGGAAGGGCTTCATGTGCCAATATCACCATTTGCTTCCTTTGGCGCAGAAATGTTATTTTCAGTATAAACAGAACTCTCTTTTTGCACCTAGACACATAAAAACACTCAAACCACTTTTAATTGTTCTCTGAGGTGTGAAGGGGAGAAAAAAGGGAAACTGGGACATTCAGGATCCAAGCAGAAATTGGGATGCTTCTTCAATTCTGGGACTGTCTCTGGAAAACGGAAGAGTATGTTGATTTGTGTGTATTAGTAATTCTGTAAAAATGTAAACATTTGTATATGATTTTTTGGAGTAAGATTTGTTGCTGCTGAAGTTGTGTTTTTCTGCACACTGCTTAGAGATTTTATATATATATATTGTGGTATAAAAATGATCTAAAATAAGTAAATATTATTTTAAACCTGCCCTTCATTGCAATGTGATACCAGGGCAGTGTACTAGATGCAGAGGAACTGGAATCAATTCTATAACATTAACCAATAATATTAATAACAATCCCTCTAACCTATCAACTAATCCTCAAACTAGTCCTTTAAGTTGTCGGTCTAGGCCTTAACACATTACTGAAGAGATTGCCCAATTCAGATTATTCTCAAGTGGAGTTAGATAATTCAGTGCATATGCAGCAATAAAACTTCTAGCACATTTGCAAAGCTAAGCTGGTTCCGGCATGGTTTCAAACTGGATGGGGGACAACATGTTGAGGTCCCTGCATTGCAGGGGTTGGCCTAGATGATCCTCAGGATGCCAACTCTGCAAGTCTATGAATCGTTATTTCAAGAAGATTTCTTCTTTGAATTCTATTCTCCTATAAGCCACCTTCCTACTGTCCCCTGGAAAGGAAGCCAGAAAGAACTTGAGGGGTTTTTCCTGACTAAAACAAAACACACTCTTCCTCCTTGCCCTCACCTCTTTGCAACGTAAACATCACTTTGTTGCTTCTCAAAGAAAGCTCACAAGACCAACAGGGCTCAAGTGATGTGTCAACAGTCAGCAAAACTGAGACTAAGCCTCTAACAAGACTGCCGCTTCTTCTGAGCAGCCCCTGCTTTTAAAGGGGCCCAGCCTATTTCAAGAGTTGTGGCCTCTGGCAGCAGGCTGCAGCTGATGGGAAATGTAGTTCAAAGCACCTGAAGAGCACCAAGTTAATGAAGACTGCAGATAAGATCTGGAATGCCTTAGGAAAATGGTGTGTTTGCTTGTGTAAAATTATAACTGAGATGTTTTAAAAACACCTAGGTTTTATGAAGTCGGCTTTCTTAAAGTCAAGAAATTGAGTCCTAGTATGCTTGGCTGCTCCTTTCCGCTGTATAGTAAACTTCAGAAGAGCATGATCACTCGCGCCTAATGATCCTTCCACTTCTACCCCACTAACCAGGTCATCAACATTGGTTAGGACCAGATCTAAAATGGATGTTCCTCTTGTTGCTTCTCCCACTTTCTGGACAATGAAGTTGTCTGCAAGGCCAGTGAGGAATCTGTTTGACCTTATGCTCTTGGCTGAGTTTGACATCCAACAAATATCCGGGCAATTGAAGTCCCCCATTACTACTATCTCCCTTCCTTTTGCATGCTTGGCCATCTGTTCCAGGAAGGCATCATCTATGTCCTCCGTTTGGCTTGGGGATCTATAGTAAACTCCCACAATGAGGTCTCTGTTATTCTTCTCTCCCTTAATTTTGACCCAAATGCTCTCACTTTTTAGCTCCACTTCAAGCTGCCTTTCCCCAAGAAATGACAGTCAATATGCTCTTGTTTTTGTTGTTGTTGTTGTTTGGATTCGATATCCCACCTTTCACTCCCTTTAAGGAGTCTCAAAGTGGCTAATATTCTCCTTTCCCTTCCTCCCCCACAACAAACACTCTGTGAGGTGAGTGGGGCTGAGAGACTTCAGAGAAGTGTGACTGGTCCAAGGTCACCCAGCAGCTGCATGTGGAGGAGCGGAGACGCGAACCCGGTTGCCCAGATTACGAGACTGCCGCTCTTAACCACACCACCACACTGGCTTGTTTACTGTATTTTAAATTATGTTTAGTACATGTGAAAAAGCAATAAACTACTTTTAAAAATAAAGAAGGGGAAGAAGAAAATTCTTTGTTTCAAAAGTGTAAGAAGTTATTTCTAGGTCTAAGTCATAAAATGAAAACAGCTGCCTTTGATGCCTTGCGGGCAGGGAGCAAGAATCTTAAAATGGCTGAGTCAGGTTCTACTAGTGTTTTCAAAAGTTACACCTAACCATAGAATTTAAATTGTATGGAAGGCCTACATAATCCAACAGAGACAGGGCATTTTCTCATGAATGTGGCATGATGCTTCGGAAGTCAGAACTTATGCCAACACATGCCACACAGTTAACACAAGGAGGAGCAAACCCTTTGCGCCTGTTCTGTGATAGTTATCTGCTGAAATAAGAATGATAGGAGAAGGGCCTATCTGAGGCCTGCTGGGTAGTAGGCAACCTAAAATGGTGGCAGGTGACTAGGAGAAGCAGCTGTGGGTTTCATACATGTTGCCCTAACAACAGCTGGAAATGCCTACTCCAACTTTTGCATGATTATGGGTTGCAATTAATCCTGGTCCAAGTCACAGTGGACCCACTGAAATCAACAATCCTTAGTTCATCACGTTCATTAGCATTAATGGGTCTAGTCAGAATCAATTTAACATTGGATCCAACTCCATGTCTTGAATGCACTGGGCATAATACCTCGGTCTTTCGTTGCCAATAGGAAAGACCAAGAGTCATGGGAATCAGGTTGTTAGAGCTGATAATTTTGGGGTGATCTGATCTACTCATGAAGCTGACATCTGAAACTACCAGTGCATGGACTACAGTGATCAGACTATTTAGAATAAGGAGGAGGAACTGATAGGCAGTGCCACCTCCTGGGCTAGGTGTTAGTGTGAAGGCAGGTGGGTGGGTGCTGACTGGGGGCAGAATGAGGTAGGTAGGGCAGATCCCCATTCACCTGAGTGGACCACCCTGTTCTAGACGGAGGGACATTCACAATTTTGGCACCAAATCTCCTGAAAGCTCTCTTGTTTCATCTTCTACGTGTGCAGAAATTTTCAGGCAAGGAAAGGCAAAGCTGAGCTGTAAAAAGTGTGTCTCTGCAATGCCCCTGCGATACCCACCTCTCCAGCTTCCTGCCCTCCCAACAAGCTGTTATTTTGTTGATCTCCTGGGTTATTTGCTTTTTAAATAAGTTATGAGGAAGTGGGATCATTTTGCCATATCAGCCACCAAGGAATTGCTGTGCTAATTCTCGAACAACAGCTGCCTGCTCTCTGACAAGTCACTCTCTTTGATCCTCTTGTCTATGGCAGGCTGTGCAGACTGCCCGTGCTGTGAGTTTGATGGCTGGCTTGCAGACTCAGCTGTAGGAAACTGGCAGCAGCTACTTCAGCTTTGCTTGGATAGTAGTCACAATGAGGGGCTCTGATAAATATTTTGATTTGTTGGGGCAGTGCAGCATGGGAACCAGCAATTTTGAGTGTGACAGAAATCATGTCTGATGCTTTCTTTTCCCATCTCTTAATCACCATTTCACCACCACTCTCCCCACCGGAGAGACTGAGCAACAAGAGCTACAAGTGAGCCACAGGACCAAGTATCACCTGGCAGTGAGGTACACAAGTGAAGGGCCTTTGTCTGCATAAAACCATAATCCGAACCTGAGATGTACTTTGCCTCCTCTGAACAAACCATAACCTGTAAAAACAAGAAGAAGCTACAGCTTCTGTTTTTTTCTTTTTGTTTAGTTGTCTAGTTGTGTCCAACTCTTCATGACCCCATGGACCACAACACACTAGGCACTCCTGTCTTCCACTGCCTCCTGCAGTTTGGTCAAACTCATGTTAGTAGCTTCGAGAACACTGTCCAACCATCTTGTCCTCTGTCGTCCTCTTCTCCTTGTGCCCTCAGTTTTTCCCAACATCAGGGTCTTTTCCAGGGAGTCTTCTCTTCTCCTGAGGTGGCCAAAGTCTTGGAGCCTCAGCTTCAGGATCTGTCCTTCCAGTGAGCACTCCGGGCTGATTTCCTTAAAAATGGATAGGTTTGATCTTCTTGCAGTCCATGGGACTCTCAAGAGTCTCCTCCACCACCATAATTCAAAAGCATCCTTTCTTCGGCGACCAGCCTTCTTTATAGTCCAGCTCTCTCTTCCATACATCAGTATTGGGAAAACCATACCTTTAATTATACGGACCTTTGTTGGCAAGGTGATGTCTCTGCTTTTTAAGATGCTGTCTAGGTTTGTCATTGCTTTTCTCCCAAGAAGCAGGCGTCTTTTAATTTCGTGACTGCTGTCACCATCTGCAGTGATCATGGAGCCCAAGAAAGTAAAACCTTTCACTGCCTCTATTTCTTCCCCTTCTATTTGCCAGGAGGTGATGGGCCCAGTGGCCATGATCTTCGTTTTTTTGATATTGAGCTTCATACCATATTGAAACAAACCAAACCATAGCTCAGCTCACAGCATCAGGGCTAGGGGGAGTGTGCAGTGATTGTACTCTTCCCTCCAAGGACCTGCAATTTCACACTAAACCATAGTTTGGTTTGGTGAGATGTGCAAACCAGGCTTTAGAACTGATTTTATATCTGTGCAGGACACTTACTAGCTGAGCCTGAAAAAAGGTAAAAGGATTTCAACCATTACTAACTCTACAGTGTGTTGTAGTGGCTAAAGTGTTGGGCCTGGGCCTGGGAGATGCGAGTTCTAATCCCCATTTGGCTGTGAAGTTCACTGGGTGACCTGAGCCAGTCACTGTCTCTCAGCCCATTATTTATTTATTTATTTATTTAATTTGACTACCACTCTCCATCCATAGATCTCATGCGGTTCACAACAGAAAAATACAAAATTAAAAAATTTAATACAGCCTAACCTAGGTTTGTTTCAAGGATAAAATGGGGTGGAGAAGGACTTCTGGATTGGTCACAATCTTGTTCAGGTCATGAGTTCATCCAGTGAGCTTGTCGGGATGACTCAATCATAGAAAAGGGTGAAAGGGGGAGCGAAGGCAATGCAATACCCCTGAAAAGGCTCAGAAAAGGGTTCTGAGTTTTGACTGAGCCAAGCGGCACAAAAAGGGGTTTCCCGATGGCTCCTGCACTTAGTAAAAGGACAGAGAGAGAGGGAGAACCCCAGCCTTCCCTTTCTATGAGATGCCTCGAAAGCCTGAGCGATTCAGCTACAGATCTCTCCATAATTCGAGACTAAAATAATAAGACTGCTGACTGGCAAACAAAGAAGAAAGACCTAAGAAGGTATGTACAACGATTGGCAGACAATTCATTACGGAAAAGGAGTCTAAAGTTAAAAGGGGGAGGAAGGAGGCCACCCTCAAATGCGGTTTTAAAAGACACTGCACTCTAAATATTGCAAAAAGAATTTAAGGACGGGTGGGAAGAAGCGATGGACATGCTGATTCTTGTTGTGGCCGCAGAGTATCGGTAGGGAGAGAGAGAGAGGAGGAGGAGGAGAAGGGAAAGGAAATGCTACATTGTCGCAGAGAGGACTGGTGAAGAGCTCTGATAGCCAGCCCCGCACGACAGAGCAGCACCGCCTGAGAATGGGAAAACCGGTGATGGACATTTGGAGGAGGGGGAACTGACAGCAGAGAAGGCAAAGTCTAAAGCAAGAGGTTGCAACATGGTGGAGAGGAAATGCTGAATCATGCCGCTTCTGCAAATCTGCCCATGTAGAAGGAAAGGGAGGAGCAAACCAAACAAGCAAGTAAGGAGTGGGAAAGGAACTTTGAACAGAAGAGAACTGTGTTAAAAGAAGAATTGCCTAGACAGAGCCATCTGGTGGGGAAGAAAGAAATTACAGCTAAAAGTGAACTGTGATTGCTCCCTTTCTCCTTTCTCCCCTTTCTTGGTGCGGTATAATATTGTACAGCTTGAATGTTATTGGTTTGTGAAAAGAAAGGGGTACAATTTTACATGAGGATACTCAGTTAAAGAGAGGCTAGAGGAGGGGGAAATGGGGAAGGAGGGGGGAAGAGGAAAGGGGGCTTAGATAAAGAGAAGGCGAAATGTAAGAAAAGTTATAAAATAGAGGGAAGAGAGCAAGAGGAGGAGAAAAATAGAATCATAGAATCATAGAATCATAGAGTTGGAAGAGACCACAAGGGCCATCGAGTCCAACCCCCTGCCAAGCAGGAAACACCATCAGAGCATTCCTGACATATGGTTGTCAAGCCTCTGCTTAAAGACCTCCAAAGTAGGAGACTCCACCACACTCCTTGGCAGCAAATTCCACTGTCAAAGGGAGGTTAAAGATGCCCATGATTACGTGGGCAGTGGACCTAGGCAAAAATATTCAATTATCGGCATGGGAAAAATTGTGAAATAAGGACTGGAGATTCATGGCTTGTGACTCAATAAAGGAAAATTTTCTCAAGATGTTTTATAGGTGGTATATAACACCTACCAAAATATCCAAAATGTATAAAACAAAATCTAAAATGTGCTGGAGGTGTAATCAATCAGAGGGGACGCTACTTCACATGTGGTGGACCTGTAACAAAATTAAGAGCTTCTGGGACACAGTATATGAGGAGTTTAAAAAATATTTAAACAAACTTTTGTAAAAAAACACAAACAAAACAAAACAGAAGCATTGGGCATAGTAGATTCAGACATCTCAAATGAAAATAAAAGAATATTCCTTAACACAACATCTGCAGCAAGAATACTAATTGCAAAAAAACTGGAAAAGTGAAACAGTACCAACAAAAAAAGAGTGGCAAGATAGGTTATTTGATTACCTTGAGATGGCAAAATTGATGGACAGTCTAAACAAAATTAGGGGACAGTCTAAACAAAAATTTCAAAAAGAGTGGGGAAAGTACAAAGATTATTTTTTAAAAAACAAACAAACAGTGCCCTCAAATTAAAACCTGGACTTGCTTCGAATAGTTTTTGCAAAACAAAATATGGTTTACAAATACATCATATGGAGAAGGGTAGAAAAGACGAAATGAGAAAGAAACAAGTTTCAAGTTTAAAATCAGACCTGCACTGAGGAGGAATGAAGTCTACTAGAATAAGAATTAATGATTGGCTAACATAAGTCCATGTGCAGATACAGTACTTGCAGATTTATGGGTATATGCTTTTCATTTATTTTGTGTTTTCTTTTGTAGTTTGTTTTCCAAGTGTCATGTGTGTATGTGCTGTAATAATGTTAATAAAAAGCATTTACCAAAAAAGGGGGGGTGGAGAAGACCATGTATGCCATCTTGAATTCCTTAGAAAAAAGGTGGGATACAAATGTAATGATAAATGAAGTAATACTAAGACATGGAGTCCCGGCCAGGTGTCTGCCTTACGATGCAGCTTTGGGAGAAGGGGGCATTTGCAGGAGAGAACCAGCAGGCAGGATGGAGTATGCATCTTTCTTCCTTGCACACCATTTCTGGAAAACCCTTTACACACTGTTTGTAAATTCTTTCCCCCAAGCAGACATAGAAGACCAAACCCAGCAAGGGTATATTTTCAGGAGAGACAGAGCAAGGGAGAAATGGATGAAGCACCCCGCCCCACCCATAACTCCCAATTCTCGCTACAAATTTCCACAGCTCCCATTAACTTGGCAGATGTCAGCCTGGGAATTGACTTGGAATTCCGCCTTAATTTGAACATTTTGATTGTATTTAGTTAAATGCATATGCCCTGTCTTTTGCACTGATCAGTCTCCAAAGGATCCAGCTTCAACCCGATAATAAAAACTGAGGCAAATGAGAACTTTCACTGTTACTCTTCAAACTTGTCTCTGCTGGAACAAAAACCCTGGAGTTGAGTTTTGCAGCCTTAACGAGGATTTCACCCTCCCTTTCGGAACTGGCTTTTGGCAGCAAGGACATTCCTGGGAGCAGAAAATAGCTGGGCCTTGTGTTGATATGCAACAGTGACACCATATGGCAGAAAAGTAAATATAGGATGGAATTAGTTTACTGAGCATCAGTACTGTGTAGACCTTGGCTATAAAAGAAGGTGAACAAAAATGCAGTGAACTTTCCTTTCTGGAGAGAGAGAGAGAAAGAGAAAGAGAAAGAAGGGTAAAATACTTGAGCAAACTGGAATTTTATATAGAAAGGGAATTGTTTCTCACAGGCTTATCTGAAAGGGGAAGGAGGAAGGTTGCAAAAGAGAATATCAGAAAAATATTTCCCATTGTAGGCAGAGCCTAGTCCATGCCAGGGAACCGTTGGCCCGCGTCCTCAGATCCAGAGAGAGAGTAAAGAAAACTCCAGGAAAGATCCTTCTTTGGAGGAAAGCAGTTTTATTCTCTGTGCACAGGAGACAGCCAGCAGAATAATTTCTGGAAGACTGACTGCCCAAAAAAATACGCCTCTGCAGACTTTCTTATACCTTGAGTAGGCTCTCTCCCTCCTCCCCACGCCCTCCAGAAACTCCCCAATCAACTGGAAAGTTTTCAACTTATTTTTAGCATGTCTATAGCCCTCTAAACAGCCCTCCTATTGTTCCCTATACAGGCGTCTTGCATCCCTTCCTCCCGTCTCCTCCGTATGTGTCTTTTTTTTATCTTGCATTCCTAAAATAAAAAAGCGAGGGGCCTATTCTGCAGGTGAAGTTATTTCTAGCTCAGAAATTGACTTAGATCCAAGGTATAGAAGATCCTTCTTAGAAAGCATATAGAAAGCAACCCTTCCCTCTCCCTTCACTCCCTCCTCTTCTTATGAACAACCTAATACTTAGGTTCGTTCTGGGGTAGGGGTCTATAATCTCTCATGAAAGCAAGCACGCGAGGTCCCATCATGCGAGACATCATCTTCTCCATCATATTTTGCATACATTGCATCAAGCAGGGCATACAGAAGCAGAAAAGCAATAGAAGCATTATTGGACCTATCACCATAGTAAATATTCTCCCCATCCATCCACCTGGGAAGATGCCGTCCAACCAAGACATATCCCAGCCCTCCCAGGTTTGTACAGGGACATGTGCTACCTTTTCAATTCTTGCTGCCAGATCACGGATAGCCTCGCCATGGTCTGAAATGTTGAAGCAACATGCTCCACCTGTCAGGTTCAGGGCAGCACAAAAACCTCCTTGCTTAGCTAAAATGAAGTCCATTCCCAAACGCAATTGGAGAATAGCCGTTCGGGTTTCATCTAGCTGGGTGGCAACAAGGCGGAGGGCGGTGGCTGTGGCATTGGCCACAATTTCTACCACTGCCTGGAGCCTGATGATTCGATTGAGATTGTAAATGGGCTCTCTGGCGCCTGCTACTAGCTCATCGGGGTTCCAGGAGGCAGGATCATAGTGGGCGATTATCCGCTCAGGTGGCCATTCGTCCTTTCCCCAGGTTTGTTTACTACCCCCCGCGATGTTGGAGATATCAGCAAAGCGACGGGTACGATGGGATGGGGAAAAGGGTATCCACATTGGAGGTACAAGAAATGCTGGAAAGCAGACACCATATCCATTCTGTGGATAGAGGTGATAAGCTTTTGTTCCACAAATCCAATAAATATTACAGCCGTGCTGAGAAGAGGTCCAGCTGGCTCGAGAACTTTCCTCCATGAGTGCAAGGTTGGTACAAGCCCCGCCACATTCAGAGATGTCCAAAGGACTACTACATGTACAGTTACATGATGACCGTCCTATAAACCTCGTATAGTTGTAGATGGCATTTCGGGTTTGATTAATACAGAACCATCCAGAGACCCTATAAACTCGTAAAGGAGCTGAATGGTTCCAATAAGGAGTTGGGCGGGATGGACTATATGTATATTGGATCTGAGAACGATTGAGGGGTATGGGGAGCATGGGCATTCCTCCTCCTCCATCTAAGGGTCCAAGGGTACAAACTAAACAAGCAGTTTTATTTGTTTCATGGGCTACTATTTCTGCCAATTGAAGCCACTTGTTATAGGGACTCTGAGCCCCCTGTTTTCTCATTTCCTGTGTGGGGAAAATGCTATTACGATTTAAGACCTGGAAGCATTCGGCCTTGGGAATAGATTCTCCCATCATAAATAGGAGAAGGATCATCAAGGGGATGGAGGGGGATCGCTTCCTTCCACAAAACCTATGGCGCTCGTGCCAACAGAAATACGAGAGCATCCATATGACAAGGGCGGTACATATCACTCCTACCCACCAAACCCAATCCTTCCATGGTTCCTTCCACCAATACTCGGGGTTCATTTCTAGTTTTCTTCTACAGCTGAAGGGCCCACTGATACTCGTATTCAATTATTTGCCGGGCCTCAGGGGTGCCTCTCCACTTCTCTGCTGAGGCACCTACTATATGAAGCAATTTCCCTACAATCCCTTGTGGGTGGACTGGGCTCTCGTGTTGTCTCTTCAAGATATTATACCCAAAAGGGGCTCCTCCCTCTTCATATATCAGCATGCACCCACAGGAATATGTCCACCCCTGCAATGGCCTGACACTTGGGGTGACTATATCAAGGGGTTCCGGGCCCAATACCAAAAGTCCGATTGGTGCCTCTGAATTTGCTGGAGAGCAAGTTTCTACGTTGGGGACGCTGCCCGCAGGCGCCCCTCCCATCCAATTCTTCAGCCGTGCGTGGAGATATCAGCCTCCGGAGTGATATCAGCAGGGCGGTTGTCTACCGGGCGTCTGGAGATGGTCAGCCGAAGGGAATTCTCTGGATCTGGTGTTACTGTCCAGTCTGAAATGGCTTTCTTCACTCGAGTATGGTGGACCCACGGGGTGATGCCGGCAACCTTCACAGCAGTAGGGGTAGAGAGTAGCACAGTGTAGGGTCCCCTCCAGCAGGGCTGTAGGGGGGCTCGCTGCCAGTCTTTCACCCACACTTCGTCACCTGGCTCGAACTGATGGAACGGTTCAGTTAACACACATGGGGTGCGAGCCTGGGTCCACCTGTTGAGATAAGAAAGAACTCGGGAGAGTGACTGTACATAATTATTCAATTGCACATCTTGGCTAACATATGGAGTTAACATTTCAACATATGGAACTGGTCTCCCAAACATGACAAATGGGTCCGTTTTGACGGGAGACTGCGGACCCTGAGTAATGCCAAGGGCAACATGGTCACCCAATTAGACCCGGTCTCCTGTGTCAGCTTGGACAGCTGATTCTTTAGAGTTCTGTTCATTCTCCCTACTTTTCCAGAACTCTGGGGTCTATAAGCAGTATGCAGCTTCCAGTTGATCTGGAGCGCTTTAGCCAGTCCCTGTAGGACTGCATGAACAAATGCTGGTCCATTGTCAGATCCTATGGACCTTGGCAGTCCATAGCGAGGGATGATTTCCCTAAGCAGGCACCTGGTTGCTTCAAGTGCCTTTTCAGTCTTTGTGGGCCATGCTTCACCCCATCCGGTGTAGGTGCACACTGCTACCAGCAGGTAGCGGTGCAGTCCACAACGGGGTAATTCAATAAAGTCCACGACAAGATCTTCCATAGGTGCAGTTCCACTGTGCTGAATCCCTGGGGGAGCCAGTGGTCCGGCTCTGGGATTATTCTTTTGACACAGCAGGCATTTCCTGGAAATCTGGGCTGCCAGTTGGTAAAGGTGGGCTATATAGAAGCATTTTTCCAGCTGCTTGGTTGTAGCATCTGGTCCTATGTGGGTTGAATCATGGTATCTCTGAGTAACCTGCCGAGAAAGGGACTCTGGAATCCATATCCTGTCATCAGGGGTAAGGTACCATCCTTCGTTGGACAACGTTAACCCCTGAGCATCTGCAGTGTCCCTTTCCTGCTTCGTATAAGCTGGCTTGTCAGTAGTGCTTAAAATCTCTTCTGGGACCAGTGCTCCAATAACCGAGGCGGGGGCCAGTTCTTGGGCTGCTTCCTTGGCTACTCTGTCTGCCAATCGGTTTCCTCTGGCCACTTCCCCTGGTCCAGTCTTGTGTCCATAACAATGGATAACTGCCACTGCCTCGGGCTCCCATACAGCATCCAGAAGGTTCAATAAGGCTTGTGGGTGGGCCACCTGGCTTCCTCTGGAGGTAAGCAAACCTCTTTCTTTCCATAAGGCTCCATGGGCATGTAAAGTCAGGAATGCATACTTAGAATCTGTATAAATGTTTATCTTCTGTCCCTTTGCCAGGCTCAGGGCTCTGGTAAGCGCAGTTAGCTCTGCCAGCTGGGCCGATGTTCCAGGTGGGAGTGACTTTGCTTCGATCACCTGGTCTTCCAGGGCTACCACTGCATAGCCTGCCTTCCAGTGTCCAGCCTCAATGAAGCTGCTTCCATTCATAAACCATGATGGCCATTGGGGATCTGCTTCATCTTTAAGGTCAGGCCTGCTAGAATACACCTCATTCATTACTTCAATGCAGTCATGCGTGGGCTCCTCACCTTCTCCTACCGGTAATAGGGTAGCTGGGTTGAGGGCTGTGGTGACTTGGAATTTCTAACGCGGATGTAATAGCATCTGACATTTCCTCATTTTAGCCTGGGAGAAGAAATAGGTGCCTTTCGGCAGATGGCACGCTGATTCTTTCCTAAGCGGCCTCGCCCTCCTCTTCTTCTCCTAACGGTGGACTTCCTGTCTTCAGGGCCATCAACTTCTTTGCCTGGTACTTCTTCTTTTTCTTCTGGGTCTCTTTTTCCCTCTAATTATAAATGGTCTGGGCTAATTCCAGCATCCATTCAAGGGTGTGGCCCATAAAAAACCTTCATTCATTTTTTTTTTTTTTTGGTGGATATCGGGCGCCGCTTGGGCTACAAAGGCAGTTTTTATGATAGGGGCATTGGCAGCCTCATCTGGGTCCACAGGGATATACTGGCGGTAGGCTTCCTTCAGCCTCTTTAAGTAGGCTTCAGGGGCCTCCTCTGTCCCTTGCATTCTCATGTGTGCTCGGGCTTCAGCATGAATTCGCCTATCCTCCTCTGTAGCTAGCAGGGCACCCATCAAATATTGCACATCATAAGAAGTGGGGTTATATGTTTTAAAAATTGGCAGGGTTTTCTTCAAATGAAGGGTTTTGGTTCTTCCAATTACAAACATCTGCACTAGAGAAGGGGACATGTTGAACTGTATGAGTTCTATTGGGCACAACCCCATCAGGTCCCGCAGGGGCCGGAGGGTCATACACTCTATGGAGAGGCATCACTCTGGCCGCGCCCTTCTCCTGTGCTTTATGTGCCCTATGGAGGGTCACTCTTTTCGCTGCCTTTCCCCACTTTTTCTGCCACTTTCTTCTCTGTTCCCCTATACATCCCGCTGTTTTTAACATATGGGGACTGACGTCCACTTCTCATAAGGTTCCACATACTTTCTCAAACGTTCTGCCTGTTCCTCTGTTCATATCTTTCCATCACTTGTCAACTTAATCAATCTTCCTACAAATGCCTCATCCTCATCATCCTCTTCTCGTTCCTCCCTTTCTCCATCTTCGCCCAGGTCTAACAATGCATTGTCCACGGGATTAGGGGCTGGGCCATCTGTTCCCTGTGGCGGGGGTGGTGCCAGGGCTGTTGCCGGGGCATAAGGCGGTGGGGGCATTAAAACTTTATCTTCTTCCTTCTCTAAATCCTGGAGGACTGGGGGGTTGTCCTCCTGTCTTCCTGACTGAGCAGATACGGCTGCCTGAGACCTTTTGGCAGCATGACTTCAGCCAAGGGGGGTTCTTTTCCACATTGGTCTTCCATGTGGAAATGTAGGGGATTTGATCAGAACGGTCATTCAAAATGTTCTGATATAATGGATTAATGAATTGCAAATCAAGGGTCCTGATGGACGGCCAATTTATTCTTTTGGGGTGGGCCAATCTAATTTACACAATGTCCTCATCCTCCCCTCTCATCAGCTTGAATCTCCAAAAGCATTTCAAAGGGGTACTTTTACTTTGGCCAGAACCCATTTCTTCCAGATACTTCGCTCCTATTCACAATAAAAATTCTCTCACACTTCACACACTACAGTCCTACAATCGCTCGGCCAAAGGGGACACTAAGCCCTGGCCCACACTTGACAATTCAGTCACTAAAGTATCTGACATGCAACATACAACATACAAAACACATC
Organism: Podarcis bocagei; assembly: GCF_964188305.1. Lineage (NCBI taxonomy): Eukaryota > Metazoa > Chordata > Lepidosauria > Squamata > Lacertidae > Podarcis > Podarcis bocagei. The sequence goes on from NC_138139.1 coordinate 1,818,348, forward strand.
AATATAATTTCAACATGTAACACAAAACACACCAAAATAATTTCCCCTCTGTTCCCCTTTTTACCAAACCTTCCTGGTGGCACACCACTGCCACGCCTCTGTTCCCCTTTTTACCAAACCTTCCTGGTGGCACACCACTGCCACGCCTCTGTTCCCCTTTTTACCAAACCTTCCTGGTGGCACACCACTGCCACGCCTCTGTTCCCCTTTTTACCAAACCTTCCTGGTGGCACACCACTGCCACGCCCTTTTTTCCCTTCCTGGCTGCACCCTACTGCATAACCAGGTGAGGCTGATCAGGCCTCCCTCTTTTCCCTTGGGCCCCATGCCCACGCCCTTTCCCCTGGGCTTACCGTTTTTTTCCCCCGCTGCGGATTCCCTTCCCTGGCCAGTCCTCTTTCCTCCCTCAACCTGGGTCCTTGCTCTGGAGCGGTGTGGCTGGTTCCCCCCACAAATTGGTAGGGTGCGCGCGTGGAGCCTGCAATCACCAATCTGAGCTGTCCACCAGGTTGAGCCTGGCTCTCTCCAGCCCTCTGAGGTGGGGCAGGTTCCCGGTCAGGGAACCAAGATGTAGGCAGAGCCTAGTCCATGCCAGGGAACCGTTGGCCCGCGTCCTCAGATCCAGAGAGAGAGTAAAGAAAACTCCAGGAAAGATCCTTCTTTGGAGGAAAGCAGTTTTATTCTCTGTGCACAGGAGACAGCCAGCAGAATAATTTCTGGAAGACTGACTGCCCAAAAAAATACGCCTCTGCAGACTTTCTTATACCTTGAGTAGGCTCTCTCCCTCCTCCCCACGCCCTCCAGAAACTCCCCAATCAACTGGAAAGTTTTCAACTTATTTTTAGCATGTCTATAGCCCTCTAAACAGCCCTCCTATTGTTCCCTATACAGGCGTCTTGCATCCCTTCCTCCCGTCTCCTCCGTATGTGTCTTTTTTTTATCTTGCATTCCTAAAATAAAAAAGCGAGGGGCCTATTCTGTAGGTGAAGTTATTTCTAGCTCAGAAATTGACTTAGATCCAAGGTATAGAAGATCCTTCTTAGAAAGCATATAGAAAGCAACCCTTCCCTCTCCCTTCACCATTATTATCAGTCTTCCTTCATGCTATATGACAGCAACAAAGCTCAAATGATTCTTTATCTCTTCCCATTATGTATAAACCAAATATCTTCAAACAAACAAAGATCCATCCTACGGTCCCTTAAACACAAATTTGTAGCGATGTAAGCATTACATACTAGCCTCCAGGACTTTTTATATAGGTTTTGCTGCAGCAATCTAACCAATTTAACTCAACGGAACTGCGTTTCTGAGTAGAAGTGTATAGGAAGAGAAGGCCTTACTGAGTTAAAGGGACCAGCTCAGTCTAAGCAGCTTCCTTTGTGCCTAACATTGCTGTAACTCAGCAGTGAGCATAGAAGCAAACTCCTAAGGGCCAAGGTCCCTTCGCTCCCCCCTAAAATATTTCAGGGGGCTGCCCCCCCCATTGATGGAAATTGCCATTCAAATGGTGTGATTGATTATGCGGGGCATGACCTACCTGGGCTTACTCCTCCAGGTACTCAAGTTGGCACACCTGGCAGTAAGGCGGAACAATAACCAGTCAAAGTAAAGCAAGTGAAAAGAAACAGGTTGGTTTTTAACCCTTTCCTAAAGACCCATAGAATTGGGATCAGTCAGGGCATAGTTCCAAAGTCATGGAGTTCCAAAGTTGTGGAGCTACTATGGCAAAAGGGTTTGATGATGATATGGGAAGAAAAAACAGCAAGTTATAATCAGATTCATTATCTACACCCCAAAGGAAAGAAATTGTTTAGAGAAGTCTAGAGCTTTTGGCATAAAATACTTTGGAGAAGAGTGGAACTTCCAGTGGGTTTTGGAAAAGGAAAGCCAATTGTTTGCTTGCAATTCAACATACAGGTGTGTCAAACTGCAGTCTCATTAACTGTGTTAAGAGTGTGTGTAAGTTTTTACAGGGAGCAATATAGCTGGCTTTTTATTTTTTCAAACTGCTGCTAGTTGGAAGGTAAAGATTACTACTTTAAACTATGCCTCTTCCAATTGAACAGATAATTAAAAGTAAATAAGTCACAATGCCACAATCTGATGATACTTTAATTCGCAGTAGTCAGGGAACTAAAGCTGCGCTTCCTGTTCAATGACATGTTGTGCCTTAACAGTCAGAACAAAGCCATCTACATTCTGATAGGAGATGGGGCGGCAACCACCATGTCTCCCAAAAGAAAGTCATGGACTATGCTTTTTTTAAAAAAAGGGGGGGCTTTCCCTCTTATATTTGCAATCATGTGCACATTGACTTGAAAGTAAACCTTACTGAGCTCCATGGGACTTAGTTTTGAAATAAATTCAAAGGGTGACTTTATTTTAGTCCTGTCAAAGAACTGATGTCGTAAGGGGTGGTGCAGGGTTGGACTAGACAGAGGAAGACCCAGGAGCAGATCTCCACTCAGCCATCCTGAGTTTCTCTCCCAGACTTGCCAGAAGGCGTTTTCCTTTTTGCAGGGTGACCCTGAAAACAAAAGCCCTATGAGGAATTGTTGAAGGAGTTTGGTATGTCCAGCCTGAAGAAGAGGAGACTGAGAGGAGATATAGAATCATAGAATCATAGAATCATAGAGTTGGAAGAGACCACAAGGGCCATCGAGTCCAACCCCCTGCCAAGCAGGAAACACCATCAGAGCACTCCTGACATATGGTTGTCAAGCCTCTGCTTAAAGACCTCCAAAGAAGGAGACTCCACCACACTCCTTGGCAGCAAATTCCACTGTTGAACAGCTCTTACTGTCAGGAAGTTCTTCCTGGCCATCTTATCATATGTTGGCCATCTTCAACTATTTCACATGGAAGATGGAGCAAGCTTGTTTTCTGCTGCTCCAGAGGGGACAACCCAAACCAATGGATTCAAATGACAAAGAAGGAAATTCTGACTAACAGTAGGATAACTTCCTGCTGGTAGCAGCTGTTCGACCCTTGGAGGGTGATAGGCTCTCCTTCATTGGAGGTTTTCAAGCAGAGGTCTGGCAGCCGTCTTTCAGGGATGCTTTGGTTGAGATTCTTGCATTACAGGGGTTTGGAGTAGGTGACCCTCAGAGTCCCTCCCAACTCTACAAATTACTCTCATTCTATGAATCTCCAGGTAAGGCTAAGAGAATCTCCCTGTCTGAAACCACTGAGGGTCAGTGTAGACAATGCAGTGCTAGATGGAGCCAAGGTCTACTCTGCAGAAGTCAGCTTCCTGCTTTCCCACTTTCACCAGGCTTATGCTGTTAGGGAGTTCATGGCAGAGAAGAGACTGAAACCAGGATCTTTGTCACTCACAGCTTGTTCTCAAAGCTCCCTGCTACAGGAAATGCCAAGAGAAATCATCTCCCCCAAACAACAAATATTTGGATCACAGCATTTTAATACAGAAGAGACTAGATTGTTTCTTATAGGGAGAAAAGGACTGGCGCTTTATTTCATGGACAAAGACACACTCAGAAAACTGCATCTGGCCCAAAGCATTAATGAACAGCAATTAGTTTGTGGTTGAGAGCATGGAAGCCAAAGAAAGACTCTTACCTTAATTTTCTCGGGAGCACAATCACAAATCATGGTTGGAGACAATCTTGCTTCTCAGACCTAATTGGCTGATGGTTTAATTCATCAGGCCAGACAGTTGACAATTCCACACATGACAATTTATGAAAGCAAAACAAGTGGGGGTGAGGGGGCGGGAAGCCTGCAATGCAACTTGAAGATATCTTGGAAGTTTAACCTCTGGGAAACCAAGAAGTATTAAGTGAAGCAAGAGGAAGGAAGCCTGCTGCTCTCCAGATATTGCTGCACTGCAGCTCCCATAATCCCTAACCACTGACCATGCTGGCCAGAGGAGGAGACTGGAAATGGGAGACCAGCTACATCTGGAGGGCCAAATGTTGTTCTCCACACTTGCATTACACAGTATTCTGTTACTAAATTCTACACAAAATAGATAATTTCCCCTTCTACAAAACCATCTAGTTTCCCAGGAATATTGGTATTGTATTTCTAAGCATTGTGCTTTCATTGCTCAGACTTTCTCTCCCTCAGTTATACCAAACTCGATGATGATGATGTGTCAGCTGCTTTATACAAAAGAGGGGGGGGGGGGATCCAAAGCAACTTGATAAGATAAAATACAAGAAATAAAAGTAAATTAAAACCAGAAAAACTTAGAACAATGAATAATACAAAATACATAAAATACCCACCCCATGAGAAGATGAGCACCACCAAAGACCTGAGTAAACAAAAATGTCTTAGCCTGGCACCTAAAGACTGACAAATACCTATGGAACTATGTATCAACAGACACATTTAAATAGTGATGTGTCTACTCAGAAGCAGGCCCCACTGCACAGTTAGAAATTTATATTTAAATACTATTTAAATGTATGTTTTGTGCAGATGTTTTCAAAACTGCAGGTTCACACAGAAATGGGACAGAACTGATTTATGGGTGGAAGCCAGCAAATGTGGTGTGGAGGGTCATAGATAGATTCATTTGCCCACCCTTAATTCCAGGGCCTTGTTCAGTTGCAGTCTTCAAGGGCAATCCCATATAATGCACAGTGGTACCTCGGGTTACAAACACTTTGGATTACAGACTCTGCTAATCCAGAAGTAGTGCCTCGGGTTAAGAACTTTACCTCGGGATGAGAACAGAAATTGCACATAGGCGGTGCGGCGGCAGCAGGAGGCCCCATTAGCTAAAGTGGTACCTCAGGTTAAGAACGATTTCAGGTTAAGAACGGACCTCCAGAACGAATTAAGTTCTTAACCAGAGGTACCAATCCAGAAGCCACAGATGGCAGTTGCTTAGTCTGCACCCTCTGTGTATCTGAATACAAATGGGCCGGTATGGTACGGAGCCATGGAGTGTGACAACCTACTTTCGACAAGGCAAATGAAAGGGCTTATGAGTAAATAACATGTCAGCCCCTAAAGAGAGTGAGAATTCACTCTTGGTTATGTTTTATGAGACAGATCACCAGTCACATTTCCCAACTGACTCTTTCCATTTTTCATGCCTGCTGGTTTCAGATTCAATTTGGTTGTCATGCTGGGATATGAATCAAAAGTACCCTGATCGCTACATCGTAAGCACGTTTGGTGATGTGAAGGGAGGAGCTGGCCTTCATAATATCTAATGGAAGGAAGGAAGGAAGGACCCCAAACCCACTCTTCCAACTCTACAGTTCTATGATTTGTGATTCCTCCAGGAAAATGCAAAGATCAGCTCCAGGAGGTGATGCTTGTGGGCTTGTTTAGTGGCTTGTGGGACTTGTTGAATCCTGTCACAGTCCCAGATGGCTACAGCTCTCCTTGGTCCTTGCTGAACAGCCTTGGAGTGCTGTGCTTTACAGCAGTCCTGGCACCTGGCGCTAGTTGGAACAGTTAAGGTCACGCCTTGTTAAACATGCAAATTGCAAACAAAATTAAAAAGGATCTCTCGCACTCTCTCCTTCAGCCTTTCACAAAACTGCTCATGTCCTCTGGCTCAGGGCCATTGTCAGCCTAAGTAGTTGTTTAATAATAGATGGTTTTTGAAGCCTGCCGTCGTTCCTGCAAGTGGACATGAGAAAGAGGTGGAGGGGAGAGAAAGAGTGACTATCACAGCTTCATCTGTCATACAGAAGCCCATAGGGAATCCATTCTGAATTTCTATATGCCTTGTCTGAATTAGGCTACACAAGTGACATGTAGATCTGTGATTCTTCTTAGAGATATCCTCCCCTCCCTTTAAATCAAAAGGCATTATGATGCTGCAAAACGTAGAAGCCCAGCCAAGCCCAAGCCCACCCCTACCCAACTGATGGAAGGCTGGGCTGGGGCGGGCGGGGGCTCTGGGCTGGGGATTAGACACCCCTGGTTTAAGACATGCCCTACCTTGAAGTGTCAATTATTACCACAAAAGTAGATGTGAGAAGCTGCTGCTGGCAGAATTTTTCTTTTGATGGGCCAGTCCTACCATGAGGCAAAATGAGGCAGTCACCTCCGTGAAGGAGAATATCCCATCCCCAGAGTCCAAGTGGGATTCAACTGTCAGTCTTGTTGGCTTTTATAGTTGGAATGGAGGGAGGTGCCATCTTCTTGTCTTCCCCAAGCAGCAACATGTCTTAGACTGCATCCACTCTCTGCTCACGGATCCTCTTATAACCTTTGTCTGCTGGCCCTCCAAAGTGCACCAGCTCACAGCCTTCCCACTCCAGCTATTCCTATTGCACCAGCATTGGACTCATTCTTTATTATTATCCTGTAAAGGAACTCAGAGTGGTGTTCATGGGGGTTTTGCCTCATAAGGACCCTGTGAGGCGGGTTCAGCTGAGAAATGCTGGCCGAAGGCCAATTCAGGGCCTTTAGGGGGAGAGATGTTTGAACCGGAGATATTCCATTTAGTATTCTTCACTGCCTCTCCATGTATGATTTCTTTTTTTTTTAATATTTTTTATTACATTTTTCAGGTACAGATATAAAGTCAGATATAAGAAAGAAGTAACAGAAAACAGAAAAAAGAAATCCAACATTCCAAGACATTTTTTTCATAACCAACCGGACTTCCCCACATCTCCCTCACCCTGCATTCTTTACAATAAAAATATCAGCAAATTATTACCTTGTTTCATGCATTCCTTTGTACTTTTCAAATATTATATTTTGAGTTTAAGATACTTATTATCAATTTACTTATACCTTAAATTAGATATAATATTACTTTAAACTTTAACCCTTTCATACTTATCACTTAGATTCCTGTATCTCCAAATCCTGATTTCTGAAGCTAGATTTTCCAAATCATGCAAATTCTTAGCATTCATATAACTTATAATATTTTTGTAAATAGTCCTTAATTTTTTTTCAGTCCTCTTCCATTGTTTCTTCTCCCAAGTCTCGGATTCTGCCAGTCATTTCAGCCAGTTCCATGTAGTCCATCAATTGCGTCTGCCACTCTTCCAGTGTGGGCAAATCTTGTGTCTTCCAATATTTTGCAATGAGTATACTTGCTGCAGTGGTTGCATACATAAAAAAAGTTCTATCCTTCTTTAACACTTTCTGGCTGACAATGCCCAAGAGGAAGGCCTCCGGTTTCTTGGGAAAGGTATACTTAAATACCTTTTTTAACTCATTATAGATCATTTCCCAGAAGGCCTTCACTTTTGGACATGTCCACCAGAGGTGAAAGAATGTCCCTTCAGCCTCTTTACATTTCCAACATTTGTTATCAGACAGGTGATATATTTTTGCAAGCTTGACTGGGGTCATGTACCACCTATATATCATTTTCATAATATTTTCCTTCAAGGCATTACATGCCGTGAATTTCATTCCGGTGGTCCATAACCTTTCCCAGTCCTCAAACATGATGTTATGCCCAATATCCTGCGCCCATTTTATCATGGCTGATTTGACTGTCTCATCCTGAGTGTTCCATTTAAGCAGCAAGTTATACATTCTCGAAAGTACCTTGGTCTTTGGTTCCAGCAATTCTGTCTCTAACTTCGATTTTTCCACCTGGAATCCTATTTTTTTGTCCATTTTAAAAACCTCTTGAATTTGAGCATAATGTAACCAATCTCGCACCTTATTCTTTAATTTGTCCAAGCTCTGCAACCTCCAATTATCTCCAATTTTTTCTATTATCTCCCAATATTTCGGCCAGCCGGCCTCCATATTGAGTCTTTTTCGGGCCTTGGCCTCCATTGGTGATAACCATCTCGGGGTCTTATTTTCTTATAAGTCTTTATATTTGGTCCAGACAATAAATATTGCTTTTCTGGTTTTTGAACATTTTGTGAACCTTTACCTTGTCATACCACAGATATGCATGCCATCCAAAAGCATTATTGAACCCTTCCAGATCTAGGACATCAGTGTTTTCTAAAAGAAACCAATCCTTCATCCAGCAGAAAGCTGCAGCTTCATAATATAACCTTAAGTCCGGCAGGGCAAACCCCCCTCTTTCCTTTGCATCGGTTAGAATTTTAAATTTTATCCTGGGCTTTTTGCCCTGCCAGACAAACTTAGAAATATCTTTCTGCCATTTTCCAAAACATTCCACTCTGTCCACGATCTGTAGGGTTTGAAACAAAAACAACATCTTCGGCAATACATTCATTTTTATAGCTGCAATTCGACCCAACAAGGAAAGTTTCAATCTCTCCATGTATGATTTCTGAGGACAAGAAAGGAATCGGAGGTTTCCAGTCCTAAGGAACAGGATCCACTGAAAAGCTAGACTTCCTTCTGAGTAAAATGTATTAAACGGTGCTGTAAAGCACAAGTCATTATGTCAGGCATTTTAGTCCAGCAAATATATCCAGACAGAAAACTTCTTTCATTCCAAGGGCCACATTTCCTCATGGACAACTTTCTGGAGGCCACATGCCAGTGGAGGGTGGGGCCAAAGGTATAATAATAATGATAAAAAAATATTATTTATACCCCACCCATCTGGCTGGGTTTTCCCAGCCACTCTGGGTGGCTTACAGCGTATGTAAAAACATAATAAAAACACCAAGTGTTAAGAACCTCCCACTACAGGACTGCCTTCAGATGTCTTCTAAAAGTTGTATAATTCTTTATTTCCTTGACATCTTCCTCTTGGTTCATGTCACTGACAAATACCCCTTCCTCTTGGTTCATGTGGGAACCAATGACACTGCAAGCAAAAGCCTCCAGAAGATCAAAGGAGACTACGAGGCTCTGGGCAGGAAATTGAAGCAATTAAATGCACAAATTGTCATCTCATCTGTCCTCCCAGTTGAACGACGTGGCCCAGGGAGAGAGGGAAAAATAGTGGAAGTGAACAGCTGGCTTCGCAAATGGTGTAAACAGGAACGGTTTGGATTCTTAGATCATGGACTGCAGTTTCTTGAAGATGGACTTCTGGCAAGCGATGGGCTGCACCTCACAACGGTTGGGAGAAATGTTTTTGCCAAAAATCTCAGAAACCTCATCAGGAGGGCTTTAAACAGACTAATGTGGGGGAGGGAGACAGTGCTCCTGAAGGTAGGAGTCTATCAATTGATGAAGATGATCATCCAAATGTCATAGACCAAATGGAGCAAACAGCACGCAGACCTAGTGGTGGGAGGAAAAAATCCTTAAATAAGAGACATGGGGGAATGATTAATGGACTTCAATGTCTGTACACTAATGCGCAAAGCATGGGAAATAAACAAGATGAGCTTGAGCTCTTGGTACAGCAAACTAAATATGACATAATAGGCATCACTGAAACCTGGTGGGATAAGTCCCACGATTGGAATGTAATAATGGGGGGATACAATCTATTTCGGGGGAAAAGGGATACAGTGACATAAGAACAGACTACAGAAAAGATTAAGATGACAGAGGTTGGAAAGGAATGTTTAGAAGTTGCTAAAAAATTATGGACATTGGAATGCAGAAAGGGGGGGTATGGGGGAGTCCAGGAAAAGAGGTTTATGAAAAAATGTTATGAAATTATACGTGTTTGTATGTCTTTTTAGGTGTTTGTTTGTCTTTTTAGGTGTTTGTTTGTCTTTAAAAATTTTGTAAAACCAATAAAAAATTTATATAAAAAAAAATACAATCTATTTCGGAGAAACAGACCAGACAAGAAAGGAGGAGGAGTGGCGTTATATGTCAGGGATGTGTATACCTGTGAAGAGATCCAAGATTTAGAACCTCAAAGCCAAAGTGAGAGCATTTGGGTCAAAATTAAGGGAGAGAAGAATAACAGAGACCTCATTGTGGGAGTTTACTATAGATCCCCAAGCCAAACGGAGGACATAGATGATGCCTTCCTGGAACAGATGGCCAAGCATGCAAAAGGAAGGGAGATAGTAGTAATGGGGGACTTCAATTACCCGGATATTTGTTGGATGTCAAACTCAGCCAAGAGCATAAGGTCAAACAGATTCCTCACTGGCCTTGCAGACAACTTCATTGTCCAGAAAGTGGGAGAAGCAACAAGAGGAACATCCATTTTAGATCTGGTCCTAACCAATGTTGATGACCTGGTTAGTGGGGTAGAAGTGGAAGGATCAGTAGGCACGAGTGATCATGCTCTTCTGAAGTTTACTATACAGCGGAAAGGAGCAGCCAAGCATACTAGGACTCAATTTCTTGACTTTAAGAAAGCCGACTTCATAAAACTTAGGGAAGTGCTGGGTGAGATCCCATGGACAGTAATACTAAAAAGGAAAGGAAAGGGAGTTCATGATGGCTGGGAGTTTGTTAAGAGGGAGATAGTAAAAGCACAACGTCAGGCAATACCAATGAGACGGAAACATGGAAGGTGCCTAAAGAAGCCAGGGTGGCTATCTAAAGAACTTTTAACTGAGTTAAGATTAAAAAAGGATGTGTACAAAAAATGGAAAATGGGGAAAAGCACCAAAGATGAATTCAAACAAATAGCCAGCACGTGTAGACACAAAGTCAGAAAAGCTAAAGCACAGAATGAACTCAGGCTTGCTAGAGAGGTTAAAAGCAACAAAAAAGGCTTTTATGGGTATGTTCGTAGCAAAAGGAAGAACAAAGAAACAGTGGGGTCACTCAGAGGAGATAATGGTGAAAATGCAAACAGGGGACACAGAAAGGGCTGAACTCCTCAATGCCTTCTTTGCCTCAGTCTTCTCCGATAAAGAAAACAATGCCCAACCTGAAGAATTTGGAGCAAATGATTCAGCAAAGGAAACACACCCCAGAATAACTAAGGAGATAGTACAAGAATACTTGGCTAGTTTAGATGTATTCAAGTCTCCAGGGCCAGATGAACTGCATCCAAGAGTATTAAAAGAACTGGCAGATGTAATCTCAGAACCACTGGCAGTCATCTTTGAGAATTCCTGGAGAACAGGCGAAGTCCCGGCAGACTGGAGGAGGGCAAATGTTGTCCCTATTTTCAAAAAGGGGAAAAGAGAGGACCCAAATAATTACCGCCCAGTCAGTCTGACATCAATACCAGGGAAGATTCTGGAGCAGATCATTAAGAAAACAGTCTGTGAGCACCTAGAAAGGAATGCTGTGATCACCAATAGTCAGCATGGATTTCTGAAAAATAAGTCATGTCAGACTAACCTGATCTCGTTTTTTGACAGAATTACAAGCCTGGTAGATGAAGGGAACTCAGTGGATATAGCCTACCTTGATTTCAGTAAGGCATTTGACAAGGTGCCCCATGATATTCTTGTAAAGAAGCTGGTAAAATGCGGTCTTGACTATGCTACCACTCAGTGGATTTGTAACTGGCTGACTGACCGAACCCAAAGGGTGCTCATCAATGGTTCCTCTTCATCCTGGAGAAGAGTGACTAGTGGGTTGCCACAGGGTTCTGTCTCGGGCCCGGTCTTATTCAACATCTTTATCAACATAAAAAAATTCCTTCCAGTAGCACCTTAAAGACCAACTAAGTTAGTTCTTGGTATGAGCTTTCGTGTGCATGCACACTTCTTCAGATACACTGTATCTGAAGAAGTGTGCATGCACACGAAAGCTCATACCAAGAACTAACTTAGTTGGTCTTTAAGGTGCTACTGGAAGGAATTTTTTTATTTTGACTATGGCAGACCAACACGGCTACCTATCTACTATCTTTATCAACGACTTGGATGATGGACTCAAGGGCATCCTGATCAAATTTGCAGATGACACTAAACTGGGAGGGGTGGCTAACACTCCAGAGGACAGGATCACACTTCAAAACGACCTTGACAGATTAGAAAACTGGGCCAAAACAAACAAGATGAATTTTAACAGGGAGAAATGTAAAGTATTGCACTTGGGCAAAAAAAATGAGAGGCACAAATACAAGATGGGTGACACCTGGCTTGAGAGCAGTACATGTGACAAGGATCTAGGAGTCTTGGTTGACCACAAACTTGACATGAGCCAACAGTGTGACGCGGCAGCTAAAAAAGCCAATGCAATTCTGGGCCTCATCAATAGGAGTATAGCATCTAGATCAAGGGAAGTAATAGTGCCACTGTATTCTGCTCTGGTCAGACCTCACCTGGAGTACTGTGTTCAGTTCTGGGCACCACAATTCAAGAAGGACACTGACAAACTGGAACGTGTCCAGAAGAGGGCAACCAAAATGGTCAAAGGCCTGGAAACGATGCCTTATGAGGAACGGTTAAGGGAGCTGGGCATGTTTAGCCTGGAGAAGAGGAGGTTAAGGGGCGATATGATAGCCATGTTCAAATATATAAAAGGATGTCACATAGAGGAGGGAGAAAGGTTGTTTTCTGCTGCTCCAGAGAAGCGGACACGGAGCAATGGATCCAAACTACAAGAAAGAAGATTCCACCTAAACATTAGGAAGAACTTCCTGACAGTAAGAGCTGTTTGACAGTGGAATTTGCTGCCAAGGAGTGTGGTGGAGTCTCCTCCTTTGGAGGTCTTTAAGCAGAGGCTTGACAACCATATGTCAGGAGTGCTCTGATGGTGTTTCCTGCTTGGCAGGGGGTTGGACTCGATGGCCCTTGTGGTCTCTTCCAACTCTATGATTCTATGATTCTATGATTCTATGATCTGAAAGTTCCACAGGGAGGGAGCCACTACCGAGAAGGCCCTCTGCATGGTTCCCTGTAACTTTGCTTCTCACATTGAGGGAAACATCATTGGAGGAGGACCTCAGTGTCCAGGCAGGACGATGGAGGTGGAAAAGCTCCTTCGGGCATACAAGGCTGGGGCCACTGGCTTTCAAGGTCAGCACCAACACTTTGAATTGTGCTCGGGTATGTCCTGGGACCCAGTGTAAATCCTTTAGGACCAGTGTTATATGGTCCCAGTCACCAGTCTAGCTGCCACATTCTGGATTAGTTATAGTTTCTTTGGGTCAGTTTCAAAGGTAGCCCCACGTAGAGCACATTGCAGTAGACCAAGCGGGAGATAACCAGAGCATGCACCACTCTGGTGAGACACTCCGTGGGCAGGTAGGGTCTCAGTCTGTGTACCAGGTGGAGCTGGTAGACAGCTGCCCTGGACACAGAATTGACCTCCATGGACAGCTGTGAGTCCAAAATGACTCCCAGGCTGCGCACCTGGTCCTTCAGGGGCACACTTACCCCATTCAGGACCAGGGAGTCCCCCCCACCCCCTGCCTCCCTGTGCCCCAGAAACAATACTTCTGTCTTGTCGGAAGGAGGGCAATAGATGTGACTTCTACACACACACACCACCCTCTGTCCAAATAACCAAAAGGCATTTTCACAGTTCAAGAGCAGACACTAGGAGTGTCTTAATCAGGGTCAGGGAGGGGGTGATCCAGGGAGAGTCATGAGAGCCAGAGTCTTGTGGCCGCACGTCTGACCTATGCAGTTGAAAAATAAAAACAGTGAAACCCAAGGCACATATCCATAACTCAAAAATATTGTTTTTGGATTATATTTGTGTGAGAACCACATGACAGAAACGTTTTCACTCAGATTCTAAAATGTCCATAAATGTTTCAATATAAAGATTTTCTAAAGGAATGAGAATTTTTACCCAGTCATCTGGAAGGGTATGTTTAAAGTCTACGAGCCAAGTATAGTTCCCTTTTTATCCTTTATTTTTTTATTCTTGATGTAAATCTTCAACTCTCTCAGTTGGTTACTGTGAAAAAAGCAAGAAATTGAATCCAAAAACTGACAGCTAAGTCCAACACAATTCTGCTGGTGGAGGCAGGAGAATACTGCAACCATTTTAAAAGATGCATCTTGTACCAAATTTAAGAACATCTAGGGCAGATCTGAAACCAAACTAATAACTTTGCAACATGATTCACAGGCTGCAAAATCTCTCTCTCTCTCTCTCTCTCTCTCACACACACACACACACACACACACACACAGTGGCCGAGTTTGTTAATGCTTTAGGTGGCAGGTGACAAAGAAGGAGTCCTTCTAGGATCAGTATTGGGAGCTGTGCTTTTTAACTTGTTTGTGAGCAATCTGGAGTCTGGGTGAGAAGTCAGCTGGTCAGGTTTGTTGATGATACTAAATGGTTCAGGGTTGTTAAAACAAAAAGGATTCTGCTCAGCTCCAAAAAGACTTCTCTAAACTAAGTGAATGGGAAGCAAAATGGCAGATGCAATTCAGCATAAGTGATGGATGTGGGGGCAAAAAACCCAATACTTTCACATATATGCTCAGGGTGTGTAAACTTTCTGTTATGACTTTGGGGTCATAGCAGAAAGCTCGATGAAGGTGTTGACCCACTTTGCGGCAGTTCTGAAAACAGCAAATTCCATGCTAGGAATCATTAGAAAAGGAATTGAACATAAAATTGTCGCTGTCAGAATGGGACTATACAACTCTATAGTGAGACCACACTTGGAACATGATGTACAGAATATGATAGAGTTGGAAAAGGTTCAGAAAAGGGCAACCAAAATGTTTAAAGAGAGAAGATGGCAGCGCCCTGGAGGAAAGCAGGACATGACCCCATTAATAATAATAATAATAATAATAATAATAATAATAATAATAATAATAATAATTTATTATTTGTACCCCGCCCATCTGGCTGGGTTTCCCCAGCCACTCTGGGCGGCTTCCAACAAAGATGAAAAATACACTAAAATGTCACATATTAAAAACTTCCCTGAACAGGGCTGCCTTCAGATGTCTTCTGAATGTCAGGTAGTTGTTTATCACTTTGACATCTGATGGGAGGGTGTTCCACAGGGCGGGCGCCACTACCGAGAAGGCCCTCTGCCTGGTTCCCTGTAACTTGGCCTCTCGTAGTGAGGGAGCCACCAGAAGGCCCTCGGTGCTGGACCTCAGTGTCCGGGCAGAACGATGGGGGTGGAGACGCTCCTTCAGATATACTGGACCGAGGCCATTTAGGGCTTTAAATGTCAGCACCAACACTTTGAATTGTGCTCGGAAATGTACTGGGAGCCAATGTAGGTCTTTCAAGACCGGTGTTATATGGTCTCTGTGGCCGCTCCCAGTCACCAGTCTAGCTGCTGCGTTCTGGATTAGTTGTAGTTTCCGGGTCACCTTCAAAGGTAGCCCCACGTAGAGCGCATTGTAGTAATCCAAGCAGGAGATAACCAGAGCATGCACCACTCTGGCAAGGCAGTCCGCAGGGAGATAGGGTCTCAGCCTACGTACCAGATGGAGCTGGTAAACAGCTGCCCTGGACACAGATTTGACCTGTGCCTCCATGGACAGCTGTGAGTCCAAAATGACTCCCAGGCTGCGCATCTGATCCTTCAGGGGCACAGTTACCCCATTCAGGACCAGGGAATCCTCCACACCTGCCCGCCTCCTGTTCCCCAAAAACAGTACTTCTGTCTTGTCAGGTTTCAACCTCAATCTGTTAGCCGCCATCCATCCTCCAACCGCCTCCAGACACTCACACACAACCTTCACCGCCTTCACTGGTTCTGATTTAAAAGAGAGGTAGAGCTGGGTATCATCCGCATACTGATGAACACCCAGCCCAAACCTCCTGATTAGGAAACTACTAAATTTGATAGAACACAGCAAAACAACCAAATCTCCACTGACAGTCATGTCTCTAGATATCCTTTGATTGTATGGAATGGAAATACTTAATAAAAGTATTAACCAGCATGAAATTCGACCCTAACTTCCTAGATATCCTTAAACAAATTTACTCTATGGCTTCAGCAAAAATCAGACTCAATAATCAACTATGCAATAGAATGAAAGATCATTCTCCCCACTCTCTCCTCTCTTTCCCACCAACTGCATAATGCATATGATAACAGTATCTTATACTGAATGTAAACAAACTTTTCAGACTCTGAATTGAAAGTGGAGACTCTATATGTAGTTTTCTTTGTTTCTTTGTTTGCTTGTTACATGAGAAAATCTTTAAGAAAAACTAATTTTTAAACGCCAAAATGTTTAAAGAGTTAGTGCGACCTCCCTTTGAGGTTACAACATTTTGGGCTTCTTGATTTAGGGGAAAAGTTGCTTAAGGGAAGACATGATAGAGGTGAGTTTATGCATGCTGTGGAGGAAGGAAATGGGGACCCCCTTCCTCTCTCGTAACACTGGAATCCATGGCCGTCCAGGGAAGCTGAGTGTCGAAAGACTTCGGAGAGACTAACTGGAGTTGTTATTCACACAGTGCACTGTTGGAACTATGTGAAGAAGCGCCTTCTTTCATCTGTACTGAATCTTCCAATGGGGGTGCAAAAATTCTGCTGCTCCCCAGCATCTGCCACCCGGGGCTGCTACTTCACCCTGCCCAACCATAGGACTGGCCCTTCTCATGACTTCATGGAAGAGGCAGGATTCGAACTGTGATGACATTATTAACCACAAAAGACAACTCACAGGATGGGATGTTTGTTCAATTTATTCCCCCCCCCCCCACACACAATAATAAAAAATAAATTAGTCATACGAAAAAATATCAAACTTTTTCCCCATTGGAGAAAATGTATACAAATATGAAAAAGATGCTGTACAGAACTGGTTCAGGTGCATTGCTGGTGATATATATTCCCGAACTAGTCCTTAAGTATTTTTAAACTTATACATCTCCCACTTTTCTTTAAAAGAAATCCATTTGTAGAAGTGGATTATTAACCATGAATTAAAGAAAACATTAACTATTGATTTACAGTACAATACTTTTATATATGTCAGTGTGGTATAAAACTCTAGGCCAGAGACTGGTTAGTATTGCCAAAAGAGCTGGACAGAAATGTCAATGGCATATATAAATAAATCCACTTTTAGTCCCTTTTTGTAAAACAAATGAACAAACAAATTTATATTCTAAATAATAGAACTATTTTGATGCAGTGGCTTATTCCATATAGACACAGCTTAGAATACATTTTTTCCTATAAACATCTTGTATTTACAAATATAAAAAATAAGTTATAACAAAGTATATCCTTCCTTGTTTCAGACAGGCTGGGTTAATTTCAGGTGTGTGGCGATCTGGGCAATTCTCCACTGCGTGGGCAGACCTGGCCGTGTTATGTATGTGCCTGTTGACTGAAGATGAGCCAACGCTCCGTCCTGCCTGGGCTCAGACTGGCCCAAAAAGAGCAGATCTTTTTTCTCCCCAAAGTCGGAAGTGGCTCTGCTGGTCCCTGAGGCAATCTGAACTGATTTAGGATCTGGGTAGGCAGGATGGAGATGGGAGAGGGTGGGATTCTTCTTCCCCTCTGATTGAATCATAGCTGAACAAGAACTTGGGTTCATAACATTCTCCTTCTTTTTGAGGTGAGCATTGCAAGCCCCACAAGGCTAATATTTCCAGGCTAAGAAATACGAGTCTTGGTGCCATCTCTACCACCGACAACTTCTTTTGGCGTCTACACCAAAAGAGCAAAGCAGCTGTTAGGTTGCATCAGGGGTAATCAACACGGTGCCTCCAGATGTTGCTGGAGAACAATTCCCTTTGTCCCTCACTGTTGGCCAGGGTGGCTGAGGCTGATGGATGTTGAATTTCAGCAGTCATCTGGTGGACACCACATTGACCTACAGCACACTGGTTCTGTCATGGGCATGTCTGAACATTGAATACAGACCTCTAAACACTCTTTCCTATCACTGCTAATAGGAAGAAATGAGTATTACTGAACAGCAGCAAAAGGAAGAGGGGTACGTCATGCACTTGAGCCGGGGTAGTCCACAAGGGGTGCCCTCCAGATGTTTTAGACTACAACTCCTATCAGCCACAGCCAATGCATGGCCAATGAACAGGGATAATGGGAGTTGGAGGCCACCATGTTGTTTACCCTTTTACTAGTATTACACATGAAATATGTAGGTTGCTCTAGCTGTGATGGCTTACAGTGGCCACATCACCAAAGAAAGGAATGTAGATCAGAAAAAATTAATGTTTAAAACATATGCTTATTTACTACAGATCAGCTGGGTTACTCATGTGGGGAACATTCTTCAGGACTGTTGGGGTCTGTGTCCTTACGATACAACCTTCCCCTGCTCTTCAGTCCTAATAGTGTTTGTCTTTTAAGACGGCTAAGATAAAATGAATGATGAGTCAAATGTTGGGTGAGTGGCCAGCTAAATGAAGCTCGAATCACTAGGAACGAAGGACGATACAACTTCCAGTCAAGTCAGATTTTGCGCACAGAGTGGAGAATGCACTATCTTGTCCTTTGCCTCAGGCAACAAAATAGATGAGAACACTCTTGAGAAGCCATGACAAAATGGCTGCCATGTGGGGATAGGGGTGGAATAAAACAAAATTCCTGGCACTTCCAAAAGAGCAGAAAATGAGTTGGGACCACAACATGGCCCCTGATCAGTGAGAAAAAGGCACCTGCTTCACTGTTCTCACATGCAAAGAGAAGTTCTTAGTGATTCTCCTGGGTGGAGAATGGATTGGAAGAGGATGGGTGTCCATTGCTAGCATCCAATGAAATGTGGGTATGGTTGGGGGGGTTGGGGGGCAGGCTCAATGCAGGACAGGCTGAGTCAATGCAAACAGGTACTGACTATGAAGAATGAACATTTTCTCATGCAATGTGGATTTTTGAGAGGCTATATACTGAGACCTTTTGCAAGCACCATAGGAGGTATTGGCCAGCACACTGCTGCCTGTGGGCACTGTGTTGGTGACCCCTGACTCAGAAGGAGGCCAATAACTTTATATGCTGATTTATCTGTATGTATAGATGCAGATTTAGAAACAATTACTATAATTTAAGTAGAAACACAATACATCCCATCATACTAGGGACAGCGACCAGGGGGCCTGTGTGTTTGCTTAAGTCACCTGACTGGGTGTCGATGGGCAACTTGGATGCCCCATGTGCTCTCCCTTCTGATGGCCATCGTTAAACCGGATTTCAAACAGAGGCTGGTCCTCTGAAAAGCAGAGAATGTGGCCACCTCAGCTGCCGGCCAGAGAAGGCAATGGATGTGCTGGGTGGAGAAAGCGTCTGACCTGGTATAAGGTGGCTTTCTGAGTTTATTTTTAAGTGATCACAGGACAGATTAATTGTAGTGGAGGGGGACCGTCTAGTAATCGCTGCCATCATGAAATTGGTCGGGTGCATCCTTTTTGACTTTGCCACACATCAAGATAGCCAGTATTCAACAACTATTGGCATTTGCCAACACCGACAAAGAAAGCGACACAAAGGTAGGCTGCTGTGTTCATCCATGGGGCAGGGGACCCTGAACAAGGACAGCAACATAGTCACCATTATTGGGACCAACAGTGTGTATGTGTCACAAACAATGAGCTAGCCTTCAAATTTCAGAGCTTTCCTCAGGAATGATGTAAACTACTAAAAAGAAAGGGGAAGTGGTTGAAGAGAGAGAAATATGTATGTTGTGCTTATAGCATTGTGGGCTGGATCCTTTGAGGGAACTGGGGCAGCACTGCCCGTCTGCCCTTTAGGCAATGCTGTGGTTTTGGGGATGTTTTAATTAATTAATTTATTTATTTATTACAAAAAAGGCCTGACTGGTTATATGTAATTTTATATGCAAAATTATGTGCAAAATTTTAAAATACATGTATTATACATATAAAAGTGTCAAGCCCCAATGTGGCACTTTATTACTGCAGCATAATTTTATAAGCACTAATACAAAAGTATTTCTGTATAGTTATATGCATTCTTGTATGTATCTGTTTGAGAGCTGGTTGCTTTGGGAAACCTGGAGTGTATATGTATAGAAAATCATACATATAATAATGCATATAATCATTTATTAGAATAATGAACATGATGTGTGAGCATAGCTCATTTTTTAAGCAGAACTGGGTTTTTTTTTTAAGAAAATGCCATCCCTGGTTTCATCCTGGTGGGAATCATTTATTATGTCCAAGCAGGAACAAGAAGCTCTGCCTTGATACTAGCAAAGTTTCCAACATTTTTATTAGGTGTCATAGAAGTATTATGTAAAGGAGAATGGTCCTGAGGAAGAGTTTGATGCCAGTCAAGCTCAATGTCCTGGGATTTTCTCAGTACAATCCTATGCATTGGAAGTAAGTTCTGCTGAGTTCAACGGGGCCTCCCTCCAGGCACAGGACTGCTGCCTTCGTTGACCCCTAGTGTCCCTGCATGGATTATTAGTTGACTCTGTCTGAGACAGTTCCTTACATCTCCCAAGATGGGCTTTTGCTTGGCTGTGCTTAATGATATTTGGGAAAACCCAGTTTTACAGTGTACATTTCCAAAAGGGTTCCTATACAGTGTGCTAGTGATATCACAGAAGCATGCACACCCTCAAGGGGTGCACCAGTAAGGGAAACCTCTCTTTTTAAAAGGTAGACTCTGTTTCAGTCCAAGCAGCCACAAATGACTGGGCAGAAGTCCAGCGATGCCAGCGATGGAGCCATGGTTATCTGCGCCCCAGAAACCCAGACTGCCTGTTGGCCACTCTCAAGCACGAAGCGCAACACGCTGTTTTGTAATATGTGTAGACACACAGCCGGGCTTGCACGACAACATTGCAGTTGTAATATTTGTCTTTGCAGTTTTCATCTGGAAAGGACAAAATAATTCCTTAAACAGGCAATGGCTAAGGGGTGACCTTGTGCCCCAGGAACTTTTGCACTGACTGAGACCAGCAGGGAAGTCTCTGCTCCAGGTCTCCGCATCGTCCCCATGATGGCATGAGCTCCTTTCAAGAATAGCACCTCAATCAGTCTTCACCAACCCAGGGCCTTTAAGATGCTTTGGACTTCACAGTGGCCATGAAGTTTAGTATGAAATTCTCACAGTAAACACATTTTCTATATGCAGTTTTGATTAATTTTAGAAAGCAATTGTCCTTGACGTAATGCATTTTTGTATGGTTTTTGCATCAATCGACCACTTCAGTCAGCAGAACTGGCACTACTGCAGGGCCCACATAATGCCCATTCTGCATTGGTAAGAACTCGGTTGTTTAGTGTGGCAGCACCTGCCCTTTGGGACTCCCTGTCTAGGAAGAGCAAGCAGGAGCCTCCACTATCTTCTTTTGTGCACCTGGAGAAAACAAGCATTCTTTTCTAGGCAACCCTTCCCAGTACTTAGATATGCCAGTGTGAATTCTAATCTGTTTTAGCATTTTAAATTTTCGTATAGGCCTGGGTAGCTCAGTTGACTAGAGTTTGGTGCTGATAAGGACAAGGTTGCAGGTTCAATCCCCATGAGGCACAGCTGCCTATTGCTGCACTGCAGGAGGTTGGACCAGATGACCCTGGGGTCCCGCCAACCTTGACAATTCTATGATTCTGTATGTTTGGCTCCAATTTTTTCTTGATTTTCTTATTTTTACCTTTTTGTTAGCTGCTTTGAGGGTCTTTTAAAAAAATATTGAAGCAGTGTATAAATTTTATGAAATAAATAAATAAATGATGAATCTGTTTATTTTATATTATTTTATAAAATTTATATACTGCCTGCTTGTAAGAAGAAAACCTCAAAGAAGTTATTGTTTATTTCATGGGGATATAAGGTATTGGGCAATGTTGCAGTGAAGGCAAAACCCTTGGATCTCCTCAGATGAAATTCCAGCCCATCAGGGTCTCCTGTCTAAGTGTCTATCTGCGCCTTGTTAAGTTGACCCTAGAAAAGTTGTTTCATTTTATTCTTGAAAGCAGAGCAGATCTGCTTCCAAGTTTTGGATTATGTTTGACATTCAATGGGGTGCAAGTTTCTTCCTGCAAAGCTGCAGTTTAAGCTGATCTGTAGGATTAAGGCTTTTTCTTTTTTTTAACCGTAGATGTTAAAATCAAATTTTGTTTCTAAAGCTCTTCAGGGGAAGTAGAAGTCTAGATGAGCATTTAACATTCACAGTGCTGCTTGGTGGTTTCTGTATGTTGGAGTTTTTCCTTCTTCCTGCACCTAGCTTTGCTTAAATAATACATTTCCCCAAACCACACGGCTTAAACAATACATACACCCAATCACTTTTGTTCAAAGTCAAGTACAAATCAATTTCATTTTCATGATACCTAAACACAAGGTAGCAGGCCGTTGTGTTTGACTGGCAGGCACTGTAGCGAAGCGTTAATTGCTCAGCAAAACCCAGCTGTTTGAAGTGGAAGAGAAATTGCAGAAACAGTGGCAATTATTATTCATACAAATCCTACACTGTTGCAGATGCAAATCTTGAATTTGAGCCATAGTCCTGGAATGTTGTGCATGGGGAACCTCTTTAGTGACTTCAGTTTTGAAAACCTGACAGAAGAATGGGGGAATTCAAATTCCTATTTGACAATTATTTTTCTCCCATTTTCTGAGGAGTTGGATCAGAAGTGGGGAATCTGTGCTCTTCCAGATATTTTAGGACTCCAGTTCCCATCATTCTCTTTGTCTACATCAAGGGTAGCCAATGTGGTATCATCCAGATGCTGCAGAACACACATCCCACTGTCAATGGGAGTTGAATACCACAACATCTGAAAAGCACATTACCTCCCCCCCCCCCGATGTAACAGCATACAGGTTGCTGGTGGAATCTTTTAGAGACTTCCTGGGCACTCAAATGTTGTGTGTGCCAATAAAAAGACTAAATCCCAAATGAAAAACCAATATACCTTTCAAAAGAAACTTGCTTATTTTGGTCTTGTTAAAAAGAAAAACATACACACACCCAAACTATTACATTTTGTTAAAATCTGACCTTATTGGCTTGCCTCAGTAGGCACAGTGGGTCAGTTTTATTTTTCCTCCACTAGATGGAGTTCCACAGTTAGAATAATGGCAACATTACCCTACCTATTTCGGGTATGCAGTCCTGAGAGTTGCATGGCTCCTTCTCTTCAGGTTTAAGCTGGGAGTCACATCTGCTGCTGGGCGTCATTTCATCAGAGAGACATCGCACCTCTCGGACACGGAAGCCACCTTCGCAGGACTTTGAGCACTGCAATGCATTTAAAATAAATAAATAAATGCTCTGGCAAAGTATGAAATTAACAAAGCAAGCCACACTCACAGAGCAGCCCTGTGTATGTTTACTCAGAAGTAACCCTCACTGCAATCCACCACACTGTGACCAGTACCAACATTACTCAGTCATTTTGGGAATTTCCACAGATCAGGAGTGGCATGCCAGGTGTTGGCCCAGGATCAGCCCCAAATCAAAAGATCAACAGAACATCAGCTGTGTCATTTTGCAGCTTCTAGTTTATTGCTTTCTCAGAATGCTGTTCTCTTGCTTTAAAACAAGAGTGGTAAGAGTAATTTGCCCTTCTGTGTTGTCATGAAAATCTATCCAGGAAGCAGAGCACTCAAAGTAGGAGAGTGGGCAGAGCTGGGACAGCCAAAGCAATTTCCTCACTTAGCAGTCTGAAGCAATTTGGGATCATATTGTTTTCAAGGACTCTGGGTGGGATGAGGTTCCAAGAACGAAATCAAAGGAGAACGAGAAGGTTCATCACACACACACAGCCCTCTGAAGACACCCAAGTAAGAAAGAGCTCTTCACAAACCACTTGATGTCCACTAGACCTATTTTTATCTCAGTTGAAGGAGATACAGGAATGTTTTGAGTTGTGCAGAAGAGACAGGTTTTCCTGTCAGCAGTGACTGTCGAGAACCTTTGTATGCTTTCCTTGTAACATTTACAGCCCACCTTTCTTCCAAGGAAACAAAGGTGGCAGGTGTGGCTCCTGTTCCTCCCTTTTGTATCCCCACAGCCACCTAACCCAAAGATACCCAGTGACTGAGCAGGGTTTGCAGTCCTGGTGCCCCAGGTGTCCAACACTCTAACTTGGGGGGGGGGGAGCGACCTCCAGTCATGCAGTCACTTGTGGTCCTCCAAGCTTCTCCATCTGACTCTCCTCAGGTCACGCACACTACCAAGTCACACCATCTCTCCCCGAGGCCACACCTCTCAGCAGCTTTACTCCGTACCCTCCTTGAGTGTTTTTGCTAAGTTGGGATTTGCCCTTGCTTGCCTGGATGGAGGATAGAGCTCTCTCTCTCTCTCTCTCTCTCTCTCTCTCTCTCTCTCTCTCTGTGTGTGTGTGTGTGTGTGTTTTCTTTCTAGAAACTAGCCTACATGTTAAAGGCAAAATTCATATTAATTGTTCTTCTCACTTTTGCCTCTGTCCCCACCCACCACCACCAAATGGCCCCTGGGATGCTCTCCAGAAGAGAATGCGGCCCTCAGTTTGAAAAGGGTTCCCTCCTTCTGCTCTAAACCAAGGGTATTCAAGCTCCCCAGCTAAGATAGCTGATGTTCTGGGAGTGCTGGCAAGGGCATGAGGTCTAGAAACTTATTAGTGGGAAATGGCGGCTGCATGCAGCTACCTAGGAGAACAGGATGCTGATGACCAGCCAGTTGGGTTTCTTGCTGAAGATGCTTTCATCAGCGCCTTGGAAGCAGACTAAACAGACAATTCCTTACTTGCATTCCTGCAGTGTTAAATGTCACTGCACAGATTACTTCTTTAAGTCAAGTCCTCACAAGGATTTGTTATACACTGAAAAACTTGGAAGGTGTCAGGTCTGGTAGCCTGGAGGCAGGCAGATGGTTCAGCAGAGAGGAGAGGGAAGCAGTTCAACAAGGAATCAAGCGAGAAGGCAGACGATGAGCAACTCTGTATGACACAGCTGAGTGACAGAGCCTCTGCCTTGCATGCAGAAGGTCCCAGGTTCAATCTCCAGCACCTCCAGGTAGGGCTGCAAAAAGCCCCTTGTTTGAAACACTAGTCACTGCCAGTCAGTGCTGACATTAGTGAGCTAGATTCCTCTGTTCAGTTTGACCAGCCACTTTAAAGGTCTGAGTGGGAGCTCCTTGGAGGACTAGAAGCTGCACCTCCACCAGCTATCATGTCACCTCTCCCTGGCTCCAAACCCTGCATCCTTTCCTCACGGGGAGCCCCTCCACCCCCCGCTGCTAGTTGTGGGCTTCCCACACACCTCTGGTTGGCCACTAGGAGAAGAGGAGGCTGGACTAGGAGGGCCTTTGGCCGGATGCAGCAGAGCTCTGCTTAACCTCTCCAGGGCTGGCCAGAGGAAGAGACTTCAGCTGAGCATTTGTGTTTTGGGCAGAGGAATCAACCAAACGCAGCCGAGTACTTACCGTGCTCCATTCGGTGCTAAACCATTTAGCGCCGCAAGGCTTGAGGTAGCAGGTCTGCTGGTTGGGAGGTGTCTCCAGAAATGAGCACTCCTCGGGGCTCAGCAGGTCAAAGCTGCTTTCCGTTTTTCGGATACAAATCACTTCTCTCTGCTGAGTTCCACGGCCACATTCAATGGAGCACTATACATAAGCAAACAGAAAACAGAGGTGGAGATACATACTCATATGTTTACTTCATAAACTTTAGACTGTCTTTTTTGTTGATTGATTAATTTTAATTTTTTTTATAAATAGTCACATTTTTCTATTCTGTTTGGAAACCACTTTGAGGTTTCCTGCAACCAAGTGGTTTATAAGTTTTATGAAGCAAAGAGGAGGTTTACAGACAGAATAAAATAATAAGGTTATCAGTAAAAGCAGATAAAAACAAATCTTTAATGAGTTCAAAAGGTAAAATCAGCAATAAAGTAAAAACAGATTAGACAATACAGCAACACTCTACATGTCTGGAGGGGCTCGTCTACACAAAAGTGTCTTCAGCAGGCGCTGGAAAGAGTGGAGTGAAGGCCCTGCCTGGCGTGAAGAGGCTTCGTTTCCCAGAGTGCAGCTGCTGCCAAACGTCAAAGATCCATTTCTTACAGATGTTGAACAGGTATTATGGGGTACCTGGAACAGGGCCAGTGCCATTGATCAAAGTGGTTGAGTGAGCATATATGGCATAAGAGGTATTCTTGCAGGAAAACTGGTCCCAAGTTGTTAATGACTTTATATATATATATATATATATAATGGGCAACCAGTGAAGATCTCTGAGCACAGGTGTTATATATGCCAGCAATCATGTTGCAGTATTCTGCACTAACCACAGATTCAGGATAGGTGCAAGGGAAGCCCCACAAAGAGTGTATTGCAGTAAATGTAATGGAGGTAGCTGACATATGGTTGTCATATGGTTGTCAAGCCTCTGCTTAACATATATAAAAGCTTATATAACATATATAAAAGCTTATATAAAAGGTCCCACCCCACCCCACCCCGTCTCAGTTGGTTGCTTACCGTTTTAAATACACAAATTTTATGAATTAAGATATTTCACCCAATCTCCGTAAGTGAACTAGCTTTTCTCCCCCCCCTCAATGAAGAGAGCGCAAAATATAACCCTTTTTTCACCATCAATAATTTTGCAGCCGTTAGCAAATTCTAAACAGAACTCAGAACTTTTAGAAGACATCTGAAGGCAGCCCTGTATCAGGAAGTGTTTTATGTTGGACACTGCATTATGTTTTTATATGCGTTGGAAGCTGCCCAGAGTGGCAGATGGGTGGGGTATTATTATTATTATTATTATTATTTATAGTGGTTGCTGATGGATATTGCCAGAACCTGTCTGTATTTTGTGTGTGTGTGTGTGTGTGTGTGTGTGTGTGTGTGTGTGTGAGAGAGAGAGAGAGAGAGAGAGAGAGAGAGCGCGCGAGCGCAACAGCTGGCCTTTGGTATTTACACTTGGCCTGTTGTATTTGTCACAACTTTGTTCCCAGAGACAGATAATGCTGCAATCATTTGACTTGAATCAGAAGGATTAATTGGTTTTGCCCAGCAAGCAAAACAGACAGAAGGCTCCACCTTTCAGGTTTAATAACTGTTCCCTTTAGCAAAGCAGCTATATCAGTTCATGAGATTAAGGCAAATAGGGCAGGACTCTTCTTGCACCACAGAAATGTCTCGTTCCACTTTAAGATGATGGGGACACATGAAGGGTCAAACTACACATTTGCAGTCAGTTGCATGAGACTTTGTTTGTTTGTTTGTTTACTTAAGCAATCAATCCCCAAGCAGTTGTCTAAAGCTGCAGTCAGTGAGGACTGATTCTGTTTCTTTTTCCCATGGGCACATTTCTTATCAAAATATTACCTCCCAACAACTTTTTTTGCCCTGTAATAGACTTTGCTCTCTCAACCTGTCTCCTGATTTAATGGGATTATATTAATTGCATTTTTAATCGTATGGTTGGTTATATTTCAGTGCTTGTATAATTTGTGAATTCACTTCAGTATTACAAGGAAGTCAATTTGGGCTTTAAGCAGTTTACATTATTTATTATTATTATTATTATTAGTTCTGGCAGAGCTCTGAGGAAAGCCCTGAAATGGGGCATTCTGAGTGTGGGTGGGGGCTGAGGCAGCCAGGGATCCACTGGATCCCAAGCTGGGCTCACTGCCATCAGGCCATGGCATAGGGCCTTCTCCAGGCCTGACTGCTGTGCCAGCCTTGAATTTCCCTGCCACCCTCACCTTTCGCTGTGGCCACTGTGAGCTCTGCCCCTCGGCAAAGTCCCACCGGCAGCGGTTGGGGCAGATGGATTGCAGTCTAACTAAATTAGGCCTAGGGGGTGGAAGGGGGGTGTCCCGGGAGTCTCATCAATGGTGCACTGTTCTCCTGAGAAAGTGGTGCATTTATTGGAGGTGAGGAATGGTGAAACGGACCCTGTTGGGCTTAACTTTTTTGTTCTGCCTCTAGCATTTGAGGTGAGAATTCAGCTTGGCTTGCTCCCCGTCCCCCTTTCCCATTCTGTTTGATATGGGGGAATTTAGATGCCACCAGGGTTTCCTTTTCATCTCCATAGCCTGCTCCTGAGGGAGGGGGCTTGGGCTCAGTTCAGAAACAACTTTTGGCCCAGGTAGCCCTTGACTGAATCTTTAAAGTACAATACAGTTCCTGGCACTTTTTGGAAAAGGTCTTCAGGAGAGAAATCCAGCCCTATATTGGTTTCCATGTCACTTGAAAAAGGCTTTAAAAATACCAAAACACGCTTTGCACAATTTACTTAAAAAGAAGAAGAAGAAAAAGAAGGGGGAGCCTTGTTTTTACTTCTGGTAGAGATTAAAAGCACAGGATGCTTAACCAGCCCCAAGTAATCACTTTTAAATTGGCCCAGGGACACTTCAAATGCCTGGAAGCCCCTCAAACAGAAGAGAGCAAAAACTTGACCGCTGCTTCCCAAGAGGGGAGGACTATATGGCGAAGAGGCATGTCTTCACCCAGGCCTTTGATACCTGAGATGTGTGTTTGCAGGAACCACCATGTTCCTGTGAATGTTAAGACTTCTGAACTGTTTTTTACTTCAATTCTTTCCTGCCAGGCCTTTGGCTTTGAATTATCTATGGCCTAAAGGAAGTGGGTGGGATGTTCTAATCCCAATCCCCCTCCCCCCTCCTATCACTACTACTACTACTACTACTACTATATACTACCTCCCCTTCACCCTAAGGTGCCAGGGCAAGTTATAACACGTGAAACAACATTAAAGTATTGTCTTAAATTAACATGAAAACTTAAGATCTTTCTTGGATCAGATGAATGGTCCATGTAGTCCCACATCTTGTCCTCACAGTGGTTGACTAGGTAAAGCCCACAAGCGATACATGAGCGCAAATGCTCTTTCCTACTTGAGATCCCCAACAGGCATTCAAATACATGCCGCCCTTGATCACTTTACCCCCCTCCATTCATTTGACTAATCCCCCTTTAAAGCCTCCCAGACTGGTGGTCTCCACCCCCTCTCCCATCCTTTAACTATGGTGCAAAACAGGGTTTCCTTTTGTCTGTCTGGAATCTCCCAGAATTCAGAGGTTGCCCAAATTTCCTTGAAACATCATTTTCAATAGAAATTTGGGTGGCCGCTCTAGATGGCAGATATGAACCATAGAAATGATGGAATAACTTTTTAGCAAGCATGTTTGGAAACTGCCAGAGGTTCATAATGAAACCGATTTGGAAGAGACACTGATAATCTGCTCTAAACATGACTACAAATCAGACGGTCTGAACTGTGCAATCACCATTTTCACCACAAATCAATCTTCAACACATATTTATTTTTTTACACTATATTATATATTGTAGCTGACCAGTGGAGAATTAAAATATTATGGGTTTTAAAATGTCCGTGGCTGCATATTCCTGAAGAATTTATTACTTTAGAGAAATAAATTAGAAGCCTGAAGCAATATGGTAGATTTATGGATAAACTCTCTGTGGGTGCTCCGGAGTTCAAGACATAATTCCTGTTAACAGCATTGTAAATTGCTGGTCCCAGAGGCAATTAACTCTTGGGATGCCAGTTAACATAACAGAACCTTGGAGCTGGTCCACCATTCAAAGGTCTATGCTGGGATGGAGGAAGATGTCTATGCAAGAAGAACAAGGATTGGGTGCTTTTCCAGGACTATTAAGCAGATGCACTCTAACAGTGCCCCAATATGAAACAAAGCTGTAAGATGCTGATTGTAAATGTTTGAGAGGGGCTTTCAAGTTGCATCAGCTTTTGGAGAGAGAGAGAGAGAGAGAGAGAGAGAGAGAGAGAGAGAGTCTGAGTGTGTTGAGCGAATGCTGCATTTCATTATGATTCCATAGCTTGGAATTCTGTGAAATTCTCGGCTGGCATTTTTATTACTTTAAGTTGCTTTTTTTTACATAGCTCACCACTAATCTAATTTAGATCTTTTCCCGACAATATGTGTTAAGAGAGGGGGCAGAGGCCATGAAGGATTAAAAACGGGGCCAGTTCTATTGCAGAAAGCCTTGAAGTCCTAAAAGCTTTATCGTGCATTTTGTGAGACTAAGCAGTTTATTGGCATGATCAGCCATATCAGGAAGTCAATTATGAAAAAAAGATAGAATTCTGATCATCAAAGTCAGAGATATAGGCCAGTGGTCAGCAAACTTTTTCAGCAGGGGGCCGGTCCACTGTCCCTCAGACATTGTGGGGGGGCAGGACTATATTTTTTGGGAGGGGGGAATGAACGAATTCCTATGCCCCACAAATAACCCAGAGTTGCATTTTAATTAAAAGGACACGTTCTACTCATGTAAGAACATGCTGATTCCTGGACCGTCCACAGGCCAGATTTAGAAGACAATTGGGCCAGATCCGACCCCGGGGCCTTGGTTTGCCTACCCATGATATAGGCCTTTCCAGTGCTGAGGCTAAACCAAACTCCACTGAGAGTAATGGCTTGTCCACACCAGAGTTTGCATTCCCATTTAATTTGTGTAGTTGTAAAGGTGGTGTCTCCCCTTCGCATTAACACCCCAGCACAGTCGGCTTGATATTTACAGTCTTTATTACATATGTACAAGAAATAGCTACAGTTCAGGATTATGCATCCGAACCCATTGAGTCAGATTCGGGGAGTGGCTTCCTTCAATTCCCGCGCCAACAAAGTAGGTGTGGGAATTGTGTGATACATCTTTGATCCTTAGTTTATTTCCCTCCTTGTCTGTGCTGATTTGAAAGGCTTGCTAGAGAGGTTAAAAGCAACAAATAAGGCTTTTATGGGTATGTTCGTAGCAAAAGGAAGAACAAAGAAACAGTGGGGTCACTCAGAGGAGAAGATGGTGAAATGCAAACAGGGGACACAGAAAGGGCTGAACTCCTCAATGCCTTCTTTGCCTCAGTCTTCTCCGATAAAGAAAACAATGCCCGACCTGAAGAATTTGGAGCAAATGAGTCAGCAAAGGAAACACAGCCCAGAATAACTAAGGAGATAGTACAAGAATGCTTGGCTAGTTTAGATGTATTCAAGTCTCCAGGGCCAGATGAACTGCATCCAAGAGTATTAAAAGAACTGGCAGATGTGATCTCAGAACCACTGGCAGTCATCTTTGAGAATTCCTGGAGAACAGGCGAAGTCCCGGCAGACTGGAGGAAGGCAAATGTTGTCCCTATTTTCAAAAAGGGGAAAAGAGAGGACCCAAATAATTACCGCCCAGTCAGTCTGACATCAATACCAGGGAAGATTCTGGAGCAGATCATTAAGCAAACAGTCTGTGAGCACCTAGAAAGGAATGATGTGATCACCAATAGTCAGCATGGATTTCTGAAAAATAAGTCATGTCAGACTAACCTGATCTCATTTTTTGACAGAATTACAAGCCTGGTGGATGAAGGGAACGCAGTGGATGTTGTTGAATGGTCTCTTTAAATGTAAAGGTTCATCATTGTTCCACTCCATGTGTATGTCTTTAAGGGGCCAGAGCAAGGGCCAGAGCAAGATAACGAGACCCAGCTTTACAGCTGTGAAACATAGCAGGTGCTGCTGAGTTGTATTTGATTGAGGCGTGTCAGCATCTGGGTGTAGTATATAAGGAGCAGCACCTAGCTCTCCCATTACCCTGGGGGATGGGTTGGTGGATGGGTCTGGTTTGTTGATGTATTTAGTGTAAATGGAGTTTTTGTTTTTCTTATTAAAACCTTCTTTAAGTTATTTTTGAGTCCTTTCTTTTTAATGCATGATCTCCCCAGCAAGCTCTCTGCAGCGCTACCATACTGCAAAAAGCCAACATCTTTGGTTATGGGCCCAGCTGCTGAGTGGATGACTGCATATTTTTGGACTCTGAGAAAGGTTTGAAAACTCCTTCTCCTGTTAGCGTAGTTTTTGTGGGTCTGGAAGAGTTCCAGAATGGTTGACCGGGTTCCTGAAGCTGAGAAGGCTCTGGTCTTCCCACAGCTAACAGATGAGAACTATAGTTTATGGTCTTTTCGGGTGGAGGCGCTTTTGACCTCTAGAGAAGTATGGACCTATGTAACTGATGACCCTCCTGACCCTGTAACTAATGCTTGGTCGAAAGGAGATGCAAAAGCCAGGGCGATAATTAATTTGGCAGTCAGCGACCAGCAAGTAGTCTATATAAGAAATAAGAAAACTGCCAAAGAAATGTGGGACAGTCTTGCAGCAGTGCATGTTAGAAAAGAGTCAGCGTCTGCATTGACATTTTTCAAGCAGTTGTACCAGACAAAGTTGCAGCCTGGTGGTGATTTGGCAGCACACTTGAGACGTCTGGAGGCAATACGCGGCGAATTAATTCGAAGGGACATGGAGGTACCTGATATTCAGTATGTTTTTATCATCCTATGTTCCCTTAATGAGGACTTTGATGGTATAGCTAGCCAGATATCTGCCGTTCCACCAGCACAATTAACTGTGGAAGGGGTAACGGCAAGATTAATGGGCGAGTTGGATAGAAGGGAGGCTTGTGCCATAAGCACTCCTGTTTCCAGAAAGAATGAGGAACACCATATGCAAACCTGTGGTGATACAACTGCATTTAAAGCTGCAAAGCGTTGTTGGTTCTGCAATAAGCAAGGACATTTTGCAAGGGACTGCAGATCCAAAAGAAAGCAAAGTACTCCCAAGCCTGTTTCTGTTCGTCAATCACGGTCGTCAGCCCAGCAGCCGGCATCGTATAGTAGAGACAGAAATGAGCCGCGAGCTTTTCACGCTCGGACTAAAGATCGTAAAAGAATTAAAGATGCCAAGTGGAAGTCTTTTGTTATCGACTCAGGAGCATCTCGGCATATCTGCAATGATCGAAGCTTGTTTATTTCTTTCGAAGAGGAAATTGGTAATGTACATTTAGCCAATTCACAAGTCTTGCAGTCGCTTGGCAGGGGTACCGTTAAACTTGACTCTTTAAACATTACAATAGCGAACTGCATTTACTGCCCGTCAGTGGACAATTTATTATCAGTAAGGTGCTTTGCTCATCAAGGGATAACTGTGCGTTTCTTAAAGTCTATGTGTGAGTTTTTCGAGGGGAACAAACGTCTATTGTATGCCCGGGAATCTGATGGTTTATATAGACTGTATTTTCACACCTACTCCCAATCGCCTATAAATTGCAGAGCAGCACAGTTAAGCCATGGGTTGAGGAATGTAAGGCCACATTCTGGGTGTGTCCACGAGGCGCACAGAATTCTGGGACACCTGAATTTTGCTGATGTAATTAAGACAAAGAATATTGTCAATGGCCTCAACTTAAAACCATGTAAATTCTTTATGCAATGTCTATCCTGTTGCAAGAATAAGATTAAGGTTGCACGCAAGGGTAGATGCTCAGATAGGAAAGTAACTGAGCCATTTGAGCGTGTACATTGTGATTTAGTTGGGCCACTCCCACCATCATTAGGAGGTTCAAAGTACTGGCTTACTCTCATAGACCAGTATAGTAGATATTGTTGGACTTATGCAATAGCTGAGAAGTCCCAAGCATTTGAGAAGTACAAGGTTTTTTGCAACTGGGTAAAAACACACTTTAACAAACCTATTAAGAACCTGTTTTCTGACCGGGGTGGGGAATTTGTTTCTGAAGATTTTGAGAAATTCCTGGAAGCGCAGGGGACTACTCAAGAGTTATCTTGCCCCCGAAGTCCCTGGCAAAATGGGCTTGTTGAAGTTGTGCAGCGTGACCTGCAGGCAGGGGTTAAAACTTATCTGCACGATGCTAATCTGCCCAAAGACTTTTGGGCTGAAGCGCTCCATGCCTTTTGTTATGTTAGAAATCGCAGTTATCATTCTGGTTTAGATGTCACCCCCTATGAGAAGCTGTTTAAAAAACGCCCTAATCTGAAATACCTACGCATTTGGGGTTCAGATGTAATTATGCATTATCCCGCTAAGCAGAAATTGGGTGAACGTAGTGTTCAGGGAAAATTAATGGGCTACCAGCAGGGGGTGTACAGAATTTACATACCAGCAACTGGCAAATTTCATATTACCAGAAGCATGATACAAACTGTAAATTGGAATGGAGTTGCTGTTTTCCAAGATACTGATGGTATAGATGATACTGAGGAAGAAGAGGTAGAAGAAGCAGCAGCAGGAAATGGTGCTTCTGAATTAATGGAAGAAGACAAAAAGCCTGTTGGATCTGATAATTTGTTTGAGGATTTAAAGTCACAGGCACCTGAGGGGAGGTTAGATTCTCTTGAGTTTTCTGACCGTGAGCTTAGCCTACAGGCACCTCTTCAGTCTGACAATGATGATTTACAACCTGAAACTAGTAGTTCACTGAGTCCCATTAAGTCTGAGGAGTCTGACTCTCCTTCCGGACTGAGACGTTCAGATAGAAAGAGGCAGAAGCCACAGTGTTTTGCAGATGAACATTTTAATAGTGTATGCCAATAAGGCGGTTTTTGAGCCAAAAAGCTACAATGATGTTCAGAATTTACCTAAGCACCAAGCTGTAAATTGGTATAAAGCTATGAACTCTGAGATAGCTTCTTTAAAAGAGCATAACACTTGGTCTCTTGTACCACAAACCCCAGATATGAGACTTATTGATTCAAAATGGGTTTATAGAGTTAAAATGAATGACAAAAATGAAGTTGTAAGGTACAAGGCAAGATTAGTTGCTAAGGGTTTTCAACAAATTCCAGGCGAAGATTATGATTTGTGTTATTCACTAAGTGTAAAATATGAAACAGTTAAGCTTTTGTTAAAAGATGCATCACAATGTGGAAAAGCCTACTATGCAATGTCTCTGTTCTTAAGAGAGTGGTAATGTACCTTAAACATACCAAACATTATAGGTTGCAGTTTACATCAAGTATTGACAAAAGTTACACATGAAAAACATGCACAAAGTATGCTTTATGTTTTTGTTCCACAATGATGAACCGCAGGGGAAATGTTGAATGGTCTCTTTAAATGTAAAGGTTCATCATTGTTCCACTCCATGTGTATGTCTTTAAGGGGCCAGAGCAAGGGCCAGAGCAAGATAACGAGACCCAGCTTTACAGCTGTGAAACATAGCAGGTGCTGCTGAGTTGTATTTGATTGAGGCGTGTCAGCATCTGGGTGTAGTATATAAGGAGCAGCACCTAGCTCTCCCATTACCCTGGGGGATGGGTTGGTGGATGGGTCTGGTTTGTTGATGTATTTAGTGTAAATGGAGTTTTTGTTTTTCTTATTAAAACCTTCTTTAAGTTATTTTTGAGTCCTTTCTTTTTAATGCATGATCTCCCCAGCAAGCTCTCTGCAGCGCTACCATACTGCAAAAAGCCAACAGATGTAGCCTACCTTGATTTCAGCAAGGCATTTGACAAGGTGCCCCATGATATTCTTGTAAAGAAGCTGGTAAAATGCGGTCTTGACTATGCTACCACTCAGTGGATTTGTAACTGGCTGACTGACCGAACCCAAAGGGTGCTCATCAATGGTTCCTCTTCATCCTGGAGAAGAGTGACTAGTGGGGTGCCACAGGGTTCTGTCTCGGGCCCGGTCTTATTCAACATCTTTATCAACGACTTGGATGATGGACTCAAGGGCATCCTGATCAAATTTGCAGATGACACCAAACTGGGAGGGGTGGCTAACACCCCAGAGGACAGGATCACACTTCAAAACGACCTTGACAGATTAGAGAACTGGGCCAAAACAAAGAAGATGAATTTTAACAGGGAGAAATGTAAAGTATTGCACTTGGGCAAAAAAAATGAGAGGCACAAATATAAGATGGGGGACACCTGGCTTGAGAGCAGTACATGTGAAAAGGATCTAGGAGTCTTGGTTGACCACAAACTTGACATGAGCCAACAGTGTGACGCGGCAGCTAAAAAAGCCAATGCAATTCTGGGCTGCATCCATAGGAGTATAGCATCTAGATCAAGGGAAGTAATAGTGCCACTGTATTCTGCTCTGGTCAGACCTCACCTGGAGTACTGTGTCCAGTTCTGGGCACCACAATTCAAGAAGGACACTGAAAAACTGGAACGTGTCCAGAGCAGGGCAACCAAAATGGTCAAAGGCCTGGAAATGATGCCTTATGAGGAACGGCTAAGGGAGCTGGGCATGTTTAGCCTGGAGAAGAGGAGGTTAAGGGGTGATATGATAGCCATGTTCAAATATATAAAAGGATGTCACATAGAGGAGGGAGAAAGGTTGTTTTCTGCTGCTCCAGAGAAGCGGGCACAGAGCAATGGATCCAAACTACAAGAAAGAATAGGTGGAATCAGGAAGAACTTCCTGACAGTAAGAGCTGTTCGACAGTGGAATTTGCTGCCAAGGAGTGTGGTGGAGTCTCCTACTTTGGAGGTCTTTAAGCAGAGGCTTGACAACCATATGTCAGGAGTGCTCTGACGGTGTTTCCTGCTTGGCAGGGGGTTGGACTCGATGGCCCTTGTGGTCTCTTCCAACTCTATGATTCTATGATTCTATGAAAGCCCCCTCCCTTCCAGAGTCTGAGCTCCCTTCTGGGTGGTTGAAGGGCTCTGCAGCATCCCTGAGCCCCTGCTCCGCCTCCTCTGTCACTTGCTCCTCCAAATTCTCCCTGACAGTAGTCCACATGATATGACCCTCAAACCACATCAATCTCAATCCTTTCCCCTTGTAAATTTGGTTTTACCTGATAAAGGGATAATCCAATAAATTGGAGAAAATTAGGCCCAAAACTGCTTTCCTTGGGGGTTGCAGACTATTTGTATTAGCGTTTTGGGGTGGGTGGATCCACTGTCACTTTCTGCTACTTCTCTTCCCTTGCCCACGAACTTATTACCTGAATTTCTTTATCACTTTTGCTTGTAACTATTTCTGGTGTGCTTCAGGAATTCCCTGGTTCTTTCATCCTTCAGATTTGCACAAAACCAGAAAACTGCCCAAGCAATCACCATTAGACATTTCTACAGTGGATATATTGAGCAGCAGTCTGAAAAATATGTGCTGAGAATTTAGTTGCTTTCATTTTCTTTTCCAGTGTGCTAGTAAGTGTGAGTCAGGAGCTTAGCCACACACATATATCCTTTTGACCTCTCAGATTTGCGCAAAAACCAGAAAACTGCACAAACAGATTTACGATTACTTGACATTGTGTTTTGCACAGTTCTTTGGCAGGTTTTTAAACCAACAACAAGGCATGCCCTATCAGTACTTAACTGCCATAATAGAATCAACCAATTAGAATGCAGAGACATACACAAAAGCCTAGTCCTTTGCACAGGAAACACTAACCTTGCTCCTCATATACTAATTCAAAAGCATGTTGTGACCCACCCTGGGACATTAGCATGAAGGGTGGGTAATAAATCAAGGGCTGGATTCAACTTAACAGTGACTGCATTGGGAGCCATCTGGAGCCAGCACAAGTCCTGCTAGCACAATGGGCTTCCCCCACTCCTCCCTGGAGAACTCCCAGAACAGCACACACTCTGGGAGTGGGAGACACATAGGGCACAGTTTTTCAACATTTTTGAACCCATTGCTCCCCTGACCAACTACAATCTTTCTGTGGCACCCCTGTAGAGCTCAGGAGCCCAGTTATGTCACCCCTTGCCTGCAGCTCCTCACCACCTTTTCAAGCACCCTCCCTTGTGGAGTGTTCCCTCAACCTCCCCTTGGGAATCCTCTGGGCAGCCACTGCTGCCCCCTGGTCTCTGAGTTGCCCCCCCTGCCCCAAAGAGAGGTGCCTCCTCACACTGCCCCACAGGGGCCTGGGAAGAGGATTCCCCCCAGCCTTAACAGGTGAATGTGAGGCCAGCACCTTACCTTGGGAGGCAACAGTGGGTGCTGCCAGGCCTGCATGGCATAAAGGCTCCCCTTCAGCACTGGGCACTCAGCTCCCAGGCACTGGCAGAGGAAGAGGGGTGCAGGGACCCACCACAGGTCCTAACACATTCCCAATGATGTCAGAATCCAATTTGGTCTGAGTGATCTCTTCTGATTTTCGTTTGGGGTTTGGTGTCTTGGGGGATTAGCTTAGTTTGTCAAGTCCAGGTATGGATCAGCCAAGGAGTGTTGGGCTCAGCTCTTCCATCGCTAGCTAACCGTTATGAAGAAATGGCCAAATAATTAGGGAGAGGGACAGATCCCTAATTGATCCGTCAGCACCTGTTTCTCTCCAGTTTAACTGGTTGAGGGAAAGTGTCCAGAAGGAATACAACCATAGGAGCAGAGAGAGAAAGAAACACCATTCAGATCTCTTAATGGAATTGTGTAGGGTAAAAAGACATTGAGAACATATGGAGCCAACAAAGGATAATTCTTCAGGAATAATAATGATAATAATAATAAACCCAAACATTCTGGAATGTGATGATTGCTAAAAGTATTTTCCCAAAAAAAGACCAATAAGTATAATAAAGTAAATTAATAAAAAAGAGCCACATAATTAACTCGCCTGAACTCCGTTTTTCTTAATTTTTGCTGGATCTTCCCCCAAACATTTTGAAGATGAACAGTACCTGGCTCCAGCTTCCAGCAAACCATTCCACTTTCCCCAAACATGGCCCATTGTCACAGGGTGTGGTCTCTGCTGGTCTGTTGTGTCCGCAGCCCTCCAGTGGTAAACTGCTGATGTGGTTGGTCATGCATATGACGGAGCGTGTCCGGACACCAGAGCCACATTCGGCTGAGCACTGTCATCGTGGGAGACAACAAAGACATCCGTTAGCCCAACTGCTGCTTTAGTGAAAGCAGTTGTGAAATGCTTGGAAGGTGACTCAAGGGCTCTCTGGCACAAGAAGGCACACAAATCCAGGTCAGGTTCTGACAGCAGGAAATCCACATTCTGCAATCAGAATGTATATTCAAAGAGGAATCTTGCTTTGGAAGAGGGGAAAGGGCAAAATGGAAAGAGAGAGAGAAGACAGGGGGACGTTTCCAAGGTGTCATCTGTCTCCTGCCACTTATTCATGAAGCTTAGAAATCTGCTCTAGATAATGATGATGAAGATAAGTAAAAATTGACAGGGTGCTAAATTCTATGCAAGATAGCATAATATGGTGATGTGTGACCTTCTGGGTAACTGAATTGAGGTTTCCAACAAAAATACTTGATAGTGATACCCTAGACAGTGTTATAGTACTCATGCAGCCTATTCTGTTGGAAAGAGATATGCAAACTTTTGGGACTGAGGACCACAATCCCTTTGGTGAATTGGTGGTGCTGTGAACAGCCAAAGCAGAAAGTCCCTGTCTGTCTGTCTCTCTCTTTCACACCCACACACACAGGCCTGATCCAGCAGGCTCTTCTTATATTCAATGAGCCTTTCATCCAGTATAAATCCTAATTTGCTGGCAGAGTGTCTATACATCTTTCTGCTAATCATTCACTTATTGTGCACACAAAGTGTGTTCCTTTAAAAAAAAACAAAAAACCCATTGATTTGTTATGCTAGGGGGTGACAGAGCATTTTAATCCGCTTTAATTTAAATTTCTTGGTATTTGTTTGAATTCCTCCCACAAAACACTCACAGCCTGGTGGTACCATTTTGGGTCATTAACATTCCACATCCACAAAGTATTTCAATTGGCTTCTGGTGCTTTCAGCACACTCAGCTAGCAATATTACTTGTTGAGGTTCTCCAGAAACTGAGTTCTATTCTAAGTAAGCTGAACAAATGGATCACATTTCAAATTAGATGCCAACTAAGAAGATACCGACTTGCCCCACTCTGTGCTGTGAGATTTCAGCGCAGATTAACTGCTTGCAAAGGATATTAAAGAGCTTCAGCAGCAGACTTGGAGCCAGGATATTGTTGGGCTCTTGAGCTTTATTTCCATCTTTTAAAATTAAAACAAAGACATTTCTCTGCAAAAACCAGACACCCAACAGCATGCTTAAGCTTCTTGAAAACATCTGGGTGACATCATAAAAGCAGCAGAGGAGCCTTGCTGGCTCAGACCAAAGAGGCTTGTGTAGGCCAGCCATGGGTTCAGACTCAAGAGCCTCTGGCTGCAGACTTTCCTGCTGTGGACGGCCAGGGCAGGTGTCACGCTCTGAGCTTGTTGCTGGAGATCATGAAACAATGGAGCCTGAGAAACTTGAGCCCCCTAAAAAGAACCTCCTGGATGCTCATGGGTGTCTTCACCTGAGGAACCGAGGGTCCACTGCATAGGGTCACCATACATCTGGTATTCAGTATTTGGCTCAACAACTTTGCCTAAAAAGCTCAAGAACTTTTGTGTCCGGATTTTCACTTTTTGAAATATGGCAACCCTACCACTGCAGGAGCCAGCCAGCTCAGGGAAGAGGCTGGAGAGCAGAGTGGGAGTTTTCAGGCCAGAGGGCTGGCTCTTTAAGAACGCCCTAAGTCACAAGGGTGGGACATGGGTGGTGCTGTGTGTTAAACCACAGAGCCTAGGACTTGCCAATCAGAAGGTCGGCGGTTCGAATCCCAAGGGGCAGAGCCGGAGAGAAGTCAGTTGCATACACACAACACACTTAAAACACACTTCTGCCTCCAAAGAACCCTAGGAGCTATAATTTGTTAAGGGTGCTGGGAATCTTAGCTCTGTGAGGGGTAAACTACAGTTCTCAGGATTCTTTGAATGGGTGTGTGTGTCTCAAATTTGTTTAAATGCATGGTGTATATGCATAATTTTTCTGACACTTTTGCCCCCTCTTTTCTTTCAAAGAGTTCAGGGCAGCATGGATGGTTCCCCTGCTCCTGCCCTTG
The DNA here is from genome assembly GCF_964188305.1 of Podarcis bocagei. Taxonomy (NCBI): domain Eukaryota; kingdom Metazoa; phylum Chordata; class Lepidosauria; order Squamata; family Lacertidae; genus Podarcis; species Podarcis bocagei. The sequence goes on from NC_138139.1 coordinate 1,858,587, forward strand.
AGGGAATCCAGAGCACAGACCATCCATGTGAGCAGCAAGTGTGCAGTCTGGGTTTTAGCAACTGCTGTGCTAAAAGTTCTTAGGCTTGAAATGGTGGGAGCAGAACCACTTGTAGTTGTACAGCAACAGGGAACTCTCTTACGGTGGGATTTAGTTCAGTTTACATCTCATAGAATCCTAGAGTTGGAAGGGACCCTGAGGATTATCCAGCCCAACCCCCGGCAATGCAGGAATAGGGATCGAACCTGAAACCTTGGTGCTGCCACTCTAACCACTGGGCCATCTGAGCTAATGTGCACTTCCCAAAGCAAGACACAAATCAGAGCCATCCCTAAAACACACAGACAACTGAATTTTCTTGTAAATTTGTGCAACAAAAAATTTGTACAAGAAAAAAGATGTATACATTAGGGGAAAGCGTGTGTAAGAAGAAGAAAATACAATGACTATTTGGAAAAGGGGCTTGCAAAAATATGTATAGTAGGAGAAATTGTGCAGTCAAATAAAGACTTAAAAATAATCACAAAGTGATGTGCAAATGGGAAGAACTGCCAGGGCGGGGCGGGGCGGGGGGGGGAGGTGAGAAACTGAGAAGAACCGAAATTGACAATTGTGTCCATACTGAGTTTTTACCAGTGGCTACTGGCTGCCATTACTTTCCCACAACCACCAGCAGCCTGAAAGCCACACTGAAATGGTGCTCTGTGAAGATGCCAGTGGTATGTTTGTGCACAATCCATAATGTCACCTACCTTTCTACCTTCTGAGACTCACAGCAGGTTTATTGGGTGATTTCAAATAAGGAAACAGCACAAAGGGGTGAATGTCTTTCTTCTCAAGTACTGAGGCCCTGATCCAAATCTCTCTCTCTCTCTCTCTCTCTCTCTCTCTCTCTCTCTCTCTCACACACACACACACAGAGAGAGAGAGAGAGAGAGAGAGAGAGAGAGAGAGCATAAAGGAGTTTTTATCATGGATCTCCCATGGGACCTTGACTGTAAGGCAATCATATTTCTGTGGGTACGTGTGTTTGAAACGTGTGTCACCTTAACGTGTGTCACCTTAAAATCCAAACTCCAAAGGTAATAATGAGAGAACAGCTGGTGAATTGTGCCCAACACAGTAGCAAACATTTGGAAATGGTTAATATGAAGAATGCACCCAGTGTTTCTCTTGCTGTACATAAAAGCATGCATTGCATAAAAACAGATCTCACCCCACTTCCATACACACATAAAGGCACCTAGTTCTTCCATTTCTTTGCTGCAACATAAATTAATGCAATAATTCTTTCTTTAAAAAACTATACAAAATTCACAACCTATCCTTTGGGCATTCAGCAAAAAATGTTCTAAAAGCATTCTCCAGCATAAAAATAAATAAATGAAGACATATTTTTAAACTTGTGTGGGAACAAATAGTACATTCAGTGGGAGGGGAGAAAGGAAAATGAACTTCTAGCTGATCTGTATGTTCAACCGGGTGGATTTGCACCAACCCTGGATCTAATCCAGAACGCTTTAGTCAGTTTATTTATATTTCGCTGTCTTGGAGAATAATTCTTTTTCTTTTATGCACAGGAGATATCGCTCCAATAAATTTCTAAAGAGACGTTCATCTCTGTGTAAAAGAAAATAAGCAAACACACTCAAAAATACTTTGTGATTATAAATTAAAAACGAGTCTCTATTACAAGAAGATCCTTTGAGCCTTTGCCCTGACAAACAAGCTTTGAGGAGCAGGGAGATTCTGGCAGAGCTCCACAACTGCTGGGAAAGAGGTAAGAATCATCATAAAAGGATTGGATTGGAAGACTTTTAAAAAAGATAAAAGACCCAGTTCCTTCCCTTCTCCCCCACAGACAGGAGCACCTACTCATCAGATCCCCATGTGCAACCCAGTGCAATCGCAGTGTAATCCCCACCCCCAGAGCTGGTGCACTGCAGAGGCCTGTTGGTGCCTAGGAGGAAGCCATCTTATTCCAGGTCCAGCTAGCCTGTGCCAGGACAGACTCACCTGTGGCTATACAGCAGAACAGATGCCAACTCCTGCCAGCCGCAGACAGAATGGCAAATGGACAAGGGTGACGCCAGAAACATCCGGAGGCATGGCTGGAGGCAGTTCTCTAGGGCCTGTGGCTGAGGTGTTCCCCTCACCTGCTGCCTGCTTTTCTTTCTAAACTGGGGGTGTCAAGGTTCGAACCCAGGTGTCATGAGTCCCAAAGAGATGTGTCTTGAAGAGACATAGTGGAGGGGCTGGTCGGACCCAGACACAGGGTGGGGGAGCTGCCTGCTGCCAACTATGGAGAGGGGACCCAGAAGGTTGGGAGAGGGTGTGCTGGGGCCTTGAGGGAGAGAGCAGTCCCCCCTGGAGGGAGTGACAGACAAGGAGCAAGATTCCAGGGAGGGTCCCAGTGGGGGACCCTCTTACACCTCACGTCTGGCTCCATGCCAGCCTTGCCTCGGATCCCAGTGCCCCCTCCAGCACTGCCAGAGCCCACTCCTGGCCCATCGTCTCAGAACAAATTCGGTGCTCACTTTTGCCTCCCCCCCTTTTCCACGCTCAAATTCTGCCTCTCCTGTTACCACACAATGGGACCCATGGGGGAGGCGCACAGTCTGTTGGAGCAACATCCTCGCTTGCTTAGCATCTGTTCGGCCTCTGAACCCCATTTTGCTGAGGTGATGTACTGAATAGAATAGAATAGAATCATAGAGTTGGAAGAGACCACAAGGGCCATCGAGTCCAACCCCCTGCCAAGCAGGAAACACCATCAGAGCATTCCTGACATATGGTTGTCAAGCCTCTGCTTAAAGACCTCCAAAGGAGGAGACTCCACCACACTCCTTGGCAGCAAATTCCACTGTCGAACAGCTCTTACTGTCAGGAAGTTCTTCCTAATGTTTAGGTGGAATCTTCTTTCTTGTAGTTTGGCTCCATTGCTCTGTGTCCGCTTCTCTGGAGCAGCAGAAAACAACCTTTCTCCCTCCTCTATGTGACATCCTTTTATATATTTGAACACGGCTATCATATCACCCCTTAACCTCCTCTTCTCCAGGCTGAACATGCCCAGCTCCCTTAGCCGTTCCTCATAAGGCATCGTTTCCAGGCCTTTGACCATTTTGGTTGCCCTCCTCTGGACACGTTCCAGTTTGTCAGTGTCCTTCTTGAATTGTGGTGCCCAGAACTGGACACAGTACTCCAGGTGAGGTCTGACCAGAGCAGAATACAGTGGCACTATTACTTCCCTTGATCTAGATGCTCTACTCCTATTGATGAGGCCCAGAATTGCATTGGCTTTTTTAGCTGCCGCGTCACACTGTTGGCTCATGTCAAGTTTGTGGTCAACCAAGACTCCTAGATCCTTTTCACATGTACTGCTCTCAAGCCAGGTGTCACCCATCTTGTATTTGTGCCTCTCATTTTTTTTGCCCAACTGCAATACTTTACATTTCTCCCTGTTAAAATTCATCTTGTTTGTTTTGGCCCAGTTTTCTAATCTGTCAAGGTCGTTTTGAAGTGTGATCCTGTCCTCTGGGGTGTTAGCCACCCCTCCCAGTTTGGTGTCATCTGCAAATTTGATCAGGATGCCCTTGAGTCCATCATCCAAGTCGTTGATAAAGATGTTGAATAAGACCGGGCCCAAGACAGAACCCTGTGGCACCCCACTAGTCACTCTTCTCCAGGATGAAGAGGAACCATTGATGAGCACCCTTTGGGTTCGGTCAGTCAGCCAGTTACAAATCCACTGAGTGGTAGCATAGTCAAGACCGCATTTTACCAGCTTCTTTACAAGAATATCATGGGGCACCTTGTCAAATGCCTTACTGAAATCAAGGTAGGCTATATCCACTGAGTTCCCTTCATCTACCAGGCTTGTAATTCTGTCAAAAAACGAGATCAGGTTAGTCTGACATGACTTATTTTTCAGAAATCCATGCTGACTATTGGTGATCACAGCATTCCTTTCTAGGTGCGCACAGACTGTTTTCTTAATGATCTGCTCCAGAATCTTCCCTGGTATTGATGTCAGACTGACTGGGCGGTAATTATTTGGGTCCTCTTTTTTCCCCTTTTTGAAAATAGGGACAACATTTGCCCTCCTCCAGTCTGCCGGGACTTCGCCTGTTCTCCAGGAATTCTCAAAGATGACTGCCAGTGGTTCTGAGATCACATCTGCCAGTTCTTTTAATACTCTTGGATGCAGTTGATCTGGCCCTGGAGACTTGAATACATCTAAACTAGCCAAGTATTCTTGTACTATCTCCTTAGTTATTCTGGGCTGTGTTTCCTTTGCTGACTCATTTGCTCCAAATTCTTCAGGTCGGGCATTGTTTTCTTTATCGGAGAAGACTGAGGCAAAGAAGGCATTGAGGAGTTCAGCCCTTTCTGTGTCCCCTGTTTGCATTTCACCATCTTCTCCTCTGAGTGACCCCACTGTTTCTTTGTTCTTCCTTTTGCTGCGAACATACCCATAAAAGCCTTTTTTGTTGCTTTTAACCTCTCTAGCAAGCCTGAGTTCATTCTGTGCTTTAGCTTTTCTGACTTTGTGTCTACACGTGCTGGCTATTTGTTTGAATTCCTCTTTGGTGGTTTCCCCCCTTTTCCATTTTTTGTACACATCCTTTTTTAATCTTAACTCAGTTAAAAGTTCTTTAGATAGCCACCCTGGCTTCTTTAGGCACCTTCCATGTTTCCGTCTCATTGGTATTGCCTGACATTGTGCTTTTATTATCTCCCTCTTAACAAACTCCCAGCCATCATGAACTCCCTTTCCTTTTAGTATTACTGTCCATGGGATCTCACCCAGCACTTCCCTAAGTTTTATGAAGTCGGCTTTCTTAAAGTCAAGAAATTGAGTCCTAGTATGCTTGGCTGCTCCTTTCCGCTGTATAGTAAACTTCAGAAGAGCATGATCACTCGCGCCTAATGATCCTTCCACTTCTACCCCACTAACCAGGTCATCAACATTGGTTAGGACCAGATCTAAAATGGATGTTCCTCTTGTTGCTTCTCCCACTTTCTGGACAATGAAGTTGTCTGCAAGGCCAGTGAGGAATCTGTTTGACCTTATGCTCTTGGCTGAGTTTGACATCCAACAAATATCCGGGTAATTGAAGTCCCCCATTACTACTATCTCCCTTCCTTTTGCATGCTTGGCCATCTGTTCCAGGAAGGCATCATCTATGTCCTCTGTTTGGCTTGGGGATCTATAGTAAACTCCCACAATGAGGTCTCTGTTATTCTTCTCTCCCTTAATTTTGACCCAAATGCTCTCACTTTGGCTTTGAGGTTCTAAATCTTGGATCTCTTCACAGGTATACATATCCCTGACATATAACGCCACTCCTCCTCCTTTCTTGTCTGGTCTGTTTCTCCGAAATAGATTGTATCCCCCCATTATTACATTCCAATCGTGGGACTTATCCCACCAGGTTTCAGTGATGCCTATTATGTCATATTTAGTTTGCTGTACCAAGAGCTCAAGCTCATCTTGTTTATTTCCCATGCTTTGCGCATTAGTGTACAGACATTGAAGTCCATTAATCATTCCCCCATGTCTCTTATTTAAGGATTTTTTCCTCCCACCACTAGGTCTGCATGCTGTTTGCTCCATTTGGTCTATGACATTTGGATGATCATCTTCATCAATTGATAGACTCCTACCTTCAGGAGCACTGTCTCCCTCCCCCACATTAGTCAGTTTAAAGCCCTCCTGATGAGGTTTCTGAGATTTTTGGCAAAAACATTTCTCCCAACCGTTGTGAGGTGCAGCCCATCGCTTGCCAGAAGTCCATCTTCAAGAAACTGCAGTCCGTGATCTAAGAATCCAAACCGTTCCTGTTTACACCATTTGCGAAGCCAGCTGTTCACTTCCACTATTTTTCCCTCTCTCCCTGGGCCACGTCGTTCAACTGGGAGGACAGATGAGATGACAATTTGTGCATTTAATTGCTTCAATTTCCTGCCCAGAGCCTCGTAGTCTCTTTTGATCTTCTGGAGGCTATTGCTTGCAGTGTCATTAGTTCCCACATGAACCAAGAGGAAGGGGTATTTGTCAGTGGGTTTTATGATTCCTTGCAGTCGTTCAGTTACATCTTGGATCTTAGCCCCGGGGAGACAGCACACTTCCCGAGACATCTTGTCAGGCCCACAGATCACTGCTTCTGTTCCCCTCAGTAGGGAATCCCCTATCACCACTACACGCCTCCTCTTAGGTTTGGTCGGGGTTCTTCCATGAGCTGTCCGTTCCAAGGTCGCCTGCACATTCCCTGAGGAGTGACTTTGCTGCTCGTCTTCATATACCTGATCGACTGAAATGAGGGAGAGATCCTCAAATGGAGTCTGCTCTTCGTCTTCCATGCTAGGGGAGAGGACCTCAAAGCGATTGTGTATTTCTAAACAATCAGAACGAACCCTGGGCCTCCTACTTCTTTGAGTCACGTTTCTCCATATATCTGGCTCCTGTGTTGATGAACTAGCCTCCTTCTCAGGGGAGTCCCCTGTCTCCTCCTTGGTGGAGACGGTGTGCTCTGTTGCTTCCAAGAAGAGCTCCAGCTCTCTAATTCTTTGGAGCGTAGCTACACGTTCCTCCAGTTGCTGGACTTTGTCTTTTAAGAGGGCAATCAACATGCAATTGCTGCAGGTAAAGCTGCCTGCAACCTTTGGCAAGATGGCAAACATTGCGCAGGAACCGCAGGCGACTGCAGCTGTTCCCTCCCCCTCCATCTTGAGAACGTCGTTGGGGTGGCTACAGCGGTCCTCCATCATAAAAAGCATGAAGACAGGACAAATAACTCCCCCCCACACACAAAAAAAAACCTAGGTCTCCCCCAACAAACGTTTGAGACTAGCGCCCCTAAACCTAAAAGATGGATCAAACTGCGCGCGCCGCTAGGCGTGCGCCGCTGCCCTGCTACCTCTGATAAGCTCCTCCCACAGCTAATCACCTTCCTCAACAGAAACCCTGCCCCCTCTGACCTTTGCACAGGGAGAACAGCTACTCAGCCACAAAGAAACACACACACACAAGAAAACCCTTTTTGCTCCTTCTTCAACTGCTGCCCTGCTGATTTGAGCATTAAAGCATTAGGACAGAAAACATACTCCAGAGTTTCAGATCTTTATCCAGTGAAATGATGCATGCAAAATATTTGCCTCGCCACTAAGCTTGAGCTGGAAGATGACCATTACAAGCCTTACCCGGTCGCTCCATTCTGTAAGAAACCAGCTTTTTGCGCAAGGCCCCATATCACAGTTCTCGATATCGTTTGGGCGCAGCTTCATGTTACATTCTTCATCATCAACGACATCTCCAAGATTGCTGACACACTTCACATCTCGTGTCTTCTGACCCACTCCACATGGCACGGAGCACTAAAACAAGAAAGATCTCTGGGTCGGGCAGGCACACAGGGATTGCATGCATTTATTCATTTTGATTGCGTTTCACTTCCTTTGTACCCTGCCCTTCCTCCAAAAGTGTCCAGGGCGGTAAGCATCATAAAGAAGTATAATTCAATTAAAAATGACTAAAAATTAAACAGTGTTTTGCTGAGGTTTTGATAAAAATCAGTTTGTTATTCATACGTTCTTCATAATAAATCATAATAAAGTTATATTTGTGTGTGTGTGTGCGCGCGCGCACGCGTGCACACGCTTGCAGGGCTCTTTTACTGCATTGCAATGAAATAAGGAATTGATGGCTGTGGCAGTGATTGTATAAACTTGCCCTGCCAGGCAAATAAATAACCAGGACTAAAATACTATTTTCTATTATGTCATTGTTGCAAATTGGATGGAATACAGATTATGTTTTACAGTTGAAGCATATTTTAAATTGTGAACACTAATATAACATTTGGAGCTATCCAACAAATGGCTTGAGATTTTGATGTTGAAAGTCTCTACTCCATCCCACGTAGGTACATGGAAGATGAGGAAGTTTAGAGGGCCACAGTACATGGTCCCGAACCTCACCACCAGTATTTCCAATGGTCTCAGCAAGAAGGAGCAGGTGCTGATGAGAACATAAGAAAAGCCCTGATGGATCAGGCTGAAGGCAGGGATTGGGAACCTTAGGCCAGAGGGCCAAAGGCAGCCCCCCAAACCTTTCTATTTAACCCTCAGGACTCTTCCCTGGCCCTGCTTTGCCGCTTCCAGGAGGGTTTCTGCCAGGCTCCAATATGTCCTTGAACTCTCTTAATGCTTCTTGTTTTCCTGCATGGAGGGCAGAGGAGGGTGTGCAATGTGGCCCTCAGGTTGAGAAAAAGCTATCCACTGCTTTCAGTTATATACTTTTCCCCTAAAAGGCCATCCACGTTCCCCAAGCTCACAGGAGCGGCTTTCCTGCTAGCCTCTTCTACCTGCCCTTTCGTAAAACATTCGGACAACTTCCACGTTATGGGTGACATCCAGTGTTTTGGTTCCATGAATGGAAGGACATTCTGGTTGAGGAAGGAGAGTTGTGAAAGGGGCCCTTCCACAAACGGAGTGAGAACACTGGAAGTTCCCCAGTGTTGCAGGATCAGGGCTGGTGCAATGTCAGCTGCAGCCACTGCTCCTGAAAGGTAAGCCTGTTGGGGGGCATGTTCTGTGCTCTGAATCATTCCTGTTTACCGATGTCCATTCTGTCCGAATTTGCCATTCGCTGCAGATCTTCAGCTGGCACGTACTTGTGGTCTCTGGTTTCTCCAGATGGTGGCAGCGGTGTGGCTGGACCGTCAGGGTGCGGTTGGCATAGATCTGCCGGCACAGGACTTGGCGGTGCTGCGTCCCGAGGCCACAGGTCTTGCTGCATTCCGACCACTCCCCGATATCCCAGCTAAGAAATGCAGGAAGGAAGAAGAGATGGGGGTCATTCTATATCTCTTTGGGGGTGGGGAGCCTCAAGCCTGGTGGCGTTGGTAGGGAAATGTGGCCCTCAATACCTCTCTGTCTGGCCCTTGCAACTCTCCCCAGGCCATGCCTTCCCCAGCTCCACCCTCCACTGGCCTTGCTTCACACCCTCCCTGGGATATGAGGGGTGCTCGAGTGTGGGTAGAAAGTAGCCCAGAGTACGAAGACAATATTTGCCTTCATTGCCCCACCCACTTTTGCCTCTGGCCCCACCCACCACTAGGATGTGGCCCCCAGAAGGGAATGTGGCCCTCATGCTGGAAAAAAAAGTTTAGCACCCCATCTATCTACGTGCTGGACAGAAAACGTTTTTGAGCTCAGCCACTGTCCTAGCCCAGGTGTTCGCCAACATTTTTCTCTGGGCCACACTTTCCGAATAAAAATTTGCTTGTGCCACACTGTGTTTGAAATGTATGTGCGGATGTGGCACAAATCAATGTGCAGGGAGTAAAGCAGCATATATTATATTTGATCGGTGAAATGGGCACTGTTACAGGCGTTACATTTGTAAGAACTGCATCTTTAAGTGTGGCAACGCCTACGCTTTGGATATCGATATCAAGCAGGCACCTTCACAATACTCTCTTCAGAGCCTGCTAAAAACAATTTTGATTAGACAAACCTGCTCAGATGTTAAGAAAGTCTTAACATGGACTTAAATTATTCTTGTTGATTTTCTAAGTGATAATGTTATTATCCTATCTTTTTTGTAAAATGATTTAAAATCAAGTGCTGCATAAATTTTATGAAATAAATAAATAATATTATTGATTGTTTCATTGTCTTGAGAGTTAACGGAGCACACCACAGGGGGCGAAGTCAAATGACTGCACCAAAGTGACCCCCCGGGGCGAGAGCCTGGGCAGTGGGAACGGAGGTCCTGGACTGCCCAGACGACAAGACTAGTCTCTCAGCCTCACTGATGTGGTCCAAAGGAAAGCAGAGTAATACGAACCCTGATTTAACCATACAAGTAATAAGCATCATCCTCTTACAAGGCTGGGCATGGGAAGGTGTTGCAGGCTTCCTCTTCCGGGGTGGGCTTGGTGCTGGTGTCACAGTAGCTCTCAGACACCTCCTCGTGGCTATTCCGGTTGACGCAGAGGAAGATGGGATACTGTGAGCCTGGGGTGAAAAGCAAGGAAGGAAAAGTAAGAAGCAATGGGGGAAATCTCAGGGTCATATGTTGGGTGAAAGATTCCTGTATTGCCCTGGACTAGACGAGATGACCCTTCTGTTCCCATTCAACTCTACAATTTTACAATTTATTTACTAATAGACTGGCATAGTTGAGCCATTGGCCTAATTCACCTGCTTCTTCTTATGTTCTTAAAGGTGGCAAAAAACAAGGGTAGCAGTCAGTTCTTCATCTAACAGCAGCTTTTTTGTTTTTAAATCAGGTTTCATTGGCCAATTAAAATAAACAAAAAGGAAAGGTAAATGGCCTTCGCACTGGGCAAAGCATACTTGATCTTTGCTCTTGACTATCAGCTCAATCACTATGCCAATCTTTATTTTGCTTACGAAGTTTGTTGTCCTGAACTATGCTGCAGCTTTGTTATGGCCCGTGGCTAAAACAAAATGCATATGGAATTGAATCACAGAACAAAGGGGGATTAGCTTCCTCCGCCTTGGAAATGTTTCCTAAACCCTTAGGATTGGGCTGCCCATTATATCATGTCAAAGAGCTGATCATCGTCGTCATCGTCGTCACCCCCCGCCCCCCGCCAAAGCTCAGGAGGGGATTTTTGCAATTTATCTTTGTGAGCCCTGGAATAAATCCCTTTCTGAATTCAAACCAGAGAGGCACCTCTGTCTTGCCAATTTCTCCAAGGCTAAAACTTGGACCAAGTTGGATAATCTTCCTAGTCAAAATATGACACACGGGTGGACTTGTGCCAACTCTGAAGTGTATTTTGATAACAAGACCGCAGCTCTCTTGAGGCAAGAAGGAATCTGCAGCAGAGCGGTCCCATTAACAGGCCAGCCTGCTCGGCAAAGAGCTGAGTCAGTCAGGCTTCTGTGGGGCGCAGGCTGCTGGGCTGCAGCACTTCCCACAGGTTTGGGGAACAAAATGCAAAAAGGTGCAGCAGCGCCCCATGGCATCCTAAGGGAGGTCCTGGGACTTCAGCAGGTGCCTGTTTCCCAAGGCCATGAAGGCTCCAGCTTGGAAGAGGACTGCTCTTCAGCATGGACTGGAAAACTGTTTAGACACTGGAGCCTCCACCCATTCCTGACTCCAAGTCTGGCCCTGAACATTAAGAACTTAAGAAGAGCCTTTAGCTGGATCAGGCCAATGGCCCATTTAGTCCAGCCTCCTGTTCTCACAGTGGCTGCCCAGATGCTTGGGGAAACTGGCAAGCAAGAGCTGAGCACCAGAGCCCTCTCCTCTCTGTGGTTTCCAGCCACTGTAGCTCAGGGGTAGAGCATCTGCCTCACAAAAAGAAGGTCCCAGGTTCAATCCCCAGCATCTCCAGGTGGGATTGGGAGAGACTCCTGCCTGAAATCCAGGAATGCCACTGCCAGTCAGTGTAGACCATATGGAGCTAGATGGACCAATGTTCTGACTCAGTATAAGGCACCTGCCAATGTTCCTAACCATGGCCAGTAGCCATTGAAACCATGGATTTGTTCTCTGTGTCCTTCGGCTGCTCTCACACATTACAATTTTTTACTTGGTTGTGTTATTTATTTTTTCAGCTCGTTCTTAATTTCCATATGTTACGGTATCATGTTGCACATCTTGTTTTAGACGTACTTTAAATATTCCTGACAACCCATTTTATATGTTGTAATATTTTACTTCTATCTTGTTTGGGTCCATGACCACATAATGAAGAGATGTGATTTGACAAAGCAGCACACCCAGAAGGCACTTTGTTTTAATTCATCCTGGACTTAAATGCTGCAGAGTTCATCATGGCCGGGGGGTGGGCGGGGGTGGGGAGAAAACACATTGGCTGTCCCGATTACCACTAATGGCTGCTTGGCAGCTGTAAAGAGGGGAAAGAGGCAGGTTTTCTCATAAAAGACATGAGAATGAAAGTTTCTGCCAAAATGGAATGTATTCAGTGGTGTGTTCAACTGGGAAAGCTTTCAGCATCACATATGCTAATTTACAGTAATTTCACTTCCAGAGGCATTTTTCTTCTTGCAGGATTTGCAGGATAGGTGTAACTTTTGGTACAGGGTGGAGTTTGCTCCTCCCCCCACAAATGGGCCCATGAACATGAGAGACATAATTAAAAGCACAAAGTTCACATGGATGACTCACACGTCAGGGGCAGGCTGCAGCTCAGGGCAAGAGCAAATGCTTTGCCTGCAGAAGGTCCCAGGTTCCATCTCCAGCCCCTCCAAGGCAGGGCTGGGAAATGCTGCTGCCTGAAACGCAGGAGGGCCATTGCCAGTCACTGCAAAAGCCTATATTGCATTAATATTGTTTTCAGGCAGCAGATGTTTAGCACTTAACGCTGAGGGTCCCTACCAAAGAGCGATCAGAAGGAGTCCCACAGTCTCAGTATTTCCACACGAAATGCCCTATTCCTGTGATGGATGCCATTTTCCCCACGGAGAAAATTCCCTGAAATAATGCTCCTTCTAGGGCATTGGGGAGGGACCATGATGGCTACCAGGTGGCAGCTGCTAGGAGGAGATGCCCCTCACTGTTGTTAACATTAAAAGAAAGAGGGGGGAAATCTCTGCTGCCCGGCTGTCATCCTACTGCCAGGGTCAGCCAGCCCCCACAGATCATTTATACCCTTGAAAAGGACCAAAATGTGCTCCCACTTGGCTTCCGGTTCCTCTCTGCCATAATGGAGGCAGACCCCCATGACAGCAGGAGGTCATTGGCAAAGGAAAAACAAGAATGCTTGAGGGTAATTATCCTAGCAAGTTCCCCCCAGGGATGGGGTGGGTGGGCTTCACTCGCAGTTCATCTTGGTACCTGTCTCTCGCTCCAGTATAGGAAGCAGGGAGGCGCTGAATAGGAAGGCAGGTTCTCCTGTTAATTAGAGTTTAATTGGACTAAAGTAGAGGTGCATGCTAGAAGAGATGAGATCACAAACTGCGGAACAAAAACAACTGCAAGGTCTTTAAGGTTTGAACTTGAGAGAAGACTTCATTGGGTGCAAAAGATGCTGTAGGGAGAGGGGAGCCTACGGCTTCTTTATATAAAGTTTTCTTCTCTGCATTTATGTTTCGGCAACCCTCCCTTGAATGTTAGTAGAAATTATATTTGTACAAGCAAGGGTGGAAGAAATTGGATTATAGATATGGAATATAACATTAAACGGAACTGTGTGTGTTAAAAAAAGGGGAAAGGGAGGGTAGCTCTATTTTGGAAAAGTTTTATGATGGAAACTTAGAGCTGACTCTTCCCCACCCTTAATTATTTATAGAGTCAACTGAATAACACTAAAAGGACTTGAAATTAAATTTAATTGTAAGTATAAATGCTCATTTATCTTCGGTCGGATGGAAGGATGGAAGAAGTCTGCGAACTTGCCAAGGAACTGATAAGGTTCATTACTGAGTCATCTGCAGTTCGACAGACTGCTCTTCTTCCCAGGCTCAGAGGGAAAATGGTGAAAACGGGTTATTTATTGGGACAGAGTGACTTTTGCAGTTGTTGTTAAAGTTGCAAAATAACCAAGCACGGGATGGAGCAATGGAGAAATTTCTGGAACAACAATGGGATATCAGCTCCGCCTAAGGCATGATGGAGAACAGCAGCAACAGGAGGAATAACATCTTACAAGGAAAGGAAGAAACACCATGGACAGAATAATTGCCACACACAGGAAGAACAAGGATATTGTTTGAGTTCCTCACTTAACGTGTCAACACGAATAGAAGTTATTAATATTGCAGTTGTTGTATAAGGGATTATTACGACCGGAATGTAATGGAAATTAATACGATTTTGGAATGCAGAAATAAAGCAAATAATCAAGCCATCAATTCTAGCATGTGGGGGGCCCACCTTATCTAAATTATATAATTTGGTATTTAAATGATTGGTATTATTAATTGTATTATAAATTGGTATTATTATAATGAGGCTATTATTGGATTGTAATTGAAAACTAATAAAAAATATTATTAAAAGCAAAAAACAAAATGTGCTCCCACTTCACGCCACATGTAGATGGGCTGGCACATTTTGGGGGTGGGGGTGTACATTTTTGTTCTGCACTAGTATAAACTTGTGTGGCTCCCTGTGGTTCTTTTGCAGGCACTTCCCATTTTAATTGGAGATGCCATGTTGAATCAGAGACCTTCTGTACAAAGCATGCACTCTGCAACAGAGCTGTTGTTTCCCCCTTTAGCAGGTAGCCATCAGGGCAGATTGTAACAGGGATGTGGAACCTGTGCCCCACTAGTTGTTGTTGGGCTCCAATGCCCATCAGTCCCAGCCAATATGGTCAGGGCTCAGTACGATGGGAGCTGCAGTCCAACAACACCTGGAAGGCACCAGCTTCCCCTTCCCTGGATTTTAACTTGCTTCTCTCCTGGACTATGCAGAATTGGACAAAATGACAGGAAGGATTCGAAACCTGCAGGACCAGAGATTTACAGAAGATTGGAAGAAGTATATGAATTATTTGAAGAGCAACTGTAATCAACAAATTACGCTAGTAGGACTACAATAAGTTTTGTAAGGAGAAATATACAAAGTGTTACAAAGTAGAAAAAGATAGAGATATTGGTTATGAGTTTGAAATGTAATAGGGAAGATAAGAAATGCATACTGAGAGATTAGATTGGAAAATTTTCAGACAGGATTGATGGAAGTCAAAAATTTGAATAAGATGTAAAAGTATGTTTAATTACTGTTGAAAATGATATGTTAAAAAAAACAATAAAAAATTACATTTTTTTTAAAAAAATTGCTTCTCTCCATTGCTCCTGCAAGTGACATTTCCTCCTTCTATGAATGCATCCTGTCTTTGCCTTGAGTTGATGTGTGCACCATGCTTTATAGCTCTTTACAAGCAGACACTGGCTATGTTTGCTTTTCCCTTGGTTAGAGACAAAGACGACACAGTTACTAAGTTCTTCCCGTACTCCATATTTTGCCTTTGGCAGACCAGGATCCCCCAGGGTAGAATATATGTGTCAACTGTCCACACACTCCAGACCGCCTACCTTTTCCACACGTGGCGGAGCATTCGGTCATTCCAACTTGCTTCCAGTTGTGCTCTCGGCTGCGTCTTGCTGGCTGACCAGCAGGCACCTGGTTGTCTGGCTGATGAGAGGGAAACCTTCCTGGCTGGATCACCGGAAAGGTCCCCACAGGCTGCCCCATGTGAGTGCCTGTCTCCCCATGCAAATCCTCCTCCTCATAATTCACTGTCTCTGTCACATCCAACTGGCCATTGAATGGCTCCCCTGGGGGAATGGAGACAATAAATGCTTAAAATAAAATTCGTTCCTCTCGACCACGAGCCATTCCAAATGCAGTAAGGCAAAATCCCCATGACAAGCTGGGATGTTTATGCAAGTCCAGAAGCGAGTTTTAACAGGAAAACACAACATTTGTTCATATATACAAAGGCTGTATGGTTCTTTTGGAACAAGGCACCTCATTTGTCACAAATCAGAAAACTGATGAGCTCTCTTACTGGTATCACGATTCCTGCACAGAGCATTAATTAGAAGATCATTGCATTGGGGGAAAAGAAATATAAAGGCTATTTACCAGTGGGGATCTCTCTGCTCATGCATTTGGAGATTTGAGGGGTGTTCCAATGAAGTCCTGAATAATGGGTTGTACCCAATGGAGTCATATGCAGAATGAACCCATTGAAATCAATGGACTTCAGCAACTATTTTTGCAACAAAACAGCATGATCTTAACTAGATATATCTAAACTTACAAAGTTCCATAGAATCATAGAGAGTCAGAAGAGACCCCAAGGCCCATCTAGTCCAACTCCCTATAATATAGTTTGGTTCAGAGCTGCTGACTTGTGCCCCAAATTGCGGGGGACCAGTTGTGTGTGTGCACAACGTGACATCATGACGTCATGGGTGCCATCACATGCATGAGGTGCCAAGTGCACATCTTTGGGAGGAGGCCCCCTCAACATGGTGGGAAGGGGCTTGGCCCCCTGCCTACAAATATTGTTTGACCCCATAACGATGGTGCCTATGGTTTGGTTGAATAAGAGATGGCAGGTAACGCTTTCAGAATAAAACAGTCATCTTACCTGGCCGTCGATGAAGAGGCACCTGAGGGCTGATGACATTGGGCCCTGGAATGATGTACTCATAATGTATACCTGGATTGGGCTGCTGATGAATCATCTAAGGCAGAAACGAATCAAATGAGTGCCTGGGCAGATAGGGGGCTTAAGCTTCTCCACAGCAAACATCTCAATCTAGAGACATTGCTCAGATTCAGAGATAGGAGACTTGGGGGCTTGTAGTTCTTGCCTCAAATAAAAAGTGAGCACTGGGACCCCTGAATTCTTCTGCAGCTGAGATGGAAATGAAAGCCAACCTTCTTTTCAATTTTTAAACCACCCTTCATCACAATAGATACTTAAGCCATTTACAAACCATCATATGAAAGAGAACACAATATGCAATAATAAAAATATTGTTCAATTATTAATACAACAATAACAGAGAAACATTTTGATGAACATAGCAGCAGTCTGTCGTAACAGCAGTACTAAAACCTTGACTAAGACAATTGATTTCTACCCCACACCAGGCTGAACAAATATGTCAAAGGAAACCCAGGCATCTACAGTTCCAAGGGGATGGAGTTCCACAGCTGGGGAGCTGCTACAAAGAAGGTCCAGCCTTGTGTCACTGCATGGCAAGCGCCATTCACTGGTGGAATGGCCAGAAGGTTCCCCCTGGCGATCTCAGGGGGGAGGCGGGGAGCACCATCTCAGCAAAATAGCTAGGTAGGCTAAATGGAAGTGATAAGCCCCACCATTCTCTTCTGGGTACAGCTATGAGGCTTAGCAGGTGGTCTCCTTTCAGTCACCATTTCTAAGCCTCACAGGATTGTGGCGAGGATCAAATGGGATAACTGCCACCCTGAGCTCCTTCGAGGGCAAGAATTTGATCAACAGTAACCCTACTCAAATTCAGTGGTACTTCTGAGTGCGCATGCAAGTCAAATAAGACTGCAAAGCAGTGCCCCCCCCCCAAATTCAGTGGTTTGCATACTACTAACTATCAATGGTGGTTCTTCTAGGTTATAGAGAAAGAGAACAAAATGGTCTTGTAGTTAACTGAAGTGGTATTATTATGACTAATATTTGCAGCTTACATAGACATCCAAGATTTCATTTGTTGGGCCATCTGCTAGAAAGGATTCCCCTGCAGTACTTGAGATTTCATTGGGGCGTTTGTAGGTGAACATTGTTCCTCCTCCCTCATATCGCCCAGGTCGATCAATTGCCCAGTTCCCATTGATAATAGACCGCCCTGATCGACTCCGCAGTGCTGTAAGAAACAAGGGGGGAGATGGCATGTGTTAAGTTATACAAATATGTATTTATGATATATAAATGTTCATATTGACACAGCAATGTCCACATCAATAAAACCTGAGCACAAATTCCGTAACTGTTTGGTGGCAGAACATGTGCTGTATCTGCAAAGTGTCACGGGTTCCATCCTTGGTATATCCAGACTGAGAATGATTCCTGCATGAAATCCTGGAGAGCTGTTGCCAGCCAATGTCAACAATACTGAGCTAGACAGACCAAGGGTTGTGCAGTACTTGGTATATGGCAGCTTCCTGTGTTCCTGGGTGTCTAGAACACATCTCTAGGCGAGTCCAGGATGCAGTAACAGGAGAAAATAAGTCATTCTGAAAATCTAACCAAAAAAGAAGAGGAAGAATTGCTTCCAGTGACTGTGTATCACTCACCATGAGCTCTTGGAACTGCTTCCTTTATGGCAGGAATGGGGAACCTGTGGTCTCCCAGATGTTTTGAACTACAACTTCCATCACCCCAACCACTGATCATATTGGCAGGGGCTGATAGGAATTAAAGTTCAACAACATCTGGAGGGCCACAGGCTACCCATCCCTACTTTAGGAAATCCTCAGGTACCAACCGCTCCTTTCCAGAATGCCCTGCATCACTCAGCATCCTGCCTTCATTGCCAACACCACACCCAGAAGTGGCAACAGAATACCCACTGCCAGAGGGATAACACTGAGGCCTTTCTAATGTAGAAAAAAAAGTGATTGGGAACATGATATGGGTCTATGAGGTTGTATACGGTGTGGAGGAAGTGGATTGAGAGAGGTTTTACCCCTCTCTCATACTAGAACCCAATGAGATCACCCAATGAAGGTGAACTTTAATAGATGGGGGGGGTTCAATGATTCCTTCACACTGTGCATAGTTAAACTTCTTGGCTTATGGACAATAAGGCTATCAATGGCTACTGGTATAGATTTGTTTATTTTACTTATTTATGTGCTGCTTAATACAATAGTTCCTAATGTGTACAACAGAAATGCATCCTAAAACCAGTTAAATTAACCAGAATACTGGGGGGGGGGGGACTCACCTAAATAATGAAAACTGAAAAAAATGCAAGTTGCTCACATATTCTCACCAAGATGAGAGGCAGTATGCTTGGGAGTGCTGCTGCACTTAGGTGCTTCTGGTGGACTTCCCCAAGGCATCGTTGGCTATTGTGAGACCAGGATGCTGGACTAGATAGACCTTTGGTCTGATCCAGCAAGGCTCTTCTTCTGTTCACTCCAATTGTAAGCTGGAGTTTAAGCCACAACCTTTTCAGACTGAGCAAGTGCTTGTCCACAGCAGGATCCTTCCTCCTTAGATAGATCTGCTTAGTGACTTTAGCGATGCATCCATTTCCCCTGTGATCTGTCCATGGTCCTGACACCTTGCTAGTCACTTTCCATTGTAACTGGGTGTTCTTTGGATGTACTTCCTTCTTGCCGACACTTAATTCGACCTACCTCCTGGGCTGAAGGTTCCTTCCAAAGTTATGTTCCATTACTGGGAAGCAGCTCCTCTACAGGGGTGAGCCTTGAATAGGCACCTGGCACAAATGAGGAACATCTACCCGTTGATTTAGCAGTGGAGTGCCTGGGTGCGCGTGCGCACGCACACACTGATATTGTTGGACTCAAACTTCCATCAGCCCCTCTACCTGGGGATTATTCCTTTGAAATATTATTTTATTTGATGGTGTTCACAAATGGTCAAGACCTTTTCCTCTTCTTTCCTTTGCCACCATGCGGAATGGAAATGTTTCCTTGCCATCTGTGGGTCTCGCTGGCATGAGAAAGTGCTCTATGCATATGCTGATGTATGCACATAAAGTCCATCCGTATGAAGAGGGACCCTTCATACTGTGCCAGAATCCCTCCTTGTATAGAGCTCTTCCCTGCACTAGCTAAATGTGCAGATGGCAGGGAAGGGATTCTGTTGCATAGAGCTAGCACAGGGATATGTTCCCAGTGCAAAATGGTATGGTCAATCTGCATGGCTCCACATCCCCCCTCACATGTTCTGTCAACATGTAGGAGATATGTGAACCTCCCTCCTGACATGGGGAGAAGTGTGCGTGATTAACATGGAAGGATTCCACCACTTGCATTCCTTGCTTTTCTGGATTCAAGGTCTACCTCTTGTTAAAAGGACAGGGTGGAAACTTTCAACTGTCTGCGACAATAACTGACAGTCAGCAAGATGCAGCCAGTGCAATTTAATTAGAACACCTGTGCTACAGATACCTTTGGCAAGCTTTTTCTTGGCCTAGACTTAAACTATTTTTTAATATGGAATACTTCTATTAAAAGTATAAATGTAGTTTTATTTGATAATTCCTAATGTAGTTCTCTGGTTCTTTTCTTAAATCAAAAGCATAGAAATAAATAGGAAAAATACTGGCAAAGACTGAGTGGTTTATAATGACATAAAAGAACTGGCAGATGTGATCTCAGAACCACTGGCAGTCATCTTTGAGAATTCCTGGAGAACAGGCGAAGTCCCGGCAGACTGGAGGAGGGCAAATGTTGTCCCTATTTTCAAAAAGGGGGAAAGAGAGGACCCAAATAATTACCGCCCAGTCAGTCTGACATCAATACCAGGGAAGATTCTGGAGCAGATCATTAAGAAAACAGTCTGTGAACACCTAGAAAGGAATGCTGTGATCACCAATAGTCAGCATGGATTTCTGAAAAATAAGTCATGTCAGACTAACCTGATCTCATTTTTTGACAGAATTACAAGCCTGGTTGGTAGATGAAGGGAACACAGTGGATGTAGCCTACCTTGATTTCAGCAAGGCATTTGACAAGGTGCCCCATGATATTCTTGTAAAGAAGCTGGTAAAATGCGGTCTTGGCTATGCTACCACTCAGTGGATTTGTAACTGGCTGACTGACCGAACCCAAAGGGTGCTCATCAATGGTTCCTCTTCATCCTGGAGAAGGGTGACTAGTGGGGTGCCACAGGCTTCTGTCTTGGGCCTGGTCTTATTCAACATCTTTATCAACGACTTGGATGATGGACTCAAGGGCATCCTGATCAAATTTGCAGATGACACCAAACTGGGAGGGGTGGCTAACACCCCAGAGGACAGGATCACACTTCAAAACGACCTTGACAGATTAGAGAACTGGGCCAAAACAAACAAGATGAATTTTAACAGGGAGAAATGTAAAGTATTGCACTTGGGCAAAAAAAATGAGAGGCACAAATACAAGATGGGTGACACCTGGCTTGAGAGCAGTACATGTGTAAAGGATCTAGGAGTCTTGGTTGACCACAAACTTGACATGAGCCAACAGTGTGACGCGGCAGCTAAAAAAGCCAATGCAATTCTGGGCTGCATCAATAGGAGTATAGCATCTAGATCAAGGGAAGTAATAGTGCCACTGTATTCTGCTCTGGTCAGACCTCACCTGGAGTACTGTGTCCAGTTCTGGGCACCACAGTTCAAGAAGGACACTGACAAACTGGAACGTGTCCAGAGGAGGGCAACCAAAATGGTCAAAGGCCTGGAAACGATGCCTTATGAGGAACGGCTAAGGGAGCTGGGCATGTTTAGCCTGGAGAAGAGGAGGTTAAGGGGTGATATGATAGCCATGTTCAAATATATAAAAGGATGTCACATAGAGGAGGGAGAAAGGTTGTTTTCTGCTGCTCCAGAGAAGCGGACACGGAGCAATGGATCCAAACTACAAGAAAGAAGATTCCACCTAAACATTAGGAAGAACTTCCTGACAGTAAGAGCTGTTTGACAGTGGAATTTGCTTCCAAGGAGTGTGGTGGAGTCTCCTCCTTTGGAGGTCTTTAAGCAGAGGCTTGACAACCATATGTCAGGAGTGCTCTGATGGTGTTTCCTGCTTGGCAGGGGGTTGGACTCGATGGCCCTTGTGGTCTCTTCCAACTCTAGGATTCTATGATTCTATGACATTGCACAAAGATTGGATTGGTGCTTGGAAGCTAGCTGGTCTTTTCAAACTCCAGCTTGATATTCATCATAGATGACTTAAAGTAGGGTTGCCAATGCTATGCTGTGATTAAAGCACCACCAAATGTGCTGTCAAAATGTTGAGAGACAATATGGAAATGAAGTTCTCCTGAGCAAAACTCGGGAATGAACTTTTAGGGGTTATTTTGCAGTAGCAAATTTCTTCACTGACTTAGATTAAAAGAAGTCCTGGATCCCCAACAACCCATTGCTGCCAGCCTTTTCTATTCCCCCAAACTGTCAGGAACCTGCGGCCCACGGGAGTCATTTAACCAGCCCACAGCCGCCCCCAAAACGAGTTGCCTGCTTGGCGAGTCCCCGCGTGCTGTGCTAAACCACCACAGCGCGGCACAGGAACTCGCTTCTGCGGCTCTGAAAATCTCATCTGTGCAGATGCAGACACCGAAAATCACGTCTGCGCAAACGCAGACGCTAGAAATCGCATCTGTGCAGATGCAGATGCCGGAAATCACGGGCGTGTGCGCGATCCGGCCCATGGAGGGATCTCCGCTGGAGTGAACTGGCCCAGGCGAGGTAAACCTTGCCGACCCCTTTGATCAAGGCGAAAGTTGGAGCTTTGGGGACATTTGGACTTGAAAGGAGTAAGAAACAAGATTTGGGCTCCACTTTTAAGTATGGAGGTCTGGCTGGAAGAAACATTGTCCCTATCGGGCCAGAGCGTCTCCGAGATCTGGTGTTTAATACTAAGGACTATCAAAAAAACCAGCAGAGAGGAACTGAGAGAGAATTGAGAGCCTCGGACGTGAGATCTCCAGGCTGATAGCAGATTAAGACTGATGGACATTTGTTGGGGATTGAAACCGGGAAAGGGGACGGGGTGGGGTTTGGGGATCCAAAGGGTGCATAATTATAATCCATCTTTTTTTCTTTTTATTCTGTTTTGTTATTAGTATGAAAAGTGGGGAATTCGTGGAAGGGAATTTGGGTCTACTTTAGAAAAAGGATTTAAGATTTAAGAATGAGCATTGATGTATAAATTTTGATGTTGTAAAAATGGTTTTTTAAATTGAACTAAATATAAAAAGGTTAAAAATTGGGGATAAGAACTTGTTGAATTAACAATTTGAATTGGAATATAAGAAGGGGAGGTGTGGGGAAGTCAGGGAAATACGTTATAGAAAAATAAGGATGGTAAACTGTATATGTTTTCCTTTTTTTGGTGTTTTTTTAAATGGAAAATTCTTAATAAATATCTATTAAAAAAAAACAACCTTGCCGACCCCTGCTCTACACTCTTCCAACTAGGCCTCAGGTGAATGTGGTGCCTGGAAGGCACACCTTAATAAGCCTCACTGTCTGAGGGACTGCAACACAACAGCACTATCTCCCTGATTACTAAAGAAGAATAGAAAGAGAGACCTTCTGGACCAAACCAAAAACCCCTCCAGTCCGTCATCCAATCTATTAAGCCTTCAAAAGAGCTAATAACCTGGACAGCATCTGGTAAGTCACCCTAAATTGTCAATAGTAAGCATGTCAAATTGATGTCTTAGGAAATGTTATTTCCTATGTTGAAAGCACTTTTAGAATGCAATATTTGTATAGTTTGGAGTCAGACTGTGGGATGTGAAGGGCATTGCACCCTCTTTATACATACAAAGAACTTTGCACCTTTTTCGGGTGTCAATCACAGACCAGCATGTGTCTGAAACATTAAACAGGAAAGCTACAGAGTGAAGGAAATAGCATTTCAGACTCTTAAAAGTTAAAACCTTGACAAACTTTACATCCTGGAGAAGTGGTGAAGTTAAATTACGTATTAGCTTTCCCCATTGCAATAATAAAAGTATATTGTAAAAACCTGGCTAGATTTTAAAAGAGTAAACTAGATCCAGAATTAGAAAAGGAGTCAGGCTGAATGCTCAAGAAGGCCACATTCCTAAAGAGGGTTTGATGGAGATGATTTCCCCCCAATCTGATCCTTTATTGCTCTCCTGGTTGCTTGTGGTATTCACTCTGTTCCTCCTGAATTCAAGCTTAACTGAGAATTCCTAAAATTATTTCTAAAACTAGAGAATGAACAACTTGCTGACCTTCCAGTTTCTATAAATTCAGTCCCCACTCCCCCACTCCCAATGCACATATGTGCCTGATTGCAAATCTTGATGATGATGATGGTTAAATCTGTTTACCACGCCTAGACTCACAGGTCTCAGGAGGGCTCACAGGATAAAATCAGAACATTAAACCACGAAAGACATAATAAAAACAAAAAAAGCCCAGTAGCCCCTCCCCCAAACACATTTTAAAAGGGCGTCAGATGTCACTCAACCCAAGACCTGGTTAAAGAGGAGCATTTCTGCCTGGCACCTCGAGGTGTATAATGAATTGGTTTGAGTCCTACCCTCAAAAAAACAAGCTTGTTCCATCTTCCATGTGAAAGCCCTTCAGATATTTGAATGTGGCTATGATATCTCTCCTCTTTTCCAGGCTAAACATAACCAGCTCCCTCAACCATTCCTCATAAGGCTTGGTTTCCAGACCCTTGACCATCTTGGTTGAGGAACATGTGTCCATTATCACTTCCTTCTGAACCTCCTTGTAGCATCCTTAGCCATTGCTAGTGCTGCTCTAGATAGACCATTACTTGCCATTGGGTTAAAATGGGCAACAGCTCAGTGGTAGAATATTGTCAGGTTTAGCGCTTCTCCCACACAAGACACAGAACGCTGGCAGTTTAAGTAGCTGAGGTTTATTTCTCAATAACAGGCCTACAGCAGTCCCAGCTTCCACAACTCATCCTTCAGCATCGGAGTCTGTTGACTCAACTGGCTTCTGAACCCTCACAAGGCCAGATATACGCCACGTCCTCCCCCACCTCCTGGTGGCCCACCTCTGCTCTAATCACTTGCTGCGCCTCCTACTTCTTGGCGACTCAGGTGCAGCCAATTCCTCTTTCCTCTGGAGATTCCTTTCTGCTGGATGTGTTGCTGACAAACATGTGCTTTGCATTCAATCTTTAAGTGAATGTCCCCTGTCTGAAATCCTGGGAAAACACTGCCAGTGTGGACCACATTCAGATAAATGTATCAGAAGTCAGCCTTAGTACAAGGCAGCTTACTCTGTTCCTATGGCAGAATTGGAGTCCAAATGTTTTAGGCACGGGCTCTTGGATTTTCCACATTTTGCAATGAGCTAAGGTGGATAGGAAGATGGTTCCCAAGTTGTCATGACATGGAAGGCAGCATGGGCTAGGAGCTATGGTTTGGCACACCAGTACTTGAATTGAAAACAGACCTGCAACAGAGAGACTACATGGGAACCTGTGTTTTGCAAATTTATGATGTATGTAGACAGAGCTTACAAATGAGTTTTTAATGTCATTGAATCTCCTGCTAGAGAACAAAACCAGCCTAATCTTCAGTGTTGCAGATAAATGGTACTGGAATATATTTTTTTGAGGGTGAGTTGCTTGATGTGGATTAGAGAGGCTCAAAGAACAATCTGGGATGCAAGCAAAGGTGTAATGAGAGGGTTTTTGATACAGCAAAATGCAATAAAAAGGAAAATCCAAAATGAGAAAAAAGAGAAGATTTTGGAGAAAATAAGAGAAGGAGAGAAAAAACTTAGAGTTAAACCAAAATCACAAGAGATTTTGAGAGAAATTAAGTTATATCAAGTACAATATTTGAAAATGATAAATCAGGATATTGAATGGAAAATTAAACAGATGAGACAAAAGACCTTCGAATCAGCCAGTAAATGTGGGAAGCTGCTAGCGTGGCAGTTGAAGAAGAGACAAAAGTTAAACACGGTTACCAATCTTGAAGTGGATAGAAAGAACATACAGAATCCACAGGAGATCAGAAGCTGCTTCCAGAGATATTTTAAACAACTTTATACACAAGGGCCGCAGACTGAGTCAAGAATTGACCAATTTTTGAAAATTAATGGATTACAAAAAATTTCTCAAGAAAATAAAGTTTTTTTGAATTACAAAATAACTGAACAAGAGGTGGAAGGTGCGATTCAGAATATGCAACTGGGCAAATCTCCAGGGCCTGATGGATTAACCTCCAAGTACTACAGAACTTTGAAAGAGTACTTAATCCAACCATTAAAGGAGGTTTGCAATGAAATCATGGAGGGGAAAAAGGCGCCTGAGACGTGGAAAGAAGCTTATATCACACTTATACCGAAAACTGAGTCTGAAAAGACACAACTTAAGAATTATCGCCCCATATCCCTGTTGGAGTTGGAACTTAACAGGTTAAGTTCTTCCCATGATGCCACACCATTCTGACGTCAATTTTGGAAGCTCGGGAGGAGCTTGGGAAAAGTTTGCCAGTCCCACTTTGTGTTCTGTGGGGAACAGATGCAGTTTTGGCATGGCTGCAAATAGTCCTGGAAATTCCTGAGAAATGTTGGAATAAAAGCTGTAAATAGACAAACCTGGACTCTCTGTGTGTTTGTCTGGAAGCTGAATCAACCTGCGTGACAGTTTTACACCGCTGTGCGAAACTCTGCTGAGCCGTGAAGAGGAGCTGCGAGTGGAAGTGTGCCGGGCGCCATAAATCGCTAATCGAGGTTCGTAAATCAATTAGCGGGAGTCACGGCTGATAACAAACTGCCATAGGTTATGGATGTCCTTAATCATCGCTTGTAAACCTGTCACGGGAGGCTGCGGAAAAGCTTTGATCTGCGGTGTCGAGCAGAGACGGCAGGAAGCGGAGGCAGAAGCAAACAGGCAAGCTGCAAGACGCAGAGAGTGCCTGTGTTGCTGTGGAGCCAAGGAGCTGATCTGCTAAACCGGGAGCTGAAGAGCGGCTGGTTGTTTACGTGAGTACGCTGGGCCCCGGGGGAAGATGGCAGATGGCCAGGAGGTGATTCAAGCTCCGTTTGAACAGCTTGAGGAACTCACCGTCCAAGCGTGGAATACCTGGACAAAAAGGGTGAGGGCGTGGTTCATGGCCACGGAAGTTTGGGACATTTCCCAGAGGGAACCAGTGCAACTGGTGGACAGAGATGCAGGAAAGCTAAAGTCTGTTTCTCTGGAGGAGAAAATGCAGAGGGAGAAAGCTATGAGAGCTGAGGTCTGCATGTTAAGAGCAGGTGTTCATGCTAAGTTGCAACAGCACCTGGAGGGCGTTGAATCTGCGTGTGAGGCTTGGCGTGTGCTGAAACGTCTGTGTGAAGGCTCAGCAGGAGGCCAAGGGCAAATAGAAGCTAAAAGCCTAGAGATGGCTGCAGTCCATGTTCCTGACAAGTTAGCCTCAAGGAGTGCTAGTGAGCAAGTCGGGGGGGCGGAAAGTTCCAAAGGCAAGTTTGAAAAGTTTTCCACTGAACCTGCTGGAATGAAGCGGCAGTTCAAGGGGGGCGGATCTGGCAAGGAGTGCTTTTCCGGAAGAAGGAGGGCCAGGCCAGCTAAAAAGAGCCCCAGGCAGTGTTTTTCCACTGGAGTTCGTCGTTGCTACGTGTGCAAAGCAGCGGGACATTTGCGTCGAGATTGCCCCCACCGGAGCAGAGAGGCAAGACAGGATGTTGCCAAGGTCAAACTGCTGAACTCTCATGGGAACCAGTCGGGTTTCCATGGCAGCCAGTCTGGAAAAACAACCAGGCGTGAGACTGAGGCTGGTGAACGTGCCAGGTGCCAGGAACAGACTTATCAGATCACGGCTAGTTTGGCGTTGGCTGAAGACAGCCGTGGGACAAGGGCAGAGCAAAGTTTTATTATTGACTCTGCAGCAAATCGCAATTTGATTCCAGAGACACCTGCTGTTGAGAGGTGGAACTGCACGGCAATTCCTGCCGGGAAATCTGTACTGTTTGCAAATGGACAGAAAAGAAGTTTGACTAATGTTGTAAATCTGCATTTTCGTATTTTGCAGGAAACGCTGGAGTGTTGTACCGTTCCTGGGATGCACCACTATCTTTTATCTGTGCCCTATTTACTGAAAATGGGATTTACGGTTTGTTTTCAAGGTGATGTGTGCACAATCTCCAAAGGAGGGAGGATGCTTGCCAAGGTTAAAAAGGGGCAGAATGATCTTTTCATTCTTAAAACGTCTCTGGAGGGTGATGGGAAGGTTGAAAAAGCACAAGCACTGCGTGCTACAATTCCCAATCATGATTCATGTGTACATGCTTGGCATACACGAACAGCCCATAGTTCTCTAGAAGAACTACAGGTGCTACCAGAAGTTTCTAAAGGGTGTAAGATCTCAGAATGTGGACAAGCTGTAAGTTGTGAAACTTGCAAGCTAGCAAAGGTAAAAGGATGCAGTTATCCAAAGATTGAGAGGATAACCACTAGGCCTTTTGAACAAATTCACATAGATTTGTGGGGTCCGGTAAAGGAACCAAGTCTGGGAGGGTCAAGGTTTCTGCTCTCGATGCAGGATAATTTTACACAGAATTCCTGGACTCACGGTCTCAAATCCAAGGATGATGCAGCACAGCTGATCAAACGTTGGATTGAGGAGGTAGAAGTAAGGTTTTCCACCAAAGTGCAGGCTGTCACAAGTGACAGAGGAGCTGAGTTTACAGGTTCTGCTTTGCAGAAGTACTTTCGCAAGAAAGGGATACGTCACACAGTGACTTCACCCAATCAGAGGGGGGAGGCAGAGCTCAAGTGTCAGGCTCTGGTTAAAACTGCACAGGTGTTGCTGAAAGATTCTGGGTTACCTCCAAGGTTTTGGCTGGAGGCAATCAAGTATGTGAGCTTCACCTGGAATCGCACCTACAATTCCATGGTAGGGGACACACCGTTTGGGCTGTTGCATGGCAGGAAACCCCGGATTCATTTTTTGCGCAGGTTTGGGTCACATGCATCTGTGTCAGTACCTGCTGAGTTGCAGGGGCCAGATGGATCCAAGTTCCGGAAAATGATCTTCTGTGGGTATGAGCCAACAGCGAGTGCATGGAGGTTTGCATTTCCATCAGGTGATCAGAGTAAGTTACTGATCAGCAAACACGCTGAGTTCTATGAGCAGGATAAAAAGTCACAACCTGCTGTCAAGCGTGATGTTCTTTCAGAATGTCTTTCTGATTCAGAACAGGAAGATTCTGGGGGGGAGGAAGAAGAAACTGAGTCTGATGATGACGATCAGGTAACTGACCAAAGTCAGGAACAGGAGGAGGTATCTGTAGTTTCTCCACAGGTTAAGAGAACACCAAAAAGCGAGCCCAGTTCTCCTGTGAGTGTAATGGAGAGGATTCGAAAACGCTTTAAGTCAGAAGGGGAATCCCGTGAGGCTGAGGACACATCTTCTGGTGGCAGTGAGTCAGAGGTAACATCTGAGTTTGTGCCCAGAAGGTCAAGTCGCGCAACAAAGGGCATTCCACCTGAAAGGTACCAAGCAACAAGTGCGTGGGCAAAATTCGCACAGTGTGATTCTGGGAGTGTTGAAAGGGTTCAACAGGTGCCTGGGAAAGATGCTGGGAAGGAGCACAAGGCAAAGGGGAAGGTGTTGAACTCAAAAGGGTCTTGTCAGAAGGTGCGGCAAAGGGGGGTGTTGGAGTTGGAACTTAACAGGTTAAGTTCTTCCCATGATGCCACACCATTCTGACGTCAATTTTGGAAGCTCGGGAGGAGCTTGGGAAAAGTTTGCCAGTCCCACTTTGTGTTCTGTGGGGAACAGATGCAGTTTTGGCATGGCTGCAAATAGTCCTGGAAATTCCTGAGAAATGTTGGAATAAAAGCTGTAAATAGACAAACCTGGACTCTCTGTGTGTTTGTCTGGAAGCTGAATCAACCTGCGTGACAGTTTTACACCGCTGTGCGAAACTCTGCTGAGCCGTGAAGAGGAGCTGCGAGCGGAAGTGTGCCGGGCGCCATAAATCGCTAATCGAGGTTCGTAAATCAATTAGCGGGAGTCACGGCTGATAACAAACTGCCATAATCCCTACTCAATGTGGATTACAAAATCTTTGCAGACATTTTGGCTAGAAGACTGAAAAAAGTATTGGCAGAAGTGATACATAAAGACCAGGCCGGCTTTCTCCCTGGAAGGCACCTATCAGACAATATGAGGAATATAATTAACATTTTAGAAAAGCTGCAGGTAAACATCAATACAAAAGCAGTTTTGATATTCGTAGATGCAGAGAAAGCCTTCGACAATATTTCCTGGAGTTTTATGAAGAAAAATCTTCAGGGGATGGGGGTTGGACAAAACTTTGAAAATGGTATAAGTGAGATTTATTCTGAACAAAAAGCTAAACTGATAGTAAATAATGTGGTTACAGAAGAGTTTAAAATAGAGAAAGGGACACGACAAGGCTGCCCAATTTCCCCACTGCTTTTCATTTCGGTCCTGGAGGTTTTGCTAAACATGATTAGAAGGGACCATTTGATTCAAGGTATTCAGGTCGGAGTTAAACAATACAAACTTAAAGCTTTTGCAGATGATCTTGTTTTGACATTACAGGAGCCGATATCCAGTACTAAGAGGGCATTAGAAGTAATCCAGGATTTTGGTCAAGTGGCAGGCTTTAAATTGAATAAATTGAAAACTAAGGCTTTGGAGAAAAATTTGATGCCGATAGAGAAAGAGAGGTTTCAGAAAGAGACAGATTTAATAGTAGTAAAGAAGGTAAAATACCTGGGGGTGAATATGACATCTAAGAATGTGAACTTATTTAAAGACAACTATGAGAAATGCTGGTCAGAAGTGAAAAAAGATCTAGAAATTTGGTCGAATTTGAAGCTTTCCTTGCTGGGTCGAATTGCTGTTATTAAGATGAATGTATTGCCGAGAATGTTATTTTTATTTCAATCATTGCAAATTATCGACAAGATGGACTGTTTCAAGAAGTGGCAAAGAGATATATCTAGATTTGTCTGGCAGGGCAAAAAGCCCAGAATAAAATTTAAGCTACTTACTGATGCTAAAGACAGAGAGGGGTTTGCCCTGCCAGACTTTAAACTTTATTATGAGTCAGCAGCTTTTTGCTGGCTGAAGGAATGGCTAATTCTTGAGAATACAGATGTTTTGGACCTTGAAGGGTATGACAACATATTTGGGTGGCATGCATATTTGTGGTATGGCAAGGTAAAAGCACATAAGGCATTTAAAAACCATATTGTTAGGAAAGCATTGTTTAATGTCTGGATAAGGTACAAAGACTTTTTGGAGACTAAAACCCCAAGGTGGCTATCACCTATGGAAGTGAAAGCTTTCAAAAAACTTAACATGGAGGCCAAATGGCCAAAATATTGGGAAATTTTAGAACAGGAAGGTGACAAATTGAAATTGCAGAGTTATGACAAACTCAAAGAGAAGGTGCGAGACTGGTTACATTATTTCCAAATAAGAGAGGTTTATAACTTGGATTAAAAAAATGGTTTCCAGGTGGAAAAATCAAAGTTAGAAACAGAATTGTTAGAACCCAATGCTAAGATACTATCAAGAATGTACAATTTGCTGCTGAAATGGAATACTGAGGAAGAAACGGTAAAATCTGCAATGATAAAATGGGCACAGGATATAGGATACAATATCATGTTTGCTGACTGGGAGAAGTTGTGGACCACCGGGATTAAATTTACGGCATGTAATGCCTTAAGAGAGAATATTATGAAAATGATGTACAGGTGGTACATGACTCCAGTCAAGCTTGCAAAAATATATCATTTGCCCGATAATAAATGCTGGAAATGTAAGGAAACTGAAGGCACATTCTTTCACCTTTGGTGGACGTGCCCAAGGATTAAGGCTTTCTGGGAAATGATCTATAATGAAATGAAAAAGGTATTTAAATATACTTTCCTGAAGAAACCAGAGGCTTTTCTCCTGGGCATAGTTGGCCAATCGGTGTTAAAGAAGGATAGAACTTTCTTTATGTATGCTACAGCAGCAGCAAGAATTCTTATTGCAAAGCACTGGAAGACACAAGAGTTACCCACCCTGGAAGAATGGCAAATGCAACTAATAGACTACATGGAGATGGCGGAGATGACTGGCAGAATCCGAGACCAGGGAGAAGAGCTTGTGGAAGAAGATTGGAGGAAATTTAAAATTTATTTACAGAAACATTGTAAAATTTTTGAATGCTGATGACGTTGAAATGAACTGAAGGGGTTCTAGCAACAAGGTAAAATGTAAGATGTGATTGATAATAGATAAGCTAAATTGGATATGAATTTGCTGAACCAATTTTTAAAAGGGATACAAAAAAGGGAGGCGTGAGGAAGTCAGGAAAATAAGTTAACTAAAGACGAGAAATTAAAAAAAGAGGGAGTTTTGTTTTCTTTTATATGTGTTTTTCCCCCCTTCTTTTTTGTGTTTAATGTTTGTATTTTTGTATTTTGTAATTTTGTATTTTTCTGTTTTTGTAATTTTCTGAACTTTTCTATTGATAAAACTTAATAAAATATTATAAAAAAAATAATAGAGAGGCTCAAAGAGCCTAATTTAGTGTGCATCAAACTGGCTGCTAGATTAACAGCTCATAGGTTGGCTGGGATTCACACCCAAAGTGATGCTGGTAACTTCTAATGCTGGTGACTTAATAACTTCTGTGGAATGTAAAATTTACTATAAAATGGAAGAACACTTAAAAAAAACAACCAACCAAAACCAAGAAGTGGAGCATTTTCCTGTCCTACAAAGATCATAGAATCATAGAATCATAGAGTTGGAAGAGACCACATGCATAGCCAGAATTGAAGTTGTCGCAGAGTTTTACCAAAAGTGAAATTTCAAGGGGGGAAACAGAGGTTCCTGTTTAGGCAAAATCATTAGAAGAATTTAACAGGAAGGAAATAAGTTTTTATAATGCTGGGAGCTATCAGCCATAACTGTTCAGCTCTGCTTCTGGACTGGAAAGAAGGAAACTTCTGCCATTGAATCTTTGACGAACATGAGAGAAGTTCATCCAATGGGCCAGAGAAAGGGCGAATGCCCTGGGTTACCTATGCCAAGGTAGCTAGCCTGGTGCCCTCAAGATGTTGTGGTCTCCACCTCCTGCCCAGCCAGATCCATTAATGATAAGGGACGATGGGAGCTGTAGCTCAGCATCAACATCAACCTACACCCTGCTGTAGGCTAGCCAGAGTGCACTGCTACAAATGAAGTATTGTCCCTATGCTGTGAAATAAGGAGGTATCAGGAACGGTTGGAAGACATTGCTAGCATAGTAAATATTTGTTGATTCCCCTCCCCACAAAAAAGTTTGTTATTTTTTTAGTACCTTTATCAGGGAAGCATTGAATTGTAAAGTGAGAAATACTTGCCAGGGATGTCTGTGTCATTTTTCATGTTTATGAAGTGAGCCTGCTAACCTGGGCCAGAAATGGCTGTGATCTTGCAGGATAATGAGGGAAGATGGCTATTTGTCATTAGGCTTGTCTTTAGCAGTGACTATCATTATGGGATATGATTACTGATTTCCTTGGCTTGAGAAATGGGTTTTCAGTGTGAGGTGAAAGATGTCACTAAGAAGAAGAAGAAGAAGAGTTTGGATTTGATATCCCGCCTTTCACTCCCCTTCAGGAGTCTCAAAGCGGCTAACAATCTCCTTTCCCTTCCTCCCCCACAACAGACACTCTGTGAGGTGAGTGGGGCTGAGAGACTTCAAAGAAGTGTGACTGGCCCAAGGTCACCCAGCAGCTGCAGGTGGAGGAGCGGAGACTCGAACCCGGTTACCCAGATTACGTGACTACCGCTCTTAACCACTACACCAGACAGGCAACAGGTCTACATAAGGATATGACATCATAAATCACACACGCACACACTGCTTTAGAGAGATGGGACCCAGCAAATAGTATGACATTGCTCCAAGCCTGCCTTAAGACTTTATCCTGCAAATGTCAGGGCCCACTTGCTTAAGTAACTGGGAAGGGACAAGACATAAGATTCACAGGCAGGTTTTAAACTGAACAAAAAGCAAACTAAGATAATAGTTAAAAATATGAAACAGCACCTGGTGAAAGTGCTACAGCAACAAATAGGTATAGAAGTTGTTAAAAGAGTTAAGTATTTGGGAATTTGGTTAACCTCTAAAAATATTGATCTATTTCAAAATAATTACACGCTGGTGTGGAATGGTATTAAAAGATATCTAGAAATATGGGGAAGGATGAAGTTATCATTTTGGGGAAGAATTTCAGCTATTAAGATGAATGTGCTACCAAAGATGTTATTTTTGTTTCAGACAATTCCAATAATCAAAGGGGCAGCAATTTTTAAAGATTGGCAAAAAACGATTTCAAGGTATATCTGGCAGGGAAAGAAGCCGAGAATACAGTTTAAGTTGTTAACAGATGCTAAAGAAAGAGGAGGCTTCGCCCTGCAAGATTTGAAATTGTATTATGAAGCATCCTGCCTCTGTTGGTTAAAGGAATGGATGTTATTAGAAAATTCGGAACTGTTAGATTTGGAAAGTTATGATAATAGATTTGGATGGCATGCATACTTATGGTATAATAAGACAAAAATCCATAAAGGATTTGGAAGGCATATATTTCGAAGATCTTTAATTGAAATATGGGATAGGTATAAAAACCTATTGGAACGTAAAACACCGCATTGGTTATCTCCATTAGAAGCAGTGAGTGTGAAAAAGGTAAATATGAATTGGATAACTTATGGGAAATTAATACAAAAGGAAGGAAGTAAATGGAAAATGAAACCATATGAAGAAATTAAAGAATATGTGTATGATTGGTTGCACTACCGTCAGTTCAATGAAATGTTTAAACAGGATTTTAAAGAAAAAGGATTTGATGAAAGTAAGTCAAAGTTTGAATTAGAGATATTAAGTAATGATTGTAAAATTTTGTCTAAAATGTATAAATTGCTGCTTGAATGGCATTTGAAGGATGAGGAGGTAAAGTCGGTTATGATTCATTGGGCTAAAGATTTTGGGTATAATATACAGCTGAGTGATTGGGTAAAATTATGGAAAGAAGGTTTAAAATTTACTGTATGCAATGCCCTAAAAGAAAATGTGATGAAAATGATGTACAGATGGTATAGTACACCTGTCAAGTTAGCTAAAATGTATAAAGTTAGCAATAATTGTTGGAAATGTAAAGAAAAAGAAGGAACATTTTATCACATGTGGTGGGAATGTAAAAAGGTGAAAAGCTTCTGGGAGATTATATATAATGAGATGAAAAAAATGTTGAAATATACATTTATAAAGAAACTAGAAGCATTTTTACTGGGCATGGTAGGAAGTGATATACCACATTTTTCGCCCTATAGGACGCACTTTTTCCCCTCCAAAAATGAAGGGGAAATGTGTGTGCATCCTATGGGGCAAATGCAGGCTTTTGCTGAAGCCTGGAGAGCGAGAGGGGTCGGTGCGCACTGACCCCTCTCGCTCTCCAGGCTTCGCGCAGCTCTCCGCAAGTGGAGAGTTGCCTGTTCTGGGGGCTGGGGTCAGGGGAAGCTCAGGCTTCCCCTGCCCCAGCCCCGCACTTGGGGGGAAATAATTTTTTTCCCTTTATTTCCCCCCCAAAAAAAAACAACAACTAGGTGCGCCTTATGGGATGGTGCGTCCTATAGGGAGAAAAATACGGTAAATAGAAAGGAATGTAAGTTGTTTTTATACACAACAACGGCAGCAAGAATGTTATTGGCCCAAAAATGGAAGCAAGAAGAACTGCCAATTATGCCAGTAAGGAAAATTAAACTCTGCCAACACTCTAAGGTCTGACAAATTCCTCCTTTGCCTCACTGACAATTTCATTTTCCAGAAGGTGGAAAAAGCAACAAGGGGGTCATCTTTCTTGGAACTGGTCCTCACCAACAGGGAACAACTGATCAAGAAAGTGGAAGTACTTGGAAACTTGGGAGGAAGTGATTATATCCTTCTGGGTTTCATGATACAGAGGCAAGGAAAGCTGAGTGTAGCCAGACCTGCACCCTGGACTTTAAGAAGACCAATTTCTAAAATCTTAAGGAGCTACTGGGTCAGAAATAATCGTAGAGAAGGGAGTCCAAGAAGGATGGGAGTTTCTAAAAGGAGAAATATTGAAGGCCGAAATGCAGACAATTCCAACAAGAAGGGAGAAAGGTTGTTTTCTGCTGCTCCGGAGAAGCGGACACGGAGCAATGGATCCAAGCTACAAGAAAGAAGATTCCACCTAAACATTAGGAAGAACTTCCTGACAGTAAGAGCTGTTTGACAGTGGAATTTGCTGCCAAGGAGTGTGGTGGAGTCTCCTTCTTTGGAGGTCTTTAAGCAGAGGCTTGACAACCATATGTCAGGAGTGCTCTGATGGTGTTTCCTGCTTGGCAGGGGGTTGGACTCGATGGCCCTTGTGGTCTCTTCCAACTCTATGATTCTATGATTCTAAGAAACAAAAGTGGGAGGCATCTAAAGAAACCAGTGTGGCTGCATAAGGAGCTAACAGATGAGCTGAGATATAAGAAGGGCATGTCTAAGAAATGGAAGAAAGGGGAAATCACGAAGAAAGCATATATACGATAAACCAACAGCTGCAAGGAAAAGGCAGGCAGGCCAAAGCTCAGAATGAGCTCAGGCTTGCAACAGAGTTTAAAAACAATTTTAAAAGGTTTATTTGGCTATGTTTGAAGCAAGAGGAAGAACAAGCAAGTGGTAGGTCCTCTGCGTGCAGTAGATGGAGCAATGCTATTGGGTAACAGAGAGAAGGCGGAATTACTCAACACCTACTTTGCCTCTGTCTTCACCCAAAAGAAAAGTGATGCCCAACCTGGTGATAACAAAAAATGATGTAAGGAAAGAGCTGCAGCCCAAAATAGAAAAAGAGGTAGTAAGGGAACACCTGGATACTTTAAATGAATTCAAATCCCCAGGGCCTAATGAGCTGAATCCAAGGCCATAAACGTTGAGAATTCTTGGATCCATTGGGCTAGGGATGTGGGGAATAACATAGAATAGAATCATGGGGAAAGTTGTGGAAATATGGGTTGAAATTCACAGCATGCTATACTTGCTATACTTTGAGCGAGAATTTTATGAAAATGATATATACTGTAGATGGTACTTTACAACAAATAAATTACCAAAAATGTATAAATCAATGTCAATTCTTTGTTGGAAATATAAAGAAGTAGAAGGTTCATTCTACTATATGTGATGGAGGTGCAGAGTAGCTAAGTACTTTGGGGGGAAGATTTATACAGTAATTGTTGTTTAGTCATTTAGTCGTGTCTGCCTCTTCGTGACCCCATGGACCAGAGCACGCCAGGCACTCCTGTCTTCCACTACCTCCCGCAGTTTGGTCAAACTCATGCTGGTAGCTTCAAAGACACTATCCAACCATCTTGTCCTCTGTCGTCCCCTTCTCCTTGTGCCCTCCATCTTTCCCAACATCAGGGTCTTTTCCAGGGAGTCTTCTCTTCTCATGAGGTGGCCAAAGTATTGGAGCCTCAGCTTCACGATCTGTCCTTCCAGTGAGCACTCAGGGCTGATTTCCTTCAGAATGGTTAGGTTTGATCTTCTTGCAGTCCATGGGACTCTCAAGAGTCTCCTCCAGCACCATAATTCAAAATCATCAATTCTTCAGCGATCAGCCTTCTTTATGGTCCAGCTCTCACTTCCATACATTACTACTGGGGAAACCATGGCTTTAACTATACGGACCTTTGTTGGCAAGGTGATGTCTCTGCTTTTTAAGATGCTGTCTAGGTTTGCCATCGCCTTTTTCCCAAGGAGCAGGCGTCTTTTAATTTTGTGACTGCTATCACCATCTGCAGTGATCATGGAGCCCAAGAAAGTAAAATCTCTCACTGCCTCGATTTCTTCCCCTTCTATTTGCCAGGAGGTAATGGGACCAGTGGCCATGATCTTCGTTTTTTTGATGTTGAGCTTCAGACCATATTTTGCGCTCTCCTCTTTCACCCTCAATAAAAGGTTCTTTAATTCCTCCTCACTTTCTGCCATCAAGGTTGTGTCATCTGCATATCTGAGGTTGTTGATATTTCTTCCGGCGATCTTAATTCCAGCTTGGGATTCATCCAGCCCAGCCTTTCGCATGATGAATTCTGCATATAAGTTAAATAAGCAGGGAGACAATATACAGCCTTGTCGTACTCCTTTCCCAATTTTGAACCAATCAGTTGTTCCATATCCAATTCTAACTGTAGCTTCTTGTCCCACATAGAGATTTCTCAGGAGACAGATGAGGTGATCAGGCACTCCCATTTCTTTAAGAACTTGCCATAGTTTGCTGTGGTCGACACAGTCAAAGGCTTTTGCATAGTCAATGAAGCAGAAGTAGACGTCTTTCTGGAACTCTCTAGCTTTCTCCATAATCCAGCGCATGTTTGCAATTTGGTCTCTGGTTCCTCTGCCTCTTCTAAATCCAGCTTGCACTTCTGGGAGTTCTCAGTCCACATACTGCTTAAGCCTGCCTTGTAGAATTTTAAGCATAACCTTGCTAGCGTGTGAAATGAGTGCAATTGTGCGGTAGTTGGAGCATTCTTTGGCACTGCCCTTCTTTGGGATACAGTCATACCTCGAGTTAAATGTGCTTCAGGTTGAGCGTTTTCAGGTTACGCTCCGCTGCGACGCGGAAGTAACGGAGCGCGCTACTTCTGGGTTTCACCGCTCAGGCATGTGCAGACGCTCAAAATGATGTCACGGGCAATCACAGAAGTGGTGGATCGTGACCTGCGCACACACAGACGCGCAGACACTGGTTGTGTTCGCTTCAGGATGCGAATGGGGCTGTTGCTCTGCCGTGAGTTTGTAGGGAGGACCGCTCCCCCTGCAAGCCCATTCTCCACCTTGGGCCTGGGGGCGGGCCCCATACTCACCTCCGCAGCTTATGGGGCTCCAGGGAGGCCTCAGGTGGGTGGGGTGGGTGTTTAGTTGGGTGTGGGAATTTGTTTAATTTAATTATGTTGTGTTTGTAACTTTGTTTTTTGTTTTTATAGTTTTATTGTTCTGTTAGTTTGTTTTTTGTATAGGCTTTAATTTGATTTTAAGGGGAGGGGTCAGGGCTGCCTGGGAGTAGGTCCCAGCAAACAAAATGGCTGGGGCAGGTTCCACAGGGGGGGATGCACTCGGACAACCGATCTCAGTGATCATGCGTAGGAGGAGGAGTTACGCTAAGACCAGACCATGTCATTACCGAGGAAGCAGGCTTTGTCGCTGTCTGAGGACTATCCCTGCCTCCAGGTCTGGTCCTGACCGGAAGGATACTGGAATCAACAAGGGAAACCCACATGACCTGAAAGTGTTGCTGTGCGATGCCAGGTCAATGATGAATAAAACCACTGCCATCCACGACCTGATTGTGGATGGAGGATTTGACCTGGCATGTGTGACAGAGACCTGGTTGGATGAAGCAGATGGGCCCGCCCTTGCCGCTGCTTGTCCACCAGGTTTCTCTTACGCACAGCAACCCAGGCCTTGTGGGCGGGGAGGGGGGGTTGCAGTGATTTTTAGGAAGTCATTAGTTTGCACCAGGCGTCCTATTGGAAAGACCCAGTTCTCTGAGTGCATGTTCTGGAAGTTGGGCAATAGGGGCAGTACAGGATTCCTATTGGTGTACCGACCTCCCCGCTGCACCAAGGATTCCCTGCCCG
This sequence comes from Podarcis bocagei, assembly GCF_964188305.1. NCBI lineage: Eukaryota > Metazoa > Chordata > Lepidosauria > Squamata > Lacertidae > Podarcis > Podarcis bocagei. The sequence goes on from NC_138139.1 coordinate 1,897,469, forward strand.
AGCTGCTTCAGGTCGTGGCGGATGTCCTCCTGGAGACACCTAGTTTGGTTGTCCTAGGGGATTTTAACATCCATGCCGACACGACCTTACAAGGGGCCGCTCAGGACTTCGTGGAAAGCATGACCTCCATGGGGCTGTCCCTGAATAAGTCTGGCCCAACTCATAGCCACGGGCATGCCTTAGACCTGGTGTTCACCTCTATGGATGTTGGTGATCTGACACTAAGTAAAAGTGAAACAAAAGAAGTGTCATGGTCAGATCACTTCCTGGTGCAACTGGACTTCTCCGCGACCCATCCCCTCTGCAGGGAGGCGGGACCGATTCAGATGGTCCGCCCCCGCCACTTAATGGATCCAAATGGTTTCCAGAGAGTGGTAGGGGATGCTTTATCCCATGTTGATGGCCTTTCAGCTGATTCCCTGGTGGCCCGCTGGAATGTGGAGTTAACCAGGGCTATTGACTGTTTGGCTCCAAAGCGCCCTCTCCGATTGCATGGAGCCCGGACAGCCCCGTGGTTTTCCACGGATCTGAGGGCAATGAAACAATCGTTGAGACGGCTAGAGCGCCGGTGGCAGATAACCCGTTCTGAATCTGACCGGACACGGGTTAGAGCTCAATGTCGAGCCTACCAAGTGGCAATAGCGACGGCGAAGAAGACTTTCTTCACCGCCTCTATTGCATCTGCAGAAAACAGCAGCAGGAGACTCTTTCAGGTAGTTCGCAATTTAGCGGAACCACCTGCGACATCGGGGCCCAGTACGGGCCACATGTTCTCCTGCAATGATTTTGCAAAGTTTTTTGCAGATAAAATCGCTCAGATTCGAGAAGAGGTAGACTCCACCGTGGGAGCAGGGCCAGGGCGGGAGAGTGCTAGAGTCCTGTCTAGTCAAGTTGTGTGGGATCAATTCCAATCTGTTACCCCCGAGGATGTGGACAGGCTGCTTGGACGAGTGAAACCAACCACCTGTCTCCTTGATCCTTGCCCATCCTGGCTTATAAAAGCTAGCCAGGAAGGAGGGGTGATGGGCTTCGTGGGGTGGTGAATGCTTCCCTCCATGAGGGAGCCTTCCCAGACCCGCTGAAAAAGGCAGTTATTAAACCGCTTCTTAAAAAACCATCTTTAGATGCGGCCACGATGGCCAACTATCGCCCAGTCTCAAATCTTCCATTCTTGGGCAAGGTGACTGAGCGAGTGGTTGCTGAACAACTCCAGGCACGCCTGGAAGAAGCGGACCATTTGGATCCCTTCCAGTCGGGATTCAGGCCTCATCATGGGACTGAAACTGCCATGGTCGCACTGGTTGATGATCTCCGGCGGGCTAGGGACAAAGGTGAGAGCTGTTTCCTAGTTCTGCTGGATCTCTCAGCGGTGTTTGATACCATCGACCATAACATTCTTCTGGACCGTCTTGAGGGGCTGGGAGCTGGGGGCACTGTTATACAGTGGTTCCGCTCCTTCCTCCTGGGCCGTGTTCAGAAAGTGGTGGTGGGGGATGAGTGTTCAGATCCCTGGGCTCTCACTTGTGGGGTGCCTCAGGGTTCTGTCCTCTCCCCCATGCTTTTCAACATTTACATGCAGCTACTGGGAGAGATCATCAGGAGGTTTGGGCTGGATGTTCATCAGTATGCGGATGATACCCAGCTCTACCTCTCTTTCAAATCAGAACCAGTGAAGGCAGTGAAGGTCCTGTGTGAGTGCCTGGAAGCGGTTGGAGGTTGGATGGCGGCTAACAGATTGAGGTTGAATCCTGACAAGACAGAAGTACTGTTTTTGGGGGACAGGAGGCGGGCAGGTGTGGAGGATTCCCTGGTCCTGAATGGGGTAACTGTGCCCCTGAAGGAACAGGTGCACAGCCTGGGAGTCATTTTGGACTCACAGCTGTCCATGGAGGCACAGGTCAAATCTGTGTCCAGGGCAGCTGTTTACCAGCTCCATCTGGTACGCAGGCTGAGACCCTATCTGCCTGCGGACTGCCTTGCCAGAGTGGTGCATGCTCTGGTTATCTCCCGCTTGGATTACTACAATGCGCTCTACGTGGGGCTACCTTTGAAGGTGACCCGGAAACTACAACTAATCCAGAACGCAGCAGCTAGACTGGTGACTGGGAGCGGCCGCAGAGACCACATAACACCGGTCTTGAAAGACCTACATTGGCTCCCAGTACGTTTCCGAGCACAATTCAAAGTGTTGGTGCTGACCTTTAAAGCCCTAAACGGCCTTGGTCCAGTATATCTGAAGGAGCGTCTCCACCCCCATCGTTCTACCCGGACACTGAGGTCCAGCACCGAGGGCCTTCTGGCGGTTCCCTCACTGCGAGAAGCCAAGTTACAGGGAACCAGGCAAAGGGCCTTCTCGGTAGTGGCGCCTTCCCTGTGGAACACCCTCCCACCAGATGTCAAAGAGAACAACAACTACCAGGCTTTTAGAAGACATCTGAAGGCAGCCCTGTTTCGGGAAGCTTTTAATGTTTGATGTATTATAGTATTTTAATATTCTTTTGGAAGCCGCCCAGAGTGGCTGGGGATTCCCAGCCAGATGGGCGGGGTATAAATAAATTATTATTATTATTATTATTATTATTATTATTATTATTATTATTATTATTATTATTATTCCGTTCGCATCCAGAGGTACCACTGTAATGTGTTGAAAAAGATATTTACGGTAGCTCTCCCCAAAATACCAGAAGCTTTCTTATTGGGGATAACTGCAGCAGATATCCCCCCCAAAAAACAGATAACTCTATTTCTTTACGCAACAATGGCAGCACCAATATTATACACACAAAAATGGCAAAATGAGGTGGTACCTACCAAAGAAGAATGGCAGCTGAAATTGATAGAATATGTAGAATTGACAAGTTTGGCGTGTAAAATTAGAGATCAGAAAGAGACTGATTTTAAAGAAGATTGGAAAATGTTTTCAGAATACTTAAAAATTCAGTGTAAATGTGTTAAAACGCAAATAGGATTGGAGTAAGAACAGCAATGGGGGTAAACTTTTCATTTTTCTTTTGTGGTCAGGTGAAGGTATAGAGAAACTATAATATGCAGCATAAATTAAAATTTTGGGGGAACCGTGAAGGGAGAGATGGGAAGTCAAAGGTGGAATGATTGATTGCTAAATTTAAAATATTGTTGAATTTTTTTATTTTTATTTTTAATTTTTTTATTTTTTTTAAAAAGAGAATTATTGGAGAAGAGGTGAGAATGGATGTGGGCAAATATTGTTCCTCTCTTTAAAAAGGGGAGGAAAGAAGACCCAGGTAACTACCCAACCAGTGAGGTTGACACCAATACCAGGAAAGGTTCTAGAACAGACAATAAAACAGTCGCTCTGTGAGCACTTATATTTATATGTACCTGTTTAAAGCAAAATAAAAGTTAAAAAAAGAAAAGAAAAGGATGCTGTGACCACTAAGACCCAACATGGGTTTCTCAAAAACAAGTCATGGCAGATGAATCTCATTCCTTTTTTTGATGGAGTTACAAGCTTGGTGGATCAAGGGAACAGATTGGAAAACTGGGCCAAAACTAGCAAAATGAATTTCAATAGGGCCAAATGTAAGGTTTGACACTTAGGTAGGAAGAACCAGCTGCATAAATATAAGATGGGAGACACCTGGCTTGGAAGCAGAACATGTGGCTCTAGGGGTATTAGTCAACCTTAAAGTTGATAGTTGATATGAGTCAACAGTGTGATGCAGCAGCAAAAAAAGGGGGGGGAGGCAATGCTATTCTAGGTGGCATCAACAGAAGTCTAGTGTCCAGATCAAGGGAAGTAATAATTCTGCTCTATTTGTGCCTTGGTCAGACCACACCTGGAGTACTGTGTCCAGTTCTGGGCCCCACAATTTAAGAAGGATATTGACAAGCTGGAGCATGTGCAGAAGAGTGCAACTAAGATTATCAAAGTTCTGGAAACGAAGCCTAATGATGAATGGTTGAGGGAATTTGGTATGTTTAGCCTGGAAAAGAGGAGACTGAGAGGAGATATGATATGATGATATGATATGATAGCCATCTTCAAATATCTCAAGGGTTGTCACAGGGAAGAGGGAACAAGCTTGTTTTCTCCTGCTCTGGAGGCTAGGAACTGAACCAATGGCTTCAAGTTACAAGAAAAGAGATTCTGACTTAACATCAGGAAAAACTTTCTGACAGTAAGAGCTGTTTGACAGTGGAGAAAAAGTCTCCATTAAAGACAAGGACATTTTCTTTGTACTGCCAGCCTGAAGGAGACAGTTACACAAGAAGTTTAGTTCCTGTTAGCATCAAGGAAATGTGCAGACCTTGACTCACTCATCTGGAGGGGATCCCAGGAAAATGACCCAGATAGAGCAGAGATGTGTCAAGACCAAAGAGCAGCACCAGTCAAGAGAAGCTAAATGGCCAAATCCAATTAAACACAGCTCTATTTTTAATCTGTAATCAGGCCATTACATTAAGTAACAAAGGGATTTATTTAATTGAAGCCTTCATCCATAACATGCAATATTACTTTAGCCTTTAGTGTCGTTGTTTTCCTTTTAATTCCCTTGATCTGAAATCAGTCTTTGTGCCTTATTATACAATTTAGGTGAAGAGCTTAACAAAACTCAAAAGGAAGATTAAGACATTTCTCTGGTGAAGGGAAAGCTTCACATAGTGGGCATGCTCAAAAAGCGGGTTTCACAAATGAATTCACAGGCAAGCACTGCCACACCTATCTCACTTTGAAATCAGGAAGGAAAAGCCCAGGGGAGTCCATCTCCCTTATTTCTTCATTACAACAAACGATTTATTGTCCCTGGTGTGCGTAGGAATGGAGTAGAAGTTTCAGACCAAGACATTCTGCTGCCAAAGAGCCTTTTTGCTCTAGATCACTTGCGAGTCACGGCCTAATCCAAGGTGTATCACAACAGGTACACTGCCACCCTGCAAATAGATGGTCAAAGACAAAGAAATGGGTCCCCACATGCATATTTGGGCCTGAAAAGGTTGGTGGCACCTGCTCTAGACTTGAGATGGGGGGGGTCACTTTTGTCTAGTGGTCCAGATAAAAAGTGGCCACCTCTCTACAGACATTTGATAGGTGTGCAGGTCCACCCATCTGTCAATCATCTGACATCATATGTGCTCCAGCCAGAGTTTATGAACTATACAGGGGTGGCAACTTGAATAAAAAAATTGGGGGGGACAGGTAAGCCTTGCCCCACATCACAAAACGATCACAAGACACAGGATGCACACACCACTTGAACGGCAATGCTCATCAACTTTTTGGGAGGGCAGCCTCCTCAAATATTTTATTGTGGGGACTGAAGAGACCTCAGCCCCTAGGAGTTGGCTCCTACAGACCTATATCATAGTTTCATTTAATATACTGACAAGAGAAGTGACTTTTCTCTCTTCCTTTTCCTGCTTATGTTACAGACTGTGTTGTTTTGCTGGTACGGTACATGATATATTAGCAACTCCCAACTGACAGATAATGTATGCATTCAAAGTCAGTATTTTTAGAAATGCACAATTAATTACACAGAGACCCAAATGAGATGGCTGCCTCAGAGCTTCATGTGTCTGAATCCTGTATGAAAAAGGAGAAGGAGGTGAAGGAGAGAAAAAGGAAAATCCATATTTCACAGTTTCATACTGAACAGTTTCATTCTTAGCTTGTTCTCAGTTTGGATCAAGGCTGACATAACAGACCTAATAAACTTAAATTTATTTAGGATCTTCCCCAGTGTTTGACTGCCAAGAATGTGCATAGTACATCTTCTAGACAAGGGTGTTTCTGTTTAAAAACTTTACTGGTAGTGGAGGACTTGGAAGCACAGGGCCAATTTCCTCACACTGAGTTTTGATGAGGTACAAGCATGGCAATATATCCCAGCCCTTGCCTGTAGATTCAATATTGTCCCACACTGAGTAGCCTCCATCAGCACAGGCATATGGGAGAAGCAATGAATGAGCTGCGTAGGAGCTCCACATTGACAGATTCCTTCCTTCCTTCCTTCCTTCCTTCCTTCCTTCCTTCCTTCCTTCCTTCCTTCCTCCCTCCCTCCCTCCCTCCCTCCCTTCCTTCCTTCCTTCCTTCCTTCCTTCTAAGTCAAGAGCACTGGACAGGTTTTCCAGTCAATCAATTGCAGGAACGACTAAGGCCACAGGTGGGCTCACAGCACTCTCGGGTTTCTATCAAGCCATTCATCATAACCAGTGCCATGCCAAGGCTAGGAGCTCATTGTGACTTGCATGAGATCATAGGGGTTTGTAATGCCATGATGGTGCCTGTCCCAGAGACCACAGGATTAGGACCCTAGGTAGCTGCTTTATACTGCATCAAATCATGGATCCATCTAATTCTGTGCTGTTAACACCAGGAGTGCGGAATCTTTGATTTGAGGACCAAACGTGGCCCTCCAGATCTCTCTCTCTGATTCTTGGAACACTCCCAGGTGACACACACACAGGGAGAGTGTGTCTGCTGCTCAATGGTTTTTGCCTGGCTGGACAGTGTCCTTGATCTCTGATAATGCCTTTTGCTTGCCTGGAGGGAGGGCAGAGCTAGGTAGGTGAGTGTGTGCAGAAACTAGCCTACTGTGCAGAAGTAAAATTCACATTTGTTGCTCTGTCTCATTCTTGCCTCTGGCCCTGATCACCAGAAGGCAATGTGACTGAGGAGGTTCCCCACCCCTAATGTACACTGGTTGTAAACCTTTCCAGGGTTTCCTGGTGGTTCCTGGAGATGCTGGGGACTTCTGCATGCAAAGCAGATGATTCACCATGGAGATGTGGTCCTTTAACTCCCTTCAGTTACTGAAGGACCATGGAGTCTCTGAACTGGACCACAACCTCAGCACCCAGATCACTGTACCAAACAAACGTATATGAGTAATGAACACCGTCTGCTTCTAGTTTAGTGACATTATGCTCATACCATTATTTGTTCATAAATATAATGACGAATTAGCTACAGACTGAGCTTCTTTAAATCAAAACAAATGTGGGGCAATCTTTTGCTAGAGCCTGAATAAATGTTAGATGTACGGCTCAGATTTCACTTGGAGGGTTTTGTACATTATCATCTTCCATTTGTAGACAATGCTGAAACACAATCACGTAGATGGACTAAGTTTCTCCATGTGCAAAATGTAACACCAGTCGTATGTTTTTGTTAGGTTCTCCTCTCCTTGGTGGTAATAAAGCATGGAATTCTCAGATGGGGGTAATAAAACTGCTACCTTCTATGCTAGAAACAGATGCTCAGGCAGTGGCAGGTTAGAACTAACAACAAATAGCCTGGCATTATTAAATGTTACAGGAGAAATGAAGGGAGTTGCAAAAATCTCATCTTTTAAAAACCAGCTTGGATGGAATATAAATAGCATCAGGAACTTCGTCAGGAACTGGTGAGGGGTGTCCACCTACAAGCGACAGGCAAATCTGTCTATTTTGGTTTCTCTTAAATTCTCATTTTTTTCAACCTTCATTTCTCCACAGTTTTTGCATCAGTTTTTTAAAAAAAATCCTCATGAAAATTCATCACTGAACACACAATTTTGTAAAAACATTTCCCCTAATTTATTGCATTTTAAATGCTATTTTCATATTAATGTAAGCATTTTCAGGCACATTTCCCCCTAGTATATGCATTTTTGTACACATTATTTGGCTTGAGAACTGAATTGCAGAATACGGCGAAGCTCAGGTTTAAAGGTAGGTGTGTTTTCGTTCATGCATATTTTCAGAAAGTATGAATTAGGTTGATACTCTGTTAAATGTGAACTAAATCAAATTTCTCACCCTTCTGTACTGACTACATACAAGCAGTGCTATTTTTCAGGGGGTTCTCAAGGGTATGCAGTACCGACACTTCCCTTTTTTTGTTATTAAAAAGTGTGGCACTTACTGTAACAACTTCATGGTGAGTTTCAGCACCTTTTTTTATAGAAAAAACGCACTGCACACAAGTGGTTATGATTTTGAGTTGTATCCAAGGCTGGTCCCACTCAGAGCAGACCCACTGAAATTGATGACATGACTAAGTTAGATCCATATTGATCCCCAACATACAGCAAGTGTTGGAGACGTGGTCTCTGTTGAGTGATCTGTAAGGACGTGTTTCTCAATCAGCTGTTTTGTGCCCCCATTTCCCTAAACACTCCTGCTTTTCTTTTCTCCATTTTATGCTGGCAAGCACCCCCAAAAGCTGCAGGAAAATTTCCAACCCAATGCATCCAAAGAAACCAACACCAGCTGATACAACAACAGTCCCTTTTACGTGCTAGCCAATGAAATCATAGCACACATCTGCAATGAAAGCCTCTCCTGCTCTTACAAAAAAGCGGGGGGGGGGGGGAGCCAAGAGCTGCAATGTAAATAATGAGTTGGCTGCACAAAAATGCATAATGGCTGTGAGTAACAGATTAGATGCTGCCAAGAATCAGCGAAAGATCTCTGACACTCACTCAGGTTTTCCAGCTAATCAGTTAAGTGAGGGTTCTCCTCTCATCAGGGAGAAGCGCAAGACTTTGCTTCAACACTTGCTGGCTTCTTTTCACTCTTCAAAGTGACTGACTGAGAAGTTTCACCCAACAGGCATTTAAAAGAAGCAGCTTGCATCTATGTCCAATGGAACATTTCAAGGAGATAAAGCCTGAGACTCTTAATCTCAGGGTCATGGGTTCAAGCCCCACATTGAGCAAAAGATCCCTGCATTGCAGGGGGCTGGACTAGATGACCCTCATGGTCCCTTCCAGCTCTAGAATACTATGATTCTGATTGTAAATGGATGTTCAAGTGAAATTGTTTACCATAGTGACCCACAAACTGTCATAACAGCAGGAGACAAAGTTTCAAACACTTCCTAAGAAATTATTGACACAGTTAGCATTAGCTCACATATTAATCATTCCTAAGACCTTCCCCATGATTGCTTTTGAGTATAATGCCTTCTCCTTAGTATGTGTTGAGAAAATGTTTCATTAGGATTCTGAATTTACTGCAGATCTAATCAGAGCTAATCCAAAGATATTAACATATTTGCACAATTTAAATTAATTTAACAGGATTCACAGGGATGGTAGTATCACCTGAACTTATACCTTGTAACAACTATGCAAATCTGAGTTTCTCCTTCTTGAAAACAGGCCAGTCAATGTCTTGCATTAGCTGCTTCTTGGGGGGTGATGCACCAGTCCTTTTTTCAGGGGGATGCAGCACCAGTGCCTCCTTTTGGTTGTTGTTAAGAAGTGGGCACTTACGGTAACAACTTCATGGTGAGGACCGGCACCTATTTTCCGGGGGGGGGGGGAGCACTGAGATGCACCAAGCTTTGTAACAGCGGCAGTAAGATTACACAAGGGGAACTGTAAGGCCAGACTGACCCTGAAGTCTTATGCCAATATTTCTGTCACATCAAAGCACATAAATCAGCCATTCTCTCTATTCCTAGTCCTTATCTTGCATTCTTCAAATGCCACTTGATGGCCTGGCTGACTCTATCAAAGCTGATGCTATTGAAAACAAATGCATGGTTGGCAAGCTGAAGGACACAGTGGGAGATTGTCTGCCAGAACTGAATCCAGTTCATAAAGGAATATCTCCTCTGCCAAAATGGGTCAAGGACTCCCCAACTGACGCTTCACAGGTAAGATTCACCTTCTGTTGTGTGTGCAGGGTGGTCCCTCCCCCTACCTGGCCGATCCCCTGGCAATGCCTCCCCAGGCGGGATTGGGCAATTGGCTGAGGTAGGCAGAGACCTCCAGGTATCCAGCCTGGGGAGGATGAAGCCAGCCCAAACTACCAGGAGCCGCACTGGGATCCGGGGGGCTGCACGCGACCACGCAAAAGGCGCCCCCATTTGATGTGGGGAGTGGTCACTTCCTTCTAGACGACATAGTGACTGTGGGATAATTCCACATCCACAATGAGGTCCAAAACAATTCAAAGCAAGGCCCAAATGGTTAGGTCCAGGTCCAGGCAGATTGTAAAGTCTTCAGGGAAATCACATCACTAGTTGACAGCTGTAAAGTCTTCCAACAGGTTACTGAATCCTGATTTCATTGCGGAATGTACAATTCCTTCTTAATGTGTGTTTGTTTTCCTGATCTCTATATGCTTCCATTTTTCTCTACTTTGCTTCCTAAGCCATCACAGAAGGTAGGAGTTTGTTTACACTGTACCTTTTGCCAAATTCATGGAAGGCATAGCCATACTCAGTTTGTGGCATGAGGCAGCCTAATTCTGTTTTGGCTGCAGTAGGGTGGTGGTAGTAGAAGTTGTAACTAGGGATATTGGAGAATTCAAATGAAATGAGAGTGGAATTACTTATTTGTCCCACGTTTAGAAATCAATACAACAAATACAATTAATATTCCCTGTTGTTGCTGGTTTCAATACGTAATTGATTATGCTGTTTTCCCCTCTCTATTTGTATTGCATTCCCTTTGCTCTGAAATTAATGTGGGTGGAATAATCCATTGGTAATGTAACTTACGTAACTTAGTCATTGATGTAAATTATGCAAGTTATATAATTTCACCAGAGCAAGCAGTGAGACAGTGTAATTTTTGGCAGGAGACAATCTGTAGTGGAATGGAAGCAGTGCCGCATGTGATGAATACAGCACTAAAACGGAACCAATGGCAATTCACACAAAACCCCATTGCCATTTGTTCCAATTCCGTGCTAAGCCATGAGTTTTCCTAAGGGGAAGCAACAGGGCAAACGGAAATGTGGGTGAAGCCTGAATCATGATAAAGTATACTCATTGAAAACAATGGGACTTCAGCCTAACTGATTTCAGTGGGTCTGCTCTAAGGGTTCAATTCTCAATCCACTTATGTGGGACTCAGCCCCACTGAATTCAATAGAGCTCACTTTTGAGTGGTTAGGATTACATCCAATGAGGTCTCCTATGACAGTAAGATTTCTGTTCTCAGAATGGAGAGGTAAGCAATTTGCAGCAATTCTCCCTCCCTCCTGCAGCCCCCCCCCCCCAAAGCTGCTCTGAAGGATCCCTCAACCCTCTGGGTCACATTTAGCAGGATGTGACTGATCTAGGGGAGAGGGAAGTACTGAGCATTGCTTTCCTCCTTGTTTTGCTGACAGATTCTACCTTGCCATTATCTAAGTGATGCTATTAGATGCAACCCAGCAACTTGATCCTACCCATAATATGCAACACTGTTGTGTACATAACATGATGCAACATAAACAACAAACTATTGTGCAAAAAAATATTGAAAACCATTCTTTCCTGTAACAGAATTCAGAACACTACTTTAAAGTGATGAGCCAAAATCTCAATTCCAGCTCTGGAAAATACACTTTGATTTTAAATAACTATCATTTGGCCAGAATGGATTAAATGTTGGGGAAAATACATTCCTGTATGTTAATTTTATGGCCCATTTACAACAAATGAAGCATTAATTGAATGGACTCCATGGTGTTGTCCCAGGCGTCTAATCAACCATCGCTGCTAGAGACGGAGAACCACATGCAAAATATGTTAGACATGTTGCTGTGGGGAGAGGGAAAATACTGTTGAGATTTTAAACAAACAAAAATAATAATCCAGCTCCACCCTTCAGGCAGGTTAGGATTTTTCAAACACTAAACCTAACTAACAAAATAGTCTACAAATGCATAATCCACTAAATCCCAATCAGATTAAGGTTTCCTAAACAGAGGAGGGGAGGGAAAGACACTGAAACCAAGGGTAGTATTTCATTTGGCACAACAAAAACAGCCAAATCCAATGATTAAAAACCGCTTGCCTGGTTAAGATCAAGGTTAAGGTCCATGTTAGCTCAAGATCCACAAAGCTAGGGAATTGAAAGTTCAGACAGATTTCTTCAAAGTGATGCTCCAGGATCAGCAGCAATGCTGTGCAGTGTCAGAAACTGTGCCTGCTCACAACTTAAGCTCCATACAGCCATAGTTTTCCTTGTTTTTTTCTTGGGACCCAAACCATTTGGAGAGGATGAAGTACCTGATACTATCAGAGTACTACACCGTCTCTGCTCCTGGGTTGCCTCATGAAGCATCGCAGCCTCCCTGTATTGTCAGAGGAATCCTCCCTGGAGTTGAGCCAGGCCTGTTTGCTGCTCACATCAGCTGTTGCTTGGGGTGCACCTCTGCCATGGTGTGGTGAATGCACACCCATGGCAAATGGCCAGGGACTATGGGCCCTGGAGTCCCAACCAACATCTGGAGGGTCACAGGTTGCCCACCACTGTAGGCTAGTGAGGGAATGAGCAGTCTAGTAAGGTTTGCTTGGCCCATCTTTTCTAATGGGATCATAGCAAAGCATTCTTCTGTAAATATGGTAAATGGATGAATATATACCGTATTTTTCACTCTATAAGACACACCAGACCATAAGACGCACCTAGTTTTTAGAGGATGAAAACATGGGGAAAAAATATTCTGAATCAAATGTTGGGGCTTTGCGTGGCTATTCCTGAAGCCAGAACAGCAAGAGGGATTGCTGCGCAGAAATCCCTCTTGCTGTTCTGGCTTCTGGGATAGCTGCACAGCCTGCATTCGCTCCATAAGACGCACACACATTTCCCCTTACTTTTTAGGAGGGAAAAAATGCGTCTTATAGAATGAAAAATATGGTGATTTTAAACGGTTTGGCAGAAAAATTGACAGACGCAAGTAAAATAAGCAGAGGTTTGCAGGGAGAAATATATGTATTTTAGTGCTTGATACCCACTTGGTATATACAACGGTTCATGTGGGAGTAATTTAGCCTCCTGACTCTCAGAAATTGTTCTGGTATGATTTGTCACCGAAACAGTTATGATTGATTCCTTCTTACTGCAAATATCCAGCTATTATTTGCTTGTTTCCTCCACCCCTTTATGTACTGTTGATAAAAGATACTCTCTGATAACTTACTGAAATGTTTTTCACTCTTTTATATACTAGAGTGTATTGCAATGATGATGTGTTGATTTATTATTTTCCCTGTTGTTTGACCCACATGACCTTAAGGTACTGCTGTGCAATGCATGCCACTTGATCGTGGATGGAGGACTTAACCTGGCATATGTAACAGAGACTTGGTTGGATGAAGCAGATAGTTTCTCTTACGCACAGCAACCCAGGTCATATAGGTGGGGAGAGGGTGCAGTGATTTTTAGGAAGTCATTAGCTTTCACCATGCATCCTATTGGGAAGACCCAGTTTTCTTTCTTTTTTTCAAATAATTTTTATTAACAGGCCAATCAAATCACATTAATTCCAAATCACATTAGTTCCAAATTATACAGCCAGATTTTTAAAATTTTATTGGGTGTACCCATACTTCGAGCTCCGAAAGGGTTCCTAACATCACTCTTCTTGCTGCTTTAATTACACAGTTCTGTCCAGTTCCGTCCAGATAGTCTCTTTGTTATTTTCCTCATCTTCTTGTTGTTATCATATATTCCTTTCTTTGTGATCTCTGATAATCTTCACAAGCGGGTTGAAAACAAACATATCCTGTGTGGATTTTACACTCTCCAAGAGCCATATCACATAAAGGACAGACGCTATTTCCACACCTCCACAAAGAACATTCCCACAGTCTGTCCGTTGATTTTCACAGGCCTGCGAAACTGTATCTCAGGGGGCCCTGCCAGGTCAAATCCACATTCCGATAACCATACATTCACATTCCAATGACCATGGTCCTCCTCCCCCTCGTCCTCCTGTGAGCAGGCCTGTCTTAACAAATCTCCATTTGAAACAAAGCTTTCTTTCCATCAGACATTCCTACCAGTCCTCTCTTTGATCAGTAATTTATTTCCACACAGTTCTTAATCTCCTGCTTGTGATTAGTAATTTGCAACGATTCTTTCTCTCTGGGAGGGAGGATTATTGGGTACTCACATAAGACAAAAAAAGAAAAGTTTTTCCTCCCCCCTCCTTTCTGTTTCGCTCCGACATACCGATCTTTTAATGATGAGTCTTCACTTGATTTATTGTCCAGCCCGTCGCTCCGCTCACAGAGATCCCATTAATCAGCAGTCTTTACTCCCGATCTTCACTTGAAGTATGTGCATTTGCTTCTGTTTCCAATTATATATTTTGAGCTGATGCAACCAGTGTGCGATCAGAGACAGCACCCGGGAGAGCCAGACCCACCCGAGGGCTTCGTGCCTAGTGCCCTCACCCCATTCTTTCGAATCTGGGGGTGAATTATGGGCACAGCAGGCAAGGCAGTCCCCCCCATTCCCTTGGGGGGGGCAAGGGAGGCTGCATACTCCCATAACAGCCTCTTAATTACCTCATGTGGGTCGGAGAGATGTTATTGTCGGCCATCTTCCAATGCGCCCCCTGGTGACCCAGTTTTCTGAGTGCATGTTCTGGAAGTTGGGCAATAGGGGCAGTACTGGATTCCTATTGGTGTACCGACCTCCCTGCTGCACCATGGATTCCCTGCCCGAGCTGCTTCAGGTCGTGGCAGATATTCTCCTTGAAACACCTAGTTTGGTTGTCCTAGGGGATTTTAACATCAATGCTGACACAACCTTACAAGGGGCCGCTCAGGACTTCATGGAAAGCATGGCCTCCATGGGGCTGTCCCTGAATAAGTTTGGCCCAACTCATAGCCACAGACATGCCTTAGACCTGGTGTTCACCTCTACGGATGTGGGTGATCTGACACTAAGTAAAAGTGAAACAAAATAAGTGTCATGGTTGAATCACTTCCTGTTGCAACTGGACTTCTCTGTGATCCTTCCCCTCTGCAGGGAGGTGGGACCGATTCGGATGGTCCACCCCCGCCACTTAATGGATCCAAATGCTTTCCAGAGAGTGGTAGGGGATGCTTTATCCCATGTTGATGGCCTTTCAGCTGATTCCCTGGTGGTCTGCTGGAATGCAGAGTTAACCAGGGCTATCTACTGTCTGGCTCCAAAGTGCCCTCTCCGATTACATGGAGCCCAGACAGCCCCGCAGTTTTCTCCAGGGCTGAGGGCAATGAAACAATCACTGAGACAGCTAGAGCGCCGGTGGTGGAAAACTCATTCTGAATCGCACTGGACACAGGTTAGAACTCAACATCAAGACTACCAAGTGTTGATAGCGATGGCAAAGGGAACTTCTTCACCACCTTTATTGCATCTGCAGAAAACAGCAACAGAAGACAGTGGAATTTGCTGCCAAGGAGTGTGGTGGAGTCTCCTTCTTTGGAGGTCTTTAAGCAGAGGCTTGACAACCATATGTCAGGAGTGCTCTGATGGTGTTTCCTGCTTGGCAGGGGGTTGGACTCGATGGCCCTTGTGGTCTCTTCCAACTCTATGATTCTATGACTCTTTCAGGTGGTTTGCAATTTAATGGAACCACCTTCACCATCGGGGCCTGGTAAGGACTCCAAGATCTCCTGCAATGATTTTGCAAAGTTTTTTTGCAGATAAGGTCACTCAGATTCAGAAAGAGGTAGACTCCACCATGGGCGCAGGGCGAGGGCAGGAGAGTGCTAGAGTTCTGTCTAGACGAGTTGCGTGGGATCAATTCCAATCTGTTACCTCCAAGGATGTGAACAGGCTGCTTGGATGAGTGAAACCAACCACCTGTCTCCTTGATCCTCCCCCATCCTGGCTCATAAAAGCGAGCAGGGAAGGTCTGAGCGATGGACTGCGGGGTGGTGAATGCTTCCCTCTGTGAGGGAGCCTTCCCAGGCCCATTGAAAGAGGCAGTCATTAAAAAAAATCTTTGGACCCAGCCAATATGGCCAACTATCACCCAGTCTCAAATCTTCCATTCTTGGGCAAGGTGATTGAGTGGGTGATTGCTGAACAAGTCCAGGTCTGGAGGATGCGGACCATTTGGATCCCTTCCAATCTAGATTCAGGCCTCATCATGGGACTGAAACTGCCTTGGTCACATTGGTCAATGATCTCAGGCGGGCTAGGGACAAAGGTGAGAGCTGTTTCCTAGTTCTGCTGGATCTCTCAGCAGCCTTTGATACCATCAACCATAACATCCTTCTGGACCGTCTAAAGCATGGGTCAGCAAACTTTTTCAGCAGGGGGGCGGTCCACTATCCCTCAGACCTTGTGGGGGGCCAGACTATATTTTTTTAAAAAAATAATGAACGAATTCCTACGCCTCACAAATAATCCAGAGATGCATTTTAAAAAACAGCACACATTCTACTCATGTAAAAAACATGCTGATTCCCGGACCGTCAGTGGGCTAGATTTAGAAGGCGATCGGGCCAGATCCGACCCCCGGGCCTTAGTTTGTCTACCCATGGTCTAGAGGGGCTGGGGGCACTGTTATACAGTGGTTCCGCTCCTTCCTCCTGGGCCGTGTCCAGAAATGGGGGGGGATGAGTGTTTAGACCCCTGGGCTCTCACTTGTGGGGTGCCTCAGGGTTCTGTCCTCTCCCCCATGCTTTTCAACATCTACATGCAGCCGCTGGGAGAGACATCAGGGGGTTTGGGCTGGGTGTTCATCAGTATGCAGATGATACCCAGCTCTACCTCTCTTTTAAATCAGAACCAGTGAAGGTGGTGAAGGTCCTGTGTGTCTGGAGATGGTTGGAGGATGGGTGGCGGCTAACAGATTGTGGTTGAATCTTGACAAGACAGAAGTCCTGTTCTTGGGGGACAGGGTTGGGCAGGTGTGGGGGACTCCCTGGTTCTGAATGGTGTAACTGTGCCACTGAAGGACCAGGTGCGCAGCCTGGGAGTCATTTTGGACTCACAGATGTCCATGGAGGCGGAGGTCAATTCTGTGTCCAGGGCAGCTGTCTACCAGCTCCATCTGGTACACTGGCTGAGACCCTACCTGCCTGCGGACTGCCTTGCCAGAGTGGTGCATGCTCTAGTTATCTCCCGCTTCGACTACTGCAATGCACTCTACATGGGGCTACCTCTGAAGGTGACCCAGAAACTACAACTAACCCAGAATGCGGCAGCTAGACTAGTGACTGGGAGTGGCTGCTGAGACCATATAACACTGGTCCTAAAGGATTTACATTGGTTCCCAGTACGTTTCCAAGCACAGTTCAAAGTGTTGGTGCTGACCTTTAAAGCCCTAAATAGCCTCAGTCCAGTATACCTCAAGGAGCGTCTCCACCCCATCATTCAGCCCAGACAGTGAGGTCCAGCTCCGAGGGCCTTCTGGCAGTTTTCTCACTGTGAGAAGTGAACCTACAGGGAACCAGGCAGAAAGCCTTCTCGGTAGTGGCGCCTGGACTGTGGAACACCCTCCTGTCAGATGTCAAGGAAATAAACAACTACCAGACTTTTAGAAAACATCTGAAGGCAGCCCTGTTTTGGGAAGTTTTTAACGGTTGATGTTTTATCATGTTTTTAATATTCTATTGGGAGCTGCCCATTATTATTTTCCGTTGATCCATGTTTACTTATGGCTGTACCCAGTGCTTTAAAAAATGTTTAGGCGTGCTCTCATTTTCCAACTCATATTGAAATAGTGCCCCTCAATGAGGGCAAACTTAGATTCACAAAATGTTTTGGGGAATGCGTACCCCCAGAAAAAAAGCACTGGCTATACCTTTGTAATACCTTTGTAATTGGGTTGTATATACACTTGTGGATATATGATAACATTCAATAAAAAGTTAATGCTTTTTTAAAAGAAGAAGGGAAGTAGACCCTGGCTGCCAGATTAGGCAAAGGCCCGTCTCATCCAGCTTCCTGTCTACGCAGTGGCAAACCTGGTGCCCACATCCTCCAACATTTCTCCGATGAAAATAGAGATATCCTTTTCTACACCAGGAAGCTTCTCCTGTGTTTTATCTCCTGCACACATAGATGCCATATACACATCTACATTGGTCACCTTGAGCCAATGGCACCCTCTCTGCCAAACCTACAGTACCTCACAGGATTGTTGTAAAGAAAAAATGTGTGAGTGAAGGGATCGTGTACAACATGTTCCACAGATAAATGGAATAAAATTTTAGCTGTAAGCTGCCTTGAGTCCCTTTCAGGGAAAAAGAGGAGGAGGAGGAGGAGGAGGAGGAGAGAAACATAAATGTTGAGTAAATGCTATTGAATTCAGTGGGACTTACTTCTGAGTAAAAATGCTTAGGATTGCAATGTAAGGTTGGCCAATCTTGACCCAGTTACCTAGGAGTAAGCGCTATTGAATACAGTGGGACTTACTTCTGAGTAGACAGTGTAAGGCTCCATTTACAATAAAGGAATAAGCACTCTGAGCATTTCCTAAGAAATGGCTGACTGCTGAAGCATTGCAATTAACTAATTTAAAGTGGATTGGTGACCTTTTCCTTCAAAGTTATAGGAAGGGCTTCATATGCCAGCACCAGGAGTACAGATGCAAGGGGAAAGGGCATTTTTGTCCCATCTGTTCACTGGAGGAGCAAGAGGCATCAATTTCTATTCAAGCCAGAACACCAGGAAAGGAAGATCAGCCTGGTCCAAACAGGTCATAAATGCCCAGTTATAAGCTTCCTCCTCCTCCTCCTCCTCCAGCAAGCTTTTGGGGAAATGTGTAGGGAGCCAGCAATCCACAGAAGTGCACCAGACACCCTCATTATGTAGCTTCCAGAGGATGCTGAAGATATACCTCTTGACTGTGGCTCTGGATGCTTGAGGTGCATATTTTTAGGACCTACCTTATTTTTAGGATTGCAAATTGTTTTAAACTGTGTTTAATATTCTGTTTTAACATTGTAACCTGCCGTGGGACCTTAAGGCAAAAGGCAGCTAACAAACAAACAAACAAACAACACAGGAGTAGTCCACATGATATCCTCCAAGTGTCATTTGACTACAGCTCCCATCAGCCCCAACCAGCGTGGCCAATGGACAGGCATGATGAAAAAAGGGTTTTCTTGTGTGTGTGTGTTTCTTTGTGGCTGATTAGCTGTTCTCCCTGTGCAAAGGTCAGAGGGGGCAGGGTTTCTGTTGAGGAAGGTGATTAGCTGTGGGAGGAGCTTATCAGAGGTAGCAGGGCAGCAGCTGAAGAAGGAGCAAAAAGGGTTTTCTTGTGTGTGTGTGTTTCTTTGTGGCTGATTAGCTGTTCTCCCTGTGCAAAGGTCAGAGGGGGCAGGGTTTCTGTTGAGGAAGGTGATTAGCTGTGGGAGGAGCTTATCAGAGGTAGCAGGGCAGCGGCGCACGCCTAGCGGCGCGCGCAGTTTGATCCATCTTTTAGATTTAGGGGCGCTAGTCTCAAACGTTTGTTGGGGGAGACCTAGGTTTTTTGTGGGGGGGGAGTTATTTGTCCTGTCTTCACGCTTTTTATGATGGAGGACCGCTGTAGCCACCCCAACGACGTTCTCAAGATGGAGGGGGAGGGAACAGCTGCAGTTGCCTGCAGTTCCTGCGCAATGTTTGCCATCTTGCCAAAGGTTGCAGGCAGCTTTACCTGCAGCAATTGCATGTTGATTGCCCTCTTAAAAGACAAAGTCCAGCAACTGGAGGAACGTGTAGCTACGCTCCAAAGAATTAGAGATCTGGAGCTCTTCTTGGAAGCAACAGAGCACACCGTCTCCACCAAGGAGGAGACAGGGGACTCCCCTGAGAAGGAGGCTAGTTCATCAACACAGAAACGTGACTCAAAGAAGTAGGAGGCCCAGGGTTCGTTCTGATAGTTTAGAAATACACAATCGCTTTGAGGTCCTCTCCCCTAGCATGGAAGACGAAGAGCAGACTCCATTTGAGGATCTCTCCCTCATTTCAGTCGATCAGGTATATGAAGACGAGCAGCAAAGTCAGTCCTCAGGGAATGTGCAGGCAACCTTGGAACGGACAGCTCATGGAAGAACCCCGACCAAACCTAAGAGGAGGCGTGTAGTGGTGATAGGGGATTCCCTACTGAGGGGAACAGAAGCAGTGATCTGTGGGCCTGACAAGATGTCTCGGGAAGTGTGCTGTCTCCCTGGGGCTAAGATCCAAGATGTAACTGAACGACTGCAAGGAATCATAAAACCCACTGACAAATACCCCTTCCTCTTGGTTCATGTGGGAACCAATGACACTGCAAGCAATAGCCTCCAGAAGATCAAAAGAGACTACGAGGCTCTGGGCAGGAAATTGAAGCAATTAAATGCACAAATTGTCATCTCATCTGTCCTCCCAGTTGAACGACGTGGCCCAGGGAGAGAGGGAAAAATAGTGGAAGTGAACAGCTGGCTTCGCAAATGGTGTAAGAAGGAACGGTTTGGATTCTTAGATCACGGACTGCAGTTTCTTGAAGATGGACTTCTGGCAAGCGATGGGCTGCACCTCACAACGGTTGGGAGGAATGTTTTTGCCAAAAATCTCAGAAACCTCATCAGGAGGGCTTTAAACTGACTAATGTGGGGGAGGGAGACAGTGCTCCTGAAGGTAGGAGTCTATCAATTGATGAAGATGAACATCCAAATGTCATAGACCAAATGGAGCAAACAGCACGCAGACCTAGTGGTGGGAGGAAAAAATCCTTAAATAAGAGACATGGGGGAATGATTAATGGACTTCAATGTCTGTACACTAATGCGCAAAGCATGGGAAATAAACAAGATGAGCTTGAGCTCTTGGTACAGCAAACTAAATATGACATAATAGGCATCACTGAAACCTGGTGGGATAAGTCCCACGATTGGAATGTAATAATGGAGGGATACAATCTATTTCGGAGAAACAGACCAGACAAGAAAGGAGGAGGAGTGGCGTTATATGTCAGGGATGTGTATACCTGTGAAGAGATCCAAGATTTAGAACCTCAAAGCCAAAGTGAGAGCATTTAGGTCAAAATTAAGGGAGAGAAGAATAACAGAGACCTCATTGTGGGAGTTTACTATAGATCCCCAAGCCAAACGGAGGACATAGATGATGCCTTCCTGGAACAGATGGCCAAGCATGCAAAAGGAAGGGAGATAGTAGTAATGGGGGACTTCAATTACCCGGATATTTGTTGGATGTCAAACTCAGCCAAGAGCATAAGGTCAAACAGATTCCTCACTGGCCTTGCAGACAACTTCATTGTCCAGAAAGTGGGAGAAGCAACAAGAGGAACAGCCATTTTAGATCTGGTCCTAACCAATGTTGATGAGCTGGTTAGTGGGGTAGAAGTGGAAGGATCATTAGGCGCGAGTGATCATGCTCTTCTGAAGTTTACTATACAGCGGAAAGGAGCAGCCAAGCATACTAGGACTCAATTTCTTGACTTTAAGAAAGCCGACTTCATAAAACTTAGGGAAGTGCTGGGTGAGATCCCATGGACAGTAATACTAAAAGGAAAGGGAGTTCATGATGGCTGGGAGTTTGTTAAGAGGGAGATAGTAAAAGCACAACGTCAGGCAATACCAATGAGACGGAAACATGGAAGGGGCCTAAAGAAGCCAGGGTGGCTATCTAAAGAACTTTTAACTGAGTTAAGATTAAAAAAGGATGTGTACAAAAAAATGGAAAAGGGGGGAAACCACCAAAGAGGAATTCAAACAAATAGCCAGCACGTGTAGACACAAAGTCAGAAAAGCTAAAGCACAGAATGAACTCAGGCTTGCTAGAGAGGTTAAAAGCAACAAAAAAGGCTTTTATGGGTATGTTCGTAGCAAAAGGAAGAACAAAGAAACAGTGGGGTCACTCAGAGGAGAAGATGGGGAAATGCAAACAGGGGACACAGAAAGGGCTGAACTCCTCAATGCCTTCTTTGCCTCAGTCTTCTCCGATAAAGAAAACAATGCCCAACCTGAAGAATTTGGAGCAAATGATTCAGCAAAGGAAACACAGCCCAGAATAACTAAGGAGATAGTACAAGAATACTTGGCTAGTTTAGATGTATTCAAGTCTCCAGGGCCAGATGAACTGCATCCAAGAGTATTAAAAGAACTGGCAGATGTGCTCTCAGAACCACTGGCAGTCATCTTTGAGAATTCCTGGAGAACAGGCGAAGTCCCGGCAGACTGGAGGAGGGCAAATGTTGTCCCTATTTTCAAAAAGGGGAAAAGAGAGGACCCAAATAATTACCGCCCAGTCAGTCTGACATCAATACCAGGGAAGATTCTGGAGCAGATCATTAAGAAAACAGTCTGTGAGCACCTAGAAAGGAATGCTGTGATCACCAATAGTCAGCATGGATTTCTGAAAAATAAGTCATGTCAGACTAACCTGATCTCGTTTTTTGACAGAATTACAAGCCTGGTAGATGAAGGGAACGCAGTGGATATAGCCTACCTTGATTTCAGTAAGGCATTTGACAAGGTGCCCCATGATATTCTTGTAAAGAAGCTGGTAAAATGCGGTCTTGACTATGCTACCACTCAGTGGATTTGTAACTGGCTGACTGACCGAACCCAAAGGGTGCTCATCAATGGTTCCTCTTCATCCTGGAGAAGAGTGACTAGTGGGGTGCCACAGGGTTCTGTCTTGGGCCCAGTCTTATTCAACATCTTTATCAACGACTTGGATGATGGACTCAAGGGCATCCTGATCAAATTTGCAGATGACACCAAACTGGGAGGGGTGGCTAACACCCCAGAGGACAGGATCACACTTCAAAATGACCTTGACAGATTAGAGAACTGGGCCAAAACAAACAAGATGAACTTTAACAGGGAGAAATGTAAAGTATTGCACTTGGGCAAAAAAAATGAGAGGCACAAATACAAGATGGGGGACACCTGGCTTGAGAGCAGTACATGTGAAAAGGATCTAGGAGTCTTGGTTGACCACAAACTTGACATGAGCCAACAGTGTGACGCGGCAGCTAAAAAAGCCAATGCAATTCTGGGCCTCATCAATAGGAGTATAGCATCTAGATCAAGGGAAGTAATAGTGCCACTGTATTCTGCTCTGGTCAGACCTCACCTGGAGTACTGTGTCCAGTTCTGGGCACCACAATTCAAGAAGGACACTGACAAACTGGAACGTGTCCAGAGGAGGGCAACCAGAATGGTCAAAGGCCTGGAAACGATGCCTTATGAGGAATGGCTAAGGGAGCTGGGCATGTTTAGCCTGGAGAAGAGGAGGTTAAGGGGTGATATGATAGCCATGTTCAAATATATAAAAGGATGTCACATAGAGGAGGGAGAAAGGTTGTTTTCTGCTGCTCCAGAGAAGCGGACACGGAGCAATGGAGCCAAACTACAAGAAAGAAGATTCCACCTAAACATTAGGAAGAACTTCCTGACAGTAAGAGCTGTTCGACAGTGGAATTTGCTGCCAAGGAGTGTGGTGGAGTCTCCTCCTTTGGAGGTCTTTAAGCAGAGGCTTGACAACCATATGTCAGGAGTGCTCTGATGGTGTTTCCTGCTTGGCAGGGGGTTGGACTCGTTGGCCCTTGTGGTCTCTTCCAACTCTATGATTCTATGAGTCTATGATTCTAAGTGACAGTCCAACAAAATCTGGAGAGCACCACATTGGCTACCCCCAAGAAAATGATGGAATCAGAAACCAGGTTCAATTCTGGCAGAAAGGTGGAAACTTGGGCCTAAAAGGTTTGAGGACGGAGCTGTGATGGCATAGATAAAGGCTCATTGGCCCATGAGGATAGAGCCCTTCCATAGCATGAAAAGAGATGGCTGCTAGCTCTGAGGGGACAGAATGGAAAACCAAGTTCATGCAGAGCTTATAGTGGCAGCAGTAAGTGGAAGGAAATGGAAAACTCAGGATTCCAGACAAGTGCATTGGGGGAAAGGCTACTGAATATAAGAGAGAACAAATAGTTAAAGAAAGGGGTGGGAGGAAGATGGCTTTAAAAAGAGAGAAACATTAAAACTGATGTGACCACTCAGCGGCATTTCACAGAAAGAGCACTGGCATAAAATTGCAACATTTCTGCTCTAAAAAGGAATCGGGGTGATTGGCGAGTATGGGAACAGAACCAGCCCCTGGTTTCTCAGGCCTCACACAGTCCCTAGAGCCCCTGTGGCTTTGCCTGTGCCGACCCCATGTGTGACAGGTTTTAAAAACCTGTCACACATGGTTCACTTTAAAGCAGAGGGTCTGGCTGTCAGGCCTCTTGGTGCAGTAAATCAATCTTTCCCCCTCCCAAGAAGGAAGGTTCCCATGACTGCCCTTCCACCCAGCGCTACCAGACACTTTGCATACACCATAAAGGCAAATGTCTTTCCTGTTTTCACAAGTTGCAACCAGCTGATGAGAGACTCTGAGAGGCCACATCTGCATTTCAGATGCAAAGCAGATAAGATAAAATCAAAGCCAGGGCATCACACAGGGCTGCAGGAGATGGATACAGAGAGCCCAGGCTTCTGTTTTCAGCCATACTTTCACTAAGTAAGATGCAAAATACAAGCATGTGGATACATGTATTTGTGTGTACAAATTGTATGCAATTTAAATGGGCTTTGTATATAATTTAAATCAGTAGGCAATGGGTCAGTATGTATTTATCTCACAACATTTATAGACCACTTGAGTGCAAAAGAAAATGGACTTAAAGACTGAGTGCATTTGAAACTATGGAACAAAGCCAGGATGGTCGATCCCAATCTGACCCAATCTGACCTCCTAACATCAAGTTTTTAGTTTAAATGAAACATGACTTACCTAAGTAATTGTTGCTCTTGGACATTTCTGTAATGTTGATTTTTGTGGCCCCCTCTGGGATTTCTACTATCTTGTGGTAGCCAAGGTTGGTCAGGGCGTGCTTGAAGACCCCTGAGACCACTTGACAAGCTGTGTTGTCCCCTCCGCATATCCCACATTTGTCGACCACTTTGTCTGAGCCCAGATAGTCATCACAGCCAATGCTCTGTCAAGAAGAGACAAAAAGTATAAATCAGTTACAAGGATAACTGAACAGCTTCTATGCAATGCCTTGGCATTTGGTTTAAAAAAAAATCAGCAAAACTAATAGGGAGTTCTCACAGATCACTGGAAGAACACATGCTTGGCTTGCAGAATTTCCAGGATCTCCACTCTTGCAAAGCAGGTAGTGGAGCTGGAGCAGGAAAACCACACCTGAGGAACAACAATAGGCAGCACAGGGCTAGATAGTGCAAGGGTCTGGATGAGGACAAGACAGCTTCTTATGCCCCTTCTTATGCCTCCTTATCGAAAGGGCCACATGGGTTTGAGCAGGGGTGGGCATCCTTTTTTCTGTGGAGGGCTGTACTCTCTCTGTTGAGGGCCACGCATTGGTGGTGGGAAGAACCAGAGATTATTATGGATGGAGCCAGAGACAAAAGTGTTTTGGATTAATTGATCTGGGATGAAGATCACCTTGCTCCAGGTTTTCACCATAGTTACCTTGAATTAGAATTTCCAATCTTACACATATGTACTCGGAAGCAAACCCCACTGTGTTTGATGGGGTTACTCTGAAATAGGAAGGAGGAGGAGGAGGAGGATTTTAGTACAACAGACCAATTCAGATATTAGAAACTAACCCGTTTTAGTCTCTCTCTCTCTCTCTCTCTCTCTCTCTCTCTCTCTCTCTCTCACACACACACACACACACACACACACATACACACACACAAAGTCTACTAATTTGTTTTCAGATGCCTTGAGGCTGGGGTGACTTATTCTCTCAAGCCATATGATTACGAATAAAAAGTTTTGAAAAATAAATTTAACTTTTTCAAAACATTTCCTCTTTTGTTTGTTGTGAAACTACCTAAAATCAAGAGGAAACACTTTTAAAATCAATGAAACTCAAGGAGGGAACAAACAGGAAGAAAAGAACTCTGATGGGATGGGAGGATACTCCAGTTTCAGGAGGTGAGGGGGCTACATAAAACAAGGGCTGTGAGTATATGGGTTGGTTTCTTGAGGGTTAGAAGATCCAGTCTGTGGCCCCTGAGTCTGAGCTGTGTAGGCCTCTTGTTAGTTTCAAAAGAATCAAGGTGGGAGAGGGCAGCAGCTAACTAGCGTAGTGCTACCATGAGTAGAGGCAGCTATGCATACAGAATGCTATACAATTGGACTTTTTAATGGCACTACATGAGTGAGGCTTCTCAGGTCCGGACAATAAATGGCATGAGGAAATCATCTGCTTTCTTCACCTGTGATGGGTTTAGACCATGTTCGCCCAACCACCTTGATTTGTGGAACCAACACTTGTCAATAGATATTACTTATCACAGCAGACATGACTGTGAATTAATGCAGGACAAATAAAAAAATGTAGCAGGTAGACCAAAGCTGTCTGCAGTCAAGAACCAAAAAGTGGAGGGAGTGGGAATTCTTTAGAGAGAAGCATGGGAAGATGTTTGCCACCAATGGTCTATCTGACTGGAAGTGCTCTCCATGGTTTTAGGCGGGGCTCTGCTCCAGTCGGGAGATGCCAACGACTGAACATGGGAACTTCTGCATGCAAAGCGGGTGCTCCCCCCGAACCACAGTCCTTCCATTCTCATTGCACTGGATTAAGGGAATGACTAGGACAGCGGGTTGTTCCCAATATTAGCCCCATTCAGAGAAGGTACACTGACATCACTGGGAATTAAATTCATTCATTTCAATGGATTTACTCTGACCAGAAGTAGCATTGGCTAAAACCTACATTCCCTCAAAACATGATCAAGAGGAAACCCCAAGAAAGATTTCAACCTCTTGTCATTTTAGAAACAGCTGAGTTCTTGTTTGGAGCAACTGGCTTAAAATATTTTTAATGTACGGTACATACAGCTGGAGAAAGAGAGAATACTATGGCAATATAGAAACTATGTATGCATGAGAAAAATAATATTCTTATAATAATTTATTGCATCTTGATATTTACATAGCTTATTCTGGGCACAATGTGAGGTGTTGGCACTGACTTAGAAAACTCAACGTAATTATTGCCCTAGTCTTCCAAGAAGGCTTCCCTCATTGTGATGTGTGTCCCAGCACAACCTCTGTCATTAGCCAACAGTTACCTCCGAACTGTGCTATGAGTCAAATCTATTCAATGAAGGCAAACAGGGAGACCCTGCTGTTGTTCACCATCCCTCTCCCTGCCTCACTCTCAGAATGGCCAAGGGGTCTTTCCTCCAAGTGGAGCACTCTGAGCCTGGTGGAAAGTGCCTACACCGTGCATTGATAAAGTGGTACAAAATGCTCTTTAAACATGGGGGGGGGGAATTAAAGAACCAGATAATGGTAAATGTTTTCTCTAAGTTTAAAGAGCTTTTCTAGTCATGGCTGCAAACTGCAATGGCACCAAATAAGAACATAAGAACAGCCTTCGGGATCAGACCAGTGGCCCATCTAGACTCGCATCCTGGGCTCACAGCAGCTAGTCAGGTGCCCTGTTGGAGACCCCCAAGAGCCCTCTCCCCTCCTGCAGTTTCCAGCAAATGGTATTTAAAAGCATCATTGTCTCTGCTTGACACCCTGCCTAGTAGCCACTGAAAGCCTTCTCCTCTTTTAATTTGCCCAGCCCTCTTTTAAAGCCGTCCAAGGCAGCCTTAATCGAGTGCTATAGTTAACTCTGCTCTGGTCCACGGGGTCACAAAGAGTCGGACACGACTAAACGACTAAACAACATCAACAATAGTTAACTATGCACTACATGAAACAGTCCTTTCTTTACCTTCATCTATTTCACTCAGCTTCATTGGACATCCATGAATTCTAGAGTTATGGGCAGGAAAGAAAAAAAACTTTACTTTCTCCTTGCCATGCATAATTTTAACAACTTCTATGATGTCACCTCTTAGATGCTCTCTCAGCTACCTCACATAAAATACCTCATTCTGAGGAGTGACCCCTTGATCTTTGGATTCAGGGCTGAAAGGAATCATAGAATCACAGAACTGTAGAATTGGAAGGGACCCCAAGGGTCATCTAGCCCAACCCCCTGCAATGCAGGAATCACAACTAAATAATCTCTGAAAGATGGTCATCCAACCTCTGCTTCAAAATCTCCAAGGAAGGAGAGGCCACCATCTTCCTAGCATAGCTGGCATCTATGCAGGCCGTGGGGTCCCAGGCACCCACACATTTTCAGTGAAAGGCACCCGATATTCTATTTGGCCATGCATACATGGCACACAGCATGCACACATGACATTGGCATGGCCATATGATGTGACCTCAGTATGCCCTGGGCACCCACTGTTGCTGGGGCAAGGTGCCTCTGAATGCAAGAGAAGAATCTGTGGTTTATCAACCACCACCACAACCTGGGCCCCAAAACCTGTGGACAAAACAAGGCTGCAAACCCCACATATACTAAGGACCCTCCTTCAAGGATCTTCAGTGGAGACTGTGTTTCACCGGCTCTCAGGGATGTAGCACATGGATATACCCTTTATGCAACCCAATGGAATTATGATTGGAGGAAATGGCTCAACTAACACTGGGAAACAATTTTTTACTTTTTGAATGTTTCTACAACTGCTTTAGGGTATTTTTGCACTGCCGAATCAGGAAATGGCATCCGTTTCTCTCCATCAGGTCAGGTTTTTGTGCTATGTTGATTTGAAAAAAATCAGATCTTGTGACAAAATCGATTACATTTTTGTGGCATTATCAGCTGATTTTTGTCAACACATATCATCCTAAATATATTTTTAAGAGAAAAAAATGTTTTTCCAACAACATCTATTGATTACCTGATAGAAACATTGATTACTGTAAACTGAATGGTGGGCATTGATAAAGGTAAGTACATGTAAATTGCATGTTGCTTCACCATTTTTCAAACTTCAGGGCTTGAACTTCCGTTTCTTGGAACTCCTGGAATGCTCAGCAGCAGGGAGGTCTCTCTTTAGAGTCCAACAGTAGTCAGCCATCATGACTGCGTCCCAGCGACCCTGATACCTGGTCTCCATCTCTTTCATGTCCTGATGGAATCTCTCCCCCTGCTCATCACTCATTGAACCCAGGTTCTCAGGAAACCGGTCCATATGTGAAAATAGGTAGTGCATCTTGACGCTCATGTTGCAGCCCAGGTTTCTGAAAGCAGTCAGCATGTTGTTGACAAGTTCTGCATGGTTTCTGGCCTTATTGTTGCCAAGAAAGTTCTTCACTACCAGAACAAATGCCTTCCACGCTTCCAGTTCCACTTCGTTCACTGAGTTTCCAAACTCTGGATCTCTGAAGAGCTGACGGATCTGAGGACCATGAAAGATGCCAGCTTTCAACTTCTCCACGGTCAATCCTGGAAAAGCCTGGCACAAGTAAGTGAAGCAGTCACCATCCTTGTCCAGAGCCTTGGTGAACTGCTTGATTAAGCCGAGCTTGATGTGCAGCGGTGGGAAGAGTATTCTGTCTCTGCCCACCAGAGGGTCGTTGATGACGTTCCTTTCCTTGCAAGGCACCAATTCCTCCCGCACAGGCCAGTCCTTCTTCGTGTAATGCTGAGCACGGTCCCTACTATCCCACATGCACAGAAAACATGGGTACTTGGTGAAGCCAGACTGTTGTCCCAACAAAAAGTTCACCATCTTCAGGTCAACACAAATAAACCATTTATGCTGATCATAACCAATTTTCTCCAGCACATACTTCACCGCTTCATAGTTCTCCTTCAGTGTACTTGAGTGAGCCAGGGGTACAGAGGCAAACTGGTTGCCGTTGTGTAGCAGAACACATTTCAGTGATCGTTTGCTGCTGTCAATGAACAGTCTCCAATCTTTGGGTTCGTACTGTGGCACTCCAAGCTTGACCAGAAGCTGCGCAATATCTGCACAGTACACCAAGTCCTTCTCTTCCAAGAAAAAACGGAGGTACTCTTGATGCCTGTTGCGGAAGAAGCTGATGCGAGCACTGTCAGAGAGGAGGGTTTTTTCCTTCAATCTGGATGCCAACAGTTTGGCAGAGTCCTTTGACAATTCTTCGTGGGGCGACTGCCCCATTAACTTAGTTTTGATCCCCCAACTTTATGCTTTGCCGCACCAATTTATGGAAGATTTTGAGGTTTTATGACTTCAAACTGATCCATTTTTGACATAATCACCCAGAACTATCAGACCTGAATACTTCTTGTCATTAAAATAATCATTTCCAATCAAAACAATTATTCGACATGACATTTTACCCCCACCAACTTCTTCTAAAATCCTCCACACAAGGGTAAAAAAGGTAAAGGTACCCCTGCCCGTACGGGCCAGTCTTGACAGACTCTAGGGTTGTGCGCTCATCTCACTCTAGAGGCCAGGATCCAGCGCTGTCTACAGACACCTCCGGGTCACGTGGCCAGCGTGACAAGCTGCATCTGGTGAGCCAGCGCAGCACACAGAACGCCGTTTACCTTCCCGCTGGCAAGCGGTCCCTATTTATCTACTTGCAACCGAGGGTGCTTTCGAACTGCCAGGTTGGAAGGCGCTGGGACCGAGCAATGGGAGCGCACCCCGCCGCGGGGATTCGAACCACCAACCTTTCGATCGGCAAGTCCTAGGCGCTGAGGCTTTAACCCACAGCGCCACCCGCCACACCGCCACCACACAAGAGTACATGTGAACAAAAACGTAAAAAAAGACATGTGACCATAACTCAAAAACTTGACCCGATTGAGCAAAACCAATGTGATTTTTGGATTCAGCGCATCAGATTCCTCCTAAATCAGCTGAAAAAACGCAGACAGCAAATTTGTTGTTGACCAGTGTAATTTACAAACTGATTTGACCCAAGCCTTGAGTTGCTCACCCATTTTAACTCAGCATAATTTACCAGAGTTGCCATCATATTCTTTAACAGTAGCTTCTGAATTCAACTATCATTTTTTTTTGGGGGGGGGGGAGAATCAGACATGCTCTGCCAGACATTGGCATACAGAGAACTTCTGTATTCTGTTGGATTACCAGGAGTCTCCCCCTTCCAATAGCAGGAAGCAGATATTTATAACACTGATGAGTTATGGCATATTGGACCAGACACCAGTAATTGGTCCAAAACTTAATATTACTGGTCTTGGGCCAAACTAATTTTAGGGGTGAAGAAAAAAGCAATTTTTCTGGCAGGTTATTCCCCCCCCCCCCCAGTTTCTGTTTGTTTTAAAGGCAGCTGCTCAGTGGTGATCATAGCTTTGGAATGTTTAGCAAGGATGGAGAAAATTTTCAGTCTTGCAGCTCAACAGGAAAGGTGAGTTATTAATGGGAGATGGAGCAATGCTGGCAACCTGTTTTGTTCCATCCTTCATCAGGATAAATTGTGACCAGATGATTAGAAGAAGAAAGAAGAAAAACAAAACAACAGGAATAGGTAAAGAATGCAAGCCGAGACAATATAAGGACATCACTTTCTATAGAGTGCTGGGAAAGGTTCAGATAACATCCTAAGACATGGGGTGGTATTCAATTAAGTTTTGCTCAGAGTAGACCTATTGAAATTAATGGCTCCCACTTAGTCATGCTCATTAATTTCAAGGGATCTTCAATGCCATCCATTCCCTCGCAGGTTGGGCCTACAACTTGCATAGCTCAAAGTGGTGCCTGTTGGAGCTATGGGTGAGGGGTGTCATTTTCAATGCTTCCCTGTGTACAAAAGTTTCAGGCAAAGAGTGGGACATCAGTGAGAAAATACCTAAGTAAGCCTTTTCTGTTTGGATAGAGTTTTTCTTTTTCTTAATATTTTTTTTAGCCCCACAACCTCCCCATTTGCAATCTAAAATGGTACAATCCATTACTACGGAACGGTATGATAAAATATGAGGAGTGCTGCAGGTTCAGGCCAAAAGCCTATCTAGTTCTCTGCTCTCATGGTGGCTAAATCCCCCTGAGAAGCCCACAAGCAGGTCTTCCCCCACCTCCAGCCCCGAAGGCAGGACAGAGCCCTTGTGGTTGTTGTTGTTTAGTCGTTTAGTCGTGTCCGACTCTTCGTGACCCCCTAGACCAGAGCACGCCAGGCACTCCTATCTTCCACTGCCTCCCGCAGTTTGGCCAGACTCATGCTGGTAGCTTCCAGAACACTGTCCAACCATCTCGTCCTCTGCCGTCCCCTTCTCCTTGTGCCCTCCATCTTTCCCAACATCAGGGTCTTTTCCAGGGAGTCTTCTCTTCTCATGAGGTGGCCAAAGTATTGGAGCCTCAGCTTCACGATCTGTCCTTCCAGTGAGCACTCAGGGCTCATTTCCTGAAGAATGGATATGTTTGATCTTCTTGCAGTCCATGGGACTCTCAAGAGTCTCCTCCAGCACCATAATTCAAAAGCATCAATTCCCTTGTGGTTAGCAGCCACTAGCCTGATCCTCCATGAATTTTTCCAGTCGTCTTTTAAAGGCATCCAGTTTGGTGGCCTTCATTGACTCCCGCAGGAGCAAGTTCCGTGGTTTAACTATGAACTGCATGAAAAAACACTTCATCTGTCCTGAATCTTCCAACATTCAGCTTCATTGGATATTCCTAAATTCTAGTATTATGAGAAAACTTTTCTTGATCCCCTTTCTCAAATCCATGCATAATTTTTATACATGTCTATTTGATTCCCCCATGAGCCTCTTCTCTAAACGAAAACATCCCTAATGTAGAGAAGTTGCTCCAGCTCCTTCCTGTCCCATTTGAGGTGAGGCCACTAGAAATGTGCACAGTATTCCAAGTGCAGTTGCACCATTGATTTGTACCTTGGTACTCAAACGGCTTAGCACCCGAACAAATCGGCTCCCAAATGCCACAAACGTGGAAGTAAGTGTTCCAGTCTGCGAACGTTTTTCAGAAGCCGAACATCCAACATGGCTTCTGCAGCTTCCAATTGAAGGAAGCTCCTGCAGCCAATCAAAAGCTGCACCTTGGTTTTCAAATGGTTTGGGGAGTCAAATAGACTCCCAGAACGGATTAAGTTTGAGAACCAAGGTACCACTGTAATGGCATCATGATATTGACAGTTTTATTATCAGTCCTTCTAATAATGATTCCTAACACCATCATCAAAGGTGTAAGAAGGCACTGTTTCCATTCTGCCCATACTCCTTGCACACAGCACCTTTTCCAATTCACTGCAGTCCATCTCCCCCCAAAAACGCAGGATTCGTCTTACTGTCCATGTGGAGAAATTATGTAACACAAGTTACACATTAGTTATGTAATTGTGTTATTCTACCCCATTCATTTCTTTTTTAAAAAAAATGCTTTTATTAAATCTATTAAATTTTTCATTGGTTATTCATACACATATTCCAATACTGTTTTCACATACTGTATATATAAACCAGACAATATCAGTATTTCTTCACAAGTGACTTCACATCACCTCACTGCAGCTTCTTCTATCTTCGTTCTCTTTTCGACTATGTTGTTTGTCTTTATTACAGTTCTATTACATAATATAACTTATCTATCTGTTCTTAACTTTGCGAAATTTATTCGAAACACATCAAGGATTTTATTTGAGAGCAATGTTTTCCTAAATAGTCTTTTACACATTCCTACTCTTTTTTAAATTTTTGTTTTGGTTGGTTCATAATTGCCTCTGTCATTTTTGCCAATTCCAAATACTCACATAATTTGATACGCCATTCTTCCTTTGTTGGTGTCTTATCCCCCTTCCAATTCCTAGCAATTAACATTGCTGCTGCAGTTGTAGCATATAGAAACACTTTTTTTTTGTCATTGGGTATATCAATTGTCATAATGCCAAGAAGAAAGGCTTCAGGTTTCTTCTCAAATGTTTGTCAAAACATATTTTTTTATTTGTCATAGACAGTGTTCCAGAATTTTTTTATTTTATCACAACCCCACCACATGCGGTACATCGTTCCTTCTGAAGCCTTATTGGAGTTCACCGATTGGGTCTGTGTTGCTCCGGGACAGGAGGAAGGAAGTCAAAATGACACCGAGGTTGGTTCAAAGAAAGAGTTTATTCTGCTCTCCAGATAGCAGAAGAAATGTCCAAAGAAATGACAGCTAAGGTGAAATGGGGTGAGCAGGTACCAAGACACTATTTAGGGGAAAGGTTCCTGCTTGTTCCTTTTCATACCTACTGTATTCTGCTCTGGGCAGACCTCACCTGGAGTACTGTGTCCAGTTCTGGGCACCAGAATTCAAGAAGGACACTGACAAACTGGAACGTGTCCAGAGGAGGGCAACCAAAATGGTCAAAGGCCTGGAAACGATGCCTTATGAGGAACGGCTAAGGGAGCTGGGCATGTTTAGCCTGGAGAAGAGGAGGTTAAGGGGTGATATGATAGCCATGTTCAAATATATAAAAGGATGTCACATAGAGGAGGGAGAAAGGTTGTTTTCTGCTGCTCCAGATAAGCGGAGATGGAGCAATGGATCCAAACTACAAGAAAGAAGATTCCACCTAAACACTAGGAAGAACTTCCTGACAGTATGAGCTGTTTGACAGTGGAATTTGCTGCCAAGGAGTGTGGTGGAGTCTCCAACTTTGGAGGTCTTTAAGCAGAGGCTTGACAACCATATGTCAGGAGTGCTCTGATGGGGTTTCCTGCTTGGCAAGGGGTTGGACTCGATGGCCCTTGTGGTCTCTTCCAACTCTAGGATTCTATGATTCTATAATGTGAAACTAAATATCTGACCTAGTGCACTAGAAGGCTACGACAGCATACAAGCAGCCCTGATAAGAAGTGCCTGATAACTTCCATATTTGAAACCAAAAAGAAAGGCACAAACCACAAACGAAGAGGCAGTGGGGCCCCTTGCTTGGTGTTATTTGCTTTATGAATTAAGGTTCCAGTTTCTCAATACACACACTTGCTATTCACCCCAACACTCTTCCTACATGGATTCACACACACAGAATTCTTATCAAGTAGTTACAGGAATATTAAACTGGAGTGTGCCTGAATTTGCGTCAGTGTAACCATGTTTGGTATTAATAAAATTCTGCACATTTATGTAATTCAGACATACAAATTATAATGCACTTTTGCATTCAGTTGGGCCAGTGTTCACAACATTCTGTTTTACTTAGCATTTTGGTTTGAAAACCCAAGTTCCACTTTCTCTGCACTTCCTGCAAGATTGTATATGATTAAACAATAAAAGGCACAATTTTCCAAGAGAACATATGTATTGGAGTTGCATATAATCCCCACCAAGCATCAGAAACTGGCAGATGTTACTCAGAAATTTCAAAATTAATGCCCAGATAATTCATATCTTTTCCCCCTGGGTGGTCGCAAATATAAACTTGAAAGTCTTTTGATACATTCATATAAAAGTTCATTTACACCTTACATACTTCAGATACAAATGGTTCTGGAAAAGTGTAGTTACAATCAGAACACAAAATTCTTCCTCTTCCAATTATTCACCATGGTTCAGTAGCATACCAGTGATTAGTTCATTGTACATACTTTCTCCATTTACTTTAATACATCAATTTGCATGCACACATTAAAAATCACTTTTCCTTCAAAGGAACCATACATAAGGTAACTTTGTTCAATATTGCCTTTCACCCAAGGGAAACCTAGGAGGAATCACCTACTGGGTAACTATCAATAAGCATCGAGGTATTTGTCTATCAACATCTTAATTCTGCTGTCACTAATGCATTTGACAACTTTTGATTCTGGCAACTACCCTGAGTATATGTGTGTCTCAGAACAGGAAAATTTCAAAGCATTGGACACTTTCCACAGCCTAATGTGAACAGGGAAATAAAAGTTATTTTGCCTAAGACCTCTCCTGGCATGAGAAGCCCAACCACGTTGGCGTACGCACACAGGTTGACATCACATATGTTCCTACTCTGGTACTCTCAACCATAAAAGGATCTTCCT
This sequence comes from Podarcis bocagei, assembly GCF_964188305.1. Taxonomy (NCBI): domain Eukaryota; kingdom Metazoa; phylum Chordata; class Lepidosauria; order Squamata; family Lacertidae; genus Podarcis; species Podarcis bocagei. The sequence continues at coordinate 1,933,007 of NC_138139.1, forward strand.
TCCTGTACTTCTGACCATAAAAGGATATTCCTGTTCCTACTCCTATCTTGGAGCAAGAGGTCACTACTTCCGAGAACATGCTCTGGCGTTAGTCCCAGACTTGGGTCTCTGCGTCATTTGTGGTCAAGACATAAGATATGCCTGTGTCTGTTCTACTGGTAAAGTCAAGGCCAGTCTTGCCGTCAAACTGATAAGGGAGAGAGCTATGTTCTTATTTTGCATTTGCTCAACGGCTAAAGTTTATGCATTTTAGCTAAGGAGAAATGGGGATTTTGGTGCAGTTTAAAAACTGCCTGCACAGTCAGTTTTGGGGTTTGGGAAACCCATTCCTTCACTTCCCCTTGATTACACCTCCAGCATACATGTGATTTTGATTTATATATTTTAGCCAATTTGCTGGGGATCATGTACCACCTATATAGCATTTTCATAAAGTTTTATTTTATTGTATAGCAGGCCATAAATTTTAAATCTTTTTGCCACAATCTTTCCCAATCCTACATCTTTCCCAATCCTACAATGTCATCTTTCGTTGGTGCATTTCCAGTGTAGTAATTGCATCCCAAGTTTCTTCCTGTATTTTTTGCAGATCTGTAATTTCTTCCTTGACTTTTCCTTGGCTTCTCTCTATATCCTTATGATCACTTTGGATCTTCTTGACCACCTCTTCTTGTTTAGAGGTTTTACTTTTAAGCTCCTGCACTGACTTATCCAGCTCTTTATTTTTGACAGTCAAGTCTTTAATCTGACCTGAGAGATCTATTATCAGTTTGGAGTTGTGTTCTATTTTACAGTGGTACCTCGGGTTAAGAACTTAATTTGTTCTAGAGGTCCGTTCTTAACCTGAAACTGTTCTTAACCTGAAGCACCACTTTAGCTAATGGAGCCTCCTGCTGCTGCCGCTGCGCCGCCGGAGCCCGATTTCTAATCTTATCCTGAAGCAAAGTTCTTAACCTGAAGCACTATTTCTGGGTTAGCGGAGTGTGTAACCTAAAGCGTATGTAACCTGAAGCGTATGTAACTCGAGGTACCACTGTATTCCCCATTTCATCTAGTTTTTTATCCCGAGCTTTAATGTTATTGCTTAGGTCTCTTACATTCCTAAGATCAGCTCCTTTATGTCAGCATTAGTGTCTACCTCTACTATTGATTGTCTTCTAATTTGTGTTCCAGAGGCAGACATCAATCCTATCATGGCTTGTATTTTTTTTATTTTATTTTTTGGTAGTCATTTTGGATTTCGTATATATCTGTGCCACGTATATTCAAGCTTTCCAATAACTTAGAATCATAGACTCATAGAATCATAGAATCATAGAGTTGGAAGAGACCACAAGGGCCATCGAGTCCAACCCCCTGCCAAGCAGGAAACACCATCAGAGCACTCCTGACATATGGTTGTCAAGCCTCTGCTTAAAGACCTCCAAAGTAGGAGACTCCACCACTTCTTTTTATGTCTTCCTCTTGCATTTATTCCATTTTCTAGAATTTTACTTCAATTGGTTATTCCCTGCGGGTAATTGATTTTTTAATTTTTCATATTAATTTTTATTTCCTCTCTCAATTCAATTAATATACTTTTCTTATTTTTCCCAACTCTCTAACTCATTCTCTATCCTTTTCTTATTTTATTTTACTTTTTCCCTAATTTCTTTGCTTCAACTATTACCCCTTATACCAAATTTTTGATTTGCAAACCTCAATTATATACAATTTATTACCCACAGTTTTCTCTATCACAAATTATTATTGTTTGTCTATACACACAGTCAATTCATTAAGGATTTATCAATATATAATAGAAGAGTTCTTAAAAAATAAGGGGAGCAGAGAAAGATCTAATTGTGTCCAGTTTCGCTTATCTCCCTGAGATGGCTGGCGGTGTGGTTGTTCCCTTTTCTCGGTAGTCTCAGTCTTCACCTGTTCAGTTCCAACTCAGCTCTCTTTGGTTCCTCTTCCATCCACTTACTTCCGCTATTAATATCAATAAAGAAGCTGACTCATGCCCTGTAGATCTCCATTTTGTCTGTCCTTTCCGTCCTTTTCTCCTTCTCTTTTCTGTTCCCAAGCTGTCCCCTTACCCCGCTCTCCGTCCCGATGCTGTCCCACGCCATCCATTTGCTGTCCCACGTCGGCCCTCCTCTGCTGCTGGGGGTCCCACCAACAAACCCGCTCCAAGCGGCAAAGTCAGCCACCCATCTTCTCCTCTCCTCGGTCCCCTTGTCCACTCCAATCCGGCCCCTTCTTTTTGCTGGGGTAAATGCTCCTCGCCCCCTTCTTTTCTTGCTCAGCTGCTGTCTCTGACAAGGGTCGGGCTGCACCTAAGTCTGTTTTCCCTCTCAAAATGCTTTTAGGCTAGACAAATTTTATACTTTTTAAAAATATGTAATAAATTTTCACTTTTGAGTTTCTCTTTCACAAAGTTCTTTTCCACAGTTATTAAAACTGTGCTGAGGTGGACCTCCTTTTCTCCTTCACTCGCGCTTTAATTTTTAGTTCCAAATTATTGCTTTTCATTTCACGTACCTCCGTTATGCATAACTTGTTCTTTGTTGTTGAAAAGCAGTAGTTGTAGTTTTAATTTAGTTTAATTCCAATTTATGGAATTAAAAGTGATGGAGGAAGGGAGAACCTCAGCGCTCACATTCTCCCATACCCTTTTGGGAAGCATCATTTGCATATTGCATAATTTGCACTTTGCAATTTGCATAACTCACATATTAACTTAGGTGAGTTAAGGCCACAAGGTAGCTTCTTAGAGAAGGCCACTGAGGCACTGGAAAGTGGATGCTAAACCTTCTTGCTTTTCAAGAGAGAGCAACTGTTTGAAAATTTTCAGCCTCCCATTTTCAGTTCACCTCTAGCATCAAACATTGCATCAAAATCACAGCCATGTGAAGTGAGACGCTGAGAAGTGAAAGGGAAAGTGAGTAAGCAAGCTAGAAACTGCAACCAGATCAAACTGATGTTAAACACACACACACACATGAGGAGTAAGACTCTGAGCTCGGTACTTTGGGGGGGGGGGTTGTCCTACATGAGTTATGTTTTGAGGACTGTTCTTTTTCCAAGGCACATAAACAGAGGATACAATGTTCTGCGTGGGGCTACCTTTGAAGATGACTCGGAAACTAATCCAGAATGCTAGACTGGTGACTGGGTGTGGTTGCCAGGACCACATAACACCGGTCCTGAAAGCTCTTCATTGGCTCCCAGGATGTTTCCAAACACAATTCAAAGTGTTGGTGCTGACCTTGAAAGCCCTAAAGGGCTTCAGACCCGAAGGAGCGTCTCCGCCCCCATCGTTCAGCCCGGACACTGAGGTCCAGCACCGAGGGCCTTCTGGTGGCTCCCTCACTTTGAGAAGTGAGGTTACAGGGAACCAGGCAGAGGGCCTTCTCGGTAGTGGCACCTGCCCTGTGGAACGCCCTCCCATCAGATGTCAAGGAAATAAGCAACTATCTGACTTTTAGAGGACACCAGAAGGCAGCAAGTAGCTCTGTATACAGAAGTTTTTATACATTTATTATTATTACTGTTTTAGTTTAGAAAAGAAGCATGGTACAAGAGGACAAGATAGAAGCATAAAAAGATAAGTGAAGTGTGAAGAAAGTTGCTTGAGATTTCTCTCTCCCCTATGATACTTGAATCCCTCTAGGATCATCCAGAAAAAAACTGATTAGTAATGAGTGCAGACCAAAGAAAGTGCTCTGTCCTGCTTCTTGGTTCACTACAGAAATCTGGTTGGCCAATGTGAGAGCAGGATGCTGGACTAGAGGGGTCATTGGCCGGATCCAGCAGGGGCTTCTGATTTTCTTATTCTTAGGAGTGCACCAAGGTTTGCAGAAGTAATGGATGGGATGGATGAGCTGCTGCCCACTAAATCCGGGTCAGCTTTTTAGTCAGTTAAAGAAACTCTGATCAGTCATTGAAACTCTGCAGCTCTAAATTTAATTCTTATATTCTGCATAGTCTGGACTTCACAGAATACTAAATCAGAGCCCCATGAACATCTGTCCTCCTAAAATATATTTTGTAACAATATGATTTACACTAAAGATTTAACTCTACTCTTTAAAAAAAGCCATGCTACATGCCAAACATCTTTCAGATTCACAAATATATCCAGCAACACATTTCCAAAACCTTTATAAGTTGCAGATTCCTGCTACAGAAACTGTTCAAGACTTACGCCCAATTGTGTGCCAAATTTAATTTCGATGAAAACCCTGGAGAAAAACAAGGGGCAATCTGGATGAAACATTCAGTGGTGGACTTCACAGGGATTTAAGGCAGTGTACACAATGGGAAGGGCTACTTGCCAGCCATTCACGGAGATGAAGTGCTGATTCTCCAAATGGAAAACAGATGTTAACATTTCATTGCTAAGTGAATGTATTTAAATAGGTGCAGCAACAGCCGTGTACATAATGGAAAGTGACAATCATTTGTTTTCGCTGATCCAGTGGCACCAGATTGTGAATGATAACAAGAATTATGCGTTGATGATGGATTCTGAAGCATTAGGACTGGCAGGGTGGCAGCTGGTGATTAGCTGAAAAAAATGATCCAGCAGCAGCTCACCCAGAGTGGTACATGCTAGGGATGAAAGAACGGAAAAGCAAAGAGCCAGTCTAGTGTTGTGGCTACACGGCTGGGCTTAGCCTGTGGAGAGCTGGATTCAGGTCTCAGCCACAGAGCTCGGTGGGTGAACTTGAGTTCAGGGATGGGGGGGGGAATAATAAGGTCCACTTTACACAGCTGACCAAACCAAAGCTCACCTCAGATGGCTTATGTATGAGGATGCAAACTCCAGTCATAGAAAGCGCCCTTATACCAAGTCAGACACTTTTGGTCCACCTAGCTCAATATTTTCTGGATGGGTTTCTGGGTTCCCTCCTAGCCTTCGCTGGGGATGTCTAGGGATTACATCTGGAACCTTCCCCCGCTGTGTACCTGGGTCTTTCCCATGAGCGTCTGCTTTGCATTTAGGTTTGTTTGTTTTTTAATGTATTGGCTGGTTTGTGTGTGTACTTAATTTTTTATTTTTTATAGTACCTTGAGATGATTGTGCAGAAGGTCATTAATAAATTGATGATGCTGATGATGTGATAACAATGGCACTCCTCTGCACCAAGAGTAACCAGCATGACGCCCTCCAGATGTGGTTGGCTCCAGTTTCCATCAACGTCACCCCACATGCACAATGGTCAGGGATGACAGGAGATTTAGCCAAGCAACACCCGGAGGGCACTACATAGGTTGTCTCTGCTCTGAGCACACCATCATATAATCCCAAAACTAATATTGATTTGGAGTCTACACTTCAAGCCAAATCCAAAGCAGGATAGTTCAAGTATAATCCACAGTGCAAATTCTTCACCCAATTATTTCTGATCTGCTGCACCAGATTTCATCTTACCAGAATTCTGGGCATCATGCCAGTGTATTAGCTTTGATTAATCTACTGTTTGTTTTTTCTTAGCAAGACAGATAGGATTTGTGTCAACATTTCAATTGGTGGCACTTTGGAAGTTTAATTCAGCATTTCCCTTTCTGGATCTTCTCACAGCATCCCATCCACAATCCCATCATCCACCTCACTCTTTCTCTTTCCAATTTTGCTACCAAAAACGTTTTTCTTCATCTCATACTAGCCCTTTCCAGACATACTGAAAGCACACAGAACATACAGAATCTGTGACCCAACAGTTGCTGTTGGAGGCCATCTGCCCTAGCCAGCAAGGCCAATTATCAGAGATGATGGGAATTGTAGTCCAATGACTTCCAGAGGGCCATAGGTTCCCCACCCTGATGCAAAATCAACATGTGAAGGAAGGGAACAGGATTGTGTCCGCTGCTTCTGCCCCCAGCCCCAAACCTGCACAAGGGAGAAACCAGGTAACTGTGGTGGATGGGAAGACTGTGATGGAGTGACTCTCCTATGAAGAAAGGTTGCAGCATCTGAATACCCTCCAACTTGTTGAGGGCTAAAACTGGGGTGTGCGTCTTCCTGGCCATGCCTCTGTGTGAGTCTCACGACCTGCATGAGAGCACTGAGCCCAAATATGTGTGTTTTGGGGCTCCGTGATCTCCTGCAAGATTGTGATCTCACGCACCCAAGAATGGGATGTCCTGATTTCATTGGGGGCAGTTGAGGACTATGCGTCTGGGCCCTTTTAGTTCAGAGAAAGGGTAAGAGGTGACATGACAAAAGTGTATAAAATATACACTTTACAAGGAGAAACTGGGTAGAGAAAGGTTTTTCTCCCTCTCTCATAACACCAGGACCCATTGTTTTTGTAATCATTGAATCACAGAATTGTAGAGCTAGAAGGGACCCAAAGGATTGTCTAGTCCATCCTCCTGTAATGTGGAATGTAGAAAAACGTGTTTGTGTGAATTCCGAATCATCCTTAAACTTTGCTTTGGGGTCAAGCTGGTTTGCCACCTAGAATCATAGAATCATAGAGTTGGAAGAGACCACAAGGGCCATCGAGTCCAACCCCCTGCCAAGCAGGAAACACCATCAGAGCACTCCTGACATATGGTTGTCAAGCCTCTGCTTAAAGACCTCCAAAGAAGGAGACTCCACCACACTCCTTGGCAGCAAATTCCACTGTCAAACAGCTCTTACTGTCAGGAAGTTCTTCCTAATGTTTAGGTGGAATCTTCTTTCTTGTAGTTTGGATCCATTGCTCCATGTCCGCTGGTTGAACATGGCCTACAGGCTATGCAGTGGTGGCTCATCAAAGGCGTAAGGAACCTCCTAGTTTTCTGCTTGCGAAAACAAAGCTCCCTTAGGTTTAGAAAAGTTTTCCTAACCAATTCACCACACCATCTCAGCCATTATCTTTGAAAAACAGGAAGAAAGAAAAACATTTCACATCTCTGTGCTATTTCTAAACACACCAAGTAGTGAGCCACAGAAGGACAGTCGGATGGATTCCTCCCACCCCCTAAAGTAATACCAAACTAGTTATCAAATGTTTCCAATCAGATATCTTGGGGGAAAGAATCTGTGTTTCATCTCTTAGAATGTTTTCCATTTGTCTCCATGGATGTACCAACAATGGATTTTCTCATCATCACCATTTTTATCCCCTCCGTGTCAGCTTTATGAGGTGAAAGCAGTTTAGAGCAGGTAGTAAACTTGATTAAAACTGGCTAAAGCTATAAGGGCAGCTTTACGTCTCCAAAAGTGAAGGTATCTGGAGTCCCTTCATTCTGCACCCATGCTGGAAACCATAAACTTGTTTAAACCAAAACAAATGTGCACATGCGGCTATTTCCTTCAGGTTCACCTTCTTAGTGATTTTCTAAGGCAAACAAACGCGCGCACACACACACCTTTTCAATGCCAAAACCTGCTTCATGTGGATTTTAAAAGAAAAGAAACATTTACAGTGATGGTGGGAACTTGATTTCATTAAAACTTAAGAGGTTTAGCACTTAAAATTATACCAGAAACTTACAGGGAAGAAATAAAGTATGACTGTGAAGAAAGGTTTGATAAGTTAGCCTGGAGAAGAGGAGGTTAAGGGGGTGATATGATAGCCATGTTCAAATATATAAAAGGATGTCACATAGAGGAGGGAGAAAGGTTGTTTTCTGCTGCTCCAGAGAAGCGGACATGGAGCAATGGATCGAAACTACAAGAAAGAAGATTCCACCTAAACATTAGGAAGAACTTCCTGACAGTAAGAGCTGTTTGACAGTGGAATTTGCTGCCAAGGAGTGTGGTGGAGTCTCCTTCTTTGGAGGTCTTTAAGCAGAGGCTTGACAACCATATGTCAGGAGTGCTCTGATGGTGTTTCCTGCTTGGCAGGGGGTTGGACTCGATGGCCCTTGTGGTCTCTTCCAACTCTATGATTCTATGATTCTATGATTCTATGATTCTAAGTTGAGCATGTTTAAATGGGAGAGGCAATGATTAAAAGAAAACATGACACCAATCTTTAAATATTTGAAGAGTTGTCACAAAATGATGGGACATAGATGATGGGACAAATTTGTTTCCTATTTTCCAGAGGGTACGACCCAAACCAATGGGGTTAAAAGAATGACAAGAAAGAGGATTTAGACTAGGAAGTCTTCCCAATGGAAGGAGCTTTTTGAAAATGGGACAGAGTGTTTTGGAACTCCTTTGTTAGAGGTTTTTAAGTGGAGCCTGGATGGTTGCCTCTAAGTTCTTCTGTGTCAGCAGGGATTTAGACCAGATGACCTTTCAGGTACCTTACAATTCCATGATTCTATGATCACAGTTCAGTGGTGGAGCCTGCGCCTTGCTTGCAGAAGTCCCTTGGTTCAATCCTGCACATCATAGGCTAAAACAGCCTTCTAAAAGAAACCCTGGGTCTACAGATGTTGTTGGAGTACAGCTATCTTTGGCTCTAGCCAGCACGGCAAATGGTCAAAGATGGCAGGGGCTGCAGCCAAACAGCATCTGGGGATATGAAGCTGGGAAAGGCTGAGTTTAAAAGACCAACCAGCAGATTCAAACACAGAACTTCATGGTTGGCACCTAACATTGTAAGCTAACTGCAGATTATGTGTATTTTTACCTCAGAGCTCTCTTCAAATAAAGAAGGTGAAAGCCTTGTTACAACGTTGGTTTGCACTATAAACCCATTAGGTTTTCTGAATTGTGGGGATGGAACATGGCAATCCTAGAATGTAAAGGTAAAGGTAAAGGGACCCCTGACCATTAGGTCCAGTCGTGACCGACTCTGGGGTTGCGGCGCTCATCTCGCTTTATTGGCCGAGGGAGCCGGTGTACAGCTTCCGGGTCATGTGGCCAGCATGACTAAGCAGCTTTCTGGTGAACCAGAGCAGCGCACGGAGATGCCGTTTACCTTCCTGCCGGAGCGGTACCTATTTATCTACTTGCACTTTGACGTGCTTTCAAACTGCTAGGTTGGCAGGAGCAGGGACCGAGCAACAGCAGCTCACCCCATCGCAGGGATTCGAACCGCCGACCTTCTGATCAGCAAGTCCTAGGCTCTGTGGTTTAACCCACAGCGCCACCCACGTCCCTTATCCTAGAATGTACACACCTCCTTAACGTCTTAAAAAAGCAAATCCAGCAAATCTAGTCCAACCTGCTGCAATGCAGAAATAGCAGCTAAAGAATCCCTGACAGATGGCCATCCAACCTCTGTTTGGAAACCTCCAGTAAAGGAAAGTCCACCACCTTCTGAAGCAGTCCAAGAGCTCTTATCATCAGTTCTTCTAACTGTTGAGCCAGAATCTCCTTTCTTGTCATTTGAATCTGTTAGTTTGGATCCTGCCCTTGAGCAGCAAAAGACAAGCTTGCTCCATCTTCCATGTGATAGCTATTATATCACCTCTTTTCCAGGCTAAACAAACCCAGCTTCCTCAACCATTCTTCATAAGGCTTGGCATCCATCTTGGTCACTCTCTTCTGCACACATATAGAATATCCAGCATTACTTTTTACATAACAAAGAAAGCACCTACCTGGGCAGGAATAACGGCTTTAAGGAATCGAGAACAGACCCATTCATAACATGGGTTCATTTAGATCTTGTGACTGAATCCATTAAGTTGTTGTTGGTAGACTCTGATTATGTAAATGCATTGCTAATTTATTCTCAAAGAACATGTGGTGAACAAATGGATTCATTATGACAACAGAGATCCTTGAACTTCCAAATGAGCTACAGATTGTTGTGCATGCTTAAATAAGTAAAGTATGACCTGACCTCTTTTAAATAAAAATACACTGTCAAGTTTACATAATATTTTGAAAGAAGGGCTTCAGGAGGTCAAAATGAAAATGGTCTGATGTTAAAGCTTACCATTAAACTGAGGAAACAACAACAATACAGCATGATATTGTCTAAATCTGAGGGGTGGGGTGCTTTATATTTTATATTGCTCATTCAACCAGTTTCAGAAAAGCCTGGATGAAGAGGAGTGGTGGGAGCCACCAGCCAGGGAACCCGAAAGGGAAAACCCACAGGAGGAAGGCTCAGAGCCATGGCAATGGTGGTGGGACAAAGAGGAAGAGTCAGAGGGAGAAGATTGGTGGGAGGAGGTGGTGGAAGTTAAAGAGAAACAGGGTTTAGTAGCAGGAAGAACCTGTGACAGGGAGCAATTCAGGCCCTGAGGCTGAAGCAGAGGAGAGCATGTCAAGAGATCTCCCCCCATTCCCTTTTAAATTTCCAGTCATGTATTGATCATTAATCTTTGCTCAACAGCTGATTGCAGATTAAATCCCACTGACACGATGCATCCAATGCTGAGTTAAACCTTTTCCTCCTCATCATCAGCATGTGTGACCAGTGACATCAGCTGGTGGGTAGGTGGGCATGGTTTGGGGAAAACACCCTGGTGTGACAAATTCAACCCCCTAGTGGGCCAAGATTGCCCCATGGGTAGGAAGTTCCCGCCTGCTGCTGTACAGGATGGGATAATGGCCAGTCTGAGTAGGTAGATACACTTCTGTCTGAGCTACTGGAAGGGGTCTCAGACACTGTTTCGGAGAACCCAAGGACTTTAGTCTTGGAGAAATTCCATGTCCAAATTGGGATTGCTGTGTCAGGTCTGGCTCAGGAATTCACAACCATCATTAAAACCATGGGGTTGCCTCACTACACCTTGGATCTAACCCACAGAGTGAGCCACATGCTTGATCTGGTTTTTGCTAGTGAGCATCTAAAGGTTGGGGGCACCCAAAAGTTATTGGACTGCAACGCCCATCATCCCTGACCATGCTTGGCTGGGCTTGATGGGATCTGTGGCCCAACAATATTTAGAAGGCCATATGTCCCCTCAGCCTGCACTAGGCAGTCAATTAGCGAGGCCATAATCTATTTCCACAGCTACATCTCTGGTTATTGTGAAGGGTAAAAAAGAATCAGAACAAGTATTTTAAAGACATGCTGCCTTCTTACAAAAGACCCAGGAGCATTCTTTTGAGCCCTCCTGTGAATCTTATCCTCTCCCTCTCCCATGCATTAAAGCTTAAATTGGCCAGCCAATTTAACAGTCCAAGAGCTCATAGTACCTAGCCATAAATCAGCTTAAACCCAAGTACTGGGGCTTGATGGGGTTGCTAACTGGGCACTCAGCCTGCTAAATACAAACAGCTAAGTTTTTAGAAGGTTCTTGCACACCAATCTCCCGCTGATTTCCAGTCCTCTTGATTAGAATTACCACTTTGTATATTGTGCCATTCACTGCCTAGGGGGAAAACAGCAACAACAACATGTCTCTTTTAATACAAGCAGACCCACAGGCACAAATCTCACGCTGTGCACTGTAAATGTGCATTGAAGAACCCTTCCAAATCTGGTCCACATTTCTTAGTAAGGTACATTTCAGCCATAAAACTTCAAGGACATTAAACATCTCTGCAGAAAGCTCTTCGTCTACTCCATTCCCACACTGTAACACAACAGTTTAGCAAAACATTAGCGTTCTTCTACCCTTTTTAATAGCCATAGCAAACCCATATCAGCTAGGTGGCAGATGTTCACCATTTGCAAATATACATGTTTGAATACAGAGCAAAAAATAAAGAGGGGTCATTTCTCACAAATAAACACATGTGGTCTTATAACCAGAGAAAGTCACCTTCCTTTTCTATGAGTGTGCAGATCTACATCTAAAGGCACGGCACGGTTTGTTTTAATTTTGCTGGAACAACTTGAAACAACCTTTTGATTTGGCCACCTATTCAATAAGAAATAGGGGAGGCAGTGGCCAATGGGGGTCACCCATCAAGGATGCTTAACTGAATCTGCTACTCATTTAGCTATTGAAAACCTATCGCAAATCAGAGTGCATCCATTGCTTTCCTTTTCAAAAGATCTTGATCCCTTTTCAGCGTCAATGACAATAGCAACACAAAAGGTGTTTCTCATTAGAGACCCCATTTCCCAAAGATGCACCAGTATTACTAGCCACTAAGGCCATTCTTCCTCCAGTTTTCGCATTCTGCCCTCTGCCATCCCCCCGAAAGGCAGGTGGGCCTCCAATGAGCTTCAAATGAGCTCACACGCCTCACAGGCGCACAATGGTGGCTAAATCTTCATTGGCTTAAAATTCTTTCCTCCCCAGAAACATACAATAGTGTTGCAGTGGGACTTTACAGAGTTATTGATGCAGGCAGAGATCCGGTTGAGGGCAAAAGAGGCTGCACTGCTAGGCGTTCTCATGTGTCTGGTGGAAACGCAATGTAGATGAAGGGCACTCCACGTTCCCCGTGTCGCCACATCTTTTCAGTCTCGCCCATTGCTTTAAAATAGCCTGTGCTTAAGCTCATTACACATGTGCATAAACCCTCTAACACATTTTGATAGTCTTATTGTTTTCTTGAAATCCCTCCAACTATTTACCCAAGCAGGACTCTCCATATTTGCCTGAGCTCCTCAAAAGAAGAGCCAGATAACAGATCCAATGTTTTCTCCTCTGCTTATGAACTACAGAGTAATGTGCTTCAAAGCTCTGAATGGCTGGCATGGGAGTTAGATGCTTATTCTCTTCTCATTTCAGAAGTAGACTTTAGCTTAAATCAGAGATGGAGAACCTGGTGGCTTCCAGACGCTACTATAGAACAAACCCTGCCGGATCAGGCCAAGGGGGTTGGGCCAGATGACCCTGGGAGTCCCTTCCAACTTTATAATTCTATGATTTTAGACCTGCCTCCTGTTCTCACAGTGGCAAGACCTGAAAACAAGAGCCCTCCCCTCCTGTGACTCCCAGAAACTGGCATTCAGAAAGATTGTGGAAGCAGGGCAGAGCCACCCTGGCTGGCAGCACTCCATCAATTTGCACAATCCTCTTTGAAAGCCATCCAGGTTGGTGGCTGCCACTGCCTCCTGTGGTAGTGAATAAATACTTTATTTTATCTATCCTGATGATGCTGGACTCCAACATAATATATAAAATTTTAGAAATTAAAATAAAACCAGCCAACCTACCCCTGGACATGTTCAGGCCCACTTAATCTAGGTTTTTTAGGGGGAGTGGTTTGGAAGGAAGGTTGGGCAGACTTATGCTCAACCCCAGCTATGGGGAAAAAATGATTATCCATTGATATTTCTGAGTCACTTTCATCTCCGGGGACATTTAATTAGGGGTGCATAATGTTGTTGTTGTTGTTGTTGTTAGATAAAGGACTAAAATAGGGTCAAATGTCTTATATGTTAGAGGAGGAAAGAGAGAACAGGAGAGGGTGGAGGGACCATTAATGATCCGTTAATTTAAACACAGAGACTGTTATTTATGAATCCCGCCTGACTCAGCAGACGTCCCTTATGTTCCTATGTTGTTATGAATATATATATAGAGAGAGGAATATTTTTGTAGTTTGTAAATTATTGCCAAAATATATACAAAGACATTAGCTGTATTTTTTTGTATTTTGTTATATCTTAATTCATCAACTAAATAAAAATATTTCACACATAAACATAGTGACAGTGGAGTGCATCCTTCATCGCACTTAGAGCAGGCCCATCAGAATTATCTTAATTCCCACAGATTTCAAAGAATCTGCTATAAGCATGCCTAAATCAGGATCCATCCCAGTGATTTGCCAGGGCCAAGTAGCAGAATATAACGGCCACTGGAGCCTGTCTAACACAACACTGAAAATAAAGCCTGGTTTAACTATTGTTTTGTTCTTCCACGCTGTCATCTGGAAAGGACTGCACCCATGGGGTTTAAATGGCTAAATTCAGGGGTGAGAAAAATCCAGTCACCGTGCATACCAAGCTTTTACTGCCAGCTTTGACATTTTTGTAAGTAGGTTAAAATATGCCATTAAGTCAAGGAATTCGCCTTATGCAGTTATCACCTTTGCAGCTGATGACTGAACTAGTGGCAGCGATTTTTAATAGATATATATCTTCAGTGTGCATTAATTTAGAGGAAAACAAATGATATCTGCTGGTGGTTAAATATTTCTGAGAATCTGCAATCAGTAATAATGCCTTGCCTTAGAACAGAGGCGCCAGCTTGCGAAGGCGAGGGGGAGGAGCTAACGTTGCATGCATGATGTCAGGGTGTTGGGAGGAGTCGGGGCGGAGCCAAACACGGCAGCCGGCAGCTCCTCCTCCTCCTCTTGGTGCCGGAGGAGGAAGGAGGAGCCAGGTGTTGGAGGCATGCGGCGCTCAGCTCAGCTCTTCGGCTCTCTCCTTTTGAGACACAGGGGCCCCAGCCCAAAAGGGCTCAGCCCCTAGGAGCCCCTGCCTTGGAACATATGAACTGAGAACCTCTAAGCACCTGTCTTTGTACACCTGGAATTCAAGGCCTGTTGGTAACCTTGAGATCCACCCTCCCGCCTCACCTACATATTAAACACTATAGGACAATCCTAGCCACACCCACCCAGGCCTGCTGAATTCAATAGGGCTTATTCTCAGGACTGCTGCCTAAAATGGCAATTTAGTATTACTATGTCATGATAAAATGCCCCCCCCCCAAATAATTACTCAGCTAATAGATCTCCTGTACTAGGAATATTTTATTTTGTATGATTTCTTCATCTTTATTCAGCATAGCAGGGATAAAGAAACAAACACAATTTTCCTTGACTGCATGTGTTTGGGCACTAGTGTGGTCCAGTGGAGCAAATTTGTGTGTTAGTTGCCTTTTCACCAAGGCAGGCATATTGAAATTTAACGTTCTGAAATTGGATGTAAGATAGCTGGGTTCTGATTAAGAATGTTGCCAAAGTTCCCAATGCAAGTGAACCTCAGTGACTCCTCATGCTCACCTTAAATGCAAGGCATATCATCATCATCATCACCGTCCCACCTTTTCACCAGATTGGGACTCAAAGTGACTTACCCAATTTACCTCAAAGCTAAAAACATAATGGTTAAAAAGCAATTAACAGAATTAAAAGAATATTTAAAATGTACATGCTGATAATAAAAGCAACACAGCACTACAAGAACAACTGTTGCTCCCCAGAAACTGCCCTTCAGAGACATCCTTTGTGTGTCTGATCCCAGAGTTTGCATAGCCATGGCGACAGGCTGCCGTTGATAGCCTGGCCTTCCACGAAGCCTCAAATCCACTTTTAACACCCTATAGGTTTGTAGCCATCACGTTCTTAAGGTATCATCATCATTATTATTAATTAAATTTATTAGTCACCTTTTTGTCACACATACAAACATTAAAATCAACATTTAAAAAAATCTAAAAGACCATTCTACTATTAAAAACTAGATTAAAACATTCCACCCACACAAAAAGACCATATATATTTTAATGTATTTTTAATCTTTGTTGGAAGCCGCCCAGAGTGGCTGGGGAAACCCAGCCAGATGAGCAGGGTACAAATAATAAATTATTATTATATTATTATTATTACAATAGGTAATTAAAAGGTAAAGGCAAAATGAAGACTAAATACTTTTGTCTGGCAGAAAAGTCATATGTAATGATGGAACTAGGCAAGTCTCCCTGGGGAGAGCATTCGACAAGTGGGGAGCCACCACTGAGAAGGCTCATTCTCCTGTTGCTGCCCTCCAGACCTTCCACGGAGGCAGCACACAAAGAAGGGCCTCAGATGATGATCACGGGGTCCAGGCTGATTCCTATGAAGAAAAGTGGTCCTTAAGGTATTAGGGTCCTGTGCCTCATAAGGCTTCATAGTCAAAGCCAGCACTTTGCATTGGGCCCGGAAGCTCATTGGCAGCCAATGCAGCTGAGCAGGATGATGAATTCTACAGTTCAACAAATGCTCTGAAATATTTAAAAATTGTGTGCCACCCCCACCCCTGCCACCCCTAAGTAAAAAAATAATCTGTCAAGAGTTGGCGTCAGTGATACCAACTGAAGTACCAACAGTATCAGTGGGGAAGAAGAGAGTCCCCAAGACTCTCCTAGCCCTCTTCATGGTTCCTGTACTGGGAATATTGTAATGCAGAGCATGGCTTGTTTAGACAGTAGACCTTATAATTGGTCAGGGATGATGGAAGTTGTAGTCCAACAACATCTGGTGCGCCATTGGTTCCCCACCCTTGTTTGAAGTCCTCTTTGGAATGCTTCAGGGGGGCTACAGTCTTCAAGAGAACCTGCCAAGCCTCTTGTTTATTCTCTATGCAATTACTTAAGTGTGCTTTAAAGAAGGATCAGGGCCCACCATCTCTTCCAGAAGTGCATCTCCTCAGGAAAACCTTTCTTAAAAAACAGCTAAAGACCATGAAGAAAACAGTCTCTTAAAATTACCCCAGAAACATAAGCGACCAGCATTTTGTTATACTGTTTATTGTCAAGGATCAGGAGAAAAGGAGGAAAGGAGATGGACTTAGGAGGTGTTGAGTGCTTGGCCTTCTTACCAACCCCCGTTCCCCAGCCCCATCCATGGTTGGTTGCTCTTTCTAAACCAGGCAGGGAAGCAAATCCAACAAGAAAAATGACAGGCCCACATTTGGAGAGCAGATGTCAGGCAACAATAAAAAATAAATAAATAAAAAGGCTGAGAAGGCTTAAGACTAAAGGGGGGGGGGAGCCTTGTTGTCATTCCAGTACAATCCCACAGATGGATGTTTAAAGTATTAGGCCTCTGCTGTTTTTCTGGCTGAACTATTTAGATTAACATGATGTAAAATCAGAAAGCAACATCAAAGAATAGTTGCTATATTTTCCGGTTCCTTAATCCCCCATTTCTCATCTCTATCTGTCTCTGTGTTTAATTGTTACTGCTGTGTTAGAAACCTGATGGTTTTTAACACAGCACTAACAATTAAACACAGAGACAGATAGAGAACTTTCGTAACTAAAGCTGAAACAAAATTTGCCACTCTGGTCATGTGTGGTGAAAATGTGTGTGTGTGTGTGTGTGTGTGTGTGCCATTTTTCACAGGGGGTGGACTTTGGTGAGAGTCTTATCTTTGGTGTCTATGACAGCTGTTTCTCCCTCATTTACTTCCTTCTGCTGTCATCACAGGAATCCGTTAGGTGCACCGGTTTGTCACAAGCCACCCCCTTGGAGCAATGCATACCAGTGTGGTTCCCTTCAGAGGTTTTGGAGTACCATTCTCATCAGCCCCAACCAGCATGGCCAATTGTCAGGGATGATGTATGGCTATAGTCCAACAGCATCTGGAGGGCACCAGGCTGCAGAAGTCTGTTGGGGTGCCTTTGTTGGGGCATTCAGGGAGAGCAGGTTATCATGGCTGTCTGCAGGAGCATCATCCTCGGCAGTAGCCAAACTAACATTCTTGGGGTTTTTAAGGGAGAGGCTACCTTTCATTTCAACATGGTTCAAAATGAAGCCAAGTTGCTCTTTTTGTTCTAAATGTAGAGAAACCTAGCAAGTCATCAAGATTTATTTTGGTGCCTTTGAACTTAGCCTTTCCCCTTTTTTTCTGTGCAAAACTCTCACCTACGGTAATTTTGAGGGAATCCAGAAGACTCAGTTAGCAGAATTTCTCTGGGGTACTAGATTCACCTCCACTCTTGGCTTTGGAAGGCTGTCTGCTGTCCTGGGCAACTTGTGTGGAAAAGAACAGCATCAATAAATGATTATTTGTTTAATGAAAGTTCAGGGTCCACATTGCCCAAATGCTTCCATAATGAAGACAGCAACCTTGTAGCCAAGGCCTATGGATGGGCAAATCTGCCAATGCCAGTTTCTCATTTTCCCAACCTTATGCTCAGTTCAATTCAGTTCTTGACATTTCCACATCAGTTTGCAATGATTCTTATTTAGCTCACCAGGATTTTAGTGTGAATGTCTCATAATGTACACATTCATCTGGCCATTATAAACTTTTTTTGCAAAGCAATTTCCCCTAAAACAATGCACAACCCACATGCATTTTTGCACACATTACTTGGCTAGAGAGCTGTGATGCAAATTTCAAAGGACAGCTGTGTTTTGGTTTGCACATTGTGTCAGGCAGTGCGAATTGGGGAGGTTCGCCTTTAAATGTGAATTGAATTTCTTTCCCAACTCTAAGCTAATCCTGGGTTGGGGTTTCAAGAGCCTTCTCGTTCATTTATTATCCAAGTGGAGACACCTCGTCCAGAGCCAGCCTCCCTTGTGTTCCTTAATTCCACCCCCATCACTTTGGTCATACTCCGCTTGGTCATTTTTCAGTCCACACCTGTGTTTGCTCCTGCCTCCAGCTATGTAAACACAGTTGTTTCATTTAAAAATATCTGAACACAATAACAGGTTGTTTTAGGTTTGGAAACTCAACATCTGAATGGTGAATATATTAGCTAATTAATTTTGCTTTCCTGGCACACATCAATCAGAAATGGAAAACCTGATGCCAACTCATAATGCCATGCAAGACAGCTTCCAAGGCATGATTATTTCGATACACATGCCCCCTTCATATGCACAGGCTCAAAAAGATCAAGGGGAACAAAACCCTCCATAGCACTAATACGGATTAAGGAAGGAACTCAAAGCCTGTACCTGCTTGTTTGGAAAGGCTCTATTTTTCCCCAAAGGGAGAAAAATTAGGAATTAAATCAAATCCCACCCACGATGCACCGCATTGCCAGTGCATTAATGGAACATTGCACAAGAAACAACTGCGGGGCATTCCTGATGTACTTGTCAAAAATTAAGTGAAGTTAAAGAGCTGTATTATCAACTCCTATTTCAAGACCCCTTCCATTTCAGAAGCAAGGAACTTCTTAAAATCATGTTCATTTTGTTAACTCCTCTTTTCTTACTTTCCCCAGGCTTCTGTTACACAAAAAACATCCTGGGGAAAAACAGGAATGAATTCCCCTGGCCCCTTCCTCCCCTCTCATACACAAGCCTACGAAGTGTGAGGTTCTGTGTGAGCCACACAATTCCTACTGTGTGGTAGTGAAGTTTACCATGGTAGTCAGCTTTTAAATGTGCATTTACAGTCTTACAAATGCAAACATAATCTACTTTTCATTGCTTTTATTTCATAAGTAGCTCAGCCATTTCCTTTGATCGATAGCTCTATAGGAAGAAGTTGTGGGTAAGAGGTGAGAGGATCGAAAGAATGGGGAAAGGGGGTTGGAGTCTTCCCCACCTAGAATCATAGAATCATAGAGTTGGAAGAGACCACAAGGGCCATCGAGTCCAACACTCTGCCAAGCACCTGCTTCCCAATGGGCCTAAACTGCCCTTCACATTTCACAGGCCTTTCCATGGTTTGTGACAATACTGGCTAGCTCTGGTTGTGCCAGAATCAGGCTGCACTTTCATGAATCACAAGAGTCTTTCAAGAGTTGGTAGCTGGATCTTCTTTGAAACCTGAACTTGATACCAAAAACAAAAGCAGGGGATTTAAAATTATACTGGATTATGCAGTGCACTAAAGAATCTTAAAGGAGCTGTAATCTCATAATTATGGCATGTCTCTAATCTTTTAATTTGTATTGCATTTAGATTCCTGTTTACAGTAAACATTAGCAGTGCTTAACAGTGACTGCTTAAAATGAAGGGATAATTGTAATTATGTTTGGAAGATTTTCTTTACATTTTGCTGGTCCCCTCAGTCTTAACTGGGTAATATATCAAGCTTAGTACTATGAAAGCAAAAAAAAAAAAAAAAGGAAAGAAAAATTGTTTCTTCTGATACATATAGAACAGGGATGGGTGACCAACTTCTTTTTAAAAAATCATCTTCTAAGCTCAAAACAGTTTATAATATACTGTATAACCATAGCTACATACAAAAGCTAAGGAATACTACAAGGTAAGAAGTTAAACAGCCTGCAAGAGTCAAGAAACACCTAATAGTAAAGGCATTGCTAATTTGTGATCCTGATGCCACATTCACACCATGTAGTTCTCCCACCTGCTAGGGTCTTGAATTCTGATTCAGTCTTCTGCAGCATTAGCTACCCCTCCCAGGTTGGTGCCATCTGCAAATTCCCTCAATTCCTTCATTTATAAAGTCGTTGAACAACAACGGGTCCAGCACAGAACCCTACGGCCCCCTACTTTTTTGGTTCAGCCAGCAGGGAAGCAGTTGAAGAAGGAGCAAAAAGGGTTTTCTCCAGTTTGATCCATCTTTTAGATTTAGGAGAGCTAGTCTCAAACGTTTGTTGGGGGAGACCTAGGTTTTTTTTTGGTGTGTGTGGGGAGTTATTTGTCCTGTCTTCACGCTTTTTATGATGGAGGACCGCTGTAGCCACCCCCAACGACACATTCTCAAGATGGAGGGGGAGGGAACAGCTGCTGTCGCCTGCGGTTCCTGCGCAATGTTTGCCATCTTGCCAAAGGTTGCAGGCAGCTTTACCTGCAGCAATTGCATGTTGATTGCACTCTTAAAAGACAAAGTCCAGCAACTGGAGGAACGTGTAGCTACGCTTCAAAGAATTAGAGAGCTGGAGCTCTTCTTGGAAGCAACAGACCACACCGTCTCCATCAAAGAGGAGACAGGGGACTCCCCTGAGAAGGAGGCTAGTTCACCAACACAGGAGCCAGATATATGGAGAAACGTGACTCAAAGAAGTAGGAAGCCCAGGGTTCGTTCTGATTGTTTAGAAATACACAATCGCTTTGAGGTCCTCTCCCCTAGCATGGAAGACGAAGAGCAGACTCCATTTGAGGATCTCTCCCTCATTTCAGTCGATCAGGTAAATGAAGACGAGCAGCAAAGTCAGTCCTCAGGGAATGTGCAGGCGACCTTGGAACGGACAGCTCATGGAAGAACCCCGACCAAACCTAAGAGGAGGCGTGTAGTGGTGATAGGGGATTCCCTACTGAGGGGAACAGAAGCAGTGATTTGTGGGCCTGACAAGATGTCTCGGGAAGTGTGCTGTCTCCCCGGGGCTAAGATCCAAGATGTAACTGAACGACTGCAAGGAATCATAAAACCCACTGACAAATACCCCTTCCTCTTGGTTCATGTGGGAACCAATGACACTGCAAGCAATAGCCTCCAGAAGATCAAAAGAGACTACGAGGCTCTCGGCAGGAAATTGAAGCAACTAAATGCACAAATTGTCATCTCATCTCTCCTCCCAGTTGAACGACGTGGCCCAGGGAGAGAGGGAAAAATAGTGGAAGTGAACAGCTGGCTTCGCAGATGGTGTAAACAGGAACGGTTTGGATTCTTAGATCACGGACTGCAGTTTCTTGAAGATGGACTTCTGGCAAGCGATGGGCTGCACCTCACAACGGTTGGGAGAAATGTTTTTGCCAAAAATCTCAGAAACCTCATCAGGAGGGCTTTAAACTGACTAATGTGGGGGAGGGAGACAGTGCTCCTGAAGGTAGGAGCCTATCAATTGATGAAGATGATCATCCAAATGTCATAGACCAAATGGAGCAAACAGCACGCAGACCTAGTGGTGGGAGGAAAAAATCCTTAAATAAGAGACACGGGGGTATGATTAATGGACTTCAATGTCTGTACACTAATGTGCAAAGCATGGGAAATAAACAAGATGAGCTTGAGCTCTTGGTACAGCAAACTAAATATGACATAATAGGCATCACTGAAACCTGGTGGGGGATAAGTCCCATGATTGGAATGTAATAATGGGGGGATACAATCTATTTCAGAGAAACAGACCAGACAAGAAAGGAGGAGGAGTGGCGTTATATGTCAGGGATGTGTATACCTGTGAAGAGATCCAAGATTCAGAACCTCAAAGCCAAAGTGAGAGCATTTGGGTCAAAATTAAGGGAGAGAAGAATAACAGGGACCTCATTGTGGGAGTTTACTATAGATCCCCAAACCAAACGGAGGACATAGATGATGCCTTCCTGGAACAGATGGCCAAGCATGCAAAAGGAAGGGAGATAGTAGTAATGGGGGACTTCAATTACCCGGATATTTGTTGGATGTCAAACTCAGCCAAGAGCATAAGGTCAAACAGATTCCTCACTGGCCTTGCAGACAACTTCATTGTCCAGAAAGTGGGAGAAGCAACAAGAGGAACAGCCATTTTAGATCTGGTCCTAACCAATGTTGATGATCTGGTTAGTGGGGTAGAAGTGGAAGGATCATTAGGCGTGAGTGATCATGCTCTTCTGAAGTTTACTATACAGCGGAAAGGAGCAGCCAAGCATACTAGGACTCAATTTCTTGACTTTAAGAAAGCTGACTTCATAAAACTTAGGGAAGTGCTGGGTGGGATCCCATGGACAGTAATACTAAAAGGAAAGGGAGTTCATGATGGCTGGGAGTTTGTTAAGAGGGAGATACTAAAAGCACAACATCAGGCAATACCAATGAGACGGAAACATGGAAGGTGCCTAAAGAAGCCAGGGTGGCTATCTAAAGAACTTTTAACTGAGTTAAGATTAAAAAAGGATGTGTACAAAAAATGGAAAAGGGGGGAAACCACCAAAGAGGAATTCAAACAAATAGCCAGCACGTGTAGACACAAAGTCAGAAAAGCTAAAGCACAGAATGAACTCAGGCTTGCTAGAGAGGTTAAAAGCAACAAAAAAGGCTTCTATGGGTATGTTCGTAGCAAAAGGAAGAACAAAGAAACAGTGGTGTCACTCAGAGGAGAAGATGGAGAAATGCAAACAGGGGACACAGAAAGGGCTGAACTCCTCAATGCCTTCTTTGCCTCAGTCTTCTCCGATAAAGAAAACAATGCCCGACCTGAAGAATTTGGAGCAAATGATTCAGCAGAGGAAACACAACCCAGAATAACTAAGGAGATAGTACAAGAATACTTGGCCAGTTTAGATGTATTCAAGTCTCCAGGGCCAGATGAACTGCATCCAAGAGTATTAAAAGAACTGGCAGATGTGATCTCAGAACCACTGGCAGTCATCTTTGAGAATTCCTGGAGAACAGGCGAAGTCCCGGCAGGCTGGAGGAGGGCAAATGTTGTCCCTATTTTCAAAAAGGGGGAAAGAGAGGACCCAAATAATTACCGCCCAGTCAGTCTGACATCAATACCAGGGAAGATTCTGGAGCAGATCATTAAGCAAACAGTCTGTGAGCACCTAGAAAGGAATGCTGTGATCACCAATAGTCAGCATGGATTTCTGAAAAATAAGTCATTTCAGACTAACCTGATCTCGTTTTTTGACAGAATTACAAGCCTGGTAGATGAAGGGAATGCAGTGGATGTAGCCTACCTTGATTTCAGCAAGGCATTTGACAAGGTGCCCCATGATATTCTTGTAAAGAAACTGGTAAAATGCGGTCTTGACTATGCTACCACTCAGTGGATTTGTAACTGGCTGACTGACCGACCCCAAAGAGTGCTCATCAATGGTTCCTCTTCATCATGGAGAAGAGTGACTAGTGGGGTGCCACAGGGTTCTGTCTTGGGCCCGGTCTTATTCAACATCTTTATCAACGACTTGGATGATGGACTCAAGGGCATCCTGATCAAATTTGCAGATGACACCAAACTGGGAGGGGTGGCTAACACCCCAGAGGACAGGATCACACTTCAAAACGACCTTGACAGATTAGAGAACTGGGCCAAAACAAACAAGATGAATTTTAACAGGGAGAAATGTAAAGTATTGCACTTGGGCAAAAAAAATGAGAGGCACAAATACAAGATGGGGGACACCTGGCTTGAGAGCAGTACATGTGAAAAGGATCTAGGAGTCTTGGTTGACCACAAACTTGACATGAGCCAACAGTGTGACGCGGCAGCTAAAAAAGCCAATGCAATTCTGGGCTGCATCAATAGGAGTATAGCATCTAGATCAAGGGAAGTAATAGTGCCACTGTATTCTGCTCTGGTCAGACCTCACCTGGAGTACTGTGTCCAGTTCTGGGCACCACAGTTCAAGAAGGACACTGACAAACTGGAACGTGTCCAGAGGAGGGCAACCAAAATGGTCAAAGGCCTGGAAACGATGCCTTATGAGGAACGGCTAAGGGAGCTGGGCATGTTTAGCCTGGAGAAGAGGAGGTTAAGGGGTGATATGATAGCCATGTTCAAATATATAAAAGGATGTCACATAGAGGAGGGAGAAAGGTTGTTTTCTGCTGCTCAAGAGAAGCGGACACGGAGCAATGGATTCAAACTACAAGAAAGAAGATTCCACCTAAACATTCGGAAGAACTTCCTGACAGTAAGAGCTGTTCGACAGTGGAATTTGCTGCCAAGGAGTGTGGTGGAGTCTCCAACTTTGGAGGTCTTTAAGCAGAGGCTTGACAACCATATGTCAGGAGTGCTCTGATGGTGTTTCCTGCTTGGCAGGGGGTTGGACTCGATGGCCCTTGTGGTCTCTTCCAACTCTATGATTCTATGATTCTATGATTCTAACTGGTCAATAAAATCCACCTAATGGTTATCTTGTCCAGTCCACATTTTAGTATCTTCTATCACATTTTAGCACTATGATACCACTTTAAACAGCCATGGTTTCCCCCCAGGGATTATCTGGGAGCTGTAGTTTGTTAAGGGTGCTGGGAGTTGTCATGAGACCCTTATTCCCCTCACAGAGGTACAATTACCAGAAAGGTTTAACAGTCAATCCCTTTTCATGTGGAACATTTTGAATTCTAGCTCTGTGAGGGGACTAGAGGTCTCCTGACAACTCTCAGCATCTTTAACAAATGCTTTGTTGGCTCGAGAGGCAGTGGAAGTGTGTTCCTTTGGGGTAATGCCAAACTGTGGGAGAGGTACAGCACCTGCTGTGGCTGTAGAAACCTTAACAAACCTTGAATCTCAGAATTCTTTGGGGGAAGCCATTGCTCTTTAAAGTGATATCATAGCACTTTAAATGTATCGTGTGAATGTGGCCAGAGTCTGCAGTACAGGTGAACTAATCAATCTATTCACTGTCTGAGTCACTTTTGAATGTGTTCACTCCAAAGTCTGTTCCATTTCCGCATTAATCTATTTTTTTTAAAAGTGTCTTTCTATAGCAATATTTGCATGAAAATATGTATTTATGAGCGTATTTTCCTCATGAAATACACATTCCTAGATGTATTGTCTTCCAAAATGTACATTTTTAAAAAATGCATTTCTTTGCCAAGAAGTGTCCTGGAACACTCAGGAAGCATGAATCCAGTGCAGAATGCAGTTCTGATCTGTACATGAGTCCAGGTGGGTGTGGGTCACTTCAGTTCACAGCAGAATTTGCAAAGATCACAATTCTCAAGCATCCCTTTTTTGAAAATCTTATCAGATGATGTAAGAGGTGTCCTTGGTGGATCAGACCAGTCCTCCTTGTCTAGCTTGCTTTGCAGGAATCTAGCAAGCAGGGATGGAAGGACAAATCTGTCAGGTTTTGATACCGTCTGCTATCTAGCCTTAAGTTTAGTTCACCACATTGGTTTGTGATTTATTTATTTTTTACAAGTTGTCATGGAAATCTGCTGACATTTTAGTGTGCATTTCTTCTAATATACTAGGAATGTTCACTGGCTCTGTACGGGCACCAAATAGTGAAGAGAATTGGGGTGGTTACCTCCCAAGTAGAAGTCCGGTGTCAGTAACCCCACAGGTCAGACTGTGGCCCACAGAAAGCTTCTCCCTGACTCGAACAAAGCAACACATGCAAAACTGAAGAAGAATCCCTCAAGACACATCTTCTGCGTTTGTGGCTTTGAAGCACAGAATGTTTGTGATTCCCAACAAATTTCGACTAGAATTAAAGGTGATAGCGTTATCGGCAGAGCATGCTTTGCATGTTTGGGTGTCATTTCCAATGCTGAGTTTTCAGCAGAAGTTTGGGAGAAATAAACTGGGCAGTTTAAATGTGTCCCCATGATTCCCACCCACCTCCAGTACAAGATAGGTGGGAAATCTTACCATTGCCAATAAACTAGCTCCAACCTGATTTACATTAGAGTTCTGTTGATTCAAGTGTTCTCTTTTATGAAGAAAATGCTTGGCTGCCTTTCAAGGCAAATGGAGGAGGAGGACCTCCTTCAAGCAGTAAAACATTTTAAAGGACAGATGTCGAATCTTGTAATGGCAGATAACATTACAAGAATATATCTGTGTAATAAACACTATATGTATTGTGGAGTTCTGAAAAAGCTACTATTACTCTGCAGTAAATGTTAAGGTGGCAAAATGTAAAGAATGGCTCATTAGACGGGAAATCTACAGGCTTTACACCCTAGGGGATGGGGATTTGTGGTCTTCCAGATGTTGTTGGCCTCTGAAATTTTGCCTAGCCAGCCTGGTCATTGTTCAGGGAAGATGGGAGTTGTAGAGCCTGTAGGGTCATGGGCTCCCTATCCATGCTGTACCTACTTTATCCCAAACATCTCTTTTCTCTACTACAAATCCTTCAGAGCCACCCAAACCCCTTTGAGATTCCACATGATGGTTGCAAAGGCATGAAAGAGGTGAGGGGAAATATGTCTTGGTAAGTCTAAAACCATCCATTAAAACCACACTGTGGCTGCATTGCTGTGTGAACAGAATCTAAGAAATTTCACAATCACTTTTCAAAATCCTCATTGTATATTAACTCAGATATAACCTCCTTGGGGTTCATAATGCTAACCTCTTCTTCTCAGGGACTGGAATATTAACGTCTACATAAAATCTGAGCTAGGGAAGAATTCCTGGTTTACTCCCACCCCTTCCTTTTAAGTCCTTTTACCCAAGTGAGTTAGTGGCAACTGCACTCTGGCCATGGGGAGAGGGAACCCGTGAAACAGAGCCCAAGCCTCCATTGGCCCTTGGAAAACATAGTTCTTCAACAGCAACTGACACAGCAATAGTACTGCAGGTACTATGAGGGAAGGAATAGAGTCAGGGTTTCATGGGCACGAGGGTAACCAGGCACAGGGTCTGGCACAGAAATAAGTCAAAACACACTTGTGGGATAAGTGGGGAGAGATGTTTAGGGGCTTTACGCATCCCAATTTCCACACACATCGTTTTTTATTTCATTAGGGATAGTAACAGGTGAACTTGGTAAAAAGATTAGGAAATAATTCATGGAAAAATTCCCATTGTTTCAATTTACTATAAGCTGGTATTGTATAACCTGCAATTGCTTTGAAATACAAGTTGCAGTGGATTTTATGCCCTTATAATGTGACCCCAAATGCCACTCAGAAAATGAATGATCCACATTCTCTGGGCACTTATGGAAACAGCTGTCTCATGCAGCAATATGCTGCCTTTGCTCTGAGTGCAGGACGTCACAGCTTAAAAGCTTGGAATCCAATCAGACCTATCCATCTTCCTATCAAGAGTGAAGCCACAATATTCTGGGAACTTGAGCCTGTAGAAGACCCCACAGCATGCTTTATAGCAAAGGCTCCTAATCCATTTCTGTTCTGCTGGCTAATGTTTCCTCCACCTTTCATGCCAAGCTTCCTTCAAACATAACCTGAAAGATAAATAATATTTCCATGAGTCAAATGAGGGCAAGGATGAGAGAGTCTGGACAAGTGGGAAGGATGAGAGCAAAAGAACAAGGGTTCATGGAGAAAGAGGAAAAGGAGATGGATGGTTAGCCAAAGCGGGTCAATAGTGAAAAGCAACAGCAGTTTGTATAAGACCAGCTGTGCCAAAGAAGGCCTTGATTCCTTTGAGTTGTAGTAAGGCAGCTTCCAGGTGGAAGGTGGTCTTTAGCAGTGGAACACTGCACATGGCTAGGATAATGCCTCACTAAGAAGATACCATAAGAGCATAAGAGTTTTGATGGATCAGGCCAAAGACCCATCTAATCCATCATCTTGAGTCTCTAGAGTCTCTAGGACCAGGATAAAAGTGATAATCTAAAAAAGGGATAAGAAACTTGTGACCCTCCAAATGTTGCTAGATGACAAGTCCCACCATCCTTGGATGCAATGGGATCCAAGACCCATTGACCATGCTGGGGCAGGCCTGATGGGTGTGCGAGTCCAAAACACAGGTTCCCTATCCCCCAAGATGCAAAGAAGCAAACCATTAGTGCACAGTACCAGAGTCAACAATTGATTGGAACACAGAAATGTCACAGTCCTGGGTGCTGGAGCTAATAATCAGAATTTTGTAGCAACCTGGGTTATCCATTTGAGTGTTTTCGAACTGCTATTCAGCTTTAAGATATTGGTGCATGCTGTTCAATACTAGGCACAGTTTCAGAAGGATGGTGAGCATCTGAAAAGAAAATAGGGGAATCATTCATGGAATGACTGAAGGAGCAATGTATCCTAAAGCGAGATGCATGGAAATTAAATCGAGGGTGTTCTGACTGGTTTCCAATATTTAATTGACTCTTAGAAGAGGGGGGAAGAACTGTTCACGCTACCTACTGAAGGTAGGGTGAGGAGATAATTGTTTCAAAACTTATAGCAGATTTATCTTAAACATTGCCAATTGTTTCCAGAACATCCCAAAGCATCATTGGCCACGAAACAGTCTCCTTAGGCAAGTTATAGAATCTCCTTGGTTGAAGGATGAATGCAATTAATATGGGGGGATCATAATTATTTAATTTACTACTACTACTACTATTATTATTGGAAGGGATCATGAGGGTCATCTCCTTCAACCCATCTTCTTCAGCCTTTCCTTCTAAGACTTGGTCTCCAGGCCCCTCACCATTTTTGTCACCCTCCTCTGAACATCTTCCAGTTTGTTGATATACCCCTTAAACTGCAGTGCTGAGAACCAGACACAATACTTCAAATGAGATCTGACCAAAGCATAACAGAATTACTTCTTGTCATCTGGATGCTATATTATTATTGATGTCTTTCTTTCTTTCTTTCTTTCTTTCTTTCTTTCTTTCTTTCTTTCTTTCTTTCTTTCTTTCTTACCTCCCAGTATGTCAAAGCCCCTAGATCTCTTTTACATCTACTGCTGTCAAGCCAGGCATCAGCTATCCTATATTTCTGCACCTGATCCTCCCTGCCTAAATGTAGAACTAGACATTTATCTGCATTGAAACTGATTTTGGCCCAGTTCCTCCTGCAGTTACTGTAAGATCATCTTGAAGCCTGATTCTGTCTTCTAAGTGTTTGGTTCCCCTGTAATAAGTATCAACAACACTTTGAAAGGTTTTAACAAACAGTTTGACGGGGACCTTCTGGAGATGTTTCAGGTGTACAACTGCTGGCCATGGGATGCATCAATTGAGGAGATGACCCCATTCTTGTACTTCTTCAGGTCCATCTCATTAGGTCATGCTTGCTTGCCAGATGAAATGATTTGCTCAACTGGAATCTATCTGCATGGCCTCTTGCCTTTGCATTTCATAACCACTTAATAAATAACTCATGTAAAAGGAGTCTGAAGGTCCAAGTTCTGCCCACACGAATGCATACAAGCACGGGGGGGGGGAGAAATCCTGAGTCATTTCCTCTTTTCAGCTCTGCCAGGTGCCTGTAATAACTTAGCAAAACAAAAAGCAGCAAATTAAGGTCTATTTTCTCTTGCACAGTGCTGGACAAAACCAGCAACCACAACTGAGTTTTCAGGGGGGCTATACATTTCTCTAGGCATGGCAAGGGATCGCCCCCCACCCCTTCTTCCTCACTTAAGAAAAACAGCCAAAGGATGTAAGAAAACAGCCAGAGAAATATATTCATGACTGGCATGGGAAAATCTGGACTATGTTTTATATATAAGAATAACTATTAATCTCCTACCTTGAGGACCAAGAAGGGGGAAAAACAGGGAGAGTTTCTTTCTGGAGTAATTTAATAAGTTTGTACCAAGTGTTCAGTTCTTGGCAAGGGGTGTGTGCGTGTGCTTGTGTGTGTGTGTGTGCGCGCGCGCGTGACATAGGCCCTGGCACATCCCTCCAAACCAAACATAGAAATACAGGTACAGAGGTGTAAATTTACATCCTTCAACTGACTTAGAATCAGAGTTGGGAGTGACCCCAAGGGGTGTCTGGTCCAACCCCCTGCAGTCCAGGAACCTCAACTAGATCATCCATGACAGACGGCTATCTAATCTCTGCTTAGAAAGCTCCAAGGAAGGACTTGCTTTATATTTTTATTTATATAGCATCGCCAGTGCACATGGCACTTGATGGAGTTACAGACATAGGCAAACAGATATCAGGTCCCTGGACAGGAGAACCTACAGTCTGAATTATGAGGGAAGAGCGGAAATAGAGAGAAGCCTACTATGTGTTCCAGTTGCCCATATTGACCACTGCTTTTCAAGCAATCACTGCCCCTAAGTTGCCTTTTAGGTAGATTCAATGAAATTCTTTTGCAAAATTTTGCACCTGTGTTGACATGTGCACAAGACCAGATGAATACTTTCCTTCTCTTGCATCTCTTCCCACCCCAATAACTGTCTTTCTAGATAGCAAGTGTTCATCAGTCCATTTGAGTTTCAGGCCATAGCGCTGTGTTGGACCATCTCATTTGCATGCAGAAGGTCCCAGGTTCAATTCTTGGTGTTTCCAGGTAAGATAGGAAAACAGTTGCTGCCAGTCAGTGTAGGCAGTACAGAGTTAGATGGACCACTGGGTCTGAGTCAATAGAAGGCAGCTTCCTATGTTCTTTTGTTGGCAGTGCCTACTAGTAACCCCTTTCTTTCCTCCTTCTGCCCACCTCTGGCATAAACATTATCCTCCCTTAGAGATGCTGGAAAACAGACACCCCCAGCACTGGGTTGCTATGGGGGGGGGGCTGACCCTGACCTCTGAAATATTATGGATGAAAACCTTCCTCTAGAGAAGAAGGTCCTGTGGCCACAAACATCCACTTGCCTGAAATACTCTAACACCGCTGGAACCTTCTAGGGCCACAGCAGGGGGAAAGTCCTCATCATTTCTCACCACTAAAGTCTCACAAAGTGAGGAATGATCTACACTGAATACTTTTGTGGTGAGCAGGGAGAGAAGAGTTATGTTCTCCAATGACAGTTTGGGCTGCCTGTCCCAACACCGGCTGTTGACCTTGCTCAGAGCCCCAGAAGGGGCATCAGGAAGAGAAGGTCTCCACCCAGCAAGAAGCAGTGAGGCTGCAATCCTGCCTAGGCTGCCCCGTGAGCATCTGGACTCTGTGGGGCTGACCTCTCAGCAGACAAGCAGACGGTTGTGCCATGACAGATGTCATATTTAACCTGACCTTTGGACGGTTATTTTGTTTTGTAGAGCCCATCTTCTTTTAGCTCAATTTATATTTTTATGTTCTATTTGGAATGTTGTGGTTGTTTCTTTTTATGTGCTTTACAACTTCAATGGTTTTGTTTTTAGAGTGGTATATTCTGTTGTTGTAACCCTGGGACTTTATGGGGAAGGGAGGCTAAGAAATCAGATCAATAAATATTTCTCTTTCATTTCCCCACATGGTAGGAGAGTGTGGGTAGGAGAGAGTGAAGTAACTTGAGGCTGAAATATTTTGTGCACACGTTTTTCAGCCTAGGCAGCCCTGGCCGGGGGGCATGTTTACTATCAGCTCCTGACAGGACCACCATTGGCCTGAGAGAGATGTTGGGGCAGCTCCTCCCCGACCTTCCTCTGGGGCTGCTGGAGACCCGTGTTCCTGAAAGGGATCGCAGGCCAGGAGGAGCAAGCAGACTATCCTCTCCTCTTGGAAGGTAAGAACACAAGACGAGCTTGCTGGGTCAGGACAAAGGCGGCCCATCTAATCCAGCGTCCTTTTCTCACAGAGGCTACCCAGATGCCCCAATGGGAAACCCAGAAGCCGAACCCAAGCATAAAAGCGCTCTCCATTCCTGTGGTTCCAGCAACTGGAATTCAGAAGCATTACTTCTGAACTGTGGCGGCAGAGCATAGCCATTGTGGTTAATAGCCAGTGGTAGCCCTCTCCTCCTCCATGAATTTGTCTATTCCTCTTCTAAAGCCACTTAGGGGCTCCAGCATAGCTAGTAATAATGTCGGTCAGGAGAACACCAGAATGTTTCACACATCTATAGCCCAATTTGTTCATACCTGGGCCAACCCAAATGACACCCATCTCAACCAGCATGGAGACTGAGGTAAGGCAGGAAGTGACCGGATAGAAAGTCTTCTCAGTGGTGGCACCTCATTTGTGGAATTCCCTACACAGGGGCAGGCAAAGGCATTTTTTTTAATCGCTACAAGAGTTTAATATATATTTAAGATATATCTTATTTAAGATAATGTAACAAAATGCTTTCAGGATCTTCAGGCAGCCCTGTATAGGGAAGCTTTTTAAGGGTTAAGGTTTTGCTGTATTTTTATATATGCTGGAAGCCACACAGAGTGGTTGGGGCAACCCAGTCAGATGAGCAGGGTCCTATTTATTTATTTATTTATTATATTTTTATTTGTGCATTCAACCTTGTTTCTGTAAACTGCCCTGAAATCTCCTCTGAAAAATGGAATATAAAACATTTGGGTAAATATATTTACCTGAACACAAATAATTGTGCAAACCTCCTGTTGCAAATCTGTGCAATACAGAAGAGCAACCACACTAATTCTCCAGCACATGAGTGAAAAGATATGTGAATGGACTCTAGTTGATTTGTGGTAATTCATGAGATGGTAAAAAGAATCTGACAAGCTTCCTGTTTCCAGCGGTGGGAAATGGCTGACTACCACATGACTGGACCCCAGACGTGCCAGTAATTCAGGGCTGATATGGGGATAATTAGCCCTGAGAACCTCCCCAGGGTGGGGGAGGACTGTCTCGCAGACCCGCGGATTGTCCGAGATTGCTGACCTGCATCAAGGTGCAGGCGGCAGGACACTGGGTCAAAGAGCACTGGGTGGCTGGCACTCTCCGATGCCATTCTCATAGCCAGGAACATCTGCCTGGGAAAATGAATAGATTTGGACAATAAACAGACATGGACTGGATTGAAGAAGCTTGAGAAAAAACCTGCAGAAGTGTACATTCCCTGGGCGTTGAGCTCAGACTTCATGAAGTTTGGATAATGGAGGTGTTTGGCATGTTTTTCCCCCACCTACTTAATATCTACAATCGGGACCCAGATCTGGGTCACGATAAAATAAAAGCACATAGAGGATTCACTAATCATTTGGTGAGAAAGGCCCTAATCGAAGTCTGGGAAAGAAATAAAACAATAGTAACAGCCAAAACTCCCTGGTGGCTATCACCTCTAGAGTCATCAGCCTTGCATAGAAGCAATATGAAAGATAGCTGGCTAACATATAGGGAACTCGTAGAAGAGATAAAAGATTGCCCAACAGTAAATAAATTTGAAGAATTAAAAGAGAGGGGGTGAATTGGTTAGAATATTTTCAATTAAAAACAATATTTGAGAAGGATAGTAAGCTTAAGGGGTTTGATAAAAAAATCTCGGCATGGGAAAAAGAAATTTTATATAACAACCAACAGACTCTCTCAAAAATATATAAACTGTTACAAAATGGGAAAGTAGAAAAGGAGGAAAAAGGAGACACTATTAAAAAATGGGAACAAGATCTGGGCCACCCAATTGAATATGATGAATGGGAAAGACTATGGACAAAAAATATAAATTTTACAGCATGTTACCTAATAAGAGAGAACTATATGAAAAAGTATCACAGGTGGTACCTAGCACCAGAAAGGCTTGCAAAAATGAATAAAACATATAATAATAAGTGCTGGAAATCATAGAATCATAGAATCATAGAGTTTGAAGAGACCACAAGGGCCATCGAGTCCAACCCCCTGCCAAGCAGGAAACACCATCAGAGCACTCCTGACATATGGTTGTCAAGCCTCTGCTTAAAGACCTCCAAAGAAGGAGACTCCACCACACGCCTTGGCAGCAAATTCCACTGTCGAACAGCTCTTACTGTCAGGAAGTTCTTCCTAATGTTTAGGTGGAATCTTCTTTCTTGTAGTTTGGATCCATTGCTCCGTGTCCGCTTCTCTGGAGCAGCAGAAAACAACCTTTCTCCCTCCTCTATGTGACATCCTTTTATATATTTGAACATGGCTATCATATCACCCCTTAACCTCCTCTTCTCCAGGCTAAACATGCCCAGCTCCCTTAGCCGTTCCTCATAAGGCATCGTTTCCAGGCCTTTGACCATTTTGGTTGCCCTCCTCTGGACACGTTCCAGTTTGTCAGATACAAATGCAAGATACAAAAAGGAACCTTCTACCATATGTGGTGGACATGCCCCGAAATTGGGAAATTTTGGAGCATGATCCACGAAGAAATTAAGAAAATATTAAGAATATCATATAGTAAAAGGCCAGAGGCTTTCCTTTTAAGAATTTTAAATGACGATATTTCAAAAGACAAAACTATTTTTTTCTTATACGCAATGTCTGCAGCAAGAATCCTGGTGGCTAAATACTGGAAAGGGAATCAGTTACTCACTAGGGGAGAGTGGCTATGTAAGCTCTCAGAATACTTAGAATTAGCCAAATTGACAGATATAATAAGACAAAAACCAAAAAGTGAAGTAAAAAAAGAATGGGAGTGCCTAAATGAATACCTCAAAAGCCAAGGTTCGAGGGCAGAAATCTGGCTGAGTCTGGAATAACCTTGTGAAGTGAAAGGACATGAAAGAAAGATTTATATCTAGATGTTAGGATAGAGAGGATAAAGAAAACAGGAAAACAGGAAGACAAAATGAGAGATAAAGGAGGTGCTGTGGGATTGGTGGAAGTCAGTGTCTTGTTGTTTTTGTGTTTATAATATTAACTTGTAAGATATGGATTTGTGGTTTTGTTTTGTTTTGTTTGTTTGTTTGTTTTTTGTCTTTTTTAGTTTTCGAATGTTGATTTTTGTGTGTTGTGTATTGTTATCTTTTGATATCTTTTGTGTTGTTTTTGTTGTGTGGAAATACTAATAAAATTCATTTTTTTAAAAAAAAAATTAAATCTACAATTGGTTTTCAATGCCAAGCATCATTAAAACTTTAATAATAATAATAATAATAATAATAATAATAATAATAATAATGAGTACAGATGGGCTTCTATTTATAAATAGGCATTTAATCACACAGCTTTACTTAAGACTTGAAAGATTTGATAAAGATGGGACAGGAGGCAAGATGACGCTCACTAATGACGCAGCAAGGAAAAATATATTCCTCCCTTTCTTTGAGGGCAGCAGGCGTTATGTGTTGGCTCATTTTGCAATGATAACAACTTGGAACAACAACAACAACAACAACAACAACAACAACAACAACAACAACAAGAGAGCCAGTGTGGTGTAGTGGTTAGGAGCGGTAGTCACGTAATCTGGGAAACCGGGTTCGCGTCTCCGCTCCTCCACATGCAGCTGCTGGGTGACCTTGGGCCAGTCACACTTCTTTGAAGTCTCTCAGCCCCACTCACCTCACAGAGTGTTTGTTGTGGGGGAGGAAGGGAAAGGAGATTGTTAGCCGCTTTGAGACTCCTGAAGGGGAGTGAAAGGCGGGATATCAAATCCAAACTCTTCTTCTTCTCTTCAACAACAACAACAACAACAACAACAACAACAACAACAACAACAATAATAATAATAATAATAATAATAATAATAATAATAATTTATTATTTATACCCCACCCATCTGGCTGGGCCTCCCCAGCCACTCTGGGCGGCTTCCATAAAAACCAAAAATACAGTAAAATATCACACGTTAAAAACTTCCCTGAACAGGGCTGCCTTAAGATGTCTCCTGAATGTCAGGTAGTTGTTTATCGCTTTGACATCTGCTGGAAGGGCGTTCCACAGGGTGGGCGCCACTACCGAGAAGGCCCTCTGCCTGGTTCCCTGTAGCTTTGCTTCTCGCAATGAGGGAACCGCCAGAAGGCCCTCGGCGCTGGACCTCAGCGTCCGGGCAGACTGATGGGGGTGGAGACGCTCCTTCAGGTATACTGGACCGAGGCCGTTTAGGGCTTTAAAGGTCAGCACCAACACTTTGAATTGTGCTCGGAAACGTACTGGGAGCCAATGCAGGTCTTTCAAGACCGGTGTTATATGGTCTCGGCGGCCGCTCCCAGTCACCAGTCTAGCTGCCGCATTCTGGATTAGTTGTAGTTTCCGCGTCACCTTCAAAGGTAGCCCCACGTAGAGCGCATTGCAGTAGTCCAAGCGGGAGATAACCAGAGCATGCACCACTCTGGCGAGACAGTCCGCAGGCAGATAGGGTCTCAGCCTACGTACCAGATGGAGCTGGTAAACAGCTGCCCTGGACACAGATTTGACCTGTGCCTCCATGGACAGCTGTGAGTCCAAAATGACTCCCAGGCTGCGCACCTGGTCCTTCAGGGGCACAGTTACCCCATTCAGGACCAGGGAATCCTCCACACCTGCCCGCCTCCTGTCCCCCAAAAACAGTACTTCTGTCTTGTCAGGATTCAACCTCAATCTGTTAGCCGCCATCCATCCTCCAACCGCCTCCAGACACTCACACAGGACCTTCACCGCCTTCACTGGTTCTGATTTAAAAGAGAGGTAGAGCTGGGTGTCATCCGCATACTGATGAACACCCAGCCCAAACCTCCTGATGATCTCTCCCAGCGGCTTCATATAGATGTTAAAAAGCATGGGGGAGAGGACAGAACCCTGAGGCACCCCACAAGTGAGGGCCCAAGGGTCTGAACACTCATCCCCCACCACCACTTTCTGAACACGGCCCAGGAGGAAGGAGCGGAACCACTGTATAACAGTGCCCCCAGCTCCCAGCCCCTCAAGACGGTCCAGAAGAATGTTATGGTCGATGGTATCAAACGCCGCTGAGAGATCCAGCAGAACTAGGAAACAGCTCTCACCTTTGTCCCTAGCCCGCCGGAGATCATCAACCAGTGCGACCAAGGCAGTTTCAGTCCCATGATGAGGCCTGAATCCCGACTGGAAGGGATCCAAATGGTCCGCTTCTTCCAGGCGTGCCTGGAGTTGTTCAGCAACCACTCGCTCAATCACCTTGCCCAGGAATGGAAGATTTGAGACTGGGCGATAGTTGGCCATCGTGGCCGCATCTAAAGATGGTTTTTTAAGAAGCGGTTTAATAACCGCCTCTTTCAGCGGGTCTGGGAAGGCTCCCTCACGGAGGGAAGCATTCACCACCCCACGAAGCCCATCGCCCAGTCCTTCCCGGCTAGCTTTTATAAGCCAGGATGGGCAAGGATCCAGGAGACAGGTGGTTGGTTTCACTCGTCCAAGCAGCCTGTCCACATCCTCGGAGGTAACAGATTGAAATTGATCCCACTCAACTTGACTAGACAGAACTCTAGCACTCTCCCGCCCCGGCCCTGCCCCCACGGTGGAGTCTACTTCTTCCCGAATCTGGGCGATTTTATCTGCAAAAAACTTTGCAAAATCATTGCAGGAGAACATGTGGCCCGTACTGGGCCCCGATGTTGCAGGTGGTTCCACTAAATTGTGAACCACCTGAAAAAGTCTCCTGCTGCTGTTTTCTGCAGATGCAATAGAGGCGGTGAATCGCCACTTGGTAGGCTCGACGTTGAGCTCTAACCTGTGTCCGGTCAGATTCGGAATGGACAATTAATGAGCTGCTGCGCCATTAAACTGCAGATAACAGACTTGGACAACATCCCGGATTGGAACGGAGTCAGAGGAAGAGCTGATAAAAAGACAGTTGGAAAAATATATATTAACAAAGCTGTATTTGACGGATGTTTATGATGTTTGACATGACTGAGAATTGTGGACTCAGGGACAAAGAATTATGAAGCATCAAAATCGAGATGTAGAAAATATGGAAACAACGAGGAGAAGCAGGACTAAGATGTGGAGATATGCTTCAGAGATCCAGACCATGGGGAGCTCCAAAAAAATTATAATTATAATTTGGACCATAATTTGATCTTTTTTATTTTATTTTATTTTTTATTTTTTAATTGGAGTATTATGATTGGATATATTAATTGGAAAATCAATAAAAATGATTAAAAAAAGAAGAAGAATCTGACTGCTGGGAGCCCCTCTAGTCCAGCAACCTTTGACCAGAGCAGCCAACCAGATGCTTATGGGAAACCTAGAAACAAGGGCATGAACAAAATATCACCTCTCTCACTTATGATGCTCACTAACTGCTTTTCTGAGGAATATTTCTTCTGATACTCCAGGAGGTAAACAGATATATTGACTAGTTGTCCTAGACTCCTTCATACATGCAGGTGAAGCCCTGACGCTGCGGTTGTTCAGCATATGGCTACCTAATCACTCCCTGATAAATGCAAAGCACTTCATTTTAAGAGTATATATCTGCTCTCCCCATCTCTTTAAGGAGAATTTGACACTCTCTATGATAATCTCCATTGAGCCATGAGCCATAAATAGTTCTAAGGGCTCGATCCAAACCCACTGAAGTTTGCTGAAGACTTGCCAATGGGCTTTGGAAAAGGCCCAGAGCCAGTGCTGCTTTTCATGTGTTTCATATTATCCTAAAGTTTCAAGGCTTTCAAAATACCAAAAGAGAGTCAGTACTATTCCACCAAAGAAATACAGGAAAAAAACCTGTTTCAAGAGAGAAAGAGAGAAACTTGAGTTACTCATTTTAACTCCTTCCTGTGTTCTCTCCCTCTCTCTGCTCCCCCCCCCCCTGTCATGAAGAATGGATCATGCGTCAAGATTTAACACAGAGGGGGAAGCACATTTCTTCTTCAAACTGAAATGCTGGGATTCAGAGCTGAAAGGAATCACAGAATCATAGCACTGTAGAGTTGGAAGGGAACCCAAGGGTCATCTAGGCCAACCCCCTGCAATGTAGGAATCACAAATAAAGCATCCCTGGCAGATGGACACCCAACCTCTGCTTCAAAACCTCCAAGGAAAGAGAGTCCACCACCTCCTGAGGGAGTCTGTTCCCCTGTAGAACAATGTTTACTCTCAGAAAGTTCTTCCTGGTGTTTAGTCAGAATGTCCTTTCTTGTAACTTGAAGCCTACTCTCTGGAGCAGGAGAAAACCAGTTTGCTCCATCTTCCATACAGCAGCTTTTGAGATATTTGAAGATGGCTAGCATGTCTCCTCTCAGATGAAGATGCCCCCAGAGACCTCCCAAGTCACTGAGAACTTAATGCAGAACTGTTCTGTTTCAGTAAACTAATACAAAGCATGTAAGACAACATCTGGATTTTCAGAAGAGAACTAAAAGCCTGACTCCATGAGCAGTTAGATGTAGCAAAGCCTGTCGAAATTGAAATCCAATGGCTTTGAGGAGAAGCCTAGCTCAGGTGGAAGAAACCCTGCTGCTACGGAAACCCCTGCTCTGACAGTGGTCAGCCTGAAAGTGATCTCATGAGTGCCCGGCAGAGGGTCTTGTTTAGCTGTGACAAAGGCAACAGGATGAGGACTCCAGTTTATGGGGGGGGGGCTGCAAAGTACAGGGAAAAAATGACGTGTGTAAGCCTTGGCACAGCAACATGCCCTCTTGCAGCCCTGAGAGGGCAGCCTTTCATTTCACCTCCTTTAAACTATGCTGCACTTTTTATTTTTATTGCCCATGTGGTTCCATCTATATTGTGTTACAACAGAGTTCTATGTTTTAATTCTGCAAGCTCTTCAGATATAAACCGGAATCAACTACGAACTCTGGTGATTTGGGGTTTTGCTTGCTCATGCTATGGACTTAGACTGCTTCATTGTTTTATAGCCTCATGCTGCTTTATTTTGAATCTCTAAAACTGCTTTCCAACCAATACATCAGGTGCTGCCTCTCTTGTCTTTTGGGCACCTATTGAAGACCTTCATTTTTCATTCAATTTGAAACTGTTTAAGTATGCCATTGATTCTAATTTTTAAAAATCACATTATTGCTGCTTTTGATCGTTAAATTGCTTTGAGATGTTTTAAAGGAAGCACTTTATAAATGAAAGGGAAATAAAATAACTAAAAACAGTGTTGTCTGTTAACCACTTTGAGCACTTTCTGCTGTTACTCTTAAATTGCAACATACAAATACTGGGAAAGTGGTGGAATTTATTAAAGGAAGGGAGCAAATTAATAAAGAAGTGGGGAAGTAAGAAAAGCAAAGAAGAAATGAGGTCAAGCAGAGGAGAATTGGAAGAAGATGCCTACAGCTATGAGGGCAAAGGCAACCAGGCAAAGGAATGAGAGTCCATGTAGGGAGCAGACAGGCTCACCCCAAAGCATACAACAGTAGAGGCTGCATTCCTTACCCCCTTTGCCATTGGGGCAACTCTCAGGCACAGTGAGTTACTGGCCGTTGCTATTCAGTGCACTGTTAAAACTATGGAACCTGCTCCCACAAGATATAGTGGGTCCCTCTGAAAGGGGATTAGAAAAATTCATGGAGAGCAAAGTGAACAAAATGGCTGCAGCTATGATGGAGATGGAGCAGCTAACTACGCTGTCAGAGGCAGTGTGCTGGGAATTATGAGCGAAGAGAGTGCAGTCACACTCACATTCTGTTCACAGGCTTCCCATAAGCATTGGGTTGGCCCCTGTGAGAACAGGATGCTCTACTTGATGGGCCTCAGGTGTGGTCCAGCAGGTTCTTCTTATGGTCTCAGTCTGCAGTGCCATCCAGATTATGGCCACAGAGGGGTCAACTGGACGAACCAATTTGCGGAGTGGGAGCCAAGGGTCTGCCTGGCCTTCTATAATTGCTGCCTGAGTCTGGATTCCTCAGTCTGAGGAACTTCCTAGATGGGGTAGATGCTTTGGAGACTTCTGTGCCTCACCTTGCCTGTGCTACTACCTTTTGAAATGTGACCATCTGCCTGACTTTGACTACAACTCACAATGACGATATTACTGTGTTCCAAAGTAGCATGTGCGTTAACTCTTGGTCAACCTTTCTTTCCCTTTGCCCCCATCTGCAGTTGCCTTTAGGGAAAATTCCCAAACAGTTTAAAAGGTCTTCATTTCACCAGCCAGTTCTAAGATAATTGACATGACACAGCTCAAAATCATCTCACAAATGATGTCACAACTTGTGAATCTGAAATTTAGGATTGAAAACAAAACTGGACATTTCATTGATGTGCCTTGTCATAAGTAATTTATCAAATGGTAAGACTACACCGCAGAATACATGACAAGAGACAGCATTGATAGGATAATATCAGGGCTGGCCTGGGGGAGCAACTGGACCCAAATCCAGACTAGATTCTCGACACCCAGGGTCCCTAAGGTCAGCTGCTGGAGGCTGAAGACTTGGGTTGCAGCCTGAATTAGAGCATGCTGAAGCTGCTAGTTTCAGGGGCAAATTCGGACACGTAGGTCATCACGACAGTTCCCATACCACATTGGTGAGCAGCAGACATTGCCATGCCCCCAAGGAGAGTCAAAAAAATGTGATGCAATCACACAGCAGCACATAACATAACTGCATTTTATTAAGATCAGCTCACAGTCACAAAAGAAGACCCAGGTAACTACCAACCGGTGAGCTTGACATTGATACCAGGAAAGTCATAGAACAGATAATTCAACAGTCGGTCTTTGAACACTTAGAAAAGGATGCTGTGATTACTGATGTCCAGCATGGGTTTCTCAAAAGCAAGTCATGCCAGACAAATCTCATTTCTTTTTTTCTTTTCTTTTTTGAACGCAGCCCTGTTTAGGGAAGCTTTTAATGTTTGATGGATTACTGTATTTTGTTGGAAGCTGCCCAGAGTGGCTTGGGAAGCCCAGCCTGATTGGTGGGGTATAAATAATATAAATAATATATTATTATTATTATTATTATTATTATTATTATTATTATTATTAAATTACAAGCTTGGTGGATCAGGGGAATGCTGTGGACATAGTGTATCTTGACTTCAGTAAGCCTTTTGACAAAGTACCCCATGATATTCTTGTGGAGAAGCTTTATAAATAACTTGGCTGAAGGAACTGAGAGGATGCTCATCCAATCTGCAGATGACATCAAACTGTAGAAGGCAGAATTAGAACTCAAAATGACTTCAACAGATTGGAGAACTGGACCCAAGCTAACGAAATGAATTTCAATGGGAACAATGGGAACTTAGGCAGGAAGAACCAGCTGCAAAAATATAAGCTGTAATGATCTCTGGCAGGCAAGCAAGCCCCGATAAGAAGCAATGACTCTCCAGCAGTTTTATGTACATTTATTTACAAGAAAACACATCTAGAGCATGGCTTGTCACCTGCTCGCATTGACGATAGTTGGCCAGTCTGAAATTTCGCTCCTCCCACAGCAGGAAGGACACCAAACTCCCACCTTTCCCCTCTTGCCCTTCTGTTGCCCTCTGATCTTATCCAGTCTCCTAGAATGGGGACTGAAAGGCTGGTCTTCCCCCTCCCCCACTTTCACTTGACACAGTCTCAGACCTCTGCTTATCTGCTGATTGCCTAGCAACGCTCTAGCTGACTTCCAACTCTTCCTCTTCTTGAGAGCTAACAGTGTCTTCCTCTGGAGGGGGGGGTCGAACTGCCCATCTTGAGTTTGTCAGTCAGCTCTCATCTGCAGAGTCGGTCCCTCTTTCACTTAGTTCAGTTTCTGAATCTGACTCTTTCCTTGCGCTCTGGTGAGCCACGTTCCTAACATAAGGTGGGGGACACCTGGCTTACTTGTGACGTAAGTACATGTGAAAAGGATCTAGGGATCTTGGTAGACCACAGGCTTAACATGAGTCAGCAGTGTGATGTAGCAGCAGAAAAAGCTACGGCTATTATAGGCTGCATCAGCAGAAGTCTAGTGTCCAGATCAAAGGAAGTAATAGTACCACTCTATTCTGCTTTGGTCAGACCACACCTGGAATCCTGTGTCCAGTTCTGGGCACCACAATTTAAGGAGGATGTTGACAAGCTGGAAAGTGCACAGAGCAAGGCGACCAAGAAGGCAACAACACTGCCAAAAAAATTTGCAGAGCTGCTGCTAATGAAACCAAGAGTTGACAATCCTGGCCTAGATAGTCCGACTCAGCGTAAGGCAGCTGCCGACATTTCAGTCATTAGCCATAGCGTGTGAGTGGTGATGC
Source organism: Podarcis bocagei (assembly GCF_964188305.1). NCBI lineage: Eukaryota > Metazoa > Chordata > Lepidosauria > Squamata > Lacertidae > Podarcis > Podarcis bocagei. The sequence goes on from NC_138139.1 coordinate 1,975,684, forward strand.
AGCAATTTGCCTGTGTCATTCCTGACCATATCCAGTGATTAATGGTGAGGATATAAGCAACAGGGGAGATTTGTGCTTGTGAAGTGCCATCCAAAGCAGAAGTCTTCAAAGCAAGAGCAGAAATCCCCTCAAATCTCTGTGGTCCTGTTATTCTTTGACATAAATCTCTCAGCAGCGTTTAATCATGTGTCATCTGCAACCACATCCAGCTGTTTCATAACCAAATAACCCACAACAACCAGACATAAAACTCTCATTTAAACAAACAGTTTCACTAAATTTCCCAGCTATGGTTGTGACACCCCCCCCCAATAAAAGGGACAGAGCGCTTGTGTGTGGTGGCAGCACAAGGGCAGGAGGGGGGAATTGCAGAAGCTTCATAGCTTCATGTATCCATTTCATATAGGGAGGCTCCAAAACAACCAGACAAATATCAAGTTGCAGTTACCATAAGGGCATTTCTGCTACAATTTTCAATAATGATGAGGCAGGTGGGTTTCATATGCATCACAGTGGTGACTAATGGTAGTTATAACCATAGAGGTGCATTGCATGGATAAGATGGCACACCACCAGTGGTAAGGCAAAACCACACAAGGCATTGAACCACTTGCCATCGGCTGCCTATCTATCTCATGTGAGTCTTTCTATACAGCTGGAAGGTTTGATTTGCATCACTGGAAAGTGGGTGTACCGGATTAGCCCCATCCACTCAGAATTTTAGCTGTATGTAAGAAGTCTGCAAGTAACAGGCACACATAGGAAGATGAAAACCTTTGATAAATTATGTCTCCTTTGTTAGAATGTACAGATATTATTCTTACTTGTCTTTTGTACTAAATCAATCTTCATTGGTTGGGTGCTGGAACGAACAAGTGGGCTGCAAGCCATTACTTAATTAAAGTTTTGAACTACTGTAGATATATTATAAGCTGTTCAAAATAATGCAAATAGACTGACTGAAAAAAGATTGCAGCAGTTTAGCTTCAGAGAGAGACAGAAACAAAATATATTAATGCTGATGTACTACTTCCAGAATCCCTGCAACAGGGTGAGCTCCCGTTGCTCAGTCCCTGCTCCTGTCCAGCCTAGCAGTTCAAAAGAACATCAAAGTGCAAGTAGATAAATAGGTTCCTCTGGCAGGAAGGTAAACGGCATTTCCGTGCACTGCTCTGGTTCACCAGAAACGTCTTAGTCATGCTGGCCATGACCCAGAAGCTGTCTGCGGACAAACACCGGCTCCCTCAGCCAGTAAAACGAGATGAGCACCGCAACCTCAGAGTCATTCACGACTTAACAGTCAGGGGTCCCTTTACCTATCACTTCCAGATATGTGGTAATAGGAGTCACAATGAATGTCTGTAATTATTACTCATTGTAAACTTGATGATGATGATAATGATAGTACCCCACCCATCTGACTGGGTCTCCCCAGACACTCTGGGCGGTTTACAGCATATACAGAAACATAACAAAACAAGAAACATTAAAAACTTCACTAAACAGGGCTGCCTTCAGATGTCTTCTAAAGGTTTTATAGTTACTTATCTCCTTGACATCTGATGGGAGGGCGTTCTACAGGGCGGGTGCCACCACTGAAAAGGCCCTCTGCTTGGTTCCCTATAACCTCACTTCTCACAGTGAGGGAGCCACCAGAAGACACTTGGAGCTGGACATCAGTGAATGATGGGGGTGAAGACACTCCTTCAGGCATATTGGGCCCAGGCAGTTTAGAATGCAGCACACAGATTTACAGTGTAGCCCTCTGCATTATCTCTCCAACAGTAAGGGAAGGAAGTCCTAGGGATGGGGAAGAAATGCAATTCAGTTTGCAATTATACCTAATTCATCCTTTCCAAAACAATATGTGAAGCAAAACACAGCCATCGTTTGACATTTGCACTTCTCCAAACTTCACAATGAAGTCATCTGGTCAAGTAATATGTCCAAAAATGAATATACTCTACATTAAAACACAAAACTGAGTGAAAATAATGTATGCAATATACTATACAGTGGTACTGTGATGGCCTGGGATTCCGATTCTGAGAGTGAACCGGAGGAATCCCAGCCGGCACAGGAGTCCCCGCCTCCAGGGCCGGCTGAACTGGGGCAAGGCCTAGATTCTGAGGAGCCTGCACCTGTGCCAGATCCTCGGGAGCAGGCACCAGGTGAAACCATTCTGGCCCCAGAGGTGCTTGAGGACTCAGTGTCTACAGGTGAGCCTTCCCCGGGGCCCAGTAACCCTTCGGCCTCTCCTGAACTGCAGAGGCTTAGAGCAGAGAGGCGAAGGGAACTGGTTTCTCCCAGGAGGAGTGCTCGCCTTAAGGCCAGGAGAGGCGGGGCTCCTGGGGGCCGGGACCGCCCCTGGCCTTAGAGAAGATAAAGGTCAGTCAGTCCGGTCCCAGGTTGCGGGAGCAACGTCGTTGTGGAGTACCAGCTTTTACCCGGACCTAGACCTGTACTACCAGTGTTCCTGTTCCCACCCGGCTCCCTGTTTCAGACCTTCCAGTGTTCCTGTTTCCTGCCCGGCTTCCTGCTTCTGATCTTCGAGTGTTCCTGACCCCGCCCGGCTCCCAGTTTCGGACCTCACGTCTCAGCTTGTGAGCTGCTACCAGGCTAGTGACTCAGGACTGAACTTTGGCTACGGTAATAGTACCTTCCCCCCCCGGGACCAGCACAGGTACCTTGGGTTACATACGCTTCAGGTTACAGACTCCGTGAACCCAGAAATAATACCTCGGGTTAAGAACTTTGCTTCAGGATGAGAACAGAAATCATACTCCGGCAGCAGCAGGAGGCCCCATTAGCTAAAGTGGTGCTTCAGGTTAAGAACAGTTTCAGGTTAAGAACGGACCTCCGGAATGAATTAAGTACTTAACCCAAGGTACCACTGTATAAGGGGAAATTGTTTTGCAAAAAAAAATGCGTATTCAGCAAAATTGCATACAGCAGTGTGCATAACAGAAGAAACTCACATTTGGAGGCTGATGAATTTTCATGAGGACATTGCAAACAGATATGGAAATGCAGACACTCAGACTGAAAATTTAGAAAGTGAGAAACTGAAACTGAAATTGACAGAGTTGACCATCCCTAGTTCCAACACTGGCAGAAATTACTTGGTCATCTGAAAAATAACTTAACTGTGAAAGAAAGAAAGAAAAAGAAAGAAAGAAACCCCACCCATGAGAATTTCACTAAATTATTTCCCTCCCCTTTAATAATTTTCAAATGTAGTTTCTTTTTTCATGAATTGATGGGGAGTGGTAAACATATAGAAGAAAATTTCAGCACAGCACTGCTTTGTTCATGTTATGCTAGATTTTCCTACCAGTTTACTTTTTACAAGCGCTTCTTATTATCATGCTAATTAAGAGAGAGGGAGAGGTGGCTAACAATGCTAATGAGTAAAAAAAGAACAGCCCTCGCTATGAGAGCAGAACAAGAATGGAACCCAGGATCCAACACTGGCAAAACGGTGACCTTGATCCATTGATGGGATTGCAGAAGAGCATTCTGAATTTTCAAACAGGTTCAGCACCCTGTGTATAAACAGAGTTGCTCTCAGAGTTTCTGTACTAAGTTATCCTTTTTCGCTTGCTAGGATTCTATCATTTTAGTTTCCAAAAGAAAAGCACAATCATTGTATATGCATAGAATCATTCAAAGGGATCCAAAGGGTCATCAAGTCCAATCCCCCATTATGCAGGAATCACAACTATGAATCCCTGGCAGATGGCCATCCAACCTCTGCTTAAAAACTTCCAAGGAAGAAGAGTCCACCACATCCTGAAGTAGTCTGTTCCACTGTCGAACACCTCTTCAAATCAGAAGGTTCTTCTTTGTCATTTGAATTCATTGGTTTGGGGCCTACGGCCTGGTACAGCAGTAAACAAGCTTACTCAATCTTCCATGTGACAACCCTTCAGGTACTTGAATATAGCTCTCCTACCACCTCCCTATCTCCTCTTCTCCATACCCAGCTCTCTCAGCTGCCCCTTCTAAGGCTTGGTTTCCAGACCTTTTATCACCTTGATCACACACAAGTATCACCGCCAAGTGTTTGAGTTTCTTTGGGAATGAGTTAGCATAATTTATCCTGAAGGGTAGTAATTAAATTACATACACCGGGGAAGAAGAAGAAAAACTTTATTCAACTGAATCTGCCAAAAAAGATTGAGGTTTACACATGGAATTGCATAAAATATTCTACAGTTTCAATTTTTATGATTTTTTTTTTTTATTTATACACTGCCCGTCCTCTCTTTGGCACCTAGGACAGTGTAAAGGTAAGCAAAAAATTCAAACAAAAATAAAATATTAAAAACATTGTACGATACAATAGCACTATGCATTGACTCTTATCTGAATAATGAGGTGGATTGGAGTACTACCAACACAGACTGCACCACTAACAAGGCATGTCAAGGTGGATCAGAGATTCGCCCATCTTCTAACTAGCTCAGTTTTTCCATAAAGGTAAATGCATGACCAACATCCTCACCTTTCTCTTTATTTCTCTGAGAACCAGAACCAGAACCAGACTGACTGAACAAACACTCAGCGTTCAAGGGGGGAGAAGGCAGCGAGGCGAAGGGAGTCGGTGGAGAGACAGGAGGTCATCTTTCATTTTGACAGACAGGTCTAACCTTTAATTACAGCAAATTATTTCCCCCATACACACCAATCAGTGATTTGGGAACAGGAAGGAGAGATGTTGAAGGAAACACATGGATCATCCTTAACCTCTGAGTTTTGGCTGTGACAGAAGGGCATTAGCAATGGAGTTGGACAAACAGGGCCCCCAGAATGCTCTGTCAGAGCAACACTGTATCTCTAGGCAGCCTTGCTCAACCAAAGGGCTCTGGGTGAGTTTCGTCCCCTCCAAATTTACTGTGGTGCAGGGCCAGCTCTACCATGAGGCAGTATGAGCCAGCTGCCTCTGGTGACAAATCCTGAAGGACAGAAAGGGGCTAGAAAGGCATGCCTTGTGGTGTGTCCTGCAACCCTGAGGCCAGCTTCCCGCCCCAGCATGGCCAGCGCACCAGTGAGAAGGTGTGAGGTGACCCGCCTTAGGCAGCATGCTCCACATGGGGCAAGAGATCTTGATCCGGATTCAGCTTCAGGTAAACCAAAGACATAGATGAAAGCCAAAGCCAGGGAGAGCAGAGGCAACACCTGACAGAACGCCCTCTTTTCACCAAGACTCTCTGCGGAAGAGGGGCATTGCCACTGGCCTTCATGGGCCCGGATCTGGCGAAGGCATGGGTGGCAAAGGTTGCTGGGCCAGCAACAATCCATCCCACACATTTCGAAGAGTTAGCTCTTCCAGTTTGTGCTTCTGTTTGAACAGAGCTCATGGTCAAGATAAAAAATATGCCTGGATTTAGGCTAGGCCTGAGGTTGAGCTCACATAGACTGACCTTCCTTGGGAACCTGCACTTTGTGTATCCCAGGCCTCCTGTCTTTAACCCAGGCAAAGAAACAAATTCTGCATTTATTTGTTTGTTTGTTGCATTTATATCCCACCTCCTTTTCCAAGGTGTCACACATGGTTCTCCCCCCTCTTCATTTAATCCCCACAACAACCCTGTGAGGTAGGTTAGGCTAAGAAATGGTGACTGGCCCAGGGAGCTTCATGGCTGAGTGGAGGCTAGAACCCCAGACTCCCAGGTCCGAGTCTCTGACCACCATAGCATGCTATCACTGTTGAATTCAGTGATTCAAAAGAGCATTGTCCCACAACCCAGGAAACAGCCACACCAATTCTAGAGGGTGGAAGCGTTGTCAGCCCCCTCAATATTAGCAGGGGGCTCCAACCCCCCCTCCAATATTATTGGGGCAGAGGAGGCCAAACTGCTGAGCTGAGGGCAGTGCAGAATCAGAGGGAGGCTCCTCCTGAGTGCTAGAGAGAAGCCATTACCATTGAAGCTACATGGAACTGGGCAAAGCAGCCTCCCGATGCCGTGCCTCCTCCCGACGTCACACGCACAATGTGCCTCTGCCCCCCTCCCCAATCTTTGGCGCAATGCACTGCCTCTGCCAGGAAGCATAGCCCGTAATCCAGCTACAGCAGAGAACCCAAAAGGAAGGGTGGGTGTCCTGATGCTAACAGCCAAAAGGCCACACAGTTACTCAGCAAATAATGAGCCAGGTCCATTTCCTGATGGCTTTCTGGTGGAGATGCAGAATAATTCCACCTGTCTCTCCCAGACAGAGCTGCGCACACTCAGAAGAACAACTTGCCAAAAGAGTGCTCCACATAGGAATGAGCCAAAATCATTGTACAGCCAACGTGCTGAAGGGGTGTGTGTGTGAGGTTTTTTAATAGAAATGGTAGACCAGAGTTTCACAAGAACATCTAATTAACATGTATTGTGAGGCTTGAAAGCCATTTGTGTGTCTCATTATGTCCCATGGTATCTGAGAGCTTCATGGCAAAAAAAGCATTTCCAGGTTGATAGAGGGGGAAATCACAAGCACCATCTTTTTAAAGAGCTGTTTGAATAAGATGCATATCGTTTCCACTATGGGGGAAAGAGTTGGTCAATTATTTTGGCATTTTCGCAAAAATGTGCCTTGCTTTCAGCAGGGCTTGGGGAAAATATTTTAAATTCCTGGGGGTTGGTATAAAATTTCAAGGTGTCATTTGTGCACAGGGATAGACAACTGTTTCAGATTCTGGGGAAATCATTTGCCTGCGTACCTGGGCACCTCAGCACCTGAAACTCCCCAGCCTTCCTTTTAATATTATAAGACTCTAGGAAAGGAGGGAAATTTCATTTGATCTAAAGTGAGCTGTCTTGAAGGTGTGTTAGGGATGATATTTCTAAAAATATACAGTAAAGTACTGCCACAGAACATATGTAACTAATGCAGCTTGTATGATGTTGACTTAATAGGAAATACTAATAACAACAGTTTGGGTTCTTGTAAAAAACAACAACACCACAGCCTTAAACATTGCTCTATTTTAGGACATCATAACATGCAAGTAGATATTTCACAGTTATTGAGATTTCACAAGTTTTTATGGCATTTGATTTAGCTTGTAAAATTTGGCACTGAGAAGATCTGGAGATCAAAGCCAACAACTTCCTCACCTTCTGCTTTGCACATTTTTCACACCTGTTCACAACCATTGTTCTCTTTTGCTGCTGCTTAAGTGCCATTGGCACAATCACCTGACAGCGCCCTCTAGCCAATCAGATCTGACTATGTGACAACATCACTCAGAGTGAAGAGTTTGGAATAAGGTGAACTGAAGGACCACCATCCCGTGTGGACTTGCCTACACACTGCGTGCATCAGCAGATGCCTTTCTCCACATCCAGCTGTCTTCAGAAGCTCAGATAGCAATGATAAAAGAACCAGGACTTCTCAAGTTTGGCACCCAGGCTGTGGAATTCCCTGCCCCAACAGGGATGTTTCTGTGATGTTTTCTCAGGAAATTGCAGTGATTTTTTTTTAACTCTGTGAAGTGAAGTTTTTATTTACTTTTCATTTATGTTTTCTGCTGGCTCTGGTTTGTGTGTATGTACATATTTTGATGTGTTTTGCATACACTCTCAATTTGTGTAGCTTTTTCTTCTCCCAAAGATATCCCACAAGCACCCCAAAGTTGATGGGCATTGCTATTCAGATGGTGTATTGCACTGCATCTTGTGACTGATTATGTGGAGCAGAGGTTACCTGCCCCCCTCCCCAATATTTTTTCAAGTTGGCACCCATGCCTGCAAAGCAGCAGAGGTTTAGAACCAGGGTTTTCTTTTTCTAGATGGGCTACATTCCCAGGTTGACGAGCCCCATCTTCCCCTCACTTCCCTCCACAGCACGGGCAGAAACAGCCTTCTTGACTGTCTGACCCATTCTTGGTCTTACCTGCTCCATCCGCTGGAGCCTGTCTTTGCAAGCAGGGGAAGACCCTAACTCACTAAGGGTTTGAGACCCATCAGCCACCCTACCCTCACCTCACCTACTGTAGCTGGTCAGTGGAAGCCATTTCCTGGGGTGTGGCTGCTGTCACGTGATGACAGCTCCTAGGAGCCACAGGTGAGAGCTAAATGCAGGGTGGGGACCAAAGGGGGGGGGAACAACCCTAGAAAGAGCACATGTCCCCACCAGAGGTACTACCTTTCCCCTAACACCCCATACACAGCATTCATATACATTCAAAGCTGGAAAATAAAAAGTTCAAGCAAATATAGAAAACTTCCCATTGTCCTGAGTGCTGGTACAGAGGGAAAGAGGGAACCACATCTCTGATGCTCAGCTGGCCCCACCAGGAAAGGACTTTGGGCCAGAGGTCCAGAGCTGCACTCAGCAAAATGAGCAGCAGGGTCCCCAAATGCAGCAGGGATCGTTTGCCCCATTTTGAAATCAATGAAAGAGGAGGGCATAATCATATTTGAAGTAGACAAAGTTAAACACGTTAGCACTTAAATCCCTGCCCCTCTGTGACCATTAAGAGCATTAAGTGCAGAGTCTTAAGTGATCCCTGCACATTGCTGGTGGGTGTCTTTCCATGTTGTGGCAGCTCCACAGCCTGCTTCCACCAGGCACCAAGATTTTTCCCCTAACTGCTCCAGCTGGCTAGTTGTGTGTGACTGGCTGACGGGGTTGGTGTGAAAGAGCCAGTTCCACCGAGTGCAGATTGGCTGGGTGGCCTCGACAACGAGGATGTGCTCCCTCTTGTCCTCATCACCCCTCAGGCACACACACAACTTGCAAGGACTGCTAACCTAGGGCAGAGGTGGCCACCTACTTGGATGGCTTTAAAAGAGGATTGGGCAAATTCGAGGAGGAGGAGGAGGAGGAGGAGGAGGCGGCTACTGATGCTTACGAGCCATGATAGTTATGCTATAGCAGATATAGCCATGGTTGGCCACTGTGAAAACAGGATGCTGGACTAGATGGGCTTGATCCAGCAGGCTCTTCTTATGTTCTCATTTCCACATCCATTCACTAAAGGGTACCAACAATATCTGCTCTGCTGTGAAGGGACAGCTCCCTCAGGCCTCCTCTTCCTCCCCTGTCCCCTGGGGGCAGCCATTTCATCGGAGTGCCTCAGTGTGAGATTTGGCAAGAAGGGTTCACGCCACCAGCTTTGCTGAAAGACCAGCTGCATCAGGCATCACCTATCTCTGAACTGTGCCAGCTGCTCATTATAAGAAGAACTGAGGTGCCCCCCTCCCTCTTCTCTGCCTGTCCCTTTCCCCTTGTGTGTTGGGGGGGTGTTTTATTGGACTGTAAGCCAGCAGGCAGGGACTGTCTTGCTATAGTTGGTTGTATGAAAGCTGCTCTGAGATCCCTTTGGGCCAAAGAGCGGGATAGAAATGCTCTAAATAAATAAAATCAATAAACTGAATCCCCAACAAGAGAGGCATGTTTTGTGGGTAGGATAGGAGACACAAATGTTCACAAAATGCACTCTCTCCTTCCATTCAAGCAACGCCTTAGCTCTTCTGCAACTTTTATCATAGGTATGTTTACTTTCTTTTCTTTTTTAAAGCAAAGCAGATTCCGCTCCCCCCTCCTGCCCCCGCCCCTATTTCAGAGACAATAAAGCAGAGCCTGTTTTCACATTCTGCATGCTCTGGGGCCAGAGAGCTAAATGGACTGGGGAAAGTCTAAAGCATGTGGCAGCCGGTTTCCAGGGTGAAAACGTTCCATGTTGCACCTCCTCCTCTGGCAATTCATTTCCAGGTAAGAGCACAGCCCTCGCTTTAACGGATAATAAGGGGAACTGGCAACCCAACTCTGCTCTGCCGTTCTGGATTTGAGCTTTACATGGTTTTCTCAAGACCACATGTGTGCTCTGCGGTGACAGAAATACTTTCCATATGAGCAGCCACAGTCTCTCTCTAGCCAGGGCAAGGTAAGTTGGGGGGGGGGGCTCCAGCTAAGTGATAGAGCACATGCTTCTCATGCAACCCCCCCGGTATCTCCAGGGTGAGGGCTGAGAAAGACACACACAGCCTGGAACCCTGGAAAGATGCTGCAGTCAGTGTATGCAATCATGAGGCACCTGGATCAATGACCTGACACTGATAAAGGCTGCTTCCCATGTTCTTATGTCAGTCATATTTCACTGTTTGTCACCCATGGCTGTTACGGTATAAATCACATTGTGCTCTTGTGGGATAAAGCCACAGCTCAGTGGTAGAGCATCTGCTTTGCGTGCAGAAGGTTCCAGATTCATTCCTCAGTATTTCTGGGAGAGACCCCATGTGAAATCCTGGAGAGCCACTTTTGATCAATGTGAACTATAATGAGGTAGACAAGAGAGCCACTTGATTCAGCATCAGGCAGCTTCCTTTGTTCCAAGTCCATCTACAAATTCAGTAAGAAAAAAACCAGTGCAATAAGTTTAAAGCTCTTTAAGAGCAATCCTGGGGCAATGGGTTAGCTCCTGGCATCATGAACTTCTATGTACTCGAAATTAGTTCAGACTCTGCTCCCAGGTGACCTATGCATTTATATTTAATTACTGGTATATCAGCCAAGGCAATTGCCAACCCAGAAGGACTTCCAAATAAAGCTCTGGTTTCAGAAATTGCTGGACTGATTCATCCTGCATCTCCTCCACAGGCACACAGTATATGGCTAGGAGTGAAAGTGATCTTCAGCCTCAAGCCAGCTGCCGGAGGCACAGATGTAAGCTCAGCTCACTCCAGCAGCAGTGAAAGTAGCTGAGAGGAGCCTATAAAGCTGCTGGAAATGTCTGACAAGACTAACAAAAGGCAGAGCTTGAAAACAGAGTCTCTGTTCCTCCCAAGACTGACACTTTTTCACTAGTTTTTCTGCACACAAGACGACTTCTGTCCACTGGTCATTATAAGCAGACATAAATGTGTACTTTAATTGGACAACTACAACCAGCATTTTCATGGTAGTACTTAGAATAATCGAACCATTTTTTGTGGTGTGTGGTTTTCCAAATCCATGTACTAGATCTCTGAGATTTTTCATTTAAGTACGAGAACATTTGACATGGAAAGCTTGGATATTAAACACAAAGAAGGATGCCCCAATGATTTCAAATCATGTTGTCTTAAATAAATCACAGCATGTCTACTCAAAAGTAAGTCCTGCTGAGTACAAGAGAACTTACTTCCAGGTATGTAGGATTACAACTTCCATAAGAAACCATAACAATCAACAACAGTAACAGTAACTATCAAAAGTAACAAGAATCCAACTTCAGATATTCATTTCAATATGAATGTAACCAAACACATTCTAAATAAAACCACAAACATGCATTCCAAAACACAGGCAGTTTTCACAATTCCTTTGCTAGTGAATCCAAGACTTCTCAAAACATGTGGCAAGGACATGCTCATAACTAGAAGGGTTGGGATATTTCCCCAAAACAAGGTAACAAAAAGTAGTCATCAGCAACTTCCACCACACACACTTCTTCCTACAGAACCCTCTAAGTGCACAACTTTCACAGAGTGTTGCAAACTGTCCAGCATTTAAAGTTATTCCTACTGTTCTGCAAAGCAGAAAACACAACACACCTCTTCCTCAGACAAAGCAAGGTGAACTAACTTTTTGGCAGCTGGTCCTGTCCCTTCCTTTGCACTGATGGCATGTAGCACAGCCACCATGCAAAGCAACCTGCTGTCTTTTTGACAGGACAAGGTGGGACAGAAGAAGGACCCTGAGAACAGAGATGATTTCTGACAGTGTTACACTCAGCTTACCTCTTCTTCAGGTCTCGCTAGCCTCACAGCTTGAAAGTGAAGCAATGTCAATAGCAGGTAGCTGGAAAACATGATAACTGAACCTGAGAAGTCTCACAGGGTTGGGATCCCTTTTCATCAAGCACTAACAGCTAACAGATGGACTGGTCTCTCCAAAGTTTATCCTGGTCCTGCGCTGTTGCTCAGCGCATGTCTCTCTCCGCTGCCTCACTCACTCTGCTAACTACCGGGAGCTTCTGAGCTCAGCCACTCTGCTCTGAAGACAAGTGGTAAGCTGATCTTTTCATGTAATGACTTCTCTCTGCTTGGGGAGGGGGCTCATAGCGGCAGTGAGCTAAGGAAAGGGGTTGGGTTGTGGGTGTGTGTGTGTGTGAGTGAGTGAGTGAATGAGTGTGCGTGTGTGTGTGCGTGCGTGTGTGTGTGTGTGTGCGCGCGCTTAGTATTAAGAAGGGGAGGCACCAGGAAATGGGCAACAACAAGTCTGGCATCTGCTCCGATTTATAAAACTTTTAAGAAGCTACAGTAACTCCCCCACCCCTGCAAAAGGAATCTCACCAGTGCCTTATTAAGTTAGGCAGGCATGACTGGAAGATTGGAGGCTGAAGGTGCCTCTGGACAATTAAACAGTGAAAGCTTTTCAAGCAGCTGCCACTGCTCCAATTCCTTGCTTTCTCCCCTCCCCAACATTTCTAGGAAATAATCAAGTATAACTTATTGGGAGGAAATGCAGAAAACCCCAGTTTACAGATACCCTGAAAACCTAACATTTCTCTAGAGTAATACTAAATGCTGCAAGATATATACCTGCGTCAATGGTTATGCATCCCAAGCAGACAGCTTAGGAGAGTCATCAATTAGCAGCTCCTGTGCAATATCTTGCCTAGCTTCCACTTGTCCCAACTGCCAACTCCATAATAAAAAGACAGGTGTGGAATTGGAACTTGGCAGTAATGAACTTGGGCAGGGTGGGGAACAGGCTGAGGCCTACCACATCCACTCCATTCTTGAATTGGCCCAAACCAGCCACTGACCAAGGCTGTAACCACATGATGGAAAGCAGTTCTGCAACAGCCCCATAAGCCCCATATTCCCAGTTGCTTGTTAGTAACATTAGCACATACTCTACATAGGGGCTAAGAAAGCCAGTAGGGTCAATGTCAGCACCTATAAGTTGTGGGGATCTCAGCATCTGATGGGGCCACCAACCCCAAGTGCCCAGCTCCCTTTTATTTATTGATATGGATTTCTCTCCACTCTCAAGGTAGGTAACATACAGCTTAAAACAGCAAGCAAGCTACATAACACAGCACAATGCTGAATAACCAATTAGACTATACCAAGCAACAAGCAAAAGCAGCAGCAACGCTGGATTTGTACCCTGGTCTCCCAGGTCTACCCACTGTGCTGCACTGGCTGACTATTATCTGATGTGTATTCATGCCATTGCTGATTTGTTCAATTGTGTTATAAAATTTCAATAATAATAGAAAAAGAACAGCCAGTTCCTCATCTTCCCCAGGGCCAATGGAACAGAAAAGACAAAAACTCCCTTGCTACCACCCTTCTTCAGCTAGCTGTATGTGAGGTACCTCACGAGGAGGGGGCGCTCAGACAAGGACCTTTAAAGCACAGAGCTGTGCTTGGAAAGAGTACAGCAAAATGACAACAAGGTGTGGCTTCCCTAGGGAGGGAGTTCCAAAGTCTGGGAGCATCCACCAAGAAGGCCCTCTCCCACATCCCCACCAAGCGTACCTGGAAGGGTGGAGGGCCTCCCCTGAAGAACTCAAACCCTGGCAGGTTCATAGGAAGGAACACGTCTTTCCAATAGCTTAGATCTAAGCCATGTAGGACTTCACAGGTGAGAACTAGCACTTTGATTTGTGCCTGGAAACAGACTGGTAGCCCATGGAGCTGTTGTACCAAGGGAGTTGTCTTCTCCCTATAACCAGCCCTGGTTAACAAACTCACTGTAGCCCTTTGAGACAGCTGATATTTCTGACCCCTTTTCAAAGGCAGCCCCATGTAGAGCATGCTACAGTAATCCAAACGGGATGTAACTAAAACGGGATGTTTTAATGTGCTTCATTTTTAGTATATGTGCTGCCAAAGAGAGCACTCACATGCTTCATTTTTGACTCACCAGAATTATTTCCTTTTATTGTCTGCAGTACATTAGAGTGAACCTCTGAGGGCAGATGCCCAGCCTTTGGTCTCTTGAGGTCTGTGGACACAGCATTACACTGTATGCACCTATAAGTGGTTCAATATGCTTATAGATTCCGATGTGTGAGAAAGTCTTGCCATACTAGCATTGGAAGAGGCAGGGTAAGATGGGGCCCACGCCTTCAGTGCAAAAGCTAAATGACCATATTGCTGAATTTATTGATACAATTTGCATTTAAAGGCAAACCAACCTAATTCCAAAACAATACACAAACTGAAACACAACCATTCTTTAACATTTGCACTTCTCCAACTGTTGCAAGGCAGTTCTCCAGCCAAGGAATGTGTACAAACCCCCCATACACTATGAACTTATAAATGCATGTATTATTGAGAACAGCAAGCAAAAATGTGCTACATAAGGGGGAACTGTTTTGCCAAAATGCATTTATTGGGTGAAATTGCATACAATAATCTGCATATTATGAGAAACTCGCACTAAAATGCTGATTAATTTTCTTGAGGGCTTAAAAAAATTCACAAGCCAATGTGGTACTGTGAAGAACTGAACTTAAAATGGGGGGGGGGGCGGGACTGAAAGAAATCAGAATTGACAAATTCACCCACCTCTTCTTAAGATCACAATAAAAGCCTCCTAGATCAAGCCAATGGCCCATCTAGCTGTTCTTATGATGGCCGACCAGATGCCTGTGGGAAACCAGTGCTTTGCAGCAGCTGGAACATGGAATCCTAGAATTGTAGAGCTGGAAGAGACCTTTGAGGGTCATCTAGTCCAACCCCCTGCAATGCAGGAATCAACAGCTAAAGCATCCCTGGCAGATGGCCATCCAAGCTCTGCTTAAAAACCTCCAAGGAAGGAGAGGCCACAACCTCCCAAGGACTTCTTTTTACCATTAGAACATCGTCTTTATATGCAAGCAACAGGCCATTCTAACATTTTATAGCAACCGACAATTACTAAAAGTACACATTGATACAACAGTAAAACACAGATTTATAATGCTAGACCATATATCTATCTACTGGAAACCGAGCTTTATGAGTAATGGCTGAGGGAGCTGAGTATGCTTTGCTTGGAGAAGAGGAGACTGAGAGGGGATATGGCAGCCATCTTCAAACACCTGAAGGGCTGCCATATGGATGATGAGCAAGCTTGTTTTCTCCTGCTTCAGAGGAAAGGACCCAAACCAGTGCTTTCAAGTTGCAAGAAAGGAGATTCCGGCTAAATATTAGGAAGCACCTTCTGAAGATAAGAG
This sequence comes from Podarcis bocagei, assembly GCF_964188305.1. Lineage (NCBI taxonomy): Eukaryota > Metazoa > Chordata > Lepidosauria > Squamata > Lacertidae > Podarcis > Podarcis bocagei. The sequence continues at coordinate 1,990,838 of NC_138139.1, forward strand.
CTGTTTGATAGTGGAATGGGCTACTTGGGAAAGGAGGGGGGCCACCTGCCAGGGATTCATGCTCTGCAGGGCATTGGACTAGCTGGCCCTCGGGGTCCCCTTCAAAGGCGATGAATCTAACAGGATTGTGGAAGGGGAGGAAGTGGACAGCATGGCACCATGTGGTGCAAAACACAGCTCTTGGTGGGAAGAAGGGGGGGGGGGAGTTGGCAGCAGGCATGATGTGTAGCCCGGCCTGGAGGAAGTGACGCAGATGGAACTGAAAACCACAATATTTTATGAGGTCACCGAAAGACCCTAATAGACCCTGAGGAACCCAGCATAATAGAATGAGGTCACGATCCATATTGGTGTGATATACCATATTTTTCTGTGTATAAGACGCCCCCATGTATAAGACTATTTTAGGGGACTCCAATTTAAGAAAATGAGGGGAGATGGCCCAGAGTTCTTTAGCTTGGGGGGGATGCCAAAAATCACTCACCAGACTGACAAAAGCTGACAATCGCACGCATCAATAAAGCCACAAAGCGTCTGCCCGATTGCCACCAGCAGCCGGCAAGCACACGCATAGTTGCTGCAGTGGAAGCCAATCCACAGCAGCCCTTGCCACAGCCACCAATCACCCACCAAAATCGCCGCTGACAACTTCCTGCTCGCAGCTGCAATGAATCGCACGCACCCTTTTATATCCATGTATAAGACAATCCCTGATTTTGAACATTATTTTAGAGTAAAAAAATCTCATCTTATACAGAAAAAAAGTACAGGGTGTTGGTGTGGGTGGGTGTGACTTGTGCACTTATTAGTACAGTTTAAACAAGCCACACTGTGGTTCAATAGTTAAACGTCTTGAACCTGCATTGCATGGTCTCCATTTGTATTTCATTAACACCCCCCCCTTTGGCAAAATAGCCAGGTGTGGACAACCGTGTGCAACAGTCCCAAGAATGCACAGGGCTGAGGAGGGAGCCACATGGGCTTTCCTTGTCTCAACCCAATCAGGTTTCAGTTTACTTCAGGAAATCCAAGGGTGAGTAGCTTAGCAAATGGATTACTCATGCTCTTAAAAAAAAGAAAAAGAAAGAAAAAAGGAAAGGGATGCATATGTTTAAGTGCTTTCCTGGATCTGGGGCTAGTTGAAGACCTGAGACTCTTTCCTTCAAGATAAATTCCCAGGGACTGCCCATGCCCAGAGCCTCGCAGTCTATAATACGGACCGCATGGTTATTTCGCTAGCCTGTTCCAGACTAATTTTCTTCACCTCCCCACTCTGCAGATTGTCGTAGTCCTTCCAATTTGCAAAACACACAACCTCTGGCTACGGCCATTTACTGGAACTTGGGTCCCTTCTATGTTATTTAGCAGCACCAAGATATCTGGCATGGAAGCCTGATTAGATCAACTTGCATATTTAAAGTTTTCCACCGATGGCTCCAGTAGCCCCCTCATCCTTCACAGTAGGAACCTTTGCCTTGCTCCAGTACTAGCCAAAGACTCCGTGTGCCTGTATTATTATTTTTTTTACGATATCTTTATTGTCATTGTCCCTTGCGGGACATTGTCCCTCTCCTCGTCCTGACTCTGGTGCCATGGGCCAGCCACTGTATTGCCAGCATGCTGGCGCATGGCACAGAGCAGCAGAGGAGGTGGCCTCTGGACTCCAATGCGCATGCTGCAGCTGCCACTGCTACCACCACAGCTGCAGCAGGAGATGCATTCATTGGAGGCCAGATCCTGTGGATTCTGCTGCCCAAGGCACCTCACATCGGGTCACCTCACATCGCCTCATGGGTGATCCAGCCCTGCTTCAGACTCCGTGTCATGATCATTGCTGGATTCTGGGATCATGACAGGTTTGGAGTGAAAGGGCGAGGAAACTGCCTTCTCCCCTTCTCATTTTGGGCAGGGCCCTTTCATTTTGGGGGTGGCGCTGAAACTCACCAGAGTTCTCTTATAGCACTTTATCAGCAGGTACACACCCTTTTCATCACCAACACCCCAAAATATATACTCAGTTCCAACAGATCCTGGGAGGAAATAGCAGCTGCCCCATTTTCTCCCAATATGCCTCCCAGAACTGGGAATTTTTGAGGGAGAGGGAAAGTGGATGTCAACCAGTCAGACCTCTGAGACTCAAATCCCCCAAATGACGTGGTTTGAAAATAGGTATACAAAGCAGGAGGGCCTTAGGTAAAGGTAAAGAGACCCCTGACCATTAGGTCCAGTCGTGGCCGACTCTGGGGTTGCGGCGCTCATCTCACTTTACTGGCCGAGGGAGCCAGCGTACAGCTTCCGGGTCATGTGGCCAGCATGACTAAGCCGCTTCTGGCGAACCAGAGCAGTGCACTGTTTACCTTCCCGCCAGAGCGGTACCTATTTATCTACTTGCACTTTGACATGCTTTCAAACTACTAGGTGGGCAGGAGCAGGGACCGAGCAACGGGAGCTCACCCCGTCGCGGGGATTCGAACCGCCGACCTTCTGATCGGCAAGCCCTAGGCTCTGTGGTTACCCACGTCCCCTAGGAGGGCCTTAGATTTGCTCAAATTCTTCCAAAATGTCACAAAGTATTTATGACTTCATTGGCTTTTCATTGTGCTAAAATCATTATCTTCTTTCCTTGCCCGGAAATATGGTTTAGATGCTTAGGGAGAAAGCAAGCAAGCAAGCAAGAGCTCCTCAGTTGCCACCTGCCTAGACTTGAGCTCAAGCATTTATTTTGTCTGGCCTGACTTCAATCTTCTGTGTTCTGATGACAGATTCCTGGTCTCCATCCCAGGTTCCCCGATTCAAAAAGAAAAAAACCTCCAACCTTCTCTCTCATTCCTGACAGCAGTGAGGCAGTGGATGAAGAACAAAAGCCCATTGATAAGACACTGGTATCCCTCCCCCAACCCTCCAATTTGACTACAAACAAGGGACAACCTCATGCTGAAATTACTTCTCATATGATTAAAAACCTGCCTTGTGCAGACCAATGTATTGTCATCATGGAATGGTCTCTTTTGAACCCATCTCTTCTCAAAACAAACCAGGAAGAACTTTAGTAGCATTCTATGCAAGTTCCTCACTTTGCTTATTCTGATCTGAATGCTGCAGCTCTGACCAGGACTGGCTCCAGGCTTTCATGGGAAGTGGGTGGGGCATGCTCCACAGTTTCAATTTCTAATGCTGGTCTACAACAATATTCTAGCAAAGGGCTCTTCATTATAACAGAGCATACTCTGGTTTCAGAGAAGGTGAGATGCCGCGTGCGCAGAGGAAGAAACCCGCACATCCTGGCGTGTTCTCCTGACAGGTTATTACAGCAGAGTGCTCCTGCACTCTCTCACAACAGAGAAAAAGTCACAAAGCCATTCATATTGCCATGAGGTATCTATACCTTCCCTCTTAAAGGTTTATGTCCACTGTCATGCTAGACTGCACCCTCTGCAGGACAGGAGGGTGTATCACAACAGAAATCCAGTGTGAACACGATAAAAGATGCCTTTGGCATATACCATTGAAGAGTTTACTCTCCTAACATAAGAAGTGACAGGCTGTATTTTGTGTATCATATCAGCAATGAGTAAACATGAAAAAGAGATAAACAAATCTGTGATGCCACCAGCAACATTTATTCCTCTAGAGATGCCCATTCTTCAACAACATCCAGAATCCAAAATCATGTATGCATAGAACATGCTACAGATAATAAAGTTTTATCTCCAGATACATTTTAATATCAATTTGTTGGAGAAATGCCAGGTTTCAGACCCCTGTACTTGCAAATGCTGCTGAGAGGAACTACAGAACTGCAAACCAATCACCAAATGAGCCCTTTGGCTGAAATCATGAGCCTTAATTGAAAGCAAGATCAAAACACACTGGATTAAACTTTGCACAGCTGGTGTAAAAGAACACCAATGCCCCTTCATCCCAAAAGGAAACATTAAAAAATAAGAACCAACAACAAAGCAAATTCCTAAGGCAATCTCCACACTGCAAGGAACCCAAAGAGAGCAGTCCAAGGAGAACTAATCCTGTTCTTATATTACTAATACATCAGGCAGCGCCTCAGGGGGTTCGTGGTCCTTTCCTACAAAGTTCTGGAATCACTGAAAGAGCCACAACTATTTCATAAGGTGTCCATTTTCTGTCCTTCCCTGGATGTATACAGACTATTGAAATCTGTGTGATTCATGCATGGTTAGCTTTGTTTCTTGCATAGCAGAAGTGGCCGTAATGCTGGCCAAGGTGTCAGGAGGTGTTGGGACTACCAACCAGGACACAATAGTTGGCATAGGCTGCTGCTGCTGCTGCTGTTCTTTGTGTCAAGCCTTCCAGGCTGTAGGTCACAGTGTTACCTGGCTGGTCAACTGCTCCCAAGTTCCAGAGTGACCTCACTAAAGCCAACAGTTAGGAACCTCTGGTGTGGAAGATATCTAGGTCAGGCAGGGACTGGGTAACAACTGCCTTCACTGCATCAGACCTATTCTTATTTCTTTTCTTACATTTACAGCATATCCCACGTTTCTTCCATCATGTAGCCTGGCAGTGTGCACGTGGTTTGTGGCCAATTACCCATCCAATAACTGAACAGACTGTCATAAATCCCAAAGAGACACTGCGGAGGGGCTGGTTGGATGAGGATAGGGGATGGGAGGAGTTGCCCATTGATGACCCTAGGGCATAGCTGTCAACTTTTCATTTTTCTTGCAAGGAATCCTATTCAGAATAAGGGAATTTCCCTTTTAAAAAGGGATGCCCTAGGGGGTGTCCCAGTGGGTTTGAACAGGATGCATTGGGGCTCTGAGAGACAGAGGAATCACCCCAGGAGGGAATTACAGTTTAGGAGTCAGATCCCAGGGAGGGTCCCAATGGCACAGTCCCCCTCCAGAGCTCTGCTTTGTCCCCCTCTTCTGTCACCCAGATAGCCTGTGCCTACTTCAACCCCCGGCTCCCATGCCAGTCTCTCCTCCAATCCCAACACCCTCTGGCACTGCTGGATCCTGCCCCTAGCCTATCCTCTCAGGAAAGGTCGGCCACTCTGTCTGATTTGGAGCTGCTGCAGCCACTTCCCCCATCGCCTGGCAAAGGAGACACCAGCACAGGACTGAACAGACGCCTCAGCCCTCCAGAAGCAGTTCCTGTTTGACTGCCCATTCCAAAGGACAGCAGCGCTTGCCACCCTGTGGCACCCCATTTCCTAAGGGTGTGTGTTGTTTGTTGGATCAACCACATCTGGAATACTGTGTCTAATTCTGGGCACCTGTCAGGGAGCCGACAAGGAGAACAGGTCGTTTTCAGATCAGAGAAAGAGAGTGGAACACTTGGCTAACTTACAGTTAGTTTCTTTATTAAGGAAGCAAAATAAAGAACACCCAGCGACTTCTAAAGGTTGCTCCTGTCTTGATGAAGCAGTTGTTTGGACTGGCTTGTAGCTCCTCCTTCACTCCCTAGCCCTCTGGGTCAGGCCCCTCTGTCTGCCTACGGCCAGCTCCAAGGGACCCTCTCTGTCTGCCTGGATCTTTGCTTGGCAACATGCAATGAATGTCTTGCTCGGGGAGCTTGCAAGCTGTCAGCAGTGAAGCTATCAGATTGGCTCTGTGAGAGAAGTGCCAAGTCTGACTCCTGTCCCTGCCCTGTGCTGGAGCACTTGCCTGTTTCTCTTCTTCACTATCTCTCAAGCTCCTTGCCTCCAGTGCTTCCCAGGCCATCCCCTCCTCTAGGGCGTGGCCGGTTTTCCACCACCAGGAGCCAGCATCCAAGTCCTCTCCCTCTGTGCTTTCCCTGGGGGACTCTTGGTCAGGTCAGGCTTCCATCACTCCTCCTCATCAAGCCAATCCCTGAGAGCACCACAATTTTAGAAGGATGTTGACAAGCTGAAAGGTGTGCAGAGCAAGGAAACAAAGATGAAAACCAAGCCTTATGAGGAACGGTTGAGGGAGCTGGGTATATTTAGCCTGGAAAAGAGGAGACTGAGAGGAGATATGCTAACCATTTTCAATATCTCAAAGGCTGTCACATGGAAGATGGAGCAAGCTTGTTTTCTCCTGCTCTGTAGAGTAGGACTCCAGAATGGCTTCAAGTTTCCAGAAAGGAGATTCTGACTAAACATCAAGAAGAACTTTCTGGTGGTAAGAGCTGTTTGACAGTGGAATTCTCTCCCTTGGGAGGTTGTGGATTCTCCTTCCTTAGAGGTTTTTAAGTGGAGGTTGGATGGCCATCTGTCAGGGATGCTTTAGTTGAGATTCCTGCATTGCAGGGGGTTGGACTGGATAATCCTTGGGGTCCTTTCCAACTTTACAATTCTAATATGCTATGATTCTTAGCTTGTTGGATCAAACTCTTAGCTTTCTTAGCCATGTATAAACCCTGTTGTGCATTTGAACCCCATTTTGCTATGTAAGCATTCAAGACTTCAGCATTCAAGATTTTGTACTCTGAATTTGAGTTCTTCATCCTCCATCCTTTCAGCAGAGTGATGGCCTCATGTGTCTTCAGGCCATAGCTGTAGCTGGCTCTGGCTCCCAGCTCATGGCACCTGGCTCTCTCTTAAGTAGTTCCTAAGCTCAGCACAGACACAAAGAGACCTGCTCAACCATGAGCCTTCAGTCTTGGGCAGTAACCCAGTGGGAGGGAGATGATTTGGCTGCCATTTTGTTGTAGTTGTGTTCTCATGCTTCTTTAAAGAAATGTTAAAATAACTTCCAGAAGCACAAAAGCTGATGAGTACATATTGCTTCTTGCTGAAGTACAAGCTAGCCCAGAAGCAGCAGTGTATTAATAGTAAGCTACCTCTTGTCACATATTTAAGAAACAAAGCACAATTAAGTTGAGTCAAATACAGATACAATGACAGCCAGAACAAGGGTCAGGGTGGGGAGTGTGGCCAAACAGCAGGTCTCTTACATGCCTGTTACAAATTATAATTCTGACTCAAATGCCAGAACAAATGCCCAGAATGACCCTTGTTTTAATTAACAAAGGAAACAAAGATGGGGCAATTCACCTAATGAAAATAATAATTTGGAAACCACTCCATCACATCTTTGTTTGGGGGGGGGGATTTATTGTGATTATCTATTCCAACACAGTATTTGTCTTCTGTTTGCCTTTGTTTTGTTTTGTTTTGTTTTGTTCTGTTCTGTTCTGTTTTGTTCTGTTCTGTTCTGTTCTGTTTATTTTATTTTATTTTTTGCCTGGACAAACATTATATTGTCCCCTGTGTGCATAATGCTCCACTGAGGACCTCTCCCTCTCTGAGCCCTCTGGTCTTCTAAGTTGCACTGGGAAAGCCCTGCTGAGACTCTCCATTCATGAGGTGAACTCAGCGCTCACTCGGGCCTTCCTAATAGTCTCTCTGATACAACTCTCTCTTCGATTAAAAGGTCTGTCTAAGTCCTACTCCGTAAGATGCCATAAAGCAATGCAAAGCTTTTGGAAGGCATTTCTGGAGCTGAAATCAGCAAAATGCAATTCTAGTTACAATCCTATGCATCCACTCCAGAACTTCCCGCATCTTGCACCTAGCAATTAAAATTAAGAACCCTGGAAATGATTTCTGGAGATTGCTGGGGAGAGCCAGTGTGGCAGAGTGATTAGAGTGTACAGCTAGGACCTCAGAGATCGGGGTTCAAATCCCCACTCATCCATGAAGCTCACTGGGTGACTTTCAGCCAGCCAGTCTCTCTCAATCTAACCTACCTCACAGGGTTGCTGGGAGAATAAAATAAGACGCACACACCAGTGGTGCCACTTGACACACCCTTGAAGGAAATGTGAGATATAAATGTGTGTCTGTGTATCTGTAGCATATCCAATTGTCTACCCAGTGAAAGAGAAAAATAAAAAGATGCTCCCAGTAAGGAAGAAAATGGACCAAAAGGCAAATGGAATGGAATGTAACAGGAAAAGTATTTCAAATTGATACTGTACAACCTTAGCAGACCTTGCCAGAAGTCTTCTGTGAGTGTAGTATGGGGGGAAATTGCTGGAAGTTTAAATTGACACAACTTTTACTCAACACAGCAGATCTTCTACAAAACATCTGTATTATATGCCCCAGGAACAAAGGTATATTGAATTTACAGCTTTGTGAGTATACAAAAGCCAGATTGGTCTTTTTAAATTGGACTCTCCCCGCCAGGTCGCCCACACAAGTTGTTTTTGAAATGGGCTGAAGATGCAGATTTACAAGGCTAGACAGGGCTTCTATACAATGTCTTTAACATCTGTTAGATGTCTACACTGAGTCAAATATGCAGACATACTCAGCTTTCACAGGAGGCTGCGCATTCCCCCACTCACTCAACCTGTTCCTAACAAAATCCCTTATTTCTTCGTCACAGTGATATTATTATCTAAATGACAATCTGCTCCCAAGCAAACCTGCTAAGGCTTTAAGAACTTCCCTGCAGGCCCTTCTCCAGGTAGCCCTGCTCCCCAGAGGACGGCCATTTCAGCAGTGGTGAGGAAGGGGTGAATTTATTTCCATTTTAGTTTCTCTTATTTTCTCATTTTCCCAATCTTCTACATCAGTTTGTGATGGGGGTTTTTCAAGTCCTTATGAAAATTCATCAGCATTTTGGTGCCAATCTCTCTTACTTCACACATTGTTGTATGCAATTTCGCCTAATATACACATTTCTGCCTGCTCTTACTGGTAATAACTTCCCATGTTTTCAAACAGGGGTCTTTCCTAGCGCTTCCTGGAGACTGAACCTGGGGCCTTCTGACTGCAGGCATGTAATCTATTCCTGATCCCTGTTCCAAAAGAAAAGTGGGGGCACAGCAGCCTGCCTGACTTCTAGTCATACTATTTCACCGACTAATCCAGTACTGGTACAGCTCCACAGGGACTTGGGCAGAGAGGCGTCTTTTCTGTCACCAGCTACCCAAAACATTTTCTAGCAGGAGATGCTGGCTTGGGGGTTGGACTTGGAACCTTTTGTGGGCAACTCATGCACAGCACCACTGATCTAGCATGCCTACATTTGTGAGACAAGAGACAGGAGCTCCCCTCTTCCAACAGGCACAGAATTTCACACATAAGGCGGGTGCTCCATGGAGAGGCTTTTAAGTGCAGGTCTGGCTCTACCTGTAGGCAGAGTGAAGGGGCTGCCTCAGTCAGCAGATACTGGGGAGCAGGAGCGGGGGCAAGGTGCTGGAGGACAGAGCTGTGTGCCCCAGGGGTGGCTTGCTCTGCAGCCCCTAACCAAGTCTTCTGCTCTCTGAAGACCATCCTGTTGCCAGTGCTGAAATAAGATTCAGCTGCCAGCCTTATTGGCTTTTGTGCATGGCATTTGGGAGGTGGTGCTATCTTGTACTATGGCTGAATGCATATTATTTTCTCCCTCAAGTGTGCAGGAACTGTATAAACCAGGTCTGAGTCCCATTAGGGAAAAGGGGAAAGTTTAGCTCTGCCACCTACCTTCTCTAGGTAGTTATCTCCTGGTTCATAAAGCCACAATAGTGAATGGCTTTAGGCTTGGGCAGAATTCCCTTGTGAAATGTTGATAGTCATACTGAAACCTCCACCCACTCATCCGGCAAATGAGGCTAGGCTATTTACTCTGACATCATGCTTTTTCTGGATTAAAGTCAAAGCTGAAGCTGGTAAGAGAAAAGGATTCTTTTTTAACTGCCTGAACCAATATTTGGAACCAGTTTACTTTTTTAAGTACACACTTTTTCTGAGTAAATATTAGCTAAAAACCAAAGTACAATTTGCCATACATGCTACATTTTTCAATTATTCTCTAGTTAGGAACAGCGGGTGAATTCTGAATCTGTTCCAAGACAGGTGCTTTGTTATCTCTGTAAACGTAGTTGAGCTTGGAGAAAACCACAAGATCCCTTATTGGGTCACACATAATGTTTGCATAGCTACTGTGCTCGGGGTGGTAGGTTTGACCTTAAATGTAGTAATAATTTAAAAGCAGGGGAGAGGGAGAATAGATCCTTCTGCTAGTGCCATGGGTGCAATCTAAATCTCACGCATCCTCAATTCAGTCTTGGGGAAACAGAGGCCATAGGTCAGCCAGGAGGATACAGATGCACCAAGTAGTCTGTGGCAGAGAAAGGGGACAGGGAGAGTTCAATCCTGGGCAGTCAAAGGGAGGTTTTAAGGACCCTGGACAGAGACCAGAGAGCAGCTAAGTTGCTCTGATAGGATTCAGTCTCAATGGTGGAGCGGGAGATAACCAGAGCATGCACCACTCTGGCGAGACAGTCCGCAGGCAGATAGGGTCTCAGCCTACGTACCAGATGGAGCTGGTAAACAGCTGCCCTGGACACAGATTTGACCTGTGCCTCCATGGACAGCTGTGAGTCCAAAATGACTCCCAGGCTGCGCACCTGGTCCTTCAGGGGCACAGTTACCCCATTCAGGACCAGGGAATCCTCCACACCTGCCCGCCTCCTGTCCCCCAGAAACAGTACTTCTGTCTTGTCAGGATTCAACCTCAATCTGTTAGCCGCCATCCATCCTCCAACCGCCTCCAGACACTCACACAGGACCTTCACCGCCTTCACTGGTTCTGATTTAAAAGAGAGGTAGAGCTGGGTATCATCCGCATACTGATGAACACCCAGCCCAAACCTCCTGATGATCTCTCCCAGCGGCCACATGTAGATGTTGAAAAGCATGGGGGAGAGGACAGAACCCTGAGGCACCCCACAAGTGAGAGCCCAGGGGTCTGAACACTCATCCCCCACAACCACTTTCTGAACACGGCCCAGGAGGAAGGAGCGGAACCACTGTATAACATAGAATCATAGAATCATAGAGTTGGAAGAGACCACAAGGGCCATCGAGTACAACCCCCTGCCAAGCAGGAAACACCATCAGAGCACTCCTGACATATGGTTGTCAAGCCTCTGCTTAAAGACCTCCAAAGAAGGAGACTCCACCACACTCCTTGGCAGCAAATTCCACTGTCGAACAGCTCTTACTGTCAGGAAGTTCTTCCTAATGTTTAGGTGGAATCTTCTTTCTTGTAGTTTGGATCCATTGCTCCGTGTCCGCTTCTCTGGAGCAGGAGGGAGAAAGGTTGTTTTCTGCTGCTCCAGAGAAGCGGACACGGAGCAATGGATATAACAGTGCCCCCAGCTCCCAGCCCCTCAAGACGGTCCAGAAGGATGCTATGGTCGATGGTATCAAACGCCGCTGAGAGATCCAGCAGAACTAGGAAACAGCTCTCACCTTTGTCCCTAGCCCGCCGGAGATCATCAACCAGTGCGACCAAGGCAGTTTCAGTCCCATGATGAGGCCTGAATCCCGACTGGAAGGGATCCAAATGGTCCGCTTCTTCCAGGCGTGCCTGGAGTTGTTCGGCAACCGCTCGCTCAATCACCTTGCCCAGGTATGGAAGATTTGAGACTGGGCGATAGTTGGCCATCGTGGCCGCATCTAAAGATGGTTTTTTAAGAAGCGGTTTAATAACCGCCTCTTTCAGCGGGTCTGGGAAGGCTCCCTCACGGAGGGAAGCATTCACCACCCCACGAAGCCCATCGCCCAGTCCTTCCCGGCTAGCTTTTATAAGCCAGGATGGGCAAGGATCCAGGAGACAGGTGGTTGGTTTCACTCGTCCAAGCAGCCTGTCCACATCCTCGGAGGTAACAGATTGGAATTGATCCCACTCAACTTGACTAGACAGAACTCTAGCAGTCTCCCGCCCTGGGCCTGCTCCCACGGTGGAGTCTACTTCTTCCCGAATCTGAGCGATTTTATCTGCAAAAAACTTTGCAAAATCATTGCAGGAGAACATGTGGCCCGTACTGGGCCCCGATGTTGCAGGTGGTTCCGCTAAATTGTGAACCACCTGAAAAAGTCTCCTGCTGCTGTTTTCTGCAGATGCAATAGAGGCGGTGAAGAAATTCTTCTTCGCCGTCGCTATCGCCACTTGGTAGGCTCGACGTTGAGCTCTAACCTGTGTCCGGTCAGATTCGGAATGAGTTATCCGCCACCGGCGCTCTAGCCGTCTCAACGATTGTTTCATTGCCCTCAGATCCGTGGAAAACCACGGGGCTGTCTGGGCTCCATGCAATAGGAGAGGGCGCTTCGGAGCCAAACAGTCAATAGCCCTGGTTAACTCCACATTCCAGCGGGCCACCAGGGAATCAGCTGAAAGGCCATCAACATGGGATAAAGCATCCCCTACCACTCTCTGGAAACCATTTGGATCCATTAAGTGGCGGGGGCGGACCATCCGAATTGGTCCCACCTCCCTGCAGAGGGGAAGGGTCGCAGAGAAGTCCAGTTGCACAAGGAAGTGATCTGACCATGGCACTTCTTTCGTTTCGCTTTTACTTAGTGTCAGATCACCAACATCCATAGAGGTAAACACCAGGTCCAAGGCATGTCCACGGCTATGGGTTGGGCCAGACTTATTCAGGGACAGCCCCATGGAGGCCATGCTTTCCACGAAATCCCGAGCGGCCCCTTGTAAGGTCGTGTTGGCATGGATGTTAAAATCCCCTAGGACGACCAAACTAGGTGTCTCCAGGAGAATATCCGCCACGACCTGAAGCAGCTCGGGCAGGGAATCCTTGGTGCAGCGGGGAGGTCGGTACACCAAAAGGAATCCTGTACTGCCCCTATTGCCCAACTTCCAGAACATGCACTCAGAAAACTGGGTCTTCCCAATAGGACGCCTGGTGCAAACTAATGACTTCCTAAAAATCACTGCAACCCCCCCCCCCGCCCACGTGACCTGGGTTGCTGTGCGTAAGAGAAACCTGGTGGACAAGCAGCGGCAAGGACAGGCCCATCTGCTTCATCCAACCAAGTCTCTGTTACACATGCCAGGTCAAATCCTCCATCCATGATCAAGTCATGGATGGCAGTGGTCTTATGAATCATTGACCTGGCATTGCACAGCAGCACCTTCAGGTCATGTGGGTATCCCTTGCTGATTCTAGTATCCATCCGGTCAGGACCAGACCCGGAGGCAGGGATAGTCCTCAGACAACGACTAAACCTGCCTCCTCTGTAATGACATGGTCTGGTCTTAGCGTAGCTCCTCCTCCTACCCGTGATCACTGAGATCGGTTGTCCCAGTGCATCCCCCCCTGTGGAACATGCCCCAGCCATTTTGTGGGCTGGGGCCCACTCCCCGGCAGCCCTGAACCCTCCCCCTAAAAACAAAATAACACCTTAAACAAACAAACAAAACCAATAAAACAATACAAACAAACAAAAATGTAAAAATTACAAAAACATCAAAATAAAAAAATAATAATTCCCCAAGCCCAACCAAACATCAATCCCACCCCCACCCCCCACATACAAAAAATCCAGAGAAAATTTTTAAAAACATTTTAAAAACACTCTGTGCCTCTCCGGCAATAACAACTGTCCTAGTGAGGCCTGTCAGGCCCCGCCCTGGGCCAGGTGGTAAGTGGCAGGGAGGAGCAGGGCCCTCAGGCACTCACTCAGGGGAGTCTTCCTGGGCAGCAGGCCGCAAGCAGCACACAGTCCTTATGAGGCTTCAGGCCCTGCCCCAGGCCAGATGGTAAGTGGCAGGGAGGAGCAGGGCCCTCAAGCACTCACTCAGGGGAGTCCTCCTGGGCAGCAGGCCGCAAGCAGCACGCAGTCCCTATGAGGCTTCAGGCCCCGCCCCAGGCCAGATGGTAAGTGGCAGTGAGGAGCAGGGCCCTCAAGCACTCACTCAGGGGAGTCCTCCTGGGCAGCAGGCCGCAAGCAGCACGCAGTCCTTATGAGGCTTCAGGCCCCGCCCCAGGCCAGATGGTAAGTTGCAAGAGCAGGGCCCTCAAGCACTCAGGGGAGTCCTCCTGGGCAGCAGGCCGCAAGCAGCACGCAGTCCTTATGAGGCTTCAGGCCCCGCCCCAGGCCAGATGGTAAGTGGCAAGAGCAGGACCCTCAGGGAGTCTTCCTGGGCAGCAGGCCGCAAGCAGCACACAGTCCTTATGAGGCTTCAGGCCCCGCCCCAGGCCAGATGGTAAGTGGCAGGGAGGAGCAGGGCCCTCAAGCACTCACTCAGGGGAGTCCTCCTGGGCAGCAGGCCGCAAGCAGCACGCAGTCCTTATGAGGCTTCAGGCCCCGCCCCAGGCCAGATGGTAAGTGGCAGTGAGGAGCAGGGCCCTCAAGCACTCACTCAGGGGAGTCCTCCTGGGCAGCAGGCCGCAAGCAGCACGCAGTCCTTATGAGGCTTCAGGCCCCGCCCCAGGCCAGATGGTAAGTTGCAAGAGCAGGGCCCTCAAGCACTCAGGGGAGTCCTCCTGGGCAGCAGGCCGCAAGCAGCACGCAGTCCTTATGAGGCTTCAGGCCCCGCCCCAGGCCAGATGGTAAGTGGCAAGAGCAGGGCCCTCAAGCACTCACTCAGGGGAGTCTTCCTGGGCAGCAGGCCGCAAGCAGCACGCAGTCCTCATGAGGCTTCAGGCCCCGCCCCAGGCCAGATGGTAAGTGGCAAGAGCAGGGCCCTCAGGCACTCAGGGGAGTCCTCCTGGGCAGCAGGCCGCAAGCAGCACACAGTCCTCATGAGGCTTCAGGCCCCGCCCCAGGCCAGATGGTAAGTGGCAGGGAGGAGCAGGGCCCTCAAGCACTCACTCAGGGGAGTCCTCCTGGGCAGCAGGCCGCAAGCAGCACGCAGTCCTTATGAGGCTTCAGGCCCCGCCCCAGGCCAGATGGTAAGTGGCAGGAGCAGGGCCCTCAAGCACTCAGGGGAGTCCTCCTGGGCAGCAGGCCGCAAGCAGCACGCAGTCCTTATGAGGCTTCAGGCCCCGCCCCAGGCCAGATGGTAAGTGGCAAGAGCAGGGCCCTCAAGCACTCACTCAGGGGAGTCTTCCTGGGCAGCAGGCCGCAAGCAGCACACAGTCCTCATGAGGCTTCAGGCCCCGCCCCAGGCCAGATGGTAAGTGGCAGGGAGGAGCAGGGCCCTCAAGCACTCAGGGGAGTCCTCCTGGGCAGCAGGCCGCAAGCAGCACGCAGTCCTCATGAGGCTTCAGGCCCCGCCCCAGGCCAGATGGTAAGTGGCAAGAGCAGGGCCCTCAAGCACTCACTCAGGGGAGTCCTCCTGGGCAGCAGGCAGCAAGCAGCACGCAGTCCTTATGAGGCTTCAGGCCCCGCCCCAGGCCAGATGGTAAGTGGCAGGGAGGAGCAGGGCCCTCAAGCACTCACTCAGGGGAGTCTTCCTGGGCAGCAGGCCGCAAGCAGCACGCAGTCCTTGTGAGGCCCCAGGCCCCGCCCCAAGCCAGATGGTAAGTGGCCAAAGCAGGGCCCACAAGCACTCACTCAGGGAGTCTTCCTGGGCAGCAGGCCGCAAGCAGCACGCAGTCCTTATGAGGCTTCAGGCCCCGCCCCAGGCCAGATGGTAAGTGGCAAGAGCAGGGCCCTCAGGCACTCACTCAGGGGAGTCTTCCTGGGCAGCAGGCCGCAAGCAGCACGCAGTCCTCATGAGGCTTCAGGCCTCGCCCCAGGCCAGATGGTAAGTGGCAGGGAGGAGCAGGGCCCTCAAGCACTCACTCAGGGGAGTCTTCCTGGGCAGCAGGCCGCAAGCAGCACGCAGTCCTTATGAGGCTTCAGGAACCGCCCCAGGCCAGATGGTAAGTGGCAAGAGCAGGGCCCTCAGGCACTCACTCAGGGGAGTCTTCCTGGGCAGCAGGCCGCAAGCAGCACGCAGTCCTTATGAGGCTTCAGGCCCCGCCCCAGGCCAGATGGTAAGTGGCAAGAGCAGGACCCTCAGGCACTCACTCAGGGAGTCTTCCTGGGCAGCAGGCCGCAAGCAGCACGCAGTCCTTATGAGGCTTCAGGCCCCGCCCCAGGCCAGATGGTAAGTGGCAGGGAGGAGCAGGGCCCTCAAGCACTCACTCAGGGGAGTCCTCCTGGGCAGCAGGCCGCAAGCAGCACGCAGTCCTTATGAGGCTTCAGGCCCCGCCCCAGGCCAGATGGTAAGTGGCAGGGAGGAGCAGGGCCCTCAAGCACTCACTCAGGGGAGTCCTCCTGGGCAGCAGGCCGCAAGCAGCACGCAGTCCTTATGAGGCTTCAGGCCCCGCCCCAGGCCAGATGGTAAGTGGCAAGAGCAGGGCCCTCAAGCACTCAGGGGAGTCCTCCTGGGCAGCAGGCCGCAAGCAGCACGCAGTCCTTATGAGGCTTTAGGCCCCGCCCCAGGCCAGATGGTAAGTGGCAAGAGCAGGGCCCTCAAGCACTCACTCAGGGGAGTCTTCCTGGGCAGCAGGCCGCAAGCAGCACGCAGTCCTCATGAGGCTTCAGGCCCCGCCCCAGGCCAGATGGTAAGTGGCAAGAGCAGGGCCCTCAGGCACTCAGGGGAGTCCTCCTGGGCAGCAGGCCGCAAGCAGCACACAGTCCTCATGAGGCTTCAGGCCCCGCCCCAGGCCAGATGGTAAGTGGCAGGGAGGAGCAGGGCCCTCAAGCACTCACTCAGGGGAGTCCTCCTGGGCAGCAGGCCGCAAGCAGCACGCAGTCCTTATGAGGCTTCAGGCCCCGCCCCAGGCCAGATGGTAAGTGGCAGGAGCAGGGCCCTCAAGCACTCAGGGGAGTCCTCCTGGGCAGCAGGCCGCAAGCAGCACGCAGTCCTTATGAGGCTTCAGGCCCCGCCCCAGGCCAGATGGTAAGTGGCAAGAGCAGGGCCCTCAAGCACTCACTCAGGGGAGTCTTCCTGGGCAGCAGGCCGCAAGCAGCACGCAGTCCTTATGAGGCTTCAGGCCCCGCCCCAGGCCAGATGGTAAGTGGCAGGAGCAGGGCCCTCAAGCACTCAGGGGAGTCCTCCTGGGCAGCAGGCCGCAAGCAGCACGCAGTCCTTATGAGGCTTCAGGCCCTGCCCCAGGCCAGGTGGTAAGTGGCAAGAGCAGGGCCCTCAGGCACTCACTCAGGGGAGTCCTCCTGGGCAGAAATTATTATTTTAATTTCTCTATTGCTGCGTTGAATATTTCATTCCAGCTAAGCCATAACCACAAGCAGGGTGCTACACACTGGCACCACACACACACACACACACACACACACACACACACACACCACACACACACACACACACACACACCATTCTGGCCAGTAGTGACAGGAGGCAGGCCGCACCTGCAAATAAGCCTTGAATTTTATAGCTGTTGTTTATTTGCGGGTACATCTTATATTCGGGCCAATACGGTACTCCCTCCAAAGATTGACTCAAACTAGGCCTAGTCAATTGCATTATGTAAAGAAATATTTATGGCCAGTTTGGACAACCTAATTTAAGGGAGAACAGGAGGGAGGGAGGGAGAGAGACTGTGGAAACAATTTGAAACCTCCCTTAAATTATGCTGTAGATGGAAAGAAAGGAATATTTGCCTTGCTGCTGGAGTAGTGAAAGGTGATTAGGTTGCACCTAATTAAAATGCTAAATTTTGATTAGCTTGTGGCCAATTCAGGCTACCAATAACATTCCCACTGTTTAAAGAGTTCCATTAAAAATATTTGGGAATGTTTTGCATTTTTGCACTCCATCTGTGCTTACAGGAGAAGCAATAACATCAGATGTGGGGTCTGAATCCATTTATCAAATTATTTTCTTTCAGGTTTGCCTCTACCCGCACCACTTTTTCTGCCTGGCCTCTGCTCCCGTGGTACTGACGTTTTAATTAAACCACAGCCAACACTATAAAACTATATCACTATGCGCTGAACTGGGCTAGGAGCTGCATTTCATCAGCACCAGTGTGTACAGCACTGAAGCACTGTTTGGTGGGGGAGGGGTAGTTGGAGGAGAGGCAGAAATAAAAGTAACCTGAAAACTAGGCAATTAATGCAGCTAAGTGAAGATTCTGTGGCATTTAAATGCTACACATCAAATTTATGCATGAATCCATAGCAGTTGACCCTCCAGCATTTCAGCAAGCTGCTAAGTAATTAAAACAAGCTTGATTAAAATAAGAAATAAAATTTGCTGAGTATTCTCAGCTCAGCGCAACAAAGAAGGCAGAAGGTATGCAGCCTCTGAAGTATGCCAGCCTTCCCCAACCTGATGTTCACCAGATTATATTTCCGATCTGGAGCAGGCAAAGGACAAGATGGGAAGATGGGAAGTGACGAGAGAGTGACAGTGAGCATTGTAGATGCAGTAGCAGGGAGCCTTGTGGCAGCGAGGAGCAAATAAAGAAAGATTAAAAAATCCCTATCCGCTCCATTAACAGGGCTTTGAAAAATAAAAATATAGCTCAAGGTCTTTCTTTGTCTTTTTTGCTGCTCCTTACTCCAAATGTAAGAACTCTAGCAGGCTGCTGATTACCTCTTGGTTGGATTACGGTATTGCACTCTGCATGGGGTGGCCCTCGAATGGGAGTAATGAGGAGCAAATAAATGGGGAGAGAAGCTCAATCAAAATGATCAAAGGGATGGAGCAACCCTCCTATGAGGAAAGGTTGCAAATTGCTGGGACTTTTTAGCTTATAGAAAAGGCAAGGAAGAGGTGACATGATAAAAGTTTATAAAACTTTGCATGGTGTGAAGAAAGTGGATAGAGAAAAGTTTTCCTCCCCGTCTCATGACATTAGAACTCATGGACCTCCAATGAAGCTGAAGGTTGGAAGATTCAGGACAGAGAAAAGAAAGTCCTTCATCATGCAGAGCATAGCTAAACTATGGAACTCCCTCCCGCAGGAGGCAGGGATGGGCAGCAAGTTGTGCAAGGAGGCATCCTCTCAAGCCGTGGGGCTTTTCATTCCCCCTGCAACCCCCCAGTGCTCACTAATGGTTCCTCATCATCCTGGAAAGAAGTGGCAAAGTGGGGGGCCACAGGGCTCTATTCCCGGCCCATTGTTGTTCAACGTCTTTATAAATGACTTGGATAAAGGATTGAGAGGCTGCTCATCCAATTTGCGGATGAAACCAACCTGAGAGGGGTAGCTAATGCCTCAAAGGACAGAATCGGGATTCAAAATGACCTTAACAGATTGGAGAACTGAGCCCAAGCTAACAAAATGAATTTCAGTAGGGGCAAATGTAAAGTTCTGCACTTAGGCAGGAAGAACCAGATGCACAAATATAAGATGGAGGACACCTGGCTTACTAGAAGTCCGTATGAAAAGGATCTAGGGGTCTTAGTGGACCATAAGCTTAGCATGGGTCAATAGTGTGATGCCGCAGCAAAAAAAAAACAAAAACAAAAAAAAACGAAGACTGCATCCACAGAAATTTAGTGTCCAGGTCAAAGGAAGTAATAGTCCCACTCTCTTCTGCCTTGGTCAGACCACACCTGGGTTGAAGGAACTGGGTATGTTTAGCCTGGAAAAGAGGAGACTGAGAGGAGATAGGATAGCTATCTTCAAATATCTGTAGGGCTGTCACATGGAAGAGGGAGCAAGCTTGTTTTCTGCTGCTCCGGAGGGTAGGACGTGAACCAATGGCTTCAAGTGACAAGGAAGGAGATTCCGACTCAACAAAAGGAAAAAACTTTCAGACAGAAAGAGCTGTTTGATAGTGGAACAGTCTCCTTTGGGAGGATGTGGACTCTCCTTCCTTGGAGGTTTTTAAGCAGAGGTTGGATGGCCATCTGTCATGGGTGAAATTCCTGCTTTGCATGGGGTTGGACTAGATGACCCTTGGGGTTACTTGCAACTCTACAATTCTATGAGTCTATGATTCTTGCACAAGCAAGCAGACATCACTGAATGTTGTCCATCTAAAATAGTTGTTTGGTTCCGAGTATGAATTAATGCATGGAAGCCTGTGGAGAGCCAATCCTCCTCCCACAAAGGCTTTTGCTGTTATTGCCAATGGTTAATTACAGAACCTTCCCAGAATCTCTAAGCACTCCCAAACTTTAATTAAGCTTCTAATCACCTTTCTTTTTAAAAAAAGAAGGGAGCTCTGTGGCCAGGTGGGGGTGGAGGGTAGAGAGTTTTTGATGGCCATCTGTCATGGATGCTTTAGCTGAGATTCCTGCATCAAAGGGGGTTGGACTAGATGACCTTTGTGGTCCCTTCCAACTCTACAAGTCTATGATTCTATGAAATATCTTGACCTGACCTGAGTTAATTAATGACAAATCACAGAACAGGGATCATCTAGTCCAATCTTGCAATGGAATGAATGGAGAGGGGAGAGGAGGTTCTCCCCCTGCTAACTAATGTACTAACCTAGTAAAGACATGCTGTTCTTCCCCCAAAAAAAATCAAATTACAGAATAAAACGTACTGTATATTAAGTACTTGAAAAACTAACCACTTATTTTTTTAATGCAGTGGGATATCAATCCATCTAGCTATCTATTTGCAGAAATTAAGGCCTCCTCCCTTGTCCCACCTCCAATACAGAACAAAAAGGAATACATCGTTCAGCAGCTTTATTTTGGGTTGGAAACATTATAATTAAAGCCTTAAATGGAATGAAAACAAATCAAAACTGAGGTCATCCTGTGAGAAATGGAATTGCAGGGAAAGCTCCCACTTTTTGGTTACCC
Source organism: Podarcis bocagei (assembly GCF_964188305.1). Classification (NCBI taxonomy): domain Eukaryota; kingdom Metazoa; phylum Chordata; class Lepidosauria; order Squamata; family Lacertidae; genus Podarcis; species Podarcis bocagei. The sequence goes on from NC_138139.1 coordinate 2,011,243, forward strand.
CTTATGTTCATGAAAAGACCACCCAAGGAACGTTTCTTCTAAGAAATTGCCTGGATAAATAAATGGGGGGGGGGGGAGTTTTACATGCAACATTTTAAAAAAAACACCACTTGGATGGCCACAGCAAGGGTGACAATTCTCAGCATCAATCATCAAAACACAAATCCAAAGTAGGAATGGGACAAAATCCTTAATCAGGTCAGAATTACACCAGGGAAACCAAATTATTTCCTACAAAACATGAGAAATGGTTCTGTTTATTCTGAGCTGAATAATCCATATTATCAGCAGCAGTTTCACCTAATTTACGCTTTTTTGTAAAGAATTTCCCTAACACACTTAGGTATGTTATTTTCACTAACTTGTGCACATCTCACCCTCCAGTATACACAACTTTGTGCACATTACTCTGCTGGAGAGTAAAGTATGAATTTCAAAGGAATCCCCTTCCTCTCTTCCACCTGCTTAGCTGGTTTCTTCTTCCTGCTGTGGTACCAATCAGTTCTCTCCCCCAAGGTATCAGTGCCTGCCGTACATTGCCCAACCCTACAGCGGAGCAAGCCCCCATACCGCTTTGGTTCAAGTGGGCTTCCTCAGAGGCACATGCCCGCAGGCAGAGAGACCCTGAGAAGGTGCTTGCCCCTCTCAGGCTCCATGCACCTGCCTTCACATCTGCTTTTGCCTGAGTGGGTTGCCTGCCTCTTTCCTCTTTCCTCCAGGAGTGACCAAACAGGAGGAAGAGGCAGCCTGCCTGCCCAAGTGAAGGTGAAGACAAAGACAGGCAGGTGAATGAAGCCTGATGGTTCCGGGCAAGCTCCTTCTTGGGCTCCGTCTGCCTGCCTGCCCTTTTGCCATCTGCAAGCAATTTAAGAGGGCAATACATCTTAGTTCCCTGGCCACTGCCAGCATAGCACAGGCAGGCAGGCAGGAGCGAGGTGCATTACGCTGGCGGTGGCTGGGGAACTGAGGTGTATTGCCAACTCAAAACGTCTGAAACTGGTCACACGATCTGAATGACATACTGGTTTCAGATAATTTATCAAAGTATTGCCCAGCTCTAGTGTTTGAAGTGGGAGTCAGGACAGGTTGGAAGAAAAATCCTTCCTTGGGAGGAAGAGAATATTTCAATCCAACCCATTGCACATTAGTGGTACCTCTGGTTAAGAACTTACCGTATTTTTCGCTCTATGGGATGCACTTTTTCCCCTCCAAAAATTAAGGGGAAATGTGTGTGCGTCCTATGGAGCGAATGCAGGCTCCTTGGCTTCAGCAATAGCAACACGAAGCCTCCGAAGCGCAGAGGGAGTGCTCCCTCCGTGCTCCGGAGGCTTCAGGGATAAACAGAGTTCCCGCTGCGCTCCAGAGGCTTCGGGTTGCTTTCTCTGAAGCCTGGAGAGCAAGAGGCATCAGTGTGCACCGACCCCTCTCGCTCTCCAGGCTTCAGGGATAGCCTCCTGAAGCCTTTGGGGCGCAGCACGAGTTCCCGCTGCGCTCCGGAGGCTTCGGGTTGCTTTCTCTGAAGCCTGGAGAGCAAGAGGCATCAGTGTGCACCGACCCCTCTCGCTCTCCAGGCTTCAGGGATAGCCTCCTGAAGCCTTTGGGGCGCAGCACGAGTTCCCGCTGCGCTCCGGAGGCTTCGGGTTCCTTTTGCTGAAGCCGGGAGAGCAAGACTCTCCTGGCTTCAGCAGAGAGGGAGAGCTGTGCGGCGCCCCTTCAGCCAAGCGGGAGGAGAAATGGAAGGGGCTCCGTTTCTCCTGCCGCTTCGCTGAAGCGAGGGGGGGAGATTTTTTCTTCTTGTTCTCCCCCTCTAAAACAAGGTGCGTCCTATGGTCGGGTGTGTCCTATAGAGCAAAAAATACAGTAATTCGTTCCATAGGTCCGTTCTTAACCTGAAACGGTTATTAACTTGAAGTACCACTTTAGCTAATGGGGCCTCCCGCTGCCGCTGCGCCGCTAGCACGCGATTTCCATTCTTATCCTGGGACAAAGTTCTTAACCTGGAGCAACCACTTCCTGGTTAGCAGAGTTTGTAACCCGAAACGTCTGTAACCCGAGGTACCACTGTACAGTGGTGCCCCGCAAGACGAATGCCTCGCAAGACGAAAAACTTGCTAGACGAAAGGGTTTTGCGGTTTTTGAGCTGCTTCGCAAGACGAATTTCCCTATGGGCTTGCTTCGTTTTTTGCAAGTTTGTTTCCTTTTTCTTAACACCGTTAATACAGTTGCGACTTGACTTCGAGGAGCAACTCATAGAACGCGGTGTGGTAGCCTTTTTGAGATTTTTGGCGATTTTTGAAGCTTTTCCAAAACTTTTCCGACACCGTGCTTCGCAAGACAAAAAATTCGCTAGACGGAAAAACTCGCGGAACGAATTAATTTCATCTTGCGAGGCACCACTGTAATGGGCAATTCAAGAAACCAAGGCTTCCCAAATGCCAAAAACAAAACTATAATTATTAATTTTATTTTTATTTCAAGAGCAGTTGCAACTGCCCTATGCTAAGTCACTGACCCAGCAGACTGTTGTCCCAGGGGAGACACTTTGAATAACGAGGTCCAACGCCCTTGTCATTTCAAGGGATCATTCTGATTTATGGCCCATTAAAACCTAAATGGTAGTTCATTAGCAAGTTAATGAATGGAAATGGTGTCCCTCAAAGCAGAGCTGCAATCTACAGGTGAGCTTTTAAGACCTTGGGATGGAAAATGGGCATGCAAAGGGTCCATTTCCTTCCCCACCAGGTGTTCTGCTTTGGATATTGCTAGCTGAAAATCACTCCTTTCATGGGGCCATTAGTTTCACATTAAAGGGTCAGGGACTTTGGGGAGACTTTTGTTTTGTCTTTTGTTTTGTTTTTGATAGAGAGTAAGGAAGATGTTTTCATTATGGAAGATAAGAGACTCATATTCAACATCGGTTAATGAGTCACAGCATCCGTAATTACGCTCAGGCTAGTTAGGTAAGGTGAAACCAGCAGTCCAAGTTTAAGGAGTCTAAGATCAAGGTGGGGGGGTCAAGGCAGGGGGGGTCAGAACTGCATGGTAGGAACAGAGCTGTCCCAATGGGTTGGCATGCCCACCCACTAAGCTTTTGGAGGGTTGGGAGAAATTCACATATTGGGATGAATGGTTTTCCATGATAAGATATGAGGTGGCAGAGGGTTGAAGTCTTTTTTTTATTTTACTATTCTGTACATCTAAAAGCACAATACTGTTAAATGTTGATCTGACATCAAAGATGGCTTTCGCCAGTGCAATATGATGGATTTATGCATGTGTGCTTTTATAGAAGAAAATCCTTAATAATGTGCCAGGTGTGCTGTGTGATACTGCCAAGACCATGTGCAAGACCTCACTTTTAATTATGTAGAAGTTAAATCTCTGCAATGGCTCCCCCCCAAATTGCTGCACCATATAAATGATGGGACACAATGGTGCTTCTATCAAATGATGGCCCTCAGTAAAGGTGAGCTTCATTATAGACTACAGTGAGCAGGCTGCTGAGGCTGAAATTGCCTCCATGTGGGTATGCCATAAGTTATTTTCAGAGAAATAGAGCCCGAAATGTTTGAATGGATGGCACTGTTCAATCCTGTGAACAGCCAGAGCCGATTTACATTGCTCATGCTTCTTGGCAAACACAACAGCTTCGGCCTTGCTGTAATGAATTAACAGGACTTCCTGCTTCCAATAAATTCCAAATTTAGTAAGTAAATGCCTATTTGAGTTGATGATAGTTTAAAAGCTTTGCTGCCACTTAAAGTGAAGACAGTGCAACAGTAGGGAAGCCCAGCGGCATTCCTCATTGAGAATGGCCCTGTGGGAATGATGCTATGTCATGACTGGTCATTTGGGGCAGCCATTCATTTTTACCAAGAATATCATATGGAGTGATGCTATGTTGTAGGTTTCCACGGGGCTAGAGCAGCCTTTCTCAAACTTGGGTCTCCAAATGTTATTGGATTACAACTCCCATTATCTCTGACCATTGGTCCTGGTAGCTAGGGATGATGGCATTGTAGTCCAACAACATCTGGGGACCCAAGTTTGAAATAGCATGGGCTAGAGGAAACACCCACCCACTGAAGGCCATTCTCCCGGTCCCTAAGATGAGGTAGCCAATGTGGTACCTACCAGATAGTTGTTGGATTACAGCTCCCATCATTCCTGGCCATTGGTCATGCTGGCTAGGGCTGTTGGAGCTCAGCAATTCTGGGAGTGCAACATGTTAGCTAACTGTCCTCTGTGCACACCACAGGAACATAGGGAGTTATAGTGAGTCAGACCAGCTATCCATCTAGGTCAACAGCATCAACACAGACTGATGAGTCTTTTCCAGCTCCACTTGGAGATTAAACCTGGGAGCTTTTGCATGCAAAGCATGTGCTCTACCACTAAGCTACTATCACACCAAGAAAGAAAACAATACTGAAGACTTACAGAGTTGCAAGTGTCATTTCTCTGAACAGAAATCCATTCTTTTTAGCCAAATGGAGTCACAGGCCACCTGTTGCATACAGACAAAGCCCTCCATTCCACCCAAGAACTCTCTGCATGCACTGTACAACAGCAGCACAATGTTTGGAGTCTCCTACTTTGGAGGTCTTTAAGCAGAGGCTTGACAACCATATGTCAGGAGTGCTCTGATGGTGTTTCCTGCTTGGCAGGGGGTTGGACTCGATGGCCCTTGTGGTCTCTTCCAACTCTATGATTCTATGATTCTATGTTCCCACATGCCATCAAGACAGCAAACCTCCCCAGCATAAGGTGCTCAACCATAACCCATCCTGCATAATGAAACCTCAAATTATTCTATCCATTAATGAACATCGTCAGGATAATCAGTTACTTTTTCTCCTGAACAATTGTAATGAAAGCTCACTGAATGGAAGTGTCTTCTGGCAAAGAAAAACCTTCTTTGGTCTCACAAGTCTGATTTCAGCCTGCCTGAGAGCTCTGGCTACACCACCTATTTCTCAAGGCTGGCTTTTCAGTTTAATAGAAGTACAAACTCCTTGACCTTAACTGGTTTCCGCAAAGACAAACCAAAGTTGATTGGTGCACTGTGTTCTTCCGCCGACATCTTTCATGAAAAGACTCCAGGGAGACATCTCAATGAATTTCAGCAGCTGCTATCAAATTCATTGGAGAAACATGCTAATCTGAGAATAATTAAGCCATGTTTGTTTTCCCACACACACTTATAAAGGCAGACAATCGTCTTAAGGCCTCCTGTAACAAGCTGAGATTTGCAATCTCCCCAGCTGGGTCTGACTCTTTCCATGAGGGTATTGTTGTTCCGGGCTCTGCATTCACTCTCTGTGTGCAGCAAATCATATCTTCAAACAGGTCGGAGAGGCGAGGATTTCCGACAGCCAATGAGAGCCAATAATTCTCCTCCCCTGAAAATCATTCTTTTCAAAGCCAAGACAATTAAAAAAAGGTGTGTCTTGTCCCTCAAACTTTGGAATGGATGAGAAGGCCTTTCAACATACAATGTTAACAGAAAACCAAATACCAGATTCCTTTGTCATTTCATAAATTAAAGAGTGACACTGTCTTGTTGCTTAGCAAAACAACACATACATCTTTGGTGTTCTTTGTTATTTTCTTTAAGACCATTTATATCTTTTTGGGAGATTATGCTGCAAGATTTTAATGCAATTGAAACCCAGCTTCTTGCAATTGTAAGCAAACTTGCACTGCTAAAATGTAAATGTAGCTTTGTATGGATGACAGACGGGGACACAGGAATACGGGGAACTACCTTTTACTGAGTCAGACCATTGGTTGATCTAGCTCTGTGTTGTCTACACTGACAGGCAGAGACTCTCCAGGATTTCAGAGAGGGGTCTCTCCCAGCCGTACCGGGAGATGTTGGCAATGGAACCTGGGATCTTATGGATGCAAAGCAGATGCTCCACCACGCAGCCACAACCTTCAGTCATGGCTTCATTTTGTCCCATTTTGTGCAAATTTGTTTGGACAGAATGCACAAAAAGTTCCCATTTAAATTGTACACATTCATTAAGTAAAATGTACACTTTCAATGCATCACAGGTAAACATTTTGCATCCACCCTTCATGCAACGTATCTATTTTTGTGTGTACTTTTTGCACAAAAAAGCAGTGTCACAAATTGCAGAGGAGTTGTCAGGGACTGGGCAGAGGAGGAGGAATGGTAGAGACTGCCTCCCCATCCTGACCCTTCCAGGGAGGAGGAAGAGGAAGAGGAAGAGGAAGACAGTATAGATTTACAACAGGGGTTTGAGGAAGGTCACAGCTCAGAGGCAGATGAGGGGAAAGGTTGGGAAATCATGGGTGAGCCAGAGCAACACCCGGATGACATGTTGTCATTAGAAAGTATTCCAGACCCTCCATCTCCCAGAACCCAGCAAGCCTTAAAGGTAGGAAAGCAAAGAGCTTGAGGACAGAGGGCACGTAGCAGCACCTGTAGAGTAGATGATGAGAATGACAAATGAGGAAGAGGGAGAGGGGGGTGGAGATTCACTTTGGACAATACCATTATCCAAGAGGCTGGGTTCTATAGCCTCTCTCTGTAAAGACTGAAATAAAAAAAGGATGGTAAGAAACTTTTCCTTGTCTTTATACTTTCCTGGACAACCAAACGGGAGCTGCTGACAGCATCCTGACAGGAGTGCATAATCAAACTGGAAGGTGAGTTCTGAACTACAAGAAAATCTGGGACTACAGGAGCGGGTTGATCTTCTGGAAAAGTAGATCAAACACATTCCTCTGCGAGCCCTTCTCCTATAAGTGGTGGAGGGGCCTACTGAGCCTGCACCAGATGGAGTAGGGAACAGTGTTCATAGAGTCATTGAAGTGCAGCATTGGAAGGGAACCCAAAGATCATTAGTCCAACCCCCTGCATATGCAGCTGCCCCATACAGGGACTGAACCTGCAACCTTGGCATGGCAGCTAACAGATTGAGGTTGAATCCCAAAAAGACAGAAGTCCTGTAGTTGGGGGACAGGGGGTGGGCAGGTGTGGGGGTCCTGAATGGGGTAACTGTGCTACTGAAAGACCAGGTGCACAGCCTGGGAGTCATTTTGGACTCTCAGCTGTCCATGGAGGTGCAGGTCAGTTCTGTGTCCAGGGCAGCTGTTTATCAGCTCCATCTAGTAAGCCGGCTGAGATCCTACCTGCCCACAGACTGTCTCACCAGAGTGGTGCATGCTCTAGTTATCTCCCGCTTGGACTACTGCAATGAGCTCTACGTAGAGCTACCTTTGAAGGTGACCCAGAAACTACAACTAATCCAGAATGCGGCAGCTAGACTGGTGACTGGGAGTGGCCACCAAGACCATGTAACACCGGACCTGAAAAGCCTACATTGGCTCCCAGTATGTTTCCGAGCACAATTCAAAGTGTTGGTGCTGACCTTTAAAGCCCTCAATGACCTCAAAGGCCCAGTATACCTGAAGGAGCATTTCCACCCCCATCGTGGAGGGAACCAGGCAGAGGGCCTTCTTGGTGGTGGTGCCCACCCTGTGGAACTCCCTCCCATCAGATGTCAAGGAAATAACTATCTCACTTTTAGAAGACATCTGAAGGCAGCCCTGTTTAGGAAAGTTTTTAATATTTGATGTTTTATAGTGTTTTTAATCTGTTGGGAGCTGCCCAAAGTGATAAATTCTTCTTACAGTGTGGAAGGGGAAAGGCGTATCAGATTGTGCCAGCTGAGTCTAATGGGAATTGTAGTCTGAAGGGCACTAGGCTTCAAAAGCTGCTCTGATCCTTCAAGAAGGGCTGTTGTCATTTCCCAAAGGGAGGGAAACACTTTGAACACTCACCCCACCACTCTGTGCAGACTTACAGCTAATTCTGACCTAATTCCATGGGTATGATTTGGGGCAAGCTCTCATGTTCACAAGTTGGATCACACCATTAGCAAGGTGTGTTGAGGTAAATCACAGAGTTCACAGCCTTCCAAGTAGCTCTGTTGCATTGTTGTTGTTTTTTCTAAAGACCTTCTTTTCTTTAAACAAAACCAAGCTGAACAGGGAAATGCTCAGAGTTCCAGAGGGCAGCAGTGGAGAGGGGAGACAGGAGAAACTTTCATTTTAAGGGACAGGTCTAGCGTTGAATTCCAATAAATTACTTTCCCAGGGCACTCCAATCACAGTGATTTGAGGGAGGAATAAACAGGGTCATTCTTCATGTGGGTCATTATTCTACTCCACATTTTGGCTAAGAGAGCTGGGCATAAGAAGCAGAGTTATATTATTGGGAGGGTCTGCTTTTTCCCAGTCTTTCCCCTAAGAAACAATTAAGAAACATAGCTCACTTTCTTTTTTCCTTCATGGAGGGCGCTTCCAGGATGGGGGAGTTGGAAGGAAAAAAATGTGAGTTTTCTGGTGCAGTGGTTAGAACTGGGACCTGGGAGACCAGAGTTCAAATCCCTACTTAGCCATGAATGAAGCTCCCTGGGTGACCTTGGAGTCAGTCACTGCCTCTCAGCTTAACCTACCTCACAGGGTGGTTGTGAAGAGTAAATGGGGGGAGAACCTTGTAAACCACATTGAGCTCCTTGGAGATAGAAAAGGTGGAATATAAAAAAAAAAGGGTCAGAAAAAAGGGAAGGTTCCTTACCCAGGTGGTGCCCCCCTCATGTCTCCAGTTTCCCATCTGGTTATTTCCCCTCCCTCCCCCCTCAAAAATCCCAAAAAAGCTTGGCAAGTGAACATTATTTCAAATTTTCTACCTCTGCACTTGCATGACAACCACTGCATCCATGTTTTTGAAATGTGGCCAGTTTCATCCTTTCAGATGGGGCATCCATGCCTGCAGTATGCATCCAATTCTGGCAGAGGGGAAGAATACTGACTTGAAAGGTTCCCTTCACAAAACCCTGGATGGCTGTACTTGAACTTTGACAAACGCAATTAATTGCCTGCAAATTTTGTCCACTTATGTGACAAGGGGGCGGGGGGAGTTACAGCCCCCATTACAATGGGAAATTTTTATATTTCCCACTGTAGTAAATAAAAACAAAACAGAGGTTTGGATTTCAAATCCAAATCTGCAGCGCCCCCAAAACATATTGAATCAGATTGACACGCAGGAGATCTGAAATAGATGGGTTGCTATAGGTAGAGATGCAAAGTGGATCTTGTGGTCCTTGTACGCTCCAGCTATGTAGCCTAATCCTGACTCTTGCTTCACAGAGAGCTCTCCATGGTCCTGGCCCTCTACTGTCTGGCCTGCACTTTGACACGCTTCATCTACATGTCACCCACCCAAGTCCTATCCTGGAACAGGATCCTGGGGCAAACACCATTTCAGTTGACCAAAGTTCTCTTCCTCGATCACACCTTGGTGATTCTTATCAGTTGTATTGAGACTACTGACTTTTTGCAAAAAATTATAAATGCAACTGTAGATGCACACTGGGAAAATCAAAGGATTGCGGAACTGTCATTTTGCCAGCATAGCTTAACAGGTTGGCTGATGTTTACCTTTATTTGGACATCTTTTCAACTCTCCAGAAGGAAGAGTGGGTGGGCAACCAGTAGACTCTGTCAGGAAATCCTTTATTTACATATGGTATGATAGGGAAAAATATTCCTAAAAATAAAACTTGCTTTTTTTTCCTTGACCAGCAGCCCTGAAATTTGATCCACCAGCACTGTCCATAAATTCTTCATTTGAGCCTCGTTTCAAACATTTTGGTGAACAAGCCAGGGCAACTGATGAGTGCAAAGCAGCCCACAATTAGCAAACAGGCTTGTGGAACATGCCACAACAATTCAAAAGCAGTCTCAGTCAACAACTATGCCTCTTGTTGAATACAAAGTGCTTTATGGTAACTGCAGTGCAGATTTCCAGGCACCTACAAGCATCATTGTTTCCAATACAGTACATCTGAATGTGCTTAATGCAGAAAATCAGTCTTTTCCTGGAGTTACATGGTAGGTTCGGATTGGTTGACATCCAACTCCAGAGTAAACTATATCCTTTTAGGAAATCTGAAGCAGCAGCAGCAAAGTTTGCAGACAAACGCTACATTGAAAGACTGTTAATGCAGCAGCATAAGCTTTCAAAGGACTATTTTTACTTAGGAATGAGCCTTCAGTTTCTCCTCACAATGGCATGTCAATAGGAGCAGGATTTAAATGCACTGTGCTGTATTCTCTGTGCTTGTGAAATCTCACCCCTGTGGCTTTGTTTCTTAACTTCTAATTATTGAAGCCAAAACCAGGCACATGTGTTTGCCATTATTCCGGGGGGGGGGGGGGGCGTTATTAGAGGAAAGGCAAGTGAGTGGGGATGAAACACAAAGTTGTGGCTTTGGATGCAGAATCTTTCTCGGAATTACAGCTTTCATTTTAAATGGAATGTAAGTTCCTAGCCCTCAGAGCTGTGCTTCAAGTGCTTCGCAGACGCCTGGTGAGACCTCCCAAGCCAGAGATGTCACTGCATAGTAATTCCAGTGACAGGCAGGGCCTCCAGTAATGTTCATGGCCCATTTCTCCTCCTTATGATTAGCAAAGCCAGATTGAATTAGGCAAACCAAATGGCATGGTGCAAATTTGCTCGCTTTGCTTAATTTACATGATTATCGGAATCAAAAGTTTTCAACAAAGAATCTGGAATCCCTGAGCACTGAATAATTAGTTTAATACCCATGAACAATTCTTTATTAAGAGGTGATGTAAGGGGTCAAAATAAGTAAAAAATAAATAAATCTCAAACCACTTGTGAAAATCCCCTCTGCTTCTATACCATATCCCCATCTGTCCTGATGGATTACTGATGTAAAGACAAATGAGCCCCAAGGCTTCATTGGCAATGAGCAGTTAGTGGTTCACTTCTTTGAATTTGGTTCTTCATAACCCAGCCCCCCCTGGGAGGGGAGCATAGCACAAATGGTGGGGGGGATGACATTTTTGTACCCAAAGCAAAATCCAATTCATCTTTGGGTTTTTAACTGTCCCAGAGAAATGCAATGTGTGTTGTGCTAGAAGAAGGGGCTTAAGTCTGCTTTCCTGCATCTGGTTGTTGTTTTGTTTCAAAAAGCCAGGGGCTACATTTATATATTTTTATCCCAGTATGCTAATATCATCTGGGGCAAAAGAAGAGATTTCATGTTTTGTATGACTGTTTTGTTTTGTCTTGTTTTGTCCAAGGTTCTTTTTGCAGCAATAGATCAATCTGTGGCAATAGATCTATTTTGATTGGACTCTCTTTTTTTATCTTAACAAGTCAGTGTTGGCCAGGACAAAAAAATGGGGGAGGGGGATACTTCATGTGCCAAATTCAGCTGGCTTCCTTGGGATATCTGCTTTTGTCCTGGGCACTTCTTTATTTTTATTCACAGAGTTCTACAGAAATTTTGCAATGAAAAGTGCACTGGGGTGTAATTTTGCCACCAGAGGTCTAAGTTTTTTATTTCAGGTCACTGCTTTCAGGACTTCTTTTTTCATCTCACACAACATGGTTAACCAAGAAACAAAATAATCTATCAGGTCACATTCATGCAGCCTGGAACATACTAGAGATTTGCCTGTTGTGCAGCAAGATTGGGGGGCGGGGAGAGATACAGAGAGAAAAAGAGAGTGTTGCATGACCTCAAAATGTAGGGTCAATTTCCAGCTGATTTAGAGACAATGTGTACACACATCAGGAGTACAGGAATTGTCTTCCCCATCCCCAGATTAGCAACATCCGACTGTATTTGGCAGCCTCTCCCATTTTAGGAACCCAAACTTTATCCGAGTGGCCCAATGGATTAGAGATGGCCAAGGATTAGCAGAATCTCCTGGCCTAGTTCAAATGGTGATGGCTCAGAATGAATGGACCAATGAGCATTGGGAAATTTCCCAAAATGCTGTGAAACAGCTTCACTAGTTATCAAGCCAAGCCCAAATGATTTCCAGCCAGCTAGCCCCCAAACCGTCCCCCTCCCACCCAGAAGCCAGTCCTCAAAGCAATGCCAGTAGCCCTTGGGGAAACGGCTGGGAGAGGGAAGGCCTGATGGCTAGTCAAAGTCTGCTTCATCCACACAAACAGGCCCTTAAGCTTGGCTTGAGGTGCTAGTCAAAAGGCGCTGGGCCTGAGCCTTTCAGCCATGGGCCAGAAGCCATTGCGTAAACCATTAAACAGTGGGGAGAACTGGGTGCTCACCAAGGTGGTATTACTCCTGTATACCAGCACAATAAGGAAATCTAGAAGACAAGGAATTTAGGAAATGATTGTGATTTGGTATTGCCAAGTATAACGCAGACTGAACAGGACCTCAACTTGCCCCAAGAGCTGCAGCCAGACTAGACGGCTGACTGACTCTAGTCCCTTTTTGCAACAGCTCCGCAGGCTACCAATCTGTTTCTGGGCACAATTCAAAATGCTGGTTATGGCCTCTAAAGCCCCACATGGCTTAGGCCCAGATCACTTAAAGGCTATCCCATAAACGAAGCTGCCCAACTCTGAGGTCTTCTGGGGAGGCCTTTTGCTCAGTCCTGCCACTTTCACCGGCGTGTTTGGTGGGGTGCAGGGGAGGGCCTTCTTGGTGGCTGCTCCCAGACTTTGGAAATCCCTTCCTAGAGAGGCTAGACTGGCTCCCTCCTTGTTGCCTTTCACCAGCTGGTGAATACCGTTTTATTCTGGCAGGCTTTGGGGAACTGACTGGAAAAGGCTCTGCTGTTCTTCCTATCTGTATTTCACATTGCCTTAATTATAGTTTAATTACTTTTTAATTATATGTTTTATCCCTTAAAAATTACTTGTGTGCCTCCTTGAGTCCAGTTTCGGGGTGGAGAAGTAGGGTATTAATTAATAAATAAAATAAAGCAAATGATAATAATAATAACAACCATACAACAGGAGCCCCAGGTGTTGCTGGACCCCAACTCCTACCAGCCTTTGCCTGCGTGGCAAATGCCTGTCTGCCATTGGCTCCCTAGCTTGGGTAGGTGCACGTGGCTCTGGGTCACACACAACAATGTTTCTCTGAGCTAACACAAGCAAAATTAAGTGAATGCTAATTCATATGCAGTGAAAATGAATTCATTCTCTCCTGATCTTTATTTTATATAACGTTTAAAAAATGCTGGCATTCAGCTACATGCTGTCTGTTTTCTGGGTTGGTTGGTTTTTAAAATGCAACTCTGCTTGATGTGTGCCATGAGAAATCCAGACGTTCATTTGGCCTCTGAGCAAAACTGAATAAAATTACTTTCTTGTCACAGAGCAGCCAAGCGCAACTCTTGCAGTGTCCCAGAAGGGTCTGAGCTCCAGCTTGCCTGTTTTGAGTTTGGAACTTTCTATTTCTATGAACTACTTTGGGCTTTTTTAAAAGTTCTCAGCAGCAGCCTCCTTTAAACAAAGTTCATGGGCCAAGCAATATTCTCTTGTAGATTTCCCTCCCTCTCTCCCACCGCTCCCTACTCTATACACACATACGACTACTACCACCAGAACTGTCAGACATGGGCCAATATGGATCCCTTCCATGTGGAACACAAATTCCTCCAAGGTTTTATTTAAAAAAGCAGGGATCTCACTCATTCATTTATACAGAAGACTTAATTATATTGGGTTGGATCCAGGCTAAGACCACACCTGCATGGTACATTCAAAGCAGTACTGTACCACCTTAAGCCATCATGGCTTCCCCCAAAGAATCTGTAGGGAGACTCCTATACCCCTCACAGAGCTACAAACTGCAGAGTGATTTAGCAGTCTACCCCTCATCGAAGCATTACCCCTTCAAGAGTGGAGGTAAAACACAACCGTTGTGGCTAGATGCCATCAATAGCGCTGTCCTCCAAGAATTTGTCTTTTAAAGCCCATCCACATTGGTGGCCATCACTGCCTCCCCTGGGAGTGTGTTCCATGGTTCAACTGTCTGTTGTATGAAGAAGAACTTTCATTTATCTGTCTTGAGCCGTCCTACACTGAGCTTCATTGGATGTCCAGTAGTTCTAGTGCAACGGGAGAGGGGGGACAGTGTAAAACACATAATCTGCCAAAACACACACACCCTGCTCTGGGGAATTTTGTGTGCAGAAGGTCCCAGGTTTAACCCCCAGCATCTCCAGGTAGGACTGAGAAAGGACACTCAAATCCTGGAGAGCAGCTACAACAGTACTGTTTTTTGGGGGGGACAGAGGGCGGGCAGGTGTGGAAGACTCCCTGGTCCTGAATGTGGCAACTGTGCCCCTGAAAGACCAGGTGCACAGCCTGGGAGTAATTTTGGACTCACAGCTGTCCATGGAGGTGCAGGTCAATTTTGTGTCCTGGGCAGCTGTCTACCAGCTCCATCTGGTACGCAGGCTGAGACCCTACCTGCCCATGGACTGCATCGCCAGAGTGGTGAATGTTCTGGTTATCTCCCACTTGGACTACTGCAATGCGCTCTACAGGGGGCTACCTTTGAAGGTGACCTGGAAACTACAACTAATCCAGAATGCGGCAGCTAGACTAGTGCCTGGGGTCAGCTGCCGAGACCATATAACACTGGTCCTGAAAGACTTACATTGGCTCCCAGTATGTTTCCGAGCACAATTTAAAGGGTTGGTGCTTACTTTTAAAGCTCTAAATGGCCTTAGCCCTGTTTACCTGAAGGAGCGTCTCCACCCCCATGAGGTCCAGCTCCGAGGGCCTTCTGGTGGTTCCCTTACTGCGAGGTTACAGGGAACCAGGCAGAGGGCCTTCTCAATAGTGGCACCCTTCCTGCTGCATGCCCTCCCATCAGATGTAAAGGAGACAAGTAACTATACAACCTTTGGAAGACACCTGAAGGAAAGTTTTTAATGGGTCAGCTCTGAATAGAACTAACCCTGGATAAAACGCCTCCAGTGCCAATGGCTGGGAATCACAAGTGGAGGAGGGCCGTTGTGCTTGACTCCTGCTTTTCAGCTTCCCATGGCCATCTGGTTGGCCACTGTAAGAACAGGAAGCTGGAACAGATGAGGCTGTGGCCTGATCCAGGAGGCTCTTCTTATGTTCTTAAGGGTACCTCTGATTTTAATCAGGAAGGTTGATTCTGTATCCTGTGTATCAACACTCTGCAGATGAGTGCAGAGATGATGATGATGATGATGGTGATGGTGATGATGATGATGATGATTGTTTCTGCATACTAAATTAAGGGCAGGAAAATGTTCAAGAAGAACACAGCAGGATGTGCTTTGGCTAACATGGTCAGCCAGATGCTGCATGGCTTGTTTTTTAAAAAATGCCTCATGGTTTGCTACAAAACAGAGACCGCCATTTTATGAGGTATAAATTTTAATTCTCCCAAAATTATGCTGAGAGTTTGGATAGATGTGAGAAAATTGGCTTAGCAACATGAAAAAAAGAATGCACTAACCATGTTAGGTTATTAATATTCGTCTCCAAGATGTAAAGGTAAATGTACCCCTGCCCGTAGGGGCCAGTCTTGCCAGACTCTAGGGTTGTGCGCTTATCTCACTTAAGAGGCCGGGGGCCAGCGCTGTCCGGAGACACTTCCGGGTCACGTGGCCAGCGTGACAAGCTGCATCTGGCAAGCCAGCGCAGCACACGGAACGCCATTTACCTTCCTGCCAGTAAGCAGTCCCTATTTATCTACTTGCACCCGGAGGTGCTTTCGAACTGCTAGGTTGGCAGGCGCTGGGACTGAATGACGGGAGCGCACCCCACCGCGGGGATTCAAACCGCCGACCATGCGATCGGCAAATCCAAGGCGCTGAGGTTTTACCCACAGCGCCACCCGCGTCCCGCTCCAAGATGTATTTACAGCTAATTAGAAGACCCTTGTAGTTATGGTTCAATGAGCCATGTAATGTGGAAAACATCCATTTGTTTTTCATTTAAACGATATAGTCCTGATATGTGGCTATTGAATTAGACTAAGTGGCAACTTTTATCATACAGAAACAGATGAGCTGCCCAGTCACTACTGTAGGGATGCCAGCTAAGTATTGTTATCAATTGATTGCCCCATCAGTCTGCATGATATTTTTAGAGGTTAGAAGAAGGCAGGTCCCTGTGGTGAGGACCTTGAACTAATTACACCTCCAAATGCAGAGGGAATATGCCTGAAAACCTGGAGAGCTGGCTGGTAGTCATTGCCAACAGTACTGAGGTAGGTGGACCAAGGATCTGACTGTGTAAGACACTTTCCTATGAGATTGCTCTATCCAAGCACTGAATCTAGACAGCCAAACCTATTATTGCCATTTTTATTTTCCTTAATTCTGAGGAATTCCCCCATTGTTCTGTTCAGAGAGTCTCCTGGCAGCCATAAGAGATGAAATCAATCTCAACTCAATGAAATATCAACCATGACATATTGGCTCTCAGCAAAGACAAATGACACATCCCAGGTTATCATTGGTCAAAACAGGAAATCTGATTACAGCAAGCCTGGTGGCATGTTTGTGCAAATTGAACACATTTGGTGGAAGCATCGCTTACGAGACAAAATGCAACTGGCTGTTTGGTTTTAATGATTCTTAACCAGCACTACACAGGACAACGAGACAGCACATCATTCTCAAGTATGAGTGGTGGCTGAACATGACATCAAAATTGAAGTTCTGCATATCTTTCTTCATAACAGCATAACATAGAAAATATAATTATGTGAACCATATAAGAATATGTTGATTGTCTCGGAAAAGAAAGCAGTGTGGGTGAGATCAAAACCCCACTAGCTGCAAAATTAAATCTAGTAGTAATGGACACTCTACAACCCCCAAAAATATCCCAGTTCATATCTTTGTGGTTTTACTTCTGGCCATGCCTCATTTCCCCTTGAGAACGCCTTGTCTTCTATTGCAGTAAGATGAAGAAGGGTGATGAAAACCCATGATCTTTCACAATCCCACCATCCTCCTTGACAACTGCTCATGAGGCTCATGAGAGTTGGAATCCAGCAACATCTAGGGGTTCATGGGTTCCCCAACACTGCAGAACTATGGGATTGTATCAAAGGCTTCATGGAAAAGGTAGACTTTGATTCAGGAAGATGGTGTCACACAGGCATACTGGAAGGCAGTTTTGAACATGGGGGGGCAGCAAGGGAGAAGGGGCTAAGTCATCTGAGAGGTGCAGGGGTGGTGGAGATCAAGAGTCAAATGTCATGGGCAAGTCTGCATTAGAATCCAAGCAACAACGAAAGCCTGGCTGTTTATCATGTTCTGTTAAGGACTCTCCTTAAACCCCAGGCTCCAAAAGGCAAGGAAATTAAAGCTTCCATGCCCTTATTAGGCATGTTACTTAGGCAATGCTGATTTGGTATTTTATCCTGTGGTTAGTTCAAGCTTCACATCAGCCAGAGACAAGTAAACCAACACCTTACAAAAGGCAGGTTATGTGTATTATTGACAGGATCATGTACAGTTTGGCTTATTTGCACTTTTAAAACCATCCCATCTTTTTTCCTTATAGATGAGTGAAGACTCATTGGCCTGCATTCTCCCTGCCCAGACCCCCATGTCAAAGCTGATGCCAAAACCTTGTTTGTCTAGACTCTGCTATGTATAGCTGCACATGTTTTACATACATGCTGTGAATGGAACTTAGATATCTTATTTTATGCTACACATGTTCTCTATTTCTCGTTTGGCACCAGAACCAAAATACTGTATGCATTACCTAGAAGCCAAACTTCACATAAGGTATCTATTCAAAAAATGGACAAAGTGAGGAAATGGGTCTCACAGCAACATGACAAAAATTAAATGTTCCACAAGACCTCTTTTCCCACCCTCAGTCCAGGATGGTTTTATTTTGCACTTAGCAGGACTGTATAGACAGCAAGAAGAGGAATTCAGCTTTCTCTCCCTGCCGCCACACCTCAAAAAAAAAGAAAAAGATGGGGAGGGGGAAACCTCTTAAGGCTACATCAAGTATCTCTATTGGAGTTAAATCCATTCCCTGCTGTCGAGCTGGAGTGGAGAAGCTGCGCTAAATATTTAAGGAACAAATGGCAGTTCCAACTTGGCTACCTTCTCCATGAAGAGATTTACTGAAGGTCTCATGCAGATGGAGCTGAAGACTGTGATAATGTGAACAGGACATATGGCAGCCTGCATGAAACCACCCTCCTCCAGCTCACCTTCTGGGCTCCTAGTGCATGCTCCGCAGCCCTAATGAGGATGGAAATCCTTGGAATCCCACTGGGTGGTGGAAACCATTTCCCAGCTCCATCCTTGAATTCCCTATAAAAGTGAAGGCAGGAAGCATATGCCCCTACTTTGCTTTCAGGAGGACAATGGCCTCTCATCTCACCATGAAGCCTTCTCATGAAGCCAGTGCTGAGTGAGGGCAATGCTCCCTGACCTCACTCTGGAGACCTTGGGGGGGGTGTCACTTGTCTGCAATTGGGACTCTTGGAATTGCTACCACTGCCAGCGGTATGTCATACACACACACACCAAAATATCACCACACCCAAACCTCTCAGTGTGAGAAAGAAGTAGTGGAGTTCATGAAGGTATTTCATTGTCTGACTCTTCTTCAACATTTAGGGCCTGAAGGAAGCAGTGTCGACACAGAAGACTCACACATACCTCTTATCTCTCAGTCAGGGCAGAATGTTTTTTCCAAGATGATATTAGCAGCCACTTGCTAGGGCCTTGTGAAGATTCGCAAATATATCACAGCAGGATTCTTTTCAAACACTCATTTTTTCCTGTGAAATGGGGATGTCTCTTCAAAAATGGTTGACTACAATTTTGGGTTCTTTTAAATGAATAAAATGATTTAAATCAGTTAACTTAATTGGTTATTTGACCAAGGCTGCACTCCAATGAGCACTTACTCAAGAGTAAGTCCCATTGAACACAATGGGGCTTAGGAAGTTATCTTAAACTAAATCAGAGTTTTTGCCCAGCCAACTCAGTATTGTCTACTCTGACTGGCAGCCACTCTACAAGGTCTCAAGGTCTTCCACCTCAACCTGGTATTTTCAACGGGATATGCTAAAGTTTGAACTTGGACCCTTCAGAATAGTCTACTACATGCTCTAGAATTTTTTATATTTTATATACATATATAATTCTATCAATATTTGTTTAATTATTGCTTTCTGGATGTTTTAGCAGTTCTTATTTTTATCTGTAAGCTGCATTACAGGGTATAAAATTTTTACTACTACTACTACTACTACTACTATTATTAAGCTATGGCAGCTCCCCTCAACTTATATATAATTGGATTAGGCTGCAAAAATGAATCAACTGGCCTTCCTAGGTCTTCTCCAGTTGCCCACAAATGTGAAGGTGCTCAGTATTGCACTCTGCATCAACTTTCACACATTGAAAGCATGTATAATATGCACAGCTCCCCCCCCCAAAAAAAACACACCACAGTGCCCTCCAGCTCCCCAAAATCAACCTGTATTCTTCTCCAAGAAGAATACCAAAGCCAATTCTTCCAGGCTTCTGGATCCCAGGCAGGAGTGTTTCAAACTGACGTGTTCATCGTTCCAGTTTACAGTAGTGCTGCTCAGCTTGTGTCTGGCCTCTTGCAAGATAATTCTCAAACAACCAAAAGGGAAAAATAATGGGATGTATTTGTTACATTGTTCATGCCCTCAGTTGATGCTTTAAGATTCCAGTGCAATTTTGGTTTCAAAGAATGCTGTACATTCCTTTGAAATGTGGAAGATGTTTTCCAAACATACTTTATCAGAGAAATTTTAACTCTGTCATCACAATTTCCCACAAACAGCTTTCAACAAAGTGTACAAAAGTGAATAGTCAATCTGTTTTCCTAAAATGACTCCCCACTAAGACACAAACATAGGGGATCATAATAATCACCACAAGAAAGGGTATAAATCCCAGAATAATTGTGCAAGCCCCAAAATAGTTTTCCAGTTTACAAATTCAAGATTTAAAGGAGGACATTTATTCCCAGATAATATAGAGCAAACACACACACACACACCCCAATGGATATTCAAGAATTCTCTTGCCCACTGATCCAAGCTGAAATTCTGCTGGGGGAAACAGTCTTACTGGTCTCTGGGTGAAGTTAACAGGAGACCAGAATGGCTGAGTAGCTACTGGAATTTAAGAGATGTTAACAATGGACATAGGAACAATGTTGCAGGTGAAACAGGAGGACCATATTTATTCAAAACATAGAGATACCACCAAACACAATGCCCTTTTGCTGAGTTCTTCTGGCTTGGTCACTGAAGGCTCATGAGATAGATGACGAGATGGAAGTGGAGGCTAACAGGTGAACCGGGAAGACAAACCAGTAGAGAGCGGATTGCAGAACAAAGCAAGATGGCAGGAAAAAGATTGGCCAAACACAGTATGCAGGACCTTTGACAGCTCCAAGGTACCTTCCTCCAGCTGCCAGGGCTGAACTGAGTGTTTATGCCAACCCTGATGTCTTTTTTTAAAAAGCCCCACCTCCTTGATGAGGTGCAACATCGTAAAGAGCTCATGAACTACCTTGAAGACTCAATTTCTTTCAAATCCTCCAATGTCTTGGCCAGGCTTTATATTCCAGGATAAGGAAAGTTGAAGGAGTGACGTCCTACGGGGCTTTGGATACTTGTGTCAGTCAACTGGGCCTAGGTTTGCATCTAGCAGTGCCATTCTGTTCATTGTTTGCTGCTCTGGAGATTTGGCATGTGAGTTGTCAGTGCTATATTGGTCCTCTAAGCTGTACTTTCTAGGTTGGTTCCAGAGTTGTAATACACTTGTATATATTACAATTGATAAAACACTTCTCTACCCCAGAAAATAGATCTAAAAGATATTAAAGATATACATTCACATAAAAATCAAAGACCCACAGTTGGTCAGCACCTTTATTAGGATCAACCAAATGTTCTAAGAATAGTGAACAAACAAAAGTCAAAGTAATATCAAGAAAAACCTGAACCTAAGCAACAAAGCCATCAGAAACATCAAAACAACACAGTTTAAGGGGAAGCAACCAGTGCTGAATGCCTATCAAAACACGGCAGTCTTCACCAGATATCCAATTATTAAAAAGGAAATAAGTAGGTGAACTTTTGAGGGAAGGTCTGGGGGCTGCAACTGAAAGGGGCCTGAAGGTGATAGAGAGCAAAACAGGGTCTCCCCCCCCTCCGCAATCCTCAGAGACCCTCAGATTCCCTCCTAATACTTCAACGGTGTCTCTGGAAATTGTTTCCATACAAACTACGGTATGTATGCATATTTGCTCAAAGTTTGGAGTCCTCAAGAGATTCACTCCTTAGTGGACCTTGAACGCAAAGGCATGGTAGTGAAAGAGTAGACACAACTGCACATACTTTAGCAGAAAAGGATTTCCAAGAACATACTGCGAAATTACAGATTCCATGAAAATGTAAAATGTGTGATGCTGCAACAGGAATTGTAACAGGCACCTTCTGCTGTAGCTTTTAAATGCCTGCTGAAAACTTTTCTGTTCTGTCTTGATTATTTTGCAGGGGACTGAAAATACATCTTTCCACAATGGAAACCTTTAAATAAGCTTTTTACTATATGGTTTTTGTATTTTTGTTGTAAACCGCTTTGATATCTTTTAATTAAATAGTGGTCTATAAATATTCCATAGAACAAAGGTTTTTAGGGTGAAGGTCTGCATTGCAGGGGGTGCACTAGATGACTTTTGGAGTCCCTTCAAACTTCTATGACTGAAGGCAGCCAAGGGAAAAGAAGAAATAATGGTACCCACATGCTACAAAATAGATTTCCCCCCATAATGCAACAATTATTTCTTTTCAACCCATGCCTTAACATGAGTAACCAAGAGAGAGTTGCCAAATTTGGATTTCATTCTCCAAATAACAATTGTCTGTAAAATTATTCATTTGTAATCCTAACCGATAAAAGAGTTTTGTTTCCTTCTAATAAATTGCCAAAGCTATTTTGGAATTGCTACAGAAGCTTCATGAAATGCACACTCCTGCTTGCTTTCCCTTTTCTCAGTATGTGTGGAATCCCAAAATAAAACTACCTACACATGTTCTGAACCCAGTCTGCCATTGCATGAATAAGAAAACATATTAAATAATGGGAAAGTATACATCACTGATGCACAAGGCTTGAAAGAAAATTCTTCCCAGATCATGGCATCCAGGGATTCCAAAGCTTTGGCCATAAGATCTACCTTACCCTCGGGGCTTCTAACACACTATGGTTTAACACACTGAAGTACATAGTTATGTTTTCAATTGTATGAAAATGCTACAAGGAAAGTGTGTGTGTGTGTGTGCGGGGAAGTGGCAGCTGCTGCTGTGCTACCCCACACATCAGCTGTTGGGCAGGAAGGCCTCAACAAAGCCCCATTGCACCTCCGGCTCGTGGGGAGACCCTCCCCAGAGCCCAAAGATGACATCCTCTTCAGACTCAGCGGAAGGTCTCCTTGTCAGACAGGAGAACTCTCCAGGGTGCTCACAATTGCCAGGTTTCACTTTTGGGTTCCTGGTACTGTGCATTTGCATGCAAATAAAGAGCGCATAAATAGGGTGTTGCCTGCATTTATCCTCATGAGCCAGGAGAACTATCCAGGATGTTCTCCATTTCCGGGTTCCAGACACCATGCATATGTGCGGTTATGTGCAAATAGTGTGTGTGTGTAAATTGGGAGTTGCCTGTATTCGTGCACACTTTCCTTAGTATGTGCATTTTTGTACACATTGCTTTGGCTGAAAAATTTGGAGACATGTTAATTACAAAAGATGAAAATGTTTTTGGTTCTCATGTTGTTTCAGAAAGTGCACATTATGTAGATTTTCCTTTAAAGGCAACCTGAATCTAATACCTCCCTCATCCCTCGGTTAAACACAATAATCACCACTTGATGCAGCAGAAATCAAATGTGTGGCCATTGTTTCTTTTAAATGTGAAGCTTCTCACTACTCAAATAACCTTCCCACCTTAGAGAAGGCAACAAAAATACTGTATGTGGGGTCACACAAAACTCCATGAATACGTACTACACAAAGTGTGTTGTTATAAAGCACCTGGTTTTTAGAAGAATGGCTTGTGTTTCATCCACTTGATCCATTATTTATTCTGCACCAGACCTAGGGCACGAAAGATACTGTTGGATTTAAAATATGGGAAGAAATCTGAAACTTTTTAGTTTAGAGAAAAGGCAAGTAAGAGGTGACAGGATGGGAGTTTATAAAATTATGCATGGCAGGGAGAAAGTGGGTAGAGAAAAGCTTTTCTTCCTCTCTTGTAGCCCTTGAACTCTGGACATCCAGTGAAGCTGCACGTTGGAAGATTCAGGACAGATACAATAAATAACCGATTCATGCAGTGCAGAGTTCAACTATGGAACTCACTCCCACAGGAGGCAGGGATGGCCACCAACTGCCTCCACCATCAGCGGCAATAAATGCCTCTGCATCCCAGTTGCAGGAAACCATGGGAGCAGGAGAGTGCTCCTCTGCTCTGCTCCTGCTTGCCAGATCCCCACAGGCATCTGGTGCAAACAGGATGCTAGACTAGATAGTCCAGTGGCCTCATCCATCAGGTGGTCCTTATGTTCAGATGTGGCCAAACCAACAACTCTTAGGGTTCAGAAAATGAAGGGGTGGAATTTATGGGCCTCCTCTATGCCCCCCCAAGCCTCAGCCTTATTCAGCACATTCAGAATCTTCAACGCTCACAAGCATCCTGCAGAAAAAGCAAGGAAATGAGCAGAAAATAAAATTCATAATTAACCATTATGCTGAAAAGGCAAAGGAAGAAAATGTCATACATTTTTCCTCCTTTTTTTGAAAGAAACTCTTAGGAGGTACATTAAATCCTTTCATTTCCTCTGCATGCCAGTCTTGCAGTGCTCCTAATTAACTCCAAGTTGGAGGTCAACTTACAAACTGGAGCTGAATTAAGGCAGGAAAAATGGATTCATAATTCAGAAGGAATTAACCTGCACCCTGTAATTCTGCAATGCCAATGTTGTGTTACATAAAAAACTAAGAGACATGCAAAACCCCTTTTCAGTTAGGTGAACTGAATTTCTACAGTTGAATTTTAGTGATTAAAGAAATTAGATGACATTTCTTTTTAGTTCAGAACAGGTGGGGATCTTATCAAGAAATTGTTTCACCCTTTTGCTCACACATTTCTCCAAGATAAATCCTCCAAAACTATTTCCTTCATAGTTACCCATAAGTGTTTGGTGTGTGTGTGTGTAAAGATTAGGAAAATAACGGAGAAGTGTTGATTCCTCCCAAAGTTCTACTCCCCCATCTGTTCTCCCATTTTCTGCAGCAGGAGTAGCCAATATGGTGCCCTTCATATTAACTACAGCTCCCATCTACCCCAGCCAGCCTGGCCAATGCACAGGCATGGTGGGAGTTGTACTTTTTGTCTCATTTGGCCAACTAATTCATGTTGTACATGGAAAGGCAAACATAAATCAAATGATTTTACAAGTTAATGGTAACAGAGTTCATCCCATCACCTGCAACTGTTTGCAGCTCGTACCTGTCATTGCTTGGGAATTCTAAGAAACAAATAAACAAAAATCAGTGCATTTTTGAAAGGTTCAATCCATCATTTTCATTCATTGGAACCAACATAGATGAAAACCTGCTCCTTTATTTCAAGAACCATGCAAAAGTTGGTCGTCAAAATGCAAAATGTACAGAGAAAAATAACAGATAAATAACTCATCGTTTATTAATATTATCTCTAGCAGGAAGTGCCCACTGCTACCTGGGAATTCAAATGTGGGGGGGGGGGATAGTGTAGCTGGAGCTAGTATCTGTCATGAGAAAAATTGGGTGAAGCCAAGCCAAAGTCATTCTTTGGTCCACCATCTTGATTCAAAATGGTACCTGGCACTCAAACACTGATGAAGATTGCTGCCCCTTCCTCAAGAACCCTCATGCAGAGTTTAGTGATGATATCTCGAGAGGGGGCCAAATCCATGGCCCCCGAAAACATGGGCAAAGTCATGCCAATGTGACATTTTGGTCTGCCATCTTGATTCAAAATACTACCTGGCATCCAAATGTCAACAAAGGCTACCACCTCCAACTTGGGAACCCTGGTGCCGAGTTTGGTCAATGGTAGGTCACGAAGAGTCGGATACAACAACAATAATAATAATTTATTATTTGTACCCCGCCCATCTGGCTGGGTTTCCCCAGCCACTCTAGGTGGCTTCCAAGAAAGACCAAAAATACACTAAAATGTTACACATTAAAAACTTCCCTGAACAGGGCTGCCTTCAGATGTCTTCTGAATGACAGGTAGTTGTTTATCTCTTTGACATCTGATGGGAAGCGCCACTACCAAGAAGGCCCTCTGCCTGGTTCCATGTAGCTTTGCTTCTCGCAATGAGGGAACTGCCAGAAGGCCCTCAGAGCTGGACCTCAGCGTCCGGGCAGACTGATGGGGGGTGGAGACGCTCCTTCAGGTATACTGGACTGAGGCCGTTTAGGGCTTTAAAGGTCAGCACCAACACTTTGAATTGTGCTCGGAAACGTACTGGGAGCCAATGTAAACGACTAAACAACAACACACACAAAAAACTTGAGAGGTGGCCAAACGCATAGAGAATAGATAGACTGACAGACAAACCACCTTCCAAAATATATAGTAGATTATGATTACTATGGTTGTTGTTGTTAGGAGCAATAACGATTGAACAGGTTTACATAAAACACCCTGGCAGGGCTCTTAGCACACTGCTGCAGCACGGATTTTCGCAGCCCCAGGGGAGAGAGTGACCTGGTTGCTGTACTGTGCTTAGCAAGACAGGGCAAACAAGCTGCTAGATACCTAATGAAATAAAGGCCACAAAAAACCAGTTTCTGTAGCTGGGGAGGTTGGGAAAGAATGAAGTCCTCTTAATGACACAGTATCAAAATATCAGAGGAACCTCTGATTTAAACTTCAAACATTTCAAGCTAAAGCAGCATGCTAAAAACTCATAACGGAGTAGGTTTTTTAAGAGCAAAGCTTACCGTATGAATTCCCCTGTAGAAATTCCAGTGAACAGTGAAAGTTATTTATTTTAAAGCTCAGTTTTAATTGGAAACATATGTTTGGAACAAATGAACAAAATCTCAGTAAGTGTCAGGGATGTGGCTCAACCGCGCGCAGGGGAAGAGTCAGGTTCAGAAATTGACCCAAGTGAGAGAGAAGCTGGCTCTGTAGATGAAAGCTGGCTGACAGAGCCAGGAAGGGGGAGTTCGACCCCCCTTCACAAAGAAGTCACAGTCAGATAGCTCTCAAGAAGGGGAAGAGTTAGGAGGCAGTCAGGGGGTTGCTAGGCAACCAGGAGAGAGGCAAAGGATGAAGAGTGTATGTAGTGTGTCTAGTGTCATTTTAATGTCTGCTGCAAGTAACTCCCCCCCCCATACATACATACATATTGTTAAGCATCACTGTGCCCAACATCAGCACCAGGAATTTTCCATTTTAACTTCTCAGAATGTTACGAAGTGACAAGGAGAAGTACCTAAAAATGGATCCTGAAAAAGCATCAAAAGTGGGCTCTGCTGAGGTCCTCTCAGCTCCGCCAGGACACTGCATGGCGGCACCAAGTTTGGTCTCTTTAAGCCACACAGTCCCATCCTTTCCCCCAGGGATTATAGGGGTCATAGTCCAGCAACATCTGGAGGGATGCAGCATTCCCCTCCTCATCTCAGACTCTCTGGCTCTCTTTTTCTCTTTGCTCATGGGATAGAATCAGTCTTCAAAATTAGCCTCCGAAACAGCAACTTTCCCTGTGGGAAGCCCACCTGCTCAAGCATTTATGCATAACTCGAATGTAGACTAAACGGAACTGATAGAAAGAAAGAAAGAAAGAAAGAAAGAAAGAAAGAAAGAAAGAAAGAAAGAAAGACAGGCAACCTTTTTAGCCTATAAAGAACAGGCCTGTATTGTTGAGGGAATCGTTTTTGTGTGACCAAAAAATATTTTTCCCCCATCTCTAATTTCTATTATTCCAAAAGTCTGCCAACCTGCAGCTATCATTCCTAATACTGGCACATTCTTGTTGAGGGAGAGAGAGATGCCTGGGCAAGCATTTTCCATTTGGGATATAACAGAAAGCAGATCCTGAGCCCAAGCTCTGTCCTCCGCTTGCTATGAGCGATATATATGTGGCTAACGTATGTTTCCAATTTATACCACACAGGAGTCTGTAAAAACTACAGACAAGCCTAATTAAAATAAAATACTGCCAGGGAGCAATTGCAACTGCCTGGCCGTAGGCATAACATGATTTCCAACACACAGGCCAATTTTCTTGTGCTATGAAGTTGTGGGGGGGGGGTCCATAAAGCCCCCAAAACTACAAGGTAAAGACGTCATTAAAAGAATGAAAAGGGTTGTTGAAGAAGGCTGGGTTGATATCTGGTAGTGTGTGTGTCTAAAACTAGTTTTGAGGAGAGGGGTTTCAGGAGAACAAGTTTTGACTTCTTTAAAAGTAAGAGCAGATGAAACTCTTTCATAAGGCAGGTCAATGGCTTCACTGCATGGCTGGGCAGTATAAGAAATTCCCTTCCGCCATGCCCTCCACTTTGTGCCAAGGCAACAATGCAACCCTATATACGTGGTCATTATTTATGTCTATTCAAAATAAATTCTCATTTGAGATCAATGAGTTTGCTTGTATTCCTCATCCCTCACCATCCACTTGTTCCTTTGGTGTTGTGTCTCTTTGAATCAAAGAGCTGGAAGGGACCACGAGAGTCATCTAGTCCAACCCCCTGCAAGGCAGGAATCTCTTGCTCAAACCCACAAGCCTGAGATTAAGAGTTTCACGCTCTAGGGGCAGAGGTGGCCTTGTTGTTGAGCTGCTGCCCTTATCAGTTAAAAAACAAAATAAAGACCACACAGAATGAAATAAAGCAGGAATAAATGAAGCACGATAAGCATAGTAAAATGCATACATTAGCAAATCAAATAAAGCTGCCAACTCACATTAGATGCAGAAACTAATAAATGGCTGTGACAGCAGGTATCTTTAAGTTAAATATGTAGCCTCTGCCCACCCAGATGTTGTTGGACTCTAGTTCCCATCAGCCTTGGCCAGCAGGACCAAAGGTCATGGATGATGGGAAATGGAGTCCAGCAACATCTGCAGCATCTGGGAAAGGCTGGCTTAGGAGCATCAATATTCATTACCAGTGTGTGATTTTTTTCTGTTAGACTTTTTATCAGGTCTAAAGTTTCATTTAAACCCAACCCTCACAAATCATTACATGGTTTCAAGTTTCCTTGTGGGAGGCCAGCTGAGATGCCAAGTGGTGACTTGACATAATTCTGCCCAGGGCCACAATCTAGGCTGCATTCCTTTACACTACAGTTAAAATTTATTTGAACACCAGGCATGTGAGATTTGAAAATGATGGAAGACCTGCTTGGACCCCAGTGGACCAAATCAGGCTCCCAAGAGACACTTGAGACTTGAAAGGGAAAAGGCTACTGTCAGGGGTTTAGGTGCAGAGGCACGGGCAAGGGAGGAAACAGAGAGCGAAGGGGAGGAGACAGAGGAAAGGATGAGTGATGACGACGACCCGAGATCTCCCAGTCTTTCCAGTGAATCAGAGGATTCACAGAAAGGAGCACCAGTGGCCAGGGCAAGGGGGGAATCTAGAGAGGCACCCCAGGAAGATAGAGCCAGAGGAGACTCAGGGGGGAGCAGCTGGAAATCGGGACCAGCGTCACCGCCAGGAAGCAGGGAAGAGGAAAGGAGCCAGGGGGGAAGCGCTGGCAGCTCACCACAGGAGGGAGGGCAGGAGTCAGGAGTGGCCACACCTCCATCGGGGAGCGAAGAAACGGTTAAGAGGAAAGTGGAAGGTTGGGCGCGCGCGCCAAGTTCAAATGCAGAGGAAGGCGGCGCAGTGAGCAGCCCCGAAAGGGAACCAGGTCCTAAAGCCCGGCGCAAGGAGGCAGAAGGGTCCGGGTCAGCGTCAGAAGAATCCCGGAAGGAAGAAGCCCCGGGGGGTAGAGGGACCCAGAGGAGGACAGTCAGGAGGAAAAGGTGGAGCAAGGCTAGGATATTAAGTTGGTGCGCACGGGGCGGAGACTCAGACGGAGCCTCGCCGATCTAGCTAGTAGACGTAGAGTTGCAGACAGCAGCGTGAGAATGGAAACTGTAATTCAATAAAGACTTTTACTTAATGACCGCTGGCTAGCGTGATCCTCTGTGAGCTAGGATCTTGAAGCAGCTCTGACAGTAGGCTCCGTCTCTACATTGTGGGCATCTGCAGCCTCGAGGAGGGGAGAGAAACAGGCGCCCACTAGCGAGCTCACGAACGGCAGGAGACATGACGGCTGAGCAGCAGATAGAGGACCTCAGAAAAGCAGTGGCACAACTGAACGCCGAGGTTCTCGCATCCAGGAAGAGAGAGGACGAGGCAGCTGCCGCCTGCAGGGATCTCCAGGTCAGGTTAGACGTACTGGCAAAGCAAACACCCCGGCAGGAGGGAATTGGGTTGGCGAGACGGACAGGCGGACTGCTCTCTCACTTCGATGGGAACCTGCAACAGTATCCCAACTTTAGAGCCGACGTACTGTGCGCACTGCAACTGTTGCATAAAGACTTTAGAGATGAACAGGAGAGAGTGGGGTTCATCATGTCCCATCTGCATGGGGAGGCGAAAGCATGGTTGCGCAATTTATGGAGAGATAACGATCCGGCGCTCCAGAATGCGGATGCCTTTATTAAAGCGATGGATGGGTGTTTCTTATCAAGTATTGACATTGATCTTGCGACTTCCGGAGGCGGCGCGCTCAGCAATGGCGGTCCTCTTCAGTTGCTGAAGAGGGGCTCCGCGGAAAAGGGTCGTGCGCTGCGGCACAGCGACGACCCATGAAGAAAAACCACTGGTAGAGTGAGCCAGTGGCCGTGGGATTCGGCGGGCACCAGGAGCGACCTCCGAAACGCAGAAGGGACCCCGTAAGGGGTTTCTGAACGTGGAGGGGGTAGCGGTGCTGTGGATCCATCGCTCTTTCCGCGGAAGTGAAGCCGCGCGGCTGCTGCTGATCAGCGCTGACCTTTCTTCCTTCAACAATCGAACTGAAACAACTTACTCGTGAGTAGGAAATTTGAAGCTTTGTACGAATTAAATTTGGAGAAATTTGGCTGAAAGCGGGAGACGCTAAAAAGGAAGTCAGTCTCCCGGCTCTGTTTAAAGTATTGAGCAAAGCCCCTTTAAAGCTGAAGCGCTGAAAGGAATCTTAAAAGAGTTGGAATTTATCTGCAAATTCGACCTTGATTGATTAAAAGTTAAAGAAAGGACATAACAGTTTTATAAGTGACAATTTTATGTTCCTCTTTCTTTTACCTTGTGGATTACAAATTTTTGAAACCCTGTTCTCGGTCTGACTGGATACAAGTAACATCGGTCTGCAGTAACTGTAGACAAAGTTAGAAGTAACATTGGGCTACTTTGTAACCGGGAAAAGGAACTGTTGCAAGCACCTTGGTAAAGAACTTTTATTCTCTGCAGTTTAAGCTTAAGGAGAGGGGCTCCCCCCCCTTGTTTTGGATAATATTTTTCTTTTGTGTGTAAAGGGAACTTTTGGTGGAAATTTCCTATCCTTCTCCCTAATTTTTAGGGAGCTCCCCCTGCTGGATTGTGGATTTAATAGTATCTGAGAACTGCTACTAGTCTTGGAATTTTCCTGCCCGGATGTTTATTTTTTCTGGAATTAATTTTCCCATGGGATTTACAATTTGACCTTGATACTGGGACAGCTGTGGAATGAGTGGCACAGCAAAAACAAGGGCTGCAGAAAGAAAAAAAGCAAAACAAACTGAACTTTTGCAATTAACTCTGCCTGTGCAGCCACGCAGATCATCCGTCCCAATTGTGACAGGCCTGCAGGAAGGACAAGCTATACAGCCTACTCTTGGAGAGATGGCTGCTGGAGGGATAGACTCCGTATCTAAAGAAATATTGGAGCAGCTGGCAGCACTGAACAAGAAAGCGGATGAACAAGCACTTAGGTTTGATGAACAAGCTGCTAAACTTGACCAGGTAACAGCCTCAATTAACAAATTGACAGACCAAGTTTCTAAAAACTCTCAGGCCATAGATAATATTGAAAAGACTGCAACAGAAAATCGGAAACTGGCACAGGAAGCAAATACAAAAGCAGACGAAAATAAAAAGAGGATAGAGGAATTAAGAGGCGAAGTCAGACCACTGAGTAGACAGGTGACTGAACAACAAGTGTACCTGTCCCTTGCAGAGCTGAAAAATAGGGAAAATAACCTCAGAATTAGAAACATTCCAGAATCAGAAAAGGAGGATTTGATTGGATTTTTGACAACAGAATTATCCAAATTCTGGGGTGTGGCAGAGGAAAAAGACTTTAAAATCGTCACCGCTTTCAGACTAGGAAGAGTGGCTAGGAAGGATAAACCAAGAGATTGCCTGATCATTTTCAGATCTAGGCAAGAAAAAGAAACCATACTTGGCTTGCATTTTAAAAATCCATTGGTGATCCAGGGAAAAAAGGCAGAAATTTTTAGAGATATACCAAAACAACTTCTGGACTTAAGAGCCACATATAAAGACCTAGCAAGCTTACTGAGAAACAACACAATCCCATACAGGTGGGAATTCCCTCAAGGATTATCTTTTACCTTGAAAGGGGTGAGGGTAAGAATCAGAACAGCAGAGGAGCAAGAAAAGTTCCTAAACGACCACGGGGAAGACCTTCGGAAAGGAATAGCAGGTGCCTGGCCACCTCCTCCGCCTGGATTGAATCCGGTTCCACCTCCAGACAAAAACGAAAAAGGAGACACCCCAGCAGGTAAATAATTAGTCCAAGATGTCTCTACAGCTTCTCAGTTGGAACATTAATGGCGCAAATTCTCCCGAAAGAAGGAAAAAGATTTTTCATATTTTGAGAAAAGAACAATTAGACATTATTTGCCTTCAAGAAACGCATGTGACTAGGCTCCATAGGAGAGTACTAATTAACAAGAGACTAGGCCAAGAATTTATCTCATCAGACAAAGTAAAAAAAAGAGGAGTAGTGATTTATGCAAAGGAGACTCTAGCACCAAAATTGATCTTTAAAGATGAACAAGGAAGAATTTTGGCGATTGAAATTCAAGCACAAGGAGAGAAATTTTTGATTGTAGGAATTTATGCACCAAACGATGGAAAATCGGAATTTTATAAGAAGCTACATGAGACAATGTTGGACTATATTGACTATACTAACATCATCCTGATGGGTGATATGAATGGAGTTGTCTCCACACATATGGATAAGTCTCAAAATCAGAACTTGACCAAAGATGGCAGACTCCCAAAGACTTTTTTTGAACTTACAGACAATATGGACTTGATTGACATCTGGAGAACAAAGAACCCTCTAGGTAAAGAGGGAACTTTTTTCTCTGAGGCCCATCTTTCGTGGACAAGAATCGACCAGATTTGGACATCTAGAGGACTGGCACCTAAGACAAAAAAAGTCGAGATCTGCCCTAAAACTTGCTCTGACCACAACGCCTTGAAAATAGATTTAAGACTGGCACCAGCTGGATCCTTCAGATGGAGAATGAATGACTATTTGTTTAGAGATCAGGAGATTGTGAAGAAGGCCCAAAAAACGCTGAAAGATTACTTCGAAATAAATTTGAATACTTTGGTGGAAAAGAAAACAATCTGGGACGCAAGTAAAGCTGTGATGAGAGGATTTCTGATACAGCAGAACTCTATCAAGAAAAAACTCTGGAA
Organism: Podarcis bocagei; assembly: GCF_964188305.1. Lineage (NCBI taxonomy): Eukaryota > Metazoa > Chordata > Lepidosauria > Squamata > Lacertidae > Podarcis > Podarcis bocagei. Next base: position 2,043,903 of record NC_138139.1, read on the forward strand.
TGGTAAAAAGGATAAGATCTTGGAGAAGATAAGAGATGGCGAGAAAAAGTTGAGACTAAACCCAAAATCAAAAGAAGTTTTAAGAGAAATAAAATTCCATCAAGCACAATATGCAAAATTGATAAATCAAGAAGTTGAATGGAAAATTAAACAAATGAAACAAAGATCATTCGAATCGGCAAATAAATGTGGGAAGCTGCTGGCATGGCAGCTGAAAAAGAGACAAAAGTTGAACTTTGTTACCAATCTAGAGGTTGAGGGAGAATGTATTCAGAAACCAGAAGATATTAGAAAGTGCTTCCAGAGATATTTTAGAAAATTGTTTACTCAAGGACCCCAAGTGGAGACTGAGATAGATAATTTTCTAGGAAGTTATGGCCTCCAAAAATTAACACAAGACAAGCAAACAGCCCTGAATTACAAAATAACACAACAGGAGATTGAAAGTGCCATTCAGAACATGCAATTAGGCAAATCTCCAGGTCCAGATGGGCTTACCTCCAAATACTACAAGACATTGAAGGAATATTTGGTTCAGCCATTAATGGAGGTATGTAACCAAATTATGGAAGGAAAGGGGGCACCCGAATCGTGGAAAGAGGCATTCATCACCTTGATTCCTAAATTGGAATCTGAAAAGACTCAACTCAGGAATTATCGCCCTATCTCACTCCTAAATGTGGATTACAAAATTTTTGCTAACATTTTGGCAAACAGATTGAAAAAAGTCTTGAATGAAGTAATTCATAAAGACCAAGCAGGCTTTCTCCCTGGCAGGCATATGTCTGACAACACTAGGAATATCATTGATGTTTTGGAGTTATTACAGACAAATCTGAACACGAAGGCAGCTTTGATATTTATAGATGCCGAGAAAGCCTTTGATAACATATCTTGGAAATTTATGAAGAAAAATTTGGAAGGGATGGGAGTGGGAAGGGCGTTCCAAAATGGTATTGAAGCAATCTATTCAGAGCAAAAAGCTAAATTGATAGTAAACAACGTGGTGACTGAGGAGTTTAAAATTGAAAAAGGGACACGACAGGGGTGCCCCTTATCACCCTTGTTATTTATTTCTGTCCTGGAGGTGTTGCTGAACATGATTAGGAAGGACCAGCGGGTGGAAGGAATACAGGTCGGGGAAAAACAATACAAATTGAAGGCCTTTGCAGATGACCTGGTTTTGACATTACAGGAGCCAGAAGCTAGTACAAAAAGAGCCTTAGAACTAATTTCTGAATTTGGTCGGGTGGCGGGATTTAAGCTGAACAAACAAAAAACCAAGGTTTTGGCTAAAAACTTGACACCTTCAGAAATAGATGGGTTTCAGAAGGAAACAGAATTAAATGTTGTTCCAAAAGTGAAATACCTGGGGGTTAACCTGACTGGGAGAAATTTGAATTTGTTTAAAGATAATTATGAAAAATGTTGGTCGGAAATCAAAAAGGATTTAGAAACATGGTCGAGACTGAGACTTACCTTGTCGGGCAGAATAGCTGCAGTCAAAATGAATGTATTGCCAAGAATGTTGTTTCTGTTTCAAACCCTTCAGATCGTGGACAGAGTGGAATGTTTTGGAAAGTGGCAGAGGGACATTGCGAAGTTTGTCTGGCAGGGCAAAAAGCCCCGAATAAAATTTAAAATATTAACAGATGCAAAGGAAAGAGGGGGGTTTGCCCTGCCGGACCTAAGACTGTACTATGAAGCTGCATCCCTCTGCTGGTTGAAAGATTGGTTTTTGTTAGAAAACACTGATGTCCTAGATCTGGAAGGGCATAGCAATGCTTTTGGTTGGCATGCATATCTCTGGTACGACAAGGCAAAGTCTCATAAACTGTTTAAAAACCATATTGTCAGGAAAGCTCTACTTATTGTCTGGACTAAATACAAAGACTTATTCGAAAGTAAGACTCCGAGGTGGTTATCACCGGTAGAGGCTAAGGCCGTAAAATTTCGTAATATGGAGACTGGCTGGTTGAAATATTGTGAGATAATTGAAAGAGATGGTGACACTTGGAGGTTGCAGAGTTTCGAAAAACTGAAAGGAAAGGTGCGAGATTGGTTTCATTATGCCCAAATTTTAGAGACTTTTAAAAAAGATAAAAAAATTGGTTTCCAGGTGGAAAAATCAAAATTAGAGACAGAATTACTTGAACCTAAGACGAAAGTGCTTTCAAGAATGTATAATTTGCTGCTTAAGTGGAACACTCAAGATGAGATAGTTAAATCAGCTATGATAAAATGGGCACAAGACATCGGGTACAACATTATGTCTGAAGACTGGGAAAGGTTATGGACCACCGGTATGAAATTTACGGCATGTACTGCCTTAAAGGAAAACATCATGAAAATGGTATACAGGTGGTACATGACCCCAGTCAAACTTGCAAAGATATATCATTTGTCTGACAATAAATGTTGGAAATGTAAGGAAGCTGAGGGAACCTTTTTTCACCTCTGGTGGGCATGCCCGAGGGTGAAGGCCTTCTGGGAAATGATCTATAACGAGTTGAAAAAGGTGTTTAAATACACCTTTCACAAGAAACCGGAGGCCTTCCTCCTGGGCATTGTGGGCCAGAGAGTGTTAAAAAAAGATAGAACTTTCTTTCTATATGCAACCACAGCAGCAAGAATTCTTATAGCTAAACACTGGAAGGCACAGGAGTTACCCACGCTGGAAGAATGGCACTTGCAGCTGATGGACTATATGGAATTAGCTGAAATGACAGCCAGAATCCGAGACCTGGGAGAAGACGCCGTGGAAGAGGACTGGAAGAAATTTAAGGACTATTTACAAAAATATTATAAGCTATATGAATGTTGAGAATTTGCTAAATGTTCTGGAAAAACATGCTTCAGTATTGAATTTGGTAAATGTTGAAAATTAAGTTAAGATTTCGAAATGTATAAATTGTGGACTATATAACTAAAGGAAAACACAAAAACATATGAAATAAGGTATTAATTTGCTGTTTATTTTTATTGTAAAGAAAACAGGGGATGGGGGACATGGGGAAGTCTGATCGATCATGAAAATGGATGTGAAAAATGTGAATCTTTTCTTCTTCTTTCTTTTATAACTTCTTTTCTTTTCTGTAAAACTGCTTTTGATGTGCTATGGATGATATACCTTTCTTTTACCCTGGAAAAAAGCAATAAAACTTTATTAAAAAAAAAAAAAAAAAAAAAAAGACATTGATCTTGCACGGAAGGAGGTGCATGGGCTGAGACAAGGGAGGGCCAGCGTCAGACAGTATCATGCCCGCTTTTTCGCCTTGGTCAGCGCCCTGGAATGGGACAGAGATTCGGCTCCTGTAAGAGACCTCTTTTGGGAGGGACTGCACAACTCGATTAAAGATGAGATAGCGAGGGGGGAGAGACCCCGAACCACCCAGGAGGTCGTTCAGAGGGCACTGGCTGTGGGGGTGAGGCTGGAAGGACGTCCGTGGAGCAAGGACGAAGGACGTGGAGGGCGCGAACCAGCCGGGGGCCCCTCCTTCTTTCCCAGAGAAGCAGCACGGGCGCAATCCACGCCTCCGCCAGGAGGAGGAGCCGAACCTATGGAGGTTGGAGGTGCAAGGGCTCAGTCAGCAACCAGAGCCCTAGCACCGGCAGCAGTGAAGGCGAAGCCTCCTAGAGGGACCAGGAAGTGTTACGTCTGTGAGCAGCCAGGGCATATGGCGAAAGAGTGTCCCCAGAGGCCCCACAAGCTTACTGCAGCCTCAGCAATGGTGACTGCAGCAACGCAGCAGGGAGGACCACAGCAGGGAAACGACGATGTCTGGCTGGAGGAAGAGGCACTGGGGCCCAGCCAGACGTGTTAGTGACGCAGTCCCCAGAGATTTTACAGCCAGTGAACCCCCTCCCGCCCAAACCAGTAGTGAGGCTCACAGCATCTCTCCAGCTGCCCAATGGAATCACCATGGACGTGCCAATCACCATCGACTCCGGCAGCAACGCGGACTTTATAGGGCAGGAATTTGTCGACAGGCACGCTGTGCAGTTGCTGCCGGCCACACTGCCCCTGCAGGTTGTCACTGTGGATGGCAGGGAGCTGCTAGGGGGGCAAGTGGTGAAGCAGACGCCACCAATGGTGATGCGACTTGGAAATCACAGGGAAGTCATCAGCTTCAACGTCACTCAACTGTCTGACACGCCCATTGTATTGGGCATGAGTTGGCTGGACAAGCACAGCCCAACGATGGCTTGGTTCCAGAGGCAGCTGGTCTTCGGCTCTTCCTTTTGTGCTGAACACTGCATCGTACCCAGGCAGGAAGGAGAGGAAGAGGAGTCACAGCTGCTGCTAGGCACGCTGCAAGCGATTCCCCACAAGTACGCAGAATTTCTGGAAGTTTTCTGCGAGAAGGAGGCGGACAGGCTACCCCCTCACAGACCATATGACTGCAAAATTGACCTGCTGCCGGGGGCGGCGCTGCCTAAAGGGAAGCTGTATTCCATGTCTGAGGACGAACTGCAGGAACTCAAAGACTTCATCGATCATAATTTGGAGCGTGGTTTCATCCGAGAGTCTAAGGCAGCGGGGGGCAGTCCTGTATTCTTTGTTAAGAAGCGAGACACACCCCAAAAAAGACTCGTAGTGGATTACAGGATTTTGAACAGTGTGACCAAGCCGTCGGACTTCCCCATGCCCCGCATCGACGACCTCCTGGCGAAGGTACGGAAGGGAAAGGTGTTCACCAAGTTGGACCTGCGGGGGGCGTACAACCTCATTCGCATGCGGGAGGGTGATGAGTGGAAGACAGCCATGTTCACGCCACTGGGTACCTACGAATACAGAGTTATGCCTTTTGGACTGCAAAATGGCGCTCACGTTTTTCAAGCATTTATGCATCACGTGTTGGCGGGACTTCTCTACAAGACGTGCGTCTGTTTCTTGGATGACATCCTGATCTTTTCGGAGTCGCAACAAGAACATGACAAGCACGTCAAGGAAGTGCTGGGCAGGCTAAAGCAACACAGGCTCTACGCCAAGCTGGAGAAGTGCCAATTTGACGTGCCGGAGGTGGATTTTCTGGGCTACAAGCTGTCTGACAAGGGGCTCGCCATGGACAGCGCCAAGGTTCGAGCAGTGTTGGATTGGAAGAGCCCACGCAACCGGAAGGAGGTCCAACGGTTTGTCGGCTTTGCGAACTTCTATCGCAAGTTTATCAAGGGCTTCGCGATGCAGACGGCGGCCATCACTGACACCCTTAGCTCCAAGAAGAAGAAGTTCATCTGGACAGAGCAGGCGGAGCAGTCCTTTCAGGCCCTCAAGCGTCTCTTCGCGTCGGAAGAGCAGCTGCTTCATGTCAACCCCAGCATGCCGATGAGGGTGGAGACAGACGCTTCGGACAGAGCAGTGGGGGCGGTCCTGCTGCAGAAGGACCAGCAGGGCGTGTGGCGGCCGGGAGCGTTTTACTCCAGGAAGCTCAGCAAGTCCGAGCAGAACTACACCATATGGGACAGGGAGTTGCTGGCCATTCATGCAGCGTTCAAGGCGTGGAGGCACTTTCTGATCGGCGCCAAGCACACGGTGCAGGTTTGCACGGACCACAAGAATCTGGAACACTGGCGCACGGCACAGTTCCTGAACCAGAGGCAGATACGTTGGGCTGAGTTCTTTGCGGACTTCGACTTCCGAATAGAGTATGTCCCGGGGGACACCAACATCATGGCAGACGCTCTCTCCCGCAAGCCACAGTATCTGGAGGACGCAACACCAGCGGCCGCCATGCACATCTTTGCACCGACAGTGTGGGCGTGCGCCGCGGCGACCGTGGACCTAGAGGCGGTGCGGCGAGCGTTGCAGGGGGACTCCTTCGCACAAACGAAGATGGCAGAGGTGCGAGGGGGCAAGGCAGCGGCCGACGGTTTCCAGCTACGAGATGGATTGCTCATCCGTAAAGGGGCCATCTACGTGCCGGGTGACGAACTTCGAGCCAAGGTGCTTCAGCAGCTGCACGACGCACCCACGGCCGGGCACTTTGGCAAGGAGAAGACGGTGGAATTAGTAGCCAGGGATTTCTGGTGGCCTGGAATGAGAGGGGAGGTCGCAGACTACGTGGCGAGGTGTGACACTTGCCAGAGGGCAAAGACGGTGCACAAACCGCCGGCTGGACTGTTGGAGCCGCTGCAAACTCCGGTCGAACCTTGGGAAAGGGTGGCTCTGGACTTCGTCACGGATCTGCCCAGCTCAAGGGGCAAGACGGCAGTGTTGGTGGTGGTGGACCTGTTCTCCAAGATGGCGCATTTCATTCCGTGTGCTAAGGTGGCCACGGCAGAGCAAACCGCCAAACTGTTCATAGACCACGTGTTCAAGGTTCACGGTCTGCCACGGTCTATTCTGTCCGACCGCGGGCGGCAGTTCATCTCGAACTTCTGGCAGAAGCTGATGGGCTTCCTAAACGTCAAGATCAATCTGGCGTCGGCGAGACACCCGCAGACCAACGGGCAAGCGGAGCGAGCCAATGCCATCATGCAGCAGTACCTGAGATGTTATGCGAACCAACAGCCTGCGACGTGGGTGGATTACCTGCCGCTTGCAGAGTTTGCCTACAACAACACGAAGCACGTATCCACGGGCGTCACGCCGTTCTTCGCCAACAACGGGCGGCACCCTAGAACCTTCCCGGGACTGGAATGCAGGGGAGAAGGGGAGCCGCAGTCAGCAGATGCGTTCGCGTCGGAGCTGCAGGAAGTCCACGATCAGCTGCGGCGCCACCTGGAGCTGGCTAAACACGCATACAAGGTACAAGCGGACAAGCACAGAAGGGTTGGCGAAGAGCTCCACGTGGGAGACTGGGTCTGGTTAGCAGCCCACGCAGTGCCGGCCAGGTCGTTGGCCAAGAAGAAACTAGGGCATAAACAACTGGGGCCCTACCAAGTCGAAGAGCAGGTCAACCCGGTGGCTTTCAGGCTGGCGCTTCCGGAGGGTTCCAGAATGCATCCGGTGTTCCACAGATCGGTGCTCACTCCCTACAAGGCACCGCACAGGTTCCAGGAACCCGGAACGGCGCCGAGTCCGCTCAGAGAAGGAACGGGGCACGCGGGAGTGGCACAGGAGGAGCGCATCAACGAAGTCACGGAGATTTTGGACTCCAGATGGGGGGAAGAGGGAGTAGAATACTTTCTCGCCAGGGAGGGCACCCCGGCCAGTGCGAACAGCTGGGTGCCGGGCTACGCTTTAGACGAACCTCTGCTCAAAGACGAGTTTCATGCCCTCTTCCCACATAGACCTATGCCAGCGGACTTTTTCGACGACTGGCTTTTCACGCCCACGCTTTCGGACAGCACGTTCAGGGGGTTCGACTCGGACGAGGAACCGACACGAGACGTCCGTTCCCCGGAGGGGTCACCCTCGGGATCTGTCTCAGAACCCTCGTATTGGTGGGACGATAGGCCGGAGGAGCAGTTCCGCAGGAAGTGGCTGGACTGTTCCGGCCGAGCAACGCCGCCTGGAGGAAGTGCGGGAGAGACGGACATGGACATTTTCGGGGACGACCCTGGTTTCGAGCACGGCGGCACAGAGATGGAAGAGGAGGTGACTGTCGTCAACGAGAGCAGGGAGGAAGACCCGGAAGAGTTCCGATGGAGGCCTGCCACGGGAAGCGACCGATATCCGACGTTCGTCCCTTTGCAACAGCAGCCCCCAACTCCAGCACCGGAAGGAGGGGAGGGGGGACTGGGGGGCTTCGAGGGGGGGATGGATGTCAGGGGTTTAGGTGCAGAGGCACGGGCAAGGGAGGAAACAGAGAGCGAAGGGGAGGAGACAGAGGAAAGGATGAGTGATGACGACGACCCGAGATCTCCCAGTCTTTCCAGTGAATCAGAGGATTCACAGAAAGGAGCACCAGTGGCCAGGGCAAGGGGGGAATCTAGAGAGGCACCCCAGGAAGATAGAGCCAGAGGAGACTCAGGGGGGAGCAGCTGGAAATCGGGACCAGCGTCACCGCCAGGAAGCAGGGAAGAGGAAAGGAGCCAGGGGGGAAGCGCTGGCAGCTCACCACAGGAGGGAGGGCAGGAGTCAGGAGTGGCCACACCTCCATCGGGGAGCGAAGAAACGGTTAAGAGGAAAGTGGAAGGTTGGGCGCGCGCGCCAAGTTCAAATGCAGAGGAAGGCGGCGCAGTGAGCAGCCCCGAAAGGGAACCAGGTCCTAAAGCCCGGCGCAAGGAGGCAGAAGGGTCCGGGTCAGCGTCAGAAGAATCCCGGAAGGAAGAAGCCCCGGGGGGTAGAGGGACCCAGAGGAGGACAGTCAGGAGGAAAAGGTGGAGCAAGGCTAGGATATTAAGTTGGTGCGCACGGGGCGGAGACTCAGACGGAGCCTCGCCGATCTAGCTAGTAGACGTAGAGTTGCAGACAGCAGCGTGAGAATGGAAACTGTAATTCAATAAAGACTTTTACTTAATGACCGCTGGCTAGCGTGATCCTCTGTGAGCTAGGATCTTGAAGCAGCTCTGACAGCTACGTTCTGGATTCTCTTAAACATACACATCTTGGTTGTTCCAGAGTTGAGGCAGTCGAGAGTCTTGCAGATTACACAGAAATGAGTTGGTCAGACTCTCCCAACCTGCTGATCTCAACCAGAATGGCTACAGCCACTGGCAGCCTTCCCACTATGAATTTCCTTAATCCTTTTCAAATACACCCTGAGCCTCTGGTCATAGCCAGGTCTGTGCACTGTGTGAAGTTAATCCTCCATTTGCTGCTCCTGAGTCTGTTGCCCATCTATTTGACTGAGCAGCCACCAAGTTCTAAAATAAGTGGGGTGGGGGGGACTTTGTCCTGTTGACATGACATCATGTGCCGGGGCTCACGTTTTCAAAATCCTTTCTCAAAAATGAGGAATAGAAGCTTGCTGGGAGAAAAGTAAACCAGGAAACTAAGTAGTTTATAATCAGATGTCGAGAAATTGGTCGTATGCTTTGATAGCCTTTCCCTTTTCAAAATGTAACTTAAAGTACATTCGCTTTTTTCCGCAATTCTGCTTCTGCCAGCTGGCAAGTGTCCTAATTTATGTCTGGGATGTAGAAGGCAGATCTGTCCACTTGCTGCTGGGTTTTGGAGCACCTTCACACAAGACTCTGTGTGTACGGTTGAGTGAGTCTCCTTCTCCATAAAGGCCTGTTTGGAGATCAGTGTTGGATATACATTTTCCTTGGCATGCGGGTTTTGGGTGGGGATTTATTTTATTTAACTTTTATGCAGCAGGGGGACAAAATGCTATAAACTACATTCTCACTGAAAGTTCATTCATTAGGGAAAATCAAATTATAAGCTGGGAAACAAGACAGCTCAGTTGCACGCTGCTTTGGAAACGACACTCGGGCAAACTCAGGTTGCATTAACAGGTGAATAGTGTCTAGATCGTGAGAAGTAAAAAGTCCTCTGCAGGCTGTCTCCTCCTTGGTGCGTTTATAATCAAATGAGAAGAGAGAGGGACACAGCAGCCACCTCTTCCTTTTGCATTGTGCCTCCGTCACCTGGCCACTCCCCATGGAAGAAAGGCACCAGTCAGAAGGAGGCCCGTGAGTCTGGATCAAGTGGGTAGCCTATTCCGGCACCAGCAGTCTTTAATTTTTCCCTGTTTACCCTCCAACTCATGCAGAGTGATGAGGATGTAACTTGTTTGTTTAAATATTTATAATCCACAGTTTCATAAAGTTTCATAAAGTATATCAAGGCAGCTAACCAAATGTAACAACACCAGTCCATAAATATCCATAAAACATAATTTTAAAAATCAATTAATTGTGGGTGTGGTCAAAGATGGCTGGGATGTCTTCACTATGGGGGAGTGGTTGAAAGAACTGGGTAGGTGAACCCTGGAGAAGAGAAGGATAAGGGCAGACATGATAGCAGTCTTCAAACAGAAGATATCAACTTTAAAGTGGAGATTTCTGCTATTGCTCTTTTTCTATTTGCAGAATACTGCAGTATATTGTAGTGACTATATAATGAGCATTCAAAGGTGATTATTCAAATGAGCATTCAAAGGTGATTATCAAAGTGGAAGACAGAAGTGCCTGGCATGCTCTGGTCCATGGGGTCACGAAGAGTCAGACACGACTAAACGACTAAACAACAAAACAACAACAACATCTATATGTAAAATTCAGTTTATTTGGTCTACAGATGATAAACATCAAATACAGTATGTGGTCCTTAAGACAACTACAGCAGAGAAAAAGCACAAGACACATGAAAACAAATTGAGCCTTTTAAAATAAAAGTATAACAATATCCATTATCAGATATATTCACTCCTTCATGCCACAGGCACCAAAATGTCTTAGACTGAACAAGTTTCCAGAGTGTTTCTTTTTTTAAACTGCTATCCAAAATAACCAGCAGGAACCAGCCAGATCTGATTGTTCCTTCTGGAGTTTTACACACAATGTATATTTCATTCTTTAGAGTGGAGCACCACTGTGTGGCCTTTGTGAAATGAAAATGAATTCTGCATAACTTGAAGGCATGCCGCCCACATTTCCATTCTCTACTGCACAGGTTCCCCGTCCACCTGCCACACTCTCCGTCCTTCTGGGAATGGGGGGGGGGTAGTTATGCTTGTAGGTGTCCTGGAACCCATCCTTCAACTTTAAATTTTTTAAGTTGAAAGTTTTACAGTGAATTGAGAGAAATAAGAAAAGAAACAAAAGGAGAAGAAACAAAAGAAAACAGGATAACAAGATGAGCACCAAGAGACAGGGGGAAATGGGCTAACCCAAAAACCATTATATGGGCAAATGCACACTCCCAGGCAAATCACCATGTAATTGGTTCTGAAACCTTACCACATTACTGCTGGTGAGTGAAAAGTCAGATTTTAGCCATGCAAAAACTGGCATCACATCCAGTCAGTGTAAGCATGGGGGGGATGAGGGAGGAAGTGAAAAACGAGGCAGTGGGTGTCCTTTCAGGGCCCTTCCACAAATGCTTTCACCACTCCGAGTTAAGGAAGGAGGGGGCAATGTGTTTGGGGGTTGGAAAGGAGTTATGGGCTGACAACATCTTTCTGAGCCCTCAAATTGCCTTAGGAATTATTTTCCCAGTTTTCCTGTCTTCCTATCAGCTTCTCTGTGTGAACCAGCTGCAGTCTCCCAGGTGCATAGACGCTGCTAGGCAGTTGAATGTGCATGCGTACTCCATCCATTTCCTTCCCTCCCACTCACCCCTTCCGCGTGGCCCTGGGCACTGGCAGTCCCTGCTACACCACTGGTTTAACTATACACTGTGTGAAGAAGGCCTACCTTTTGTTTTTCCTGCATCTTCATTCACCTTCATTTGAAGACCCCACTGGGCTCCACTATCTCCCCAAGGAACTCCGTCTGGCATCAACCTTACCACCTGGCAAAGATGCCAGGCAAAGATGTTTCTGTTCTCCCAGGGTTTGGGATCTTAAGGTGGAAGTGACCTTTGACCAGTTTTGCTGTTTATCTTTAAGGGTGGTGCGGCATGGAATCTCCCATGTTATTATTGGATAAACACTATGTTTTATAGTTCTATCTATTTTATGATATGTTTATATTTTAGAAAGTTACTTTGCATTGTACGTACTTTTGTAAGTTGCTTTGAGATTGATTTAATTGATGAACCGATTTAGAAAAATAATAATAGCAGCAGTATTTCCAGGGGGAAGAATATTCTCTATCCACATTTTCAGAGGTCATTACAATGTATTCCTTTCTTTATCGAGTGCAATGGAATAGCAGATTGTCCACCAGGTGGCACCAAAGGTCAATTTAGCTCACTGTGATCTGTGGCCTGGGACAATTGGGGAAGAAGAAATTGGCAACAGCAACCAGAACCAAATCTTACTTTTAATGATATGTGCAGCACACAACCTTGTTATTACCAACACACTCTTTTGACAGAAAAATAAATTTAAAACTTCATGGAGGCATCCTCGGTCAAACCATTGGCACCTCTTAGACCAGTGTTTCCCAACCGGTGTTCCGCGGCACACTAGTGTGCCGCGAGACGTTGCCTGGTGTGCCGTGGGAGGGAGGCGGGCGAGGCGAGAGGCGAGAGGATCGGGCGCGGCGGAGGCCAGCCCCGCGCTTGGAGAGGACGCAGCAGCCGTCGCCAAACCCGATCCTCCTCCTCCTGCTCCGCCGCCGTCCTCTGGCTCTCGGCCGGGAGGAGCCTGCGGCGACGGGGCGGGCGCCGAAGTTGGCAGAAGTTGGCGCGCCTCCTCGGCAGCGCCTTCGTCCTCCTCCTCCTGCCTCTGCTCTCCTCCGGCGGCGGGGGCGCGCCGCCGCCGGATCCGCGCGCAGCCTCTCGCCTCTGCCTCTCGCCGCGCCGGCCCAGCCAGTCAGCCAGCCGAGGGCGGGCGCGCTCTCGCTCCTCGCTCGCTCTTTCCGTGGCCGTGCCCGGCGCCAGCCCCGCGGGAAGACGCTGCGACAGGCGGCCTGTGTCGCGAGGGGCGGAGCCCAGGGGAAAGGACCGCCCAGCAGGCGCGGCTGAGGCGCGCATGCGTGGCTGGGGGGGGGTGCGCGCCCTCTGCTCTCTGCCTCTCTCCCCCTCCCCCCTCTGGACCCCGCGCGCGAGGCTCTCCGGGGGCGGGAAAAGGGTTTCCCTCAGGCGGAAGGCCCCGTGGGAGCCGGGAGGGGGGCAGCCGCTGCTCTGGCTCCCCCCCGCCCCGAACCGGCTCTTCCTTTCGGTTCTGGCGGGGAGCGCGCTCTCCCCCCCCCTTGCGCTCCGCTTTCCCCTCAGAAGAGCCCCCTGCTCCCCGTAATCGAGGGTGATCGTGCCCAGGGGCTCGCCAGATCCCCCTCCGGCCGTCTCTTAGTCCCCACACGATCCCAGGAGCGCGACGTGGAAGTGTGTGGACACCCGCAAAGGTCAGGGATGCTTCTCAAACCGCCAAGAGGCAAAGCCAACGTCCCTCTCACCTGGCCCAGGAGTCCCAGATGCGCCAGTTCTCAACAACAAATGCATCGAACAGGGTGTGCAACCCAAGTGAATCACTATTTTAAGCCATTGGGGGGGGGGAGATGCAACCCATTCTTAAATCTTTCCTACTGAAAATGACCTAAAAGTGTTACATTTGGACGGATCACCCCCATAACTAATGTTGCATCATCTCACTATTTGCAGCAAGCATATACATTCTTTTCCACGGTTAACTTTTGTATACCTCAGAGCACCAAAGTTTATTTCCTAATTGCTTACTGATCTGCTGGTGAAGCAAGTTTTCTCTTGACTCCCCTTTGAACCATCAACATATCCTTTAACATCCTTTTGACACTAATCAATAAGTTACATTTTTTTATCTTTTTTATTTAGCTATAAATGCCAGGCCATCTCTTTTCTCTGCCTGGAGAGGAACAGATAGCTCTTGCCAGAGGTCAGATGTGATGGACTTGAGAGGATTCCCTGCTTTCCACCATTCTGTCTGTCTTGACTGCCCCCCCCCCCTGTTTCTTTTTCAACTTTCTCTCCAGACTTCCCCTATCAGCATAAAATTAGGCAGAAGAAGCTTGGTTCCCTACCCCTGATCCAGTGCAGGGGGGGGGGGACGACAAGCAGTTGTAGACAACCTTATTTTAAAAGTTCTCTTCATGTAACTTTAGTACAATTACATCCTCTGTATATCATTTATATCAGAAGTGGGGAGATGATAAATTATGCTGTACCATGCAGCACTAGGGACGCGGGTGGCGCTGTGGGTAAAACCTCAGCACCTAGGGGTTGCCGATCGCATGGTTGGCGGTTCGAATCCCCGCGGCGGGGCAAGCTCCAGTCGTTCAGTCCCAGCTTCTGCCAACCTACCAGTTCGAAAGCACCCTTATGTGCAAGTAGATAAATAGGGACCGTTTCCGTGTGCTGCGCTGCTGCTGGCTCACCAGAGCAGCTTCGTCACGCTGGCCACGTGACTCGGCCGGGAGGAGCCTGCGGCGACGGGGCGGGCGCAGAAGTTGGCGCGCCTCCTCGGCAGCGCCTTCGTCCTCCTCCTCCTGCCTCTGCTCTCCTCCGGCGGCGGGGGCGCGCCGCCCTCCCCGGCCGGGGGGCTCGGCGGGGCCCGCGGGGAAGGAGGCCATGTTCGCGGCGCGCGGGATCGCGGCCCCCCTCGCCCGCCTCCGGCCCGCTCCCCTCCCCCTGCGCGCTGCCCTAGCCGTGCCGGTCTCCTCCCCCTGCGCCGCCGTCCCCTTTCCACATCCTAGGAGCCGCGGTCCGCCTACCGCCCCCGGGCCGCGGCGCGGCTCCCAGCCCGGGCTGGCCTCCGCCTCCTGGGACGCGCGCCCACCCCCGCGGCCCCCCAAACTTCGGAGCAACTCTCCAGACGCTTCTCCCCCGCCTCAGTCTCCCTCCTTTCCACTTCTCTTCCCCCCTTCCTTCCCTCTTTCTTTCTCTTTCTCTCCCACCCGCCTTTCCTTCTATTAACTTTCCTTTCCCCTCCCTTCGTCCTTCCTACTTTTACTCCTGGGTTCCTCCCCCCTTTGCGCAGCCACAAATCAATCTCTCTCTCTTTTTTCCCCTCTCTCTCTTCTTTGCTCAGACGCAAAAAAAGCGCCGCTTTTTGGAAATCCGGACTGCTGTCCCCGCTGAAACGATACTTTAAAAAAGGAAGAACCCACTGGCTCTTATTTCTGTTTAAAGCAGTAGATCCCGAACTCTTTTGGCCCACTGCCCCCTTGGTTCCACATCCCCCAGTGTCCCCTATGCTTACTCTATAGAAAGCATTACAGGGGTTAACGCGGCTCGCTAAGGAAGATATTAATAGAATTCTGCATTTGGGGGGAGACCCTAACAGTCATCTACCATTACCTTCTATGCTGTTACTTTTTTTTTTTTTTTTTTTTTACATAAGTAAAAAGTGACCTTTCCCCATCTGGCATGGTGGTGTGCCTCGAGATTTTTTTCATGAAACAAGTGTGCCTTTGCCCAAAAAAGGTTGGGAAACACTGTCTTAGACTATGCTATTGTCTGTGCTAAAGGTTGCCATGATGTGCTCCTTACCAGAGCTATGACAAGCGCCGACAACTGTTGGACTGATCACTGACTAATACGCTCCACGATGGCTATCAAGATTATACCTCAATGCAGGCTTCAAGGAAGGAAACCAAGGCACAAAATGAACACTCAAGCCCTTCAAGATCCCATTAAATGGGACTGCTTCCAAACGACTCTTAAGGACCATCTGCTTTCAGAATTCCCTGATAACATCTAGGAACACTGAACCAAGCTAAAAACATCCATTATTGCAGCCAGTGAACAAATGAGTGGATACCAAACCAAGAAACACCAGGACTGGTTTGATGAGAATGACAGTGAGATTGAACACATGATTGACAAGGAAAGGAAGGCCTTTCAGATCTGGCAAAGAGGTAGAAACTGCGCCACTAAGAAAAAAACCTATGCCAACGCTAAGGCTGAGGTTCAAAGAAGAACCAGAGAACTTTAAAAAAAAAAAAAAGCTCAAGAGATGCAGCACTTAGGTGACACTCATGATGCACAGAGTTTCTTTAAAGCCACAAAGACCATCTATGGGTCAAAATAAAAAAAATCCTTCCAGTAGCACCTTAAAGACCAACTAAGTTAGTTCTTGGTATGAGCTTTCATGTGCATGCACACTTCTTCAGATACAGTGTGTATCTGAAGAAGTGTGCATGCACACGAAAGCTCATACCAAGAACTAACTTAGTTGGTCTTTAAGGTGCTACTGGAAGGAATTTTTTTATTTTGACTATGGCAGACCAACACAGCTACCTATCTGCATCTATGGGTCAATAAATCATGACATATGCCCCCTACACTCAGCAGACGGTACCACGCTTCTAAAAGATAAAGAAGCTATTTCACTGCGCTGGAAAGAGCATTACCAACATCTTAACCGCAACTCCCCTGTAGCTGCTGAGGTCCTCTCACAAATTCCACAAAACCCAGTTAGAGATCAGCTTGCAGTATCTCCAAATCTGGGAGAGCTGTGTATAGCTATTAACCAAATGAAAAACAGCAAAGCCAGTGGACCTGATGGGATACCTGCCAAAATCTTCAAAGTGGGTGGAATTGAATGTACACAACTTCACAAGTTCATCAAAAAAATCTGAGAAAGAGAAGAAATCCCAGCCAACTTTAGAGATGCCATAATTATCAATCTCTTTTAAAAAGGTGACAGAACTGATTGCGGAAACTATCAAGGCATCTCTCTATTAGCTGCGGCAGGCAAAATTCTTGCAAGGATCTTAGCAAACCGTCTCGTAACAATATCCGAGGTGACCCTTCCTGAATCCCCAAATGGTTTTTGACCTTCTAGGGGACAGTGGACATGATTTTCACTGCTCGACAGCTTCAAGAAAAATGCAGAGAGCAAAACCAACCCCTGTATATGGCATTTATTGACCTGACTAAGGCTTTTGACACCGTAAATTGTAAAGCCCTGTGGACTGTCCTTCTGAAAATTGGCTGCCCAGATAAATTAGTAAACATCATCCGGCTCCTCCATGATAATATGCCAGCAACAAACGCAGATAACAATGGCTCTCAAAATGAACCATTCACAGTGGGATCAGGAGTTACACAGGGTTGTGTTATTGCCCCAACTCTATTCATTATTTTCATTGCCATGATCCTACACTTTGTCAAAGGGAAACTCCCCACCAGAGTAGAAATCATATATTGAACAGATGGAACGCTCTTCAAACTGAGCAGGCTGAAAGCAAAGAGTAAGGTTACTGTAACTTCCGTCATAGAGCTTCAGTATGCTGAAGACAACGTAGTGTGCGCACGCTCAGAGGATCACCTCCAAACCATCCTAAATATCTTTGCAGAAGCTTACGAAAAGCTTGACCTATCACTCAACATCCAAAAAACCAAAGTTGGCAAACAAGTACAAAATAACCCCTCTGCAGTGCCACAAATCCAACTCAATGGTGTAACGCTGGAAAATGTTAATCACTTCTCCTACCTAGGCCATTATCTTTCCACAAGGGCCAACACTGATGCCAAAATCCAGCATTGCCTGAGCTCTGCAAGTGTGGCTTTCTCCCGATTGAAGTGCAGAGTGTTTGAGGACTGGAACATTCACAGGGAAACCAAAATGCTTGTTTCCAAAGCTATTATACTACCAACCTTACTGTATGCTTGTGAAACATGGACCACTTATCGATGTCATCTCCAACTCCTCGAAAGATTCCATCAACGGTGTCTCTGAAAATTTGTACACATCACTTGGGAAGACAGGCAAACCAATACCAGTGTACTGGAAGAAGCAAAGATCACCAGTGTTGAAGCAATGATTCTTCAACATCAACTTCGTTGGACTGGTCATGTTGTGCGGATGCCTGATGATCGTCTTCCAAAGCAACTACTCTATTCTGAACTTAAAAATGGAAAGCGTAATGCTGGTGGTCAACAAAAGAGGTTTAACGACTTTCTCAAGGCAAATCTTTAAAAATGTAGTATAAACACCAACAACTGGGAAACACTTGCCTGCGAGTGCTCCAATTGGAGAACAACCTTTACCAAAGGTGTCATGGGCTTTGAAGACACTCGAACTCAGGACGCAAGGGAGAAACATGCTAGGAGGAAGGCATGCTTGGCAAAGCCACACCGTGATCAACTCCCATCCGGAAACCAATGTCCCCACTGTGGAAGGACGTGTGAATCCAGGATTGGCCTCCTGAGTCACTTACGGACTCGTTGTTAAAACCGTGTTTATGGAAGACAATCTTACTCAGCTATGAGGGATCGCCAAAGAAGAAGACTTTTCTGTAAAATGAATAAAGCCAAGAAAGGTTCACATCCTTCTTTAAAAACATACTGAGCTGGATACAAGAAGATTCTTGCACAAACAAACAACATTTTTGATAGTGCAAGGAGAACCAGTGACTTACAATTATGCCCCCTCTATATGCAGACCCCCTGCCCTGATCTTACCACACTATTTATTCCCAATGATAACTCAGAGGAGAACAGGAGGCTGCAAGAGGGAGGGCAGAGCAAGGGAGTAAAATGCTGCTCACACTTATTAGGATCCAGCCCATGACCTATAGGACTGGCCACAGGCCGTCAGGCACCTTTCACAAAGGGGCTTGTCAATATTAATTGACTGCCCCTTTCTCCTCAGCAGTTAAAAGGTTGGGATGTGAACATTTTGGCTCCAATCACATCCTACATTGTGTATGGCACAGGGATAGCACCCAGAAGTGCAGGTTCTATTATCACATATTCAGTATGATGCCATATTACTCTGTGCAGCCATGCTCCCCATCGCCACGTGCCTTTGGGTTAGACTGTAGAAGGAGAGAGAGGTGAGGAAATGAAGAATGTGATACAAAAAAACCAGAGGATGGAGTACCCTATGCAGTTTGAGGGTGAGCTTGACACTTCTGACGACACCCCCATATTCTCAACAAGACAGATGCCACCATGGAACCCAGTGCAAGTCTGGCTGAGACCACAAGATGTCAGATTAACACTAGATGTCACTATACCCTAATTTTACAACTACTACTATTTGCACACACTGTATCTTTTTGGGTCACTTTGCACAATAAAGACACCCAGCTGCAGAATTCACACATATTGCAGCAAGTGGGAAAGCTTTATATTAATACATAATACTTGAGATCGGTCCCCTTCAAAATACTGACAGTAGATGGCCTGGTCCTCTCCCCAGCTGCTGTTTGTACACATTTTAAAGGAGCAAGCTGAATTGCAACGCATTTGTCCTTTTCTGCCTGAGTGTCAGCATCTCTTGCTTTCCTGGATGAACATGAGAACATAGGGATGTAAAAAGAGCCCACTGGATCCAGCCCATCTAGTCCAGCATCCTGGTCTCCCGGCGGCCAGCCAGGTGCCTACGGGAAACCAGTGAGCAGGATTCAAGCCCAAGAGCATTTTGTGGTTTCCAGCAACTGGTATTCAGAAGCATCACTGCTTCTCAGAGAAGAGCCAATAAGGTTAGCAGCCATCAATAGCCCTCTCCTGCATGAATTTGTCTACTATTTTAAAGTCATCCAAGGAAGTGGCCATCACTGCTTCCTGTGGGAACGAGTTCTCTAGTTCTACTATGTGCTGAATGAATCTGACTGCTTGGTCTTTATACTCTCCAGGTTCCCCCATTATGCCATGTAGTCAATGTGAGCACCCTGTGCCATTCCATCCTGGCGCTGGGGAGTCCTGGGGCCCAAGGAAACACTTGGGACAGCCCAGGGCTGGCCAACCTATGAGACAAGGTGAGGCAACCATCTCAGGCAGCAGGATCCACCTGGCGCTCCTCAGCAGCCACCCCCCACCCAAATGCCTCCTCCACAGCGGTTTCTTGGCAGATAGGAGCCAAAGCTGGTCTCCTCCTACCCTTGTTCCCAATGTGGATCTTTATCCCCTTGTTCCTGGTGTAGATCTTCACTCACCCCTTCCTCCCTTGGTTTGCCTCAGGTGCAACAATTTATTGGGCCAGCCCTTGCACATGGCTTGGCAGCAGAGATATCCTGACAGCTGCATCTTGCAGCTTTCAACTCCGTTCTGAAGCTGCTTCCTGCACAGCCGAACAGCTTTTGTTCCAACAGAGAAACTTTAATCTCTCTGCTGAAAATGTCCAGGCCCTCGGGATGGCAGCTCTTGCTCAGTCACACCTGCACGGTGCCTCCAACAGGTAAACCGAAAGCTGGTCTACTTACCACCCATTCTGCCACTACCCTATAAAAAGAAGCATTTGGCTGAGGACTTCACTTGCTTAGCTCATTCCTTTTTAAGTTATTGTGCATTTCCACAGTGTATCTGGCACCCTCACAAATGCTATTTTGATAAGGACAGGGTAGAATCCAAACCAATGGATTCAAATGGCAGGAAAGAAGATTCCAGCTAAAGTTTAGGAAGAATCTTCTGGTGATGAGAGCGGAATGGACTCCTCGGAAGGTGGTGGACTCTTCTTCCTTGGAGGTTTTTAAGCAGAGGTTGGATGGTCATCTGCCAGGGATGCTTTAGTTGTGATTACTGCATTTCAGGGGGTTGGGCTAGATGACCCTCGGGATCCCTGCCCATAAACATTAGGGGAAATTGTGCATGAAAATTCATATATTTGGTGAAAATAACACCTAACAGTACATATTTTTGTGAAAGTAACCTATAAGAATGCATTGTACTCCTAACATGAATGTTAGGAGAAACATTCTGAGCAGTAACTGGGAGACCAAGAGGTTGGCACATTCGCCCTTTCCTACACACAAGGTTCAAGGCTGTTGCCTGAATCATCCACCTCCCTTCTGTGAGCATTAAGAGGCTTTGCTAACAGGTTTGGAATGGGAAAGAAAGTCTCAATGATTATGTCAAGAAAGGAATGGCATTGCCAGCTGTAAAAGAAGAACAAAAAGAGGCTTGTCATGGCATCATCCCACAATCCAACTGAGCTTTCTAAAAGGATTATGGTGCACCCTGTTTGCAAGTGAAGATACAAGAAAAAGGAGATGGACTATCACTATGTTTAAAAAACAAAGGTATAGAGAAGAAGAATTTTAGCAGAAAGAGTAACCCAAGACACAGTTCCCACAGAGGCAGAACTAGGCTTTATTTCACCCGGCTCAAAGACCCAGTTTGGCACACACACACCCCGTGCATTTGTGTACACACACACACAGGCTGGGAGCCTCAGTGGCGCTCCTCTGGAGGCTTCTTCCGGGGCAAAATACCAGGCTAGCCCTCACCCCCTAGAGCTACCGTTCTAGTTCCCATTCCTTCCGTTTTTGCAGCAATTCAAGCTAAGTGAGATTATGATGCTGGGTGCAAATGTTTCCACCATTGTGCTTATTTCCTTCCTACTTTTAGAAAGACATCATTTCATATAATCCTTTTAATTGGAGTGACCAGGGATTGAATCCGGGACCTTCAGGAGTCAATGCAGGTGTTCTCCTACCAAGACCCATCACAAAGCAGTAATGTGCATTAAAACGTCAATGAAAGATTAAAGCGTATTATGCATCAGTGCATCACTTGATATTGTAATGCTTTGTAAATAAAAAAAGGGATCCTAGATGTGAAAGCACTAAGCAAAAGAAACAGCTAAAACAAGAAAGAGGGTGCTTCTTTCTCTCTCTTTTTGAAACTGGCTCTCTCTCTCTGGTGAATCTGAGGCTGGAGGAGGAATTCAATACAAACCTACCAATCCACTTTCTGAAACAATATGTGAACTGAAGCACAGCCGCACTTCTCCTGTATTTTACAATAAGGTTCTCCTGCTAAGGAAAGTGTAACCAACAACTGATTGATTGTTTTGGCAGGCATAAAATGCAAGAACATATCAGCTGGCAAATAACAGCCACTACGTGTCATCTGTGAAATGCTGTTGGATACAAAATATAGTCAAATATTAAATACCATGCTGTCAGATCCATTGCATTCCAGCTATCAAATCCTGGCAAATAATATCAAATATTGACATCAGGATTTCTCAAAATGTCAAGTAACTGGAGAATATCCAGCGAAATATTCAAAGGATTACTGACATCAGCGTTCAAAGGAGAGTGCAGGGAGGCAAATTAATTTAGTTGCTGTGAAGTTCTAAACACTCTGGAATACAGATTAGTTACATGCCAATTTTGCTTCTGAGGTTTATTGAACATTAGGTCATTTGAATGAAAGTACAAGTTTGGCTAATCAACTAGCAGTAATCTGTACATTTTTACATGACAGCTCCTTTAATTTTTAATCCCATCACTCTCCTGTTTTGATCAGAACCTGCCTAAAAGAGATTCCCTCTGTCATGCGCAGAGAGAGAGCATTAGCTGATGAACAAGCAGAACACAGGAAGCTGCCAGATCCCAGGCCAGAAAACTGGTCCATACAGTCTAGCATTGTCAGCTCTGACGGGCAACAGCTCTCCAGGATCCCAGGCAGGGAAAGAGGCTTCCCCTCCCCTGCTCCTAGATCCCGTTTCAAATGAAGATGCTGCCAGGGGCTGTACCGCTGAACCATGGTCCCTCCTGGCCAGTCACTCCTTCAAAGCATTTGTTGCCCTCCTTTCCTCAGCAGGGCTCAAGGTAGCTCAGGACAATGACATTAAGACAATATAATGACAAGTAAGTAGCAGGAAGAAAAAGTGTCTTAAGACCAATGCCATAAAGACAGCTTCCAGCAGGTGAAAAGCAAGTCATCCAAACTACTTATGGCACATAAGTCAGGCAAAACCTGACTTTCTGCAGGCAAATAGCATGAATAATATTAAGCTGCCACAAGATACATAAATATTGTTCTAGCTATTATAATATGGTGGCACTAAGAATGTTGTTGATGGAGAGATGTGGCTGAGGGGGGCGGGGGGTGGGATCTCCATGGATGAGGTTCCTGTAAGAGAGAGATGTCTGAAGCAGCTCTTGCCCGTCCCCCTTGGTCTCCCAGTGGAGTCCTACGCATCATGGATGATGACCCTGTGACCTTCAAGACTCCAACCCCCATCAGCCGTAGGCAGCACAGCCATGGCCAGAGAGGATGGGAGTTGTAGTCCAGCCATATCTGTAGGGCCATAAGTTTGTCTTCCCCACTATTCGTTCATTCATTCATTTCAGATGTTGTAAACTGATTTAAGATTCGTGGTCAAAAACAGAATATAAAGCATAATACAAATAAATAAATAAATAAATATAATAAATAAAAATAGAATGTTGACTTTTGTTTTAATGAGTTTCAGCTTATAGTTGATTTTAATCTTTTTTTGAAAGTTTCACATAGTTATCCATATTTTTTATGGATAATTTCACCGTTTTATTCTTTTGAGGGCTTCTGTTAGCTTTTTTAACAATCAAGGGGCATATAATTTTTATTAAATAATTTAGATTAAAACAAAAAATAAAATAAAATAATTCAGGACGGCTTGGGGGAAAGGAAACCTTTCAACAAATGTCAA
Source organism: Podarcis bocagei (assembly GCF_964188305.1). Classification (NCBI taxonomy): domain Eukaryota; kingdom Metazoa; phylum Chordata; class Lepidosauria; order Squamata; family Lacertidae; genus Podarcis; species Podarcis bocagei. The sequence continues at coordinate 2,066,747 of NC_138139.1, forward strand.
GAACATAACCATACTGGGACTTGCTTCACTTGTAAGAGAGGAGATTTCCAAGACCCTGTCTCATAATGTGGCAAGCACATGCCTGAGAGCGCCTGGCTGCAGGGGCACATGCGGCACCATCCAGAGATCTTCATCCATTGATCTCAATGGCCGGTGTGGATGCCGCAGGGGAGGCAGGCTTTTCACACGTTTGCATTACAATCCTATGAATGTCCACTCGGAAGGATGCTCCATGGACTTCAATGGTGCTTACTCTCAGATTATCAAGTGTGAGATGACTGCCATACTGTCCTCTGCATTTGTGTCCCCATCTCCCTTCTCCAAAAAAGCCAGCCAGAGAGTGGCATAGCAGCTACATTGTGAAGATCCCAGTTGAGCTTCAGGCACTCAGGATCAGAAGAGCCTTTGGCTTTAGATCAAGAGATCGCTTGGTGAATAATCTGACCTTAAAAACACACCTGCCATCCACAATAAGGTTACCAGATTCCCCCCCCCCCCCCAATGAATCTGGGGACACTTTTCAACTTCCTACTAAATAGATGGATTTTGTCAGGGGACTGATATGTAAATCCGGGGACTGTCCCTGGGAAATGGGGATGTCTGGTAACCTTAATCTACAAGAAAATGCAACACTTCCAACTATGCTACAAACAAAGCCCAAGAAGATGTGCAAGGTTGTCTGAATATGGACAAACATGGAGAGAGAGGAGAAAGATAAAGAGGAAAGGTTGTCTTTGTCTCTGTGACAAGTCCCCTGGGATGGCAAACAATATATTTTAAAACAAAATATTCATCCTCCCCATGCACATACTTTGCTGGTGGGCTTTTTAGTTTAGTTTTGATTTTGAGAAATCTGCACGTAGAAACGGCGCATAAAGACAAAAGAAACCCTCTCCAGGTGGGCATCATCCCTACCTTGCACTGCCCAGACACGCAGACGGAGGTTGCATTTTGGTCACACGGCGTCCCGTCAATCACCTTCTCCGCTTGTCTCACGTAGAACCGATAACCTACTGCTCGACAATTAAGTTCGCATTTCTGACTGCCCTTAACTGAAAGAAAGAGAGAGCGAGAAGGCCATGAGTATGGCTAGGGCTAGGTTATACCACCACAGCACAAACAGAAAGCTTGAGTGGAAAGAAGCTAATGGCGGGCTGGAGCTCCCCAACCCAGCCTTCACTACTTCTGCCTCGGGTGCGCTTGGGGACACCGGTGTCCCTGGGTTCTATAGGCAAGAGGGCCGCAGTGGCCCCTCTCCCCGCATGGGCTCCCCGCCTAGGGATGGAGGAGAAAATTCATGGGGTCACATTTTAATGCAGGCTCACCAGATTTTCACTTCCCAAACAATACAGCCTTGCCCTCAGCCCCAGCCAGCAAGGCCAATTGTCAGGGGTGATGGGGGCCATCATAGAGCAATGTCTGGATGGCCAGAGATTCCCCACTCTTGCAGTGCATGAAGCATTACAAAGCTCTTCTTTGAAACTCACCCTTCTTTGAATTTTGCAATACAGTTATCAAGCCAAAGAATTTAAAATATCCTGGAAGAAGTGGCAGGAGAGAGTGAGAAGGGCAGGCAAAGCCCACGTCCACCATCACTGGACCACCCACTACCAACTGCCCAGAGGGCGACACGAGCCTCAGAGACATTTCAAGACTCCTGCGCAACCTTTTCAGCAGTCTCCACAATGGAAGATTCAGACAGGGGAGCATATTTACAGCTTTATTCAACGTAGATCAGAACAAAGGAAAAACATGACAAAGGAAAAACATGTTTTCCATATAAACAGCCAGAAACAAAAGCTATATACAAAACAGAAGTTCACAGAGAGAACAGTGCTGGGAGTAAACAGGCATGTGACACACAACAATCATGCCTGACTCTTTTAAGGTGGGACAGAACTATATCCTAACATCCTCCCCCTTTCCATGTAACCTGTAGTACCTGTGGTTCAACCCAACTGCAACCTCTGTACATAAACCTTAAGTTGTTCTCTAACTTAGGGAAGTGCTGGGTGAGATCCCATGGACAGTAATACTAAAAGGAAAGGGAGTTCATGATGGCTGGGAGTTTGTTAAGAGGGAGATAGTAAAAGCACAACGTCAGGCAATACCAATGAGACGGAAACATGGAAGGTGCCTAAAGAAGCCAGGGTGGCTATCTAAAGAACTTTTAACTGAGTTAAGATTAAAAAAGGATGTGTACAAAAAATGGAAAAGGGGGGAAACCACCAAAGAGGAATTCAAACAAATAGCCAGCACGTGTAGACACAAAGTCAGAAAAGCTAAAGCACAGAATGAACTCAGGCTTGCTAGAGAGGTTAAAAGCAACAAAAAAGGCTTTTATGGGTATGTTCGTAGCAAAAGGAAGAACAAAGAAACAGTGGGGTCACTCAGAGGAGAAGATGGGGAAATGCAAACAGGGGACACAGAAAGGGCTGAACTCCTCAATGCCTTCTTTGCCTCAGTCTTCTCCGATAAAGAAAACAATGCCCGACCTGAAGAATTTGGAGCAAATGATTCAGCAGAGGAAACACTGCCCAGAATAACTAAGGAGATAGTACAAGAATTCTTGGCTAGTTTAGATGTATTCAAGTCTCCAGGGCCAGATGAACTGCATCCAAGAGTATTAAAAGAACTGGCAGAGGTGATCTCAGAACCACTGGCAGTCATCTTTGAGAATTCCTGGAGAACAGGCGAAGTCCCGGCAGACTGGAGGAGGGCAAATGTTGTCCCTATTTTCAAAAAGGGGGAAAGAGAGGACCCAAATAATTACCGCCCAGTCAGTCTGATATCAATACCAGGGAAGATTCTGGAGCAGATCATTAAGCAAACAGTCTGTGAGCACCTAGAAAGGAATGCTGTGATCACCAATAGTCAGCATGGATTTCTGAAAAATAAGTCATGTCAGACTAACCTGATCTCATTTTTTGACAGAATTACAAGCCTGGTAGATGAAGGGAACGCAGTGGATGTAGGCTACCTTGATTTCAGCAAGGCATTTGACAAGGTGCCCCATGATATTCTTGTAAAGAAGCTGATCAAATTTGCAGATGACACCAAACTGGGAGGGGTGGCTAACATCCCAGAGGACAGGATCGCACTTCAAAACGACCTTGACAGATTAGAGAACTGGGCCAAAACAAACAAGATGAACTTTAACAGGGAGAAATGTAAAGTATTGCACTTGGGCAAAAAAAAATGAGAGGCACAAGTACAAGATGGGGGACACCTGGCTTGAGAGCAGTACATGTGAAAAGGATCTAGGAGTCTTGGTTGACCACAAACTTGACATGAGCCAACAGTGTGACGCGGCAGCTAAAAAAGCCAATGCAATTCTGGGCTGCATCAATAGGAGTATAGCATCCAGATCAAGGGAAGTAATAGTGCCACTGTATTCTGCTCTGGTCAGACCTCACCTGGAGTACTGTGTCCAGTTCTGGGCACCACAGTTCAAGAAGGACACTGACAAACTGGAACGTGTCCACAGGAGGGCAACCAAAATGGTCAAAGGCCTGGAAACGATGCCTTATGAGGAACGGCTAAGGGAGCTGGGCATGTTTAGCCTGGAGAAGAGGAGGTTAAGGGGTGATATGATAGCCATGTTCAAATATATAAAAGGATGTCACATAGAGGAGGGAGAAAGGTTGTTTTCTGCTGCTCCAGAGAAGCGGACATGGAGCAATGGATCCAAACTACAAGAAAGAAGATTCCACCTAAACATTAGGAAGAACTTCCTGAGAGTAAGAGCTTTTCGACAGTGGAATTTGCTGCCAAGGAGTGTGGTGGAGTCTCCTACTTTGGAGGTCTTTAAGCAGAGGCTTGACAACCATATGTCAGGAGTGCTCTGATGGTGTTTCCTGCTTGGCAGGGGGTTGGACTCGATGGCCCTTGTGCTCTCTTCCAACTCTAGGATTCTATGATTCTATGATTCTATGATTTAAATTTCATTTTTCGAACAACTGAATCCTCCTTGAAAGGGCCAGCTTAGAAGAAGAACAAGAAGAAGAAGAAGAAGAAGAAGAAGAAGAAGAAGAAGAAGAAGAAGAAGAAGAAGAAGAAGAAGAAGAAGAAGCAGCAGCAGCAGCAGCAGCAGCAGCAGCAGCAGCAGCGGCGGCGTTTGGATTTGATATCCCGCCTTTCACTCCCCTTCAGGAGTCTCAAAGTGGCTAACATTCTCCTTTCCCTTCCTCCCCCACAACAAACACTCTGTGAGGTGAGTGGGGCTGAGAGACTTCAGAGAAGTGTGACTGGCCCAAGGTCACCCAGCAGCTGCATGTGGAGGAGCGGAGACGCGAACCCGGTTACACAGATTACAAAACTACCGCTCTTAACCACTACACCACACTGGCTCTCTTAGCATTTGCAATGTGCAGAAATCAGTTCACTATTTACTGTATTTTGTGACACTCCTGCTGATCTGGTACAGGAGCTTTTCTGATTTAGTGGAATCATTGAGAAAGTTGCAGGAAAGGCACTTCCAGGAAAGTTAATGGAGTTTTGAATCAAAATGGCTTAAATTTGATTAAAAGCAGCATTAAAATAATTTTCTTCTTAGGATTTCACAAAAGAATTGTAAGGGGGAGGTCATGGAAAAACAGTTACAAAGCTTCAGTTTTCATTCTTATTATTTGTAAATATGGGAGAAAAAAGTTCAGGTGATATTAACAAAAATATGTCTTCCACCCTGACTTGAACATATATAGGCAGTCCCTATATCCAAACAGATATCTCAACAAGACTGATGATTGTCACTGTGTTTAAAGGGCTTAAAGTGCTTAAATGGTGCACTTTTGTTGTCCATCTGCCCCATAATGCACACAAATATGAGCTGCTGTGGTTCATTTCTGAGCCGAGGAACAAATAACAAGCGGCTTCTTGAAATCCCCCCTTCCAATGTCATTAATAAAAATGGAAGCTCTGGCAGATGTCTCCTCCGAGGCCCTTCAGCTGACAGAGCACAGGAGAGAGACCAGCTGCAGTGAATGAGGGGAGAACTCTAGGTATGCCTCAGTTCACAGGGAGAAGGACAAGCTGAAAAGCCTCTCTCGAAAATGAAAATAAGCCACTGAGCAAAGCCAGCCTTGGTGGACTGCCAGTGCTTGCTCAGTTCTAAGCACAGCAAAAACCGGTTGCCGGCCCAAGCTGCAAAGCACTGATAGCTGTGTTATCAAGCCTGCTTGCGCCCTGATCCAATTGTCAACTTGCAAAATAATTTGTTTTGCTTGGATTACAAGCATTATTATTTTTTGCCTTTTCTTAGCCAAGCAGCTTGTAACATAGTAGCTATTGTGGGTAATTAGAAACTTCCTTCTCCTTTGGCTCAGGGCTTTCTTTGCTTCCTGCTGGGCTGGAAATGAAAGCCTTATGACGGCAGGGCTAAACAAGGAGGGGGGAGCTGGGATGGATGCCCTCCCAGCCCCCACCCACAGAAACACTTTGTCCTGAAAGGGACAGCTCTTCAGCGAAAGCGCCAGACTCGCTCAGCAGGGGCCTTGTCAAAACAGCACTAATGTCATTTCCATGGAGTCATAGCTGTTGAGGACCCAACCTTCTCCCTTGAGCCCCGCCTCCCTTTCCCCAGCCACCTTCCTCTCTTGACCATTTTTATGGACTGTAACCTCCTTCAGGCAGGGACCCATTCTCTCAATCCTTATAAAGTGCCATGGACACGGATGACACAATCTAAACAAAAAATAAAAACAAACAACAGATAAAAGGATAAAACATATTTCTTTATTTTTAATTAAATTTGTATACCACCATCGTTGATCTCAGTGCAGTTTACAATAAAAATGTGAGATAAAAACAAATAAAACATAACAAAAACAAGAACAAAAACCCCCACAAACCAATATCCCCTCCACCCCCTTACACAAAGACATTTCAAAGGGTACAGGATGTTAATCAGCCAAAGGCCTGGGAAAAGAGGAACGTTTTTGCCTGGCACCTAAAAACATACAATGAAGGTGCCAGGCGAGCCTTCCTGGGGAGAGCATTCCACAAGCGGGGAGCCACTGCAGAGAAGGCCTGCTCTCATGTTGCCACCCTCCAGACAATGTAATAGTTAAAAGATAATTGAACTATAACAGGATTAAAATTATGTTAAAATTAATCTGTTAAAATGCAGAAACGTCACAGCACTATTAAAAACACTTTTGTTAAAAAAAACATCCAGTTCCCAAAGACCTCTTGGAATAGAACAGTCTTCACCTGCTGGCAGGTGGACAGCAAGGAGGGAGCCAGTCAAGTCTCTCTAGGGAGGGCGTTCCAGAGTCTGGGAGCAACCACCAAGAAAGCCCTTTCCCACATCCCAATTTTCTCCCAATAAATGTGTTTTGTATTTCTCAAGCATTTTCTCCTCATCTGATGCATTTTTGTACATTATTCTCTTTTTTTAAAAAATAATTTTTATTAACCGACCAATCAAATCAAATCAAATCACATCACATCACATAAATTCCAAATTACAAAGCCGAATTTTAAATTTTTGTTGAGGGGACCCATATTTCAAGTTCCGAAGGGGGATTCCAATCATCTTCTTGCTACTGTGTTAATATCCAAATCAGTCCAAATAATGTTCATAATTCTATCCAGTCTTATCTTGCTCTTTCCACATCTCATCTTGTTCGTATATTTTTTTATTTCTTTCTTTATTATCTCTTCTGATAATCTCCTTAAGCAGATAAACACCAATTATAATCCTGTGTGAATTTTTTCGTTCGTCCAATCCTCATATCAAGATGGTTTCCATATATCATCGCTTTCATAAATAACATGGCTCTTTCCATCTCACAAATCTGTTGCTCTTAAGTCCCTCTGAGGAGTTTCACCCACAATATAAAAACAGCTCTATTCCTCCTCCCAGACTTAAGTCCTCCAACAGAACTTGCCAACATGGCGACGGTATTTTTTACTGCGTCATTCCAAAGCTCTTATACTTTCCACGATCTTCTTGAAACATGCTTTGGTTAGAAAGTTATCTCCACACAGTCATAAATCCACAGCTTAAGTCATTAAAACGGCATTTCTGACTTGTGACTTGTGGGGGGGGATTCTTGGTTAATCGCATAGAGAAAAGAAAGGAAAGTTTTTTCCCCCTCCCCCATCCAGTCCCAACTGGACCACCATTTAAAAGAAGCATCTTTGAGAAGGCAAAGGCATCACCCTCGTGGTTCATCCTATCTATACAGCAAGGGGTTACAGTTTACATTTGCTTTAAAACAAAACAAGCAGACTTCCGGGTTAGCGCCTCCGGCAATGGCGGATTACCACTGATCGGGAGGAATCCGCTCCGTGGAAATCAGGGTCTGGACTGCCACGGCGAGGCGGAGACCCACCAAAAACCACAGGCGGGAGAAGCCTGTGGACGTGGGATCCGGCTGGCACCTTTTGCGCCTCCCCTACTCGTGGGGAAACCCAGTTTCGGGGATCCGGAGTGATGTGGGGTGAGCGGCGCGGTGCTTTGAATCGACTGCTTCTTTCACGGAGTGAAGCCGCATTGCTGTTGCCGGAGAGCGCTGACTTTTTCCTGTGGACAATTGGACTCTAAACAACTACCCGTGAGTAGAACAGAAAATTGGATCTCTAAACTTCTTAATCTGGCATCGGAATGGGAAGGCTTCAAACAGGAAGTCCGCCTTCCTCTTTTGTAAATAGATTGAAGCAAAGACGTTGCAAGCTAAAGCCTGGAAAGTCTTTTGTAAAGGATTAAATCTCCATCGGTTAAAATTACTAAACCCCCCTTGGAAGCAGGAGAAGAGGGGGGAAATTCTAGATCGTTTAAGCCTGCAGGAGAGAGAGTGAAGAAAGATAAATCACCACCGTTTCGAACCTGGGAACAGGCTGCCAGTAAGATTGACGTTTTGGGAAAGTTCATTGACTGTGAATAAAACGTATATTGACAAATAGTTAAATAAGAGAAACATATTGTTTCCACTGTTTCCTTTTGCACTTAAAAAGGAGCAAAAAAAGTAACTGAAAATCGAAACTAACTCTGTCGCTGGATCTGCGTTTAAAAGGATGGATACAAATAGAAATTGTTTCCCCTAGAAGGAGCTTTTGAAACTGTTGCAGGAGTGGAGCTGGGGAATTTTCCAACTGCAGAGATTAAAGAGCGTGAGAATCAGAGTCTGACCTTGGACAAGAATGTTGACAGAAGAAGCCTTAGTGATTGCATTTTGCAAGACAAGTGCTTTATTGGAACAGCTTCATGAGAAGATGGATGTGATGATTATTAAAATTGACAATTCAGGACAAAAAATGACGGAGTTGGGACAAAAAGGGAATACCTATACAGAAATTACTCAGGAATTGACCCAGGAATCTGTTTTGACATGGCAAGCTGTGGAGAAGACGAAGGAGAAAGTTGTTGTTGAACCTCAAGTAATTCAAGTGAAGAGAGCCCCGGCCTCACAGAGGCAATTTGATGAACATAAGCTGTTGCCCTTTATGATCGAATCTAGAGAAAGCCAGACTTGGTGGGATGGAGCCCTGCTTGGATTGGAGAAGGAAAGTTGGATAGATCCTCCTATGCAGGGATGCTCTGGCCTTTGGGATCTGGATTTGGGTCAGGGGGAGAGTGGCGCTCTGAAATATCTTTTGGACTTTAGTTCTGACTATGGAGAATGGGCTGACCTGTCGAGAAGGAATAAAGACATTGTTAGGTTGGAGTTTCCCCGAGATCTACTCCTCAATGCCAAAGGAAGGAAATTAAGAACAAGATCGGCAGAAGATAAAGTAAAGTGCATGTATAAATATGAAGAAGATCTGCAGAAGGGACATGGAAAAGAGTTAGGAGCCTCGGACAGAAGGTCACCAGGTTGATGGACTATATGGTATTGATAGAAAGGACTGACAGAATCCGAGACCAGGGAGAAGAGACGGTGGAAGAAGATTGGGGGAAAAAAGTTTTTAAAAAATTATTTAGAGAAATGTTGCAAAATTAATGAGTGATAGAAAAAGGTTGGAATGAAATTATATGGCTTTAGTAGAAATGTTATAAGGAGTTAAGTATAAATAAGTTTTAGGGTTTTAATGGTAAGATAAGGTTAAAATAAATTAAGATAATTAAATGATAGAAAACAGTGAAAGATGGAAAGGATTTGCTGAAATAATTAATAACTAGAACACAAAAAGGGAGGTGTGAGGAGGTCGATGAAACAAGTTAATGAAAGATAAAGATATGGAAATATTGGATGTGTTTTTAACTGTTTTTGCTTTTGTTTTTGTTTTGATGTATTGTGTCTTTTGCTTTTTTATATGTATTGTAATGTATTGATTTGTACTGTTTATTTTTTCTCTTTCTTTATTACCTTTTTTCAATTCTTAAACTTTTAATAAATATTATTTTTTTAAAAAAAATAAAACAAAACAAGCAAACAAACACATTCTTTCTTTTCTCTTATGCAATCTGTTTGCATGTCTTAAGAAAAATGTGTTCACCCAAGGGAAGGGAAAAGAGGTAAAAAGTTGCTTATTTTGACTTTTAAATGCAATAGAATTTGGAAGGGCAGCAATGAACTGATTATACTCTGGGCACCTTCACCAAATCAATCAGCATCCAAGTCACAAAGAAAAGGCAATCCAATAGGCAGACTTGAAAAGTGGAACTGCAACTTGTAAAGTCCCTCTTTAAAAATGGGGAGAGGAGAGGATTTGTATTTCACAGGCTCTATGAAGAACCCTATGAGATCACCTCTATTGTGAGAGTCAGGATATGTTGCTGGTTCCCAGAAACCAGAGCCAAACAGCACTTGATGGGTCTTGCCTTCCTAAACCGAATGTCCACAGTAAGATTACTGTAAGTTGCGAGTTACTGAACCAGGTTCGTTTTTCATCTTCCCAACCCAGTTTTTGAAGCTACGTCTCTGATCAGTTCTGCAGGCCTGCTTTTCACCCATTTGCACATTTACCCTCATGTCCACACCTCCCCTCCCTCTCCTTTTGTGCAACCCCCCCCCCCTGCACAGAGACCACCCCCATGGAAACTGCCTACATCTTCCTCCTCCCCCACATTGCAACTACTAAGGACCCTTTTCACCTTCTGCCTCCTAGTCTCCAGACTCCTTTCAAGCCCCTGCTTTCATATTCAGAACCATTCCCATGCTGCCTCCTTCTCCCTCTTTGCAACCCCCTTTGCACCCTTCACTTCCTTGTCTCCTCCACTCTCCTGCTTACTTTCATTCTCTCTCCCTTGCACACAGACCAACCCCATTTCCATGCCTCTCTCCTATTCCACATCCTCCTTCATGGACACCCCCCATGACAACAGGTGTCACTGGATCTGTAAGGTGCACAGAATCTTAACAGTGTGTCTGTCAGCTTGTTCAGTCTGAGAAAGTTTAGTTCAGCTGCTGGTGGTTGTAAATGTATGGCTGTTTGCTTCTCCTAAATTACTACACCAAATTGGGAACTTCATGTTGAAGACAGCACATGGTATCAAGAGTGAAATACATTGTAGGAAGGTGCTGTGGAATATTTGGGGGCTCTGCATCCTATATCTTTTTCATGTGAAGCAGATGAGAAATGGTTCAGGGAGAAGTTTAAGAGTCAGGGCTCACCCACCCATCCACTTTTAGTGTCCATCCTTTCTTGCTATACTAAAACAATGGCAGAAGATTGAGTAAAGTGTTTTGTTAGCTTTATGATGTTAGCATCTTGGTTGTACCCATCTCTGTTATTTCTCCTTGTTGAAACTGGTTTGTTTGTTTGTTTGTTTGTTTGTTTGTTTGTTTGTTTGTTTGTTTGTTTGTTTTGGAAAAACCCTGTGTTCCATTCTGGGCAACTGAATGGAACGTACAGGGACAGTACAGGGACACGTACAGGGACAGGGTTAGACATCATTCAACCATCACTTCTTCCATTAACATACCAATTCTTGAGAATTTTATTTCTCCACTGGGTAACCCTATTAAAAGTTTGTGGGAATGACCCTGATGGAATGCCATTTGTTTACTCCAAGAAACTGTTCTGCTTCAAGAGTGTTCCACTAATAAAATGTACACATTAACCTCTCCGCCCCCCCCCCAAAAAAACCCTAGATGTTCAAACCAGTCACATAACTAAGCTTGAATATTTCACTGGAATAACTTGTTTAACTCTATTTTTATTACATTATGTTGAGATATTTTCTCCTTATTAGGCCTCAAGATGAATCTTATCTGCTTAGAGAACAACATTTGTAATGAGTGGTTCTGCTCCTTGGTTTCATTTCATTTTTCTTCTGGCAAACGTTTCTCCCTGTTCATATGGTTTTCCTTGCATTAAGTGGTTGCTGAGTGTTCATATGTCAAACGTCCATAATAAACTGTTTAAAGCCTTGACATAATCAGAAGATAAGCACTGGTTATTTAGAAGGTAGCTTACTGATCAAGCAGAACCCTTATCATTTTCCATTGTCTAAAATCTGTTTTCCTCTACAGTCAGCGTCTGTAAAACAGTGGCATTCAGCCCTGTTCTGTGAGAGTAATAAAGTACACAGTTCTCTCTCTCTCTCTCTCTCTCTCTCTCTCTCTCTCTCATTCTCTCTCTCTCTATATATATAAAAAGTGAAAATTCTAGATACACAATGTCAGGGGTTCAGGGACAGAGGCACAGGTAAGGGGGGAGACGGAGAGCGATGGGGAAGAAACCCAAGACAGTGAGGAAGAGGAGGACAATGACTTGAGGTCTTCCATGAGTCTCTCAAGTGAATCGGAGGATTCCCAGAAGGGGGCGCCCCTGGTCAAGCCAAGGGGGGTCACAGGGGGGACTTGCCAGGAGCAGGGAAGCAGCAGGGAAACCCCGAGTGGGAGTGGGAGATCGGGGTCGGCTTCCCAGGAGGAACGGAGTGAGAAGGGTGGAGTTCCCAGTGTGACACACGGAGCAGAGCAGGAAGGAGACAGGGGAAGGAGATCGGGGCAGGACGTCCTGCCGGAAGGGGCGGAGAGTATTACAGGGAGTAGTGTAGCTGTCAAAAGGAAGGTCAGGGGTAGCGAACGCGCGCCAAGTTCAAATGTGGAGGCGCGCGGAAATGCAGAGAGCCCGGAGGAGGAGCCTGGCCCCAAAGCACGAAGGAGGGGGGAGCAGGCATCTGAGGGATCCGCGTCAGGGGAAAGCAGGAGGGAAGGAACCCAGGGGGGCAGGAAGACCCTGCGGAAAAGAAAGGACAGGAAGAGGTGGTCTAGCACAAGCCTCTTAAGCTGGTGTAGGGGCGGGACCGACTCAGAGGGGACTTCAAACGTCTAGGCTAAAAGACGCGGGGCTGCACGCCTCGGTTGTGGAACCAATAATGAACTGCAATAAACATCCTTGTATATAAGAAGAGCTTGGCGTTGGTCTTTTGTGAGCTGAGACCTGAGGCAGCCCTGACACAGAATAATATAAAATCTCTTTTTCCATGCCATGATCACAGCTCAAAAGATTTCACACATAGGAGTATGTCCCCATAGAGCACTCTTTGGCCACATTCGCATCATATGCTGTATTTTTCGCTCTATAAGATGTACCCGACCATAAGATGCACCTAGTTTTTAGAGGAGGAAAACAAGAAAAAAAATATTCTGAATCAAATGTTGTTGTAGCGGCTATCCCTGAAGCCAGAACAGCAAGAGGGATTGCTGTGCAGCAACCCCTCTTGCTGTTCTGGTTTCAGCGATAGCTGCGCAGCCTTCATTCACTCCATAAGACGCACACACATTTCCCCTTACTTTTTAGGAGGAGAAAAGTGAGTCTTATAGAGCGAAAAATACGGTACTTTAAGCAATCATGCTTTCCCAAAAAAATTATGGGAAGTGTAATTTATGAAGGGTGCTGAGAGTTGTTAGGAGACTGCTATTCCCCTCCCAGAGCCAGAATTCGCAGTGTGTTTTAACAATCCATCTCTTTTCATAGGCAACTCTGGCAACTGAGGACTCCAGCAACACTCGGCACCTTTAACAAACTACGGTCCCAGAATGCTTTGGGGGAGAAGCCATGACTATTTGAAGTGTTTTAATAGCTTTCAATGAATGGTGTGAGCGTGGCCATGGCCTCCCCCTTGCCCTTGACCCTTTCTGAGTAAAGATTGCCACTGATACTGGGTGACGTATTTGTCATTTGAATCACAGAATTGAAGGGGTCCCTTGAAGGCCGCCCAGTCCAACCAATGCTTCTCCTACCTCTGCTCCAACTCCTCCACACAAGGTGATCCCACCACCCCTCTGGCTTACGGGTTCCACTTCCAAACTGCTCTTTCTGGGTTTGTGTAATTGCTCCAGCAAGATGCCAAGCTGAATTGCACCAAATGGACTCACAGCGAACTCAGGCTGTCAAGGAGGGGGGCAGGGTGGATGGGAGCAAGGAGAGGAAGAAGAAGTAAATGGCGATACCTTTCTCTCCCCCCCCCCAAAAAAAAACCCTGCATGTTTAAAATCCCGATTAAACTCGTGGTCAGGAGCAAGGAAGAGGAGAAGAGGCAAGCAGGCTGCCTGTGTCTCCTCTCCCCCCAGCACCCATCCCAGCAGAGAGGGTGGGAATGGAAGGGCAGTGCAGCTCTGTAAGGGGGCTGGTTCTCAAAGAGGCAATGATCTCTCAGGAAGTACAGTGGTGCCCCGCAAGACGAATGCCTTGCAAGATGGAAAACTCGCTAGACAAAAGAGTTTTCCGTTTTGGAGGTGCTTCGCAAAACGAATCTCCTATGGGCTTGCTTCGCAAGACGAAAATGTCTTGTGAGTTCCTGCAGGTTTTTTTCCCTTCCCCCCTTTTTCTAAGCCGCTAAGCCGCTTATCAGCTGATCCGATAAGCCGCTAAAAGCCGCTAATAGTGCTAATAGCGCTAATCCGCTAATCCGTCAATGGGCTTGCTTCGCAAGACGAAAAAACCGCTAGACAAAGAGAATCACAGAACGGATTCTTTTCGTTTTGCGAGGCACCACTGTAAAGGATGAAGGGGACTGTTCTCATGAGGAGCACCCCAGGCAGAACATTGCTTTTTGAGCGCTGCTCATCGAAGGGTACAGCGAATCTTGCAAAATCTGTGCACCCCTAACAGACACAGGAGAGCACATTTGCACGATCCTCCGTGATTAATGTAGTTCACACTCTTCCTCCTTTGGTTGAAAGTAATCAAAATAAATGGTATTATAAGTAACAGATACACAAATAAATGTCAGTTCTTTAAATATGTTACGTTAAATTAATCAAGCTGCTCCCTGGAAGAACAGTTTTAGGATGAAAGAGCAAGGACACTTGGGAACTATAAATGCTAAATTCTTTTGCAAATATTTTAGATATCTGGGATGCCGCCAATGAGCCTGGTTTTAAAAAGTTGAGGAGATGTGGGGTAGAGAAGTCTGGTGATACATTTTGCAAACCCTGGGAGAGATGCTGATAATATCATTATAAAGGCGCAATAAAATGAGACATCTATAAACACTGGCGCCTGTTTCTGATAATGGCATGACAAAAAGCTATGAATATGTTTTCAAAGCATGATGCCCTTGTTGGCTGGTATCTGTATTCCATGCCATTAGCTCAACAAGGGGCTCATGAGATGTCCTCTTGTGCCATGTTTCTAGGGAGAGTTTTGTCCTTAAAGCTCCATCGCAGCACTTTCTTTTCTCCCAGCACTTTCCCCACAAAAACCTACTCCTTACTGCTGAAAACAATTCCATGGGAAACTCAAATTGCTGTTTGCTCCAATTCAGCATTAAAAAGTGGGTTTTCCTGGGGGAACTGGCAAGGCAGAGCTTTAAACCACGGGTCAAAGGTAAGTGTGGCTGAGCCCTCAGTTCACTCTCTGCAGCACCAAACAGGCCTCCTAACAGGCATTGTATGGAAGCAAGCCCTGCCTCACAAACTCCTGCTAGGCAGGTTCCCCTGGGGCTTTCTCATCCCTCTTTGACAGGAGAAGGCCTGAGCGGCTCTCATGCCGTGTGATCTGGATTCAACCTCAAGCCATAGTCCTAACTGACAGAGCCCCCCAACACAACAGACCAGCTAACACTCTATTGCAGGGCTCTTCACACTGGCAGTCCCAAATGTCCTTCCCTCAATATTTCTGGAGGGAATATAACTTTAAAATACCCTACCACGAGCGCAAGCGCCCTTGCAACTCTGCAGAGGTGATTTAACAATCAGTCCCTCTTCCCAGCTCTGAAAGGGGAATGGGGGCCTCCTAACAACTCTCAGCACCCTTAACAAACTATAGCTTTCACAAAACTGCTTAAAGAGATATCATAGTGTTTTGAATATACAGCACAATGTGGCCTAAGAGAGGCAGGTTAGGTAAAGGAAAAGGAGCAGGACCTCTAGCACAAAACCTTAGCAAGAACAGATTTTGCTTTGAGAGGAAGCATCCACAAGGTGTCTCCACTGCTCCACACTGAGGCAATGTAAAGTTCTCATCTGACAAGGCAGATACAAATTCCCTAGGTTTCCTTGTAATTTTCTATATTTGCATAACTTTCTTTGCCCAATAGTTTACAGAAAGGAAAAGCTTCTATATGGAACTAACCATCTTGTTGTTGTTGTTGTTGTTTATAAGCCACCCATCTGACTGGGTTGCCCCAGCCACTCTGGGCAGCTCCCAACAGAATCTTAAAAACACAACAAAACATCAAACATTAAAAACTTCCCTGAACAGAGCTGCCTTCAGATATCTTCTAAAAGTCAGATAGTTGTTTATTTCCTTGACATCTGATGGGACGGTGTTGCACAGGGTGGGCACCACTACTCTGCCTGGTTCTCTATAAACTCTCTTCTCACAGTGAGGGAACTGCCAAAAGGCTCTCAGAGGAGGACCTCAGTGTCCGGGCTGGACAATGGAGGTGGAGACCCTCCTTCGGGTCCAAAGCCATTCAGGGCTTTAAAGGTCAACACCAAAACTGATTTGTGTCTGGAAATGTACTGGGAGCCAGTGGACATCCTTTAGGACCAGTGATATAGGTCCCAACAGCAGCTCCCAGTCACCAGTCTAGCTGCCACATGTATGTTCCTCCTTGATAATAGCTCCTCATGGAGCATATATTGAACAACTAGCTCTGATGAAGAGTCCAGGCCAGAGCACCTGCCATTTAATTAGAAAGCATCCACATCTATTGAGGATAAACACATTTTGCCCGTGTTGTCCATAATGAGAGCAATAAAACTATAGCTCAAACACATCTTACACAAAATACGAGATAAATGCCTTAGACCAGCAGTCCCTTCACAAATTGCTACTTAATGGATCATTAGTCTCTCTGTGTATTATTTATTAAAGTATTTTTGGATCCTGCCTTTTAAAAACAGTTGCAACAAGAATGCAACTTGATGAGAAATCTTCAGAGAGCAGAGCTCTCAGGATGTTTGTCATTTATCCACTTTTACAAGTTTTAGATGTCAGGAAAAAACCAGTTTAATTCATTCCTCCCTTTTAATGACATTTAATGACCAAGAACTAACTTAGTTGGTCTTTAAGGTGCTACTGGAAGGAATTTTATTATTGCAACAAGAAGTGAGCCAGTCACTTATGGAACAGTTGTCTATCTGAAGAAATTGTTCTATCATCTGTCTGTCTGTCTATCTATCTATCTATCTAGCTAGCTAGCTAGCTAGCTAGCTATCATCTATTTATTTAACTTGCTGTGCTGATTTTATCCTTTTTAGAACTTGTGTTTGTATACTTGCTTCTGTTATCTTGTATGACACTCTGATGACTTGAAGGCTATGAAACAATCTTTGTTTGTTAAACCAAACCAAGCCCTCTCAGAAATTTAAAACAGATTAACTGCAATTAAACAACAACTTTTAAACAACAGAATACACATTAATAAACCAAACAAAAAAACTTAAGTCACCAGCAAAGATTAAAAGGCATTATCAAAATGTCATTAAAAGGGAGGAATGAATTAAACTGGTTTTTTCCTGACATCTAAAACTTGTAAAAGTGGATAAATGACAAACATCCTGAGAGCTCTGCTCTCTGAAGATTTCTCATCAAGTTGCATTTTGGTCCTCCTGCCAGACACTTTAACTAACACCTGGGAAACCCATGCCATCCAACCGTCCCTAGTTTCTGGTCCCTGGTCAATCCTTTGTTAAAATGTTGTTACTGTGAGCTGCTAATCATTCATCAGTGTTCAGCTACCTCCTCCTCCCCAGTCTCTCTAGATGTTACATATCTGAGAGATGAGGACTACATTTTGCCTCAAATGCACAGTTATGAACACCAAAAGCATCATAGTTTGATGTCCCATGCAGTGCAGAGGCTCAAGTATGTACTGAGCTCATGATAACAGATTGTAATCCGATTATTGGGGCGGGGGCTGCCAAAAATATCTTCAGCTGAAATCATCCTTCTGGCTTTCAAATCAATGGAAGAAAAGCTATTGCAGAATAAATGAGTACACCATAAACCAGGTGGCAGAGAGTCTTCAGGGATGCATTTTTTTTGGGGGGGGGGTCCTTCAGGGTTTTACAAGCATGTAAAGTGACCACCTGCCCTTCTTTACAGAAGAGAGTCTTGTTGAAGGGCAGTTGGCATTCTTTCCTTTGAAGGAGCCCTCTGTTTGAACTTGGCTGCCCGGTCTAAGTCTTTTTGGTGGGGGATGCAAGAAGGAAGAGCAGAGGCCTTGACACTGACTTTCAACTGTTTGCACCTGGGGAGAAGACTGAGAAGCACACCTGTTTGCATCAGTGGTCACCAACGTAGAGCCCTGTGGATGCTGTGGAGTAGAGCTCCCATCAGCCCCAGGCAGTGTGGCAAGAGGCAGGAATTATGGGAGTTGAAGTCCACAACATCTGGAGAGCACCTTGTTGGCAACCCCTGAATTAGATTATAGTAATTCTAAATTTCTTCTAGATGCATAAATTAACATATGCAAAACAGTAGCATCTTCTGTCCTCTTTTTCAACGTGTCAGTGAGCATTCTTACAAGCTTCCCCTGTGCTCATGTGTGACATCTTGAGAAGGATACGGAAACATGTAATTGCAATAAGAAAAGACCCAGAAACAAAAGGAGTAGTAGTAGGAAGTAAATCATATAAAATAAAGGCCTTTGAGGATAATTTGATAAAAACTACTGAAAATCCGGCAAAAAGCGTACCAAAAATATTAGAAAGAATTGCTGAATACAGGAAGGTGGCAGGATTTAAATGAGTGTGCTCCCTAAGACGATGTTTACATTTCAGTAACTGGGGGGGGGGGGGGACAGGATGTTTCAAGTCTTGGCAGTAAGACTTACCAAGGTTTCTTTGGCAGTATAAAAAACCTAGAATAAAACACAAATTATTAATAGACAGCAAGAACAGAGGGGGACTCACACTGCCAGACCTGAAACTTTATTACAAATTGGCTTGCTTATGTTGGGTAAAGGATTGGATGACACTGCAGAACTCAGATTTACTAGATTTGGAAAGTTTTGATAGCCGTTTTGGGTGGCATGCATACCTGGGATATGAGAAAGTTAAAATTCATAGAGGCTTCCTGAACCATGTTATAAGGAAACCACTATATAAGGTATGGGAAAAATATAAAGATATATTGGAACCCAAAACTCCCTGGTGGCTATCCCCTTTGGAGGCCATAGCAGTGAAAAGAAGAAATATGGGGGGGGGGGACGGACTGGGCCACTTATAAAGATCTATTAGAAGAAGAAAATAACAAATCAAAAGTGGGGGGGGGGATTGAGGAAATAAAACATCACCTAACAGGCTGGCTACAATATTATCAACTAAACAAGGTGTTTAAGATAGACAAGAAAAATGGTTTTGCAACGGAAAAAGAAAAAGTAGACAAAGTATTACTACCGTGCAAGTAGATTAATAGGTACCGCTCCGGCGGGAAGTTAAACAGCATTTCCGTGCGCTGCTCTGGTTCGCCAGAAGCTGCTTAGTCATGCTGGCCACATGACCCGGAAAAACTGTCTGCGGGGTGGTGAAACGCCAGCTCCCTCGGCCTGTAAAACGAGATGAGCGCCACAACCCCAGAGTCGTTCTTGACTGGACTTAACTGTCAGGGGTCCCTTTACCTTTACCTTTAAGAAAAGAGTAATATCTAGAATGTATAGGCTTCTTCTAGAATGGGAGGTTAAAGATGAAGAGGTTAAAGAAGTAATGATTGAGTGGATGAAAGATTTCGATAAATATATCCAACTATCGGCATGGGAAAGATGATGGAATAAAGAATGGCAATTTACACCCTGTTATACACTAAAGGAAAATCTTTTGAAGATGTTTTACAGGTTGTATATAACTCCCAGCAAACTATCCAAAATGTATAAAATGAGATCTAATACGTGCTGGAAGTGTAAACAGGCAGAAGGGACACTGTTTCATATATGGTGGGATTGCAAAAATATTTTTTGGATATTATATATGGGGAATTGAAAAATACGTTTAAGCAAACTTTCATAAAGAAACCAGAAGCCTTCCTCTAAGGCATTTTACACTAAGATATTCCAAATGAAAAAAGAGAATATTCTTACATGCTACAACAGCAACAAGAATATTAATTGCCAGAAATTGGAAAGGAGAATTAGTACCAACAAAAGAGGAATGGCAGGATAAATTATTTGAATATCTCGAACTGGCAAAAATGACGGAGACAATTAGGAGATAACCAAACCAAAAGTTCAAAAAAGAGTGGGAAATTTATAAAGAATAATTTAAAAAGCAGTGCCCTCAAGTTAAAACCTATGCTTTGATTAATTTTCTGTTGAGTCAGGTGATTAGCTGTGGGAGGAGCTTATCAGAGCTTGCAGGGCAGCAGCTGAAGGAGGAGCAAAAGGGTTTTCTTGTGTGTGTGTTTCTTTGTGGCTGATTAGCTGCTCTCCGGCGCACGCAGTTTGATCCATCTTTTAGATTTAGGGGAGCTAGTCTCAAACGTTTGTTGGGGGAGACCTAGGTTTTTTGTGGGGGGAGTTATTTGTCCTGTCTTCATGCTTTTTATGATGGAGGACCGCTGTAGCCACCCCCAATGACACGTTCTCAAGATGGAGGGGGAGGGAACAGCTGCAGTCGCCTGTGGTTCCTGCGCAATGTTTGCCGTCTTGCCAAAGGTTGCAGGCAGCTTTACCTGCAGAAATTGTATGTTGATTGCCCTCTTAGAAGACAAAGTTCAGCAACTGGAGGAACGTGTAGCTACGCTCCAAAGAGTTAGAGAGCTGGAGCTCTTCTTGGAAGCAACAGAGAACACCGTCTCCACCAAGGAGGAGACAGGGGACTCCCCCCCTGAGAAGGAGGCTAGTTCACCAACACAGGAGCCAGATATATGGAGAAACGTGACTCAAAGAAGTAGGAGGCCCAGGGTTC
The DNA here is from genome assembly GCF_964188305.1 of Podarcis bocagei. NCBI lineage: Eukaryota > Metazoa > Chordata > Lepidosauria > Squamata > Lacertidae > Podarcis > Podarcis bocagei. The sequence goes on from NC_138139.1 coordinate 2,086,996, forward strand.
GCTCTGATTGTTTAGAAATACACAATCGCTTTGAGGTCCTCTCCCCTAGCATGGAAGACGAAGAGCAGACTCCATTTGAGGATCTCTCCCTCATTACAGTCGATCAGGTATATGAAGACGAGCAGCAAAGTCAGTCCTCAGGGAATGTGCAGGCGACCTTAGAACGGACAGCTCACGGAAGAACCCCGACCAAACCTAAGAGGAGGCGTGTAGTGGTGATAGGGGATTCCCTACTGAGGGGAACAGAAGCAGTGATCTGTGGGCCTGACAAGATGTCTCGGGAAGTGTGCTGTCTCCCCGGGGCTAAGATCCAAGATGTAACTGAACGACTGCAAGGATTCATAAAACCCACCGACAAATACCCCTTCCTCTTGGTTCATGTGGGAACCAATGACACTGCAAGCAATAGCCTCCAGAAGATCAAAAGAGACTACGAGGCTCTGGGCAGGAAATTGAAGCAATTAAATGCACAAATTGTCATCTCATCTGTCCTCCCAGTTGAACGACGTGGCCCAGGGAGAGAGGGAAAAATAGTGGAAGTGAACAGCTGGCTTCGCAAATGGTGTAAACAGGAACGGTTTGGATTCTTAGATCATGGACTGCAATTTCTTGAAGATGGACTTCTGGCAAGCGATGGGCTGCACCTCACAACGGTTGGGAGGAATGTTTTTGCCAAAAATCTCAGAAACCTCATCAGGAGGGCTTTAAACTGACTAATGTGGGGGAGGGAGACAGTGCTCCTGAAGGTAGGAGTCTATCAATTGATGAAGATGATCATCCAAATGTCATAGACCAAATGGAGCAAACAGCACGCAGACCTAGTGGTGGGAGGAAAAAATCCTTAAATAAGAGACACGGGGGAATGATTAATGGACTTCAATGTCTGTACACTAATGCGCAAAGCATGGGAAATAAACAAGATGAGCTCTTGGTACAGCAAACTAAATATGACATAATAGGCATCACTGATACCTGGTGGGATAAGTCCCAAGATTGGAATGTAATAATGGAGGGATACAATCTATTTCAGAGAAACAGACCAGACAAGAAAGGAGGAGGAGTGGCGTTATATGTCAGGGATGTGTATACTTGTGAAGAGATCCAAGATTTAGAACCTCAAAGCCAAAGTGAGAGCATTTGGGTCAAAATTAAGGGAGAGAAGAATAACAGAGACCTCATTGTGGGAGTTTACTATAGATCCCCAAGCCAAACGGAGGACATAGATGATGCCTTCCTGGAACAGATGGCCAAGCATGCAAAAGGAAGGGAGATAGTAGTAATGGGGGACTTCAGTTACCCAGATATTTGTTGGATGTCAAACTCAGCCAAGAGCTGAGGGGGGGAAACCACCAAAGAGGAATTCAAACAAATAGCCAGCACATGTAGACACAAAGTCAGAAAAGCTAAAGCACAGAATGAACTCAGGCTTGCTAGAGAGGTTAAAAGCAACAAAAAAGGTTTTTATGGGTATGTCCGTAGCAAAAGGAAGAACAAAGAAACAGTGGGGTCACTCAGAGGAGAAGATGGTGAAATGCAAACAGGGGACACAGAAAGGGCTGAACTCCTCAATGCCTTCTTTGCCTCAGTCTTCTCTGATAAAGAAAACAATGCCCGACCTGAAGAATTTGGAGCAAATGATTCAGCAAAGGAAACACAGCCCAGAATAACTAAGGAGATAGTACAAGAATACTTGGCTAGTTTAGATGTATTCAAGTCTCCAGGGCCAGATGAACTGCATCCAAGAGTATTAAAAGAACTGGCAGATGTGATCTCAGAACCACTGGCAGTCATCTTTGAGAATTCCTGGAGAACAGGCGAAGTCCCGGCAGACTGGAGGAGGGCAAATGTTGTCCCTATTTTCAAAAAGGGGAAAAGAGAGGACCCAAATAATTATCGCCCAGTCAGTCTGACATCAATACCAGGGAAGATTCTGGAGCAGATCATTAAGCAAACAGTCTGTGAGCACCTAGAAAGGAATGCTGTGATCACCAATAGTCAGCATGGATTTCTGAAAAATAAGTCATGTCAGACTAACCTGATCTCGTTTTTTGACAGAATTACAAGCCTGGTAGATGAAGGGAACGCAGTGGATGTAGGCTACCTTGATTTCAGCAAGGCATTCGACAAGGTGCCCCATGATATTCTTATAAAGAAGCTGGTAAAATGCTGTCTTGACTATGCTACCACTCAGTGGATTTGTAACTGGCTGACTGACCAAACCCAAAGGGTGCTCATCAATGGTTCCTCTTCATCCTGGAGAAGAGTGACTAGTGGGGTGCCACAGGGTTCTGTCTTGGGCCCGGTCTTATTCAACATCTTTCTCAACGACTTGGATGATGGACTCAAGGGCATCCTGATCAAATTTGCAGATGACACCAAACTGGGAGGGGTGGCTAACACCCCAGAGGACAGGATCACACTTCAAAACGACCTTGACAGATTAGAGCAGTGTTTCCCAACCTTTTTTGGGCAAAGGCACACTTGTTTCATGAAAAAAATCTCGAGGCACACCACCATGCCAGATGGGGAAAGGTCACTTTTTACTTATGTAAAAAAAAAAAAAAAAAAAAAGTAACAGCATAGAAGGTAATGGTAGATGACTGTTAGGGTCTCCCCCCAAATGCAGAATTCTATTAATATCTTCCTTAGCGAGCCGCGTTAACCCCTGTAATGCTTTCTATAGAGTAAGCATAGGGGACACTGGGGGATGTGGAACCAAGGGGGCAGTGGGCCAAAAGAGTTCGGGATCTACTGCTTTAAACAGAAATAAGAGCCAGTGGGTTCTTCCTTTTTTAAAGTATCGTTTCAGCGGGGACAGCAGTCCGGATTTCCAAAAAGCGGCGCTTTTTTTGCGTCTGAGCAAAGAAGAGAGAGAGGGGAAAAAAGAGAGAGAGATTGATTTGTGGCTGCGCAAAGGGGGGAGGAACCCAGGAGTAAAAGTAGGAAGGACGAAGGGAGGGGAAAGGAAAGTTAATAGAAGGAAAGGCGGGTGGGAGAGAAAGAGAAAGAAAGAGGGAAGGAAGGGGGGAAGAGAAGTGGAAAGGAGGGAGACTGAGGCGGGGGAGAAGCGTCTGGAGAGTTGCTCCGAAGTTTGGGGGGCCGCGGGGGTGGGCGCGCGTCCCAGGAGGCGGAGGCCAGCCCGGGCTGGGAGCCGCGCCGCGGCCCGGGGGCGGTAGGCGGACCGCGGCTCCTAGGATGTGGAAAGGGGACGGCGGCGCAGGGGGAGGAGACCGGCACGGCTAGGGCAGCGCGCAGGGGGAGGGGAGCGGGCCGGAGGCGGGCGAGGGGGGCCGCGATCCCGCGCGCCGCGAACATGGCCTCCTTCCCCGCGGGCCCCGCCGAGCCCCCCGGCCGGGGAGGGCGGCGCGCCCCCGCCGCCGGAGGAGAGCAGAGGCAGGAGGAGGAGGACGAAGGCGCTGCCGAGGAGGCGCGCCAACTTCTGCGCCCGCCCCGTCGCCGCAGGCTCCTCCCGGCCGAGTCACGTGGCCAGCGTGACGAAGCTGCTCTGGTGAGCCAGCAGCAGCGCAGCACACGGAAACGGTCCCTATTTATCTACTTGCACATAAGGGTGCTTTCGAACTGGTAGGTTGGCAGAAGCTGGGACTGAACGACTGGAGCTTGCCCCGCCGCGGGGATTCGAACCGCCAACCATGCGATCGGCAACCCCTAGGTGCTGAGGTTTTACCCACAGCGCCACCCGCGTCCCTAGTGCTGCATGGTACAGCATAATTTATCATCTCCCCACTTCTGATATAAATGATATACAGAGGATGTAATTGTACTAAAGTTACATGAAGAGAACTTTTAAAATAAGGTTGTCTACAACTGCTTGTCGTCCCCCCCCCCCTGCACTGGATCAGGGGTAGGGAACCAAGCTTCTTCTGCCTAATTTTATGCTGATAGGGGAAGTCTGGAGAGAAAGTTGAAAAAGAAACAGGGGGGGGGGGCAGTCAAGACAGACAGAATGGTGGAAAGCAGGGAATCCTCTCAAGTCCATCACATCTGACCTCTGGCAAGAGCTATCTGTTCCTCTCCAGGCAGAGAAAAGAGATGGCCTGGCATTTATAGCTAAATAAAAAAGATAAAAAAATGTAACTTATTGATTAGTGTCAAAAGGATGTTAAAGGATATGTTGATGGTTCAAAGGGGAGTCAAGAGAAAACTTGCTTCACCAGCAGATCAGTAAGCAATTAGGAAATAAACTTTGGTGCTCTGAGGTATACAAAAGTTAACCGTGGAAAAGAATGTATATGCTTGCTGCAAATAGTGAGATGATGCAACATTAGTTATGGGGGTGATCCGTCCAAATGTAACACTTTTAGGTCATTTTCAGTAGGAAAGATTTAAGAATGGGTTGCATCTCCCCCCCCCCAATGGCTTAAAATAGTGATTCACTTGGGTTGCACACCCTGTTCGATGCATTTGTTGTTGAGAACTGGCGCATCTGGGACTCCTGGGCCAGGTGAGAGGGACGTTGGCTTTGCCTCTTGGCGGTTTGAGAAGCATCCCTGACCTTTGCGGGTGTCCACACACTTCCACGTCGCGCTCCTGGGATCGTGTGGGGACTAAGAGACGGCCGGAGGGGGATCTGGCGAGCCCCTGGGCACGATCACCCTCGATTACGGGGAGCAGGGGGCTCTTCTGAGGGGAAAGCGGAGCGCAAGGGGGGGGGAGAGCGCGCTCCCCGCCAGAACCGAAAGGAAGAGCCGGTTCGGGGCGGGGGGGAGCCAGAGCAGCGGCTGCCCCCCTCCCGGCTCCCACGGGGCCTTCCGCCTGAGGGAAACCCTTTTCCCGCCCCCGGAGAGCCTCGCGCGCGGGGTCCAGAGGGGGGAGGGGGAGAGAGGCAGAGAGCAGAGGGCGCGCACCCCCCCCCAGCCACGCATGCGCGCCTCAGCCGCGCCTGCTGGGCGGTCCTTTCCCCTGGGCTCCGCCCCTCGCGACACAGGCCGCCTGTCGCAGCGTCTTCCCGCGGGGCTGGCGCCGGGCACGGCCACGGAAAGAGCGAGCGAGGAGCGAGAGCGCGCCCGCCCTCGGCTGGCTGACTGGCTGGGCCGGCGCGGCGAGAGGCAGAGGCGAGAGGCTGCGCGCGGATCCGGCGGCGGCGCGCCCCCGCCGCCGGAGGAGAGCAGAGGCAGGAGGAGGAGGACGAAGGCGCTGCCGAGGAGGCGCGCCAACTTCTGCCAACTTCGGCGCCCGCCCCGTCGCCGCAGGCTCCTCCCGGCCGAGAGCCAGAGGACGGCGGCGGAGCAGGAGGAGGAGGATCGGGTTTGGCGACGGCTGCTGCGTCCTCTCCAAGCGCGGGGCTGGCCTCCGCCGCGCCCGATCCTCTCGCCTCTCGCCTCGCCCGCCTCCCTCCCACGGCACACCAGGCAACGTCTCGCGGCACACTAGTGTGCCGCGGAACACCGGTTGGGAAACACTGGTGTAGACTACTATTTTTATTCCCATATTGCCTGGGGGGGTGGGGACTGAGGCTGAGAGGAAGTGGCTTCCCCCAGGCTATCAAAGGAGGTCACAGTTCAGTGATGGAGCACGTGGTTGACATATGCTCCCCAGTTCAATTCCCAGTACCTCCAGTATGAAGGATCATCTAGCATGGTGGGAAAGACCTCTGCCTGAGAGGCTGCAGGACCAGAGTTCCTCGATTTTGACAACTTCAATCTGACCCTGTATATTGAATGGAAAAGGCAAGATTCTGGACGGAGAAGTTGATCTGGCAAGCTTGTGCATAAGATGCTTGGAAGACGCTTCAGGAGTTGGAGGCAACCTCTACTTCCTCCAGATACAGAAGAAACACAGAAGGCTCCCCTGGGTGCATCCATCAGGCTAACAGTGTGTGTGTGTGTGTGTGTGTGTGTGTGTGTGTGTGTGTGTGTTAATAAGAGTTAATAACACGCCAATAAGCCTCTCTCCTTCAGCCCCCTCACTGGGTAACAGTTCCTTGATATACTTGCTGTGAACATTTGGACAAGGGCACTTGCATATAAGGGAGCACCCCACTGAAATTCCTGTGCACATGCTTGGTTCACTATCCAGAACCACATGTGGTTCACATCCCATGCTGAAATCCAGCTTTTACATCCACATTTAACTTTGATCCTCTGCATCAGACCTCCTCAGCCTGATGCCCTCCAGATGTTTAGGACTACGGCTCCCATCAGTCCCAGACAGCATGTCTAATGGTCAGGGACAGTGAGGACTGTGGTCCACTATGCCTGCTCCAGATTGGGAAAGGTTGCGATTCACTGAAACCCAAGAAAGTCAGAGTTTGCAATATGCATGCAGAGAGAACAAACCATTCAACTGCTACTTTATTTGTAGTCCTGCCCATTAGAAGTCCATGATTTCTAATATAGTCAAGAGTTTTTTTCTGTTTAATTTGCATCTCCTGCTTATACTCACATGTAAAATATAGGATTCAATGGACCTTTTAAGAGATTAAGTAATGATTTTAACATGTCCTTCAAAACTTTAAAGTTCTTTGTTGGAAACTGCATATTTGCTATTCAAACATAGAAGGCTAATAAAGTTCTTCATGAAATTACTTTAACAGGTAACTACTTGTTCAATTTGCAGTAGGAAAAGTTTATTTAATTAATTTCTACCTGAATGTTCTGGTATTTGAAGGACGATACCCAATGGATTGGGCTAAGAAAACAGAGGATACTGCCCATTGTTTAAAACCAGCTGGGAACAAAAAGCATGGATGGTGGGGCTGGGGCTGTACAAAGAGAAAAAAGTTTAATCTTTGTTTAGTTTTAATGTTTTTTTAAAAGCTGATGATGAAGGACCCTGGAATGGGTTTTTAATTGCTATTGCTCTTTTATCTGCATGGGATTTATGCTGGCCTGTGTTAACAGCATTGTTAAAACTGCCAATGTCATAATGCCGTTATACAAATGCAACTGCATTTGGAAGACTGTGCGCAGTTCTGGTCGCCTCACATCCAAAGGGACATTGCAGAGCTGGGAAATGTTCAGAAAAGAGCAACCAAGACAATGAAGGGGACGGAGCATTCGGGACTTGTGGTCTCTTCCAACTCTATGATTCTATGACTTTTTTTGTTCAGAGAAAAGGACAGGAAGAGGTGACATGATAAATGTTTATACCTTTATACATGGCATGGATAAGGTGGATAGAGAAAAGCCCTCCCCCCTCTCTCATAATTCCATATCCTCCAAGTGTCCTGATTTTCCAGGGACAGTCCCACAATTTGATCCTGGAATTTCCCTATTTCTTCCTCTAGTGCTTGAAATCCTCTGAACTGTTATTTTGGAGTACCCTAGATTGAATCCAGCAGATTTAATGGGAATCCAGAAGATTAGAAATTAATCACATTCATTAGAAATTAATCATCATTAGCAAGGTAGGGTTTAAAGACCTGGGAAATTTGCTTTAGTTTCTTTTTCCCATTCTAGGAAGAAACATATGAAACGGCCTTAATCCAAGTTAGGCCATGATTAGTTCATCTAGCTCAGTACCGCCCTCTGGTAACAGCTAGCATTGCAGGCAGGATAACCTTGGGTTTGTTAAAGACTGCAAAAGCACCATCCTCTGTAGATTCACTCTGAGACAAGTCCCCTTCTGTTCAACGCAGCTGATTCTCAGGTAACTGCACATCGGATTGTGCTGTAATACCTGGGAGTAAGCTTCAGTGAACTTAATCGGACTTACTTCTGAGGAAGCATAGGATTGGTCTGTAGGAGTATTATTAAAAAATAATTTCTTTCTATAGTAACAAAACTGCCGTGTGCATTCCATGGTATAAACAGAATCTCTTTCCCTGAAGCCACAGTCTATTTTGACAATTAATATTATATATGTTTATACATTCAATGTTCTCCAAAAGCTTGATCAGCTGTTCCTTAAGTGTAAGCATAATTGCAGATTTCCAGTATCAAATCAAGGCTATATAAGCAGCTAATAAGGGATTTAAAATAAGTACTCTATAGCAGTGTTTACAGCGTATCACCTGTATCATTAGGTAGCAAGGACTATGGGGCCAATGTAGTACTGACGCCCATAATTTGAGAGTACTTCCCCTTCAGAAAACCAGAGGCCAATAGGGCTGGACATGATTACACTCTTGCCAAAATTTCAACAAATGAGCATGAACTGCTGAGCTTTTTAATCTAATTAAAATGGCTGGTAGTGCTACTGATATATCAAAAAATGTGCTGACAGCAATCTCAATGACTGACTGGAGGAGGGTCAGGGGTAAACAACGACAGGGTAGGAGGAGGACAAGACTGGAGTATCCTGGAAAAAGTCTTGGTTGGCTAGAACCCTGAAGAGTTGGAGCATTCCAGATTGCAACATTTTCTTGCATATTATATTGTAATAGATCGTTGGTGTTAGTTTTTTTAGGTTTAGTAAATATTAGCTTTTGATTAGAACTTGTATGTTATTACTGGACTATGTTATAAGACAGTCTCAATGTCAATCTAAGGTGGCTTACAGATAAAAATAAGATCTAAAAAGGGGAAATCATTAACAAGCAATTAAACACTAATAGAATTAAAACCACACACACACAATTTCTTAAACCTATGCAAATAATTACAATAAAAACAGAACAAGTGTTTTCATATTTGAAACAGCCCTTTCAAATATGGCTTTTTGTGCACTATCAGCATATCTTCCTATGACTGGGGGCGAGTGCTGGTGGGTGGATATAAATGTGCTGAAATATACTTGTGTTCATCGTATTTATGCAATAACTGCACCTTTGCATTCCACGTCAATTGCAACTACCCAGCAGGTTGCCTTGGTGTCAGAATGTGCAGAGACAAAAAGTCCCAGATGTCAGATGGGCTAGACCCACAGAGCTCACACTAATCTGTAACAAATTTGAGGCACATCTGAATTGCTTGCATTCAGGCTTCTCTCACGTCTATGGAATTTACTTCCCTCACAGGGCTTTTGATACCAAAATAGATTTGCCGGCAGTTGTCTGGGCTGTGGCAAAGTTATCAGGGGAGCCCCGACTTTTCAAAGCAGCTTATTTATGTGGTTGTAAGCTGTTTTAAACTGGTTTTAGTGTCATGTTTTAATGTTGTAACCTGCCCTGAGTCCTTAGGGTGAAGGGTGAGTAATAAAATAGGAGTGGGGGAGAGAGAGAGGCTGGCGCGACATCTCAAACAGAAAGGTTCAAAACCAAGAGAAAGTCAAAGCTGCATCATTGAGCATATGCTTGGGAGGCAGAACTGTGGCCTTGCATCAGCAGACCCAATACAAGTTTTGCTTTAGCTCTTCCCTCAAAAAATAGTTTGTACAAGCTTGTGCTATCAATGGGATACCATGGCAAAGTAGTTCTCTGGGCAGCAAGTGTGAGTTTGAAGGCCCCCCCCCTGGGGTGGTGTTGGGGGAGTGCCAGGGGGAAGACTTCAGCCTAGATTTCTGCCTGGCTCTGTATTTCTCTGTGTATAGTCCAGAATGAGGGGTGGGATCAGTTGCCCCTCCCCAAGCGTGGGGAGAGGCAACCACCTGGGGCCGTGCCAGGGCCTCAGGAGACAGAGGGAGTCCCAGGTGAGGAGTCAGGGAGATTCCAGTGGTGTAGCCCCCCAACGCCTCCCTGCACATCACCCAGATGCTTGGCTCCTGCATCACCTGTCCCTGCCTCTCATCCTCACACTGCTGGAGGCAGCTCATAACCCATCCTCCCAGAAAAGGCCTGCTGCTCAGTCTGATTCAGAGCTGCCACTGCCACCACCTCCATCATTTAGGTCATGGAGATGCCAGAGCAACCCAAAAAACAGTCCCACTTGCCACACTGAAGTTGTGCCCACCCCTTTCCCATATAAGGGACCCAAGCGGGGTGTCACTTGTTGGCTCAACCTCTTCGCTTGCCTAGCCATGCAGAGCACCTGCTGAGCCTCTGAACCCCTGCATGAAAGACAGAATCATTCAATGACAGAATGGAAGAGACTCTGGGGGACATCAAGTCCAACCCCCTGCTATACAAGAATCCCAACTAAATCATACATACCAAATGGCCATCTCTGCTTATAAACCTCTAAGGAAAGAGAAAACACTGCCTCACATGCACCTGTTCCACTGCTGAACAGATCTTACTGTCAGAAAGTTCTTTCTGATGTTTAATTGGAATCTCCTTTTTTGAAGCCATTTGTACAGGTCTTAGCCTCCAGAGCAGGAGAAAACAAGCTTGCAGGGAGCAAGTGTAGAACTTGACATTTGCCCCTATTGAAATTCATTTTGTTAGTTTGGGCCCCATTCTCCAACCTGTTAAGGTCATCTTGAATCCAATAAAGCTTGCAGTAGAAAGAGATCCAAGTCTGAGTCCTCCCTCTAGCGGGAGCCAGGACACCATTCCCAGTCACCTGCCAGTCCAGTTGCCTTCTGTACATGGAATTTGAGGGTGCAGGCTCCTTCTTGGCCTTCACCTACAACAGAAACATGTCTAGGGCCGGCCTCGTTGATATCGATGTCTAGATTGCAAACCCCTTGGGACAGGGACCAGCCAAACCTGTCACTTGTTAAGTGCTACATACAGAAATGCAATAGCGATGGTGGTAGTATTAGGAGCAGCCTAAAAACAGAAGCACATAGAGAGTAGCCAAATATGTGCATCTGTAAGATCAACCACAGAATAAAAAAGGCTGCATCATAGCCAAGATTCGCACATCTGGCAATCATGTTTGGCCCTTTGTACATCCCAAAAGAGGCACATCTCCAACAATTTCCTGGCCATTTCTCTCCAACGGGTTCCTTAAAAGCACAAGGAGTAAAATGTAACCCTAGAAGAGGCCTTGAGAAGAATGTGGCTTTAAGTAAACACTTGCAGAGTCAGAGAGACCACAAATAAGAGCAAATATTGACACGGAAATAAAAAAAAGAGATGAATAACTGGAAGAATTATATTTGTAGCCAAGAAAGCAGAGAGGGAGGAACCATCTAGAGTTTGCACTGCAGAGACACCATAAACTTTGCCCTGCCAGCACTACTATCTACATGACAAGCATCAACACATAACCTGAATTTTTTGCATTCTTCTTCCACCCTGAAACACAGACACCAGCAGATTTCCAAGCCATGACTTTATACAAGCAAAACAGCACTTCAGTTTCTAATGTACTACAGAGGCAGAGGGAAGTAGCAACCATTTCTCTGGGTATCTAGTTTCTATAGTTTCAAACTTATTATTCAGACTTATTACTTGTCCTAAGGACCAAGCTGCTAGATCTGTGCTTGGAATTCCTGCACTTTTTAAAAGATGAGACGCAGTGGGGAGACCAGATCAGACAATGGTTGCAGCATTGGCAGGGCCAGAATCAGAGGTCAGGATCACTGGCCATTGGCTGAGGGTTGCACCCCAAAAGGGGGCCCACTGCAAAGCCCTGGGAACCTTCTGGCTGGGTGAGGATGGGGGCAGAAATTAGATGCAGTTCAAATGGGAATGCAAACCTACCTAATCTGCACTTCCCAAAAACACAACCCGAACAACAGGCATCCTTCACACTCTTCTGAATTTTGCTGAGAAAGATATGTACAAAAATGACTATATGACGGGAAAGTGTACGTAACAGTGCATATAGATACTTGTTAAAATAACATACAGGAATACATTCAGTTAGGAGAAATTGCTTGCAAAAATATGTCTGTGAGGCAAACATGCATACAAAAGTTTTTACACAAGAATATTGGAAAAAATGAATGAGGACCTTGCAAAAAATATTGAAAACTGATCTGGACACATGAAAAACTGAATGCAGGATTGGAAAAGTGGAGAACTGAAATGGCCAGGTCCACCCATTCCTAGCTGCTTCTCTTCCTTTCTTTTGGTGCCTGTTCACCTGGCCCCTCCACACATCCCGCCCCCCAACCCGCCGTCACCACCGCCTTCTCTCTCTCAGTAGCGATGCTGATTGGGCACAAAGGAATAAGGCAACTAGGTGGGCATGAGCAACAGTGGGCAAGGAGCAAATGCAGGGCTCACTATGAACATTTTTTGTTTTCCAATAGTTGAAATGCTGAAACCGTGAAGATAATGCATAGCCTACATTTTGGCCAAAGAATTGGTGCATAAATGCAAAGTGAGTTTGTCCCCTTTCAGTGCACACTTTGGAAAGCCCCTTGCAACAGTATTTGAAATGTTCTCTCCACTTCTGCATGTGGATCTTCCAATTCCAGTCTCCAGGGATGCATTTTGCAATGTATTTATTTTTAACCTAACTATCCACCACCCAGTATCATGTCTAGTTTGGTCCCAGCACTGAAATTTCAGAGAAAGCCTCGTTTGCCTCTGCTGTGCTTTCAGATGAGACAGCCCCAGTAACAATAACACCAGTAAAACGTTAATTTAAACAAGTGAAATACAGAAGAATAAATAAGGAAAGACGTTTATCCAATGGGTAGGTTTGTTTATCTCCCATGACAGCCCACCCACAACGCAGTGGAGTGACAAAATGCATCTTGGTGATTAAAAGAATGAAATAAAATTGAACCTAAAATAGCTAAACCCAAAATGTCAGTAACTGGAAGGAAGTTTATCTCTGCAGCTTGACACACTGAACTATTCCAAAACAATGTTTTTCTGCATTCCAGAGCAATGCTTCCACTTACCATTTTTAACTCCCTGGTTCTGCTCCTGGATTTACTGCCTCTGTGTTGAATACTTCAGTTCAGCAGCATCCACAAATATCACTGTTCAGACCTTATGACTAGAATGCATAGAGTGGGATTTCACCTGACGGCCCTACTTCCTGCTATCTGTATATTCAGCATACCGTATTTTTCGCTCTATAAGATGCACCAGACCACAAGACGCACCTAGTTTTTGGAGGAGGAAAACAAGAAAAGAAAAATTCTGAATCTCAGAAGCCAGAACAGGAAGAGGGATCGCTGCGCAGTGAAAGCAGCAATCCCTCTTGCTATTCTGGCTTCTGGGATAGCTGCGCAGCCTGCATTCGCTCCATAGAACGCGCACACATTTCCTATTACTTTTAAGGGGGGGGAAGTGAGTCTTATAGAGCAAAAAATACGGTAATTTCACCATACAGGCTGTTAACAGATGGGGAATCCTGTAATAACAGGGACTCCATGATGCGTCTAGAGCCTTCGCAACAGCGGCAAGGAACCTCAGACCAAATGAGCCATAGGCCAAATACAACACTCCAGGCCAAATGAGCTTCAGACCAAATGCACCACCCCAAGCTTTACAATGCCGTTCATCAGACCCTTCCCAGCTCCCACCCCCTCTCCCTAGAACAGACCCCTCACCAGGACTCGCACCAACAATTTTAATGTCAACTTGCTCTTAATATTTGATTTTACTTTAATGAATATTTTATATAGCTTTGTGTAAACTGCTTAGATGGGGGGGGGGGAGGTTGGTTGGCTAAGTTATATATAAATCTCATTAAATATATAAATCAGAAATTTAGAGCCTAGGGGGCTGCCTTATACCAACTTGGGCTTGCTCAATACACTGTCTGGAAGTGGTCCTCCGGAAGTCTGCTTCAGAGAGCGACATCTCAAAGATGCCAGGGGAGGGACACAGGACCACCAGTGTGCAAACAAGGGCTCTATTGCTGAGCTACAGCCTCTCCAGGCAGACAAAAGCAGCATCCCTCTCACACAGGAAACATTTGGGGGTTGAGCCAAGGTGAACACAAATGGAATTATAGACTTCCACTCCCTGGTGCCAGTAAATCAACTAGAGGAAGATAGGGGAGAAGAAAATTATGCCAAGCAATACAATGAATTACTGTGTGTGCTTTAATGAGTGCTTTGGAAGGTGGCAGCTATTAAAAAGTAATCTCCACTGATCTTTTATTCAAAAGAACTGAACACAAACTTAACACTTTCTGTTTTCCTTTTGAGATGGTGGTTTAATCAGCTTGGATCCTAGCTCCCATTCTTCTGAAATTATTGCCAGGTTACATAAAGAAACTGCTGGAAACATCTGAGGTCCAGGAAACTCAATATCAGATTATTTACAATATTGTCAGTAGCCCCAGTGCTGAGGAGTCTGCTAAGTCCTGAAGCTGCTACATCCTTCTGCCCAACATCTCAGCTTTCTTCTCCCACACCCACCTTGGCTCAATCCACGACGTTGTCTTTTATGTGACTAACATGAATACTTTTAGCGGCTTTTGCAAATAAGGCTGCTTTATATGTGACAAGCGGGTCGCGGTCAGATAATAAGTAGGAGAGTCAAGGAGCACAAGAATATAAGACGAGCCAAAGGCCCATGTAGTCCATTCTGGGCTCTGCCCTGTCTTCTCTGTGCACTAGTGCAAGAACCCTTGTGCTAGCAGGTTGTGCAACAAAGGAATCCAACAAAGCAGTTGTGCTAGTGGAAGCTTGTTGCACAACAGCTGGTTTTTTATGTCCATCTTGTTGTACAACAGTCTTTGTTAATGCTCTTGTGTTTTTGCCTATGCAACCATATTCCATCAGTACAACTATACCGCTAAATGACTAACAGGGTTGTGGTGGACACAGCCCCCTTTTCTTACCGTGGCCCACCAGATGCCCATGGGAAGCCCAAAGGCAAGCCCTGAGAAGCATTATTATTATTATTATTATTATTATTATTATTATTATTAATTATTTGTACCCTGCCCATCTGGCTGGGTTTCCCCAACCACTCTGGGCGGCTTCCAACAAAGATTAATGTCACACATTATAATGTCACACATTAAAGACTTCCCTAAACAGGGCTGCCTTCAGATGTCTTCTAAATGTCAGGTAGTTGTACTCCCTGCTTGTGATTCTCAGCAACTGGATTCAGAGGCATACTGTATCCGATAGTGGAAGCAGAACATAGCCATCCTGGCTAATAGTCATTGATAGCCTTATCCTCCACAAATTTAATCCTCCACAAATTTGTTAGTCTTTCAAAGCATAACGTTCAGAACATGAGAAGTAACAGTTCTACTATTTTCTGTTTGGTTCAAGTCACCTCTGGAAGCAAGGACATTGGAACTTGTCCAGAGGAGGACACTTAGGATGGTGAGGGTATCTGGAAACCAAGTCCTAGGAGAAATGACTGGAAAAAAGCTTGGTATGTTTTGCCTGGAGACATGACAGCTGTTTTCAAATATCCGAAAAGCTGTCAGATCAAAGATGGAGTAGGATGGCATTCTGTTGCCCCAGAGAGCACGACTAGAATCAGTGGGTGGAAATTGCAAGGAAGCAGATTTCATCTGAATATTGGAAGAAACTTCTAATTGTAAGAGCCATTTAACAGTAGAACTGTCTGCCTCAGGATGCTGTGGGCTCATTTCATTGGAGGTATTTAAGCAGAAGCTGAAGGTCCACCTGTCAGGGGTGATGAAGCTGCATCCAGCATTAGGGAGCCCACACTGAGCAAGGAGTTGGGCTAGATGGCCCCCAAGGTCACAGCATGCTCACATCAAAGGCAATGTGTCTGTTTGCTTTTGGATGTGCTCTTATTTCTCAAGCAGCAGTGACTGCTTCTACCAGCAGCGGCGAGTTGTGCCCAACATCGTAAGGGCCCATCGTGTGTGCATGATGTCCCACGCAGAACGCCCTCTCCCCCTCTGCCTGTGATCCTGATGGAAATCACCCTGCCCTGCAACTAGAAATAGGAGAAATGCTGCTCTTGACAGTATGGGGCAGTGTTTCCCAACCTTTTTTGGGCAAAGGCACACTTGTTTGATGAAAAAAATCTCGAGGCACACCACCATTACAGCCCCGTGACGTCAGCGCGCAGCGTCACGCCGGGAGGGACGCACGAAAGTGTAAGTTTCAATTTTTTCCCCTCCCCCTTGCCGGGGAACCTCCAAGCTTTGGGGGGGGGGAGGAGGCAGCAAAGCGAGGCAGGAAGGAGAGCGCGGCTTGGCTGGGTAAGCTTTGGCAGGGGCAGGGAATGAGAGCCGCGAGGCGGGCGCTGCGGACGGAGGCGCTGCCCGCCGAGCTCGCAGGCAGCCAGGCAGGCAGACGGCGAGAGCCCCGCGCTGGGCGGCCTCTCCTTGCCGCCGCCGCCCCGCCTCTCGCCGCCCGACTCGCCCGCCTCCCTCCAGGCAACATCTCGCGGCACACCAGGCAACATCTCGCGGCACACTAGTGTGCTGCGGAACAGTGGTTGGGAAACACTGGTATGGGGGATCCCACCCCACCCCCCGGCATGCTAATTGTGAAGATCATGGCCAAAGAGGGAAGGATTAATCCTTCTTTTCCCATGTACTACAATGTGGATGGAAAAATTGGGCCCCCATGCCTAAGATTTTAAAAAATTAATCCCCCAAAGTGAGGAGGAGCCAAAGCTTTAGCCCCATAGAATCAGATTATGGGAGAATGAACAAAGGCAAGCAGGTGTTCTCTGGCCAACAGCGTAATGCTTTGGTTTGGAAGGCAGTGGAGCAGTAGAAGACGAGTCAAGTTTGCACAGCAAATTAGATATCTCATGTCATCATTTGAATCCAACTTAACTGCAACCACCCACTACCAGGAACTCAACAAAGCCTTCCCATATCTGCCATCAAAAGAGGCAGTTTCGTTATTTCTTCCCCTCACTGAAAAACATGGGCTGGTGCCCCTACCCATAAGAACACAGGAAGCTGCCTTGTACTAAGCCAGACCCACTGGTCCCCACTGGTTCATATAGCTCAGCACTGCCTTCACGGACCGGCAGCAACTCTGCAGGGTTTCAGACACCAAGTCTCTCCAATGCCTAACCTGGAGGTGCTGGGGACTGAGCCTGCAGCCTTCTGCATGCAAGGCAGATGCAGCCCTTCCCCAGTCAATCTACTGGGCTCTCCAACCCACCAGCATTTCAATGCCGCAGGGTGAGAGGCTGGCCAGTGAGCCATTTAGCAACCTTGGATTATTATTTTATTTTTTTTTTAATAATTTTTTATTGCTTTTTTTCCAAGGTCAGAAAAGATCGTCAACAACACAACAAAAGCGTTTTTACAGAAAAAAGAAGAAATTATAAAAGAAAGTTCACTTTTCCAGATCTATTTTCATAGTCAACTGGACTTCCCCAGATCTTCCATCCCCTGCTTTCTTTACAATAGAAATAAACAGCAAATTGATACCTTATTTTATGTGTTTTTGTACTTTCATTTAGTTATATAATCTGTAATTTATACTTTTCAAAATCATAACTTAATTTCCATCATTTATAAATCTCAATGCTGAAGCATGTTTTTCCCAGAGACTTAGCAAATTCTCAACATTCATATAACTTATAATGTTTTTGTAAATAGTCCTTAAATTTTTTCCAATCCTCTTCCACTGCCTCTTCTCCCAGATCTCGGATTCTGCCGGTCATTTCGGCTAATTCCATGTAGTCCATCAGCTGCGAATGCCACTCTTCCAGCGTGGGCAACTCCTGTGCCTTCCAATGTTTAGCTATAAGGATTCTTGCTGCTGTAGTTGCATATAAAAAGAAAGTTCTATCTTTCTTTGACACTCTCTGGCCCACAATGCCCAGGAGGAAGGCCTCTGGTTTCTTATGGAAGGTGTACTTAAACACCTTTTTCAACTCATTATAAATCATTTCCCAAAAAACCTTCACCCTCGGGCATGTCCACCAGAGGTGAAAGAATGTTCCTTCAGCCTCCTTACATTTCCAACATTTATTGTCAGACAGATGGTATATCTTTGCAAGTTTGACTGGGGTCATGTACCACCTGTATACCATTTTCATAATGTTTTCTTTTAAGGCACTACATGCCGTGAATTTCATACCGGTGGTCCATAACCTTTCCCAGTCTTCAGACATAATGTTGTACCCAATGTCCTGTGCCCATTTTATCATAGCTGATTTAACTGTCTCATCTTGAGTATTCCATTTAAGCAACAAGTTATACATTCTTGAAAGCACTTTCGTCTTAGGTTCAAGTAGTTCTGTCTCTAGTTTTGATTTTTCCACCTGGAAACCAATTTTTTTATCCTTTTTAAACACCTCTAGAATTTGGGCATAATGAAACCAGTCTCGCACCTTTCCCTTCAATTTTTCAAAGCTCTGCAACCTCCAAGTATCACCATCTCTTTCTATTAATTCACAGTATTTTGCCCAGCCACTCTCCATATTACGTAGTTTAATGGCTTTAGCCTCCGTCGGTGATAACCACCTCGGGGTCTTATTTTCAAGTAAGTCCTTATATTTAGTCCAGACAATAAATAGAGCTTTCCTGACAATATGGCTTTTAAACAGTTTATGAAACTTTACCTTGTCGTACCACAAATATGCATGCCACCCAAAAGCATTGCTATGCCCTTCCAGATCTAGGACATCAGTGTTTTCTAACAGAAACCAATCCTTCATCCAGCAGAAGGATGCAGCTTCGTAGTACAATCTTAAGTCCGGCAGGGCAAATCCCCCTCTTTCCTTCGCATCTGTTAGTATCTTAAATTTTATTCGGGGCTTTTTGCCCTGCCAGACAAACTTCGTGATGTCCTTCTGCCACTTTCCAAAACACTCCACCCTGTCCACGATCTGGAGGGTTTGAAACAAAAATAACATTCTTGGCAGTACATTCATTTTAACTGCAGCAATCCTTCCCAACAAGGAAAGTTTCAATCTTGACCAAATTTCTAAGTCCCTTTTAATTTCAGACCAACATTTTTCATAGTTGTCTTTGAACAAATTCAAGTTTCTCCCGGTCAAGTTAACCCCTAGGTATTTCACTTTTGTTACCACATTTAATTCTGTTTCCTTCTGGAACCCCTCTATTTCTGAAGGTGTCATATTTTTTGCCAAAACCTTAGTTTTTTGTTTGTTCAACTTAAATCCCGCTACCCGACCAAATTCAGAGATTAGCTCTAAAGCTCTTTTTGTACTAGTTACTGGCTCCTGTATTGTCAAAACCAAATCGTCTGCAAAGGCCTTCAATTTATATTGTTTTTCTCCGACCTGTATTCCTTCCACCTGCTGGTCCTTCCTAATCAAGTTCAGCAACACCTCCAGGACAGAAATAAATAACAAGGGTGATAGGGGGCATCCCTGTCGTGTCCCTTTTTCAATTTTAAACTCCTCTGTCACCACATTGTTTACTATCAGTTTAGCTTTTTGTTCTGAATAAATTGCTTCAATACCATTTTGGAACGCCCTTCCCACACCCATCCCTTCCAAGTTTTTCTTCATAAATTTCCAAGATATGTTATCAAAGGCCTTCTCTGCATCTATAAAGATCAAAACTGCTTTTGTGTTTAAATTTGTCTGTAATAACTCCAAAACGTCAATAATATTCCTGGTGTTGTCAGACAAATGCCTGCCAGGGAGAAAGCCTGCTTGGTCTTTATGTATTACTTCGTTTAAAACTTTTTTCAATCTATTTGCCAAAATATCAGCAAAAATTTTATAATCCACGTTTAGGAGTGAGATGGGACGGTAGTTCTTAAGTTGAGTCTTTTCAGATTCCAATTTTGGTATCAAAGTGATGAATGTCTCTTTCCACGATTCTGGTGCCCCCTTCCCTTCCATAATTTGATTACATACCTCCATTAGTGGCTGGACCAAATATTCCTTCAGTGTCTTATAATATTTGGAGGTAAGTCCATCTGGACCTGGGGATTTGCCTAATTGCATGTTCTGAATGGCACTTTCAATTTCCTGTTGTGTTATTTTGTAATTCAGGGCTGTTTGTTTATCTTGTGTTAGTTTTTGCAGGCCATAACTTTTTAAAAATTGGTTTATCTCGGTCTCTACTTGGTGTCCTTGGGTAAACAATTTTTTGAAGTATCTCTGGAAGCACTTTCTAATTTCTTCTGGTTTCTGAATACATTCTCCTTCCACCTCAAGATTGGTAACAAAGTTCAATTTTTGTCTCTTTTTCAACTGCCAGGCCAGCAGTTTCCCACATTTATTTGCCGTTTCAAATGATTTTTGCTTCATCTGTTTAATTTTCCATTCAACTTCTTGATTTATCAGTTTCGCATATTGTGCTTGATGGAATTTTATTTCTCTTAAAACCTCTTTTGATTTTGGATTTAATCTCAACTTTTTCTCTCCGTCTCTTATCCTCTCCAAGATCTTGTCCTTTTTACCGTTCTGGAGTTTTTTCTTGATAGAGTTCTGTTGTATCAGAAATCCTCTCATAACAGCTTTACTCGCGTCCCAGATTATTTTCTTTTCCACAGAGGTATTCAAATTTATTTCAAAGTAGTCTTTCAGCGTTTTTTGGGCCTGCTTTACAATCTCCTGATCTCTGAATAAATAGTCATTCATTCTCCATCTGAAGGATCCAGTTGGTGTAAGTCTCAAGTCCATTTTCAAGGCGTTATGGTCGGAGCAGGTTTTAGGACAAATCTCTATTTTTTTTGCCTTAGGTGCCAGTCCTCTAGATCAGTGTTTCCCAACCGGTGTTCCCCGGCACACGAGTGTGCCGTGAGACACCGGCTGGTGTGCCGCGAGATGCCTGGAGGGAGGCGGGCGAGTCGGGCGGTGAGAGGCGGGGCGGGGGCGGCGAGGAAAGGCCGCGCCTCCTGCTGCTGCCTGGCGCTCCTCCTCGCAGCCGGCAGCGCTGCCTGGGCGCCTCCGCGCGACTCTGTCTCGCTGGGTTTGGTCTCCCAGCAGAGACGGGTCACACGCGCCCCTCCCTCCCTCCCTCAGCCTGCGCGGAGGGAGAGCCAGAGAGAGGCATCGCTCCTGCGCTCCGAGGCGGATTGAGCGCAGCTGAGAGGAGCTGCCGAGGGAAAAAACGTTCACTTTTGTGCGTCCCTCCCGGCGTGACGCTGCGCGCTGACGTCACGGGGCGGGGCTTTAATGGTGGTGTGCCGCGAGATTTTTTTTTAGTACACAGGTGTGCCGTTGCCCAAAAACGTTTGGGAAACACTGCTCTAGATAACCAGATTTGGTCGATTCTTGTCCAAGATAGGTGGGCTTCAGAAAAGAATGTTCCCTCTTTACCTAAAGGGTTCTTTGTTCTCCAAATATCAATCAAGTCCATATTGTCTGTAAGTTCAAAAAAAGTCTTTGGAAGTCTGCCATCATTGGTCAAGTTTTGGTTTTGTGACTTATCCATGTAAGTGGAGACAACCCCATTCATGTCTCCCATCAAGATGATGTTAGAATAGTCAATATGGTCCAGCATTATCTCATGCAGCTTCTTATAGAATTCCGATTTCCCGTCATTTGGTGCATAAATTCCTACTATCAAAATTTTTTCTCCTTGTGCTTGTATTTCAATTGCCAAAATTCTTCCAAATTCATCTTTAAACACCAACTTTGGTGCTAGGCTCTCTTTTGCATATATCACTACTCCTCTTTTTTTAACCTTGTCTGATGAAATAAATTCTTGGCCTAGTCTCTTGTTAATTAACACTCTCCTGTGGAGCCTAGTCACATGCGTTTCTTGAAGGCAAATGACATCTAATTGTTCTTTTCTCAATATGTGAAAAATCTTTTTCCTTTTTTCGGGAGAATTTGCGCCATGAATGTTCCAACTAAGAAGCTGTAGAGACATCCTGGATCAGTTTATTAGCCAGTGGGGGTGTCTCCTTTATCGTCTTTGACTGGAGGTGGAACCGGGTTAAGGCCAAACGAAGGAGGTGGCCAGGCTCCTGCTGTTCCTTTCCGGAGGTCCTCCCCGTGGTCGTTTAGGAACTTTTCTTGCTCTTCTGCTGTTCTTATTCTTACCTTCTTCCCTTTCAAAGTAAAAGATAGTCCTTGAGGGAATTCCCACCTGTAGGAGATTGTGTTGTTTCTCAGTAAGCTTGCCAAATCTTTGTAGGTAGTTCTTAAGTCCAACAACTGCTTTGGTATGTCTCTGAAGATTTCTGCTGTCTTTCCCTGAATTACCAATGAATTTTTAAAATGTAGGCCGAGAATATTATCTTTTTCCTGCTTAGATCTCAAGATGATCAAGCAGTCTCTTGGTTTGTCCTTCTTGGCCACTCTTCCCAATCTAAAAGCGGTAACAATTTTAAAGTCCTTCTCTTCTGCCAAACCCCAGAACTTGGATATTTCTGTTGTCAAAAAGCCGATCAAGTCTTCTTTTTCTGATTCTGGGATATTTCTCAACCTAAGATTGCTTTCCCTGTTTTTCAGTTCAGCCATAGACAGGTACGCTTGCTGTTCATTGACCTGTCTGCTCAGTGGTCTTACTTCCCCTCTTAATTCCTCAATCCTCTCTTTATTTTGGTCTGCTTTAGTATTTGCTTCCTGAGCTAATTTTCGATTTTCTGTTGTAATCTTTTCGATTTTGCCTACTGCCTGTGTATTTTGAGCGACTTGATCTGTCAGTTTATTAATTGTAGCTGTCACCTTATCAAATTTAGCCGCTTGTTCCTCAAATTTAGCTGCTTGTTCATCAGCTTTCTTATTTAATGCTGCCAGCTGATCCAATATTTCTTTAGAAACAGGGTCTAGCCCTCCTGCAGCCATATCCCCAAAAGCTGGCTGCTGGAATTGTCCTTCTTGCAGACCTGTCACAATAGGAACAGATGATCTGCGTGGCTGCACAGGCAAAGTTGATTGCAAAAGTTCAGTTTGTTTTGCTTTCTTAGCAGCCCTTGTTTTTCCTGCACCACTCATTCCACAGCTGTCTAGGCGTCAAGGTCAAATTGTAAATCCCATGGGAAAGACAATCCAAAAAAAGTAAACATCCAGACATAAAAATTCCAAATCAAACAGCAGTTCTCAGAGACTAATAAATCCACAATCCAGCAGGGGGAGCTCCCCAGAGATTAGGGAGAAGGATAGAAAATTTCCACCATTAAGTTCCCACAAGTAAAAAAAATAGGTAAAATCCAGAACAGGGGGGAGCCCTCCAAATTCAATTTTAACTGCAGAGAATAAAAGTTCTTTGCAAAGGTGCATGCAACAGTTCCTTTTTTGCAACTTACAAAGTAGCCCAAAGTAACTTTTTGTATTGTTATATATAGTTACCGCAGTCCGCTGTTACTTTGTATCCAGACAGTCCGAGAGCAGGGTTTCATAACTTTGTAATCCACAGAAATATAGAGAGAGGAATCACAGTCTTAATCCACTTATAAAACTGTTATAATTTTTCTTTAACTTTTAAGCAATCGAGTCCGAATTTGCAGAGTATATTCCAACTTCTTTTGAGCTCCTTTTAACGCTTCCGCTTTAAAGAGTCTTTGCTCGATACTTTAAACAGAGCCGGAAGACTGACTTCCTTTTTAGCGTCTCCCGCTTTCAGCCGAAATTCGCCAAATTAGGTTCAAATAAAGCCTCAAATTTCTTACTCACGAGTCTGTTGTTTCAATTCAGTTGTTCAAAGAAAGAAAGGTCAGCGCTGGTCAGCAGCAGCCGCGCGGCTTCACTTCCGCGGAAAGAGCGATGGATTCACAGCACCGCTACCCCCTCCACGTTCCGAAACCCCTTACGGGGTCTCTTCTGCGTTTCCGAGGTCGCTCCTGGTGCCCGCCGAACCCCACGGCCACGGGCTCACTCTACCCGTGGTTTTTCTGAATGGGTCGTCGCTGTGCCGCAGCGCACGACCCTTTTCCGCGGAGCGCCTCTTCAGCAGCTGAAGAGGACCGCCATTGCTGAACGCGCCGCCTCCGGAAGTCTAGCAACCTTGGATTAAACACTTGGAATTCCTCCACAGATGCTTCATGGACTAGCCTTGTTTAGCTGGGGAGCATCTTAGCGTATTTGCAGTATTGCAATTTATATGCACAGAGCTGCCTCCTTATCAGCAATAACGACACAAATAAATACAAAGGGTGAAGGGAAACATTCTATATAAAATTTCCAACTCCAATGATGTCACCAGCTTAAAAAAAAAAGAAAGAAAAGAAATCCTGGCCCAGTGAAAATTGCAGGCCCCATTCTTTGAGGTCTGTTTTTATACTTGATGCCTAAAGAGGCAGCCCAAGCATAGCCAAACAGTTTCTTGTGATCCTTTTCCAGAGCTGTCACATTATTGTTTCACCAGCAATTACACTACAAAAAGATTCTCATAACTTTCCCCCGCTTCTCAAACCCTTTGCACCCTCCTGTCCCACGCAAAAAAAATGGGCTAAAAAGTGTATGTATGTCCCACAAAGGGCCGGGATAGGTATTTCCATTATTTGCCCCTGGATCTAATCTGGAAAGCAGATTAATAAAGCAACAAGCCATTGCAAATGTAGGATTCATAAGACTCTTGGCTCACTTATTTTATTCATTTTTAAACGTTATTAGCAGGAGTGGCTTAATAACCTTTCCTAGTATCCAGACTCAGTCTCAAATATTATTTATCATATCCTGAGATGAATCACATCACAATCCTAAACTGAAGATATGATGGCTGAGGATTTGGCAGAAGGCAACACAGGTAGAGCGAGAAGATATGCCAGTGGGACTCCTCAGAGATGCCAGCAGAACAAGGTGAAATGAGTTGGATGTGAGCAGCACAGAGACACAGAGCTGTCACAAATCTATCCCTGAGACAAAGAGAATCTATCACATTGATGTCAATGGGGGAAGAGAATTTAAAACAGCTGCCCCTTCAGTTTCAGGGGGGAGTGGGTGGATACTAGCATGGAATCAAGAGAAAGTGTATTTTCAAGAGGGTTTTTTGAGAGGAAATGGAGACTGGACCCCTTCCCCACCCCATCTCAGAATGAAGCAACACATTGCCATGGTGTGTTTCCAGAGGCTTTTGGGGGAATCAAAATGGTGTCAAAATTACCAACAAGGGAGTGAAGAATAAAGATTCTATCCATGTTTCAGCTGCCCCCCTTTGACCACTAATATCCCCCCCCCCACAAACTGAGCCAACAGCTCAAAACCACAAACCTTCAGTCCTAAGCAAAACCTTTTCATCGCATTGGTGCAAATCTGCCAGAGTGTTGCACATCAGAAGCATGCTAGTTCATAAATTATTTTTATTAGATATTTGTTTGTTTTGCTTTTCTTTTTACAGCTTCTCAGCTTTGGGAAGGACGCAGCAGGGCTCCAGCATCCTGCTAGAGACCTGGCACCTCCTTCTCAAAGCCCAGGAAACTTCTGCCTGGCTTAGGAAGGGAGGAGCATTACTTGTGTGTACAACATCAGAACATGGCAACGTCATGTCTGCAACATGCCCTCCCCACATCACCCTTGCAAGCTGGCGCCTCTGGCCCTAACTGTTCCCCTACGAAAAATTTCATCGCACACCACTGCCCACCTCTCCTCTGTGATAGGAATTTTATGGTCTTAGATATATGGCAACGTTCATAACCACACATACATAGATCAACACAGGAAGATCAACCTGGAACCATTTTGATTCCTAAACTGACCAAATCCTTTCTCTGCAAGGTTAAACTGGAAAAGCCTCCCCATTGTCTCTTTCCTCACAAATCCTGTCTCAAGGATATGTCTGTTTGAATAAGGTGTGAGCCTGTGACCTGGCCCAGGAAATAAGTATTTTACCACTACAAAAGAATGGCCAGGCTCCCCAGGCAATCCAATCAAGTAACTTGCCAGACAGGAGATAAACTGTGACAGGAGAAAACAACATTAAAATTTCTGTGATGTAGGTGAGATGTATCTGAGGGGTGGTCTTAGGTTACACCCCTTCTGTGACGTATGCATAATGTTTCTGGGGGTGGTCTTGATCTAGAGGATGGGAATTTCAAAAGTCTTTATAAGCCCTTGCACAGCAATTTTGGGGGTCCTCCTCCTCTCCTGCGGGTGAGGGGAGTACCCTGTTGCAACAGATCAATAAAGATCAGGCTTACTAGCTGCTTTGCTTCTCAATATTCTCTGGTTGGCCTCTGTTATTCTCTCCTACCAATAGGGAACCTATGTAAGGACTCTATATGGGCTCTTGGATACCCCATAAGGGAAAAGGGCATACCGTATTTTTCGCACCATAAGACGCACCGGCCCATAAGACGCACCTAGATTTTTGGGGGGGAAATAAAGGGAAAAAATTTTATTTCCCCCCCGGTGCGCTGCGCTACACCAGGAGCTTGGGGCGTGCGGAGCTCAGCGCGCCCCAAGCTTCTGCGTGCCGGCAAGGTCTCCGCTAGCGTGGGAGAGCTGGGCGCCTCTCCCAGGGCTAGCGGACCCCTGCGCTAATCCAGAAGCTTGGGGCAGGCTGAGGTCAGCGCGCCCCAAGCTTCTGCGTGCCGGCAAGCAGTCCGCTAGCCCTGGGAGAGCCGCGGGGCTCTCCCAGGGCTAGCGGATCGCTGCGCTATACCAGGAGCTTGGGGCGTGCTGAGCTCAGCGCGCCCCAAGCTTCTGCGTGCGCGCAAGCAGTCCGCTAGTCTTGGGAGAGCCGCGGGGCTCTCCCAGGGCTAGCGGATCGCTGCGCTATACCAGGAGCTTGGGGCGTGCTGAGCTCAGCGCGCCCCAAGCTTCTAGGTGCGCGCAAGCAGTCCGCTGCCGCCCCAAGCCTCGCGCACCCGGCAGGAGGTCCCACCGGGTGCGCGAGGCTTGGGGCGGCAGCGGACTGCTTGCGCGCACCTAGAAGCAGCGCGCCCCAAGCTTCTAGGTGCGGGCAAGCAGTCCGCTGCCGCCCCAAGCCTCCCGCACCCGGCAGGAGGTCCCACCGGGTGCGCGAGGCTTGGGGCGGCAGCGGACTGCTTGCCCGCACCTAGAAGCAGCGCGCCCCAAGCTTCTAGGTGCGCGCAAGCAGTCCGCTGCTGCCCCAAGCCTCGTGCACCCGGCAGGAGGTCCCACCGGGTGCGCGCGGCTTGGGGCGGCAGCGGACTGCTTGCCCGCACCTAGAAGCTTGGGGCGCGCTGCTTCTAGGTGCGTGCAAGCAGTCCGCTGCCGCCCCAAGCCTCGCGCACCCGGTGGGACCTCCTGCCGGGTGCGCGAGGCTTGGGGCGGCAGCGGACTGCTTGCCCGCACCTAGAAGCTTGGGGCGTGCTGAGCTCAGCGCGCCCCAAGCTTCTAGGTGCGCGCAAGCAGTCCGCTAGCCTTGGGAGAGCCGCGGGGCTCTCCCAGGGCTAGCGGATCGCTGCGCTACACCAGGAGCTTGGGGCGTGCTGAGCTCAGCGCGCCCCAAGCTTCTAGGTGCGCGCAAGCAGTCCGCTGCCGCCCCAAGCCTCGCGCACCCGGTGGGACCTCCTGCCGTGTGCGCGAGGCTTGCAGACACTCGCCCGAAGCAGGGGGAGCCCTCCCGAGGGCTCCCCGTGCTTCGGGCGACAGGCTGCCGCCCCAAGCCTCGCGCACCCGGTGGGACCTCCTGCCGGGTGCGCGAGGCTTGCAGACACTCCCCGCACGCGCTCTTCCGGCTGGGGAGGTGACCCGCGGCTATAGAGGCTCCTGCCATAGCCGCACGTCACCTCTCCAGCCGGGAGAGGGTCGCGGGGGGCTGCTTTAGCCCCGTGCGCGTGCTCTCCCGGCTGGAGAGGTAACACGGGGCTGTAGAGGTTCCTGCCATAGCCGCGTGTCACCTCTCCAGTCGGGAGAGGGTCGCGGGGCTATGGCGTCTTCGCTCCATAGGACGCACACACATTTCCCCTTCATTTTTGAAGGGGGAAAAGTGCGTCCTATAGAGCGAAAAATACGGTATTTTTATTTACAACACCTCCAATCGAAAGCACAGGGCTGCTTCACTTAGTAAGTCATTAAAACAGCTATCTAAAGTAAACATAACCATAAAATCACTACATTGCACTAGAAGTACAGCTGCCCAATCTCCCCCCCCGCCCCCCGCCAGGCACAGATCTTGGACCTTCTCTTCCCCTCACAGAGTTACAGGTCCCAGAGTTCCCAGTGAAGAGAGATTCACAGCTAAACCACTTTGGAAACTGCAACTCTGTGAGGACTAGAGGTTCCCTGACAAGTCTCAGCACCCTTAAACTACAGCTCCCATAATTCTCTTCATGCTTTAAACGTATGGTGAGAATGTGGCCCTATGGTTGACCACAGCCCTAAATCCCCCTCTTTGCATTAGCGCACTCGTGCATCAGGTCTGTACACACAGCACTATAATTTAATAGATCCCAGTTCTTAAAGCATCCCTAAGTAGAATTTGCTCAACCAATGTATCATACATTTATGCATATTCAATCACTCCAGTCGAGAGAGCTTTATAAGATGCATGGTTAGTTCTCTAACCAGTTTCTTCATTTCAACAAGAAATTGCACAAAGTGCTCCCACCCTTCATAGGAAAACCAAGGCATGATCCACAGAAAGTTAAAATAACTTCAGCTTATAGTTTCAGAGGGAAATACACACCTGGCTTTTCCTTTTTAAAAAAACAATTTCTGCAGAACAAAATGGCAGAAAGCTCAAAAGATTCACAATACATGGCTGGTTTCTGCACAGATCAGTGAAAACATCTGGAAAATAGAGGAGAGAGGAGGGGACGTAAGCACTCTAGTTGTTTTACCATATGCGAGCATTAACATTTGAGAATTCCTAACAAACAAGGAAGCGATTAAGCCAAAGATGATCTACATGTGTTCTATTCTCACTGTTGAATCCATGGAATCCATTTCAATAAAATTATCCTCTCTACAGCAAAAATGTTCACAAAAGTCACATTACACAGCAGTGCCTTGCTCTGAATGAGTTCTGTTTACCAGTAGTGAGAGCACCCCATAGCCAAATCTGGGTGCATGATGATATCATTGTTCCAAAGAAGGAGAGCTCCTCTGAACAAACAAAGATGGGGCTGGAGCAAGGAGGAAAATGAGAAGCTGCCTTACTCCAGGCCAAAAGATTTCTCCAAAGGACTACTATGATTTATTTCAAACTGGCAGTGAGTGGCATTCTAGTCTCTGGCAGAAGTCACCGACCCATCACCTGCTACCTGACTTTTTTTTAAGGAAGAGAAAATAAAATTGAACTTGAAACCTTCTACATGCAGCACTGGCACACCACAGGGATGTGTGCTAATCCCCTACCTGTATTCATTGTATACATACGATTGTGTATCATCTGACCCGTCTACTACAATTATTAAGTTTGCAGATGACACCACCATAATGGGTTTAATAACAGGTGGAGATGAATCAGCGTATAGAGGGGAGGTCCAAAAAATATCTACATGGTGCCTAGGGAACAACTTGCACCTTAATATCAGCAAGACAAAGGAGATGGTGTTGGACTTTCGGAGGAAGAGAGGAGAACTAGCCCCGCTGTACATCGGGGAGGGCTGTGTGTCTCTTCCTTTAAATTCCTAGGAGTTTATATCAGTGAACACCTTACTTGGAAAATCAATACAACCCAGATGGTTAAAAAAGCCCAAGAGAGACTCCATCTCCTCAGAGTATTGCGAAAGAACGGTGTCAATCAACATTTGATGATCTCCTTTGACCAGTCCACAATAGAAAGTGTCCTTTCATACTGCATCATGGTGTGGTGCCTACAGAGGGTGGTGAATGCAGCACAATATATTATGGGCTGTCCTGTGAATCCACTGGTTGACATCGCAGAAGAACGTTGCCTCAGGAGAGTGAGGAAAATTCTCAGGGATGATTCACACCCTGGCCGGCACTTTCTTGATCTCCTGCCCTCAGGCAGAAGATACAGAAGCATGATTAGTCGCACCAACAGGGTAAAAAACAGCTTCTATCCGTGGCTGTTAGGCTGCTGAATGAAAAGATAACAACAGGGCAACTGACTTTTGGGTTTTGTGTGTGTGTGTCAGTAAACGAGGGGAATTAAGACTAAGAGAGCAGAGTTGGAGGTGCTCGTGTAATCTCACTGTACACAAGTTGTACAAGTGGCAATAAAGTATTTCAATTTCAATGTGCTCTGCCTCTTACCTGTGGCCTCTTCCTTACCAGATTCTGGGGCCATTCAGTGAAATTTAAGGAGAGACCAAAGAAGGTACACACAGCACAGAGCTAAAGTATGAAATTCACTTCCATGAGGTGTAATAATGGCAACCAACTTGGATGGCTTTAAAAGGGGATTAAACAAACCCATGGCTGATAAGGCTATCTATGGCTGCATATCCATTTTCACATATTGTCAGCCACCTTGAAGGCCTGTTATCAGGCAGGTAGGCAGGATATAAATGTTATCTTTATACCAGCAAATAAATAAGTACAGTAAATGAAAGCCTCTGCTCCAATTTCAGATACAGAAAGCGAAGACGTTTCTTGATCATCACCTCTCCACAGCCACAAAAACCCACACTCACACAAACCATCAGAAAGGAGTCCCTTCAGAGCATCACTTGAAAGGGAGGCCACGCTTCATTGGGGGATGGGAGAGAGAAAGTCTTCACGGCATGAGCCCTCCCTGTTTTGACTCAGCCCTCATGGCCTGTAAAATGCTGCACCCTTGATCCTTCATCATCAAACTTCTCACTGTTTGTCTGCCGTCAATGTTTCTTCTGTAAGACATTCACTCACTTGCAATAATTGCCTAGTTGTTTTGTGAAATGCGACTGTCTGTCAGGCAGTGACTCGGCTGCAAGAGGCTTTTGCCTCTACTAGGCTTTTAAAGCGGAGAACTTGGCTTCTAATGCCCAGGGGCAGCAAAGGGCAGAGGATCTGCATTACAGATTTTTGTTGGGTTCTTAAGTATGAGGCTCTGAAAAAGCTGGTTCCAAGAGCTCAATGGAACAGGTTGTTAAGGCTTAAAAACCAGTCTATTGTTTCTATTTTTATAAAGTGATTCGATAGTGTGAAGAGGTGTGCCAGTAAATCTTGGCAGCAGAATAGAGGCAGAGTTAAATTACTTCAAAGAAATAAGGACTGACTCTCTCCTCCTCCTCTCACCTCACTGTGTCCCGACAAATCCCCTCACAGCACAAAATTAATGGATACGTCATTCACATGTTGATGTGCTTCAGGAAAATAGATTCTTTTCCTCCATTTGCCTTGATCTTATCCTTGAAACAAGACCCGTCTCTTATTTTATGTTTCCAACAACTGTTTAGCCAACAGCCTCACACATGCAGAATCTCCCAGTCCCTTTCTGCTCTCTCTATGGCATCCATTTTGAGATGCCTCTAAGGCAGGGATGGGAAGCCGGTGGCTCTCTGACCACATATGGTGGAAAGTATTTAGAATTAGGAGCTTTAGACTGGTGCCATCAATCTTTGGCTCTGTCCCATACATCATTGGCCTTCAACTGGCAGGTTGGAGCACTGCAGCCCATCCTAAATTAAGGGAATTGAGTCTGTTTAACCTGGAGAAGAGAAAACTGAGAGGTGTTAGAATAGCCATCTTTAAATATCTGATAGGCTGTCACATGGAAGATGGAGCAAGCTTGTTTTCTGCAGCTACATTAACTCATTGTGGTTACATAAATGATGGAGATATTTAAAATATTATGTTTCCTTCAACTTATGAAATTCATGAAGTGAGGGGGTTATTTAGAAGGATTTAGATTGGATACAAAGCTGGTACAATCCAGCACAAGTTAAGCACTTTCAAGCCCCATTGATTCCAGTGGGAAAGATTCAAGCATGTGCCTCAAGCTCTTGTTTAATGAAGCATAAGAGTAATTGACTTTGGTTGAACTGTGACCTGTGTGGTTCTGATTAAAGCAGAATCAAAATCTTGAGGAGGCGCCTGAATGCGAAAACAGAGGAAGAGATGGTTGGGTGCCCAGCAGAAGACCTAGGTTTTTTTGTGGGGGGAGTTATTCGTCCTGTCTTCACGCTTTTTATGATGGAGGACCGCTGTAGCCACCCCAACGACGTTCTCAAGATGGAGGGGGAGGGAACAGCTGCAGTCGCCTGCGGTTCCTGCACAATGTTTGCCATCTTGCCAAACGTTGCAGGCAGCTTTACCTGCAGCAATTGCATGTTGATTGCCCTCTTAAAAGACAAAGTCCAGCAACTGGAGGAACGTGTAGCTACGCTCCAAAGAATTAGAGATCTGGAGCTCTTCTTGGAAGCAACAGAGCACACCGTCTCCACCAAGGAGGAGACAGGGGACTCCCCTGAGAAGGAGGCTAGTTCATCAACACAGGAGCCAGACATATGGAGAAACGTGACTCAAAGAAGTAGGAGGCCCAGGGTTCGTTCTGATTGTTTAGAAATACACAATCGCTTTGAGGTCCTCTCCCCTAGCATGGAAGACGAAGAGCAGACTCCATTTGAGGATCTCTCCCTCATTTCAGTCGATCAGGTATATGAAGACGAGCAGCAAAGTCAGTCCTCAGGGAATGTGCAGGCGACCTTGGAACGGACAGCTCACGGAAGAACCCCGACCAAACCTAAGAGGAGGCGTGTAGTGGTGATAGGAGATTCCCTACTGAGGGGAACAGAAGCAGTGATCTGTGGGCCTGACAAGATGTCTCGGGAAGTGTGCTGTCTCCCCGGGGCTAAGATCCAAGATGTAACTGAACGACTGGAAGGAATCATAAAACCCACTGACAAATACCCCTTCCTCTTGGTTCATGTGGGAACCAATGACACTGCAAGCAATAGCCTCCAGAAGATCAAAAGAGACTACGAGGCTCTGGGCAGGAAATTGAAGCAATTAAATGCACAAATTGTCATCTCATCTGTCCTCCCAGTTGAACGACGTGGCCCAGGGAGAGAGGGAAAAATAGTGGAAGTGAACAGCTGGCTTCGCAAATGGTGTAAACAGGAACGGTTTGGATTCTTAGATCACGGACTGCAGTTTCTTGAAGATGGACTTCTGGCAAGCGATGGGCTGCACCTCACAACGGTTGGGAGAAATGTTTTTGCCAAAAATCTCAGAAACCTCATCAGGAGGGCTTTAAACTGACTAATGTGGGGGAGGGAGACAGTGCTCCTGAAGGTAGGAGTCTATCAATTGATGAAAATGATCATCCAAATGTCATAGACCAAATGGAGCAAACAGCACACAGACCTAGTGGTGGGAGGAAAAAATCCTTAAATAAGAGACATGGGGGAATGATTAATGGACTTCAATGTCTGTACACTAATGCGCAAAGCATGGGAAATAAACAAGATGAGCTCTTGGTACAGCAAACTAAATATGACATAATAGGCATCACTGAAACCTGGTGGGATAAGTCCCACGATTGGAATGTAATAATGGGGGATACAATCTATTTCGGAGAAACAGACCAGACAAGAAAGGAGGAGGAGTGGCGTTATATGTCAGGGATGTGTATACCTGTGAAGAGATCCAAGATTTAGAACCTCAAAGCCAAAGTGAGAGCATTTGGGTCAAAATTAAGGGAGAGAAGAATAACAGAGACCTCATTGTGGGAGTTTACTATAAATCCCCAAGCCAAACGGAGGACGTAGATGATGCCTTCCTGGAACAGATGGCCAAGCATGCAAAAGGAAGGGAGATAGTAGTAATGGGGGACTTCAATTACCCGGATATTTGTTGGACGTCAAACTCAGCCAAGAGCATAAGGTCAAACAGATTCCTCACTGGCCTTGCAGACAACTTCATTGTCCAGAAAGTGGGAGAAGCAACAAGAGGAACAGCCATTTTAGATCTGGTCCTAACCAATGTTGATGAGCTGGTTAGTGGGGTAGAAGTGGAAGGATAATTAGGCGCGAGTGATCATGCTCTTCTGAAGTTTACTATACAGCGGAAAGGAGCAGCCAAGCATACTAGGACTCAATTTCTTGACTTTAAGAAAGCCGACTTCATAAAACTTAGGGAAGTGCTGGGTGAGATCCCATGGACAGTAATACTAAAAGGAAAGGGAGTTCATGATGGCTGGGAGTTTGTTAAGAGGGAGATAGTAAAAGCATAACGTCAGGCAATACCAATGAGATGGAAACATGGAAGGTGCCTAAAGAAGCCAGGGTGGCTATCTAAAGACCTTTTAACTAAGTTAAGATTAAAAAAGGATGTGTACAAAAAATGGAAAAGGGGGGAAACCACCAAAGAGGAATTCAAACAAATAGCCAGCACGTGTAGACACAAAGTCAGAAAAGCTAAAGCACAGAATGAACTCAGGCTTGCTAGAGAGGTTAAAAGCAACAAGAAAGGCTTTTATGGGTATGTTCGTAGCAAAAGGAAGAACAAAGAAACAGTGGGGTCACTCAGAGGAGAAGATGGTGAAATGCAAACAGGGGACACAGAAAGGGCTGAACTCCTCAATGCCTTCTTTGCCTCAGTCTTCTCCGATAAAGAAAACAATGCCCTACCTGAAGAATTTGGAGCAAATGATTCAGCAAAGGAAACACTGCCCAGAATAACTAAGGATATAGTACAAGAATACTTGGCTAGTTTAGATGTATTCAAGTCTCCAGGGCCAGATGAACTGCATCCAAGAGTATTAAAAGAACTGGCAGATGTGATCTCAGAACCACTGGCAGTCATCTTTGAGAATTCCTGGAGAACAGGCGAAGTCCCGGCAGACTGGAGGAGGGCAAATGTTGTCCCTATTTTCAAAAAGGGGAAAAGAGAGGACCCAAATAATTACCGCCCAGTCAGTCTGACATCAATACCAGGGAAGATTCTGGAGCAGATCATTAAGAAAACAGTCTGTGAGCACCTAGAAAGGAATGCTGTGATCACCAATAGTCAGCATGGATTTCTGAAAAATAAGTCATGTCAGACTAACCTGATCTCGTTTTTTGACAGAATTACAAGCCTGGTAGATGAAGGGAACTCAGTGGATATAGCCTACCTTGATTTCAGTAAGGCATTTGACAAGGTGCCCCATGATATTCTTGTAAAGAAGCTGGTAAAATGCGGTCTTGACTATGCTACCACTCAGTGGATTTGTAACTGGCTGACTGACCGAACCCAAAGGGTGCTCATCAATGGTTCCTCTTCATCCTGGAGAAGAGTGACTAGTGGGGTGCCACAGGGTTCTGTCTTGGGCCCGGTCTTATTCAACATCTTTATCAACGATTTGGATGATGGACTCAAGGGCATCCTGATCAAATTTGCAGATGACACCAAACTGGGAGGGGTGGCTAACACCCCAGAGGACAGGATCACACTTCAAAACGACCTTGACAGATTAGAAAACTGGGCCAAAACAAACAAGATGAATTTTAACAGGGAGAAATGTAAAGTATTGCACTTGGGCAAAAAAATGAGAGGCACAAATACAAGATGGGTGACACCTGGCTTGAGAGCAGTACATGTGAAAAGGATCTAGGAGTCTTGGTTGACCACAAACTTGACATGAGCCAACAGTGTGACGCGGCAGCTAAAAAAGCCAATGCAATTCTGGGCCTCATCAATAGGAGTATAGCATCTAGATCAAGGGAAGTAATAGTGCCACTGTATTCTGCTCTGGTCAGACCTCACCTGGAGTACTGTGTCCAGTTCTGGGCACCACAATTCAAGAAGGACACTGACAAACTGGAACGTGTCCAGAGGAGGGCAACCAAAATGGTCAAAGGCCTGGAAACGATGCCTTATGAGGAACGGCTAAGGGAGGTGGGCATGTTTAGCCTGGAGAAGAGGAGGTTAAGGGGTGATATGATAGCCATGTTCAAATATATAAAAGGATGTCACATAGAGGAGGGAGAAAGGTTGTTTTCTGCTGCTCCAGAGAAGCGGACACGGAGCAATGGAGCCAAACTACAAGAAAGAAGATTCCACCTAAACATTAGGAAGAACTTCCTGACAGTAAAAGCTGTTCGACAGTGGAATTTGCTGCCAAGGAGTGTGGTGGAGTCTCCTACTTTGGAGGTCTTTAAGCAGAGGCTTGACAACCATATGTCAGGAGTGCTCTGATGGAGTTTCCTGCTTGGCAGGGGGTTGGACTCGATGGCCCTTGTGGTCTCTTCCAACTCTATGATTCTATGATTCTATGATTCTAAGACCATCCCAGCGATAGAGATCCAGAAGGGAAAAGGGGCACAGGTGGGCAACAGGAAAAAGTAAAAATAAAGTGTACTAATTGGCATTCGTATAGAGAAAGGTCTGAGAAGGATCATACAGAACATAGCTGGGGAATCAGTGGCCCTCCAGAGGTTCTAACTCCCACCAGCACCAGCCAACTAATTACAGAATCAACAGAGTAAAGGATGTGATGGTAAAATTTCTGTGTTTTTGGAGTAAGACATAGTTGAAACCCTAATATAGGACAGGCAAAGATTCAAGCCTTTGCAGGTTATTTTTACTGAGTATAAAGTGGGAGGCATCTAAAGAAACTGGTTTGGCTGCCTAAGAAGCTTACAGATGGGCTGAGATTTAAAAGCAGAAATGGAAGAAGGGGCAAATCATGAAAGAAGAGTATAAACAAGTAGCCAATACTTGCAGAGCTGAGGCTTGCAAGAAAGAGTAAATATAACAATAATACAGTGGTACCTCGCAAGACGAATGCCTCGCAAGACAAAAAACTCGCTGGACGAAAGGGTTTTTTGTTTTTTGAGCTGCTTCGCAAGACAATTTTCCCTATGGTCTTGCTTCGCAAGATGGAAACGTCTTGCAAGTTTGTTTCCTTTTTCTTAACACCGTTAATACAGTTGCGACTTGACTTCGAGGAGCAACTCATAGAACGTGGTATGGTAGCCTTTTTTGAGGTTTTTAAAGGCTTTGGTGATTTTTGAAGCTTTTCCAAAACTTTCCCGACACCGTGCTTCGCAAGACGAAAAAAATCGCAAGACGACAAAACTCGCGGAACGAATTAATTTTGTCTTGCGAGGCACCACTGTAAAAACTGGCTATCTTTGAAGCAAGGGGAAGAAGGAGGAAGCAGTATCTCTGTGTGGAGAAAACTGATAAATGCTATTGGGTGGAACTTCTCAACACCTGCTTCACTCAAAAGGAAAACAGTGCCCAATCTGGTGGTCACAGAATAAAAGGAGGGAGCTGCAGCCCAACATAGGAAAAGAGGGAGCAAGGGAACTATTTTAAATGAATGGGGCCTGAAGAACTGCATCCAACTTGCGGATGTAATCTCAGAGCCTCTGTCTATAATCTTTTAGAATTCTTAGAGAACAGAGGAGGTCCCTGAAGATTGGACGTAACACAATGACCCTGCCAATTCTACGATTCTATGATTATTATTGTCAAATATGTAATCTATTGTTTGAGATTTTTAAACAATCAAACAGTATATAAATTTAATAAAAAAGGTAGATAGATAAATAAATACTTGCAATAACAAATAAAATTTTTTAAATAACATTTAAAGTGAAGAAGAGAAGAGAAACCAGTAAGGATATTACAAATATGTGATATTATAAAAATATTGATCTACCGTAGGTTCATTACGATGATGCATGTGAATTGCTAACGATTTAAATACTGCTTGCAATTATCCATACATCTGTAAAGGTGGTCATGCCAAAGTCCTGATTTAATGGATGAAACTTATTTCAAGATGAACAATACACTCAGAGCACGACTGCTGATATTTCAGTTTATACACACAGATGCAATGGCTGCACAAAGCAGTGGAGAATTTAAACAGGACTGACGAATCAAATATACTCTGAGTCGAGAGTGGATTTCATGCTCTTTATTCAGCTCATAGTAGTAAGGAGGAATGGAAGTTCCCACCAAATGTCTGCCTTACATACATTATTTACACAATGGGCCCCACGTGATTGGCTAATTCTGGGAGTCTCCTGTAGGCCAACCAGGTTGCGGATTCCCTTCCACCTGGAGCTGGATTGGGTGGCTCCTGTGGACCAATCAGACTGCTGCATTGTTCTAGGACCAATCAGACTGCTGCCTTTTGGTTCCTATTCAACACAGTACATAACAAAGCAATAATTTTTTCTCATGTAAAACAGGAACAGCTTGTAACCTTCACTAATGGGCTTGCTACAGTTCACTAGCGTACTGGCGGGAGGGGCAGAACACCCTGGGCGGCACTTTTGGGGGGGTGGCACTGGAGCCCTGCTCACCTACCAGCAGCCGAGAGGGAAGGGGAGTGCACATCCGCCAGCTGGCCGCAGTTCCAATCCCAGGAGCGGAAGCAGCGGAGAAGCCACGGCAGCATTGCTGCCCCTCTTTGACGCTGGGATAATGATGATTATAACAGCAACAACAACAATTTATTATTTATACCCCGTCTATCTGGCTGGGTTTCCCCAGCCACGCTGGGCAGCTCCCAACAAATTAAAAACAGAATAAAACATCAAACATTAAAAACTTCCCTAAACAGGGCTGCCTTCAGGTGTCTTCTAAAAGTCAGATAGTGATTTATTTCCTTGACATCTGATGGGAGGGTGTTCCACAGGGCGGGCGCAACTACCAAGAAGGCCCTCTTCCTGGTTCCCTGTAGCTTCACTTCTCGCAGTGAGGGAACCGCCAGAAGGCCCTCGGAGCTGGACCTCAGGGTCGGGGCTGAACAATGAAGATGGAGACACTCCTTCAGGTATACTGGGCCGATGATTGGAAACGTACTGAAACCCAATGTAGGTCTTTCAGGATTGGAGTTACATTGTCTTGGCGGCCACTCCCAGTCACCAGTTTAGCTGCCGCATTCTGTTGTTTTTTTTAATAAGATATTTATTAAGATTTTCAAAATATTACAAAGTAAAAATTAAAAATACAAAAATACAAAATAAAAATGATTAAAAACAACTCATTCTTTCCATTACTTATTTTTCATTAGCTTATTTCCCGGACCTCCTCACGCCTCCCTTTTTTGTATTCCAGTTCAGTTTGTTGGTTTAGCAAATCCTTACCCTCTTTGTTTATCCTAGTCTTTAATCTTAAAATATTGTAACGTTAAATTTTTGCCTATTAATAATCCATTTTTCATATTCCCTTATAGTATTACAGCTGAAAACCACTTAATTTCTATCCAACATCATTCTAACATTCATTAATTTTACAATATTTCTGTAGATAGTCTTTAAATTTCTTCCAATCTTCTTCCACCGACTCTTCTCCCTGGTCTTGGATTCTGCCAGTCATTTCCGCCAGTTCCATGCAGTCCATTAGCTGCCACATTCTGGATTAGTTGTAGTTTCCGAGTTACCTTCAAAGGTAGCCCCACACAGAGCGCATTGCAGTAGTCCAAGCAGGAGATAACCAGTGCATGCACCACTCTGGCGAGACAGTCTGCAAGCAAGGAGGGTCTCAGCCTGCATACCAGATGGAGCTGGTAGACAGCTGCCCTGGACACAGATTTGACCTGCACCTCCATGGACAGCTGTGAGTCCAAAATGACTCCCAGGCTGCGCACCTGGTACTTCAGGGGCACAGTTACCCCATTCAGAACCAGGGAGTCCCCCACACCAGCCCGCCCCCTGTCCCCCAAGAACAGTACTTCTGTCTTGTCAGGATTCAACCTCAATCCTGCGGAGGCAGTTTCCTCTCGTGGCACCCCAATGCTTCAAGTCGGCCACAGCACAGAAGTGGTGAGCCCCCGTGCGCCACCCAGCAGCGCCCCCAGCCCCAAGCAGCGACCACAGACACTACGCCTCTGCTGCAGTTCAAAAGCTGGCTGCGCCCACAGCATTATCACTGCTCAGCATGCCTCAGCGTGGAAAAGTGAAAGCACTTTGGGACTGCTAAAAATTGCTTTAGACTTGGATTTCAATTTGAACTTTTGGTTGCCTTCACTGGAGAATTCTGATCAGACAGAGCACCTAGTTACACATTAAATACAAGACCTGCAGCCCCATTCTCAGGGAGGCATTTTCCCCACATTGGGGGATTGGCTGGAGAATTTCTTAGTTAGCAACTTAGTTTTAGCAGTGGAACTGTAGCAGTCTGAGGCTTCTCCTTTTTAAATGTTTGACTGTTCAGATCTTATGTAAACATATTTCTTCCCACAACTTTTCAAAGTACCATTCTTGATCCATAAGTTTTCAAACTGGACCAACCCTACTGTTAGGTAAAGCGAAGTGATTGCCTAAGGGGGCAGGTGCAGGTGGGTGGCAACACCAGCATCCATCTTTGCCCTGATTCCCAATCAGGATAGGACGAGGCTTCAAAAGGAATTCCTTATGGGCAAAAGCAACAAAATGTGGAATACAGCATATACTTTACCTCACAGTAAATATTTATCCCTTGCCCCACAGTAGTTCTTTGTGTTTTGGGGACCTACACACATCTCTTGCCATATGGGAAGTGCAGGTAGGTAGAAGAAGCATAACCTATTTGATTCTGTTATCTACTAATCAGAAGTAACACATTCCTTTAAAGCCAATTCTGTTCAGAGATACTAAACCCTCTGAGACTTGGTGGGTTGGGGAGAGACGCTATTCACTGCTCCACCTTAGGTAGCAAATGTCTTAGGCCAATCCAGCTTTCAGTTCATAAGTGCTTCTAAATATCAGCTCTCAATCAGAAGCTGTTGTTTGCGTCTCCACTTGCTTACAGGTCTCATGTATCACACAACACAATGATATAACTGACAGCATCTGGATCCGTTCAGCTAAGTCCTCATTTTCAACCGGCATGAAGTCAGACCTCCAGTATTTCATGGCTGGTTGGCGAAACTTTAAAACTTTATCCCTCCCTTTACATAAACCTACAAATCCCTTATGGAGATTAATGATAATTGGCTGTGCTAATGCATGCCTACATTGCTCTATTGGCAAAAGGCACTCATTCAGAGCTGGCAAAGTTTGTTTCAAAAGAATTTCAAAAGAGGAAGAAAGTGAAGGCATTGTATGGGAAGAGGCAGGGATAGTGTTGACAGGTGGCTGAACTCTTGGATCACAAGTGCCTGAAGTACTTTACGGTGACATTTCTCAGGACCTTCTCCATTAGCTCTGGGATATCGCAAAGAGGTTTTTGTTGCTGCCATTGGTGCCATTATCCTAAGTGTTGACAGAGGAAGCTTACTGTATACAAGGAAAGCATGAACAAAGCAGGAGGACAGGCATTATGGCAGGATTTCTTAACTGGAGCTGCAGAAGGGCTGTGTTCCCTAGGTTTGCACACCTGGTTTGCACACAAGAGGAACCAAGTTTAGTCGCTGGCACCTCCATGCAGGGAAGACTAATCTGAAACCATGAAGAACCACTGCCAGTCCATGTAGACATTACATCACTAGATGGATGGACTCAGCATAAAGTAGCATCTTGTGTTCCTCTCTTTTTCTTGTGGGATAGGACTCTGGTTCAGTGACAGAGCACATAGTTCAATCCCTAGCATTTCCAGGTACGAATGAGGAAAAACTGTAACCCTGGAGAACCACCACCACTCACATAACTGAGCTTCACAGACTTGTATTCCTAAATGTGGACCACCCATTTGAGACTAACAAATCAATCACGGAAGTTTGTGGCTTATCAGTCTTTCAGAACTAGCCATTCCTCCAAGAGAAGAGGTAGAAGAGCTTCACATTGGGTCCCTGGCATCATCCATGTCCTGTTCTTGTCATCTCCCACATAACTTTTCCATTGTTATTTATATATCTGTTCAATTTGTATGCCACCCTTCATCCGTAGAAGTCAGGGCAGTTCACAGCATAAACATTACTTGTCCAATGCTATGGCATAAAAAGATTCCTGATAGACTTCCGGGTTGGTGCCTCCGGCAATGGCGGAGTTCCTCTGATCGGGAGGAACTTGCCCCGTGGGAATTTGGGTCTGTACCGCCGCGGCAAAGGCGGAGACCCGTAAAAATCACAGGCGGGAGAAGCCTGTGAACGTGGGATTCTGTGGGCACCTTTTGCGCCTCCCCTACTCACGGGGAAACCCGGTTTCGGGGATCCGAAGCGATGTGGGGTGAGCGGCGCGGTGCTTCGAATCGTCTGCTTCTTCCACGGAGCGAAGCCGCATAGCTGTTGCCGGAGAGAATTGACTTTTTCCTGTGGACAATTTGACTCCAAAGTAATTACCCGTGAGTAGAGCTGAGACGGGAGAATCGGATTTTAAAAATTTAATTTGGCATCGAAACGGGGAGGTTCAAAACAGGAAGTCCGCCTTCCCTATTTGTAAACAGACTGAAGCAAGGAGGTTGTAGGAGGAATCCTGGAAAGCCTTTTGTAAAAGCCTAAATTTCCATTGTTAAAGAGCACAAAATCCCCCTTGGAGGCAGGAGAAGAGGGGGGGGGATGTTGTGGACTGAGTATGCCTGCAGGAGAGAGTGAAGGGAGTTGGAAATAAAGCCGCTCTGACCCTGGAAACGGGCTGCCAGTAGGACTGACGTTTTGGAATGTTCATTGACAGCACTTAGAACGTTCCTTGACAGCTAGCAAAGGAAGAGAAATACATTGTTTCTATTGTCTCCGGCTGCTTCTAAAAAGGAGTAAAAAGTAACTGAAATCTGAAATTAACTTTGGATTGTATGAGTTGTGTTTAAAGGGGACATTGTTTCCCTCTAAGGGAAATCTCTGAAATTGGTTACTTTATAAGAGCAAGGCTAGGGGGACTTCCATCTGCAAGATAATAACTGTGAGACTCTGAGATCGACCTTGAATTTCTCAAGTGTTATGGTAAATGGAAAGGAAAAAAATAGGTGAAATGTCGACAGAAGAGGCCTTAGTGGTCGCTTTAGTGAAAATAAACGATTCGTTGGAACAGCTTCACAGGAAAATAGACAATCTGGGACAAAAGGTGAACACCAACACAGAAACCATTCAGAGATCGATACAGGAATTTACGTCGACATGGCAAACTGCGGATGAAGTCAGGGAGAAAACCCTTGCTGCTGAATGTAAAACAATACAACTGGAGTGTGAAAGAGCCCCATCCATTCAAAGGCAATTCGATGTGACATCTGTTATGATGGAACTTAAAGGAAAACAGAAGAACTTGAGGACCAGAGCCCTACCTGAATTGGGAAAGTAAAGCCTGACAGAGCTTCAGGAGGAGACTGGACTAACATCGGTTGAGAAAGAGAGGCTTTTGGGGGCCAGTAGGACCGCCAAAAATGTGAATTTATTTAAGGGTAACTGTGAAGGACATTGGATTGAAGAGAAGGGGGATTGGGAAATATGGACAAATCTGAAGTTGCTATTGTTGGGCCGAGTTGTTGTGGTGGGGATGAGGGTTGATGTGATGCCGGGGATGTTGCTTTCGTTTCAAACAGTGCAAGTTTTGGATGGGATGGATTGTATCAAGAGGTGGCAGAGGGATATTTTTGGAGTTGTTTGGCAGGGCAGGAAGCCTCGAGTAAAACTTAAGATACTGACGGATGCTAAAGAAGGAGGTGGACCTGCCCTGCCAGACCCCTAAACCTTGTTATGAATCATCTGCTCTTAGTTGGCTGAGAGAATGGTTGTCTCCGGGAAGTACAGAAGTGTTGGATAATGGCAGATGAAGTTGATGGACTAGATAGAATTGGCGGAAAAGACTGGCAAGATCCGAGACCAGGGAGAAGAGTCGGTGGAAGAAGACTGGGAAAAGTTTAAAGATTATTTATAGAAATATTGTAAAATTAATGAATGTTAGAAGAACGTTGGAATGAAGTTATATGGCTGTTATAAGGAATTAAGTATAAATAGATTAATAGAGTATTAAAGGAAAATAAGGTCAAAATGTGTTAAGATAATTATAGGATAGAAAACAGGGGAAGATGGATAGGAATTGGAATTAAGTATAAATAGATTAATTGAGTTTTAAAGGGAAAAATATGGCTAGAATGGGTTAAGACAATTATAGGATAGAAAACAGAGGAAGATGGAAAGGAATTGCTGAAACAATTAATAGAAGTGGAATACGAAAAGGGAGGTGTGAGGAGGTCGAGGAAATAAGGGAAAGAAAGATAAGATGTTGAAATTGAAATTTTAAATGGTTTTTGGTTTGTTCTGTTTTGTCTTGTTTGTTTCTTTTATTATGTCTGTTTTTTCTTTTTTATCTTTTTATTATGTATTATATTGTATTGTATGTTTTTTTCTTTTTTTGGTTTTTTTGTAGTGTTGTGGTTAATTTGTTGGAAACTTAATAAATATTATTTAAAATAAATAAATAAATAAAAAGATTCCTGATAGATCAAACCAACAGTTCCAGTGAGACAGTGGTCATAACTAACTTTATCTGGATCACGGCCACAGAAGTAGGACCACCAATAGGCCATAGCAGCTCAATGGAATCTCCATGTTCAAATACAGTGGTGTCCCGCAAGACAAATGCCTCGCAAGACGAAAAACCCGCTAGAAGAAAGGGTTTTCCGTTTTTCAATGCGCTTCGCAAGACGAATTTCCCTATGGGCTTGCTTTGCAAGACGAAAATGTCTTGCGAGTCTTGTGATTTTTTTTGCTCCCCCCCCCCTTTTTCTAAGCCGCTAAGCTGCTAATAGCCTTTTAGCCGCTAATCCGCTAAGCCTTTAATAGCCGCTAAACCGCTAATAGCGCTAATCCGCTAAGCCGCTAATAGGGTTGCTTCGCAAGACGAAAAAACCGCTAGACGAAGAGAAACGCGGAACGGATTATTTTCGTCTTGCAAGGCACCACTGTACAGTATACAGCAGGGTATACACAAACAGGGGGCAGTTATCAGCTTCATGACGTGCTTGGGGGGGGTCTTTCCAGAAACATCTACTGCCCCACTTTTGGAGTCAGAATTCTACACTCCAGAAAGTCAGTCTTGTATTATTACTCACAGCCAGCTCTTATCTGCAAGGCTCAAGTATCTTGCTTTGCTGTGTGGAAGAATCAACACCAGTAAGCCTGGTAATTTTAATTGGTTTCATTTGGTTGCTTCAGCTTTGCAGATGATATACCGAGCCACATACTCAAGAATCCCAGATGACAGAAATTGTCTAAGCCACATTTTACTTGAGTGCCTTTGACATCCCATATGTGACATATTTTCCAGAATTATGGAATTAGGAGGAAGTCTGATGTGGCTTAGCATCTTTGCAATGGGAATATATACAAATGCCTTCACTAGTCACATTTTCCCTTTCACATTCTCAAACTGATCTGCACCTCTGCTTTCCTGTGGCAATGTTCCTGATGACAAAAGATAAACTTTAACAAAATGCAAAAGCAGAACAACAAAAGAAAGAACAGCACAA
Organism: Podarcis bocagei; assembly: GCF_964188305.1. Taxonomy (NCBI): domain Eukaryota; kingdom Metazoa; phylum Chordata; class Lepidosauria; order Squamata; family Lacertidae; genus Podarcis; species Podarcis bocagei. The sequence goes on from NC_138139.1 coordinate 2,131,589, forward strand.
TGGTCATGCAAAGTGAAGTGACAATCTTTTCTCCAAGGTGTTTTTTTTTTTAAACTTAGCTAAAAATTAAAGATTCTGCTTTCATGTGTACTCATTGCTAGTAGATTCTTGTGTAATCGTCTTGATGACTGGGAGCAGAAAACACCCCATCTGCTTATATAGAGACTGGAACGGGTGTACATTGGTGGAGAGGGATGGTTTAATAACTGGCTTTTCACCAACGAGGTATTGCAGATTGCCAATACCTCAAATTTAATGCCTCAAATTAGTGCATTAAATAGTGCATTCCATTCACTTTAATGTTCTCCCCTCAGCTATTTTGGAAGGAAGATTTAATGGCATTCCACAAGTGAATCAGTTGCAAAGTTTGTATTTCATGCTACAAAGATTTATATAGTTCTGAAGGGGGTCAAGGCATTCTCTTATCTGGCTCCGCTATCTTTTCTTAATAGAAAATGGAAGTTCAGATTTTATAAGGAATACTGCAATCCAGGCAAGCTTCAGAACATTACAATTCCATTTAATTAAATGACAGAGTTGATTCAGAAACTGCCAGACTGAAAATACACACTTCTCGAAATGGTAGGATCCAGTTCTGGTTATTTAGAAGCTGCCCCAAGGGGACACTGCATATTTCACTAACAACACTGTATTCACAGGTGTTATTTACCATTTCCAAGACAAATGCAGGCACAGCAGATGGCCAGGAAACAGAGGAATTGATTAAGCACCAGGTTCAGGAATTGCCTCATATTTTAAAAGGAGTCTCCCCCACCATGCAAAAAGTTGCAAACTCCCGTCTGTTTTCCCTGATGCATCATTCACAAACCAAGAATTAATGCAGCTAAAAGGAGAGGCATGGTTTTCAATAAATAATCATTTGCTTCTTTTGTAGTTGACTAGATTTTGCTTTTGCTGCATTATTTATTACAGCATTGGAAACAATATTATTACTAGCCCATAGCTCTAGATTTAGGCAGTGAAGCTATAATAGCTATATAGTGCCTACAGTCTTTACACAATGAACTTATTGTACCCATTTAGCCAATGCAGCTTGTCCTTAAAATTCCTGGGAAATGCAGTTTGACAGTGCTAAGAATTTCCTACTGGACATGTCTAAGAACATAAGGAGAGCCCTACGGGATCAGACCAAAGGCCTGCCTGGTTCAGCATCCTTTTCTCTCACTGGCCACCCAGCTGCCTCAGAAAGACCCACATCCAGGACGGCAATAGTCCTCTCTACTGTTGTTCTCCAGCAAGTGGTATTCAGAACCACAGGCTGCATTTGATCCTGGTGGCAATATAGTCATCATGACTAGCAGCCCCAGCGTTTCTGACTTTGTGTAATTTATTTTTAAAACCACCCAAACTAGTGGCCAACACTATGACTTTAAAAAAACAAAACTAAATTCCTTTACTTACAATGGGAAGAGATTATTAGTTTGAAACATGGGGTAGATGAGGCACCACAGGAAAAACATGGAACACTCAGGAGGTGATGGCGATCCAAGATGGAAAGAGACTAACCTTGAGAGTTGCCTTCCTCTACATCTCACTTCACCAGACAATCACCACTGGGCTTCTTATTTGGACCAGTGGATGCATTTTCAATTTTTCTCATGACAAGCAGCCCATCAACTATTTTACCAAAGACTACTTGCTTCCCAGCCATCCAGCCACACTTTGAGCAGGTGATGAAGAACTGGCAACCATTAGTGCGGAGGCCACTATTTGCCATGGACAGCAGGCAAATAGTGTTTCAGCTTGAAGTTTTCATCTGTGAAGGGACCCCGGTAGATGCTCGCCACTCCAGTGCCATCTCCATTTACAAAATCGCCTCCATGAAGTCCTTTATGACCCTGTGAAAAGTGCTGCCTTTGCAGCCAATAGGAACACCATCTTTCCTGAATTCACCTGTGCAAAACTGCCTTGATATCAGGAGTTCCCCCACCAAAGAAAGAAAGAAAGAAAGAAAGAAAGAAAGAAAGAAAGAAAGAAAGAAAGAAAGAAAGAAAGAAAGCTATCAGCCATGTGGGTCCAGAACAGCTTCCCACACACATATGGGCCAAGAGGCATCGCTCTAGGCCTGCAACTCACTTGTGACCCACTGCCATCATCTGCCAACACTATGACTTGTGGCACCGAACTCAACATGTTAGCAATGAGCTCTGTGAAGAAGTACATCCTTTTTCTGTCCTGAATCTCTCAGGCGTTCTGCATGCAACTCCTGTGCCCTACCACCAAGCTCTGTTGCTTCTCCACTAACACATATTCCCTGATGGTATTCTACACACCAGGAGAGTGGATGGCATCCTGATTCATCCCCAGACCTCAGCATGGAGAGCCCCTCCCAACATCCATCGCTCCCAGCAGCTGCCTGGTTTCTGAACACTGAGGAATTACGATGTCTCCTGTTGGAACTTAAAACTTTCTCAACCACCCAACTCCTTTTGGTTTTAGTTTTCCTGCTGCCTTATCTGAGTTTTCAACAGTAGTTCCTGCAAAAGTGAGAACAACAAAACTGGTTTATGTCATCCTTCTGTAATTGGAAACAATTAAAATGGAAGCTTAAAAAACAGAAAATCCCTTCCCTACAAAATGGAACAGGAATAACAAAACAAAATCTCTAGCAGGTGGAGTCAGAAAGTGAAGGGGATCTATCGCCATGAGAAAGAGAGCCATAAAGCAGCTGGTACAGTGGAAGTAATAATTTACAGCTGGAAGAAAAGCAGAACAGCTGGATTACTTCTTGAGATAAGCATACAGATTGTCAAAAAATCTGCCAGGCAACCAATTCAAATTAGTTTACTCAAGGTAAATTGCAACTAACGAGATCATTCTTGACTTTGGCTGCAACAGTAAGTAACTGGGATGGTGACATTTTTGCGTAAGTCAGAAGATTAGTATTGATTGTTCCCAAAATGAACATCTGTGGAAGGCATGATCTGGAAGGCCAAGACAACATCGGTTTTTGCTTCAGAGATAGCCCCATCCGAGCCAAGAATTTACAGGCCCACGGGAAGCATCCATCATGGATTACCTTACTGTGTCTTCTCTGCAGATGTGAAGACTTAAACATGCAACAAAGCCAACGCACTAGGCCATCCGCAAATATGTCTGCTGCTTCCCGTTCTGAAGGATGAGTGTCTGAGGGTTCAACTGACATCATTTATTCAAATCTGGGCAAAACTTTAAAAGGCATATTTTGCCCTGGGCCTCAGGAAATAACATCGCTCACCCCTCATTCCTCCAATGCAACCTTTCCATCCTACAGTGTCCCACAGTATTCACAATTCATTTGGGGAGAACCCCCTAAATCCTAGAAATTAAGAAATGGTAGGATTTTGATTATTCGGGATGTGAATGGAGAAGTAGAAGAATTCCTGAGCTAACCTATGCAGAACAGCCAGGCCAAGCTAGAGTCATTCAGAAACAATACAGGGTCCTTGAGGCCATTGGCAATGCAAGAAAACAGTCCTTGCCCACCCCTCCTGCCCTGAGGTATGAACAGGGACTGGGGGTTTGGAAGGTTGCCAGGGTAACTGGGTGTGAGGTGACAGGAAAAGAGAGTCTTTAGCAAGGTGTGCTGGGAAGAAGAAAGGGAGAAGAAAGACTGAGGTCCATCTTGGGCAGGCTGGCTGAAGGCTGGCTGGGAGAGATGCTTCTTTGCATAAGATTTGCATATGTTGATTTATAGATATAAATTTAGAAACAATTTCTATGATTTAAACAGAAATACATCTCACCATAATGACAAAGGCTGTAACCAACTGAGTTCTCTGCCAGCTCACTTTGCTATCCAGTGCTGTTGATGGGCAGGGGCGGAGCTACCTGCCCCGGCATCCATAAAGCAGAACATATGGCCACACAATGCACAATGGTATCGTGGAAGGAAAGACCCTGTTATATCAATTCTCTCTCATGTCAAAAAATCCCCAACCATCAATAAAAAAACGCACAGAAAACTAGAGGTTCTATCCAATGTTAGCTCTACTCAGAGTGAACTCCTTGAAATTAATGGACATAACTAACTTAGGTCCATGAATTTCAGCAGATATACTTGGAACGGACGGACGCCCCATTCACACCATTTTAAGCATTGTGATACTACTTCAAGCAGGCTTGACTTTTCCCAAAGAATTCTGGGAGTTACAGTTTATCAAGAGTTGTTAGGAAACCATTCCCGTCTTGGAGCTACAGTTCCCAGACAGGCTTAACAGTCAATCCCACTTCACAAGGAACTCTGTGATATGCAGGTTGCTTTTCTCTCTGCAGGGAGGAAGATGCAGACAACTATAGCATTTCCCCCCCAAGGGAAGGTAGTAATTTTGGTTTGGACAGGGGGAACAGCCAGAGGGCATGGCATTAGCCTGCACCTCTCTGCACCCCACCACCCGACACAAACACATTGTTCCACCATTTAAACTCTGTGCAAGAGAGAGAGAGAGAGAGAGAGAGACATACAGATACAGATCCTGGTTTGAATACAACTACTGTATAAAGAAATCAAATAACATGGGGAAAGTTTGTGTTTGAGAATGCAGCACTTTTTCAGATGCAACTCCATATTGTAACTGGACTTACCCGTGAAGTACAATGTAAGGTTGCACTGCTGTTATTGTTTTTCCTTTTTAAATTGTTTAAAAAACACACTTTAAAATCAATAAAATATTATACCTCAAAAGTGTGTGCATGTGTTTAGTCGTGTCTGGTTTCAGCCTTTTGTCAGGGCTCCAAAGCAGAATGGTGCTTTCTGGGTAATGGCAATGCTTCTGGCCCTCCCTTGAGCCTGTTATCTGCAGCAAGGTCTGGGAATCCCAGTATTAGGGCTAGGAATCCTTTCTCAGGATGATGTCATTGACCATATATTTGCTGAGCTAAGGGAAGGGATCCAAGTGTTAGGGAAGGGCTGTAGCTCAATGGTAGAGTATCTGCTTTGCATGCAGAAGGTCCCTGGTTCAGTCCGCAACACCTGCAGGTAGGGAAGACTACAGCCTGAAACCCTGCAGAGCTGCTGCCAGTCAGTGTCAAAGATACTAAGCTAGACAGGCCAATGATAAGGCAGCTTCCAATGTGTGCAAAGTCAGTGCCCTTGAGAAAGCTGTGAGGCAGTGATGGCCACCAACTTAGATGGCTTTAAAAGGGGACTGAAAAAGTTCATGGAGGAGAAGGCTATCAAGGGCTGCTAGTCATGATGGCAAAGCTCTGCCTCATGCTCAGAGGCAGCAAACGCTTAGGAATAGCAGTTGCTGGAAAGCACAGGAAGGAAGAGCACTGTTGCCGTGGGATCCTGCTTGTAGGCTTCTCACAGGAATCTGGCTGGCCACTGGACTAGGTGGGCCACTGGCCTGATCCAGGAGGTTCTTAAAGAAGAGGCAATCAGCCCAGCCCACTTTGCGCATGCATTGCTCTGCTTGATCCCAGCACCATTGCTACTCTACTGCATTTTTGTTGTGGGACCGATACCAGGCAGAGCAGTGAGCAAGGAGTGGTCAAGTGTGGTTGCCTTGCAATGAGCCCACCCAACACCTCCTAAGCTAACCTACTGCTCTCCAGTATGGAGTCCATCCAGCTTCTGGGGAGGTTACATCTTGACCTTCACCTTGGGCAGGAAAAGGTCTTGCACTGGCCAGGCAATGGAACTCATGCAGCCAAATGTCCTGGGAAGGAAGCGGGAAGCAACTATGCCCCAAAGCTTCAATACATCTTTAATTAAGGGGCACAAAGGAAATCATCTCATAATATAATTTTCATTGTTATCAACTTGTACAAGGTGGCAGAGTCAGCCAGCCCCACAAAACTGCCGCCTAAGGCAAAGATCAAGATAATGCCATCCCACATTCCACCATCAGAATCCCACTGGACTGGTACCAGTGCCTTCTGCCCTGTGGAATGCCCTCCCATCAGATGTCAAGGCAATAAGCAACTATCTTACTTTTAAAAGACATCTGAAGGCAGCCCTGTTTGGGGAAGTTTTTAATGTTTAATGCTGTATTGTGTTTTTAATATTTTAATATTTGGTTGGAAACCTAGCCAGATGGGAGGGGTATAAATAATAAATTATTATTATAATTACCATAATCGTTCTTCTGTGCTTGCAAGCTAACTTAGGGAACAGTGAGGGGCCTGCTACCACCCCGGCATCTGCTTCACCCCATCTAACAGTAGGGCCGGCGCTGTTAAAACATTTGCGCTAACTGCCCATCTACTACCAAGACAGGTTCAAGGTCCTTGAATTAATCTCGAAAGCCCTGAACAACTTAGGTCCAGGGTGCCTCAGGGATTGTCTGAACCTTTCTATCGTAGCTCAATCACTCATTCTGCTTCACTCTTCAGCCATATTATTCTCCTCTCTCATTAGCAAAGTGTGAGGTTCCACTATGCCAGCATCCTTCATTGTAGATTCTAAATTGATAGGGTTCTTCATTCCTGAAATATGGCCCCTTTTAATAAATACAAAAGTTTGTATTGGAGCAATAGCAGATAAAACATGGTTTAAAACTGTAGCTGCACCACAGCGAATGAGGGAGAATAAAACTGCATGCCTTACATGGTCACACAGAGATACTTTAGAGGCGGGGAAGGTGGTAAAATTATTTTGAACTCCATCGTTAGGGCTTGGCTGTAAATTGGGTGAGGTGCCCTTCCAAGAGTTCCAATTCAAACAAGAGGTGTAAAATCCAACCCTTCCTATAAAGGATTGCGTTGTTCAGGAGAGCGAAACAGAAATGGTAGAAGCTATACATTGAAGCTGAAGCCCGCAAGCTTTCTTTCCTGGCACCACAGAGAATGAGTCATGGCTGGTGAATTGTGGGAAGGAGGAGGTCCCCAAAGTAGCACACACAGTGCTATTGCTTCAAGGAGCAGCAGCAGGCTCTGCCCACAGTATGGAACTAATTACCATCTCTGTGCAATTACAACATGGCCTAGACGAGCGTTCCCTGGGGCCATCTTGCTCAGCAAAGAAGTTGGCATGCTCACTCACTGTTCCCATGTGCGTACACACAGGCTGTTGAAATATACAGTTGTGAAAATGACTGCTTCCCTTAGGCTGCAATCCTAAACCCACTTAAGTTGGGGAGTAAATCCCATTGATCTCAGTGGAATTTACTTCCAAGGAGACATGTATAGGATTACCCTGCAAGACTGCTGTGTCCCCTTCTATAACACGTGTGACAGAATTTTGATAATCCCAACAAGAGGAACTGTTAAAGCTAATTTTTAATAATCTTGTAGCATTATCATCATCATCATCATCATCATCATCATCATTATGACAGCTTTGTGGCCTACTCAATCCTGATAGTTTGGGGCAGGGCTCACCAGAACTAGGGTTGCCAAAATTGTTGAAAACTCCAAAGAAATGTGATTTTTCGATTGACTTGCCTAAAATTCAGGACAAAGCGCCACCTTTCGGAAATTCCTCCCAGACATCAATTCCACCTCTGAAATCCCAGTAATGTCAGGCAAAATCAGGACATATGGCAGCCCTACCAGAATTCAGCTCTGGCCCCTCTCAGGTGGGTGCCATTACCATTCTAAGAGAACAAGGGAGGCAAGTTCACTGGTCAGTTCCGCCACCTCTTTTTTTTTTTTACAAAAATAGCAATGGTTTGGGGGAAGGTTTGGGAAATAACAGCCAAGTTTCTGCAACATGCACTGAGGATTTGTGAATGTTACACAACATTAACCTGAGGGTTAGATGCAGATTTTGCTGAGTGACTTTTTTGTACTGATCCTTAATGGAATATATGCCAATAACAGTTTGAGAACTGATTGCATGAACAACACAGCAAAATTATCAGTTGTGACACAAAGGCCAGGATAAAAAGAAAGGTTCCCACATTGCTTGAATGTGGCCAGTGTGGAGGCCAACCAAACATAATCTGGGGGACACCACCAAGAATGCCCCGCTCTGCTTCACCAGCCAACTAGCAGTAACTACTGTTGGGACAAACAGGGCATTCCTGGCTGATCTTAACAGTCAGTTGGGGCAATACCCGAGAATGCTCTCCTTAAGTCTTTGAATCCCAAGTTGTTCAGGGCACTTTACACAACAATTAGCACCTTGAATTGGACCTCTCAGCTCACTGGCAGCCAGTGTGGAGATTGAAGATCAGGGTAATATGATCCCCACCCCTTGCCATCTGTGAATAACTGAGAAGCGGCATTCTGCACCAGCTGCAGATTCCAGGCTGTCTTCAAGGCTACCCCACATGGAGTGCAACTGTAGTAGTCTATACAGGAGGCAATTAGTGCCTTTGATCTGAACCAGTAGAATTCTTCTTACGACAGTATGTAAAGACAGGAGGTGTCTCCCATGCGCATGTAGGCTCTCTCTTCAGCAAAGATGTGCTAGTTTTACACAGGTCAAAGTTTCACACAGATCACAGGTGTGACCCACAAAGTCCTCCATGTCCTTAAAAGCCCTGACTTGGCACTTGGGTGATTTATGAAAGAGGTCCAGCGGACTGAGAGAATGTGATGGGGTGCATTGTTTTCCTCCCTGCCTGAGGCTGACAGATCACAATGGGCCATGCTGTTTTTCCTAAACACATTTCAGCTGCGTTTATAAGAGGATAGGAAGAGAGACCTTAACAATATGGAAGCATCCTTACATTCAGAAGGGCAATATATATATATGAATCAGGGTTAGGAGTAAATATTTGACAAAAATCCATAGCTGATCTGTTCTCTGTGTGTGTGTGTTCTCTGAAAGCACAGAGGAAGGGGGCCTCTCCTGATCTGGTCTGCTGGTAAGAGGAAAAGTACCGTAACTTCCTGCCAATAATAAGAGAGCTAGTTGATTTGTATTTCTTGTCAGCAGGTATCTAATATTAACCTGCAAGTGTTTTTACACATCCTTGGAGGAGACTCTATAAGAATATATTACTGCAGGGGCTTCAGAAATGTACACTCAAGCCCTGCCAATGCTTTGCAAAGAGAAAATAATCAACATCTATATCGTACCTTTTAATTAAATCTGTTTCTAAGCAAATAGGTCAGCCATGAGGCTTTAAAAGCAATCCGAGTCTCAAACACACTGACTTCCAACATTTATTCCTCAAACAGACTGTATTGCATAGCACAGTTTGATTGCACTTTTTGTACAGTGCCTTAAAAAATTGATTTTATAAGGCAATAAATAAATAAATAAATAAATAAATAAATAAATAAATAAATAGATTGTAAAAATGCAGGGGCAATATACCTAGCACCAGTTTCACAACTGAGAGTAGTCAATCAGCCAAATCATTGCACACTAGGTTACCAGTATTTGTATCAAATGAATCATGGAGTTGGGAGGGATCTTATAGGTCATCTTGTCAAAAGTCCCATTTGCACCATACATTTAAAGCACCATGATACCACTTTAAAAAGTTGTGGCTTACCCCAAAGAATCCTGGGAGCTGTAGTTTGTTAAGAGTGCTGGAAGCTGTTTGGAGACCCCTGTTCCCAGGGCCAGCCCATGCATGAGCTGAAGGAGGCAGCCGCTTCAGGCAGGGGTATTCAGAGGCTGCCTCTGCCAGAGTGATCCCCCACCACTGCTGGAGAAGTAGCCGTGGCAGCTTCCAGGTTCCAGTGAGATCCTGCAAGTGCCAACAAGATCGCACAGAGGCCTCACGAGATCTTGCCAGAAGCTGCGGCCGCCTGACCCTGGTAAGCAAGGCTTGGTCAGGGGTGGCAAGGGGGCAGGCAGCACGCACCCAGGGTGGCTCGTTCCCATTTCACCTCACATGGCGAAACAGGATGCCCCCCCCCGCTTGTTTCCCTAACATAGCTACACTTCTTAGAATGGTTCAACCCCCCCTTCCCAGAGCAATCTGGAAACTGTAACTCTGTGATGGGAATGGAGAACTCCTAAAAAGCTCTCAGCTCCCTGAGCAAACTACTGTTCCCTGTATTCTTTGGGAGTGCTAAAGTGGTATGAAATGGATGGTTGGGCTTTGGCTCCACTCGCTGCTTCATGCAGGAAGCCCAGAGCTGGCGTATCCATATCAGATGGTTGCCCAGCTTCTGCTTGAAGGTCTCCAACAAAGAGAGCCCACCATGACCCCTCCAGGATCCCACTGCCAAAGTGATTGTACTGTTGAGACATTTCTCCTGACATTCAGCTGAAATCTCTCCTCCAGTTACTTAAGCCCATCAGATCCACACTATTGTCATCGGGCAACAGAGAATACGTCTCTTGGCTCTTTCATGAAATAGCCCCTCGATATATTTGAATAGTGATGGGGTTAACACCCTGCATTTGGGCTCAGAAAGCCAAAGAGGTCATATTTTAAGGAGTGACCTCTAAAATATCACACCCATGTTAATCCACTGCACTAAAAAATACCCCAAATGAAGAGTCCTGTTAATCTTTAAGATTAACACATTTGGTGTGGCAGAAGGTTTCATGGGCCTATGAATCAATAAGGACCATGTCAGAATATGTATTTAGGAAGTACAAGAGCTGGTATTCAACTAAATTCTGATCCATTCATTAGTCCAGGTCAGTTTGCATCCAATTCCTTAGGTAGCCCTATTCAGCAGCTGTAGCCCTTGAAGGTGTCTTGTTGCAGGATGGTGACAGGGAAGGGGAACCTCAAGTCTAGGGACCAAATTGAAGCCTCCAGGCTCCTCTATCCAACCCTCACGGTTCCCCCCAGACCACACCTGCTTTCCTCAGGACACACCAATTGCCAGCCTGCTTTGTGCTCTCCTCCCAGTGTGCTTCTGGATGGGATGTGTCCTTAAAGTGTTTACATACCTCTCCCTTTCCGTGATGGAGAAATATATATGGTGGAAGGGATGTAAAGCAAGACACCACAGACTTTTGAGGTGGTGGTATGGCAGCCTGCTGGTATTCAAGACAAGAATGGCATCCCTTGTTCCACCTGCTTTTGCCTCTGCTTCCACCCCCCACCCACCCCCCGGCAGGCCCTTTGGTGCCTCCCCCTTGCTTTAAAGTCTGCTGCAGGATATGTTGGGGGAGTGAAATGTTCCCGACTGGTTTCCACTGTTTTGTTTGAACTATTTATTGTGCTTTTATCTTGTGTTTTTATCTTGAGAACCTCCCTGAGAGGTTTTGGTGAAGGGTGGTATATAAATATTATCACAACAACAACAACAACAACAACAACAACAACAACAAACCCACATCAGTTGAATATTGTGTGGCGGGACAGTGAAAGCCACACCATGTTGCCCAAAGGTAGAAACTTCCCTTACCTTCCGCAAAAGGTTCCCACTCATAGAATCTTCCCATAAAAGGCTTGTTGTTGTAGGAGGAGCACTGCAACTCTCTGATGTTTCTGTTCTCAGGACACGCCTGTCAAATAAGGAAGAATTAGATCAGAAACATGTGCAATTGACATGACTGCTGACATTCTCTCATGCCTTAATGATAGATCACATCTGGAAGTGTGATCTCCAACAGAGGTGTAATCAATTATTTGTGAGATATCAATTTTGGTGCACCAGAGCCAGGGCTACTTATACACACGGAAATTACAAACAGGCTACGCTAGTATTATGGGAAGGTTTGCTTATTTATTGGCTTTCAAAAACGTTCGCAGTGTTATTATTGTTATGTGTTTTTATTTATATGGAAAAATCAGTAAAAACATTTTTTAAAATATGTTGGATTTCAAACGTACACATTCAGGAAAAATCATAATATCTCTTATATGTTTGCATGCAACTCAGTAAAGACAAAGGCAAGTCAAAGCAAATGCATAATAAGATATCCTCTGTGACATAGAAACAACCATATGCCACAATATATTTAAGTTATGTACAGATTATGGGGCAATTTATTACAGGTCTTGGTAGCTACTGTGAATTTCTATGTCTCTAACCGCAGTTTCTTACTGTCTTGGAAAGCTGTAATCAGAGGCAAAGGGGTGGTTGGAAGTGGGGTGCTGCTTAACCCTTTCTACTCCTGCTACTTGTTTGCCCGCCCACCATCAGCAGCCGTTTTCCCACTCGTAGGTGAAAAGTATTTGACCCTCAGCACATCTCTCAGTCTACCGCTTCTCTTCAAAGTAATTTACTAAAATGCATTTTGAAAACTGCCTCTGCTGACCTGTCCATTGTTTGGAGCTTTTTGGCCAAGTGCCCTGAAAATGCCACCACTCTCCCAGACACTTGTGAGTTCAGACTGGTTGGATACCTGCAAATGAGCACAGCTGTTCCAGACCTGTGCTGAGATGACACACGTTTGGAAAAGGAGCCACGTGGGTCACTTTCTAGCCAAAACAACCTCAAAAAGCAATTAGAGCCCTAAGTCCTTGCACGGTCTAACTTGCATGGCCCTCTAGAATCTGGCAAAAAACGCTCCCACCCCCCCAGCCACTCTAGCTTCCCTGGATTTCCCCAGGTCAGGCATGGGTTTGCCGGCTTAACACTCATTAGGATTTCTGGAAACTAAATGCAAGGAGTGAAAGGGAGGAAAAAACCAGCTGACGTATCACTCGAGAAAAGTCCATCCTTCTGTGGAAATTATAAGTTGGGTGAGGGGGAGGTCTTAGTCTTACTCTTATATTTCCCCCAATAATTTTGCTCAGCTACAACCTGTAGCTGACCAGCTGCATCCTGGCTCATGGAGGACCCCAGTATAAACTAGGAATGGGGGAGGGATTTGATTTGTTTGTACTTTAATAGGAAACTACCCAATTTGCACTTCTTGAACCAGTATGCAAACTGAAACACATCTACCCTTTCATTGCACTTTGCTGAAATTCGCAGTGCAGTTCTCCCAACCAAACTATGCGTACACAAATGCATATATTCATGAAAACAGCAGGCACAAATGTATTACATTGTGGGGGGGGGGGGAGGCCATCTCGGTCAGCTCAGTCAGGGGAGCTGCTGGGCAACAGAGTGGTCGATAGACCAGCAGCATCCCCAACCTGTCCTTGTAGTCTAACACGAGGTGCAGACCTTTGAGGCCCTTCCCAAGTGTTATGTACTGAGTTGAATGGGATCCAGAATGCAGCAGTCTGATTGGTCCACAGGAGCCGCCCAATCCAGCTCCAGGTGGAAGGGAATCTGCAACCTGATTGGCCTACAGGAGAATCCCAGAATTAGCCAATCACGTGGGGCCCATTGTGTAAATAATGTATATAAGGCAGACATTCGGGGGGAACTTCCATTCCTCCTCACCACTATGAGCTGAATAAAGAGCATGAAATCCACTTTCGTCTCCAAGTATATTTCACCAAGGTAAGAGGTTTTCTGGCAAAGGAAATGGTGCTTTGTGGGCAATAGCACACTGCCAGCACCTGTCAAAGCCCAGCCTAGCCTGGTGCTTTACAGAGTAGCCAGGTGAGCACAGCTGTTCAGCAACTCAGACAAATAAATTGTGCATTTCAAAAGCCTCCCTTTGTGCAAGGTTTTGACGCAGTCTCTTTCTCTCAAGGCATCTGCTACCTTTCTATGCTCATAAGATATACTGAGAGATTGTCATTTCCTTCACTGCTTCTTCAAAAATGGAAAAAGAAAAACCCTTGGGTCAACCTCATCCAGCCCTGCTGATTGGTATGTGTTAAAAGTTTTCCCAGGTAACTACCTCCAGCCATTACTTTGCTGTTAACCTCCTAGGGTCACCCTCCCCACCATGACTATCACCTGTGAGTTACCGTACATTAAGTTACCAGAATTTCTCAGAGCTAAAACACAATGGACAGAACTGGACTGCTGGCTGTGCTGCAACAATGCAGTTAATGCCTAGGCACAAAAGATGGACTTTCGATTCTCCAACCAGTCAGGAAGGATTGCTGCACACCTGAATTCACCCGACCCATGTGACTTGGATCATTGTGCCACTGGAATGAGGCTTTCCACAGGTGCTTGTAGCAGCTGGTAGCTGCTATGCTCATCTAAGCATTGTTGGGATGAATCCATGGGACACAGAACCCCAAATCTCTTCCTAAATTCCCCAAGTGTTTCAAGTAATAATTTTTTTTTTTAATTAATATTTTTTATTGCTTTTTTTCCAAGGTCAGAATACATCGTCAATAACACAACAAAAGCGATTTTACAAAAAGAAAGAAGAAATTAAATAAAAGAAAATTCACTTTTCCGAATCTTTTTTCATAATCAACTGGACTTCCCCACATCTTCCATCCCCTGCTTTCTTTGCAATAAAAAATAAACAGCAAATTGATACCTTGTTTCATGTGTTTTTGTACTTTCATCTAATTATATACTCTAAAATTTAAACTTTTCACAGTCATAACTTAATTTCCATCATTTTCAGATCTCAATACTGAAGCATGTTTTTCCCAAAACTTAGCAAATTCTCAACATTCATATAACTTATAATGTTTTTGTAGATAGTCCTTAATTTTTTTCCAATCCTCTTCCACTGCCTCTTCTCCCAGGTCTCGGATTCTGCCAGTCATTTCGGCTAGTTCCATGTAGTCCATCAGTTGCGTATGCCACTCTTCCAGCGTGGGTAGCTCCTGTGCCTTCCAATATTTGGCTATAAGGATTCTTGCTGCTGTAGTTGCATATAAAAAGAAAGTTCTATCCTTCTTTAACACTCTCTGGCCTACAATGCCCAGGAGGAAGGCCTCTGGTTTCTTATGGAAGGTATACTTAAATACCTTTTTCAACTCGTTATAAATCATTTCCCAAAAGGCCTTCACCCTCGGGCATGTCCACCAGAGGTGAAAGAATGTTCCTTCAGCCTCCTTACATTTCCAACATTTATTATCAGACAAATGGTATATCTTTGCGAGTTTGACTGGGGTCATGTACCACCTGTACATCATTTTCATAATGTTTTCTTTTAAGGCACTACATGCCGTAAATTTCATACCGGTGGTCCATAACCTTTCCCAGTCTTCAAACATAATGTTGTACCCAATGTCTTGTGCCCATTTTATCATGGCTGATTTAACTGTCTCATCTTGGGTGTTCTCATCTTGGGTGTTCCATTTAAGCAGCAAGTTATACATTCTTGAAAGCACTTTCAAGTAATTCTGACTCTAATTTTGATTTTTCCACCTGGAAACCAATTTTTTTATCCTTTTTAAAGATCTCTAGGATTTGGGCATAGTGAAACCAGTCTCGCACCTTTCCTTTCAATTTTTCAAAACTCTGCAACCTCCAAGTATCACCAACTCTTTCTATTATCTCACAGTATTTTGCCCAGCCACTCTCCATGTTAAGTAGTTTTCTGGCCTTAGCCTCCGTCGGTGATAACCACCTCGGGGTCTTATTTTCAAGTAAGTCCTTATATTTAGTCCAGACAATGAATAAAGCTTTCCTGACAATATGGTTTTTGAACAATTTGTGAATCTTTACCTTGTCGTACCACAAATATGCATGCCACCCAAAAGCATTGTTAAACCCTTCAAGATCTAGGACATCAGTGTTTTCTAACAAAAACCAATCCTTCATCCAGCAGAAGTATGCAGCTTCATAGTACAACCTTAAGTCCGGCAGGGCAAATCCCCCTCTTTCCTTTGCGTCTGTTAGTATTTTAAATTTTATTCGGGGCTTTTTGCCCTGCCAGACAAACTTCATAATGTCCCTCTGCCACTTTCCAAAACACTCCACTCTGTCCACGATCTGAAGGGTTTGAAACAGAAACAACATTCTTGGCAATACATTCATCTTAACTGCTGCAATTCTTCCCAACAAGGAAAGTTTCAATCTTGACCAAGTTTCTAAGTCCTTTTTAATTTCAGACCAACATTTTTCATAATTATCTTTGAACAAATTCAAATTTTTCCCGGTCAAATTAACCCCCAGGTATTTCACTTTTGTAACCACATTTAATTCTGTTTCCTTCTGGAACCCATCTATTTCTGAAGGTGTCAAGTTTTTTGCCAAGACCTTAGTTTTTTGTTTGTTCAACTTGAATCCCGCCACCCGACCAAACTCAGAGATTAGTTCTAAAGCTCTTTTTGTACTAGGTTCTGGCTCCTGTAATGTCAAAACCAAATCATCTGCAAAAGCCTTCAGTTTATATTGTTTTCCTCCGACCTGTATTCCTTCCACCCGCTGATCCTTCCTAATCAAGTTCAGCAACACCTCCAGGACAGAAATAAATAACAAGGGTGATAAGGGGCACCCCTGTCGTGTCCCTTTTTCAATTTTGAACTCCTCTGTCACCACATTGTTTACTATCAATTTAGCTTTTTGTTCTGAATAGATTGCTTCAATACCATTTTGAAACGCCCTTCCCACTCCCATCCCTTCCAAGTTTTTCTTCATAAATTTCCAGGATATATTATCAAAGGCCTTCTCAGCGTCTATGAAAATCAAAACTGCTTTCGTGTTCAAATTTGTCTGTAGTAACTCCAAAACATCAACAATATTCCTGGTGTTGTCAGACAAATGCCTACCAGGGAGAAAGCCTGCTTGGTCCTTATGAATTACTTCATTTAAAACTTTTTTCAGTCTATTTGCCAAAATATCAGCAAAGATTTTGTAATCCACGTTTAGGAGTGAGATGGGACGGTAGTTCTTAAGTTGAGTCTTTTCAGATTCCAATTTTGGTATCAAAGTGATGAATGCCTCTTTCCACGATTCTGGTGCCCCCTTCCCTTCCATAATTTGGTTACATACCTCCATTAGTGGCTGGGCCAAATATTCCTTCAATGTCTTATAATATTTGGAGGTAAGTCCATCTGGGCCTGGGGATTTGCCTAATTGCATATTCTGAATGGCACTTTCAATTTCCTGTTGTGTTATTTTGTAATTCAGGGCTGTTTGTTTATCTTGTGTTAGTTTTTGCAGGCCGTAGCTTTTTAAAAAAATTTTTATCTCGGTCTCTACTTGGGGTCCTTGAGTAAACAATTTTTTAAAGTATCTCTGGAAACACTTTCTAATTTCTTCTGGTTTCTGAATACATTCTCCTTCAACCTCCAGATTGGTAACAAAGTTCAATTTTTGTCTCTTTTTTAGCTGCCATGCCAGCAGCTTCCCACATTTATTTGCCGATTCGAATGATCTTTGTTTCATCTGTTTAATTTTCCATTCAACTTCTTGATTTATCAATTTCACATATTGTGCTTGATGGAATTTTATTTCTCTTAAAACTTCTTTTGATTTTGGATTTAGTCTCAACTTTTTCTCTCCGTCTCTTATCTTCTCCAAAATCTTGTCCTTTTTACCATTCCAGAGTTTTTTCTTAATAGTATTCTGTTGTATCAGGAACCCTCTCATAACAGCTTTACTCGCGTCCCAGATTATTTTCTTTTCCACCGAAGTATTCAAATTTATTTTCAAGTAATAAATTTTGAGGCAGGGGGACTCTGATCTTCAAGAGGACCTTGATAAGATGGTGTTGTTTAATAAATATAGATATATCTACACACACACTTTCTCTTTCTGTAACATGTTTTATATCTTGAAATACAAAGCCTGAGGAATGGAAAAGGATGAGGGGCTAAATTGCTGGCCCTTGGAAGAATGGAAGAAAAGATGGAGAGGTTCCTCTGCTCCCTTCTCAGATGCTCTGGGCATAGGGATTAATCTGGAGTTTGTATCGCTGCCAGGAAGTCTGGGAAATAGAATTCTTAATGTGCCCTGAATCATTTCATTCACTCCATTTTCCAGGCTCTCTGGCAGCTACCAGCGGCGTAGCGTGGGTTATCAGCACCCGGGGCAAGGCAAGTAATTTGCGCCCCCTAACCCGGGGCAAGGCAATTAATTTGCGCCCCCTAACCCGGGGCAAGGCAAGTACAGTAATTTACTCTCCCAAGCAGCAGCAGCAGCGAGGCTTCTCTTTCCCCCGCGCTCTCCTGGAGCTGCCTCTTTTCATTCCTTACCGCAGCGTTTCCTGGCTGCTCCCCCCCCTTCCCCTCTCTCTCCTCCTCGCTCTGCTTGCCTTGCCCTGCCCTGCCTTGCCCTGCCCTGCCTGAGGGCGCCCTGAGGAGACTCCGCTCTCCTTTTTGACCAGGCGAGGTGGAAAAGTCTCTTCCCGCCCCCTCGCCAGACTCCCTGCTCGGCTCGGCTCACTACTCAGGCGGCCAGTGGAGAGAGAGCCGCAATTACCATAAAGCTCCTCTCCCTCCGCTCGCCAAGCTGTCAAAGCCCCGGCAGCAGCGGCAAAGGCAGCAGCAGGCGCAGCCAGACCCCAGCCAGCCCGCCCGCCCGCCCGGCTTCCTCTCCTTTTTTTGCCCGCGGCAGAAGGCTTCGCTCTCCCCCTTCCGCGACCTCCTCGCCAAGCCGTGGATTTTAGTAGGGGCAGAGAGCTGCTAGTGCGAGCGCGCCCCTGCCCATGTTGCGCCCGGTGCGGCTGGCACCCCTGGCACCCCCCACGCTACGCCACTGGCAGCTACGAATTCACACAAATGTATAGGACTTCCTTCATTCCAGTTCTCCCTCCTACCAACCTTACCCCAACTTAAGAATGGTGCATTTTAGGAAAAACAGGGGACACTGGAGCCAGGTTGACCCCACTCCCAAGCCAGGAGGCTTTTGGTTCCTTGTTTTTCAAACAGCCTATGCCACATGATGTCACAATAGTGAAATGATAGAGAAGCAACCATGACTAGCAACCCAAAAAGGATGCTTGGGAAAGGCTTAAATGAAGCTTGATGGCAATCACCTCCATGTGGTAAGTCCTATATCAGGGATGGGGAACCTGCACCCAAACTCTTGACGGAAGGCGCTGGCACTAATTTCGCCCCCACAAGGGATGGGAGTTGCCCCCCCCCCAATCCCATATCGTCCCGACCCAGCCAAAGGACCTCTGTCTTCAAAGGATTTAACTTCAACCGGCTCCCATGTAGCCATCCAGCCACAGCTTCCAGAAATCTGATTAGTGTGTCTGGGGCCGAGCCAGGATGGCTGTCCATCAACAGATAGAGTTGGGTGTCATCAGCAACCCAAACCAAAATTCCAAACAAGCTGGGCGAGGGGGAACATAAAGATGTTGAAAAGCATCAGGGAGAGAATTGCGCCCTGCGGTACTCCACACACCAAGGAGTAGCGTGATGACAGCTCCCACCCCCAGCGCCACCCTCTGTCCCCGACCAGAAAGGAATGAGCGAAGCCATTGAAGGACTGTGCCCCGAATCCCCACATCGGTGAGGCGGTGGTCTAAAAGTTTGTGATCGACAATGTCAAAGGCTGCTGAGATATCTAAGAGAATCAACAGCCCCAACCCGCCTCGATCCAGCTGCCTACAGAAATCGTCTGTTAGGATGAACAGAGCTATCTCGGTCCCATGACCAGAGCAAAAGCTGGACTGGAATGGATCTAGAGCCGATGTATCATCCAGAAATCCACCCACCAGTTCAGCAACTGCTCTCTCAGTCACCTTACCCAGGATGGGAAGATTCGAAACTGGGCATTAATTGGATAGATCTAAAGGATCTAATGATGTTTTCTTTAAGAGCGGACGCACCACTGCCGCCTTCAGTTCCCCTGGGAATGTCCCCGTGCCAAGGGACAAATTGATGATCTCACTGAGGGGGGCCCGCACCTCATCTGATCATGCTCTAATCAGCCAGGACGGGCACGGGTCGAGAGGACAGGTGGTGGGCTTTCCGACATAGAATCATAGAATCATAGAGTTGGAAGAGACCACAAGGGCCATCGAGTCCAACCCCCTGCCAAGCAGGAAACACCATCAGAGCACTCCTGACATATGGTTGTCAAGCCTCTGCTTAAAGACCTCCAAAGTAGGAGACTCCACCACACTCCTTGGCAGCAAATTCCACTGTCGAACAGCTCTTACTGTCAGGAAGTTCTTCCTAATGTTTAGGTGGAATCTTCTTTCTTGTAGTTTGGATCCATTGCTCTGTGTCCGCTTCTCTGGAGCAGCAGAAAACAACCTTTCTCCCTCCTCTATATGACATCCTTTTATATATTTGAACATGGCTATCATATCACCCCTTAACCTCCTCTTCTCCAGGCTAAACATGCCCAGCTCCCTTAGCCGTTCCTCATAAGGCATCGTTTCCAGGCCTTTGACCATTTTGGTTGCCCTCCTCTGGACACGTTCCAGTTTGTCAGTGTCCTTCTTGAACTGTGGTGCCCAGAACTGGACACAGTACTCCAGGTGAGGTCTGACCAGAGCAGAATACAGTGGCACTATTACTTCCCTTGATCTAGATGCTATACTCCTATTGATGAGGCCCAGAATTGCATTGGCTTTTTTAGCTGCCGCGTCACACTGTTGGCTCATGTCAAGTTTGTGGTCAACCAAGACTCCTAGATCCTTTTCACATGTACTGCTCTCAAGCCAGGTGTCCCCCATCTTGTATTTGTGCCTCTCATTTTTTTTGCCCAAGTGCAATACTTTACATTTCTCCCTGTTAAAATTCATCTTGTTTGTTTTTGCCCAGTTCTCTAATCTGTCAAGGTCGTTTTGAAGTGTGATCCTGTCCTCTGGGGTCCTCTGTCCTCTGGGTGGACTCAGAAGAGCATGATCACTCGCGCCTAATGATCCTTCCACTTCTACCCCACTAACCAGGTCATCAACATTGGTTAGGACCAGATCTAAAATGGCTGTTCCTCTTGTTGCTTCTCCCACTTTCTGGACAATGAAGTTTTCTGCAAGGCCAGTGAGGAATCTGTTTGACCTTATGCTCTTGGCTGAGTTTGACATCCAACAAATATCTGGGTAATTGAAGTCCCCCATTACTACTATCTCCCTTCCTTTTGCATGCTTGGCCATCTGTTCCAGGAAGGCATGATCTATGTCCTCCGTTTGGCTTGGGGATCTATAGTAAACTCCCACAATGAGGTCTTTGTTATTCTTCTCTCCCTTAATTTTGACCCAAATGCTCTCACTTTGGCTTTGAGGTTCTAAATCTTGGATCTCTTCACAAGTATACACATCCCTGACATATAACGCCACTCCTCCTCCTTTCTTGTCTGGTCTGTTTCTCTGAAATGGAGGAGTCTGTCCACATCAGCTGAGAGTATCCTGTCAAAGTGGTCCAGTAGTGGACCTAAGGATAGTCAAGGGGCCTCCAGTTCCATGATTGTATCCAAATTAGCAGGGATGTCACAGCGGAGCATCAGGACCTTCTCTGCAAAAAAGCTCACAAATGCCTCACAGCTATGTGCCTGATTCATATTTAAATTTTGCTGTCCCTCTAGAGACATTAGAGAGCTCATTATGCTAAAAAGTTGTGCAGGGAGAGAGGTAGCGGATGCAATGGAGGCTGAGAAGTAGGATTTCTTAGCAGCCTTCATGGCCATCTCATAGATTTTCATAAACACCCTATAAGGTGTTCTTGAGGCTCTGTCGCAGGCATCCTGCCATACTCGTTCTAGCCGTCTGAGGTCCCACTTCATTTTCCAGAGCTCCTCGGTAAACCAGGGGGCCCAGTTTCTGCAGGGTCACAGAGGGCGCCTAGGTGTGATCTCATCGATGGCCGCCAAGAGCCGGGTATTCCAACCCTCAACAAGCTCAGTCAATGTGTCACCAGGGGGAGCAGGATCCCGCAAGGCCTGATGGAATCTATCAGGATCCATCAGCCTCCGCGGGTGAGCCCAAATAGGCTTGTCACCTAAGCAGGGTAGGGGCAGGAAGCCAATCCTGGCTTTCAGAACATAGTGATCAGACCATGGCACCTCCATAGTGGGGGACATGATCACATCTATGCCTGCGCCTAAGATCAGGTCCAGGTTGTGGCCTGCTGGATGTGTGGGGCCCAAATCAAACTGGGAGAGCCCTACTGTCGCCATGGAAGACACCAGATCCAGAACCTGCAAGGAGGGGGAGGCTTCAGCATGGGCACTGAAGTCCCCCAATACCAGTAGAGTGGGGAACTCCAAGGCCCAGCCGGTCACCACCTCCAGTAGGCCCGACAGGGTGGCTGCTAGTGCGCTAGGTGGCCAGTACACCAGCCAGACAGCCAAGCTCTCCTCGGAACCCCACACCAGGCCAACACATTCAATGCCGGGGATCGATGGCAATGGCAGAGCCCTGAAAGAACAATCTTCCCGGATTAATAATGCCACCCCTCCCCCCCGGCCCACAGTCCGCGACTGGTGGAGGACGGAGAAACCCGGGGGCGCCATCTCTCGTAAGGTAACTATTTCCCCTTTGCGCACCCAGGTCTCCATCACACAAGCCAGGTTGACCCCCTGCGAGGTAAAGAAATCTCGCAGGGTGGCGGTTTTGTTGCCTATAGAGCTGGCATTGCACAACACCAGTGAGGGAGATGGGTTGTCCTTGCTCACCCTACCTTTGTCACTCAGGATGGGGCGCAGACTGGAAGGGGAATGAGCATATCTCATACCCCTTTGCCTATAAGATCTGCCCCCACCGCTATACCTCCCTTGCCCTTCCATGGTAGTAATTCCAAGCTCCATGCTTGCCTCCTTCGATAGCATTAGTGTTATTATTAGAGCTTTGTAAGCTCTGGTGGTGAGTATAGGGCCCACCCCAGGTCCCAGGTCCAAGATGGGAAATGGGCTTCAAGGGGGAGCGGTCCTCCCCAATACTCACAGGCAGATCAGCAGCAGCAATGTCCTGAGGCCTTTTTTACACACATACACACACGCAAAAGAGAACTCCACCTATATATGGAGCTCTCTTTTGCTGCATCTGTATCTCTTTTGCAGAAGCAGTGACTATTTCCAGAAAAGAGGCAGCCTCAGGTGGCCCATTTAACATCACAATTCAAATTCAGGACTATGAAATAAATCAGAGGAGAAGGGTCATGCAAATTCACACCCAGGCTGACCCCCTTCTTAAGTATTCTCCCCAACTAAAATTGCTATGCACACGTCAAGCACAGGCAGCTGAACTTGGCCAGTCTTCCCAGATCCTTGAAGGCCAATAGCAGAAAGCAAATCAGAGGGAATAAATTTGGAAAACAGGAAAAAATGTTCCTGTCGTCGTTTTTCCAAGTTTCTGTTGGAGCTCAGTTCACAGTGAGATGCAGAAAAAATGACGTCTTTGTCTTGACTATCCCATGGATCTTCTCTGAATGATCCCAGTCAGGCATCAACTTGAGGCCACTGCTATTTCGAGCAAATCCTCTAACTACTTTTACAAACCCGTCCAAATATCCCTTGCCTAGAAAGTCATATTTATAGAAAATGTGTGTAATGCAAGAGGCACTTGGTTAAAGGGAATGAAAAGTTATTTCCATTTGACAAAAACTGGCTGATGGTTTGCAGGCTGTCCAAGCTCTAATCACCGTCTGGCTCCTCCATTGGCTGCACCAGGCAAAGGTGCTTAAAAATCAGCATTCCCTAACCAAGTGCCCTACAGATGTTTCTGAACTACCAGTTCCATCATTGCTGACCATGTTGTCTCAGGCTGATACGAGCTGAAGCCCATCAACATCCAGAGGGCACCAAATTTAAACAGGCTGATGTAGTGCCATTCCATTTATTCTGGGAAAATAAACATGGTGGCCCCCAAACAAGAGTGTGCCCTAGCAGTCCCCCCCCCCCAAAAAAATGGGCAACATACCACCACAAAATATGAAAGAGGAGGCCATTTCACCTCCTGCCATTTCACCTCCTCCAGTCCAGGTGTGGATTGGTTTTGCAGCTGACCTGAGAAAATTGAGTGGCATTGTGGAATAATGATCATGTTCCAAGAAACCATTTTGGACTTCAGTAGGGTAGAAGATCAGAGCTTTGGGGGAGCAACAGCAATATTTTAAGCAAGGTTTAAACTCCTGTATAATCTTATTTCATTAACAAAATTTGTATGCCACACCATTGTAACAAAACCTCTAAGCACTCTACAATATTGAAATTATTAATTTGTTAAAAAGTAAAAAATATTAAACAGCATTTTAAAAAATTAAATTACTAAAAAGAATTGAATTGGGAATACTTACTCATGATTGTGGTTCCACCCTCAAAAATGCAACCCAAGCCTGCCCAGAGTTTTCTCTGGGTGGTAACAAGAAGTGCTTATCTTGAGGAAAATTATAATATAAACAAAGGAGGCAAGTGGCATGAGAAGAGGAGGAGGATTACACATTCCATGGCTGCGAAGCTTCGGAGACTCCAAAGCCAGGGACAGAGGCAGTTGGCAAGAAGGATCTTGTTGACTTCTTCCTACCTGCAGATAAATCAAGGTCTGGCTTGTTTGGTGACGACGAGAACTACTGTTCCCTGAGCAAGGTCATCAACCTGCAACATGAATGCTACAGAAATGTAAGGAATTTGCGGCTCACTCTCCTGTCATGAGGAGGATAGGCCTGAAAAGTGGAATCATATGAAGGGACCCCAAGGGTCATCTAGTCCAACCCCCTGCAATGCAGGAATCTCGGCTAAAGCATCCAGGACAGACGATCATCCAGCCTCTCCTTTAAAACCTCCAAGAAAGGAGAGTCCACAACCTCCTGAGGGAGACCGTTCCACTGCTGAACAGCTCTTACTGTCAGAAAGTTCTTCCTGGTGTTTATTTGGAACCTCCTTTTTGTAACTTGAAGCCATGGATTCAAGTCCTACCCTCCGGAGCAGGAGAAAACAAGCTTCTTCCCTCTTCCCTGTGACAGCCCTTCAGATATTGGAAGATGGCTCCCATATCTCCTCTCAGTCTCCTCTTTTCCAGGCTAAACATACCCAGTTCCTTCAACCATTCCTCATAGATGCCATTGGACTACAACTTCCACCACCTCTGACCATTAGCCACATAGGCTGGGATGGATGGGAGTTGCAGTCTAGCAACATACAATGAGCCAGGTGGCTGTTAAGGGGAAACACCTCTACCTGAGGCCTGGAGAAAGAGAGCTGCCACCAGTCAGCAAAGACCGTACTTTTGCAAAGCACTCTCTATAGGGAGTCCAGTCCAGAAGCTACAGCTAGTGCAGAAGGCTGCAGCTAAACTGCCGGTGGGGGCAGATGACTGATGGCATGGGACACCTTTGCTAAAATATCTGCACTGGCAGCTCATATGCTACTGGGCAAGGCTCAAGGCTCTTATGTTAACATACAACACCCTGAATAACTCAGGTCTGGGGTGCCTTAAGAATCATCTGTCCTAGCCTGATCACTGAGGTCATGCAAAGGAGCATTGCTATTTGTCCCCCATGTTACAGAAGCAGGGAAAGCAGTTATCTGGAAAACATTCACTATTTGCATTCTGGACGAGTAGAAAGAGTAGCTTTGACTCTTAAAAATTCCTACAAGGACAATGATGGGTGGGGCGGGGGGGACATCCTGCCAGTAGAAATTTGGTCTGTCCTTCTGTCTGACACACTCTTTTTCTATGTTCAAAAAGCCTCCTCCCACCATGGGAGGAGCATTCAAATAAGCCGTCTCCTGCCTGACACCTGAAATTGTCCAGACTTGTCCCACTTAGTTCTCCTGCAGAGGTGGGGAACTGGCATCCCTCCAGATGCTGTTTGACTCCATCTCCCATCAGCTCCAACCTGAACAGCCAACAGCCAAAATGGTGGGAGCTGCAGACCAGCAACATCTGGGCAGCCACAGGTCCTCACCACCACCGTTCTGCTGTTTCTATTAAAAGCCTCTCAGAAAAACTTTTCCTTAAAGATCAGCAGTTTGGCATGAGAGATACGCAGTCCTGCTGACTGATATTTCTAATCATAGGCTCCTCTAATGACCTTCCCCCCCCCCTTCTGAAAGCAGCATACTGTATATTAATTTGGCACAGACACATCACGTTCAATGAATATATACCCCATTTAAACTTCATTGTCCATTGCATGCCAGCCGTGCAGGGCCTAGGGGCTTGTATTCACTGACCACCAGGCAAGGGTTCAGAAAAGACATTTTTCCCCTTCCATGAAAGGGAAAGTAGCATCTTCCAAGGACAAATACTAGCAACACAATAATTGTTGTCATCCCTCAAGTAAAATCACACTTCCTCCCCAAGCCTGTGTGGCCCAGGGCCCATTCAGCCTTGACTCCCGGCCTGTGCTGAAGACAGAGCCACTCTGACCAATGGAGGGAAAGCCTGCTTTGCTATCAGAATTCCTTCAAAGCCACAACTGGGAAGGAAACATTGGGCAGGGATAAAGAATTGTAACAGGAGGAAAAAGTCCTTGGAAAGGAAGCCACTGGATACAAACTCCGCTTCTGAGCCACTTAAGAACTGAACCACTTTACTACTTTCCACCCACGTTTATTATTGAAACTCATCTTACAGTATTCATTACTACCAATTTATGGTCTTCTGATTGATTCAGAATGCTAGATGCCACTGTTATGTACTCTGTGAAACCAAAGGACACTGCAGCCTCAAGCGAGGGCTGGGCTTGTTTTTATGCCCAGAAAGCAGACCTGAGTAAAGCCTTTGGCAGAAGTCTGCATCAGCCCCCTCCCCAGCGCAGCCATGCCCCCAAGCAGACTAGTGATTGGCCCAAACTGTCGACAGCCATGGGACCCCAAAACCAGGAGCCAGGAAGCAGCAGGTGGTGGCTGGGCCACAAACACTGTGCCACCCCCAAAGAAGTGTTGAACAGTCGGGACTTCCGGGTTGGCGCCATCGCCGAATGGCGGACTCCCTCCGAACTCCGGAGGGAGTCTGCTCGGCAGGGGCTGGGTCCTACCGCGCCGGCGACGCGGGGACCCTCAAAAACCACGGGCACAGAGCCCGTGGACATGGTGACTCGGCTGGCACCGATAGCGCCCTCCCGACTCGTGAAGGAGCCTTTTTAAAGGCTTCGGATCGGGTGCCGGGGAGCGGCGTGGTGCTGTGAGTCCTCCGCTTCCCCTGCCGAGCGCAGCCGCATGCCATTCGACGGAGAGCGCTGGCTTCTTCCATTGGAAATTCAGACTTTTAACAACAACCCGTGAGTAATTGGGTAACCGGGTATAAAAGGAGAAAAAAAGATTTTTTTTCGGATTCGGCACGAGTGGGGGCGATCTAAAAAGGAAGTCAGTCCCCCCCCCCTGATTGTAAACATGCTAAAACAAGGACTGGGCAACCAAGATCGATCCAGAAGTTTATTGCTGATAAAAATTATTAATTCCACGATGCGAAATTACAAGAATTGTGCTGGAGGAGAAAAGTGGAGGGTGAGAGGAAAAGGCAACCCCCCCTGGGAACCGGGGCGATTCGTAGAACCTGGCGAAGAGAGACGGAGAATTTGACAGCTGTCAAAGTAGCTGTCAAATCTTGAGAATATAAAGAGGACTTTGTTACAAGTATTTTGCTGGTTAATTCTGTTACAATTTGATATAATATGGATACAAACTGTTGGGGGGAAAAAGAAACAACAATTTGACTTTTGGATTAGAGGATACAAAGTTACTGCAATCCCCCTAGAGGGGTTTCGGGACATTACAAGCGGTCGTATGTGGGAAACTACTCTGGGATGTGCACAGGTCTTATCTTCTGGGAAAGCTGCAAAACTGAAATACTATTTTGTCTACAGAGGTGTTTATATTAAAAGGAGACAATAGAATTTTCTATTGAAGAAAGGAAGGGACTGGACGTAAGTTTTTGTTCCTGAATAACAAACCTCTGTAGAGATACTAGATTTTGGAATAAGAACGTTTTAGCAGCTGAACAAGACAAGAAACCTGAGAAAGTAAGGAATAAAAAGAACAAAGGACCAACTACGACACGGAAAGAACAATGGGAGGAGCAACAAAGACCAAGGAAACTAAAGGCCTCTATTAGACTGGATTTTTGAAGTTAAACATCAATAAAACAAATAAATTTAAAGAAAACCGGCAAGGTGGAATGAGAAAAATTTGGCTGTGGACTTGAGACCTCCAGGCCGATAACACACAGACTGATGGACATGGGGAATTCAAACTGGGGAAGGGAGGGGGAATCTTGGAATCCGAAGGCTATGTAACCAACTTTTTGAATCTTCTTATATCTTTTATCTTTTATTTCTTTATATAACTTTGGTATCTTGATTTAACATGTTTTCTTTAAAAAAAGGGGGAATTCGTGGAAGGAAATTGGGGCAGATCTTGGGGGGGAAATCTTTTTTCTATTTCTGTTAAAGATGAGGAGTGATGGTAAGATTGTATAAATTTAAATTGGCTAAAGGGTTAAACATATTAGGTTTTAATTGGGAATGAGAGCTTGTGGAACCAACCTAGGGAAAGGGGAATACGGTCGGGAGGGGAAGGAGGGAGTCCTGGAAAGAAGGTTATGAAAGCAAGAATGTAAATTTGTCTTTCTTTTTCTTTCTTTTCTTTATCTTCTCTATTTTTCTTATTCTGTTATTATTGGAAATGCTAATAAATATGATTATAAAAAAAAAACAAAGAAGTGTTGAACAGTCATTCCCCATGATGGCAGTCATGGGATTGTTGTCTATCACAATGGTGTATGTGATAATTTGCTGCCAAGGAGTGTGGTGGAGTCTCCTTCTTTGGAGGTCTTTAAGCAGAGGCTTGACAACCATATGTCAGGAGTGCTCTGATGGTGTTTCCTACTTGGCAGGGGGTTGGACTCGATGGCCCTTGTGGTCTATTCCAACTCTATGATTCTATGATTCTGTGATTCTATGATTCTATGTTTTGACTCAACCGAGTGGGAAGTGACGGAGACAAGATGTTTGTGTTCCTGTGTTCCGTGAAGTGGGACTATTGTCCTTTGTTCTTTCTCATTGCTGTCTGATGCTAGAAAGAGAGGGAGCCATGTTGCAGTGCTCCATGTGTGCTTATATGTAAATACAGTAGATTAGCCCAAATGCTGAGTTGCTGAGTTCTGTTACGCAAGCTGCGAAGAAACTGCAGATCCTGAGTGTGTCGATGTCTGTTGGCATCGGCCCCTGTGATGTTTGGGCAGAAGAAAGCTTTTAAAGCTCCCGAATGAATGACTAGGAGGGAGAGAACATGCCAGTCAGGCATGTGTCTCTGCCAGGGTCCTACTCGAGAGTAGGACAAGCTCCTGACAAGAAGATGGCCAGATATTGCCCCAGTCAAGGTGCCTTTTTTGTTATTTTTAATATGTTCTTACCCACTCTGAGCACAGTTTCTGCAATGGAAGGGTGGGGAGGTAAATATTCTTTGTAATATTCTCAGTGCTCACCACTGAAAACATCTTCTCTTGAAAGCAGTCCACATGCAACTTTAATGCCCCTACAACAGGCACTGATCTCAGTGCATGAAGCACTTGCACACTGCTGCTATGCAACTATAAAGAAACTGCAAAGCACATTCTTCATGCGTTTGGCACACCACACATGGAGCTTGGCCAACAAAGTTGGCTAAGACATTTACCATTGATCCAGTACACTATTTCTAAGCCACAAATCTGTGTCCAATCGTTCATTTTCCTTGCAAAATCAAATCCCACAGTCTCAGCCAGCCTGCCTAAGCAGTTTTACAGAAATCACTCACAAGCTAGCAGCAACACTCAAATCTATTTTTTTAGGCTTACAGCAGGAGTGTGAAGCTTCCAAGTCGTGGAAGCTGAAGTTTGGTTTTCCAACAACCAGGATCAGCTCATGTCCTCTTCCATCTGTGCTAATTTAATGGGAAGAGCACCTGTTTCCTCACAAGTGTTGCCAGACGCTAGTGTGAACCAGATCAGGGCCGACCAAGTGTACGCAAGACGCAAGATTGCAGGGCAAGATACACATTACCAGAGCCGTAGCTAAGTGATCTTGCGCCCCTGGCAGAACCGTCCAGATTGCGCCCTCTAGCCATGAACATATTAGCTGTTCTTTCCGCCTCTCCTCCAACCCAACCCCCATTCAATTCCTCACACACTTCAGCTTGTAATGAATTATTTCACAGAAAATCCAATATTAAATTTATAATTTCTTAATAAAAGGTTTCAGCAAAGAATATGACATTGTGATGTGAGTTGACAGGCTTTTTAAATGTAATTCAGTTGTAAAACAATACACAGATAGGCCTAAATGAAACAAACAAAATAATATCATAGTGATTTGGTCCACAATGATAACTTTACATTATAATACTATATGATGTAAAATGGCATTATTTTCACAATATTTGTGTTATTTAGTTGATATAGAGTAAGAAAACTTATTATTATTCACAAGTTACAAGTTCTTATTCACAAGAGTTGTCATTTTTTTTAAAAAAAGTCAAGTTAGGCCAACTCTGGCTTTAAGTAGCAATCTCCTCAATGAAGTCTGGTGTGGTTAGAACTTGATTTTTTTCACTTTAACCAAAGAAAACTTGTTTTGGCAATGATCCACTCAGGTCACAGCAGGATTCAGCTACTGATGCTGTGTACTGGAGCTGAGAGGAGGACATTTGTCAGTGTGCTATGTGATTGCTATCAAGTTGGTTGGGTTTTTGTGTTCTTCCATTTAGTGAGCTTGTAAAACGTAATAAAATTAAAGAAATGGCACAAAGAGTTGACTGGTCACCCAGAAAGCGATGTGAAATAGTACTACTAAGTGAACAAGGCTACAGTTATGAAGTAATCAGAAGAAAAATTGGTGGAAACTTAACCAAAGGTGGCATTTCTACTTTTTTGAAGAGGTATCAGCAGACTCAGCCACTACAAAATCAGACTGGTAAAGGCAGGAAAAGGTGCACACCAGCAAGTGATGATAGAAGAAATGAGAGACTGTGCCTATGTGACAGAAGAAAATCATCTGGGTGTATACAAGATGACATGGTGCAAGGTAATGTGAAGTTGAGTGCAAGGACTGTTCAACACAGACTGCAGGAATATTGTCTAAATGCTAGAATTCCAAGGAAAAGGTCATCGTTATCTCTCAAACAAAGATTCAGAAGATGAAACTGGGCATGTTAACTGGACAGCGGACCAATGGGACAGTGTTATTTGGACTGATGAGACCCAAATCTCCTTGCTTGGTAGTGATGGCATGAAATACGTGAGGAGAAGAATTGGAGAAAGATTTACATCCTACTTGCATTACATCTACCATGAAACACTCAGTTAGCGTTATGATCTGGGGTTGTATGACAGCAAAAGGTGTGGGCAGAATTTGCGTCATTAATGGGAATGTAAATTACATTATGTTGCAAGCCATCCTGTAAGGGCTTTGTTCTAAAAAGCAAGGTGCAAATATTTTAAAACAAAGAAACAGGTAAACCTGGAAATACATCAGTGGTGGTGGCCATGAACAAAAGTCTTTTACATTTTTAAAAGGGGATAACCTTTTGCACACACAAGAACATCAATAAAGTTTTCTGCTCCCTGCTGCACAACATTTCATTACCACATAGATCAGGGGTCTGCAACCTTTAAGACAAAAAGAGCCACTTGGACCCGTTTCCGAAGAAAAAAACAACTGGGAGCTGTAAAACCGGGAAGGTGACGTCGGGACGGTGCGTGACTAACGCACGCACCGCCCCCATGCGACGTCACAGCCAGTACAGCGCCCGCCACAGTGGGGAGTGTCGGGGCGCACAATGCGCCTCCTCCCCTCGCTAGTATCCACCCCGGAGCCGCGGCAAAGGTGTAAAAGAGCAACATGCGGCTCCAGAGCCGCAGGTTGCAGACCCCTGACATAGATCATCCAACAGCATGCACATTTTTTACTTTTGAGCAAGGGGTGGGGGGTTTTATGGCATTTGCTTGACTCCAATAATAGACCATTCCCCCCGCAAAAAAGGGGGGTCTTCCTAAAACCTGCATGCAATTAAAGCAACACAGAGATTTTCTAACTGAAGTTTCTGCAAATGGAGGATATTCAAGCAACACATCTTATATGAACTGACAAAAGAACCGAAGACGGCTTGGAATGCGTTATCACACTTTCTAAGTGTACATTTCTGCAGGCAGAAAAATGGCTGGTGCTCAGATCTGCAGGGAATTATTAAAGACACATTAAAATATATAAGGAATGCAGCAATCTGGCTTCAGATAAGATATGAGCAGATCCACATGCTCGCTCTCAACCCCACATGGAAGACACATTGGATTGGGGACAATCAATACAAACTAGAATTTGCCACAAGAAGAAAATCGCTCCTGCAAAAAAAGCTCAGCAGTAGAACATCTGCAGTAGCACAGCTAGGAGAGACTCGGACTGAAACTTCTGGAGATCCATCAGGTGGATGTGCAGAATAGCTAAGGATTTTGGGGAGGTGATTTATTATGTGTTGGAAAATATATTTAAGGTAACTCTCCCCCAAATTCCAGAAGCTTTCTTACTGTGGATAACTGGAGCAGATACCAGAGAACTCTGTTTCTTTGCACAACAATGGCAGCACCAATATTATACACACAAAAATGGCAAAATGAGGTGGTACCTACCAAAGAAGAATGGCAGCTGAAATTGATAGAATATGTAGAATTGGCAAGTTTGACGTGTAAAATTAGAGATCAGAAAGAGACTGGTTTTAAAGAAGATTGGAAAATGTTTACAGAATACTTAAAAACTCAGTGCACATATGTTAAAATGCAAATAGGATTGCAGTAAGAACAGCAGTGGGGGTGAACTTTTTGCTTTTCTTTCATGATAAGGTGAAGGTATATAATATGCAGCATAAATTGAAATTTTGGGGGAACCATGGAGAGAGGGAGGGGAAATCAAAGGTGGAATAATTGATTGCTAAATGAGGAATGTTGTTGAATTGTTGTTGTTGTTGTTGTTGTTGTTGTTGTTGTTGTTATTATTATTATTATTATTATTATTATTATTATTATTATTATTATTGAATAAAATTATATAATCATAGAATAGAATCATAGAATCATAGAGTTGGAAGAGACCACAAGGGCCATCGAGTCCAACCCCCTGCCAAGCAGGAAACACCATCAGAGCACTCCTGACATATGGTTGTCAAGCCTCTGCTTAAAGACCTCCAAATTAGGAGACTCCACCACACTCCTTGGCAGCAAATTCCACTGTCAAACAGCTCTTACTGTCAGGAAGTTCTTCCTAATGTTTAGGTGGAATCTTCTTTCTTGTAGTTTGGATCCATTGCTCTGTGCCCGCTTCTCTGGAGCAGCAGAAAACAACCTTTCTCCCTCCTCTATATGACATCCTTTTATATATTTGAACATGGCTATCATATCACCCCTTAACCTCCTCTTCTTCAGGCTAAACATGCCCAGCTCCCTTAGCCGTTCCTCATAAGGCATCGTTTCCAGACCTTTGACCATTTTGGTTGCCCTCCTCTGGACACGTTCCAGTTTGTCAGTGTCCTTCTTGAATTGTGGTGCCCAGAACTGGACACAGTACTCCAGGTGAGGTCTGACCAGAGCAGAATACAGTGGCACTATTACTTCCCTTGATCTAGATGCTATACTCCTATTGATGAGGCCCAGAATTGCATTGGCTTTTTTAGCTGCCGCGTCACACTGTTGGCTCATGTCAAGTTTGTGGTCAACCAAGACTCCTAGATCCTTTTCACATGTACTGCTCTCAAGCCAGGTGTCACCCATCTTGTATTTGTGCCTCTCATTTTTTTTGCCCAAGTGCAATACTTTACATTTCTCCCTGTTAAAATTCATCTTGTTTGTTTTTGCCCAGTTCTCTAATCTGTCAAGGTCGTTTTGAAGTGTGATCCTGTCCTCTGGGGTCCTCTGTCCTCTGGGTGGACTAATGGTGTAAGTCAGGCTTCCTCAACCTCGGCCCTCCAGATGTTTTTGGCCTACAACTCCCATGATCCCTAGCTAGCAGGACCAGGTCAGGGATGATGGGAATTGTAGTCTCAAAATGCCTGGAGGGCCGATGTTGAGGAAGCCTGGTGTAAGTTATAGAAGGCAGCTAAGCTCCTAAAAGAGCACTGAACATAGAAGGCTGGCTCAGACCACGTCAGGCCACTGGTTCATCCAGGGCTCCCCACACCAGGGTGGCCAACATCCAATTGTGCTGGACTATAACTCCCATCATCCCACATCCAATAATCTATAATAATATGCCGAGGGCACCCTGTTGGCTACCTACACTGTCTGGCAGCATTTTCCAGAGTTTCAGGAAGGGCTCTTTCGCTAACTGATCCCTTTAGCTGGAGATGTAAGAGCCTGAGCCGGGGGCCTTCTGCATACAAGCAAGGTGTCCTATTAGAGTTACGGCCCTTAAGTTCCAATTAGAGGCCCAGGAGTTTTATCCCACTTCTAAACCGGACCTTTCAGCCTTCTCTTCACATCTTCCCTACTCCCTTCCTCTGCTCTTACATATACCTAGGAGAAATGAGAATAATGAAGTGAAAAACTGAGACACACACAAAAAGAGAGAGAAACTTGGGGTGAAAACTAGGAAAAATGTCTGGGATTTCAATGGAGTTGGTTGGGGGATTCTGAAAAGGGGAGGAGGAAGGATGGAATTTGATCTAGTCACACTTCATTGAGTTTTTAAAAGAACAGACTCTTTGGAGTGCCGTTAGTTTTTAATTTTCATTTCAGGGCAAAGAGAGTGGGGAGGGACACCAGCTGTTCGAAGCAGACATTTGCCACGTTTCAACAGAAACACCTCCCTTTCG
This sequence comes from Podarcis bocagei, assembly GCF_964188305.1. Lineage (NCBI taxonomy): Eukaryota > Metazoa > Chordata > Lepidosauria > Squamata > Lacertidae > Podarcis > Podarcis bocagei. The sequence continues at coordinate 2,165,837 of NC_138139.1, forward strand.
GCTAAGGTGGAAACTAAAGGGAAACTTACAACTGGTCATATTTTGAGAACCTGATAGGGACACATTGCACACTTTTGTTTTTTAGGCATAAGGGTTGAACCTGCAATGTCTATACAAATCAATACACTCTACATTATTTCAGATGGCGTGGCATTTTATTTTATCCTTGTGAAATTTTGTTTTTATGTGAAATTCTGAGAATGCCTTTTTGGTGTTGTTGATTAAGCAAGCAGCTTCTCAGGCGCAAGGCTGGAAAGGAAGTACGCAGCATGATGGTGTTCTGGCTCTTCACAGACTATGGGGAGAATAGGAAGGGAAGCCTTATCAGTACACTATTATTCCTCATAGAGTCTTACTCTTCATTATTTAGAGCACAGTAGTACTTCCGTTCTGGGAGTCCGTTCGACTTCTGAAACATTTGACTTCCAAAGCGTGGCTTCTGATTGCCTGCAGGAAGCTCCTGCAGCCAGTCGGAAGCTGCAGAAGACCCGTCAGACGTTCGGCTTCTGAAAGAATGTTCGAAAACCAGAACACTCACTTCTGGTTTTCGATCGTTCGGGAGCCGGAACATTCGGGAGCTCCTGAGGCGTTCGGGAGCCGAGGTAGGACTGTATTTTAAATAAAATAAATAAAAACTATTCCATTTTGCCAAACCTCTGATCCATGTGTTGAATTCACAGCATATTGATCTCTCAGTCACTCTCCAAAAGAGATTGTACTGCATATATGTAGTGCAGAGATTCAGGCTCTGGTCCCAGTACAAACCAAAGTGGTTGGATCTAACTGCCATTAAAATGAATGGAACTTAGGTTGGCCACAAAGTAACTTATCCCATTTATTTCAGTGGCACTTAGACATAACCAGATTTCTGAGCACTGGGACCACTATATCCACATTTAAGCCCCATGTTTTCTGGGGAACACTAGAGCAGGGGTCGGCAACGTGCAGCCCGTGGCCCGGATGCGGCCCACGAAGACCGTTTTACTGGCCCATGAGTCGAACCAAGCCGCCCGCTCGGCGAGTCCCCCACGTGCTGTGCTAAACTGGCGCAGCACAGTGCGGGGACTTGCCGAGCGGTGCTGCAAATCGTGTCTACGCATGCGCAGATACCAGAAATCGCAACTGCACATGTCCAGATGCCAGAAATCACTTCTGCACAGGTGCGATTTTCGGTATCTGGGCATGCGCAGAAGCGATTTTCGGCGCTGCAGACATGAGCAGGCACGATTTCCAGCATCACGCTGTGCCAGTCCAGCCCACGGACAATCTCTGTGGGAGTGATCCAGCCCATGGCCGGTAAACCTTGGGATCACCAAATGAAATACCGTATTTTTCGCTCTATAACACGCAGATTTTTGCTCCTAAAAAGGAAGGGGAAATGTCTGTGCGTGTTATGGAGCGAATGTGTGTCCCTGGAGCCGAAAAATGAGGCAAAAATCAAACCGCGCTTCAGGGAGAAGGGAGCTCCGTGAGACAGGAAGCTGCTTTCCTTCATTCTGCCTCAGGGTCTTACTGCCCACCCTGCTCTGTTTCGTTGCTGTGTTTGCTCAAACGGAACAAAGAGCAGGGAAAGCCCCTCCCCTCCAGGCAAGTAGAGAGGAGAGCAGAGCGTCGCTCTATCCTCTCCCTGCTCCGGAGGGAACAATGTTTGTGAAGGGAAGAGAGATTACAGGTTCGGCTTAAAATTCTGATTTGACTTCCTGCTTTTTGTTTTTGGAGACACACAGCATTCAAATATGCTTTCTTCCATTTAAAAGGATGAAATCCTTAAACAGTGTTTTGCCTGTAAATTCATGCGATCTGGAAGATTACAGTGTCTGTACCTCTTAAGGGATGGCAAAGCTTAGGTTTCGCTGCTAAATAGTTCTTAATGCAGTTAAAATGCTTTCTTCTGTCATGCTGGTGGGAGGGAGAGAGAGAGAGAGAGAGCGCACGCTGGCTGGCTTGGGTGGGTGGATGGGGGGAAACTTTTGCCTTCCTTTCCTCACGTTATAGCCCTCTCCTGCATTCTTAGCCTTCTGTGTTTTTCCTTCCCTCCCCACTTAAAATGTGGTTACAAAGCATGGATCCTCAGGATCTTTGCATTGGGTCACCCCAAATTCACCATCAGAGCACACAGCATGTCCATGGCTACAGCCTGCCCCCCCAAAATCACACACCCATTGTTGCCTGGGGCTGCAATGGTGCAAAAACGTGGTTACAAAGCATGGATCCACATGGATCCTCAGGATCTTTGCATTGGGTCAGCCAAAATTCACCATCAGAGCACATAGCATGTCCATGGCTACAGCCTGTCCCCCCCCCCCAAAAAAAAAATCACGCACCCACTGTTGCCTGGGGCTGCAATGGTGCAAAAACGTGGTTACAAAGCATGGATCCACAGGGATTCTCAGGATTTTTGCATTGGGTCACCCCAAATTCACCATCAGATCACATGTCTGTGGCCACAGCATGAAGCACAAAAATGATACGTCCACTGTTTCATTCAGAATATTTTTCCCCTTGTTTTCCTCCTCTAAAAACGATGTGCGTGTTATGGTCAGGTGCGTGTTATAGAGCGAAAAATACGGTAGATAGATCAACATCTTATCTCATACTTAGCTATGCAATTCACTCATTCTGCCTTTATCCCTTGCCTTGCCTATGGATCACTCAGATCCATTTATTATTATAATATAATATTGTTATTAATGATAATAATACTGATTTTTAAACATATGAATTGCATTTATATCCCACCTTTCCCTCCAAGGACCTCAAGGTCATATACATGGCTCTACCCCTCCTCACTTAATACCACAACAACCCTGTGGGGTAGGTTGGGCTGAGAGGCAGCAACTGACCCTAGGCCCCCCAGTGAGTGGGGATTTAAATGGTGGTCTCCCAAGTCCTAGTACAACTACTCTAACCACTACATCACATAGGTTCTCATGGCAGCATTCTGTGCATTAAAGAGTCTGGCAGGAACAGGAACCTGAGTTCAAGTTCTTCACCCGGCAGTGAGTTCCGGGACGCTTCACTCCCATGAACATATTCCAAGCTGTATACCTGACTGCTGGCCACACAGTGAACCCAAGGCTCCCATTTCTTTCCCCAGCACAGATGACGGCTGATGTTAGCTGAGATGTTAGCTGAGATGGCTTTAATAGGGAACCAGGAGGACAGACCTTGCAGAGGAGGCTGTTCCATTAGGGCGAATGCAGCCCTGTTCCACCCACTGCAGCCGACCTTCTGTCCTGGACCTTCACGGGATGCCCCTGCGTTTTAGTATTATGAGAGATCCACTTTGTCCACATCAGGCATAGTTTTATATAGCTCTGCAACTCCCACAGAATCATAGAATCATAGAGCTGGAAGGGACCCTGAGGGTCATCTAGTCCAACCCCCTGCAATGCAGGAATCACAACACTGATGACTGGCCATGCTGGCTGGGTCCAGCAGAGCCCCAGGTTCTCCATCTCTGCTCTAGATGTCTTCACATTCTGCTTCTCGGCCTTCCAGAAGCATCCGACTAGCCACAGTTGTATAAACCGGATAGTGGATTAAGTGGACCCAGCAGGGCTCTTCCCACACAAGCCTGAGAAAGCCCCGCACGACTCTTGGGTGCTGCGCAAGTGCACTTACACTGCTCATTACAGAGAAGGAAATGCTTCCCCTCTTGAGACCCATCTTTACCTCTGGCAAGCCTCAACACTTTCCCTCTAAGTTAGCGACTTTTTTATATATAAAAAAGTTTTGTTTGTTTTAATTATCCCTTTCCCTTCTCGTTTCAAATCCTATCGTGTCATGTTTGTAGGTTCTAAGCAATCAGCAAGGACTTACTTGCCCTAGTTTTTCTTTGTAACTTGTACAACACCTAGCACAACTTCAAGCACTTGATCAAAAACACTACAAAATAAGACTTTCTTAACCAACCACCAGTCTCTATTTATTATTAATCACACAAGCTGAAAAATGTAAGCTCAAACTTCACATGCACCAAAGTGTCAGTCACAAGAAAGCAAGTTCTGCCTTAAATGAAAAAACAATAAAAATGTAACGACGAAGAAATGACCTAATGGACCAAAGCAGATTGACTTAATTTGTTATTAATTAACTGCCCCAAGCAGAATCCATAGGGGGAAACGACCCAACACTAGGATTCCAAATAACAGTTCTTTCCCCTTGATAAATTATATTAACCTCATGGAATGTTCCAAATAAAAGAAAAAACTCAGTGTTCTCTGGATGCCAGCGGGGGGGCTCAAAACATTACAGCTAATAAATTAAATTACTGCCCAACTGTATGAACTGGGAGGTCATGTACTATATGGAGAAACACTATAGATTTCCCAGCATCAAAAGCTTGCTCATTTTCCTAGCTTTCTGATTTGGCTTTTGGGAAGTTCCTCTAGGGCCGCCTTCACCATCCTGATGCCCTCCAAAAGTTCTGAACTACAGCTCCCATCAGTCACAGGGAGCAGAGCCAAGCTGCCATGGGCTGATGGGAGTTGTGATCCAAAACATCCGGAGTGTGTCAGGCTGGCAAAGTCTGATCAATTGTATTGGTGGGGCAGAAACCAGAAGAATCTAGGAAGAGCCCTGCTGGATGAGGCCAATGGCCCATCGAGTCCAGCATCCCACTCTCACTCTCAAGAAGGATCTTGACTGGCTGGGAGAGATGCCTTGGACTCCAGGGCTGCCCTGCTGTGCGGAACAAGCCCTTCTTGAGATGACCATGTTGTAAGATCTGGACTCTCTCCATCCAAATTCAGGTGAATAAATCATATTTCTTAAAGCTTCAACAGCCCCTGCCGTGTCTTGATTCTCAAAGGCACACAGCCCCTGGGTGAGTGCCTGGACTCCCCCCCCCCCCTGGAATCTTGCTGCAGCTCAGCAGAGAGCGGGGGTGGCACCCAACTTTTGTAATGAAATTATGTGGGTGGTTCTCACCCAGCCAAGCAATTACTACATTCTTTCAGTAGCTCTTAACAGTCCAATGAATCCCTCAAAGATCCTAAAAGCAAAAGCAAAGGGGGCACCACTTACATTTGTGTTGCAGAGTTTGTGCTGCTTATAGGCTCCAGTGCACACGATTGCCGAGGTCCTCTGAGTGGGAGTCTGGCTTTGAACTGCCCTGTGAGCAACAGGAACATGAGAGACCAGCTCTGTGCCATGGAACAAACTCTGAGATGCTGGAAAGGCTTGCAAGTGGGGCCCAGCCTGGGGGTAAACAGAGTCACTTGAAACCTGAGTCCTGGGTGGGGGCCTGGAGTCCTCTTGGTATAAGTTTCCATGGCGAGGCGAAGGGTTAAAAGGGTGAGCAAAAGGCCTCTGAACCGCTGCTGCCCATTGCTGGCGGGTTGACTGCCGCTGCCTGCGTGGCTTGTTGGGCTCCTGCCCCGTGTCAGTCTGCAGAGGTAGGATATAGGGCACTTTTCCATAGCCATACTTCCCAGGTCCAATGCGGCTTTTATTTCTGCCTCTGAAGATAAGAGGGGCAGGGTGTGAACATGAACAGGTTAACTCAGCAACAATTGAAAACAAGCATGAATTTATGGATAGTTTCAAGGAGAAGTCCAGGTTAGGGGGATGTCCTAGCATCCTAGCAGGATGTAATGAGGTTGCCAGCCCTGCTCACTCCCCCAGGTCATTGGCTCAGCTCAAAGTGGTGCACCCCAGAGATTTCTGGAAGTCCCATCATCCCCAACTGCTGCGCATGTGGGCTGTGTCCGATGGAAACTGTAGTCTGGCAACATCTGGAGGGTACCATTTTGGCTGCCCCCAGCTTAGCTGGTGGAAGCAGCTGCCTATGGGAAGCCATCCACCATCTGGCCTTGTTCAAGGTGCTTGTGAGTTACTCTGTGTTGGGTATTCCAAGGTACTGTGGGGATCAAAATGGCTGGTAGCTTCCCACTGCAAGGAATCAGGTAGGTGGCCAGAAGATTTGCAGAAGAAGGGGGTTTTAGCCTAGGCTCTTGGGTCCAGCACCTGCCCCAGGAGAGCAAATGTTGCCGTCTCTCCAGTGCACTTTGAAACCTTTTAACAGCCTAGATGTCCAAGAAAGGACCAGTGCCCCAAACCCTTCCTGCCTCCACCACTGTTACATATCCCTGAAGACTTTGCTTCAACCATGGGACGTTGTATTGCTTTAGGTTGCAATAAATTTCCTCCATGTCAACGGCGGCAGCCAACATGGAGCCCTCCAGATGTTGCTCCAGTTTCCAGCATTGCTGACCTACTGACCATTCTGTGGAGAACACCATGTGAGCTACTCCTGATTTAGAAGTCAAGAGACTTTCGTTCTGCATGAAGATATCTTTGGAGGGGAAACACTGTTGTACTACCATAAAATAAATAAACAGCAAATCCTACACACTGCTTGATTGCAGCAAAACCTCCAGGTGGTTTACATGAAATATTAAAATTATCAGCAAAGACAGATTTTAAAAAGTAATTAAAAACATTTAAAACTCAGTTTATAAAAACTTAAAAGCAGCCCCTCGAGTCCAGCAGCCTGTTCTCACAATGGCCAGCAGATGCCTGTGGGAAACCAGCAAGCGGGATTCGAACTCAAGGGCACTCACTTGTCATTCAGCTGGTTTTCAGAATCATTGTTACCTCTGCTTCCCTCCAACTTCCAGTTCCTCAGACTGGAGCAACAAAGAACAAGCAGAGGCTCCATGTTCACAGAAGGGATTATGCAAAGGTTGTGTAGGTGATTGTAACACGTAGCTCAGGGGTAGAGCATTTGCCTTGCAAGCAGAAGGTCCCAAGTTCAGTCCCCAGCATCTCCAGGTGGGGCTGGGACAAATGCCTACCTGAGCCCCTGGAGAGCTGCTGCCAGTCAGTGTATGCAGTACTGAGCAAGATGGACCAATGGTCTGGCTCGGTATAAGGGAGCTTCCTATGTTCCTCTTTCACCAGGACTTACTTGACAAATTCTGCTCACTCAGCATATAAAAGGGGTTCAATGGGTAATTAACCCAGCTACTCCCCAAAACCAGCAATTTAAATCCAGCCTTGTAATTGAATGGGAGCCAGAGGAGCTGTCATAGCACAGGTGAAACAAGCGCAAACTTCCTATCCCACAATGCAGCAGAGCTCTTTTTATGCCCCAGGAGGAAACATGCACTTGGAGATGATGCCACCATGGAGCCAAACATGCCTTCTCCCCTGATGCAAGCAGGGTCTTAAGGACTTGAGAGTGCCTCAGCTAGGGTCTCCTTTGTTCAGAGCCAGCCCCCAACCCCAACTCCCTAAAGCAACACCTTCTTCAGCTAAAACAAAAGCATGGGACAAACATTTCTGATATGCATTTTCAGTAGGAAAGGCAAGCTCCAAGCCTCAGTTCAGAGGCTCTTCCCAAATTCCTTGTCCCGGGAGTGCTTGTTTTCTTACTCACCCTCTCCCATTGCCAGTCAGGGTGCTTGTTACACTGACGTCTTTGAGATCATTTACATAACCTTACAGCATTTGGGGTTTATAATCCATTTCCACCCTTTAAGCATGTATGAACCAGAGTGTTGTTCACCAACCCTAAGAGAAACTGTCACTCAGGACTTGTTCACAGGGCTTCGTTTGTTCTTTTGAACAAACTGCAGCAGAGGCACCTTTTTCAATTTTCTGTCATGACATATGGAACTGCCCTGGGCTTGAAAGAGAGGGAGTTAAAATGACAAGGCAAAAATGGGGAATGATGAAAGAAAGAAAATGGCAACCTATGTGGATCAATGGTTCCCACACCTTGGGTAGGGGGCCCTGCCTATAAAGTCATCCCCAGCACCCCTCCCCCAATAAAAAGCATAATTCAGAATAGTGGTTTGCATGACCCTCTAAGGAAGATAATAACACAATAAAGTTCAAAAGAGTAACAATGAATTGCCCATTTATTCAAAAACCAGTTAAAACTATTTAGTTTAATTCATTCAACAAAATGTATGAACTGAATCTAGTAAGAGCTGTTCGACAGTGGAATTTGCTGCCAAGGAGTGTGGTGGAGTCTCCTTCTTTGGAGGTCTTTAAGCAGAGGCTTGACAACCATATGTCAGGAGTGCTCTGATGGTGTTTCCTGCTTGGCAGGGGGTTGGACTCGATGGCCCTTGTGGTCTCTTCCAACTCTATGATTCTATGATTCTAGTGATACCATCTTTTTAAGTCTGGTAGTCAACTGCACAAACCTGCCACCTACTTGGCCCTTCCTGGTATTCCCCCCGGGGGGGGGGGGCAGTACTGTCCAGTTGGGCTGCTCAGAGCTCAGATAGCACACAACCCTTTCACTGGCTGCAAATGAGCGAATTCTTTCGGCAGCTGGATACTTGTGAGTCAAGGCCCCACTCCCTGCTTTGTGATGAAATAAGACACATGGACACAAGTTAATGGGCTAAAAAAGGCCACAACTTTATTGGTTACAGAATGTGAGTGGTATTGGCTTAGGCATTGGATCCGAACCAACTATACTTGACTCCTGCCCGCTCTGCAGGGAGTCACACGAGGGTTAACAGCCTGTAGGGGGAGCTTGTTGGTGCAAATCAACTGGAAGCTTTCCCCTAGAGTCACCAGAGGGTCGTGCCATGGCCCTAGCCACCACCTGGGCATCAGACAGGAACCACAACCACTGGATTCCTTTAACGGAACACCCTTCTAAGGGAGGGTAGGTGATGGCCACAACCTCGCCTCCGACACAACACATTTTTCAATGCCTAACCACCAAACCTTACAAAGTTGTGACGATTTGCTACCAGGTAGGCAAAAAACCAAATGGCTGTTGCCAATCTGCCAAGTGGGGGAAAAAATCCTACCAGGCCCCTTGAACAGGAGACCAACCGAGGTCCACAGCAAGGTTAGGTGCAGAAGCGAAACCTAGAGGAAGGGAGGGAGGGCAGGTGATCCGAGGAAGCCGGAAGAAAACAAGGATGAGCTTGTGGGCCCATGGCCATTTAAATGCAGCTAAACCACGCCCCCCCCCCAGCCAGCCAGATTGCAGAGTGATGCGGGGGGCGGCCCCTGCTAGTGTGGGAAGCAATTTCCGCTCACAACCCCTCCCCTCTGGGAAGAGGAGAGGCTTTCCTGGAAGTTCTCAGACTTCCATTTGGTTTGCAGCCAGCCACCATTTTGTTTTGCCCAGAAATAACAACGAATTCAACTGAGCTGAAATCCTAACTCCGAGGAGGGGGGACTGGATGCCCTCTAGATGCCACCGGACTGTTATGAGAGGTTTTTGTATCCAACCAAGTGCCATCCAGAAGAAAATCAGAGAAAACAAAATGGAGCAAATTAGGAAAGAGATAAGTACAAATGAGAAAGAACTGTCCAAAAAAACCCCATAAACGAGACCACAAAACAAAATATCAAAATGTTGCAAACCAAATTCTCCATATTTTTAAACCATGAAATTGAACATAAATTAAAATGGTTAAAACAAAAGTTTCAAATTTGCTAACAAACTGGGTAGAATGCTGGCTTGGCAGTTAAAGAAGAAACAAAAAGAAAAGACAATAGGAAAACTCATAAAAGGAAGGAAAACAATTGATGAACCTGAGGAAATAAGCCAAAGTTTTACAAAATATTTTAAAGATCTCTACCAAGCAAGAAAGGAAGGTGATGAGAAAATAGAAAAATACTTCAGTTAAAGTTGTCAGGGAACTGACATCGGAGCTAGAGGCGGAGGGAAGGCTCTCAAATGATGCTGGAGAAGGGCCCAGCAGGGAGAGAGGCAGCTCCGCAGATGGGGAAGCAAATCAGCGCAACACCAGGGATATAGAGGGGCTGATGGGGGAATTGGCGAGAGGGCTCCAGGACTCTTCACCGGACACCAGCGGGGAGAGCACGGGTCCTCCGCTACCCACGCCCACCCTGCGCAGAAGACTTTGGCGCAGAGAGAGTAGGAGGAGACTGGGTGTCAAACAACTTTTATGTTGGAAAAGATTTAAGAAACGCCCACTGACGGATTCTGCTAGCGACTGAGGCAGCCACGAAGTGAAGGGCTGCCCAGACTGAAAGGTTTAGTAAGGCAACAAAGCCTGGAGAGGCGGCAACTTACGCACGAGCAACCCATACACATTACAAAAGTAAATTTCCAAAAATCACAAATGATAAAATTGAATATTTAAACTCTCCCATAAAAATGATGGAAATTCACCAAGCAATTACAAAGGCAAATCTAGAAAATCTCCCAGAACGGACAGACTCTTGGAAATTTAGTATAAGAAGTTGGAAAATGTGCTTTTATCACCACTTAAGACATAAGATACTAAAGGAGGGGCTGATACCAGAGTCATGGCAAGAAGCATTCATAATGTTGATCCCAAACAAGGGAACGGATTTGACATCAATCAAAAACTATAGACCTATATCACTCTTGTACAATGATTATAAACACTTTGCAGATGTGGTGGCAAACAGGTTAAAGAAAATATTGAAAGACCAATAAATGAAGACCAAGCCAGGTCTCTACTGGGTAAACAAATGAGCAACAACATGAGAATGGTGATCGATATTCTAGACTATTTAGAGATGAGACCCGGCAAGCAAGCAGCATTGATGTTCTTAGATGCTGAAAAAGCATTTGACAATGTTTTATGGAAATTTATGGAAAGAACTATAGAATCAATGGGGTTAGGGGAAATATTCAGAAGGGGAATAAGGCAATTTATAAGAACCAAAAAGCTAAATTGATTATAAATAATGAATTATCAGAGAGCTTCAAAATAAGGAAAAGAACCAGACAAGGTTGCCCACTCTCTCCATTATTGTTTACCACGGTTCTGGAATCACTGGTGACAATAAGAATGGACTCAGAAATAAAAGGGATTACACTAGGAAATAAATCCTTTAAGTTAAAAGCCTTTGTGAACGTTCTTATAATAACAACAGAAAATCCATTAGAAAGCGTACCAAAAACTCTGGAAAGAATGTATGAATTCGGTCAGATGTCAGGATTTAAATTGAACAAAAGCAAAACGAAATTGTTGGTAAAAAAATATGTAGGACCAAGAAAAGCAGGAATTACAAACAAAGTCTGGTTTGATGCTAACGGGAAAAAACAGAATACCTAGGAATTTGGGTTTCAGCAAAAAACATCAATTTATTTAATGATAACTATAATAAGATATGGAAAGAGATAAAAAAGATTTGGAAGTTTGGAACAGATTAAACCTGTCACTTTGGGGGAGAATCTCAACAATTAAGATGAATGTGCTTCCAAAAATGTTGTTTACATTTCACATGATAGCAAATTGGGGGGGGGGGGGGACGGGGACGACTGGGTGCTTTAGGAATTGGCAGAAGCAGTTAGGAACAGAACAATTGGCTGGAACAGATTAAACCTGTCACTTTGGGGGAGAATCTTAACAAAACCTGTTGTGTATTGAGTCAAAGGATTTTATATCTGTATTATGATTGTCTGTATTTGCATTAGGGTAAAGTAACTGCCTTTTGGTTCCAGAGGGTACAGCTACTATTGGTTCATTTAAGCTGCTGTATTTGGATCCTCTCTCTTATTGGTTCCCTCCAAAAGGCAGGACTGTGATTGCCTGATATTGTTCCCTCCAAAATGTATCCTTTCTTGCTAGTCCCCTGTCCCTATAAAATCATAGAATCATAGAATCATAGAGTTGGAAGAGACCACAAGGGCCATCGAGTCCAACCCCCTGCCAAGCAGGAAACACCATCAGAGCACTCCTGACATATGGTTGTCAAGCCTCTGCTTAAAGACCTCCAAAGTAGGAGACTCCACCACACTCCTTGGCAGCAAATTCCACTGTCGAACAGCTCTTACTGTCAGGAAGTTCTTCCTAATGTTTAGGTGGAATCTTCTTTCTTGTAGTTTGGATCCATTGCTCCATGTCCGCTTCTCTGGAGCAGCAGAAAACAACCTTTCTCCCTCCTCTATGTGACATCCTTTTATATATTTGAACATGGCTATCATATCACCCCTTAACCTCCTCTTCTCCAGGCTAAACATGCCCAGCTCCCTTAGCCGTTCCTCATAAGGCATCGTTTCCAGGCCTTTGACCATTTTGGTTGCCCTCCTCTGGACACGTTCCAGTTTGTCAGTGTCCTTCTTGAATTGTGGTGCCCAGAACTGGACACAGTACTCCAGGTGAGGTCTGACCAGAGCAGAATACAGTGGCACTATTACTTCCCTTGATCTAGATGCTATACTCCTATTGATGCAGCCCAGGATTGCATTGGCTTTTTTAGCTGCCGCGTCACACTGTTGGCTCATGTCAAGTTTGTGGTCAACCAAGACTCCTAGATCCTTTTCACATGTACTGCTCTCAAGCCAGGTGTCACCCATCTTGTATTTGTGCCTCTCATTTTTTTTGCCCAAGTGCAATACTTTACATTTCTCCCTGTTAAAATTCATTTTGTTTGTTTTTGCCCAGTTCTCTAATCTGTCAAGGTCGTTTTGAAGTGTGATCCTGTCCTCTGGGGTGTTAGCCACCCCTCCCAGTTTGGTGTCATCTGCAAATTTGATCAGGATGCCCTTGAGTCCATCATCCAAGTCGTTGATAAAGATGTTAAATAAGACCGGGCCCAAGACAGAACCCTGTGGCACCCCACTAGTCACTCTTCTCCAGGATGAAGAGGAACCATTGATGAGCACCCTTTGGGTTCGGTCAGTCAGCCAGTTACAAATCCACTGAGTGGTAGCAGAGTCAAGACCGCATTTTACCAGCTTCTTTACAAGAATATCATGGGGCACCTTGTCAAATGCCTTGCTGAAATCAAGATAGGCTATATCCACTGAGTTCCCTTCATCTACCAGGCTTGTAATTCTGTCAAAAAATGAGATCAGGTTAGTCTGACATGACTTATATTTCAGAAATCCATGCTGACTATCGGTGATCACAGCATTCCTTTCTAGGTGCTCACAGACTGTTTGCTTAATGATCTGCTCCAGAATCTTCCCTGCTATTGATGTCAGACTGACTGGGCGGTAATTATTTGGGTCCTCTCTTTTCCCCTTTTTGAAAATAGGGACAACATTTGCCCTCCTCCAGTCTGCCGGGACTTCGCCTGTTCTCCAGGATTTCTCGAAGATGACTGCCAGTGGTTCTGAGATCACATCTGCCAGTTCTTTTAATACTCTTGGATGCAGTTCATCTGGCCCTGGAGACTTGAATACATCTAAACTAGCCAAGTATTTTTGTACTGTCTCCTTAGTTATTCTGGGCTGTGTTTCCTCTGCTGAATCATTTGCTCCAAATTCTTCAGGTCGGGCATTGTTTTCTTTATCGGAGAAGACTGAGGCAAAGAAGGCATTGAGGAGTTCAGCCCTTTCTGTGTCCCCTGTTTGCATTTCACCATCTTCTCCTCTGAGTGACCCCACTGTTTCTTTGTTCTTCCTTTTGCTACGAACATACCCATAAAAGCCTTTTTTGTTGCTTTTAACCTCTCTAGCAAGCCTGAGTTCATTCTGTGCTTTAGCTTTTCTGACTTTGTGTCTACACGTTCTGGCTATTTGTTTGAATTCCTCTTTGGTGGTTTCCCCCCTTTTCCATTTTTTGTACACATCCTTTTTTAATCTTAATTCAGTTAAAAGTTCTTTAGATAGCCACCCTGGCTTCTTTAGGCACCTTCCATGTTTCCGTCTCATTGGTATTGCCTGACGTTGTGCTTTTACTATCTCCCTCTTAACAAACTCCCAGCCATCATGAACTCCCTTTCCTTTTAGTATTGCTGTCCATGGGATCTCACCCAGCACTTCCCTAAGTTTTATGAAGTCGGCTTTCTTAAAGTCAAGAAATTGAGTCCTAGTATGCTTGGCTGCTCCTTTCCGCTGTATAGTAAACTTCAGAAGAGCATGATCACTCGCGCCTAATGATCCTTCCACTTCTACCCCACTAACCAGGTCATCAACATTGGTTAGGACCAGATCTAAAATGGCTGTTCCTCTTGTTGCTTCTCCCACTTTCTGGACAATGAAGTTGTCTGCAAGGCCAGTGAGGAATCTGTTTGACCTTATGCTCTTGGCTGAGTTTGACGTCCAACAAATATCCGGGTAATTGAAGTCCCCCATTACTACTATCTCCCTTCCTTTTGCATGCTTGGCCATCTGTTCCAGGAAGGCATCATCTATGTCCTCCGTTTGGCTTGGGGATCTATAGTAAACTCCCACAATGAGGTCTCTGTTATTCTTCTCTCCCTTAATTTTGACCCAAATGCTCTCACATTGGCTTTGAGGTTCTAAATCTTGGATCTCTTCACAGGTATACACATCCCTGACATATAACGCCACTCCTCCTCCTTTCTTGTCTGGTCTGTTTCTCTGAAATAGATTGTATCCCCCCATTATTACATTCCAATCGTGGGACTTATCCCACCAGGTTTCAGTGATGCCTATTATGTCATATTTAGTTTGCTGTACCAAGAGCTCAAGCTCATCTTGTTTATTTCCCATGCTTTGCGCATTAGTGTACAGACATTGAAGTCCATTAATCATTCCCCCGTGTCTCTTATTTAAGGATTTTTTCCTCCCACCACTAGGTCCGCGTGCTGTTTGCTCCATTTGGTCTATGACATTTGGATGATCATCTTCATTAATTGATAGACTCCTACCTTCAGGAGCACTGTCTCCCTCCCCCACATTAGTCAGTTTAAAGCCCTCCTGATGAGGTTTCTGAGATTTTTGGCAAAAACATTCCTCCCAACCGTTGTGAGGTGCAGCCCATCACTTGCCAGAAGTCCATCTTCAAGAAACTGCAGTCCGTGATCTAAGAATCCAAACCGTTCCTGTTTACACCATTTGCGAAGCCAGCTGTTCACTTCCACTATTTTCCCCTCTCTCCCTGGGCCACGTCGTTCAACTGGGAGGACAGACGAGATGACAATTTGTGCATTTAGTTGCTTCAATTTCCTGCCGAGAGCCTCGTAGTCTCTTTTGATCTTCTGGAGGCTATTGCTTGCAGTGTCATTGGTTCCCACATGAACCAAGAGGAAGGGGTATTTGTCAGTGGGTTTTATGATTCCTTGCAGTCGTTCAGTTACATCTTGGATCTTAGCCCCGGGGAGACAGCACACTTCCCGAGACATCTTGTCAGGCCCACAGATCACTGCTTCTGTTCCCCTCAGTAGGGAATCCCCTATCACCACTACACGCCTCCTCTTGGGTTTGGTCGGGGTTCTTCCGTGAGCTGTCCGTTGCAAGGTCGCCTGCACATTCCCTGAGGACTGACTTTGCTGCTCGTCTTCATATACCTGATCGACTGTAATGAGGGAGAGATCCTCAAATGGAGTCTGCTCTTCGTCTTCCATGCTAGGGGAGAGGACCTCAAAGCGATTGTGTATTTCTAAACAATCAGAGTGAACCCTGGGCCTCCTACTTCTTTGAGTCACGTTTCTCCATATATCTGGCTCCTGTGTTGATGAACTAGCCTCCTTCTCAGGGGAGTCCCCTGTCTCCTCCTTGGTGGGGACGGTGTGCTCTGTTGCTTCCAAGAAGAGCTCCAGCTCTCTAATTCTTTGGAGCGTAGCTACACGTTCCTCCAGTTGCTGGACTTTGTCTTTTAAAAGGGCAATCAACATGCAATTGCTGCAGGTGAAGCTGCCTGCAACCTTTGGCAAGATGGCAAACATTGCGCAGGAATCGCAGGCGACTGCAGCTGTTCCCTCCCCTTCCATCTTGAGATCGTGTTGTTGGGGGTGGCTACAGAGGTCCTCCATCATAAAAAGCTTGAAGACAGGACAAATAACTTCGCCCACAAAAAAAAAACAACCTAGGTCTCCCCCAACAAACGTTTGAGACTAGCTCCCCTAAATCTAAAAGATGGATATAACTGCGCGCGCCGCTAGGCGCGCGCCGCTGCCCTACAAACTCTGATAAGCTCCTCCCACAGCTAATCCCCTGCCTCAACAGAAACCCTGCCCCCTCTGACCTTTACACAGGGAAAACAGCTAATCAGCCACAAGAAACACACAAGAAAACCCTTTTTGCTCCTTCTTCAACTGCTGCCCTACAAACTCTGATAAGCTCCTCCCACAGCTAATCCCCTGCCTCAACAGAAACCCTGCCCCCTCTGACCTTTACACAGAGAAAACAGCTAATCAGCCACAAGAAACACACACACACAAGAAAACCCTTTTTGCTCCTTCTTCAACTGCTGCCCTACAAACTCTGATAAGCTCCTCCCACAGCTAATCCCCTGCCTCAACAGAAACCCTGCCCCCTCTGACCTTTACACAGAGAAAACAGCTAATCAGCCACAAGAAACACACACACACAAGAAAACCCTTTTTGCTCCTTCTTCAACTGCTGCCCTACAAACTCTGATAAATGTAGCTTTCCTCTCCCCAGACCTTAGTCTTGTTGCTTTAATAAAGAAGTGTTACTAGAGAACTGTCTCCAGCATGTTATATCAAGAGAGCTGAAATCACAACAACTGGCGACGAAGGTGGGATCCGGAATGCTGAGGGGCGGTTAAACGCAGCCCTGCGTCAGAGTCCGGATTGCAGCTAAGAACAAGACTCACTGGCCAGCTGAGAAGACGACCCTGCCCACAGGACAATGGAGAGTCCAAGGGTATTGGAGCCCTTCCAGCCATCAGAGCCCCACACGTGGGAAGACTACGTCGAACGCTTCGAGTTCTTCGCAGAGGCCCAAGGGATCACCGATGCCAGCAAAAGAAGGGCCACATTCCTGAGCTACTGTGGGCCTGAGACCTTCAAGCTGGCCAAGGCATTGCTTGCTCCAGCGAAGCTAAGTGAGACATCTCTCAAAGATATTCTTGCCTGCCTAACAAGCCACTTGGCGCCTACTGAGACCAAGATGGCCCGGCGGATGGAGTTTCATAACAGGCAGCAGCGTACTGGGGAGTCTGTATCTGCATTTCTGGCTGAACTGCGGAAGCTCGCTCAGCACTGCGACTTCCAAAATCTGGAAGAGACTCTCCTGGATCGGTTTATCGGTGGTCTGAGCAGCAAGAAAGCCAGAAGACGCATCGTGGCTAAAGAAGAGGTTACCCTTGCTTCAGCCTTGAAGGAGGCCACCGCCACGGAGAATTATGAAAGAGAGGAGCTTGATGCCAGTCGCAAGGCCCCTAAGCCACAGATAGAAGTTGCGCATGCCATGGACGAGCTAGAGGCTACTCCGAGCCAGAGCCCAGTCCGTGGGATCGAGTCAGTGCGTCAGGCCTGCACAGTGCAAAAAGATCACCAAGACAGGTGCCCAGGTTGTGGCGGAAACCATGAGCGGAAGAGTTGTCGTTTCCGGGATGCTATGTGCTGGACGTGCGGGAAGACAGGTCACATCGCCAGGGTCTGTAGATCGGCGGCATTGGGAGCAACAGGAGCACCTAGACCAGAGTATCGCAGACCGCCCACAGCAACCCATTTTCTAAAGGACTGCCACTACGTAACGGAGATCAATGGGAGGGTCGTGCAGTTCCCAGAGCAAGGCAAGGCACACGTCAAGGTGAAGATTGAGGGTCAGCAGTGCGACATGGAGGTGGACTCCGGATCTGGATTCACTATCGTGTCGGACCAGACCGCGAGGACATTCTTCCCCAGGGGTAAGTTGCCCCCTCTGGAGCCCTTCCCGGCAACCTTGCAGTCATACTCAGCGGGCCGCATCCATGTTATGGGAATGTGTGCCGTGAGAATACAGTTCCGGGACAAACAGGCTGTACTCAAACTGGTGATTGCGAAGGGCAGTCGCCCCAGTCTCCTGGGCACTGACTGGTTCCCCGCCCTGGGACTGAGTATATCAGGGCTTAATTCAATCCAAACCTGCCCTGAGATGAGCGAGGCATTATGCAAAGAATTTGCTGGTCTCTTTAATGGAAAACTGGGTTGTTATAAAGGGCCCCCAGTTGACTTCGAGTTGGACCCTGGGGTGGCCCCAATCCGACTCAAACCAAGGCGAGTGCCATTTGCACTGCAACCCAAGATCGAAGCAGAGCTGGATAAATTGGTCAAGCAGGGAGTTCTCTCACCCGTGGACTCTGCTAAGTGGGAGACTCCAATCGTCACGCCCCTTAAAGCAAATGGGGAAGTCAGGATCTGTGCAGATTACAAATGCACTATCAATAAGGCACTCAGGGGAAACTCATACCCCATTCCAGTCGTATCACATCTGTTGGCTAAACTGGCTGGGGGCAAGGTGTTCGCCAAAATTGACCTGGCACAAGCTTACCAACAGCTGCCAGTAACCCCACAATCAGCGGAAGCACAGACTATTGTCACACATAAAGGGGCGTTCAGAGTTAACAGATTACAATTTGGAGTTTGTGTGGCCCCAGGGATTTTTCAAGGGCTCATGGAACGCCTGTTAAGAGGTCTGCCGGGGGTCTTGCCATTTTTTGATGACGTTTTGATTGCTGGAAAAGACCCACAGGAACTGGTTGCGCGTGTTCGTGCAGTGTTGCTCAAGTTCAAGGAGGTGGGGTTGCAACTGAAAAAGGAAAAATGCAGTTTTGGGGTGCCAACTGTGGATTTCTTGGGGTTTAAAATTGATGCATCAGGCATCCACCCCACAGATGCTAAGATTAAGGCCATCATCGAGGCACCACGACCACAGAACAAGACGGAGTTGCAGTCATTCCTGGGACTTATTAACTTTTATCATTCGTTCTTACCCCAGAAAGCTTCGGTAGCTGAACCATTACATAGACTGTTGCAGAAAAAGAATGTGTGGCGATGGGGGCAGGGGCAGCAGAAGGCTTTTGACTCCTTGCGAGGAATGCTGAGTAGCAGGAGCGTCCTTGCTCATTATGATGAGTCAAAGCCGCTGGTCCTGGCATGTGATGCCTCTCAATATGGCCTGGGGGCTGTGCTGAGTCATAGGGAACCAGATGGGTCGGAAAAGCCCATCTCTTTCTATTCCCGTACGTTGTCGCCCACGGAGCGCAACTATGCTCAAATTGACAAAGAGGCGCTTGCAATTGTGGCAGGAATCAAAAAGTTCCATGATTATGTGTACGGTCGCCATTTCTACATTGAAACGGACCACAAGCCACTGTTAGGGTTGTTCAACCCGAACAAACAAACGCCACAAATTCTCTCCCCCAGAATGTTACGTTGGTCTATATTCCTGAACGGGTTCCAGTACACCTTGACCCATGTGCCGGGGAAACGGTTGTGCCATGCTGATGCGCTGAGTCGATTGCCCCTTCCTGGCGGGAGCACTGAGGATCCTGCTCCAGCGGAGCACATAATGATGCTGGAAACACTTCCGGGGGCTCCTGTAACGGCTACTGATATAGCTGAGAAAACGAGGAAAGATGCTGTTCTCTCCCGTGTGCTCACTTGGGTGGGGAGGGGGTGGCCAGGTGGTCCGCATGAAGACAAATTCAGGCCTTATGCGACTAGGCAGCACGAGTTGTCCATGCATAAGGGTTGTCTCCTGTGGGGAGATAGGGTGATCATCCCAGCACCACTGAGAAACAGGGTTCTTGAGACGCTTCACATGGGACACCCGGGAATGGTCAGGATGAAGTTGCTAGCCCGATGTTATGTGCGGTGGCCTGGAATGGACCAGAACATAGAACAATGGGTACGAACATGCAAGGCATGCCAAGAGGTGCGGCCACTGGTGGGAGCAGTCCAGATCTCCCTGGAGCCGGCTGCACTTAGATTTTGCTGGGCCATTCCAAGGAAAGGTCTTTTTGGTTATCGTTGATGCATATTCCAAATGGTTAGAAGTGGCGATGGTCCCTAGCATGGCATCAGCTGCCGTAATCAAGGTGTTGAGGCAGCTGTTTGCAAACCACGGGTTACCTGAGACCATTGTATCAGATAATGGGGCAGCTTTTGTATCCCAAGAATTCAGGGCATTCTTGGCTGATAACTTCATAAGAGGGGTCACATCTGCGCCCTTTCACCCATCCTCCAATGGGCAGGCTGAGCGCATGGTAAGAACAGCCAAAGAATCCATTGCGCGCTTAATGGAGGGTAACTGGTCAGCTCGCATCGCGCGAATGTTATTTTTGCAGCATGCGACGCCGTGTACCGCGACGGGCAAGTCGCCAGCTGAGCTGCTCTTGGGTAGGAGACTGGTAACGGTGCTGGATTATGTCCACCCGGATAAAATGCCAAACCGTAATTCAAGAGCAACCCCCCAGGCTGAGACTGACACAACAAGGTATCTCGCCCCTGAAGATCTGGTCTGGGTGAGGAACTATTCACGAGGTTCGCGGTGGGTGGCTGGTGTGGTCACCCGGGCTAGTGGACCTGTGTCCTATTATGTGACCTTGGAAAATGGGCAAGTGTGGAAGAGACATATAGATCAGCTGAGGCGCCGGGCGCTCAGCAGGGAGGAGCCAGATAATTCATCCCTGGCTAACGACGCAGAGCTGCAAGACCAGAGTGAAAATGGCCCAGAGGTGCAGTCACCAGGGGCTTCAGCAAATGAACCAGGGTCTGCTAGTCCTCATGATGACGAGGTACAGGTAGGGGACCCTGAGATGTCTGGGACTCCATCTGTTCCTGACGAAACCCCTAGAGCAGCCCCTCTACCACAGGTAACACCCAATCCAGAACCTGCAACACCTGTTGTCAGGAGATCAAGTAGAAGTTGTAGGACCCCACAGTACCTGAGAGATTACGTCTGCTGTGCTCACTAGGGGGGGAGGGGTGTTGTGTATTGAGTCAAAGGATTTTATATCTGTATTATGATTGTCTGTATTTGCATTAGGGTAAAGTAACTGCCTTTTGGTTCCAGAGGGTACAGCTACTATTGGTTCATTTAAGCTGCTGTATTTGGATCCTCTGTCTTATTGGTTCCCTCCAAAAGGCAGGACTGTGATTGCCTGATATTGTTCCTTCCAAAATGTATCCTTTCTTGCTAGCTCCCTGTCCCTATAAATGTAGCTTTCCTCTCCCCAGACCTTAGTCTTGTTGCTTTAATAAAGAAGTGTTACTAGAGAACTGTCTCCAGCATGTTATATCAAGAGAGCTGAAATCACAAACCCCACGTCACAACAAAACCCACTAAGTTTTGTTGCAGAAATAGGTGAAAGCCACATTTCCTTCATCAGAAAAGCATCTGAAAACAAAGGCACGTCTTTAATTCTCTAAAGGAGCACAAATCCTAGCCTGGAACCCCCTGGAATCTTGCTACCGCTTGGCTGAGAGTGGCGCCTGGCTTTCGTAATAGTATGCTACAGGATGAACAAAACATATTTATTTTTAAATACCTGGCAAACATTTATTTTATATATTAATGATGATAGCAATTTCCAATTGCCTCCTGTGAAATATACTATGAGTCATTTATCAGCTTTAAGTAAGTTGATCATAATGCCTTGAGGACAATATCCTGATAATTATATATAAAATAATTTTTTAAAATGTTAACTACATCACAGCACTAATAGTAATATTTTTTTTCCAGAGAATGTGGCTGAAACAACCCACTTTATATTTCGTGTGTGTGTTTTCATTTTCATTCAGTTCATTCTCTTAGCTTTTTCTTGTTCCTTTGTGTTATTTTATGTGCATGTTCTTGCTTAAATGAATAAAAAGATTTTTTTTAAAGTTTTTAAAAACAGTATATCAACTCAGGCAAATTTTAAAGTGGGGCATTAGCTTTGAAGCAATCATTAGAAGGCAAGCTTCTGTTTAACCTATCACATGTTTAAAGAGGAGAATGTCATGACATTCAACATCTCCTGAGGCTTTCAGGTTTACTGGACTTATCTGAAGTGGAGGACTATCTCGCTGATAAAATGCAAGGCTGCTGATATCTTTCCTCTAAGAACCACTTTTGTCCTGCAGTTTAGTTTATTTATTTTCCAATGCTTGATCTCTCAGAGGAGGTGTAACCAGCTGGAAGCAATGAGAACCACCATGATCACCAGAAACCAGATTAAGGCCACATTCACACCATACATTTAAAGCACCAGGATACATTTTTTTAAAACTGTCAAAGCTTCCCTCAAAGAATTCTGGGACCTGTAGTTTGTTAAGGGTGCTGTGAGTTGTTAGGAGACACCTCCCTCTCCCATTCCCTGAAAGAGCCACAAGGCCAAGAATCATAAAATCACAGCTGCAGAGTTGGGAAGACCCAAGTAGCCCAACCTGTGACGAGGATCTGATTGGCCACTCTGGAACCACTCTGGAAATAGGGGCAATGAATGGGGGTCACTTTTGGCAATGGGATGTTTCCCATTAGCCACCTCCCCTAGCTCAGATTCCAAACTTTCATTTCTCTTTTTTAAAAGTCTCTATATAAAGCAACAATTATGGTGCTGGAGGAGACTCTTGAGAGTCCCATGGACTGCAAGAAGATCAAACCTCTCCATTCTGAAGGAAATCAGCCCTGAGCGCTCACTGGAAGGACAGATCGTGAAGCTGAGGCTCCAATACTTTGGCCACCTCATGAGGAGAGAAGACTTCCTGGAAAAGACCCTGATGTTGGGAAAGATGGAGGGCACAAGGAGAAGGGGACGACAGAGGACGAGATGGTTGGACGGTGTTCTCGAAGCTACCAGCATGAGTTTGACCAAACTGTGGGAGGCAGTGGAAGACAGAAGTGCCTGGTGTGCTCTGATCCATGGGGTCACGAAGAGTCGGACACGACTAAACGACTAAACAGCAACAACAAATATAAAGCAACCCAAGACATTTTGCTGTCTAAGATGAAAGAATAGATCCCTAGCCACCTGAAAGGGACCAAGCAGGCAACTGCATCTTTCTTCAACACCGGTGACAGAGCCACATCTTTTACAGCACCAGAGGGCAGCTCTGTCCTCCAGCTCCACATACACCCAGCCTTCACTTCCTCATTCAGCCTCTTCTCCAACCTGCTGCCCGCCAGAAGTTTTGAATTACAGCAGCCCTAGTCAGAACAGCCCATCACAGTAAGGACAAAAGCTCATGCTCTTTCTTTTTAACTCAGACCTTATTTCATGTTGGGAAAGATTCTAAGTGGGTTGTTTTAGTTTTTAAAATATTTGCACATTTCCCTGCCTGTCCTCATGTAAATGCAGCCCGTTATCTCCTTATATTGCTGGTGGGATTGCAATCCATCACCACCCCTAGTAAATTAGGTTCACAGGTGGGAGATACTTGTTGGTCCAGATCTGTCACTTCCCCCAGCCAACAGAGATGGCCTAGCAAAACAACATGCAAAGACCACGACTGGATGACCCAGGAGCATGCTAACCTGCGCTCCGAAGCCTTGGGGATAGCTGCCTGAAGCCTTCCGAGCACAGCGCAAGTTCCTGCTGCACTCCAGAGGCTTCAGGTTCCTTTTGCTGAAGCCGGGAGAGTCTTGCTCCGAAGCCTTCAGGCGGCTATCCCTGGAGCCTGGAGAGCGAGAGGGGTCGGTGCGCACCAACCCCTCTCGCTCTCCAGGCTTCAGCGATAGCAACGCAAAGTCTCCGGAGCGTGGAGGGAGCACTCCCTCAGTGCTTTGGAGGCTTCGCGTTGCTATTGCTGAAGCCAAGGAACCTGCATTCGCTCCATTCGCTCCATAGGACGCACACACATTTCCCCTTAGTTTTTGGAGGGGGAAAGGTGTGTCCTATAGAGAGAAAAATACGATAATGGTAATCCAGGAACACCAGAGGTTGACACCTGCCCTGCATCCTGCTTCCTGAACCTGCAGGCCCAAATGACTACTGGCCACTACTTTCAGCCCAATGAAATTACTTTCAGTTCAGAACCAATGTGGTGCAGTGGTTAGAGTGTCAGCCTAGGACCTGTATTCAAATCACCAATTGGCCATGAAGCTCACTGGGTGACCTTGGGCCAGTCACTGGCTCTCAACCTAACCTACTTCACAGGGTTGTTGTGAGGATTAGAATCATAGAATCATAGAATCCTAGAGTTGGAAGAGACCACAAGGGCCATCGAGTCCAACCCCCTGCCAAGCAGGAAACACCATCAGAGCACTCCTGACATATGGTTGTCAAGCCTCTGCTTAAAGACCTCCAAAGTAGGAGACTCCACCACACTCCTTGGCAGCAAATTCCACTGTCAAACAGCTCTTACTGTCAGGAAGTTCTTCCTAATGTTTAGGTGGAAACTTCTTTCTTGTAGTTTGGATCCATTGCTCCGTGTCCGCTTCTCTGGAGCAGCAGAAAACAACCTTTCTCCCTCCTCTATATGACATCCTTTTATATATTTGAACATGGCTATCATATCACCCCTTAACCTCCTCTTCTCCAGGCTAAACATGCCCAGCTCCCTTAGCCGTTCCTCATAAGGCATCGTTTCCAGGCCTTTGACCATTTTGGTTGCCCTCCTCTGGACACGTTCCAGTTTGTCAGTGTCCTTCTTGAATTGTGGTGCCCAGAACTGGACCCAGTACTCCAGGTGAGGTCTGACCAGAGCAGAATACAGTGGCACTATTACTTCCCTTGATCTAGATGCTATACTCCTATTGATGCAGCCCAGAATTGCATTGGCTTTTTTAGCTGCCGCGTCACACTGTTGGCTCATGTCAAGTTTGTGGTCAACCAAGACTCCTAGATCCTTTTCACATGTACTGCTCTCAAGATTAAATTAGGTTGGGAAGAACCTTGAGATCCTTGGAGGGAAAGGTGGGATATAGATGCAATAAATAAACAAAAAAACCTGATACATAGTTCAGTAGCAGAAAGGAATCCTTGATTATGTGAAATGTGGAAGAAGCAAATACCTCAGTGGAAGAAAAGGCTCAGCAGCAATCTATATAACTCAGGTGAGCATCACTGCCTCCCTGTCAGTGAAAAAGTCAGTTAGTAAGTAAGTAAGCAAGGAAAGGCATATCCTGTTCAAAGTAATGATAATTATGTAAAGGTTTGGAAATAAATCAAAAAAGATTTGCAAATTTGAAGTAGAATGCAATTGTCATTGTTGGGTAAAATTTCAGTTATAAAAATAAATATATTCCCAAAGAAAGCCTACTTTGCTGCCTCCATTGCATCCTCATTATTTCATCTGGCAGAGCTTTTCCAGGCCTTTTACAGGCTGGCCCAAAGGGGGTGGGAGAACCAAGAGTAGCTCGCTGTGACTCGTTTGCAAGGCACTTTGAGGATAAGATCACTTGCATCCACCAAGACTGTGACTCTGCTGTTATAGCAGATGAATCTCATGGGGTGTCCAGAGCACAGTCTAGTCCTGTTGTGTTGGCTGAGTTTCAGTTGTGGCCGAGTTTCAAGGATGTGGTCAAGGTGCTCGGATCAGTCAGGGCGACCACTTGCGCTCTAGACCCTCCTGGCTGATAAAAACCAGCAGGGAGGGAACAGCTGGCTGGGTCAGGGAGGTGATCAATGCCTCTTTACAAGACGGGGTGGTCCCCACCTGTTTGAAGGAGGCAGTGGTAAAACCACTCCTTAAGAAACCTTGCCTGGATTCAGAAAAACTAACTACTGGCCAGTTGCTAATCTCCCTTTCCTGGGCAAGGTTCTGGAGCGAGTGGTTGCAGACCAGATCCACACACTTTTGGAAGAAACTGATTTTCTGAATCCATTTCAATCGGGGTTTAGGCCCGGTTTTGGCACAGAAATTGCTTTGGTTGCCCTGTATGATGACCTCTGTCAAGAGAAAGACAAGGGAAACATGTCCTTGTTAATTCTTCTCGACCTCTCAGCGGCTTTTGATACCATCGACCATTGCATCCTTCTGGAGCGACTCTCCAAACTAGGGATGGGTGGCACTGCTTTGCAGTGATTCCAGTCCTACTTGGATGGTTGTTCCTAGAGGGTGTTACTTGGGGAATGCTTTTCAGCCCCATGGAACCTTCAAGGTGGGGTTCTGGAGTGCTCAATCCTATCCCCCACGATGTTTAATATCTATATGAAACCACTGGGTGGGGTTATCTGGAGGTTTGGAGTATGTTGTCAGCAGTACGCTGATGACACTCAGCTCTATTTCTCCTTGACATCTGCAGGTGAGGCAGTGGAAGTGCTGGACCAGTCTTGGTAGTGGACTGGATGAGAGCCAAGAAACAGAAGCCCAATCCAGATAAGACTGAGGCTCTGTTGGTGGGGGGTTCCCTAGACCAGATGGGTGGGAGGTCGCCTGCTCTTGATGGGGTTATGTTTCCTCTGAAGGAGCAGGTTCATAGCCTGGGGGTCCTCCTGGATCCTTTGCTGTCACTCAAGGCTCAGGTGGCCTCAGTGGCCCAGGGTGCCTTCCATCAGCTTCAGCCGGTGGCCCACCTACATCCCTATCTGGACAGGGAGAGCTAACTACTGTTGCCTATGCTCTGGTAACCTCAAGGTTAGATTACTGCAGTGTGTTGTACATAGGGCTGCCTCTGAAGACAGTTCAGAAACTTCAGCTAGTGCAGAATTCAGCGGCCAGGTTGCTCACCGGAGCAAGACGGTTTGAGCATATTACAGCGATCCTGGTCCAACTGCACTGGCTACCAATTAGTTTCCGGGAGTCATGGACATGACTGACTACAACCAAGAGGAGCAGGCTTAAGAGGGGGGGGGGGAGCCAGGCAGAAGTGGAAGAGGGAGACATGCCTTTTTCTCAGACAATTGAAAGCCGTGGGCTAAAAAACCCCTTCTCAGAAAGGAATGCGCCTTATCAAGGTAGTGAGAGCGGGCTGGAAGAAAGCCAACTCTCTGCTTGGAGGAGGGGATTCTTTCTCAGCGGAAGGGGAGGCAGCTAACCCTGTGAGCCCAAGGTCTTGACGAATGGCAAGGGTCAGAGACATGTGTCGACCCCAGAAGCGGAAGGGCAGGAGATTCTGTGTTTCCTGCTGGGGGAGGGACTCAAGTTCAGACGTTTCAACGGAACTACGATGTATAGTCGCTAGAGAATGCAGCTCCGAGAATAATTGGCTGTAGACAATAAATCTTCTTGTAATTATTACCACTGCTTGCTGTTTCTCTATGCCGGCAGCATGCCTACTCCTGATCCCAGGCCCAATTCAAAATGATGGTTTTGACCTATAAAGTCTTAAACGGCTCAGGACCACAATACCTCAAGGACCGCTTCTTTACATATGAACCTACCCGGACTCTGAGATCATCTTCTGAGGCCTTTCTTTGTGTGCCTCAGAGACTATGGGAACAATTATGGGAAGTAAATATAAGGTTTACAGCATGCTACACGCTAAGAGTAGGGACACGGGTGGCGCTGTGTGTTAAACCACAGAGCCTAGGACTTGCCGATCAGAAGGTCGGCGGTTCAAATCCCTGCGACGGGGTGAGCTCCCGTTGCTCAGTCCCTGCTCCTGCCAACCTAGCAGTTCAAAAGCACGTCAAACTGCAAGTAGATAAATAGGTACCGCTCCAGTGGGAAGGTAAATGGTGTTTCCGTGCGCTGCTCTGGTTCACCAGAAGTGGCTTAGTCATGCTGGCCACATGACCCGGAAGCTGTACACCCTTGGCCAATAAAGCGAGATGAGCGCCGCAACCCCAGAGTTGGCCACGACTGGACCTAATGGTCCCTTTCCCTTTACCTTTACCCGCTAAGAGTAAGCTTCACGAAGATGATGCACAGGTGGTATTTGATGCCCAATACTAGCAAAAATGTCAAAATCAACAAAGGGCAACTGTTGGAAATGCAAGGTAGCAGAGGGAACTTTTTACCACAAGTGGTGGTCATGCAGCATAATTAAAACTTATTAGGAAATTATCCATAATAAACTTCTTCTCTTTTTTGAAGAAAAAAAATCATTTTCTAAAAATCCAGAAGCATTTTTGCTGGGGTTAATAACAACAGAAGTTACTAAAAAAGGACTCTGTTCCTATATGCAACAACTGCTGTACATGTGTCATTAGCACAAAAATGGAAAAGAGGTAAGGTGCCAAGAAAGGAAGAATGGCATATTAAACTATTAGAATATACAGAGCTAGCAGGGATGACCACTAGCATAAGAAATCAAAATGATAAAAGATATAAGGAGGACTGGATATTTTGCACTGAATATATGAAGAAGTTTTATAAGCAGAGTGGGAAGCCTGCCAGCAGGACCCAAGACAAGAGCTGCTCTCTCCCCTCCGGGGGTTTCCAGCATCCGGCCTTCGCAAGCAGGGCTGCCTCTGACGTGGAGGCAAAGCCTGGGCACTGAAAGCTGCCTCCTCCTCCACGATCCTGTCCCTTTCTCTGTTAAAGCCACCCAGCTTGGTGTCTGCCACGGCCTCCTGTGGGAGCCAGTTCCATCACTGAACTATGCCCAGCATGACCAAGTCCTTTCTTTTTTCTGCCCCTGAGTGTGAGAGTTACGAGGGAGAGAAAAACTTCTCCCCACCCACCTTCTCCATGTGCTGCATGATTTAATTCACTTTGGTGAATCATCTCTTAGGGCTATAAAGGGAGGAGGATTAAAAATTGAATTTGAAAGATATATGAGAATAAGTGATGTTTAAGAAAAAGATGAAATTTGAAGTAATATTATGTCTAAACTAAGCAGTTAAGTATTTGATAAAAATATTTAAAATTTGAGGCATAATATATGAGAATTACAAAATAAGAATTGAAACAAGGTAATAAATTGCTGCTTATAATTTTATTACGGAGAACGCAGGAAAGGGAGATGTGAGGAAGTCCAAAAGTTATGGAAACATGATTTATAGATAGTTGTTTTCGTTGTATCTGTTTTACCCTATGTTTATTTCTTTGTTCACTTCTGTTTTCTCTTGTTTGTTAATTTTTGGTGATGGTATTCTATATGTTTGGTGATTTTTTGTTTAAAATTTGCAATAAATATCTTATAAAAATAAAAAAATAAAAATAAAAATTGTGGGAAGTTGAGAGATAAATACTTTTAAAGGTAAGGAGTTAAGGTTTGTTTATTGTCTCATTTATTTCCAGTCTTTTCTCCAAGGAGCTCAAGGCAGCATACCTGGCCCCTTCTCCTCTTATTTTAACCTCACAACTTCACCGCCTCTATTGCATCTGTGGAAAACAGCAGCAGGAGACTCTTTCAGGTGGTTCGCAATTTAGCGGAACCAACTGCTACATCGGGGCCCAGTATGGGCCACATGATCTCCTGCAATGATTTTGCAAAGTTTTTTTGCAGATAAAGTCGCTCAGATTCAGAAGGAGGTAGACTCCACCGTGGGAGTAGAGCCGGGGCGGGAGAGTGCTAGAGTCCTGTCTAGTCAAGTTGTGTGGGATCAGTTCCAATCTGTTACCCCCGAGGATGTGGACAGGCTGCTTGGACGAGTGAAACCAACCACCTGTCTCCTTGATCCTTGCCCATCCTGGCTTATAAAAGCTAGCCGGGAAGGACTGGGCGATGGGCTTCGTGGGTTGGTGAATGCTTCCCTCTGTGAGGGTGCCTTCCCAGGTCCACTGAAAGAGGCGGTTATTAAACCGCTTCTTTAAAAACCATCTTTAGATGCGGCCACGATGGCCAACTATCGCCCAGTCTCAAATCTTCCATTCTGGGGCAAGGTGACTGAGCGAGTGGTTGCTGAACAACTCCAGGTGCGCCTGGAAGAAGCGGACCATTTGGATCCCTTCCAATCGGGATTCAGGCCTCATCATGGGACTGAAACTGCCTTGGTCGCACTGGTTGATGATCTCCGGCAGGCTAGGGACAAAGGTGAGAGCTGTTTCCTAGTTCTGCTGGATCGCTCTCGGCGTTTGATACCATCGACCATAACATCCTTCTGGACCATCTAGAGGGGCTGGGAGCTGGGGGCACTGTCATACAGTGGTTCCGCTCCTTCCTCCTGGGCCGTGTTCAGAAAGTGGTAGGGGGGATGAGTGTTCAGACCCCTGGGCTCTCACTTGTGGGGTGCCTCAGGGTTCTGTCCTCTCCCCCGTGCTTTTCAACATCTACATGCAGCCACTGGGAGAGATCATCAGGAGGTTTGGGCTGGGTGTTCATCAGTATGCAGATGATACCCAGCTCTACCTCTCTTTCAAATCAGAACCAGTGAAGGCGGTGAAGGTCCTGTGTGAGTGCCTGGAGGCAGTTGTAGGATGGATGGCGGCTAACAGATTGAGGCTGAATCCTGACAAGACAGAAGTACTGTTTTGGGGGGACAGGAGGCGGGCAGGTGTGGAGGACTCCCTGGTCCTGAATGTGGCAACTGTGCCCCTGAAGGACCAGGTGCACAGCCTGGGAGCCATTCTAGACTCACAGCTGTCCATGGAGGTGCAGGTCAATTCTGTTTCCAGGGCAGCTGTTTACCAGCTCCACCTGGTACGCAGGCTGAGACCCTATCTGCCTGCGGACTGTCTGGCCAGAGTGGTGCATGCTCTGGTTATCTCCCACTTGGACTACTGCAATGCGCTCTACATTGGGCTACCTTTGAAGGTGACCCGGAAACTACAACTAATCCAGAAGGCGGCAGCTAGACTGGTGACTGGGAGTGGCCGCCAAGACCACATAACACCGGTTTTGAAAGACCTACATTGGCTCCCAGTACGTTTCCGAGCACAATTCAAAGTGTTGGTGCTGACCTTTAAAGCCCTAAACGGCCTCGGTCCAGTATATCTGAAGGAGCGTCTCCACCCCCCATCGTTCTACTGAGGTCCAGCACCGAGGGCCTTCTGGCGGTTCCCCCACTGCGAGAAGCCAAGTTACAGTGAACCAGGCAGAGGGCCTTCTCAGTGGTGGTGCCCTCCCTGTGGATCACCCTCCCACCAGATGTCAAAGAGAACAACAACTACTAGACTTTCAGAAGACATCTGAAGGCATTCCTGTTTAGGGAAGCTTTTAATGTTTGATGTATTACAGTATTTTAATATTTTTTTTGGAAGCCACCCATAGTTGCTGGGGAAGCCCAGTCAGATGGGTGGGGTATAAATAATAAATTATTATTATTATTATTATTATTATTATTATTATTATTATTATTATTATTATTATTACAACAATCCTGTGAGGTAGGATTGGCCACCTAGTGGACTTCATAGCTGAGTGAGGATTCGAACCCTGGTCTCCCAACAACACTTTAACTCCTAGAGCACGCTGTAACTTTTAAACACCACCCCAAAGCCTTCAAAATGACCTGTGAAATACAATGAAATACAAAAAAAGAACAAAAACACACATCAGTCAATAAGAATTATTATTGTTAATATTAGACTTATTAGGAGGGGGAGCCAGCAACAGAAGGATTCTGACTGGAAGATGCTATTGATCTAGAAGATCCTGCCTTATGGCAAAATATGGCAGTAGACCACCAATTAATCCCTTTTCAATTAAGTGGGCATTTGTAGCACTACAAACCAAATTTAAAATGGCTTAGAATAAAACACTACATTTGAGATCAGACAGTTAAAGTGACAGCACATTCTTCCTTCCTAGAACAGAAACATTTCCAGGGCAAGACAAGACTGTCTTAGTTAAGCACGAAGGATGAGGGGCAGTAGCAGACCTGGTGGCTGGTGGTGTTATACATATAGCATTTCTATACCAGTTTTACTATCTTTGCATCCCACAAAGAAGCCAGGCAAGTACCGGCTGTTTGCAAACACAACATCAAAATAAGAGTATCCATTGATTTTTCTCACGCCAGGTAATCCCAGCGTTCTTTCACAATCAAAGTATAAATGGTAGAGATACATTTGAAACAAATTGGATGCTACTCAATCAGTCTGAACTCAACCCTCCCATCTTATTTCAAGATCTTTTAAAATAAGAAAACAACATGTTAGTGCCTCAAAAAACAATTTTTAAAGCTGCTCTAAGGATGGAGTGAGGCGTTTTCCTGATCACACTGGCATTATGCAATCAGTGCTACGTACAACAGGAATCTTGGCGATCCAGTTCTCTTCTGACTTAAATCTGGGTGAGAAACTTACCACTTACACAGAGTGGAGGGTCCCAAGCTAACCAGAATTCTGTTAAGAAATCCCTTGTCTAACATTTTTGAGAGACTGAGTTTTGAAATGTAAGGCAATTTTTCCTCTGTCAGAAGATTTTAATGTTCCAATAAAGAATTGATTTGCTTAGCATACTTTCCCTTTTTTATGAGCGGTAGCCTCCTCAAATTTTAGTAGTTCTTTCCCTCTACAGTAGAAACTCCTAAAGGTCAAAAGAAAAGAAAAGTTCAATCACATGGTTTGTGCCCAGCTTCCTTGATTCGAGGTTTGTTGAAAAAACTCCCATGTGTGCATGTCCCAACCCTTGGATCCACTGCTATGTGGTAGTTGTGGTAGCACCACAACTGTGAGACTCCCTTCCCATGGAAGCTCAGCTGGTCCAATCTTGTTTAACTTTTCTGAGACATGTCAGGGTCTTGGTATCACACCTAGCTGATTCTCTGAGGCTTTATGCTGCTGCACTTATGTTTGAGATGTCTTTCCGGGCTTTTAATATAGCTAAATTTAAAAAAAAACATGGTTACTTTAGTGCCTCATCCCTGCGTACCTGAAGGAGCATCTCCACCCCCATTGTTCAGCTCCGGGGTCCAGCTCCGAGGGCCTTCTGGCAGTTCCCTCCCTGTGAGAAGTGAGGTTACAGGGAACCAGGTTACAGGGAACCAGGGCTTTCTCGGTAGTGGCGCCCTCCCTGTGGAACTCCCTCCTGTCAGATGTCAAGGAAATAAACAACTATCTGACTTTTACAAGACATCTGAAGGCAGCCCTGTATGAGGAAGTTTTTCATAGAATCATAGAATCAAAGAATCATAGAATCATAGAGTTGGAAGAGACCACAAGGGCCATCGAGTCCAACCCCCTGCCAAGCAGGAAACACCATCAGAGCACTCCTGACATATGGTTGTCAAGCCTCTGCTTAAAGACCTCCAAAGTAGGAGACTCCACCACACTCCTTGGCAGCAAATTCCACTGTCAAACAGCTCTTACTGTCAGGAAGTTCTTCCTAATGTTTAGGTGGAATCTTCTTTCTTGTAGTTTGGATCCATTGCTCCGTGTCCGCTTCTCTGGAGCAGCAGAAAACAACCTTTCTCCCTCCTCTATGTGACATCCTTTTATATATTTGAACATGGCTATCATATCACCCCTTAACCTCCTCTTCTCCAGGCTAAACATGCCCAGCTCCTTTAGCCGTTCCTCATAAGGCATCGTTTCCAGGCCTTTGACCATTTTGGTTGCCCTCCTCTGGACACGTTCCAGTTTGTCAGTGTCCTTCTTGAATTGTGGTGCCCAGAACTGGACACAGTTCTCCAGGTGAGGTCTGACCAGAGCAGAATACAGTGGCACTATTACTTCCCTTGATCTAGATGCTATACTCCTATTGATGCAGCCCAGAATTGCATTGGCTTTTTTAGCTGCCGCGTCACACTGTTGGCTCATGTCAAGTTTGTGGTCAACCAAGACTCCTAGATCCTTTTCACATGTACTGCTCTCAAGCCAGGTGTCACCCATCTTGTATTTGTGCCTCTCATTTTTTTTGCCCAAGTGCAATACTTTACATTTCTCCCTGTTAAAGTTCATCTTGTTTGTTTTGGCCCAGTTCTCTAATCTGTCAAGGTCGTTTTGAAGTGTGATCCTGTCCTCTGGATCCCCTCCCAGTTTGGTGTCATCTGCAAATTTGATCAGGATGCCCTTGAGACCATCATCCAAGTCGTTGATAAAGATGTTGAATAAGACCGGGCCCAAGACAGAAGCCTGTGGCACTCCACTAGTCACTCTTCTCCAGGATGAAGAGGAACCATTGATGAGCACCCTTTGGGTTCGGTCAGTCAGCCAGTTACAAATCCACTGAGTGGTAGCATAGTCAAGACCGCATTTTACCAGCTTCTTTACAAGAATATCATGGGGCACCTTGTCAAATGCCTTACTGAAATCAAGGTAGGCTATATCCACTGCGTTCCCTTCATCTACCAGGCTTGTAATTCTGTCAAAAAACGAGATCAGGTTAGTCTGACATGACTTATTTTTCAGAAATCCATGCTGACTATTGGTGATCACAGCATTCCTTTCTAGGTGCTCACAGACTGTTTGCTTAATGATCTGCTCCAGAATCTTCCCTGGTATTGAAGTCAGACTGACTGGGCGGTAATTATTTGGGTCCTCTCTTTTCCCCTTTTTGAAAATAGGGACAACATTTGCCCTCCTCCAGTCTGCCGGGACTTCGCCTGTTCTCCAGGAATTCTCAAAGATGTTTTTTAATGTTTCATGTTTTATTGTGTTTTTAATATTCTGTTGTGAGCCACCTAGAGTGGCCGGGGCAATCCAGTCACATAGGTGGCATCTAAATATGAGGATGTTTTCATCAAACAAGCCATCTTAGTGAGGGGTCCAAGCTCACAATTAAGAATGAAAAACAGAGAAAATTGTTCTCAAAAGGTGCCAGCTAAGAATATTTATCACAGCTCAATGTGTCATGGTCCCTTTTCATGAGGAATCCCAACCTTTTAAATTCCAGAGAATAGCTGAAGCCAGCTTGCACAAATACTGCTTTGTGTTTCACACCAAGAGGTCTCACACTTTCATGGTCCCAGATGGGGAGCAGCATTTGTGAAAGCTGCTTCAGCAATTCTTCAGAACCTGAATTTGGGCTCAACCACCACTTTTGCTTGACCCATATTTTGATGGTTAGTATGTACCAGTATGCTGGTCCAAGAGCTTTTCTTGTTGTTCTGGGACTATGCAATCTTACCCCCTGAATCAGAGAGAGAGATTCAATTGCAATAATTCAATAAAAGCCACATTGTCACAATACCAAATTACAATACAATTTAAAAAGCCAATTATTCAAATACCAAATTAAACCATTTTAGGTGACTTCCCATGTGCTGGATTTCAAGGTGCTAAATTCTTATTTCTTCCTGCTTCCATAATCTTGATTCATCCAATTACAACAGTGCTTCTTTGTTTAACAGCCACTGATTTCTCGACTTCCGTTCATGATTGCATATTTAATTAATTTTATTTCTCCAAGAGGAGTTTGTATCCTATAAATTTCCTGTGTGGTGTTTTTTTTCTTCATTCTTTGTGTTGTAATCCAGTCAAACACAGCATCTCTGCTTCCTCTTTTTCGCTTTCTCTCTGCTCTGCTCTCAAGGGCTATAATTTCAGCTGCATCATTCGCCATCTTTGTTTGTCAAAGACCACGAGGAAGACTGGCATCCTGCCATAGCCTCAGGCAGGTCTTCAACTTATCTTTCTCATCCAACACTCAGTCGCCAATGATCTGGCGTCCTGCCAGAGCTATGGTAGATCTTCAAAGACCATAGTCCTAACTGCGATTCAGTGGAAGATCGGTGCTTTAAATCATATCAACATTCTCACACAGTTCTGTTTTCATAAAAATCCATAATTATTATCTTGTTCTTGTTAATTTCCTCTTGCCTTTTGTCAATCCATTAGCACGTGAGGTGGTTGCCGAACCGTTAAAGCAGCAAACATGGTATATATAAAGAAAGGGTAAAGGCTTCCCCCCCCCAACATACCACACTTTGTTATGAAGAAAATCTTCTCTCCAGTTCAAAATGTTGCTGCTCAGTGGCTGCTTTATCATTTATCAGTTTATCTTGTTCCATTAGTCCAGCACACACCTGTAAATTAGATCCAATTCATCCTGATAAACAAAAGAACCTCTGCCCACAATGGCTACGTTGGAGGGGTACTGATAAGCAAAGTGCTTTGCACTCAGTGCCTCCTGCCTCTTGGAGCGAGAGCCAGGTATCAGGGCCGGGGTGGGGGGGAGCTTGCAAGGACCATTACACTCAAATCATCCTTGTTTATGCTCCACAAACGATCTCTGCTAATGTGGGAGCTGCCTGCATTATGGCAGAAAGCATCAGAAGCCATCCCCTGAATCAGATCTAATCAGATCTTAACAGATGTGCAGAAAATCCAAAGAGAGATTTAGCTCAGCCAAGTTTCAATTCAGCAGGTAAGAAACTGCCCCCTCAAAAACTATTAGAGCCCTGGTGGGAAGCTGGTTAACAACCAGATGAGTGAATAATAGCAAACAAACAGACAACCCACTCAGCAATCTTTGGAAAAGGCCCTGCTTATTTCTTCTTACAGTGGTACCTCGCAAGACGAATGCCTCGCAGGACGAAAAACTCACTAGACGAAAGGGTTTTTCGGTTTTGCGTTGCTTCGCTAGATGAATTTCCCTGTGGGCTTGCTTCGTAAGACGAAAACGTCTTGCGCTTTTTTCTTAAAGCCGCTTGAAGAGGCGCAGTTGCGACGGACCGTGCTTCGCAAGATGAAAAACATCGCAAGATGAAAAGACTCGCGGAATGAATTATTTTCGTCTTGCGCGGCACCACTGTATTTTAGTTATTAATGCATTTTCTTCCTGGTTTAGAAGCAATGATAAAAGTTCCAATCCAGCTGAAACATTTCTGCAGTGTGGTACTCTGGAGCCTCCAGCTTCTCCCCATCATAGCCACTGATGGCTTCTAAAGGATCCTAGAACAATTGGAGATCTCAATAAATTTAATCCCCACATTCCCCTTCCCTCATTCATCTCCACTGCCTCCAGCAGACTCAAATAAAACACCTTTTATTGCCTTGGTCAGTGTCTCTCCCTCCCAGATTTCCAGCAGAGTTCAAGCGTCTCATACTTTACTGCTTATCATTCTTTTTTTACAAGATGCTGCCTTCTGTAATTTCAGACGTTTCCTTCTTTTAAAATCTCGAATCACGATTCAAAACATGCATCACAATGAATAAAACTCCAAGACACTGCAGATTAGTTTTTGTTTTTTGTATTTTTAAGACGCTTGGTTGGAGTTGAGTTTAAGGTTCTCCATTACCTCAACCCAAGGGACGAATTTAGACTTTGCATTTCAAGTAGCATTTAAAATGGTTCACTGTGTGTGTGTGTGTGTGTGTGTGTGTGTGTGTGTGAACAACACGGGCACTGGGCTTATGTTCACTAGTTTGATGCACATCATATGAACCTATTGACACTATCAAGATCAACTGCACAATTAGATTCTCAGGTCCCATGGGCCTTAAAAGGTTAAAAGGAGCACCTTGAATTGAGCCCAAAAGTAGAACTCATTTTTAAAAAAGTCCCATTTTAAAAAAAATCAAAGACAGGGTTCAGTTCAAAAAACAAGTAAATGCTTCAGTAAAACAAGAGGATGCACATCGGCATAATGTCTTCTGTCACGGTGTCCCATTGTGCCAGAAGCGGTTTAGTCATGCTGGCCACATGACCCGAAAAGCTGTCTGTGGACAAACGCCGGCTTCCTCGGCCTGAAAGCAGAGGTGAGTGCCACATTCCATAGTCAAATTCAATTGGACTTAACCATCAAGGGGTCCTTTACCTTCACCTTTACCTGTGCTAAATGATACGCAAAGGTGCAAATGCAAATTTAGGTGAGGCTTTCTCATATACTAAAGTTGGCCAGTGAAACCAGGGTTCAATCCCCACTCAGCCATGAAGCTGAACATCCAACATGCCACTACAGAATCATAACAGGTACTGCCAAACTGGATAAATTTGTCAAAATTTGGTTTCCCCTTGTAAGCTTTATTAATAAGGTCCAATGCAAATTATGGTTGTCTCCAGCAAAACACACCTCCAAATGGAGTGCCTACTTCATAGAAGGGCTGAAAAAGTCCAGTTCTTACTGTATTATAGCTGGCATTGTTTCTTTTTACAATCTTTGTTTGCAATCACAGATCCTGTGTTTCTTGTTATACCATTTTTGTTTCTGGTTTTTTTAAAAAAGAAAGTTTCTTTTTTTAAAAAAAAGAGAGAGAGAAATGAGTTCTATAAATTAAATAGAAACAGATCTTAAGCAGAAACAGAATTAAATAGAGATGCAGGTAATCTGGTAGCCTCTCTGCCTGCTTAGTCTGCTGTTCAGGTGCTGAGCAGAGATAAGCCACGTCAAGACCCCTCCTGATTTCTCTTATTAGGGTCCTTTATCTTTCAGCTGGACGCAACCCACCTAGCCGGCAAACAGAGGAACATCCTCTGTGAAGAAGGGCCACATGGTCATCCGACCCGGCCCTTGGCCAGTGTGAGGTGGCAGCTGCTGGAGAGAGCAGCCTCAGGCGCCACAAGACCCGCCCTGCACCCACCCCAGCCAGCCTGCTGCCTCGGGTGCAGGAGAGGACATTGTCCCATCTCCAGTTTCTAAATTGTTTCATTTTATTGAAATCAAGCATAAAACAAAATAATCAAATAAAGCAGCTATGAAATATTGAAGCAGACACAAAAATCTCAGAAACCTCATAAGGAGGGCTTTAAACTGACTAATGTGGGGGAGGGAGACAGTGCTCCTGAAGGTAGGAGTCTATCAATTGATGAAGATGATCATCCAAATGTCATAGACCAAATGGAGCAAACAGCACACAGACCTAGTGGTGGGAGGAAAAAATCCTTAAATAAGAGACACGGGGGAATGATTAATGGACTTCAGTGTCTGTACACTAATGCGCAAAGCATGGGAAATAAACAAGATGAGCTTGAGCTCTTGGTACAGCAAACTAAATATGACATAATAGGCATCACTGAAACCTGGTGGGATAAGTCCCACGATTGGAATGTAATAATGGAGGGATACAATCTATTTCAGAGAAACAGACCAGACAAGAAAGGAGGAGGAGTGGCGTTATACGTCAGGGATGTGTATACCTGTGAAGAGATCCAAGATTTAGAACCTCAAAGCCAAAGTGAGAGCATTTGGGTCAAAATTAAGGGAGAGAAGAATAACAGAGACCTCATTGTGGGAGTTTACTATAGATCCCCAAGCCAAACGGAGGACATAGATGATGCCTTCCTGGAACAGATGGCCAAGCATGCAAAAGGAAGGGAGATAGTAGTAATGGGGGACTTCAATTGCCCGGATATTTGTTGGATGTCAAACTCAGCCAAGAGCATAAGGTCAAACAGATTCCTCACTGGCCTTGCAGACAACTTCATTGTCCAGAAAGTGGGAGAAGCAACAAGAGGAACAGCCATTTTAGATCTGGTCCTAACCAATATTGATGAGCTGGTTAGTGGGGTAGAAGTGGAAGGATCAGTAGGCGCGAGTGATCATGCTCTTCTGAAGTTTACTATACAGCGGAAAGGAGCAGCCAAGCATACTAGGACTCAGTTGCTTGACTTTAAGAAAGCCGACTTCCTAAAACTTAGGGAAGTGCTGGGTGAGATCCCATGGACAGTAATACTAAAAGGAAAGGGAGTTAATGATGGCTGGGAGTTTGTTAAGAGGGAGATAGTAAAATCACAACGTCAGGCAATACCAATGAGACGGAAACATGGAAGGTGCCTAAAGAAGCCAGGGTGGCTATCTAAAGAACTTTTAACTGAGTTAAGATTAAAAAAGGATGTGTACAAAAAATGGAAAAGGGGGGAAACCACCAAAGAGGAATTCAAACAAATAGCCAGCACATGAAGACACAAAGTCAGAAAAGCTAAAGCACAGAATGAACTCAGGCTTGCTAGAGAGGTTAAAAGCAACAAAAAAGGCTTTTATGGGTATGTTCGTAGCAAAAGGAAGAACAAAGAAACAGTGTGGTCACTCAGAGGAAAAGATGGTGAAATGCAAACAGGGGACACAGAAAGGGCTGAACTCCTCAATGCCTTCTTTGCCTCAGTCTTCTCCGATAAAGAAAACAATGCCCAACCTGAAGAATTTGGAGCAAATGATTCAGCAGAGGAAACACAGCCCAGATTAACTAAGGGGATAGTACAAGAATACTTGGCTAGTTTAGATGTATTCAAGTCTCCAGGGCCAGATGAACTGCATCCAAGAGTATTAAAAGAACTGGCAGATGTGATCTCAGAACCACTGGCAGTTATCTTTGAGAATTCCTGGAGAACAGGCGAAGTCCCGGCAGACTGGAGGAGGGCAAATGTTGTCCCTATTTTCAAAAAGGGGAAAAGAGAGGACCCAAATAATTACCGCCCAGTCAGTCTGACATCAATACCAGGGAAGATTCTGGAGCAGATCATTAAGCAAACAGTCTGTGAGCACCTAGAAAGGAATGCTGTGATCACCAATAGTCAGCATGGATTTCTGAAAAATAAGTCGTGTCAGACTAACCTGATCTCGTTTTTTGACAGAATTACAAGCCTGGTAGATGAAGGGAACGCAGTGGATGTAGCCTACCTTGATTTCAGCAAGGCATTTGACAAGGTGCCCCATGATATTCTTGTAAAGAAGCTGGTAAAATGCGGTCTTGACTATGCTACCACTCAGTGGATTTGTAACTGGCTGACTGACCGAACCCAAAGGGCGCTCATCAATGGTTCCTCTTCATCCTGGAGAAGAGTGACTAGTGGAGTGCCACAGGCTTCTGTCTTGGGCCCGGTCTTATTCAACATCTTTATCAACGACTTGGATGATGGTCTCAAGGGCATCCTGATCAAATTTGCAGATGACACCAAACTGGGAGGGGTGGCTAACACCCCAGAGGACAGGATCACACTTCAAAACGACCTTGACAGATTAGAGAACTGGGCCAAAACAAACAAGATGAACTTTAACAGGGAGAAATGTAAAGTATTGCACTTGGGCAAAAAAAATGAGAGGCACAAATACAAGATGGGTGACACCTGGCTTGAGAGCAGTACATGTGAAAAGGATCTAGGAGTCTTGGTTGACCACAAACTTGACATGAGCCAACAGTGTGACGCGGCAGCTAAAAAAGCCAATGCAATTCTGGGCTGCATCAATAGGAGTATAGCATCTAGATCAAGGGAAGTAATAGTGCCACTGTATTCTGCTCTGGTCAGACCTCACCTGGAGTA
Organism: Podarcis bocagei; assembly: GCF_964188305.1. Lineage (NCBI taxonomy): Eukaryota > Metazoa > Chordata > Lepidosauria > Squamata > Lacertidae > Podarcis > Podarcis bocagei. The sequence continues at coordinate 2,206,302 of NC_138139.1, forward strand.
CTGTGTCCAGTTCTGGGCACCACAGTTCAAGAAGGACACTGACAAACTGGAACGTGTCCAGAGGAGGGCAACCAAAATGGTCAAAGGCCTGGAAACGATGCCTTATGAGGAACGGCTAAGGGAGCTGGGCATGTTTAGCCTGGAGAAGAGGAGGTTAAGGGGTGATATGATAGCCATGTTCAAATATATAAAAGGATGTCATATAGAGGAGGGAGAAAGGTTGTTTTCTGCTGCTCCAGAGAAGCGGACATGGAGCAATGGATCCAGAACTACAAGAAAGAAGATTCCACCTAAACATTAGGAAGAACTTCCTGACAGTAAGAGCTGTTCGACAGTGGAATTTGCTGCCAAGGAGTGTGGTGGAGTCTCCTACTTTGGAGGTCTTTAAGCAGAGGCTTGACAACCATATGTCAGGAGTGCTCTGATGGGGTTTCCTGCTTGGCAGGGGGTTGGACTCGATGGCCCTTGTGGTCTCTTCCAACTCTATGATTCTATGAGTCTATGATTCTAGTAATACATTCCAGACGTTTGGTATAATAGAAACTATAACTATAACTATAAAAATAAAAACATTAATAAATAGAAACTTATTTTCTAGGGGGGGTGAGCTGCATTTCCAACAAACCTTAGTTTGTGAAGCCCTACAAATATTCCTATTGTATTGTATTGTATTGGGGGGTGATCTGTTATGTTCCACATTATTAACGTAAACAATAAAATCAAACCAAACAAAAAGAAACTTGTCCCTACTTTTTTGACCTCTAGAGATTCTTAGTTTACATGTCTATTTTCCTAGTAAGGCTGCTTCCCATATCTTCGCGTAACAGTAGGGAATATCCATAGCTGTCAACTTTTCCCTTTTCTTGCGAGGAATCCTCTTCAGAATAAGGGAATTTCCGTTTAAAAAAGGAAAATTTTGACAGCTATGGGGAATATCTGCTCCAGCTAGATCCCTCCAAAATCTGGCTATCATGACTCTGACCACAATGTACATATCGATAATCAACTCCTTACAGCCTTATCATTTATCATTCTCATCAAACACGCTTTTCCAGTGCTGAAGCAACTACAAATTTCTCCTGTCCTCTTTTAAAGCCACCCAAGTTGGTGACCATCCCTGCCTGCTGTGTGAGGGAGTTTCATAGCTGAAGTATGTGCTGTGCCAAGAAGTCCTTTCTTTTATCTGCCCTGAAGACTCTTTTTCTGTATGTGGAAAGGGGAGGTGCCATCTTGTTCCTCTGGCAGCAAAATGTCCTGGGCCAGCCCTGCCATGACTCAACCCCCGAGTTGGCTGGTATCCTTCTCCACTTTTTGTTTTTTTCTCAGCATTCTCTAAAAATAAATCCACTGTCCGTTGCTCGGCCACTGCTCTAGTCTAGTTGATACTTGGAGGGTTACTTTAATCGGGGGCGGGTGTGGGGCTGTCCAAGTGCTGTGCACCCACTGTGTGCTGAGCTGAGGGGGTGCCATCTCAAAGCCCTATAGGCATGTTGCCGGGCCTTGGGAAGGTGGCATGTGGCTCTGACAAGATTCCAGAGTCCTCCTTCGCTTTCCCAGCTTTGAGAAGGAGGGGGAAAGACTCTACAACCCTGCCAGAGCCTTCACGCCTCCTTCCCAAAGCCAGGTGCCTCCTCCCCCATCTTTGGGAAGTCAACTTGAGGGTTGGGGGGGACCCAAACTTTGGCCTTGCACAGGGCACCCACAGCACCCTGTTTTAATGAAATCTGGCAAACAGCTGGTGCTTGCAGGGTGATGCTGGAAGAGTGCAAAGCCATCTTCTCACACAGGAAAAAAAAGAGTGTGATCTGAACAGCCAGGTGAATTTATTGCCTCATCTGAAGCAAAGCTGGCCATATATCACCTTTCAGTAGTATATCACTGCCACCAGGTGTACAGATTAACATTCCAAGAGTTCCCATTTCACTGTGATGCTCTTAAAGCAAATGAAGTGTTTAAGGTTCAAATGCAACCCATTCTAAACAGACAGCCAACAAGGGGAACACCTCTGGCAAACTGAAAGGAAGAATTTTAAAAACATGTATTTAACATTGCACTGCTACAATTTCATTGCTTATTTTGCTATCTAAATGCCCATGCATAATGTCTTACCTGAAGCTCAGTCCAAATGAGACTGAGGCACTGTTAGTGGGAGGTGGCCACCCTCTGAAGGAACAGGTTTGCAGCTTGGGGGTAATTTTGGATTAATCTTTCTCTTTTTTAAAAAAAGTGCTTTTATTGAGTTTTGTGACAACACATAAACACTCAAAACGTAAACAAAAACAAAAGAAAAACAAACTAAAAAGAAAACACACACACAAAGAAATTACAAACATATAAGCATAAATTCGAAAGTTCTTACAAACGAACTTATGTTGTCTTCTTTTCTACTCCCAATTCTTATTCTGTTCTTATAGACTTCCTTCCTTCTCAATGCAGTTCTGATTTTCCTTTCTTGGTAAACTGCTTCCTTCTCTTTTCATCATTGCTATCTTTTTCCATATAATATGCCTATAACCCTTATTTTGTTTTGCAAAAATTACTCAAAGCAAGTCCAGGTTTTTATTTGAGGACACTGTTTTTTAAGATATGCTTTATACATTCCCCACTCTTTTTGGGATTTTAACTTGGACTGTCCCCTAACTGTGTCATTTTCACCAGTTCGAGACAACTGAATAATTTATCCCGCCACTCTTTTTTAGTTGGTATTATATCACTTTTCCAAATTTTACCAATTAATATTTTTTGCTACCGTGGTTGCATATAAGAATATTTTCTTATTTTTATTTATGATATCTGATTCTAGTATGCCCAATAAAAAGGCTTCTGGTCTCTTTACAAAATTTTGTTTAAATATTGGATTCATCTGTCTCTTGAGGCTCAGGGGGTCTTGGTGGTGCAGAGTGGCACCTGGTCTGGGCAGAAACAACCTTTTGTTGTCTACACTCCCCACTGAATTTGGCAAAATGTCCCTCCCTCATTTGGCTGCCTGCAAACAGGATGCAGAATTTCACAGCAACATGTTCACTCGGCACTACCTGCTTGTTTTCACTAAATTGGAATTTGGGTTTTAGTTGCCTAGAAACACATTTTCATGCCCTCACAACAGAGAGAGAGGGGGGGGGAGAGCGCAATGCCTGGCCTCTGTTACAAGCTGCAACCAGGAGAAATTTCTTTTTTAAAAAAATGATATTTATTAAGGTTCCCCCCCCAAAAAAAGTTACATATATAAGAAAGAGAAAAATAGAAAAAATACAAAATACAAAATACAGAAAAAATAAAAGAGACTTAAAAAAACAAATCAATCTTTCCATGCCTTACATTTCATTTACGTGTTTCCCTGACCTCCTCACGCCTCCCTTTTTTGTATTCCAGTTCAGTTAATTAATTCAGCAATTCCTTTCCCTCTTTGTTTTTATCTTAATCCTTTAACTTAACATATTATAGCTTTAGGTTCTCATCTGTTAACAATCCATTTTTACATACACCTTTATAACATTGCTGCTAAAACCACTTAACTTCATTCTGACATCATTCTAACATTCATTAATTTTACAGTATTTCTGTAAATAGTCTTTAAATTTCTTCCAATCTTCTTCCACCGACTCTTCTCCCTGGTCTCGGATTCTGCCAGTCATTTCCGCCAATTCCATGTAGTCTTGAGATGTTATGGCATGGAGAAAGTAGACAAAGAAGAGTTCTTCTTTCTCTCCCATAATGCTAGAATTCATGGACATCCAGTGAAGCTGAATGTTGGAAGACTTGGGACAAATAAAAGAAAGCCCTTCTTCATGCAGCGCATAGTTAAACTACGGCCCCCCCTCCCCCAGGAGGCAGCAATGGCCACCAACCTGGATGGCTTTAAATACGACTGGACAGATTCATGGAGGAAAGGGCTATCAATGGCTGTTCACCATAATGGCTCTGCTTCTGAATGCCAGGTCCTGGAAACCACGGGAGGGGGGAGGGCTCTCTTGCTTGGGTCCTGCTTACGGACCTCCAGGCATCTATCTGGCTGGCCACTGTGAGAACAGGGTGCTGGTCTAGATGGGTCACTGGAATGATCCAGAAGGCTTTTCTTGCGTTCTCGTGGATAAAGCAGCTAAACACAGTTTCTTCCTCCTCTACTGGCACCAAGAGATGGGAAACTTCACTGTAGCAATGTGAGAGGTTGATGGTTTCTTTGTACAAATGCTTCCTCTGACAATTTCCTCCCCTCCCCTTTCCACATATAAAAATAGCTTTGAGAAACTATTACACTCGCTGCTGCCCCATTAATATTTTGACAAAATTGCGGGCAAGGTCAGTGTTTTTTATTATTGGGGGGGGGAGACATAATTCCTTTCAACTCACACTGTTTGTTTAAAGCTAGGCTACCCACCCCCCTCTTTACCGTCTCATAAATCTAATTGACAATTACATTTTCCCCCTCAGCAAAAGAAAGTGTATAAAGGGTTTGATTCAGACCAGAGCCCACACCAACCTCCATCAGTGGAAAAAAAGACTTGGAGTTCCCATAATTAACCAAAAGTCAATGTACGAGCATCAATGGTTTCTTGCTAAGCAAAGGCCAACAGGAGGTCAAGCTTTTCTTGATGATACCCATTCCAATTCAGGATCTTCCCAAAAATTGCATTTCCAGAGTCAGAGATACAATTCATGGTGGGCTCAGCTCAAGTCCTCAAGTCAATATGATGTGAGACAAGCATTACAACTCCAGAAGTCCCACACTGCCAACCGGCCTCAAAATCCCCTTTTAGCAACACACTCCTCTTTCTTGATGCTCTGTCAGTGGTGAAAATGTGGGAGGTTTCTCTTCCTCCATCCCTTGCTATGAGCCATGAAGCTCACTGGGTGACTTTGGGTCATAGAATCATAGAATCATAGAGTTGGAAGAGACCACAAGGGCCATCGAGTCCAACCCCCTGCCAAGCAGGAAACCCCATCAGAGCACTCCTGACATATGGTTGTCAAGCCTCTGCTTAAAGACCTCCAAAGTAGGAGACTCCACCACACTCCTTGGCAGCAAATTCCACTGTCAAACAGCTCTTACTGTCAGGAAGTTCTTCCTAATGTTTAGGTGGAATCTTCTTTCTTGTAGTTTGGATCCATTGCTCCGTGTCCGCTTCTCTGGAGCAGCAGAAAACAACCGTTCTCCCTCCTCTATATGACATCCTTTTATATATTTGAACATGGCTATCATATCACCCCTTAACCTCCTCTTCTCCAGGCTAAACATGCCCAGCTCCTTTAGCCGTTCCCCATAAGGCATCGTTTCCAGGCCTTTGACCATTTTGGTTGCCCTCCTCTGGACACGTTCCAGTTTGTCAGTGTCCTTCTTGAACTGTGGTGCCCAGAACTGGGCACAGTACTCCAGGTGAGGTCTGACCAGAGCAGAATACAGTGGCACTATTACTTCCCTTGATCTAGATGCTATACTCCTATTGATGCAGCCCAGAATTGCATTGGCTTTTTTAGCTGCCGCGTCACACTGTTGGCTCATGTCAAGTTTGTGGTCAACCAAGACTCCTAGATCCTTTTCACATGTACTGCTCTCAAGCCAGATGTCACCCATCTTGTATTTGTGCCTCTCATTTTTGTTGCCCAAGTGCAATACTTTACATTTCTCCCTGTTAAAATTCATCTTGTTTGTTTTGGCCCAGTTCTCTAATCTGTCAAGGTCGTTTTGAAGTGTGATCCTGTCCTCTGGGGTGTTAGCCACCCCTCCCAGTTTGGTGTCATCTGCAAATTTGATCAGGATGCCCTTGAGTCCATCATCCAAGTCGTTGATAAAGATGTTGAATAAGTTCTCAGTTTAAGCTACCTCACAGGGCTGTTATGACAATTGCATGGGAGGGGGGAACCACATCAACCTTGAGTCCCCTGAAACACTCAGACTGAAAATTTCCCTGATCAAGCCAAGGAGAAACAGGCAAAATTTTCCTCTCAGAATAAGCACTTATAAATGAATTTTGATACCTTCTTTGAACGAAGAATGGTTATGGGGGCTTTAGCTCATCAACATCCAGAGAGGACCCTGTCAGCTACCCCTGGTATAGATGAACAGATGAAATTACAAAGCCAGGGAAAATAACAACAGCCACACAACTTCAACTGGCACTGAAATTACATCAAAGCAAGAACAAAGAAAGCTTCCCTGGGCAGAATATTCCACAGAATGTGAGGTACCACCAAGAAGTCCCATGTTCACAGGAGCCACCCACTGTACTTTTGAAGATGGAAACCACCTGAAAACCACCCTCTTAATCTACAGACAGACATGTGTGGACTGTGGAGATCATCTTTATCTACAAATAGAGACAGTGGAGGTTTGTGGGGTTGTCAATGGGACGAATAAGGCAGAAGGCAGAGAGCCCAACAGTAGGTGGAGCCAGAGCAAACAACTCTAATCCACTATAAAGCAGAGCCAACTAATCCTGTCTTTCTCTGCTCAGTTCTACAAATGTAGCACAGAAGGCTGCATTATACAGACCATGGGCCCATCTAGCTCAGTCTTGTCTATATGGCTTGGCAGCAACTCTCCAGTTGCTGGAGAGGTCTCTCTCCCGACCCCACCTGGAGGTGCTGGAGTTTGAACCTGGGACCTTCTGCCTGCAAGACTGATGCTCTAACCCTGAGCCATGGCCCTTCCAACACTGAGGCTGAGGAAGAGCAGGCTGACAGCCAGGATCACCTCTTGGACTGGTTGTAAGGAAGGAGGCAGGCAGATGGTTGGAGACACACTGAGCTTGGTGTGCCCCCTCAGCCCCAGTGGACCAGCCCCTCCCTCATGCCAAGTGGTGAAGGGTTTTGGAAATCAGAAGCAGCACTCACAGAGCTCCTGGCCTGAGACTCCCTCAGAGCCCATCACTCGATTGCATTTGTTAGTATGTTTCCTGGTGAACTGCCTAGCAGCAGCTTGAAGACATTTCCACTTGTCTCCAAGTGGTACAAGTGTTTTATTTTGCATCTTTGAAGGATTTCCACAGCTCTCCAAGATTGTTTGGTTTGGAGTCTGTCCCATTTCATCTTGAACTACGTTCTCCAGAATGAGTTAATCTCAGTCACAAATCTTTATCCCAACCTTACTGTTTCATAGATGTCTGACATTAGTCGGCGAGGGGGTGGGTATCCCAAAAGCTTTCCATCAGTACAAAGCATTATTGTATTGGAATCACTTCAGATCTTTAAGCATTCCCCATTGCCAACTCATTCTGCAGGCTTTGCAATTCGTCTTTCTGTCCAGCTACAGACGATGCCCCTTCCCTTGCATTCCACATTTGACCTCTGGAGCCCATGCAAAAATTTAGAAAACAGATTATCACACTCAGCCACTTCATTTAAAATTTTATCTTTCATTCCCCCATAGATCTGCATATTGATGTATATTTAAAGCAGGGGATTATCAGCAAATGTCAGGAAGATGTGTCCATTTTGCGTGGGCACACCTTTTCCTAGACTGTCAGACTCATAGTGTTGTAACCTGCTGAAGAGCAGGTAATAAGTTTATCAGTAAAGTAAATCATCATCAACGACGACAACAACAACAACTAGTACAGTGGTACCTCGGGTTAAGAACTTAATTCGCTCTGGAGGTCCGTTCTTAACCTGAAACTGTTCTTAACCTGAAGAACCACTTTAGCTAATGGGGCCTCCTATTAGCTGCCGCACCGCCGAGGTACTATTTCTGGGTTAGCGGAGTCTGTAACCTGAAGCGTCTGTAACCCGAGGTACCACTGTAATAGTACCAGTTATCATTATGATAAAGGTATTATTGTTTTTATGTGCAGCCTCCTCCCCCCCCCCCCCCCCCGCCGCTGCCCTACCTTCTTTCGGCTTTGGGGCTGCGCCTCTGGGACTGTGAGGGCCGGCGGCCTCTCAAGGCTCCCCTGCTCAAGTGGCTGACATTGCGCCCTTCGAAGGAGGCTCTGGCCTGGAGTCCTGCTCGCAGCCCACCTTCGTTCCGGTGAAGAGGCACCGACGTACGGATGGCAGAGATGATGTGGCCAGAGAAGGGACTGAGCACGTCTTCGTGTCGGTGGGGAGGCTGGTGGGCAAGAGTCCTTTCAGAGGTCGGGAACGGCCCAGGCCTGCGGTGGCTCCGCTCGTAATAGTATCCTGGGAGGCAGGGCCTCGTCTGCTCCATCACGCCGCCACTGCAGCTTCGGGAGCAAGCCGACCAGGGCCCCCAGCTGCCCCATGCCCCCGGGGCTCCTGCGCTGTCGTCTTCCGTGGCAGCACTTTGCTCTCCTATCCTCTGTGGAACCTAAGGACACCAGAGCAAACCAATTAGCAAGAAAGAAACCCCCAGGGTGGCCGGTGCAGCTATGGAGACCAGCCGCTTCACTCCACCATCTCTGAAAGCCGTGCTGCATGTCCTGGGCAAAGCAGAAGGCGGTCCTTGCGCTTCGGGATCCGAGGACACCGTGGCTGAAGGCAACATCTACAGCACTTTCAAGGCAGCACTATACCTCTTCAGTCAGGCTTCCCCCAAAGAGCCCTGGGAGCTGTTGTTTTTGTTAAGGGTGCTGAAAGTTGCTAGTAGGCCCCTAATTCCCCTCGCTAGAGCTACAGTTTCAGAGTGGTTTAACCATCAGTCCCTCTTCCCAGGGAACTCTGGGAATTGTAGTTCTGTGAGGGGACTTACATTCTCAACAACAAACAACAGTTCCCAGGGTGCTTGCAGGGGGGAGCCATGAGTGCTACATTTTTATAAGAGTGTTTGACATGTATGGTGTGGTCTTTGTATTCAAGTGATTTCTACGTCTGCCCAGCGCAGTGTCTGAACCTGCCAGCCAGGCTCTGACCAGGGTGTCAATCTCCACACCTGCTGACTGGGCCTGAGGAGAATAGGGTGGAGTTCTTTTCCTCCTTCACCCCTGAAATTATTTTTACAAATAACACACATATCTATGTGTATATCTAGTTCTCCCCAAAGTAAGTGTACATTGTACATTGTGTGAGAGTCCCTGTGTGTTTGTGGGATTACAACGGCCCCAGACCCTCTTTTCCCTGAAATTTACTTACGTTTCTTTTCTTGAAATAACCAGCTATATTATGTCCATTACACATGTAATCTCCATTCCCTTGGTTCTATCTCCCCCGCCCCCACATAAAAGATCCTTATATGTGGGCTTCATTTTACAGTGGAAAGGAGGGTCTTCTGAGGAAGATAGGACTTGGATTGTATCCTGCAGGGCTGTTAGTATGTCCCAAAAAGAAAAGGAAAAGTACTTGCAGTAGTACTGACTCCATTGTGTCCTGGAAACCCCAGATCCTACCTGCAACCCACCCGTCCCTCAACCAGGTTGAGAAGGCTGGAGAAATCAATTGTTGGGGTTTAACTGCAGAAAGACGCAGCAAGACATAGCAGACCTTTCCACCTGTGACCCTCAGCAACAGGTACACAGAGGCATTATTTAAGCAAGCAATCCATCCCCTCAATTCTACACTACCTCTTCTTCATTGGTAATGTAGGCAGAATTATTTTTATGAAATATACACCAAAGTATTATGAAATATTCCCAAGGCGAAGCACTCAGGAATGAATGAGCTTCAAAATTATGGAAAAGAAGCATTGGCAAAGCAGAATGGGCTCAATAATTTGCAGAAAAATTAAGAAAGCAAGGTGGCATCTCAAACTACGTCCCCAAATGGGAATTTGTCCAAAGTGTCTGGCAGTGCCCTATACACAACATCACCTCCATGTATCTCCATTCCTATGGATGCATAGGAAGGAATAAGTCACAATGGTCTCAGTGAGCCTAACTTCAGAGTAAATGAACATAGGATTCACCTAGACGAACAGCATCAAATATCCGAGAGAATGCTCGTACAATATTTAGTCCTGTTCTACTCTTCCATGTACAAACATGGGGCTTATTTTATGCCTAAATGGCTCAAGGCACATACAGAGATTAACCTTTTACTCACGCACGATCATTGCAGGTAACTTTCTTTACCTCACAAGGGCAAAGGAAGTGCAGAGCCTTCTGCTCCTCACAACCCAACACTGTTAAGATTTAGAGCTAAATGCAGTGCCTGGAATCGGAGGTTATAACCCAACTCCAAAGCAACCCAGCCAGTCAGAATGCATCGCTGAACAGCCAATGGCAAGGAAATCGGAGCCTTTGGTGGAATACAGCTTGCAAAGCATGGCTTCTGAGAGAAGTCGATGGCAACACATAAACTCTATCCAAGCTAGGCTTTGGGGTGGGCTACATACAGCCCACTCTTCAAGGTGCCCCTCATTGTTTCATCTCTAGCCCCCTGTGGTACTGTCCGGGGAGGTCTATGGGGCAGAAGTCCAGGGCCCCACTCAGCAGAATGAACAGAGAGGCTCCCCAGATGTAAGGGGGGGTGCTTACTAGGAACATAAAAGATACCATAAGACACACTTTTTTCCTCCTAAAAGGTAAGGGGAATGTCTGTGCGTCTTATGGAGAGAATGCCTATGGATGGCGGGGGGATCCTGCTGCAGTCGCAAGCAGAGGATCCATGGTCCCCTTCCTTCCCTCCTCTGTGGCTCGCTTTGAAGCAGCAAAGCGGGAGAGGAGTGGCTTACACGGGTGTAAGCGGCTCCTGTCCAGTTGGCTGCTTCAAAGCGAGAGTGCTCTCTTTCCCTCCCTCCTTCCCGCTCAGCTCGCTGAAAAGCAGCAAAGCTTTTCAGCGAGCTGAGCCAGGGAGGTGGGAGAGAAGGAGAGCCCACTCGCTTTAAAGGAGCAAAGCGGGAGAGGAGCTGCTTACACAGGTGTAAGTGGCTCCTGTCCGGTTGGCTCCTTTAAAACAACCGTGCTCTTTCCCTCCCTCCTCCCCGCTCAGCTCGCTGAAAAGCTCCTTCTCTACACACCCCACACGTGCTCCTTGTCCCTTCAGTGTTTTTCCTTCCCTCCCCACTTAAAACGTGGTTACAAAGCACAGACCCTCAGGATTTTTGCACTGGGTTACTCCAAACTCACTGTCAAATCACATGTCTGTGGCCACAGCATGAACCACAAAAATTATACATCCACTGTTTCGCTCAGAATAATTTTTTTCTTGTTTTCCTCCTCTAAAAACTAGGTGCATCTTATGATGCAAAAAAAACGTATTTTATACCTAAGCCAGCTCACTGGTCCATGCCCTCCAACATTTCTCCTATGAAAAGAGGGACGCCCTAAGGGAAAGCGGGACATTCTGGGATCAAATCAGAAACTGGGATGGCTTCTGTAAATCCAGGATTGTCCCTGGAAAATAGGGAGACTTTGAGGGTCTGGTCAACTTAACTTAGTATGCTGACTGGCAGCAGTTCTCCAGTGGCCCTCGAGGTCCCTTCCAACTCTACAATTCTATGACACTATGATTCTCATCCCTACCTGAAGATGCCACTGCATGCAATGCAGATGCTGAGATATTCCTCTTCCCCTGTACAACATTTTGAAATAAATGGAGTTATACACCTTGCCATCTAAACAGCATGAATGGTGGAGAAATTTGGTTTGCTTCATATTTGGTTTTGCTTCACATTTTAACTTGTGCCTCCCTAATACACACTTATTGAAGCAATACACAAACCAAGTCTAGTGTCCAGAACAAGGGAAGGAACAGTCCCACTATTCTGGCTTGTTCAAACCACAACCTGAATTACTGTGTCCAGTTCTAGGCACCACAATTCAGGAAGCATGTTGACAAGCTGGAACATGTGCAGAGGAAGGCAACCAAGAGTCTGGAAACCAAGCCTTATGCGGAACAGTTGAGTGAGTTTAGTATGTTTAGGGATAGGTTTAGCCTGGATAACAGGAGAGTGAGAGGAGATACGATAGCCATCTTCAGATATCTAAAAGACTGTCACATGGAAGATGGAGTAATGTTGTTTTCTCTTGCTCCAGAGGCCAGGACTCGAACCTATGAAATGGAATCAAGTTACAAGAAATGAGATTCCAACAAAACATCGGGGAAAACTTTCTGACAGTAAGAGCTGTTCAACAGTGGAACAGATTCATAGAATCATAGACTCATAGAATCATAGAGTTGGAAGAGACCACAAGGGCCATCTAGTCCAACCCCCTGCCAAGCAGGAAACACCATCAGAGCACTCCTGACATATGGTTAAGCCTCTGCATAAAGACCTCCAAAGAAGGAGACTCCATCACACTCCTTGGCAGCAAATTCCACTGTCGAACAGCTCTTACTCTCAGGAAGTTCTTCCTAATGTTTAGGTGGAATCTTCTTTCTTGTAGTTTGGATCCATTGCTCCGTGTCCGCTTCTCTGGAGCAGCAGAAAACAACCTTTCTCCCTCCTCTATGTGACATCCTTTTATATATTTGAACATGGCTATCATATCACCCCTTAACCTCCTCTTCTCCAGGCTAAACATGCCCAGCTCCCTTAACCGTTCCTCATAAGGCATCGTTTCCAGGCCTTTGACCATTTTGGTTGCCCTCTTCTGGACACGTTCCAGTTTGTCAGTGTCCTTCCTGAATTGTGGTGCCCAGAACTGGACACAGTACTCCAGGTGAGGTCTGACCAGAGCAGAATACAGTGGCACTATTTCCCTCCCTCCTCCCCTCTCCTCTCCCTCTGATTCCCTCAGAAGGTGGTAGACTCTCCTTCCTTGGAGGTTTTTAAGAGGTTGGATGGTCATTGTCCTGAATGCTTTAGCTGAGATCCCTGCATTGCAGGGGGCTGGACTAGATGGCCCTCAGGGTTCTCTCCAACTCTACAATTCTATGAGTCTACGAAAACACAGCTACCCCTTGAAATCTGCAGTGTTCCAGAGTTCGCAATGCAGTTCTCCAACAACGCCTTTTTCTTTAAAGAACTGTCTGCAAAACAGTGCAACTACATTTGCAAAAGTACTTGTAAAAATTGTGCCTGTTAGGAGAAACACTGCCCCCCAAATGCTGACAATTTCCCATGAGGACTTGGGGAGGCAGGAATCACAAACCTATTGCAGCAAACTGAACTGGAGCCTGGAAAAGTGAGAAACTGAGAAAAACCAAAACGGACAGATTCATCCATCGCTACTTCAAGGAGAGGGGGTCCCACAAGACAGCTTGAAGGAAGGGAAGGAAGGCAGCTTTTCAGATTGTTATGTACTGAAGTTCTCACCCTGGGCCAGCAGGGGGATACTGTAGATAGTTTTCACTCAGGTCCACGTCAGTTATTTTAGGCGGGAAACCCTGGGTTGTTGTTGCTACATTGTTGACAGCCGGCCGCCTATAAAAGCAGGCCGGCTGAGCTGTTTGCAGTTCAGTTCTGTCCAGCTTACAAATAAAGAGCTGCTCTGGAGAAATCGCTGTGTCGTCTGCTATGTTCACCCACAACTTAACACAGATAGTTTTACCTGCTCTGCAAATTGCCATGCTGGCTTTTTCAGTTTCTTGGTTCTCACCCCACCAGAGTTCAAGGCAGCTGCTCCTTGCTTTCTTCAGGAAAACAAGCAGCACTCCCTTCTGTGTCTGCCCCATCAGGCCAGAGAAGCTTGTTGAAACAAAATGCCTCCAATTGTTTTCCAGAAAGTGCAAATCATGGTCACCTACAGTCACAAACATGCGCTTCCCCCTGCTCAGCAGGCTGAGAAGTCCATTTTTATCAGAGCCAGCTTGAATTTCAGTCTGTGGGTCTGCTCTGCCCACATTTTATACCCTCAACAGCACCTTTTGCAAAACCAGAAGACATTCATCAGATTGCCAGCACCTAAAAACCACCACTTAAAATTATTCAGTTATCCAGGCCGGGGGGGGGGAGGGGGGGACCTGATAAGTGACAAGTGCTGGCCTGCAGCAGAGGCAAAGGAGGTGGGGGCAGGCCCCCCACAGCTGCTACAGCCTGAAGTCGTCAGGAGCAGGTTTGAGATAAAAAGGATATGCTGGAAGAGCTCCAGGCAAGTCAGGAAAGGTACAGTTTCACACATGTTAATCCCGGAGCTCAAGATTTGCTGGCAAATGACAGCAAGCAGAATCCTGGGTACTGAAATCTAAAGCAGAACATGAGTGGGTCAGGAGAGGGGGAGGGTTCATTTGTAATGCAGAAATGCTCTTTTTTTAAAAAAAAAAAATATTTATTGAGTTTCCAAAAATTTAAATTTAAACACTACAAACAAAAAAGGAAAAAAGGGGGGGAAACAAACAAAAAACAACACAATACAATACAAAAACACTACAAAACTAACACATAAGACAAATAAAACAAAACAAAGACCATTTAAAACATATTAAACAATTTCAATGTCATATCTTTCGTTCACTTATTTCCACGACTTCCTCACACCTCCCTTTTTGTATTCCACATCAATTAATTATTTCAGCAATTCCTTTCCATCCTCCCCTGTTTTCTATCCCATAATTATCTTAACGCATTCTAACCTTATTTTCATAGAATTCTAGGGTTGGAAGGGACCCTGAGGATCATCTAGTCCAGCCTCCTTTTGTTCCCTTTAATACTCTATTGATCTATTTATCATAGAATCATAGAGTTGGAAGAGACCACAAGGGCCATCGAGTCCAACCCCCTGCCAAGCAGGAAACACCATCAGAGCACTCCTGACATATGGTTGTCAAGCCTCTGCTTAAAGACTTCCAAAGTAGGAGACTCCACCACACTCCTTGGCAGCAAATTCCACTGTCAAACAGCTCTTACTGTCAAGAAGTTCTTCCTAATGTTTAGGTGGAATCTTCTTTCTTGTAGTTTGGATCCATTGCTCCGTGTCCGCTTCTCTGGAGCAGCAGAAAACAACCTTTCTCCCTCCTCTATGTGACATCCTTTTATATATTTGAACATGGCTATCATATCACCCCTTAACCTCCTCTTCTCCAGGCTAAACATGCCCAGCTCCCTTAGCCGTTCCTCATAAGGCATCGTTTCCAGGCCTTTGACCATTTTGGTTGCCCTCCTCTGGACACGTTCCAGTTTGTCAGTGTCCTTCTTGAACTGTGGTGCCCAGAACTGGACACAGTACTCCAGGTGAGGTCTGACCAGAGCAGAATACAGTGGCACTATTACTTCCCTTGATCTAGATGCTATACTCCTATTGATGCAGCCCAGAATTGCATTGGCTTTTTTATCTGCAGCGTCACACTGTTGGCTCATGTCAAGTTTGTGGTCAACCAAGACTCCTAGATCCTTTTCACATGTACTGCTCTCAAGCCAGGTGTCACCCATCTTGTATTTGTGCCTCTCATTTTTTTTGCCCAAGTGCAATACTTTGCATTTCTCCCTGTTAAAGTTCATCTTGTTTGTTTATGCCCAGTTCTCTAATCTGTCAAGGTCGTTTTGAAGTGTGATCCTGTCCTCTGGGGTGTTAGCCACCCCTCCCAGTTTGGTGTCACCTGCAAATTTGATCAGGATGCCCTTGAGTACATCATCCAAGTCGTTGATAAAGATGTTGAATAAGACCGGGCCCAAGACAGAACCCTGTGGCACCCCACTAGTCACTCCGGGATGAAGAGGAACCATTGATGAGCACCCTTTGGGTTCGGTCAGTCAGCCAGTTACAAATCCACTGAGTGGTAGCATAGTCAAGACCGCATTTTACCAGCTTCTTTACAAGAATATCATGGGGCAACTTGTCAAATGCCTTGCTGAAATCAAGGTAGGCTACATCCACTGCGTTGCCTTCATCTACCAGGCATGTAATTCTGTCAAAAAACGAGATCAGGTTAGTCTGACATGACTTATTTTTCAGAAATCCATGCTGACTATTGGTGATCACAGCATTCCTTTCTAGGTGCTCACAGACTGTTTGCTTAATGATCTGCTCCAGAATCTTCCCTGGTATTGATGTCAGACTGACTGGGCGGTAATTATTTGGGTCCTCTCTTTTCCCCTTTTTGAAAATAGGGACAACATTTGCCCTCCTCCAGTCTGCCGGGACTTCGCCTGTTCTCCAGGAATTCTCAAAGATGTTTTAAGGAAAAAATCCTTAAATAAGAGACACGGGGGAATGATTAATGGACTTCAATGTATGTACACTAATGCGCAAAGCATGGGAAATAAACAAGATGAGCTTGAGCTCTTGGTACAGCAAACTAAATATGACATAATAGGCATCACTGAAACCTGGTGGGATAAGTCCCACGATTGGGATGTAATAAT
The DNA here is from genome assembly GCF_964188305.1 of Podarcis bocagei. Lineage (NCBI taxonomy): Eukaryota > Metazoa > Chordata > Lepidosauria > Squamata > Lacertidae > Podarcis > Podarcis bocagei. Next base: position 2,222,374 of record NC_138139.1, read on the forward strand.
GGGGGGGATACAATCTATTTCAGAGAAACAGGCAAGACAAGAAAGGAGGAGGAGTGGCGTTATATGTCAGGGATGTGTATTCCTGTGAAGAGATCCAAGATTTAGAACCTCAAAGCCAAAGTGAGAGCATTTGGGTCAAAATTAAGGGAGAGAAGAATAACAGAGACCTCATTGTGGGAGTTTACTATAGATCCCCAAGCCAAACGGAGGACATAGATGATGCCTTCCTGGAACAGATGGCCAAGCATGCAAAAGGAAGGGAGATAGTAGTAATGGGGGACTTCAATTGCCCGGATATTTGTTGGATGTCAAACTCAGCCAAGAGCATAAGGTCAAACAGATTCCTCACTGGCCTTGCAGACAACTTCATTGTCCAGAAAGTGGGAGAAGTAACAAGAGGAACAGCCATTTTAGATCTGGTCCTAACCAATGTTGATGACCTGGTTAGTGGGGTAGAAGTGGAAGGATCATTAGGCGCGAGTGATCGTGCTCTTCTGAAGTTTACTATACAGCGGAAAGGAGCAGCCAAGCATACTAGGACTCAATTTCTTGACTTTAAGAAAGCCGACTTCATAAAACTTAGGGAAGTTCTGGGTGAGATCCCATGGACAGTAATACTAAAAGGAAAGGGAGTTCATGATGGCTGGGAGTTTGTTAAGAGGGAGATAGTAAAATCACAACGTCAGGCAATACCAATGAGACGGAAACGTGGAAGGTGCCTAAAGAAGCCAGGGTGGCTATCTAAAGAACTTTTAACTGAGTTAAGATTAAAAAAGGATGTGTACAAAAAATGGAAAAAGGGGGAAACCACCAAAGAGGAATTCAAACAAATAGCCAGCACGTGTAGAGACAAAGTCAGAAAAGCTAAAGCACAGAACCAAGCTGGGAGGGGTAGCTAATGTCACAGAAGACAGAATTGGAATTCAATATGATCTTAATAGATTGGAGAACTGGGCCAAAACTCACAAAATGAATTTCAATAGGGACAAATGTAAGATTCTACACTTAGGCAGGAAGAACTAGATGCATAAATTTAAGATGGGGGACTCCTGGATTGGCAGTAGTATATGTGAAAAAGATCTAGGGGTCTTGGTGATTGAACGAGTGGTTGCTGAACAACTCCTGGCACGCCTGGAAGAAGCAGACCATTTGGATCCCTTCCAGTCGGGATTCAGGCCTCATCATGGGACTCAAACTGCCTTGGTCGCACTGGTTGATGATCTCCGGCGGGCTAGGGACAAAGGTGAGAGCTGTTTCCTGGTTCTGCTGGATCTCTCAGCGGCGTTTGATACCATCGACCATAGCATCCTTCTGGACCGTCTTGAGGGGCTGGGAGCTGGGGGCACTGTCATACAGTGGTTCCGCTCCTTCCTCCTGGGCCGTGTTCAGAAAGTGGTAGGGGGGATGAGTGTTCAGACCCCTGGGCTCTCACTTGTGGGGTGCCTCAGGGTTCTGTCCTCTCCCTCATGCTTTTCAACATTTATATGCAGCCGCTGGGAGAGATCATCAGGAGGTTTGGGCTGGGTGTTCATCAGTATGCGGATGATACCCAGCTCTACCTCTCTTTTAAATCAGAACCAGTGAAGGCGGTGAAGGTCCTGCGTGAGTGCCTGGAGGCGGTTGGAGGATGGATGGCGGCTAACAGACTGAGGTTGAATCCTGACAAGACAGAAGTACTGTTTTTGGGGGACAGGAGGCGGGCAGGTGTGGAGGATTCCCTGGTCCTGAATGGGGTAACTGTGCCCCTGAAGGAACAGGTGCGCAGCCTGGGAGTCATTTTGGACTCACAGCTGTCCATGGAGGCACAGGTCAAATCTGTGTCCAGGGCAGCTGTTTACCAGCTCCACCTGGTACGTAGGCTGAGACCCTATCTGCCTGCGGACTGTCTCGCCAGAGTGGTGCATGCTCTGGTTATCTCCCGCTTGGACTACTGCAATGCACTCTACGTGGGGCTACCTTTGAAGGTGACTCGGAAACTACAACTAATCCAGAATGTGGCAGCTAGACTGGTGACTGGGGGCAGCCGCCGAGACCATATAACACCGGTCTTGAAAGACCTACATTGGCTCCCAGTATGTTTCCGAGCACAATTCAAAGTGTTGGTGCTGACCTTTAAAGCCCTAAACGGCCTCGGTCCAGTATACCTGAAGGAGCGTCTACACCCCCATCATTCTGCCCGGACGCTGAGGTCCAGCGCCGAGGGCCTTCTGGCAGTTCCCTCATTGCGAGAAGCAAAGCTACAGGGAACCAGGCAGAGGGCCTTCTCGGTAGTGGCACCCGCCCTGTGGAACGCCCTTCTAGCAGATGTCAAAGCGATAAACAACTACCTGACATTCAGAAGACATCTTAAGGCAGCCCTGTTCAGGGAAGTTTTTATCGTGTGATATTTTACTGTATTTTTGGTTTTTATGGAAGCCGCCCAGAGTGGCTGGGGAGGCCCAGCCAGATGGGCGGGGTATAAATAATAAATTATTATTATTATTATTATTATTATTATTATTATTACTATTATTATTATTGGTAGACCACAAGCTAGATTCTTGGCAAATCTGTCTGTCTCATAGGGCCAGTTCATGCATGATTGGCAATCCCTTGTGAGATTTCCTTGGGAGGTGTCAAGTTGTGTGAATTGGTGGCTCTACAGTGAGGAACCTTAGTATGTGTTTGCATGTCTTATGTTGCGATTAAGATGGGACTTTTTCAAGTCACTGCCGATCGGAGGTCAAATGGTTGTCTTCTGCTTTTCATATTTTGGCATCCTTGCCTCCAAAGTTACTAATTCTCTTGACTTCTGAGTCTCTTCCAGCTTTGGCAGTGGAGCTTGCAAATTCCTTTAACTTGTACAGCTGAGTAACTGACGGTGCATTTAAGAAGTCATTGCATACAAAGCTGAGAGATTAAATTACCAACAGTCTTAAAATCGTCCCCAAATGCTTGTATCTATATAAAGCTTCAATCTTATCGTCTGCTGGCCAGAATGTTGTGCATATCATGTTCCCCTTTGAGGGGCTATGGCAATGATATTATCTAATACTCTCAAAGTGATTAACATATTGCCCACTATTACTATTATACTATTTGCATACCACCTTTCATCTGCGGTTCACAGCAAAAAAATACTATATAAAAACATCACATGCATAATAAAAACAAGAACAAGAACAAACCAAACCAATAACCTCCTTCCCACAAACACATTTAGAAGGATTTAAGATGATAGGCAGCCAAAGGCCTGGTTGAAGGGCAGCGTTTTCACCAGGTTCCTGGTTCAGTTACAGGAAACCCCCCCCCCTTTTATTTAATACTTCGGCTATAGCTACTAATTTATTTATCTATCTATCTATCTATCTATCTATCTATCTATCATCTATCTATCTATCTATATCTATCTATCATCTATCTTATATGTCACCTTTTCCTCTAAGGAACTCCAGATGTCATACGTGGTTCTCCGCCTCCTTATATAATCCACACAACCACCCTGAGGTTACACTGAGAAACAGTGACTGGCCCAAGGTCACCCAGTAAGCTTCATGGCAGAGTGGGGATTTCAACTCTGGTCTTCCATATCCCAGTCCAGTACTCTGACCACAGCAACACACTGGCTCCCTGAACATCTTGTAGGTTGGCAAGGAACAAAATAAGTATTAAATGACAATTAATGAATGCCAATATCCAAGTCTGGGCACATTCTCTCTTTGGTGAGAGAACCCCAGCAGAGATTTTAAATAACAAAATATGTACCAAACTAAAGCATGGAAATATAGGCTGTTAGACCTTTAGATTGTGCCCTTGTGTTCCTCTTCCCCCAGCCTAGAAAAAAGACCACACACTTGGTAAATTAAAAATGCACTCCAATCTATTTTACTGAAGAGAGTGTGAATGATTGGAAATCTGCAATAACTTGGTTGCTAAGGTGTGGCTCACTTCCTGATCCACCTCCTTTATTCTTGCTCTCTGATTTGAGACATATAAGCTATCTAGATTATTTGGTTCTCCACAGTAGTGTTATAAGTAGAGGATCCTGCCCAGTGACTAAAAGGCAACAATGTCTGCTTCACAACCTGAGTGTTTTAGATGGAGCTGCGAAGTCATCTATGTGTTTCTTTGCTTTTTGTCAAACCCAAATGGGAAATAACAATTTTTCCTTCCCTCATTGGAGAGGCACAGATGAACCAAAATTAAACACTCAGGCAAGTTGAACTACTAGTTTAAGAATTGGGTGCAGGCTGGGAGGAACCCATATAGACTCTTAAGAGCATGGATGAAAATACTAACATTTGAAGTTGATGTGGTGGAATGCCGCAGCAGGATTTGCCAGCAGGAGTTCGGGATGGGTACATAAGTTATCACTGAGCACTGCAAATTACCATAACTCAATGCTAAATAAAGCCTGTCCTAATGCTAGAGTCTGCTGACCGGACCCTTCCTGCAGCAACAATGATAACCCCTTGTCCAACCATAACAATAGATTCTGCTGTTTGTCTTCTCTGGCTACAGGCTGGAGAGTGCTGGAAAATTGAGGGGATGGAGTGATGCCCCAAGTGGGGAAAGGTTGCAGCACTTTGGACTTTTCAGCTTAGAAAAAAGGCAAGTAAGGGCTGAGTGCACCATAAGTCCATAAAATGATGCATGACATGGAGCAGGTGAATGTCAAGCAAGACTAGTTTTCCTCCTTTCTCATAACACTAGAAGATTCAGGATAGATCAAAGAAAGGACTTATTCACACGGCGCTTACTGAAATGATGGAACTCACTTCCCCAACAAGCAGCAATGCTCACTTAGGGTGGCTAAAGGAGGGTTAGACAAATTCTCAGGGACACGGGTGGCGCTGTGGTCTAAACCACTGAGCCTCTTGGGCTTGCTGATCGGAAGGTCGGCAGTTCGAATCCCCATGACAGGGTGAGCTCCCGTTGCTCATCCCTGCTCCTGCCAGCCTAGCAGGTTCAAAAGCATGTCAAGTGCAAGGAGATAAATAGGTCCCACTCCAGCGGGAAGGTAAACGGCGTTTCCATGCGCTGCTCTGGTTTCGCCAGTCATGCTGGCCACATGAGCCAGAAAAACTGTCTGCAGACAAACGCCAGCCTGTAAAGCGAGATGAGCGTGCAACCCCAGAGTCATCCGCAACTGGACTTAACTGTCAGGAGTCCTTTACCTAGACAAATTCAGGGAGGACAATAAGGCTCTCCATGGCTCCTAGTCATGATAACTGTGCCCTGACTCCATGGTCAGAGGCAGGACTGCTTCTGAATCCGTGGCTGGAGACCCAGGAGGGGGAAGGTCTTGTGCCCAGCTGGGGCATTCGGTTGGCCCCTGTGAGAACAGGGCGATGCTGGACTAGACGGGCAATTGGCCTGATCCTGCAGCAGGCTCTTCTTTTCTTTTCTATTAGTTCCTATTGTGGTCTTTGCAATGCATTTTACAATATGTTTTGTTCTGAGATTCTTGTGTACTTTATGGTTTTTATTTCTAGTCTATTGACTGAAATAAACTGATGAATAAAGAGGATATAGTCTTTCTCTCTCTCTCTCTCTCTCTCTCTCTCTCTCTCTCTCTCTCTCTCTCTCACACACACACACACACACAGCTCCAGACTTGGATTGGGGCCATAAGTAATCTGGATCTAGAGTAGCCATTGCTCAACAGCTGCTTCCCTTAACTGTTCTTATATTTTCCAGACATCTGAGGTTTTGCGTGCTCTTGTTGGGGTGGAGTAAGGAAATGGAGGTTAAATGTTAAGCAGACCTATGAAATTTGCATTCCTTTTTGGATTTTGGAAAAGGCCACCATTAACTCAACCTTGCCTCATTTGCCAAAACTGTGCGTTACTACCATTAGATGAAAAATCTCTGAATGACAAAAGATTATGTTGATTATCACCCAGAAGTAGCATTCATGGCCTTCCTTTGTACATTTCAGAATTATGCCTGTTGTAGATTGATTTAAGATGTTTGCTAAACAGGGAAGAATAGAGCAATAATTTCTTGAGACATGCATCTATTTCTCCAAACACACACCTTGGCTCTGGAATCCATTCAAATATTTCCACTAAGCACAGCAGTTCATAAGCTATTTAAACTGCTGTTTTAAATTGTAACAGCACTTCCATCTAGACATAGAGGAAACGGGAGCTATGTCTTGGGACTTGGTCTACTGTTGTTGAAACTTCACTATGCAAGAACACCCCTGAGGAGGAAATATCATTGGAATTAGAAGCCACAATTATTCCAAAACTAACTGGTTCTACAAGAAACTGGATATATACCAAGGGTTCAGAAATTCTAATTTTCTAATATGGTGCAAGACTTCAGCAAGGCACAGGGACTAGCACATGAATATGTTCACCCAAAGGTTTTGATGCACATTAGCAGTTCAGTGTTTGGACACCACTAACTCTACTGAGGGTGTCGTCATTTGGATTGTGATCTAGAGAATATGTGAGGATATATAATACCAGATTTCCACAGGCACTCGTTTTCACACAGTCTACAGTATACAAACGGTTTAAAAAACGGAAAAGGAAGGTCCTCAGCTCAGTGGTAGAGCACTTGCTTTGCATGCAGGTGGTCTCAGATATAATCCCCAGCATGACCAGATGGGGCTGAGAGAGGCCCTTGCCTGAAACCCTGGAGAGCGGCTGCCAGTCAGTGTGGACAATACTGAGCTAGAGGCACCACTGGTCTGACTCAGTCTAAGGCAGCTTCCAGGGTTCCTAATGCTTCTTCCTACCTTAACTGATCTACATTCCTACTCTTTCTACATTAAAAATCCTGGAAACAAGTATCTTGGTGGTAACAGACCTACTGTGGTGGTCAGCAAGGTCTGGGAAGCACCCCTGGTGGCATCTGAAGGGACCTAAGCATTACTGAAACACTTGATAGGGCAAACCATCCTGAACCCATTTCATGCATGCCCTCTTGCCTCCAGAGCTTCCTCAAACCTAGCCTCCCATACCAATAAACAATATAGGCACTGTGGGTTGGTATCCAAGAGACCGAGTCTTGCATCTCATGTAATTACCGTCTTTTTCGCTCCATAAGACGCACTTTTTTCCTCCTAAAAAGTAAGGGGAAATGTCTGTGCGTCTTATGGAGCGAATGTGTGGTTGATCGCTGGCTCCCTTTCTGGCCCCACCCCCTTGCCCAGGCCTCCATGGTTGAATTTTCCTGCAAGGAGGCTGTTCGTTTCCCCAGCGACATGTGACTGGCTGATTAGATTATCTGTCTGAAAACTGTAGAAACGGCTCCTTTTCCTTTCCTAAAGAAGCTGCAGAACTGTGAGTTGAACCCCATAAAAACAGGATTTTTTTCCCTTTGCAAAGTGAGCTCAACAACTTTGAGCAGATCCTCAAAAAAGGGGCTTTTCCCCTTTGGAAAGGAAGCTGCACAACTGTGAGCTGATCCTCAAAAAACGGGGCATTCCCCCTTTCCTCCTCTAAAAACTAGGTGCGTCTTATGGGGCGAAAAATACGGTAGACTAGGTGCAGTTTCCTGCATTCCAGCTGTTCCTATTTGCTAGTGGAAGTTCTAATTCTGGCGGTTCTTTCTCCAGCAGTGGATGGTGTCCATTGGGATTGGCAGGGCATAAGCCAGGGAGACCAACAGGAGGTGGCACCAAGAACCCATGGCAGGCAGAGCCAATTATTTTCTTTTTATAATATTTTTAATTAAATTTTCAAATTTTACCAATTCTTTTAGAATAAGTTGACTTCCCACCAACCCTTCCATTGTGTTCTTTTATTCCCATATAAAGATGCTATGTTAGTTATATTTTATCAATTATATACGTTATTCTAAATTATTAAACTGCAAATTATTATGTTGCTATACTTCAAATCCTGCATACGCTTTAACATAACCATGATCTTTTTTCAAAAAATCCACAAAGTATTTCCATTCATCAATTTTATTTCTCATTTTGTACTCTCATTCTCAGTTAGTCTAGCCATCTCAGCATATTCCATCATCTTCATAAGTCAATCTTCTTTCATTGCGACTTCTTCTTTCCATCTTTGTGTGTACAGTGGTGCCTCGCAAGACGAAATTAATTCGTTCCGCGAGTTTTGTTGTCTTGCGATTTTTTTCGTCTTGCGAAGCACAGTGTCGGGAAAGTTTTGGAAAAGCTTCAAAAATCACCAAAGTCTTTAAAAACCTCAAAAAAGGCTACCACACCGCGTTCTATGAGTTGCTCCTCGAAGTCAAGTCGCAACTGTATTAACGGTGTTAAGAAAAAGGAAACAAACTCGCAAGACGTTTCCATCTTGCGAAGCAAGCCCATAGGGAAAATCGTCTTGCGAAGCAGCTCAAAAAACAAAAAACCCTTTTGTCTAGCGAGTTTTTTGTCTTGCGAGGCATTCGTCTTGCGAGGTACCACTGTACTCTTGTTGCTGCTGTTGTAGCACACATAAACAGATTAAACAGTTCCTTCAGAAGCTCTGGTCTAATTATACCTAACAGAAAGGCCTCAGGTTTCTTGGGAGTCACCACTTGAAACATTAAAAAAAAAAAACTCATTATAAATCATTTCCCAATAGACAGGGGGAGCCAATTAATGCTAGTTTTGCCGACGTGCTTCTCACTGCTGAGCTTGACAAGGGCAGCACTGAGACGCAGGAGGGGGGGAGCTGGCAGGCAGTTCACCCCCTGGACTGGTTTAAGACGACTCAGAAATTTCAAGTGGTCCAGAATGCAAGGGCTGGATTACTGGCAGGGGTTCTGCTTAGGTCCCACATAACCCCTAGTTTAAAACAGTTACACTGGTTGCCGGTTTGTTTCAGGGTCCAATTCAAGGCGCTCACATTTGTGTTGGAAGTCCAACATGACGCAGGCTTCCCTTGCCCTTCCCTACAGACCCTCTCAGGTGCTGAGGTCAGCAAAGGGGGCCCTCTTGGTAGTTCCTCTGCCCTCAGAGCCTCAGGGGGCAGCAGCCTGGGAGAGGGCATTATCTGGGGTGGCCTCCACTTGTGATACTCTGCATGCACAGAGGTGTATCTGACACCTTCACCATACAGCTTCTGGGTGATGCTGAAAACGCCCCTCTTTATCCTAGCTTTTGATACTTGAGGTATATATTTTAGGACCCACCTTAGTATTTGTGATTGTAAATTGTTCTAAACAATGGCTGTACCCCACCCTGGAACCTTAGGGTAAAGAGTGGGCATTAAATGATGGTGATGAATAAGAAGACAGGCAGGTGATGGCTGGGTGAGGGCAGATTGAGGTCAGTGGGGCAGAGCCCCATTCCCCTTCATGGACTACTCTTCCCAATCTTGCATTTTGCAGAGATTTTATTAAAATGCATTACTGCTGGTTGCCATCCTTCAGGTTCCCGCTCCTTCCCCAGGCTCTCCAGAAGTTCAGCCCTTAAAGCTGGGAGGAAATAATACATCTTGATTAGTAGTTGGGACTCGTCTGCCCATGAGCCACACTGACAAGTGGGGCTCTTTGCAAAAGGCCTTTCATGCAGCTCCACACTCTGCTCTAAAGTCCCGAGAGTCGGGCCAATGACGCCTGGTGATGTCATCCCTCCAGGATGGGGAGATAAGGATGTGACCTGCCAGCAACAAAATGTAGTAGTGTGAAGACTTTCTTGTTCAGGAAGGCCTTTGGTTGCTTGTGAACTTTGATTGGGTCTTTTTTCTTTTCCATTTATGTAAATGATGGCAGTGGTGCGCCTCCTCTCTCTCAGCTGTCATGCCTGCATTTCGAGAAGCTTGGGCTAGGTGACCCGTGGGGTCCTTTCCAGCCCTGCACCTCTCTTATTCTGTGATCCATTCATTTCTGGTTACTTGCACAATTTTGGATTGGAGTTTTATAGTAAGAACAACAAGAGCTATGAGTTTCTTTTCTGTCATTGCACCTGCACTCAGGAATACCCTTTTCTCTACCATATGTGAAGTGCTGCCTATCAGTTGCTTCCCCCTGACCCATAATGCTGTGCTCTTCTGCTACTGAATTTCTGTTTTTAATTATCCCCTTTTATCTTTTTTTTATGTTGTATTCCTGCATGCCGCTTAGGCACGTCTAAATATTAAGCAGTTTTAAAATGGTTTTTAACTAGAATAAGTAGAATTATTTAAAAGGTGCTGCTAAGAGACGCAGAATATCAGAGTTCCTAACCAGACTTCCATTTCGTTCCCTCAGAGCGGCTTTAGAGAAGGGAGGGCTCTGCGGACTCTCCTGCTCTTCAGGGTTCCCTTTACCTGCTGATCTCTTTTGGCTGTTCATAGTAATTACACATAATGCAGAGATACTATCACTACTAATTAATTCCAATATTTACTAATGCTGCTTTGGGTGTTCATAAAACTGAAAAGACAGGACAGAAATGGTTTTAAAATGTAAATAAAATTAAAACACACCCACAATTAAATTCTCCGTAAAGAAGGCTCATAGCTGCGTTATAGGTGTCTGGGGAAACAGAACTGGCAAGTCAGTTGATTCCTGTCCAATACGCCGCAGCTTTTCTTGTTGTCACTTCATTTTCCAATGAACTTTGCCATAAAGAAATATCGAACTATTTACAAATATCTTAATGGAAAATTCCCTCAACGATCCAAGCCTCGAAGCCTGATTATATTTCCTGTGCTTACCTTCCAGAGCAAAACCAGATGTGTAAGGTGCACGCAGAGGGATCCTAGCATTTCCTTCACCAAAAACTGAACTCTCTGATCCTTCAGAACTTACATACATGCCTTGCTTTAGGCTTAAGGGAAAGCACATGTGTGAGAAAGTGAGGCTGGTTTAACTCAAATTCATTCTGCCAAAGCAGCACTGAAGGCTCCGTGGGTCAAGGTTGGTCATCGTTCAGCTTTAAAATACACCTTTAAAAAAATGTTTGCACAGATCGGTTTGTCAGTTTAAAATTGTTTCAGTGCTATGATTGCAAGGAATCCCACTGTTGAGGCAGAAGATATTCATTCTGTAGATTGATTTATGTACAAAGCTCTCCCTGTAGCCGGTGGATAGAATTACTGGGGAGGAATGCCAGCACTGAGCAACTTAAGCCTAGGGAACCTAACCTTGATCTAGCACTGGTTGGAAGAGCGCGAGCTAACCAAAAGTTGATTCCTTCTGCTTCTTAGGGATGGAGGCAAAATTCATTAGGACACATTTTTAAGTGAGCTGACAGAATTTGCTTCAGTTGGGAGTATGGGATGGAAACTGTATTTTTTCAGGGCTGGGGGGGATGCATACAGAAATATGTATTTTATGAAATGCATTGAAAAGTGCAGATTTTCTGGGGAAATGCATACAAAACAGCATGTTTTAGGAGAAAATGCATTGAAAAGAAAGCAGAAATATGTATTTTAAAGAAAGAATGTATACATCATAGGTATTTTAGGGGAAAGTGGATCATTTTAAAAGCTATTTAGGTTTCTCTCTTTTTTTAGCTGCTGTGAGTACTTAGCCATGGGTGGCAGGGGGGCAACTGCCCCCCCCAATCAAGTAAATAAATTAAAATACTTAACTTAAAATGCATGCATTAGGGGAAAGTGCACATAAAATGCATATGTGAAAAGAACACATGAAATGCACTATATTGTGGGAAATTGCTTGCAAAACTCGATCCATCGTCCCAAATTACACACAAAAAGACATGTTTTAAGAGAAATATGCAATAATCTTGCAAACTGATTCTGAAGTGCCGAGAACTGGTAGAATGAGAAACAGAGACAAACCGAAACGGTCAGATTCCTCCGCCAGAAGGCAACAGCACTGAGCAGTCACTCAGAAGGAACTTGCACTTCATGCAAAAAGGGGTCTGCCTTGCCCTTGGGGAGGAGAAGCCACAGCTTTCTTGCCCAGCAGCTGATTGGGGTCCCACAAAGTTTAGCAAGCGTGTGCCTCCTGCCTGAACGCTTAGAACCAGCTTCTATAACATGAATCCCCAGAGAGGCTCTCCAGACTCTCAGAATCTCCCTTGTTCCCAGCAAAATGGGCTGCTTCAAGATGGTTGGCAGCAGCGCTCATGAGCGCCTGAAAAAAGGTCCCCTAATGCCAGGCATCTTAAGAGAATTCAGAAGGAGTCTCCGAACTTGCAATTTATTTTGTTTACTACTCCAACATACCCAAAGAAACCATTTACAGTTTTATCACACCACTCTGGAGCTTAGAATGAACTGGCAGGACGGGGGGGGGGCAGAGTTGCTCTTCGTCTGGGCACTTTCCCCCCTTTTTTCTTAAATGTCTTAATTATGCTATTCTCACCAGTGCTGGCATAGTGGAAGGGCAGGATAAATAACAGACCCAGTACTGAGCAGAGAGGCCTGCCCATCTCAGTCCAGACAATGCCATCATTTCAAGAGCAACATGCTCTGAGGGGTCCTGACTAACCAGCTCAACACAAAAGGAAGCAGGTCAGGACCATACACGTTTTGAAAATATAAGCTGTTAAAAGTTGCTAGTAACCCTGTTTAACCTGTGCAGAGAACCCGAGTACCTTAGCATGACAACCACATTCTTTAGGAACAATGGAAATGTCAATCCCAATGTGTGTTTGGGGGCGGGGCGGGCGTTGCTACCCAAAGGAAATACTACATTTCTCAGAAGTCAGCATATGGTTATTACTAGGCTGTAGGGAGAGGGGGATCCCTCCTTCAGCAGAGATTAAAGATGTTGTGGACCTCACCGTGCCTTCGGGACAAAAATGCCACTCACTTACCCACAATGGGTGAATTCTTAAGGATGAAAAGCATACATTCATCTAGGGGGATTAACAACCAGATCAGGGTGTTATTGCAGGGTTGAGCCCTGAGATCAAACTGAAATGGAATTTCTGCTGGGACAGCTTTGCAAGTTGAGAAGTGAGAACCACTTCATTTGAAAGCCAGCGTGAATATAGCATTCTGGGACAGCTGGGTGCAACCTCCCCTTTGTCATAGGCTTGTGGTAGGTCAAATGCTCCTCCTCTGCCCCCAGTTCCCCATCTGTGATATGCAAAGCTTACTGGGCCACCTACTGCCATGCTCAGAAAGCACACTTTTGGGTCTGCCTTTGGTGCCTGGAAACCCGTGATTAGGAACTTTTGTGCTTTTTTGCTCTGCTAAATTAGCAGCCCTATAAGAAAAAGCTCTACAAATACTGTTGTGGGTTGTGGGGGTCAGTCTGGATGATGCTCCGAGTCCCTTCCCATTCTTTGGGTCCTTTGGGAGGATTAGAATCTAAATAGAGGATTCCATCGCTGAAGGAGTCAAGTTTCTTTGTAAGACAAGGACCTTAGCAGGTCGCTTAAGTGTCTTCATCCTCATCCCAAAAGAATAAGCTAGCCTGCAAGAGCTGCAACTAAGGGAGGCTGTCCTTTAGGCTAGCGGGTGGACCTTTCCTCCATGCCCCTCACCTGCCTCCTAGGTAGAAGAACAACAGCTAGAATGTAGGCGCGAGAGTGGAAGCGGAAGCCGGCTAGACACTGGAGATGGCGAGACCTGCTTGTTCTGTGCTGGATCCAAAGGTGTGACTAATGGAGAAGAAATATCTGTCGGGGTGCTAATGCTGTAAACCCATCCATCTTATGTTCACATCGTGCATATGTGTAAATAAAACCACATATCCTAAAGACACCCCAGACTCCCCTGACCTTCATCCCAAAAGGGTAAGTGTGCCTGGAACCCCTGAAATCTCTCCCCACTTGGACATTGGGGTGGTATGTAACAATATATGAAGGAACCTACCATGACACGGGGCAGCTGTTTTGCAGCAACAGCCTCACAATTATCAGGAGATAAAGTATAATAGATTGCCCTGAAGTGCTGTGTGGGTCACTCACCTTTCTGTGTTCGATGGAGGGCTGTGGAATGACAAGCTGAAATCCAAGGACCACAATGGAGCTCAGAAGCCTGCAGGACAAAATAGTTTCTGCTGAGTTCCAGGAGTCAAGGAAAACCACAAGCAACGGTTATGGTTTCTTTTGCTTCCACTCAGCTCCCCAACCCCCCACAACGGCACCCCTAAGCAGCCACAGACCACACGAGGGGGGTTCTAGGTCAGAGAGGAAACAACAGCTGTGAAAGGTTGAACTATGAAACTTTCCTATTTAGAAATTAACCACTGCCACCCCCCCCCCCAATTCCTCCCAGGTAAATTACACCACCACAAATCAGATCCTCCTGGAACCATCTCAAATGGGTGTGAATGTCTAAGAGAGAATATACTGTATAAATAAAGAAATATTTATTTAGTGGGGGGGGGAGAAACCAACACAAACTATATGATTTTGCTTTTCCCTCTCTCTTCCAGATGCTGCCCTTCATTCCATTGTTATTGTTGTTATTGTACTTATTTATATCCACCTTTTCCCCAGACTGGGATTCAAGGCGGCTTATACAAATTAAAACAGGCATCTTTAAAATCCAAAAAGCTAAAAAATATATTATGACAGACAATCATCAAAAAGCAATTAAACTCAAATGGAAATAAAATATAAAAAACCCCAAATGTGTTAAAATGCAGCACAGCGCTATTTAAGCATTTGCTTAAGAAAAGCCAGTCCGTTCCCAAAGGCCTATCAGAATAAAATAGCCTTCTCCTGCTGACAGATTCTGTTTGTTCCGCATTGCAGCCCTCCCTCTGCTGAGAAGTTCAGCTGAGCTGCGCTGCGAACTGGGGGGGGGGGGAGTTTCTGCAGCCCCTGCATGCTGCTGGTGGGCGCGGCAGAGGCAGCAGTGGGTCTTAGCTTTGTACAGATGCTCAAAAGCCAGAGATTTCTGCACATGCATACTCCATCCTCCACGTGGGCAAGAGGCATTGCCACAGCTTCAGGGCACATTCACAGCTTGCATTTACAGCACTATGTTGCCACTTTGAACAGCCAGGGCTTCCCGGCTTGTGCTAGCAGATGGAGAAGGTTGGATACAACCCACAGAGAGTAGCTGAAGGGGAAATTTGAGACATTTTCCTGGAAGAGATTAAGCTTAGTATTGTTAGATATAGATAGGTAAATACGCACACTGAATAGACTACAGTGGGCTCCACAATGCCTCCGTTTCCCTGTCACATATTTGGCTCACACACACTCCCTGCTGGGCATTTTAACCCTGAGCAATGGCCCGGAAGCAGGGCACAGTTAGACATGCCTTAAATCATTTGTGGGGAGCCAACATCCTACTTGGGCTACAGGTTCACCCCTGATGGGAAGTGAGACTTGGCATGAGCATGTAGGGATGTTATAGCATTTATTTATTTATTTATTTATTTATTTATTTATTTATTTATTTATTTCACTCCTACAATTGCTTGATTGTAAAAAAAATCAAAAAAATAGAAGCAATTTACAAGAAAGATAAAACAACAGAATTATCTATAAAAGTTAACAACCATAATTTAAACCATTCAAAAAGTTTAAAGTTAACAACAAACGAAAAATGGATAAAAACACACATCAACAGTCTAAGCATTTGAATAGACTTGTCTAAACAAAAATGGTTTTAGGCACCGGAAAAAGTATAGTGAAGGTGCCTGGCTAAGATCACTAGGCAGGGAGTTCCAAAGTGTAGGCACTGCTGTACTAAGAGACTGATTTATTCCAAATGCAGAATGGGTCCTCTTTGGCACATGGTACAGGGTCAGTTCTGCAGACTGAAGCGGTCAATTGGGCATACATGGCGTCAGACAATCTCACTGGTAAACTGGTCCTAAACTGTTAAGGGCTTTTCATACCAATAGTAACATCTTGAACTAGGTCAGGCAACAAATCAGTGCAGAGTTCTGAGCAGCAGTATTATATCCTGGCAAGGCTTCACTCCTGTCAGCAATCGTGCTGCAGCATTCTGCACTAACTGCAGCTTCTGGATCAAAGCCACCCATGGAGCTCATTGCAACAATCCAATCTTGATGTGACCAATGCATGAACTACTACTGTGGTCAGGCTGCCCTGGTCCCAGAATGGCCGTAGATGTTGAACCAACTACATGTGTCCCTTTTGTCCTCTGTGAAGTGTTCCAGTGCATAGAAGGATAGCCCAGTTGGGAGAGCAGGAGACTCTTAATCTCAGGGTTGCTGGTTTGAGCCCCACATTGGGCAAAAGATTCCTGCATTGCAGGGCTGACCCCCATGGTCCCTTCCAATGCTATGATTCTATGAACTGAAGGTGGTGTTCTGCAAATTCGGGGATTAAGCAACTCCACCCCCTGCACCAATGAGCAGTTGCTTTTAACTTCTCTGTGCCCTCCTGCGTTCTCTCTCTCACACACACACACCCCATTCATTCATAGAAAGCTCAACACTGGTAGGAGGAAAATCGTTCCACAGCTTGCAGTTCAAAGAGAGGAAAAGGCTCAGCAGTTCCTAATCTGCATGTGGAGATGTGCATTTCCATGAATACATTCTGCAAAAAATCCCACATGAGGGGGGCAACCATTTGGGAGTGAGCAGAGCCCTTAATCTTCAAAGCAAATTACTTAACGGATTAAGAGTTCTTTCTCCAGAGCTAAAGGTCCTCAGGATTGGGGTGATTATTCTGTGCCAAGTTTATCCCAATCATTTTTCCAAAGAGAATATTATAATCAGGGCCTGTTGGTGGATGGGAATGGAAACCCAATTGGACAATGGAGCTACTTTCTAGCAAGCCCTGGGTGTGCAGTCTGGTAGACTCAAGTTGCAAAGCTGTTATCAACTTTCGGCTTCATGCGCATAGGAAATTTGGCAGGGATCTTCATTTTGATTCAGTGTGTTGTGATTTTTAAAAATATATTGGTATATTTCATGTTCCATCAAATGACGGTTTGCTTTGGCTGTATTAGCTGCCTCTTAAATGCTTTGCCATGCTCTATTTTAAAAAGGAAGAAGGCTTCTTTCTTAAAAACAACAACGAAGTCTTCCTAATCCAGAAGGTTTGCTACACACTGGCAGTCTTGAAATGCAAGAATGCCATAAAACAGAGCTAAATAAAACTTGGGCTGGGGGGGGGGGTCCATCCTTGCAGCCCTTTGGAATGGGATCACAGATGTGTCTCACAGCCAAGGAGAAAGATGCTTCCACAAATCACACCAAAAATGCTCTGGGTGTGTCGCTTGTAAATGTTGGTTGATACAAGGCAGAAAGCAGGAAAAGACATTCCAAAGGAGACAGCAGTTTCACTTTTAGTCAAAGGGGCCGGCTGCATTCAGTTAATAAAACTGGAAAGTACAAAAACATATACACTGAAGATGCAGTCCTAAAAAATACTTGCCAGGGTGTGAGCCCCACCGAACACAGTAGCACTGACTTCTGACTCAACATGGGATTGCACTCCAAGGGCATCTTTGAACAGGGTTACCAACTGGCCATTGTATTACTAATCTGACAAGGAATCCGCATTCTGGAGGAAAACTGCAAGGTTCACCATCCTTGGATCCGGTGGCAAAGCCTCTCCGGGACCTCCTGAACCCTTCTCCCCAGCTCAGTCACTGAGATCACCTGCAGAAGCATCACTGGTGGGTTGGTGCTTTGGAGTTTTTGTGAAATAGTGGTATATAAATGTGTGTGTTTTTAAGAAAGAAAGAAAGAAATATAATACCTGCACGGCTGTCCTCCACACTCCATGCTAACATCCCACCCTATAGTGGCAAAGGGGGCCCTGCAGGGCTCTCTGCTTGGCTTTCTGAACTCTACCCAAGCTACGCCCCCTGCTCAGGCCACCCCCTTCCTTGTAGGCACACCCCCTCACTGGCCAGTCTCTGTGTCCCAACCTCTTGCTTGCCTGGATGGGGGGTGCAGGGGTGGTTAATGGCTGAATGCATGTAAACCACCAACTTTTGCTGACGGTTCAAAAGTAAGGGTCCCATCTCTTGCTCCGCCCCTTTTGCCACCCACCCTGGCATAGGGCTGGGCTAAGATGGAAAGCAGCCCTTGCCCTCGCCTCCTCCCTGGAGAATATTGGAAGCAGAGGCTGTGGCCTGGCTGGGCAGGTGCCTGGGCTTCCCCGGCCAGAAGGGGCCACCACTGTCCCTGCCACCATTAGCACCCTGCCTCAGGCCCTGCTGCCATCGGAGCTCCAGCCGCCACCAGTCAGGCTCTTCACCCCGTCCTCCCCATAGACATGTTCTACCCGGGGATGGGGCTTGTAATGGATGATGAGCCAGTACCTGAATCCTGGAAGCTAGGCTCCCATGCGCCCTTGGCCAGGGGCTGTCTGGGAGCCCCCAAAGCCGGGACAAACCATGCACCAGAAACTCAAAAAGCCCTTCCTTTGCACTCCACCAGCAACTTCCTCCACAGCCATTGGGGGCAGGTTTGCTCTGCTCTGCCTCCTCTTCCTCCTCTGCCAGTCCATCTGCCTCCCTCCCTCCCTCCCTCCCTCCCTCCCTTTTTCCTCTTCCTGCAACTTCTGCCTGTTCTCACAGTCTTTCTTCCCCAGTTCCTCTCACACGGCTGACTGAAGAGAGGGTCCCAGAGGGCTGCTGCAATGGCCCATCCCAGTGGCTGGATTCCTCCTCCCAGAGGAGCCTGTGCACCTCGCCCAGCACCCAGAGCATGCGCAGACAGGCAGGCAGACCCCTGGCCACCCAGTCTGGGCCTGGGCCATCAGCAGGGCCAACCTGGCCTCCGTGTGAGATTCCCCGAGGTACAATGTTCAATGTAAGGTACATGAAGAGGGGAGGGGGTACCAATACTTACCTTAAAGAGCCTTTAAAATTGTCTGCCATGGTTAGTGACTCTTAACGTGATGTGTCCAGTGTGATAAAGAATTCAGGGTGGGTTACAGCAAGATCCTAGGGAAACAACAAAAACAAGATAGATTACTTTTCAGCATTTCATGACAGAAAGCCCACTACCCCTCCAGGTAAGCGGTCCAATTTGGGGCTGCTCCTACCATCAACAAAGCATGGTCTTGGTGGTGGTGCCACCATCAGGAGCTGCCCGGTTGGTACAGACCTGTGACAGGGCCTTTTCAGTGGTGGTTCACTCATGGTGAAATGTCTCCCTCATTATTAAGTGTCAGGAGGCATTGGGGAAAAGTCCTGTTTACGCAGGCATTTGGTGGTTAAAGACCATTCCAGGCAACCCTAGGATTATTGGATGGAAGAATGTTTTTATAACTGTGTTTAATTGCTTTTAGAATGCTTTCTTGTATTTAAAAAAAATGTAAGTGATTTTTGGTGCTTTTAATTGTAATGGTTTTTAGAATGTTTTAATCTGTTCTAAAATGTTGGTTTTGGATTCAAATAGTGCATCTGTTTGTTGCCACAGACTCCTTGGGATGGAAGAACTGGAAATAAATTCAATCAATCAATCAATCAATCAATCAATAAGACACTTTTCCTAATGTTCCACCCTATGTTGAAAGGGTTCAAAGAGGGACAGATCAGTGTTTCCCCAGCCAACATCAATTTTGCATTCATTCATAAATCTGTTCTGTCCTGTTCCCACATTAAACTGCATAAAAAAGAAATCCATACAATCTTCACCATCATCATCATCATCATTATTAATTACCACTTATACCCCGCCCATCTGACTGGGTTATCCCAGCCATATATTTAAATGTGTACTTAAATGTTTAGTTAATATTTTACACTTTATGCTTGCCTGTCTTGTTATCATTATGTGTTATTAAAACTTCAATAAAAATATAATTAAAAAACAAGGCATGTATTAAAAATATATTTTATCCCAATGTACACATTTCTAGATGTATTTTATCCCAAGCACCTCTTTCTTTCTTTTTTTTACACATTTTGAGACAACATCCATATGGTAAAATTGAAAGAAGTGCAAAAGCTGATGTATAATTGCATTGTATTAATCCAGGAGGTGCAAATTAGATCAGGTCACTTAAAAATGCAGACCAAACAAAATTCTCCTCTGTCACTGGAAAAGTCTAGGCAAACCTTTTTCTACGGTTGTTGCTGTCTCTCTCTGCTGAATAAGGTTTAGACAGGCTCTGCTTCTTCTACAGAGCCGGGTTTTGGTGCCTTTTGCTGCTCACAACTAGCACAGTGTTTGAACAGAGCGCAAGGCCATGAAGTGAAACATTACAGCATCATTCCTTGTAGATAAGATGTTATCCATTTCTGTCAACCAATCAGATAACCGCAAGGTGGCCAAAGGAAGCCTGGGTTTATCTTACAAACCCGCCATGTGCACAGCTCAGTACAAAGCTTACAAGCAGTTTATTGTACAAACTTTGACATTATCAGCCAGATAACATTGGTTTTAATTATCTGCCCAAGACAATCGTGGCTTGTAATTTTGCAAAAAAAAGCAAAGCAACTTTTGAGCCTCTCTTAACTCAAGTGGGCAGCCAGTCCTATGCCAGTTTAGGGAAGTCCAAGATTCATGCCAAGGAAATTGTAAATATGAACTCTGAATAAGTTGAAACGTATTCCATTTAATTCAGAGCCAGCACCAGCGAGTTCAAATGGAAATCTCTTCCTAGTAAGCATGCATAAATTACACAAGATCTTGCTTGACCCCGAGGTTTTTAAGTGTGCTTAAATATGTAGAATGGGAGTCATTGCACATGGAACTTTACAGGGACATCCACATCCTTAAACAAAACACAGATAGTAAAAACAAAGAGGTAAAAAAACCGTACACTTTTCTAGTGCGTTCCTATTGGAATATTGTTGTTGTTGTTTAGTCGTTTAGTCGTGTCCGACTCTTCCTGACCCCCTGGACCAGAGCACGCCAGGCACTCCTGTCTTCCACTGCCTCCCGCAGTTTGGTCAGACTCATGTTGAGGCATCTGATCATAGCCTGCATTATAATCAAGGCTTATATTTTGATCAGATTCCAGTATTCTAAAAATTAGCTTAAATTCACAAATGTTTCTTTCGAGGCAGGAAACCAGCAGGCAGCTGGCAAGCTCTTAGGCAGAGGCCCCTCTGGTTTATTGCGGTCATAAAAAGCCTGAGAGCAAAAGGTCACTGACCCTACATATTACAGAATATAATTAAGCTGTAATAAAAGCGGCTAAATTAAGAGTTGGTAAATAGTAAGGTTTTGCCATTTGGCCTCTCATCATACAAAGAGTCATTTGCCTAAAGGTCAAAAGGCTAAGCATCTGGCTGGCAGAAAGGGAGGGAGTATTTGGGGAAGCCTTTTTTTAAAGTTGTTTCTTTTTAAACAGATCCTTTTACTCTGCAAAGATTTCTTTTCCTTTTAAAAGGTTATTTATGTTATGTATAATATGATATTCTGTTGTAAGCATCTAGAAAGTAAGAAATGTTAGATTCTTATTTCATAGAATCATAGAATCCTAGAGTTGGAATAGACCACAAGGGCCATCGAGTCCAACCCGCTGCCAAGCAGGAAACACCATCAGAGCACTCCTGACATATGGTTGTCAGCCTCTGCTTAAAGACCTCCAAAGAAGGAGCTCTTTTTCTTTTCTTGTTTTTTTTTTTGTTTTGTTTTTCTGTACTGTTGATATCTATCTGGAAAAAAAGTAATAAAAATATTATTAAAAAAAAACAAAGAAGGAGCTCTTTCATAGATGGTGTGTGAAAAGGTGAACAAAAGATCTGTTCAGATAAAATTAGCCACCATCTGTTTTAGCCATCTGCTCTATTTTAGAATTAAGGGGGCAAAGGTGATCTGGTAATTAAGGTGCCTTGTCGAGGTTAATGGCTACTTGTTTGCCATTTATAAATAGAAGAAAATATAGCTCTCTGTCTCCCATAAAAGGTAATAGGAAATGGGTGTATCTTTTATGATTGGTTCTAGCAAACAGCCAATAGGAATTTCAACCAGGCTGATTGGACAGAGACAGCCAAAGGAGGAGCAAGGGGACTGGGCTGAGGGAATATAAGTGCTGGCCATAATGGCAGGAGGCCAGGCCAGAGCTTGGTAACCATATACCACTGTGCCTCTCATTTATTTGTCTGACAAATAAATAATTATTTTAATTTCTCTATTGCTGCGTTGAATATTTCATTCCAGCTAAGCGTTAACCACAAGCAGGGTGCTACAATGTTAGTAGCTTTGAGAACAGTGTCCAACCATCTCGTCCTCTGTCGTCCCCTTCTCCTTGTGCTCCCATTTCTCTGCCCCTTCGAAATCCAGCTTGCACTTCTGGGAGTTCTCGGTCCACATACTGCTTAAGCCTGCCTTGTAGAATTTTAAGCATAACCTTGCTAGCGTGTGAAATGAGTGCAATTGTGCGGTGGTTTGAGCATTCTTTGGCACTGTCCTTCTTTGGGATTGGGATGTAGACTGATCTTCTCCAATCCTCTGGCCACTGCTGAGTTTTCCAAATTTGCTGGCATATTGAGTGTAGCACCTTGACAGCATCATTGTTTAAAATTTTAAATAGTTCAGCTGGAATATCATCACTTCCACTGGCCTTGTTATTAGCAGTGCTTTCTAAGGCCCATTTGACTTCACTCTCCAGGATGTCTGGCTCAAGGTCAGCAACCACACTACCTGGGGTATACGAGACATCCATTTCTTTCTGGTATAGTTCCTCTGTGTAATCTTGCCACCTCTTCTTGATGTCTTCTGCTTCTGTTAGGTCCTTTCCACTTTTGTCTTTTATTATGGCAATCTTTGTACAAAATGTTCCTTTCATATCGCCAATTTTCTTGAACAGATCTCTGGTTTTTCCCATTCTATTGTTTTCCTCTATTTCTTTGCATTGCTCGTTTAAGAAGGCCTTCTTGTCTCTCCTTGCTATTTTTTGGAAATCTGCATTCAATTTCCTGTATCTTTCACTATCTCCCTCGCATTTTGCTTGCCTTCTCTCCCCCGCTATTTGTAAGGCCTCATTGGACAGCCACTTTGCTTTCTTGCATTTCCTTTTAATTGGGATGGTTTTAGTTGCTGCCTCCTGTATAATGTTACGAGCCTCCATCCATAGTTCTTCAGGCACTCTGTCCACCAAATCTAAATCCTTAAACCTGTTCCTCACTTCCACTGCGTATTCATAAGGGATTTGACTTAGATTCTATCTTACCGGCCCAGTGGTTTTTCCTACTTTCTTCAGTTTAAGCTTGAATTTTGCTATAAGAAGCTGATGATCTGAGCCACAGTCAGCTCCAGGTTTTGTTTTTGCTGACTGTATAGAGCTTCTCCATCTTTGGCTGCAGAGAATATAGTCAATCTGATTTCGATACTGCCCATCTGGTGATGTCCATGTGTAGAGTCGTCTCTTGTGTTGTTGGAAAAGCGTGTTTGTGATGACCAGCTTGTTCTCTTGGCAGAACTCTATTAGCCTTTGCCCTGCTTCGTTCTGAACTCCAAGGCCAAACTTGCCAGTTGTTCCTTTTATCTCTTGACTCCCTACTTTAGCATTCCAATCCCCTATAATGAGAAGAACATCCTTCTTTGGTGTCATTTCTATAAGGTGTTGTAAGTCTTCATAGAATTGGTCAATTTCAGTTTCTTCAGCACCAGTGGTTGGTGCATAAACTTGGATTACTGTGATGTTAAAAGGTCTGCCTTGGATTCGTATCGAGATCATTCTATCATTTTTGAGATTGCATCCCAGAACAGCTTTCGCCACTCTTTTGTTGACTATGAAGGCCACTCCATTTCTTTTATGGGATTCTTGCCCACAGTAGTAGATATGATGGTCATCCGAACTGAATTCGCCCATTCCCGTCCATTTTAGTTCACTGATGCCCAGGATGTCAACATTTATTCTTGCCATCTCATTTTTGACTACATCCAACTTACCAAGGTTCATGGTTCTTACATTCCAGGTTCCTATGCAATATTTTTCTTTACAGCATTGGACTTTCCTTTCGCTTCCAGGCATATCCGCAACTGAGCGTCCTTCTGGCTTTGGCCCAGCTGCTTCATCAGCTCTGAATCTACTTGTACTTGTCCTCCGCTCTTCCTTAGTAGCATGTTGGACGCCTTCTGACCTGAGGAAGCTTTTATATGCCTGTTGTCTTTGTCCATGGAGTTTTCTTGGCAGGGATACTGGAGTGGCTTGCCAGTTCCTGCTCCAGGTGGATCACGTTTGGTCAAAACTCTCCACTATGACCTGTCCATCTTGGGTGGCCCTGCACGGCATAGCTCATAGCTTCTCTGAGTTATTCAAGCCCCTTCACCACGGCAAGGCAGTGATCCATGAAGGGGCTATTGGAATATACTACACGTTAAATATCTGGTTTTGTACATGATTTGCACATTCAAGGCTAAATCACCAGTCAATGGGTTTTCTTTTCACTGAACACTAAACATTATAAATCAATATCTAAGACTAATTCAAAAGTTTGTGCATGCCCCAATACGTCATACAGACCTGAGCTCTGAAGGCAACACTGAACCAAACCAGGATCCCTCCTTAATGTGTAAACAACGTGGTTGTTTCATTTAGAGAAAAGGCTAGTAAGAGGCGACAGGATAGAAGTTTATAAAATTATTCATGGCCTGGAGAAAGTAGACAAAGTTCATAACTCTTCAACTAGTGGACATCCCACGAAGCTGAATGTTGGGAGATTTGGGACAGAAAAAAATAAAGGACTTCTTCACACAGCATACAGAGAGCCTCCATGTGATGGAAACTGTTTTATTAGTAGTAGTACTACCAGAGGAGGAGGAGGAAGAGGAAGAATTACTATTTATACTTTCATTTCAAGAAGAAGAAGAAGAAATGCTAAATAATGAAGATGCCAGATGTGCAGCCCCAGGTAAGGTATTCCATAGCCCAGGTGCCACAACCATGAAGGTCCTGCCTCTTGAACTCCAAATGGCAAGGGAATACAGAGCAATATCTCTGAAACTGATCTGTGTGTGGAAGAAAAGCAGATAAGGGAGGAGGCCATCTGTCCATTTACGTTCTTTGGTTGGATGGATTTGCCACCATGATAGCTGCAAACCTACATGCATCATAGAGGGGGAATACAATGGGCTGAATCCAAAATATGCCTCCTGCTTAGGAAAGGAATCCTTGCACCCATAGAAGTGCAACATTGATGGAAGACTCTGACCTACAGAAGGGCATTTCTGCATCCAACCCAGTAAGATTTGAATTCCAAAAAATTGAAAACTTTGAGGGTCAGCAATGGAGACAACACACCACCGTTAATTACTCACAACAGCACAATCCTGCCCATGGATGCCTCCTCAGGCATCTGCTTCATTGAGCTCCATGGGGCTACAGCCTTAAACAAGGTCCTGTAAAGTATAATGCAAAAGGTAAAAGAAGGAAAATACCAACTTCCTAATTGGTAATTTTGATTTCCTCGAGGCAGCTCCTGTGGGATTGTATGACTTGACCCTTTGTTTACTGAAAGCAGACACTTTCGGCGACTTCCGGTCGGCGCCAGCGTTAATGGCGGTCCTCTTTCCGAGCTCCAGAGGAGGACTGCTCTGCGAGTTCGGGTCTGACCCGCTACGGCAAGTGGGGGACCCCTAAAATCACAGGCGCTGAAGCCTGTGAACAAGGAGACTCGGTGGGCACCAGAAGCGCCCCCCCTTACTGCAGAAAGAGCCTTTTTAAAGGCTCTGGAACGGCATCGGGAGAGCGCGGTGCTGAGAGTCGCTACCCAGCCCGCAGAGTGAAGCCGCGTCGCCATTGACGGAGAGCGCTGATTCCTTCCTACAAATCTGGGACTGATAAAACCTGTGAGTAAGACTGAACGCTAATTTGGAACCCTTTAAAAGAAAATTCGGCTGAAAACGGGGATGGTAAAAATTAAGGAAGTCTGCCTCCCCTTGACTGCATGACAGCTAAAAGCAACGGAATTTTAAAGCTGCATCCGTATGTGATATTTTTTGACTACTTAAACCTGACATCGAACTTAGATCTCCCCTCTAGCAAGCAGGGCAGAGGGGAGGGGGAAAAAGGACATTAAGAACTGCATGATTTATTTAAAAAGGGAAAACTCTTCTGCTGCCTCACTGCCCTGAAGCGGACTGCCAAATAAGGTATTAAAGCACTGAACTGTCTTTAACTCCTGGGAAAGTTACATAGTTGAAGTCTCTTGTGTTACAAAGTTTTTGGACTCTGTTGTTACAGTTTACTGGAGTATCTTGAAATCGTACCTACTGGAAAAAGTGTTGTAAAAGACTTTTACAAGCCTCCTGATATACTTGTCTTTAACTTCTTTGTCTCCGTACTCGGACATTTTGGTTTGCTCCCCCTAGAGGGCTAAAGTAACGGCTGTAACAGTCTAGGACAGTGGAATTTTCCATCAGAGGACTATTCCCGTGGGAACGACCTTGGGACATGAGTGGCTCAGCAGAAGAGATAACCACAAGAGCCAAAGCTAAGCAACAACAATACCAGCAGCAGCAACAAAAGAAAAGAGGCTCAATCACTGGTGCAACCCCTACAGGAACAACAGGACAAGAAAAAGTGACAGCTGCCTCCATGGAATCAGTGACACAAGCGCTTCTCAAGATAAACCAGTCTTTGGAGAACTTGACAAAGCAGAGTACAGAAAATACACAGAAATTAACAGAACTAACAGCAAGATTGGATCTGAATACAGAATCTATAAATAAGCTGGTCCAAGAAAACTCCGCAACACGTAAGATTGCAGAGGAAGCCAGAACTATTGCTGGAGAGACTCAACAGAACCTAGAACCGATTGCTTAAAAAGTTTATGAACATGATACAACTCTGGCTTTGTGGGAATTACAGAGAAAGGAAAGAAATCTGAAATTAAGACTGATTCCCGAGAGCGAAGGAGACAACCTTGTGGAGTTTTTAACACGAGAGTTTGCTGATTTCTGGGAAGACCTGGAGGACGGAGAAATAAAAATAACAACAGCATTCAGACTGGGCAGAAGACAGGGCAGAAAGACCCCGAGGGACTGTTTGATTACCCTTAGATCGAAGGAAGAAAGAGACAAAATATTAAAATTACATTACAGAAGGGCCTTGCAAATTGAAAATTCATCTATACAGATTTTTAAAGATATCCCTAAACACATCTTGGAGCTGAGAGCCTTCTATAAGGACTTGGTCTATCTGCTGAAGAAGAACATCATCCCTTTCAGGTGGGAGTTTCCACAAGGGCTGTCTTTTGACTATAAGGGAAAGAAGGTGAAAATAAAGACAATACAAGATAAAGAAAGATTCCTGGAAAGAAATCAAGAGGATTTACAGAAGGGAACTGTGGACCCAATTGCAGAACAAAGGAGAGCACTAGACATTCTTAATCTATCGTATGGACTTGTTCCAGCACCATCAGAGGAAGTGCAACAACTTGGAGCGGTCGGAGGAGTAACAGAAAAATAACAAGATGGCCCTGCAATTCCTTAGTTGGAATTGTAATGGGCTGAACATGCCTTTGAGGAGACGCCAAGTATTCCACATCTTGAAAAGAGAACAATTGGACTTGATTTGTTTACAAGAAACCCATATAACCAGAGCACACAGGAAACTACTTATAAATAAAAGATTAGGACAAGAATTCATCTCATCGGATAAAGTTAAGAAAAGAGGAGTTGTGATCTATGTAAAAGAAAAATGGGCACCAAAGATGATGTTTAAAGACGAACAAGGAAGATATCTGGCAGTTGAAATACAAGTACAAGGAGAAAAATACTTAATAGTTGGAATCTATGCACCAAATGAAGGCAAAGCGGAATTTTTCAAGAAACTCCATGAAACTTTGTCGGACTATCTGGATTACAATATGATAATCATGGGAGACATGAATGGTGTTGTCTCTACAAATATGGACAAGGCACAAAGACTGACAATCTCCAAGGAAGGGAGACTTCCGAAGACCTTCTTTGAGATGACGGAAAATATGGACCTAATAGACATATGGAGAACAAGGAACCCTCTGGAGAGAGAGGGAACCTTTTTCTCCCAGGCAATGATGACCTGGACCAGAATTGATCAAATCTGGATTACTAGTGGGATGGCTCCAAAGATTAAGAAAATAGAAATCTGCCCAAAAACCTGCTCCGACCATAACACCCTGAAGATGGAAATGAAACTTACATCAACTGGTCAATTCAGATGGAGGATGAATGACACCCTGTTTCGAGATAAAGACTTCCACATGAAGGCCCAAAAAACTTTGAAGGACTACTTTGAAATAAATCTAAAGGCCGATGTGGAAAAAAGAGTGATCTGGGACGCAAGTAAAGCTGTGATGCGAGGATTTTTGATTCAACAAAATTCAATAAAAAAGAGAAAGCAGAATGAGAAGAAGGAAAAGATTTTGGAAAAGATAAAAGAAGGAGAGAAAAAATTAAGATCAAAACCGAAGTCCCAGGAGATTTTGAGAGAGATTAAGTTATATCAAACACAATATATGGAATTGATGAATCAAGAGATTGAATGGAAGATAAAGCAAATGAAACAAAAGACATTTGAATCGGCAGATAAATGTGGTAAACTTCTGGCATGGCAATTGAAGAAAAGGCAGAAACTAAATACAGTTACAAGTCTAGAAGTGGATGGAAAGAATATATCTAAGCCCAATGAAATTAGAAACTGCTTTCTGAGTTATTTCAAAAAACTTTATTCTCAAGGACCACAAAATGAAGAGGACATAGACAAATTCCTTAATAAATATGGATTACAAAAAATCTCTCATCAAAGCAAGGTGGATTTAAACCAGAGAATAACAGAACAAGAGATAGAGGGTGCCATCCAAGACATGCAATTGGGCAAATCTCCAGGGCCAGATGGACTGACTTCCAGATATTATAAATCTTTGAAGGAATGGTTGGTTTATCCGTTAAAGGAAGTCTGCAACGAGATTTTAGAGGGGGAAAAGGCACCGGAATCGTGGAAAGAAGCGTATATTTCACTCATACCAAAGACAGAGACTGAAAAGACTCAACTTAAGAACTACCGCCCAATATCATTACTTAATGTGGATTACAAAATCTTTGCAGACATTTTGGCAAAAAGATTTAAAAGAGTGTTGATGGAGAAGATTCATAAGGACCAAGCAGGCTTTCTCCCAAAAAGGCACCTATCAGACAATGTAAGGAATATAATAGATATTCTGGAATTGCTAGAGGTGAAAATAAACACTAAAGCAGTGCTGATCTTTGTGGACGCGGAGAAAGCCTTTGACAATATTTCTTGGAGTTTTATGAAGAAGAATCTTCATGGGATGGGGGTAGGCCAAGGATTTGAGAATGGTAAGGGTGCGATATACTCTGAACAAAAAGCCAAGTTGATTGTAAATAATGTGATAACTGAGGAACTTAAGATAGAAAAAGGAACACGACAGGGATGCCGAATTTCCCCATTGCTTTTCATTTCTGTTCTGGAGGTGTTGCTGAATATGATTAGAAATGACCAGCAGGTTAAAGGTGTACAGGTTGGAGCTAAACATTATAAGTTAAGGGCATTTGCAGATGACTTAGTATTGACCCTACAAGAGCCAAACACTAGTACGAAAAGGGTGTTGGAGATAATTCAACAATTTGGCCAGGTAGCCGGATTCAAACTGAACAAACAAAAAACTAAAGTCTTAGAAAAAAACTTAACAGCTATGGAGAAGGAGAAATTTCAAGAAGAGACAGGTTTGACAGTGGTTAAGAAGGTGAAATACCTAGGGGTTTATTTGACATCTAAAAATTCGAACCTGTATAAGGACAACTATGAAAAATGTTGGTCAGAAATTAAAAAAGATCTAGAAATATGGTCAAATTTGAAATTGTCAATGTTAGGCCGAATTGCAGTTATCAAGATGAATGTATTGCCTAGAATGTTATTTTTGTTTCAAACTTTGCAGATTCTTGACAAGATGGACTGTTTCAAGAGGTGGCAGAAAGACATTTCGAAATTTGTCTGGCAGGGCAAAAAGCCCAGAATTAAATTTAAAATACTGACAGATGCTAAAGAAAGAGGGGGATTTGCCCTGCTGGATTTAAAATTGTACTATGAAGCAGCAGCGTTTTGCTGGCTGAAAGAGTGGATGCTCCTCGAGAACACAGACATTTTGGACCTGGAAGGTTTTAATAATGCATTTGGTTGGCATGCATATTTATGGTATGATAAAATCAAGGTGCATAGGGCCTTTAAAAATCATATTGTTAGAAAAGCATTGTTTAATGTTTGGATAAGATACAAAGATTTGTTGGAAAACAAAACCCCTAGATGGTTGTCACCCTTGGAGGCTAAGGCACTGAAGAAACTCAATATGGAGGTCGGATGGCCAAAGTATTGGGAAATTTTGGAACAGGATGGAGATAAATTGAAATTACAAAGTCATGAGAAATTGAAATCTAAAGTACAAGACTGGCTCCAATATTTCCAAATAATGGAGGTTTATAAACAGGACAGGAAAATTGGCTTCCAGGTGGAAAAATCGAAATTAGAGACTGAACTGTTAGAACCCAATACTAAGAATTTGTCAAGAATGTATAATTTGCTGCTGAAATGGAATACACAAGATGAAACAGTCAAATCAGCTATGATTAAGTGGGCACAGGACATTGGTCATAACATTATGTTTGCTGACTGGGAATGGTTGTGGAACACCGGTATTAAATTTACGGCATGTAATGCCTTAAAGGAAAACATTATGAAAATGATTTACAGGTGGTACATGACCCCAGTCAAGCTAGCAAAAATTTACCACTTGCCTGATAATAAGTGTTGGAAATGTAAAGAAACTGAAGGTACTTTCTATCACCTTTGGTGGACGTGCCCGAAGATTAAGGCTTTCTGGGAAATGATATACAATGAAATGAAAAAGGTACTTAAATGCACTTTCCCTAAGAAACCAGAGGCCTTTCTCTTGGGCATTGTCGGCCAATTGGTGTCAAAGAAAGACAGAACTTTCTTTATGTATGCTACAACAGCAGCAAGAATACTTATCGCGAAGTATTGGAAGACACAAGATCTACCCACCCTGGAAGAATGGCAGATGAAAGTGATGGACTATATGACACTAGCTGAGATGACTGGCAGAATCCGTGATCAGGGGAAGGAGACGGCGGAAGAAGAATGGAAGAAATTTAAAATCTACCTTAAGGACCATTACAAATTTGATGAATGCTAGAATGTCGAGGTTTTGAGTAAGAAAGGGTTACAGCGATATAAGATTAGACTGAAGGAAAGACTAAAAGGACAGAGACTTGACAGAAATATTTAGAGTTGCTAAAAATTCTTTGGACATTGGGATGCAGAAAAGGAGAGGTATGGGGAAGTCTGAGAAACAAGGTTTATGGAAAAAAAGGTTATGAAACTATACGTGTTTGTATGTCTTTTTACATGTTTGTATTGTGTTTAAAAATTTTTGTAAAACTAATAAAAAAAATTAAAAAAGAAAAAAGAAAGCAGACACTTTCACTTTTTCAAACTCCCAAGAGGCGACAGTCACACATGAAAACTCTTCCTGTATCACTGGATGCTCTTTAAACTGCCGCCCCTCAACCTTCCCAGCCTCGCTTTTAATC
Source organism: Podarcis bocagei (assembly GCF_964188305.1). Classification (NCBI taxonomy): domain Eukaryota; kingdom Metazoa; phylum Chordata; class Lepidosauria; order Squamata; family Lacertidae; genus Podarcis; species Podarcis bocagei. The sequence goes on from NC_138139.1 coordinate 2,253,625, forward strand.
TCTCTACATGCAAACATGGATCAAAAGAGTTCAGCTAAGAGCTGTTCACCTGCAGCAATTGTGCTTCTACTCAGTCAGGTGCAGGATAGGTCTGTGCTATGTAATCTATTTTGTCTTGTTGACTTAAATGTCTGCCATGCCAAGCCAAATTTCCCTTGGTATTTCTCTTTCTGCTTAGTGTGTGTGCCTTCCCAGCTGCTACTAACAATTTTAGTGGAAGTAGCAAAGAAACTTCAGGACTTGCTTGCTTTTTCTTTCTTTCAAAGGACTATTTCCCTTTGATTTATTACCCGGTTCCTTTTGTTTAAATTCAACGGCCAACCAGGCCAAGCAAATAGCTTTTCAGGGAACAGAAAACAAGTACCATCCCTTTCAACAAGTGTGCGTTGCAGTAAACACTCAAAAATTTGTGAATGCTGATGTGCATTGTGCAATAAAGGAACTGATCATAGTGCAATAGTTAGAGTACTGGACTTGGGTCTGGCAGATCTAGGTTCAAATCCCCACTAGGCCTAACCTACCTCACAGGGTTGTTGCAAGTATAAAAAAACGAAATATGGATGTGGAAAGTGGAGGAAAAGTGGGATGTGGATGTAGTAATACAGTGTAAAAAAATGTATTTCTCGTCTCTGCTCCAGAGGAATCTATCAAAGCAATGAATAAAGTATATAAATAGACATATTTATATAACAAAATATTCTATATTATGTGTATATCTATTATGTCTATAATATGTCTATGTCTATACAAAAAGAGGGGATTAGATTAATTTATTAAATAAATTAAGCAACAGCAAGAAAACCAAAGCTTTCTTTTAAAAGAATCATCTCAAATGCCAACTGAACACAGAGAGGAAGATCATCTCAGCTCTTGTAGGAAGGGCTGAAGAGTCCCCGAGGGACCTCCAGGTGTTCCTTCCTTCCTAAATTTCATTCAGAATTGTATTTGTATGCTCCTCTTCCACAAAACAAATCCTGCCCAAAGCTGTTTACTACAAGGAAAGCAGGAATACATGGCAAATCAAACACCACAGGAACAAGTTCATGGTATTATAATCAAACAGCAACATAATAGCAAATATAACAGCACATTTTAGTACTATAAATATGAGATTAAGTTGACAACTTTACACCTCCTGGCAACAGCAAAAATAACAAGGGAGCCTGGCTGTTTCTCCCTGGCCCTAGAAACTACAGTACAGTGGTACCTCAGGTTAAGTACTTAATTCGTTCCGGAGGTCCGTACTTAACCTGAAATTGTTCTTAACATGAAGCACCACTTTAGCTGATGGGGCCTCCCGCTGCTGCCGTGCCACCGGAGCACGATTTCTGTTCTCATCCTGAAGCAAAGTTCTTAACTTGAAGCACTATTTCTGGGTTAACGGAGTCTGTAACCTGAAGTGTATGTAACCTGAAGCGTATGTAACCCGAGGTACCACTGTACTGGGTCTTGGCATCTTGCATGCCTCCAGTCACTAGAGGGCAGCACTGAGACTAACAGAGAGTCAACAAAATACACGGTGTGGTCTCTGGTCTCCTGCCAAACTGCCAAGTTTCTCTTTCTCCCTTTCCCCATGTTGGCTTAGAATCCAAAGCCATCCTTATAAGGGATGCCAACTTAAAAAAAATATGGGGGGGGAGGTAAGCCCCACCCTGCATCACATGACATGGCACACACACACCGTTTAAATGGAAATACTCACTGACTTTGGGAGCTTGACCTCCTTAAATACTTTATGGGGGGGCTGAAGGGATCTCGGCCCCTAGGAGTTGGCTCCTATGCTTTTAAATAGAGCTCCTATCCACTGTAAACTAGACCACCAAGCCTCAGACCAACCAGATGCCCCAAAATGATACCGCTGTTGACTGTATTCAAAAACTGCTGAGAAATGCCGAATAATAAGCAGCCCCCCCCCATCCCTTCCCCACTGTAAGTGGTCATCCACCAGGGCAACAAAGCTACTTTGGGTCCCACATAAGAGCCAGATTGATATAGGTTAGCACTGTCCAAGACTCGCTCCATTTCAGAAGCAGCTACAAGGGTCTGCTTGAATCATGGACAGGTACCAGCATGGCAGCAGAAACACTGTTCTTGTTTAGTCGTGTCCGCCTCTTCGTGACCCCCTGGACCAGAGCACACCAGGCCCTCCTGTCTTCCACTGCCTCCTGCAGTTTGGTCAAACTCATGTTAGTAGCTTTGAGAACACTATCCAACAATCTCATCCTCTGTCGTCCTCTTCTCCTTGTGCCCTCCATCTTTCCCAACATCAGGGTCTTTTCCAGGGAGTCTTCTCTTCTCATGAGGCGGCCAAAGTCTTGGAGCCTCCGCTTCAGGATCTGTCCTTCCAGTGAGCACTCAGGGCTGATTTCCTTAGGAATGGAGAGGTTTGATCTTCTTGCAATCCATGGGACTCTCAAGAGTCTCCTCCAGCACCAGAATTCAAAAGCATCCATTCTTTGGCGATCAGCCTTCTTTATGGTCCAACTCTCACTTCCATACATCACTACTGGGAAAACCAGAGCTTTAACTGTATGGACCTTTGCCGGCAAGGTGATACAGAAACACTGTAAAGCCAATAAGTTGTCATTTTCCAACTACAATTTCAGACATTGGCTAAATGTTGGTATATGCATGACGAGATTGCTGGGACAATTATTAAATCATTGGGAAAACAAATCTTTGCACATCTATTCAGTAAGAGCGCTGTTTGGAAGTATGCTGACATCCATCCTCAAAATATTGTGAAGAAAAGCAAAATAGCCAACTTTCTGTAAAAAGATAGTTTGTGCACCCAGACCTGCCTATGAAAAGGCCACGTTGAAACTACATTTCAAGAGTGTCCTGCACATTTGAAAAAAAAAAAAATCTGAAAATTTCAAACTACCCTAGGGGTGATCCAAGGGTCATCTCGCAACTCCCAGGCTACAGACATCTGCACTTTGGGGCAGTCCCATTTTATCTTCACAGCAGTCCTGAAAGGAAGGATAGGTTCTATGGGGTGGAGAAAGCCAGTAGGCCAGACATGTCCAAAGTCCGTTTCGGGGGACTAATCCGGCCCCTGTGGCAGTTTACTTTCTGGGGTAACAGAAGCATAAAAGAAGCTCAACAACTTTGGGGTAAAATCATAAAAAAGCTCAACAACTTCAATACTAAAAAAAAGGGCCAACAACTTTGGTTGGCCCTTCGGTCAGCCCTCATGGCCCTTCACTTCATCAAATCTGGTCCTCTTTGAAAAAAGTTTGGACTCCACTGCGGTCGGGGAAAGGTTTTCTCCCTCTCTTATAACAGTAGAGCTCAGGGACATCCCATGAAGCCAATGTTGGGAAATTCACAACAGAACCTTTTTGCACATAAATTATGGAGCTCACCTTCCACAAGATGGAGTGGTGGCCATCCACTTGAATGGTTTTAAAAGAGGATCAGAAAAAATCATGGGGAATAAGGCTTAACAATGGCTGCAAGATGGAAATAGAATGAAACTACAGTAAATCTAAATACGGGAATACACTACAATAAATCAATAAAAAGACTAGATAGCATCAACACAGGCGCACCATGAATCATACTTGATGCATTCACGGTGGCTTTTTCCACCTGCCAGGCTCACCCAAGGAGCCTTCACAAATGAGTCACTTTAAGGGGTATTTTTATCTGATCTATTAGCAACTGTAGGCATGGTTAAATGGGTAATTGTTGGTTTTTTAGTGTTGTGGTGCACTGATATTATATGTCTTCTTAAGTATTGGTTTTTTTATTAAGTCCTACAAAGATTCCCTTTAAAATTAATAAAGATGAAAACAGATAAAAGTATTCTCCACCAGTGAGTTCCATCATTATTGAGAATAAAAGTTCTATAGAATCTTAGATGGGCTAGATGTTGGCATATACTGGTGGCACTCTATATTCGCATAAGAAATAAAACCATGCCATCTAGCTAAAAAAGATCCTTAGAGCTCTGCCCTTTGCATACTTTCGGTTCTTATGTATTGTCACTGTAATTCAGCACTGAGACTTTGATTTTTCTGTGAACTGCTTTGAGCACAAATTTACTGTGGAAAATGCATTATGCAAACTACCAGTGACAATGAGCTCATTTGTGCTCTCACCACAACCCAACTGTCCCAGCCATGGACTCCTCCCTGCAAGCAAGGGCAGCTGTGGCCAAGCTCTTACAGGTGCCCCCAAGGTGGGGCTGGCTGGCTCAGCCTTCTGGCTCTCTAGGTGCAGGTGCAGCAAGGAAGGTCCAGGGAGGCTACATAGCCAGCAATAGCCTTAAGACTGCTACCTGCCCACCTCCGGTTCCAGTTCTCATGGGGGATCAGTCTGGCAAGAGGGAGGGTTGGATTCTGGGGCCTCCACAACAATCAAATCCATCTTGGTTTCAAGGCTGAAAATCCTTTGGGGCACTTGCCCCAAGAATGCCTCATTTCAGGGGCCACTGCCATGCTAGCTCCATGCTCAAATGCAAGCAGGGGAGGAAACTCTGGAGTGAACAGACCCCTCCACCATCAAAGCTCTTCTCCACCACCGGAAAAGCTCCTCCACTCCTCCCTCCCCCTTCCAGCCAGCAAATCTGGGGCTTAGAGTTGCACTGCTAATTCTCAAAGTTTGCTACCAATCAACCAGCCAAAGCTTGAGTCCAATTATCTACCAATTAAAACCAATCAAAGCTTGCAAACTTGAAATATGCCCAAATGCACTAATCTGTAACTACTTCCAAAGATTGCATAGAGACATGTAGAGAAAAAGAAACGCAGCCCTTCCTCCTGTTCTGCTTGCTTGGAACGTCTGAAGCTGAGCGATCCCACCCTTCACCACCGTGAACTTTTCAGGAACCAGAGAGTGCCAACAGCAACATGATGGTATCCCAAAGCAAATTGCTATCCTCAGAGGATTTGTGGTTCAGCTGCAGCATTAATATTCTAGATGGAACCAAAGCCTAGTTTGCTAGCTTCTCTTAAAAGTTTATGATCCATCTTATTAGCAAGACCTTAGGAAACAATAAATACTTCCACGTGGCTAATTGCAAGCATGTGTACACAGAGATTAAAGTGCAGTGCATGTCAGGATGATGTAGGGCCAACCCGAAACCCAGTGAAAAATTATGTTGCCGTGGTCAAAGGTACTTCCGTACAGTACCGTGGAAAAAAGTGTGGCAGGAAACATTATTCCACAACCTCACCCTGTTAATGACAACCACTGTCTGAGATGGGACGAGGAGCTACCTTTTTCTGTTTCTAAAGCAAATGTTTTGCATCTATCAGGCTATGTTAAAGCTTCCACTCCCTTTCCTGAAACGGGAAAACCCAGCTCTCCAAGCAGAATACCATAAACATTTTTAGTGGCACCTTCAGTCTGAGAAAGGGGAAGACTGACTCCTGGGTTGCAGCCCTTCAAGTGCGGCCTTGTTTGGCATGGGTTGAACGTTGCTATCAAGTGACAAAAGTGAAGCATCTAACTTCCAAGGTGGTCTTCCTCTGGTTTAAGAACATAAGAGGAGTTTGCTGGATCCGGCCAGTGGCCCATCTAGTCCAGCATCCTGGTCTCACAAGGGCCAACCCGAGGCCTGCAGGGAACCTGCAAGCAGGAACGGAGCACAAAGCCATCTCTCCTCCTGTGGCTTCCACACACTGGTAGGGAAGCAGGGCTGTCTTTGGCCATAGAGATGATCTACATGGAAAAGGTACGGGTCTGCTGGAACTGCACCACTTCAACATGCAAGTGCAGGAATCATAGGATTAAATGCTCTCAAACATCAAGAATCCCCTGGCTGTGGAAAGCAAGCATGTCAGGGACCAGGGCACAGGTTGTTATTATTACATGTGCATCCGTTTATCACATATCCATTTGTGCTGCTCTATAATATTGTTGCCACGTTATATTCCTGCCACTCAGTTTTTTTGTTTTTAAAATAAAGGGTGAGGGAATCCCAGGGTTTGCTGAGGTTTTACTGTCTACTTTTCTGCACCTTCACTATATAGAAATTTTTTGCCCTGGCTCTTGACAGTTGAGGGGTGCATTTTTGGGTGTGACTGTAAGCTGCTTTAAGATGTATTTAATATTGTGTTGTTATGTTGTAATCCACCCTGGGGCCTTAGGGTGAAGGGGAAGGTAAATAATAACCCTGATGTTTTGGACTACAGTTCCCATCAGCCCTGGTCAATGTGAGTTGTAGTCCCAAACACAGGGAGGGCACCAGAGTGGTGAAGGCTGGTCTCTGAATTGTAACTCCTCACCCTTGGTCAAATGGCTCACCTCATACATTAAGCTGCGTCAGGGCAACCACACCAGTGAATGCAACATATATTGCGTTCCTTTTTGAAGAGCTTATATGACCTTATTAAAGCATCTGGTCACGCACACAATGGAAGCCAGCTCTTAACTGCTAGCAGATTTAGTGGCATGGTGAAAAGGCTGGGTGGGTCATTTTCAAGCAGAGAATCGTTTTGATTCATTTGTGGCAACATATCTCACAAAAGGCATCGCTGCTCTTGATGCACCTCCAAGCTCTTCTTCAGGGAAGGCAGGAAGGATGGAAGAGATTATGGCGATTCCCAGAAACAAAGCCTCAATCAGGTTGAGCTGGTGCTTTCATACCCTCCAAGTGTCCCAATTCTCCAGGGACCGTCTCAGAATTACAAAAGCCACTCTGGCTTCTAATCTGATCCTGGAATGTCCCTAGTTCTCCCACCAGTGCTGCCGCCGCCAAGCTCAAAGATAGGGCTGCCATACGTCCAGACATTACCAGGATTTGACATCCGAGGAGAATCCCCCCCAACCCACCTTGCAGGGTTGCTGTGAAGATAAAAGGTTAGGGCAGAATCTGCATGCAGTGCCTCAAATTCCTTGCTATGAATGGGGCCCATTCCCTTGACTTTCAGTGGGGCTTCCTTTGAAGGTGACTTGGGAACTACAACTAATCCAGAATGCGGCAGCTAGACTTGTGACTGGGAGCAGCCGCCGAGACCACATAACACCGGTCTTGAAAGAGCACAATTCAAAGTGACCTTTAAAGCCCTAAACAGCCTCGGTCCAGTATACCTGAAGGAGCGTCTCCACCCCCATCGTTCTGCCCGGACACTGAGGTCCAGCGCCGAGGGCCTTCTGGCGGTTCCCTCACTGCGAGAAGTGAAGCTACAGGGAAGCAGGCAGAGGCCCTTCTCGGTAGTGGCGCCCGCCCTGTGGAACGCCCTCCCATCAGATGTCAAGGAGATAAAGAACTATACAACTTTGAGAAGACACTGAAAGGCAGCCCTGTATCGGGAGGTTTTTAACGCTTGATATTTTATGTTTTTACATATGCTGTAAGTTGCCCGGAGTGGCAGCATATATTATTATTATTATCCCTTCATCTAATTTTAGACTCCTTGGGCCAGGCACCTGCCTTAGCTGTACACTCCAAGGCAGGAGTAGCCAGTGTGGTGCCCCCCCTCGATGTTGCTGGACTACAATTATTACCAGTGCCTTTTTTCTAGAAAAAGAAGTGGGGTGCTCAGCAGTTGTGGACAATCTCCCTTCAACCTCAGCTGCATCTCCAGTGTACAATACCCGCAGTGGACTGCACCACAGGGTTGTCATTAAGCCATTAGTTCTTAGCTACTGCTCCCTAATCTGCAGCATGGGCGTGATAACTGTATTATATATTCATTAGCATAACCATTTTTAATGCTTAAAAATGTGTTGCTTAAAACAAATACATTTTACAAAAACAAGACCTGAGTTAGAAACAACATGAACAACTCCTCAGGCATTTGTTCCAATCACAACTACACTGAAATCCTGGATTCCCCTCTGCCGTTGCTTTCCTCTCCAGCAGAAGAGTCTGGGTGGAAGTGGGGAATTGCCATCAAAAGCATCCAGGAAGCTCTGTCTCTAAACCATGCAATCATCACTCTATTTTTAAAAAATATAACATCTATGCGGGTGTGTGCTTTCCTCGCCTGCCTGCCTGCCTGCCTTGGGCCTGTTGAGTAATGCTCTAGGCTTTGTCCATTTGCTCCCTGGTGGGCTGCCCCCTTGCCCACTCACAATTGACCGAACGGACGGATCAATTTTCCAGGCATCAAGCTCAGCTCAGGGAATTGCTTTGCTCCCTGAGAAACCATCCCCAGGGCTTCCCCAGGCAAAAAAGAGGTGCCACTACAAAGTACTGGCACGTACCAGCCAGTTCAAATCCCCATGACAGGGTGAGCTCCCGTTGCTCGGTCCCTGCTCCTGCCAACCTAGCAGTTCAAAAGCACATCAAAGTGCAAGTAGATAAAAAGTGCTCTGGCGGGAAGGTAAACGGCGTTTCCGTGCGCTGTTCTGGTTCGCCAGAAGCAGCTTAGTTATGCTGGCCACATAACCTGGAAGCTGTACTCTGGCTCCCTCAGCCAATAAAGCAAGTGCTGCAACCCCAGAGTTGTCTGAGACTGGACCTAATGGTCAGAGGTCCCTTTACCTTTACCTTCAAGTCGCTGCTAATTAGATGTCTCTGAGACCAGAGGAACCCAAAGGTTCTCACTTTGCTCAGAAACCAAATCACAGAGAGAGAGAACCCAGGGAACTGTACAAAGCAATGGAGCAAAAGCCAGCAGAAACATTCAACTCAATGCAGACATGCCAGCGTTGATGACATCCCTCATTCAACATGCGCTGCAGGCAGGCAGCAAATCCTACAGCCCAAAATTGTGCTTCTAAGTGCTAACCTGACGAAGACTGGCTCTCTCCTCTGCACGTGGCCCAGGTGGAAGGGAACGTGTATAAAAATGCAAAAAGGTATCTGTCAAGGGACAGTTTCATTCACACAGGTGTGTTCAGGAATCATCATTTGCTCCATTATAGGGAGCTGCTTTATACCAAGTCAGAGCAGTGGTCCACATATTGCTAACACTGCCTGGGCCTCCCCTGGTTCAAGCACAGCTGATCAGTCTTTGAGGCCTGTGCACAGCATCCATGCCTTTCAGGGATTTCCCCGCTTCCCCTAATCCAAAGCCACCAAGCTGCGAGTCTTCAGGTGTTGTTTATCAGCAACTAGTGCAGAGTGCCCAGTGCTGCCCAGGAATTTGTAGAAACCCCAAAATACTGTGTTTTTAACTGCACTGTGCTATTTGTGAGTTTGCATCCATCGTGCCAAAAAGGCAGGCGACCAAAAGTCACATTTGGGTCCACCATCTTGCTTCAGAATCGCACCCAGCACCCAAACATAAATAGCAACTGCTGCCCCCACCTCGGGAACCCTTGCGCCACGTTTGGCAACAACACCTTGAAAGGTAGCCAAACCTATAGAGAACAAGTGGTCAAAACCACATTCCGAAACATATAGTAGACATTGGTACCCTGCATTGGTTTCCAAACTTGATGGGTGTTTAGAAACCATAACCATTCACATAAAGTTACACGCAAGCACTTGCCTGCAATAAATTAAATTAAATAATTCCTGCAGCAGAGAGTGGGGGGCAGGATCCTGGTTGGCTGACATTTCTCGGCTGTCATTAGATTTGGCCTATCAGCTGAAACCCCCAGGGAGGGCAAGACAATTGCCTGGGTTGCCGTCACAAAAATAAAGACAGAGATTTGATAAATATTCGAGGAAACTGCTTTCTAAATGGTCGCTATGTCATATTTTAGCCGTTTGCTTAATGATAGAACAATGTGAAGTTTTTCGCCAATGCTGGAATAGTATTTGTAACATGCATGCACGCATACACTTTATGATGTTTAAACAGGGCTCTGGTTGGTGAAGGCTGGTCCCTGAGGGCAAATGGGAAGCTGCTCTGCCAACTTCAGCCTGTCCTAAGCCAGCCCCCAGCCCCCACCCAGTTCAGGAAGGCCCAGGCAACCAGCTCCTGCCTCTTCCTTAGTCCTGCTGTTGCCCCACACAGAACCCAGAACCCAGCAGGGATGCAAACCTGAATATAATATTGGGGGGCAGGTAAGCCCTGACCCACATAATCGATGACAAGATGCAGCGCATGCACGCTATATGAATGGCAATGCCCGACAACTTTGGGGGATCCAGCCCACTCTTATATTTTATTGGGGGACAAGGGACCTCAGCCCCTAGCAGTTGGCTCCTATGCCAGCAGGGAAGGGAGGGCAAACGAGAATTAGTTGCCTGGTCCTGCCATTGGCTCTGGTGCTGCCTGCTGTGGGACTCTCTGCCTTCCACTCACAGTCCTAAGGGAGCAGCCTCTACTAGCGCTGGTTCCGCAGGGAGGGGTTACAGCCAAATTACCTGCTTTTCAAAATCCGGTTCCCCAAGCACTTCAAAACAGTTTGCTGAAAATCTGTAGCTATTGCATTACCCAATCAAACTACTGGTTTGCGTAGTCCAGGAATCCTTTCTATGGTCCAACTCCCTTCTCCCTGACCACTGGCCACAGTGGGCTTCTTGGAGTTCAGAATCTGGCAAGGCTTTGAGGGCCACAAGTTCCCATCCCTGGTCTATGCTGGCTAGCAGTAGCTCCCCAGAATCTCAGGCAGAGAGACGTCTTTCAGCACCTGAAACGGAAGATAGCAGGAACCAAAGAATTTGAGAGGTCCTGAAAACTTGGAGGGGGCTATAGCTCCATGGTAGGACACACATTTTGCCTTGAGAAAGCCCCAAGTTTGATATACTTTGATCCTCCATGAATTTGCCCAATCCTCTTTGAAAGCCATCCAAGGTGGGGGCCATCATTGCCTCCCGTGGCAGTGAGTTCCATAGCTTAACTGTGCTGTGTGAAGTAAGGTAAAGGTAAAGGACCCCTGACAGTTAAGTCCAGTCGCTGCTGCTGCTGCTGCTGCTGCTGCTGCTGCTGAATATTTGAATGAGGAAGCTACATCAGATGAAGGGGCTGTTTCTTTGTTTGTTGCTGCATGAAAAATCCATACCTGGATTTTAGTCTTCAGAAGAGGACAATTAAAAATAATAATCTTTGTTTGGCAAAGGGATGCTGTTTGGCAAGGAATAAAAAGCCCACTTTGGGCAAAGATTAATTTCCTGAAGTAGCAATGACTTCCAGGAGCATTTCTATGGTTGCCAAATTATACTCGGTAACCTGGTACAATCACAGGTAAAACCATTTAAAAGAAAAAATAAAAACAAATGGATCTGAGCTGCTGGCATTCATTTAATCGTTGATAATGGGGGGGGTGGAGATAGAAGCTGTCCTCAGAAATAAACACAGGGGATCTGAAACACAGTAGGGAGCAGATGCCTTCATTGGAGGGGGGTCTTTCTTAAAGAGCACACCTTTCCCAAAGCTACCTGCAATCCAACATCCTGCTTCCTTGAGAGGATCAAGAGAAGTGACTGCATGCTGTCCTGAATGCAACAGCAAGATTAAAATGCAATTAAACAAAACTAAGTAAACCAGCAAAACATGCACACAGAGTTGTATTCCGTTCATTCTGGTGCAATCTGTGGAGGAAGGAGACAAGTCCTGCCAAATCTGCCCCTGTGCATCTTTCAAGGCAGCCACACATTTTCACCGGAGACACATTCCTTGGCCCCACAGCTTGTATCTTGCCAGAGTGCAAAAAACCTGGAGTAATTAATGGTGTGCGCTCTTTTTAAAAAGCAGGCATTTTGCTTTCATGCTGTCTGGAACCAGCTTCCTCATTATCTCCTTCCATCATGAGAGACTTCAAACTTCAACTATGGAGCAAAGCCAAGGGGAAGGCATGTTCATGCCCCCCCCCCCACTCCACCCATCCCCAGTCATTTTAGACACACATATTTATCCCTTGCTGTGACTAGGATACCTCCAATGGCTGGAGCCTGGGGGCAAAGGGGGAGGTGATTCTGAAATGATCACTTGCAAGAGGAGAAGGTGGGGGATGCAGCCATAATTTGGGAGTGTGCAGATAAAACAGGAAGCCTTTGAAGCAACAGCATGGAATCATATATACAGGGTGAGTTCTTTAAAAGAGGCCCTGTGGATACCGAGTACACATGTTCCACTGAGCCTCTTTTGAAAGACTCACCCTGTATATCGCTTTTGTGCAGGATCAGGGAGCTGCACAACAGGTGTGCCACGCCAGATCAATTCCTCCGGCCAAATGAGGACCTGATCCAACTGAAATTGCACACCTTAAGGCTGCAATTCTCCAAGTAAATGCACACCTATGAAGGGAAAATGCAATGGGCTTTCTGCATAAGGCTCCTTGGGCTGCAAATCACCTGGATTTCACGGGGAGAGTTGGGAACATGTTTGAAATCAAGAGAGTTCTGGGGCTGCGAGCCGGATCATGACCCATTTACACACAGACCACCTCCGCGCTCCCCAAAAGAGTTCCAAGACTGGAACCCCCTTGGCCGCTCATGGGCGCTCAAGCGGCCGCCTGCCCTTCTCCCTCAATCCAACTCCCCCCCAAAAGATGTGGAGCAGAATTAGTCTTGCAAGCCCCGGTCAGAGGAGCCCCGCTTCCCCGCGAGAAAGAGGCGGGCGGGCGGGAGCGCGTCCCCTTCCCTTCCTTACCTTGTCCGTCTCTCCGGGCTCCCCGGGAGATGTCCCGGCTGAGGGCGCAGGGATGCGGAGTCAGTCCCGGAGCCAGGCGGGAGAAGCCGGGGGAGCCGCAGGCGCCTCTCCTCCGCGCTCGCCCGGGAAGAAGCCCGTCTCCTCCCGGCCGCGCGCGCGGACTCTCTCGCGCCCGGATCCTGCCGCCCCCGCCCCCTGGTGGCCGCCGCAGGAAGAGCGCCTTCGCGGGCAGGTAAACCGACAGGTGAGGCCTTCCAGCCGCCCAGGACGGTTTTGTTGGCTCGCTTGTTTGCTGTTTGGGGTATTTTCACACCGACCGTCGTGCTTTCCATTTCATCTTCAAGCTCAGGGAATAAGTGCATAAACACAGACTGGTAAGATGGAACGCTGGCACGTATCCCAAGTTTGTAAATAGATCTGCGCCTGTCTTCACCTATAAACTGACTCAGTAAATTCACTTCTTAAAGAAATAAAAACAAACACTTTCCTTCTGTCACCCCCTCACAACACACATTCCAAGGCAGTTTCTATCAAGCCTTGCCCCATTTTCAACTAATGGTGTGAAACAGGAAGGAGGAGCCTTTTCCGCCCAAGAACCACAATTCCCTCCCAAGGAAGCTTCCAGGGGCCACATGCCGTGACTGGGGGTGCCAAAGGCCAAAGTGGACCAAGCAACAGACATTCCAGCCGTGCCAAAAGGTCAGAGAGGTTTTGATCTGCCTCCATCTTGCCCAGGTGAGCAGCCCAGCCAGAGCACGGGGGGAGGGGGGGAGGGGGGAGGCCTCCAGAGAGGCTTGAGAGCCACATTTCATCCTCAAGCCTCTCAGTCCCCACAGTAGAACATTCAAACTTGCATCCTTAAAGGACAATCACCGTAACAGAAGTGAGGCAGACAGAATATGGCAGGTAAAAACCCAGTGGAAAGACAGTTTGGGATTTTAAAGATGCATTCACTGAGTTTTCAAAATCAAAATGCAATAAAAGCAATACAAAACCAAAGAACAAGGAAAGAGGAGAGCACATCACTGCAGCTGGAACTGAACATAAGGTTCAGGACACTGTTGCAGACACATAGTCATAAAACAGATTCCACGAAGGGACATTTTGGAAGGAAGAGTCAAATCGTGCGATGAGGGAGCTTCACCACCTGGCGCAACATAGGAACCAGCTCCTAAGGGCCAAGGGGTCTTCAGCCCTCCAATAAAATATTTGAGGGGGCCAACCCTGCCCCCAAAGTTTAAGGGCATTGTCATTCAAATGGTGTGTGTGTGTGTGTGTGTGTGTGTGTGCACCGCATCATGTGATCAGTATGTGGATTGGGGCATACCTGCTCCTCCCCCCATATTTTATTCAAGTTGGCATTCAGTGGAGCAATATGTCGTTGGGCCTGTGCAGGATGCTGTTTCTCTTTATGAAGCATGTCAGAAGCCAGGCAACATAAAAATGGTCTCATTTTGTACCCTCTCTTAGAATCATCCTGCAGTGGGTTAAACACTTAGACAAGGTCTAAGTGCGCACATGTGCCCCCCCCCAGGGAAGGACAGAAAACGCTAACCCCTCGCTGCTGCTGCTGCTGCTGCCAGGCGAGGACCAGACGAGCGGGGGCAGGGTGTGGAGGGTGAAGACCCCTCTCCACTCTTTCCTTGTCAGGCACAGGCAGCCCCCTCCCCCGCTGATGATGGGCGGTGGCTCACACGCTGAGCAGGGGCAGGGTGTAGGGGGGGCCCATCAGCTGGGAGCCAAGTGGGCTAGCATGTGGGGGTGCGTGATTCACCCCCCCCCTGATACATCACTGTGCCCCACAGGCTCTCAAACTATCCATCCCTAGAGCAATCCAATGCAGACTTCCAGTGTTTGATTATTTTGAGTCCGGTTGCAACCAGCAACAGAGCTAGGAGCTTCTTGTGAACAAGGGTGGAATTTAAATCACTTCCAATGCCAGGAGGGCTAATACTGAGTCTGGAGTTAGAGACTGTCTCATTGTTGCCGAAAGGCCTCTGAATATAGACATATAGGTTTCAAAAAAGCTAAAGGGGGGATTTTTTGTGCAGAGAATTCCATAGTCTGCATTATTCAAATATTATGTACTTTTTAACTTTGTTTGTAACAATTGGGGTGGAGTGGGTGGTAAATCCAGCCTTGTAATTAAGTCCATTATAGTACTAGGCTGAAAATAAGAAAATAAGCAAAACCAAACCAAAGTAGCTTGTGGTAAGAACACGAGAAGAGCCCTGTAGGATCAGGCCAATGCCTTCTATTCTGCTCAATTCACTACGTCACCATTGCAACACCCTCCACCACTCCTAGGCTTGGTATCCAGGGTGGTGGAATCAGTCTCACTGCCCTGAATCGGCCTCTGTCTCCAGCAAATGGCATTATAGCCAATGTAGCTGGTAGCCACTGGTAGGGCGCTCCTGTCCATGGCATCAGGTGACTGGCATGCAGGTGGCCCTGCCCACCTGCCCAAAGGGGACTGCAGCATGTTCCATTGGCCGCCCCCTGCCCTGCTATAACTAAAGCCAAGTATGTGCAATGGAAATCCGTGCCCAGGAGAGGAACCTACAACAAAATGTTGCAGCATTGAGTGCCTCCAGTCCAGTTTGGGGCTGAAGTCAGCTAGTCAGCCATGCCCCTTTTGCTCAGTACTCCATTCCATTCCCTCTCCACCATTTTTCTATCCTTACCAGCAGAACTGAAACTGAGGCGAGGCGAACCCTTGGGCCTCTCCTAATCAGTCCAGGTAAGCAAATCACTCATCACCATCCTTTTGCACAACCTGTTTACTGACAGGGAAAAGCATGCTTGATGCCAGCACAGATTTGTACCCTCCAAGATTCTTTCCCTTGTGAGTGGGCAGAGATGGAATGCGGATTGTACTCCCTCCAGTTATATCACTGTTGAAGCTTAGGTATTTCTATTCATTTACCTGG
This sequence comes from Podarcis bocagei, assembly GCF_964188305.1. NCBI lineage: Eukaryota > Metazoa > Chordata > Lepidosauria > Squamata > Lacertidae > Podarcis > Podarcis bocagei. Next base: position 2,268,998 of record NC_138139.1, read on the forward strand.
ATTAACCTTGCTGAATGACAGGAGGAGTTGTGTAAACTCGCCTGGGTGATCTCATTAGACTAGGCAGAGGTAGGTTGAATGGTGAGGGTGGCAGAAGAGACAGATTTGACCCTTAAATCCCAAAACAACAATGTCCTCGGGACACACACGTGAAAATGGGAAGCAGTTTGCCCACAGTGTTTTCCCAACAGACGTTTCTGAGGCACCCAAAGGAAATATAAAGTCAAAAATGTCACCTCTTGCGGCGAGTTCTCCTTTCTCATGTTTACCCTGAAAGACTAACAAATTTATCATGCCATAAGACTTCATGGACTACGGTCTACTTTGCCAGGTGCAGTTGTGGCTGTGGCTGCAGTCCACACAAGTGTAGCCAGAGCTACCCATTCCTGGTTCATGTCTCAGAAATCTATAATTCCACACTCTTACGTAGCAACTGCCGAAGGCTCTAATGTTAATGGTCCATTAATTCATCTAATCCTTAAAAAAAAAAAACTGCTATCAAAAGTGGCCAGGGCCTCATCCTGTGGGTAATGATTTCCATAAGTTAATTTGCAACACATGAGCAATCCCAACAGAAATCAAAGTTCTTCCTCTGTCAATTTATGAGCAATTAAGATATCTCTTTTACCATCATGGCTGAAAAAAATGCTGAAGTTTTTATCTGATGCTTTCCAATATTTTGTCAAAAAATACCTATCCTCTTGCGGCTGGCGATTTGGGATAGACAGTCCTTAGCCTTCTCTATCTGTGTTCTGTGCACTTCTCACCCTCAAAAAAAAGGGGGGGATATCCATTATTTGCTTATTTCTTCTTAATTTACTAGTGGCGATCGCCCTGTGCTGCTTGGGAATTTGTAGAGACCATCAAATATTGTGTTTTTTAAATGGATAGCACAATTTGTGAGTTTGGATCTGTCATGCCAAGAATCAGGCAAAGTCATGCCAAAGTCAAGTCACATTTTGGTCCACCCTCCTGATTCAAAATGGTGCGGGGCATCCAAACATCCATGAATATGGACACTCCCACCTCAGGAGCCCTCATGCTGAGTTTGGCAGCAGTATCTCAAGAGGCAGCCAAAACTATGTCAAAACATGGGGGAAGTCATGCCAATGGCCTGTTTCAGTCTGTTATCTTGAATCAAAATGGTGCCCGGCATCTGAGTCTCAATGAGGACTGCCACCCCCATGTTGGGAACCCTCTTGATGATTTTGGTGATGGTGTCTTGAGAGGTGGCCGAACCTGTGGAGAACAGATGGCAGATAGGCGGAGAAATCACTTTCCAAAATATGTAATTTATCTTTTAGGTAAAGGTAAAGGGACCCCTGACAGTTAGGTGCAGTCTCGGACGACTCTGGGGTTGCAGCGCTCATCTCGCTTTACTGGCTGAGGGAGCCAGTGTACAGCTTCCGGGTCATGTGGCCAGCATGACTAAGCCGCTTCTGGCGAACCAGAGCAGCACGCAGAAACGCCGTGTACCTTCCCACTGGAGCGGTACCTATTTATCTACTTGCACTTTGACGTGCTTTCGAACTGCTAGGTTGGCAGGAGCAGGGACTGAACAATGGGAGCTCACCCCATTGCGGGGATTCTGATTGGCATGTCCTAGGCTCTGTGGTTTAACCCGCAACGCCACTCGCGTCCCAATATATCTTTTAAGACATAGTTGTTTCCCAAGTTGGTGAGGAATATATATTAATAAACATTCAACACCTCCCTTCCTTCATGATGTCAGTGTGATGTCAAGCAGACAGCTGAACTGCTGCTGAACCGTCACTCTTCTCATGCAGAGGGGCAGGATAGGAATCCTGTCATGGTGTCATTACAAATATAAAATAGATTTTAATTACATGTGGCATCTTACAAAAAGCGTACAGAGAAAACAGATGCAAGCCAGCAACCTTGGGACATGACTTGCCTGCTGTAGGTCTCTGGTTCTGCTGCAGATTAGGACAGACAAGTGAGACAGGTGTTCCTGTGACTTAGCCAAAGGAAGACCTGCATTTGTTTTTAAAAAATCCTGATATGTTAGTTATGCAAGAGCTTGCAGAGCATGTTATGTAAAGAAATTTGGGGGGTGCCAAGTCACAGGATGCATGCAGAGGAGGGCAGCCAAGATGATAAAGGGTATGAAGGCAAGTCTTGTGAGGAACAGTTGAAGGCGTTCGTTAGGTAGGTTTAGTCTGGAGAAGGGAAGGCTAATAGGTGATAGCACAGCCATCTTCAAATGGCTGCCTCTTGAGATACTGAAGGACTGATTGTCACATGGAAGATGGAGCAAGATTTTCCCCCCTGGGTTCCATTAAAGTACAAATTCTCACACATTATTATACACGTTATTGTGTGCCCTGATTATAAGCTATATTATATGAGTAATATGTTATACATGTAATTTATGTGCATCTACACTCCAGGTTTCCTAAAATAACCACCACACAAAAATGTGAAAAGACCATAACAATGCATTGATGGCGAGAAGACACAAGAGAAAACATCATTACAGTTACAAAGTGTACATTTCAGTGATGCTTACAAAGAACCATGTAGCACAAAAGAATTACTAGTGTACTGCAGAATGCTGTAAGCAGCTGAGAAGAGATAGGCTTCCACATCATGTCCTGTTTCAGATATCTTCCTCTGAAAGCAACACCACTAGGAGGACACCAGAAATATTTACAGTATCTCTCCAAAGAAGTTACTTGATTCCAAGAGGACAAGGCCTCTGCAAGGTCCACATTATAAACCTGAAGTCTTGAAGTCCTCCCAATCGTGAAAAGACTTTATTTGCGGAGTGAGCAAAGGTTGGAGAAATAGCTGTTTCCTCTGGTTAGGGCTGCTTCTTAGGATCTTCTGGCTGTTTCACATTTACTACAGTGCTTCAGTGTGTGAGGTGAAAGTTGGCCTATTTCCAGTTGTGGAACCAATGACAGAACCTGTGAAAACTTTTCAGGAAATGGCTATGGCACTGAACGCCCCTCCCCTCTCTTTGGGAGCCTGCCCATTTACCCCCGTCTCCAAAGGATTAAACGAAGGACTAATTACTTCATTGGCTGTTCCGACAGAGAAATGTGTCAAAAGTTTCAGGAGGTGGTGAAAATGTAGTTTTATTCGTTTGTCTGACATTTCTCAATGCTGCAGTCTCCACGATGTGCCCACAGCTGCCAGGCTCAAGGAGGAACTGGCTCATGGCTTTGATCTATGGTGCTTGTAGAGCCTCCAGAGAGGAAGTCCTAACCCCTGGCCTTTGAGGGAAGCACTGAGGGTTTGTTCCAAAATTCCTCCTCCCACAGATTACAGTTCTTTCGGTGTGGTTAATTAAAGCCCTGTTACAAAACCAAGCAGGCAAAGGGGGCAGAGGAGGGGACATTTGACGCCATGAACATTTACCTCATTAAGCAACGTGTGCCAAGCAGACACACATGCACATCTTCAGAGAGGTTGTGCTTCTGCCAAAAGCTACCTATTAAAATGCAAACTACACTAATGAAGTCTTCTTGGCAGTGGGGTTATATTTACAGTTAGGCATGGCAAGAGGGGTTTTACAATGACCATTTAAAAAACCAACAACCCACCGGGAGTTGTAAAATGTTTGCCAAACTTAGTAGTGCAAGATTTCTCAAGGTCGCTCATGGAAACGAGGACTTGCTTCCATTTCATGGTTAGAGGGTGTGCCTCTGCGACACCTGAGTAACAGATTGTCCAGGCATCTAACTCAAAGACCTCCTAAAACAATTTAGCCATACTTCCAAAATTTTCCTCATTTGGATTTCTCACTGGATGTTTAAAGTTTCAAAATGTCTGGTCTCCTCCCATCCTGCAAAACAGCAGGACTAATGAATGTGAATTCTCCATTGTTCTAATACCTGTTCTAATAGCTAGTTCAGGTGCCAACAGAAATGGGTCCAAAGTGAGGCTACTGAGAAAGGAATTAGCAGAAGTGCATATGGAACTCTCTCCCACAGGGGCAGAGATGGCCCCTAACTTGGATGGCTTTAAAAAAGGATTAGATAAATTCATGGAGGAATACTAGCCATGATGGCAGAGGCAGCCATGCTTCTGATTCTAGGGACTGGGCGCAGGGGAGAGGGCTGCTCTTGGGCTCAAATCCTGCTTTCAAGTTTCCCAATGGTATCTGGATGGCCAATGCCAGAACAGGGCGCTGCACTAGGTGGGTCTGATCCAGAAGGCTCTTTTTATGCTCAGAGGAATGCTGACATTTGCAGAAATACTGCATTGGAGGAAAAAATGAGGGACAACCCTCTTCGCCTCCCCTCCCCCTTAAAAAACCCTCAGACAAGGACTAAACATACTCAGTAGCAATGAAGGTTGAGAATCAATTGGAAAAGAAAATTGAAATCTGGGAGGTGGGAGGGAAGACTGTAATGACCTGCTGGAGGAGGGTGCAGCTACTGGGCTAGAACTATGGAAAGGGGGAAGGAGAAGAAGGTGAGGATGTGCTGCAATACTTTGCTGCAGTTCCCACTTGACCTTTTTATATGTCTGAATTTTGCATACTGGACTTGCACAACACGTACCATCCATTTGAAGGCCTGCATCTTTCTCCCTTCCACTTGCATTGCCCATGTGGATAGCCTTTAATCCCTTGATAGTCCTCATTAGCACACACAGGACACAGCAGGGCTGCCTTCTCAGGACTGATCAGCTCACTCATGGGACTCGTCTTAAAACTTGGGGTGTCTAGGGGGGCATCCCCATAACACATTTTTATCTGTTGCACCTAAATGCTAAAAGTTAGACTCTGTTTTGATGGGTAGGACCTTAAACACCAAATCTTTCTCTTGAGCAGAGAAATGTAAACGGAGAAAAGAATTTGAGGGTTCTTGATAGTACTAGGTAAAACCAAGCACTAAAGCTTCTGAACATTCAGTCTTTAGATTTTTGACAATTTTTGATCAGTGGTCTCCGGTAGGAAAAGCAAGGGAAATTTGTTCCCTAGAAATACTTCTTCATACACAAGATAGTAGTGATAGTTTTAGAGCCAGCCCACAGATGAGGCAGCGCGAATGAGCCGACTCAGGCAGTGAAAACCTAAGAGGAGGTACATTGCCCACCCTCCCACCCCCACCACCGCAGCTCTGCTTTGCCAATCTGGGGGGGGGGGCAGAGAGAGGGACCAGCAGCAAAGCTCTGCAGGATGCCTCCCTTCACCAAGTCAGGGAGAGGAGAGATGTTCTGCCACCCAGCGTTGCCACCAGGAGAGGAGGGAGGGGGAAGCCCTTGCAAAGCCTCACAATTTTGCCTCAGGCTAACAACGTCTCAAAATCTCAAAATCAGGCTAAAACCATCCCAATGAAAAGGAAATGCAAGAAAGCAAAGTGGCTGTCCAACGAGGCCTTACAAATAGCGGGGGAGAGAAGGCAAGCAAAATGCGAGGGAGATAGTGAAAGATACAGGAAATTGAATGCAGATTTCCAAAGAATAGCAAAGAGAGACAAGAAGGCCTTCTTAAACGAGCAATGCAAAGAAATAGAGGAAAACAATAGAATGGGAAAAACCAGAGATCTGTTCAAGAAAATTGGAGATATGAAAGGAACATTTTGTACAAAGATTACCATAATAAAAGACAAAAGTGGAAAGGACCTAACAGAAGCAGAAGACATCAAGAAGAGGTGGCAAGAATATACAGAGGAATTATACCAGAAAGATATGGATGTCTCGTACACCCCAGATAGTGTGGTTGCTGACCTTGAGCCAGACATCCTGGAGAATGATGTCAAATGGGCCTTAGAAAGCACTGCTAATAACAAGGCCAGTGGAAGTGATGATATTCCAGCTGAACTATTTAAAATTTTAAACAATGATGCTGTCAAGGTGCTACACTCAATATGCCAGCAAATTTGGAAAACTCAGCAGTGGCCAGAGGACTGGAGAAGATCAGTCTACATTCCAATCCCAAAGAAGGGCAGTGCCAAAGAATGCGCCAACCACCGCACAATTGCATTCATTTCACACGCTAGCAAGGTTATGCTTAACATTTTACAAGGCAGGCTTAAGCAGTATGTGGACCGAGAACTCCCAGTAGTGCAAGCTGGATTTCGAAGGGGCAGATGAACCAGAGACCAAATTGCAAACATGCGCTGGATTATGGAGAAAGCTAGAGAGTTCCAGAAAGATATCTACTTCTGCTTCATTGACTATGCAAAGGCCTTTGACTGTGTTGACCACAGCAAACTATGGCAAGTTCTTAAAGAAATAGGAGTGCCTGATCACCTCATCTGTCTCCTGAGAAATCTCTATGTGGGACAAGAAGCTACAGTTAGAACTGGATATGGAACAACTGATTGGTTCAAAATTGGGAAAGGAGTACGGCAAGGCTGTATATTGTCTCCCTGCTTATTTAACTTATATGCAGAATTCATCATGCGAAAGGCTGGGCTGGATGAATCCCAAGCCGGAATTAAGATCGCCGGAAGAAATATCAACAACCTCAGATATGCAGATGACACAACCTTGATGGCAGAAAGTGAGGAGGAATTAAAGAACCTTTTAATGAGGGTGAAAGAGGAGAGTGCAAAATATGGTCTGAAGCTCAACATAAAAAAAACGAGGATCATGGCCACTGGGCCCATCACCTCCTGGCAAATAGAAGGGGAAGAAATGGAGGCAGTGAGAGATTTTACTTTCTTGGGCTCCATGATCACTGCAGATGGTGACAGCAGTCACGAAATTAAAAGACGCCTGCTCCTTGGGAGAAAGGCGATGGCAAACCTAGATAGCATCTTAAAAAGCAGAGACATCACCTTGCCAACAAAGGTCCGTATAGTTAAAGCCATGGCTTTCCCAGTAGTGATGTATGGAAGTGAGAGCTGGACCATCAAGAAGGCTGATCGCCGAAGAATTGATGCTTTTGAATTATGGCGCTGGAGGAGACTCTTGAGAGTCCCCTGGACTGCAAGAAGATCAAACCTCTCCATTCTGAAGGAAATCAGCCCTGAGTGATCACTGGAAGGACAGATCGTGAAGCTGAGGCTCCAATACTTTGGCCACCTTATGAGAAGAGAAGACTCCCTGGAAAAGACCCTGATGTTGGGAAAGATGGAGGGCACAAGGAGAAGGGGACGACAGAGGACGAGATGGTTGGATATTGTTTGCGAAGCTACAAACATGATTCTGACAATACTTCGGGAAGCAGTGGAAGACAGGAGTGCCTGGCATGCTCTGGTCCATGGGGTCACAAAGAGTCGGACACGACTAAACAACAACAACAACAACAACAACAACAACAACAACAACAACAACAACAACAACAACAACAACAACAACGTCTCAAGCTGCCCCGGAATCTGTAGAAATGATTCCCTTATCAGAGGAAATTAAGACTTTACAATGCAAGGGCCCTGCTGGATTTAAGAGCATAAGAAGAGCCTGTGGGATCAGGCCAATGGCCCATCTCACCCAGGATCCAGTTCTCAACCTGGCCAACCAGATGCCTCTATTGAGAAGCCAGCAAGCAGGATTCAAGCCACACACTCCTCTCCTGTGTCCCCAGCAACTGGTATTCAGATGTTACAACTTGCTTCCCAATGCGGCCAGACAGATGCTTTTTAATAGAAAAACATAGCCCCACTGGATGAAATGAGGGTCCACCGCATCAGGCCTCCCATTTCCCCCAACAGGGTACCTCTAGGAAGCCCACAAGCAGGGCCTTTCCTGCAGCAGCCCCTCATTGGTTCACTGCCTTTGCACAGTCAATGTTTTATTTATGAGCCACAACATACCATATTTTTCGCACCATAGGACGCACCGGACAATAGGACGCACTTTGTTTTAGAGGGGGAGAACAAGAAAAAAAAATTCTCCCCCTCTCTGCCCAGCGCCCCTTCAGTGAAGTGGCAGGAGGCGCTGCACAGAGAGGGGGAGAACTTTCCCCCTCTTGTTTTCCCGCTCTAAAACAAGGTGCCGTTTAAGGTGCGTTCAGGCCTTGGAAGCCTGGAGAGCGAGAGGGGTCGGTGTGCACTGACCCCTCTCGCTCTCCAGGCTTCAGGTTCCTTTCGACCTGTTCTTTGGGGCTGATGGGGGGGGAAGCCCACCGCCAGCCCCAAAGAGCAGGTCAGGGAGCAGCGGAAAGGCACAGCGGAGAGGCTCCTGCCATAGCCGCGCGTCACCTCTCCAGCTGGGAGAGGGTCGCGGGAGGCTGCTTTAGCCCCGCGCGCGCTCTCCCGGCTGGGGAGGTGACGCGCTGCTATAGAGGCTCCTGCCATAGCTGCGTGTCACCTCTCCAGCTGGGAGAGGGTTGCGGGAGGCTGCTTTAGCCCCGCGCACGCTCTCCCGGCTGGGGAGGTGACGCGCTGCTATAGAGGCTCCTGCCATAGCTGCGTGTCACCTCTCCAGCTGGGAGAGGGTTGCGGGAGGCTGCTTTAGCCCCGCGCGTGCTCTCCCGGCTGGGGAGGTGACGCGCTGCTATAGAGGCTCCTGCCATAGCTGCGTGTCACCTCTCCAGCTGGGAGAGGGTCGCGGGAGGCTGCTTTAGCCCCGCGCGCGCTCTCCCGGCTGGGGAGGTGACGCGCTGCTATAGAGGCTCCTGCCATAGCTGCGTGTCACCTCTCCAGCTGGGAGAGGGTCGCGGGAGGCTGCTTTAGCCCCACGCACGCTCTCCCGGCTGGGGAGGTGACGCGCTGCTATAGAGGCTCCTGCCATAGCTGCGTGTCACCTCTCCAGCTGGGAGAGGGTCGCGGGAGGCTGCTTTAGCCCCGCGCACGCTCTCCCGGCTGGGGAGGTGACACGCTGCTATAGAGGCTCCTGCCATAGCTGCTTGTCACCTCTCCAGCTGGGAGAGGGTCGCGGGAGGCTGCTTTAGCCCCCCCGTGCGCTCTCCCGGCTGGAGAGGTGACACGGGGCTGTAGAGGTTCCTGCCATAGCCGCGCATCACCTCTCCAGCTGGGAGAGGGTCGCGGGGCTATGGTGTCTTCGCTCCATAGGACGCACACACATTTCCCCTTCATTTTTGAAGGGGAAAAAGTGCGTCCTATAGAGCGAAAAATACGGTACATTTAAAGCACGACGATGACGCTTTAAACAGTCAGGAATTCTGGGAGCTGTAGTTTGTTAAGGGTGCCAGGAGATGTTAGGAGGCCCCTTATCCCCTCACAGAGCTACAATTCTCAGAGTTCCCTGGGAAGAGGGATTGATTTGTCAACCACTCTGAGAACTGTACCTCTGGGAACCTTCCTTTCTTTAAGCCACCTGCTCTTCAGCTCAAAAACTAAGGAGGAATGTGTCTTTTGAACCCTGATCATGTTCTAAAGATTGATTAAAGAATACAAACAGCTTTGCAGGCTGCTGATGTCTCTGCTCAAGCCCCTGAGCTTGTGCCTGGCTACACTAGGCGTGCACAAAAGGGAATCTTGGAGCAGCAATCAGCCCCCTCCCCCTGCCGAGGCAGCCAAGTGTTTGTTAAGCCTCTTGCTCATGTCAAACCTTTGGCTTCTGTTTCAGCTTTGGCAAGATGGAGCACGTAGAATTGCCACGCTAATAAATTACAAAAATGAAACACACAGAGAGAGGAAGACTAAATTTAGAAGCTGATTCTGTAAAAGAAAAATGTGAAAATTCTTGACCAATGGGAAAGCAAAGTTATTTCAAGACCAGGCAATTTCTGGGCAATCATGAGTTTGGGGAGGGAGATTAATGTGGGGAGATTTGTTTACAACATTTGCGTCCTCTAAGGAGCTCAAGGTGGAAACATGGTCCTCACTTCCATTGTTTATCCTCACAACAACCCTGTGAGGCAGGTTGGAGTAAGAGCAAGGGATGACAGAGGTGTGAACAGACGTCCCCCAGGACACATCAGAAATACAGCTCTTCTTTGCCTGAGGACACATCTCCCACATTTTGTTCAAGGATTTTCCTTCAAGACATTCTATGACCTTATGGAAATTCAGCCAATGTCCCACCACGTCCCAGCCACCTCCACCCCATAAAGCCACCCTAAGAGAGTCACCATTAAACACATTAAAACAAATGTTAAGACAAACAGCAGCAGCAGCAATATACCCTTTTGTCAGTGGAAACAGTAAACAGAGTTGGACCTGCATATATCCCTGGGGAAGGAATGCCACAGAGTGGGTTCTACAATAAAGAACATTTGATTCAATGTCCAGGCAGATTTTGCTTATGGAAATGAAAAGATGAGGAGCAAGACCTCTCCGGCTGATCTAACAAAATAGGGAAATATATTCAGGTGGGCCCTAAAATAGTCTGTTCAAGATTTTGAACATTTTGAACATTTTAAAAGTGCGTGCCTACTGCTTGCTGATCATCCCTGTACCTTCACTAGGCAGAAGATTAGAAGATGCAAAGCAATTTGATTCTTAGAAGTTTATTTTGTGTGCTTGCTAGATCATTTGCTTATTTGTTTTCATTTTTGGACTGTGTGTCTTCCCATAAGATCCCATAGCAGTTCATAACATAATCAGATGAAACACAACATCACAAAACAATATTTAAAACAATAAAAAACCTTCTGATGCGAACACATTACAAGCATAAGCACTTCCTGTATGGCAGCAGGCTAAAGAATCGCTGCTGGGCTCCACAGAAGTTTTTTCTCTTAAAAGCCTGAAGCAAAAGGTACGTTGTCATTTGACAGGGCTGGCCCAAGGAGAAATGCTGCCCAAGACAGAACCACAAATGATCCCTGGTCCTCTTGTAGGAATGGGAGAACAAAATCAGTTTGGTATGATTTAGTAAGAATTCACACTTCCCAAAACAATATAATATCCTTTGAAATTCATGCTTCTCCAGATTTCGTGATGCAGTTCTCCAGACAAAGAGCAGGCACAAAGATACGTATATTAAAAGAAAATGTGTATTAAAATGCATGCATGTGATGGCCTGGGATTCGGACTCGGAGGCTGAACCTGAGGAATCCCAGCCTGCACAGGATTCCCCGCCTCCAGAACCAGCTGAGCCGGGGCTGGGGCCTGAGCCTGAAGGGTCCTCACCTGTGCTGGGTCCTCAGGTGCAGGCGCCAGCTGAGTCTGCTCTGGCTCCTGAGGTGATGGAGGACCCATTGCCTGCAGGCGCTCCACTCTCAGCCCCGTCAGGGGAAGCTGAGGTTGCCTCTGAGTCCGGTAATCCTCCAGCCTCTCCTGAGCTGCAGAGGCTCAGGGCAGAGAGGCGGAGAGAACTAAGTTTTCGCAAGAGGAGTGCTTGCCTCCAGGCCAGGAGAGGCGAGTCACCTGTGGACCGGGGCCGCCCTATGCCTCGGGGCAGATAAAAGCCAGCCCCAGTCCCAGGTTGCGGGAGCAACATTGTTGGAAGCCAGTTCCTGCCTGCACCCTGTCCTGCTCTTCTACAAAGGTTCCTGACCTCATCCGACTCCCTGCCTTGGACCCTGCTTCAGCTTTGACGGACAGCCTCCATACCGTACCCTCGACCTTGGACTGGAATCAGACCTTGCCGCATGGTTAGCCCTTGGGACCAGCACAATGTATATGTGAAAACAACATGCAGAAATGAATTTTATTAAGGAAATCTGCTTGCAAAAATGTTTATGCTCAGCAAAATTGCATTCAGGAACATGTACATTAGGAGGAACATATGCTAAAATGCTGGTAAATTTTCATGAGGACGTTCTAAAATAAAAAATTAAACATCGGAACCAATGCAGGAATGTGGAGAAATGAACTCAATATCACCTTATTTGTCCAATCTTGAGTTGTTGTTGTTGTTGTTAGGAAAATTCCTAAGCAGATAAAGCTGGGAATGTTCACAAAAGCAATGCACAATCTATTGAGCCCATAGCACCTCCTTTGAAAGTTACTGGCCTTCTGAGTCAGGCCGATGTGCTGGAATAATGTGAGGTGATGGCTCCATCCTTGAGTCCTTGATTAACTTTGCTTTCCATCAAAGCGCTGCTTGTCAATGACCAACACAATAGCTAATTAGGGAGGCCATTGGGGTTAGCTAAATGGCAATAATGCCTCTCTCTATGTGTCGCACCACCTTTTTTATTTTGCAAATAGCAAGTCAGCCTCAGAAAACTTGAAACCTGCGTTCAGGTACAGGTGTGAGATGCAGATCAAAGGAACTGTTCCATTTGCTGCAACATGGTTTACAGAGCTGGGCCTTATGGCCACAGCCAATCTTTATGGAGAAAGAGAAAGGAGAAGGGGCAGGCAAGAGTGGACAAAAGTCTTTGTCAATTCTTCAAGTAACTAATGGAAAGGAGTTCTAGTAGAGATGTTTCAATTGCACAAAAGCCGAATTCAATTCTGTATGAAGTAGGACACTGGTGAGAGCCAACTCAAGATATTTGGGTGTCTCCTGCAACCCCTGCCAGGGAAGAAGGGGCGAGTGAAGATCAGTATCAGGAACAAGTGAATGATAAAGATCTACATTGGGATCTGCCTCCTGAGGCTGTCACCTCGTCTTGCCTCCCTGGCATTGATCCAATAGAAAACTTAGTTGATTAATTGCATGCATTGCAGTTTATTAACCAAAGGTTTGATTTGGGTAAAAATGATTTTGCTGAAGTACATAGCATACTTTAAGACAATGCATGCATTTCTCATAGAACACAGAGCAAATATTGTGTTGTTTTGTATAATTATGCTTCCAACTTAAGAAAATTTGTTCACCCTAACTACAAGGTTTGACTGGAAAGTTCAGTGAAAGGTCACAGAAATCAGACAGCAAGAAATATTCGAACATACAATCGGCATCAGAAACCCACAAAATGCTCACAATTGTGTACAGAGATGAGGCTGTAACTCGAAAGACAGCGTGTGAGTGAAGGGCTGCAAACCATCCAAGGTGACCCTCAGTCTGGCAGACCGTCCACAAGCAGAACAGTTGCAAATGTTGACAGCGTTCGTGAGTTATTGATGCAGGATCGGCCGAATGACGGCAAAAGCCTTGCACATTCTGCGTGAAATCATTACTGAGGTTACTGAGTTGTTCCACCCTCCATATTCTCCCAATCTAGCCCCACCGAATTTATTTATTTTCCCCCCAGAACTGAAATCTGCATTGAAAGGGCACAGATTTTCCAACATTTCACACGTCCAAGCTGCTGTGACGAGGGAACTGAAAGCAGTATGAAAAGAGGACTTCTCCAGAAGTTTCCAACAGTTCTGCGAACGTTGTCAATGGTGAATCGTATCAGAGGCCTATAAGGCATGTATGTTCAAATATTTCTCACTGTCCAATTTCTGTGACCATTTACTGAACTTTCTGGTCACACCTTATATTTGTATTGCAAGTTTTATTCCCACCCCAAGCTCCACAAGCAAGGAGCTAGTCACTTTTCCTCATTTCCACTGGGGGCTCTTTTAACAGTCCTCCAAAGAAACACCATGGCAGTTACAATGGGCAATTGGAGTTTAGAGAAACTTCTGAGTGGTTGCTCCATTTCAGAGATGGGAAAATTGAGGCTGGGCCAGAGAAGCAAAGAGTTTAGTGGGTAAATGCTTGCTTAGGGATTGAATGCTTCAAGGGGGAAGGGTGGAGAGTGAAGATGGAAACATCTTACTATGCATTTCAGAGGTTATCCTCTGCTTCAAGAGGAGCATGTAGACATTCCTGGGTCTCCTGGTTAACCAGTGCAAAAAGTCTTTGGACAAAACCTCTGTGCTCTGGGCCAGACCACACAGAGCAACCCTGCAAGGAGCTGCCGGTGGGAAAGCTGAAATATCAGTGCAAATAAAGGGCTGCATCTGGAGAAAAATATCTGAACTCAGGCAAGCCACTGGCTGCATCTCCCTTCCTGCCAGTGAAAATAGTTTTTTAGCAAAGGTCTGAAGGATAATTGATACTTCACAAAATAAACTGCCCTGTTTGAATAGGCATCTGAATCACGTTGATGGCTTATAATGCAATTCTGTGCACATTTGCTTGGAAATTGTTTACCTGAGACTTGAATGCTTTTTTAAAAAAAAATGTATTGACATTTTACGTCCCTGGTCTGCAGCTCAGTGGCAGAGCATTATTTTAATTATTTTAATTATTTGGTTTCTTTTGCAACAAGAGATACAGAGAAAACTAAACCTGAAATCAAGGCAATTCACAAATATTAGAGCATCTGCTTTGCGTGCAGGAAGTCCCTGGTTCATTCACCAGCATCTCCAGGTCCTGCCTGAAACCCTGAAGGGCTGCTGCCAGTCAGTGTAGACAATACTGAGCTACATGGACCAAATGGCCCAATTCAGTAAAAGGCAGCAGTGCTCCTGTGTTCATAGCCACAACCTTGAGAGACCTTCTTAAAGCTCAAAAGTGGTGTGGGATAGTTTTATAATTTAAAAAAATTAATGTCTCCTTACGTTCAGTAGGGCTTTCCTCCTGCTAAAACAATCTGGATGGGATGGATACTGCAGCCCTAGTGGAGCATGACCTCCCTGATTTCTGTTTGCAATTGTGGGAGATGTACTCTTAAAAATTCAAAAAGGCAGAGTAGATTATTTATTATTATTACTATTATTATTAATCACTTCATCTTGCCCAAGGTAACCCAAAGTGACTTACAACCAAATGGGTAAGTGGCTCTGTAAGGAAAACAGACTCTGCATGAGGTGAGCGGGGGGGGGGTGCATTCCACAACCCAGAAGGCTCTCACCTGCCTCACCTGATACAGAGGTAGGGATCCTGGAGAAGGAAGGGTCTCCGAGGAGATCCAGATTGGTTGCACTGTAAACTTTGCTTGCCCTTTCTGTGCTCACAAAGGCAGTCTACAGTCAAGGGATTTCTTTCTGGCAATTGAGAGGTTCTTTTTTGGTCAAGGTAAGCCAGATGTTCCAACTTTGCTAGCTCTGTCCTCCCCTGATTTATAGTCCCTGCCACCAAACAATCCTAGGAGTAAAAAGCGGCTCCACATTCCATGTCTGCTTGGCCTAGGAAGAAAAGCACAGGCTAGCGGGGGGGGGGGGTGAGTTTGCCCCTGGGGTTCCATGTAAAGGAGTCGTTCAGAAGCCAAGGTGCAGCCTTGAGATAGTTGCAGAAGGCTATGGAAAACAAGGACAAAGTAGAGTTCAGCCCCTAATGAGGTATGAAGATGCTGCCAGATTTCTGCTGGAAATTGTTTTTAATTGAGCTGAAGTTGATTTTCCACTAAACCACTTAACAAACTGTTCAGGGCCATTAGAACAAAATGCAAAGAGCTCCAAAAAGGTTATCTCCAAACGGAAGGAATGGGCAGCAAAGCGGCAAATACAAATCTATATAAACAAGTGTTAACTGAAGCACAGGGTTGGTTTTTTCTTTCTTTCTTCATTTCACATATATGCTCATAGGAACTAGTAGTGACTGACCAGGAGTGAGACCTTGGGGTCATATTTAATTCTTACTTGTTTCATTGCATTTACATTCCCCCTTTTCTCCAAGAAGCTCCAGGTGGTGTACATGGTTTTCTCTCTCCTCATTTGATCCCCACAACCCTGTGAGGTAGGTTAGGCCAAGAAGCAGTGACTGGCCCCAATGGGCTTCATGGCCAAGATTTGGACCCTGGTCTCCCAGGCCCCAGTCCGACACCCAAACCATTGTTGCACACTGGCTCTCAATGAAAATGCTGACTGAGTGCGAGTCAGCTGTAGAAAAAGCAAATTCCATGCTAGGGGTCATGAGGAAGGAACTGAAAATAAAGCTACCAATATCAATAAAGGTGACAACTTCTCAGGGGTCCAGAGCAGCAGAGCAGACCCTCTGCCACCCTCAGAAGCTCAGGTGATTGTGGTGGTGGTGGTGCATTCTCTGCATCAGCCCCAACAAAGGGGTGTTTGGCAACTTCATTATACAGGTTTTTTTGGCAAATACTTTGGCAAATAGTTTGGAAAATTTGAAGAGAGATTTTGCTCAATTCAGCTGGTAAGATCAGTTTTTCACAAGGCACAGCCATGAAATAACGAGAAAAGCTCTCATACCTGGAGGGAATTGATCGGTACACAATCTGGTCAAAATACAGGTCTAGTAAAAGTGCAGATGAGCTCTGCAGTAAATCCTTTCTTTCACAGTACTCAGCAACACAAACTCATACTGAATTCTAATTTGTGTGAGCGATGTCACCATTACATACGTGGCAATGCTTAGCATTCTTGGCCTAAGTCTGGATAAGTCTGTCAATGATGGAAATATAGAACCTCCTTGTACAGATGCAGTCTAAATCCCAGTCGTTGTGGTCAAATAACCAGGGAGGGCTGTTGCCTTCACAGCTTGCACATGGGATTATCATTGGCCTGATCCAGCAGAGCTCTTCTTATGCAAACTTTTCAGGGCAATTGTTCTACAGCCAGACCACTAGACCAACTTGCACACCACCCCCCATAGGATGATAGGCTGGCAACAGACATTTAGTCAAAGTTATGGTCAGGGTGAAAAGTTTACTGCATCCTGTTGACACACACTCAAAATTAACAGATCATGGTGAGTTGCCTTCTGGTTTCTTGGCTGGTTTTATCACAGATAAATAAGATGAGCCATTAAGTCTAGAGGGCATATAGATGCCTGCTATGGGGCTACGAAGGCGCAAGGGCGAGTGCTCGGACACAGCAACACACACACAGCAGATAATTCACGGCTGGAAAGCCAAGCCTTTCTCAAAACGCTGGCATGACTTGTTTCACCAAATGTAAATTACGTTAATGCCATTAAAGTCTCTCGTATACCCAAATAAGATGTCTAGACGATGGGAGTGTATATAAAGTAATGCAAACACAACATTTCATAGGCCCAGTTTCTTCACCACTGTATTTTGAATTAACTTTACAATCATTTGTCTAACAGTATATTTCAAGCCGATGGAAACCAGATGTGATTCTGGGCGATCCTCCCTTGCACTTAAGTGTTAAAGGCACGAATGGAGACATGCAAAAGGGGGGTGGTTCTTTCCCCCCTTTCTTATCCTGATTCTTGCATGGGGACAGAATACGCAGTTTCTTGGGAGGTGAAATCTAGCACCTTCTGTGCATGGTCCCCACTTTAAGCAGAAGGGGGTTTCGCTTCAGTATCCAGATTAAGCCCCCCAACATGTGAGGTGGAATATGAGGTGGAATACATCTTGCTAATGTATGGAGGGGGGTCATCAATCAAGCTAACTAAAAAGGGGACTATTTGGCCTGAACTGAAATAGTATCACTTCCATGGGCACGGCTGCTGAGCGAGCGCCAACAGGACCGATCTGAGCACATTACTCTTTGAAGAGGCTTGGAAGGCAAGCTGACAGAGGGCTCAGAGCTACAATATTCAGAGTGGAAAGGCAACAGAGTTTCTTTGTTTTTTTTGTTTTTTTTAAAATACTACCAATAATGGTGGCTGTGGTTCAAACTGCAACATTGCAGGACCACCACCCTCAAAATTCCAATCGGTATATCCCACCTAGGGTTATAAAACCCCATGGGTGTCACCAGAGGGGGCGGGGTGGCTCCCTCCCCACTTTCTCCCCTGCCACATAGTTAAACTTCTATCATGAACATGCACTGTTATTTTTCCTTCAAATATCTTTAAATGTAAGATACAAGTCACCCACCTAGAAAAGCAGAAGCTTACAAAAAGCATGGCCTATTGCTCAACATCCATAAAAAAGTGCTGCACCAACAGGCACAAAGCAACCCCTCTGCAGTGCCACAAATCCAACTCAATAGTGTTATGTTGGAAAGTGTCGATCACTTCTCCTACCTGGGCAGCTATCTTCCCACAATGGCCGACATTGATGCCAAAATCCAGCATCACCCAAGCTCTGCGAGTGCAGCTTTTTCCCGATTGAAGGGCAGAGTGTTTGAGGACCAGGACATTTTCAGGAAAACCATGATGCTTGTTTACAAAGCTATTTACTCCCAACTTTACTGTACACTTGTGAAACATGGACCACTTATAAACGCCATCTCCCACACATTGAAAGATTCCATCAATGGTCTGTCCCTATGTGATATGATTTTTGGAGAGTGTAAAACCCACACAGAGGATGTTTGTTTTCAACCCGCTTGTGAAGATTATCAGAGATCGCAAAGAAAGGAATATACGATAACAACAAGATGAAGAAAGTAATAAAGAGACTATCTGGACAGAACTGGATAGAACTGTCTAATTAAAGCAGCAATATAAGTGATGCTTGGACCCCCGTGCGGAGCTTGAAGTATGGGCACCCCCAACAAAATTTAAAAATCTGGCTGTATAATTTGGAACTAATGTGATTTGATTGGCCTGTTAATAAAAATTATATTAAAAAAAAGAAAGATTCCATCAATGGTGTCTCTGACAAATTCTACATATCACTTGGGAAGACAGGCGAATTAATGCCAGTGTACTGGAAGAAGCAAGGTTCACCAGTGTTGAAGCAATGATTCTTCAACATCAACTTCGTTGGACTGGTCATGTTGTACAGATGCCTGATTATCATCTACCAAAGCAATTACTCTATTGGTGGTCAACAAAAGAGGTTTAAAGACTCTCTCAAGACAAATCTAAAACAATGTAGGATAAACACCGACAACTGGGAAACACTCAGGCGCTCCAGTTGGAGAACAGCCTTAATCAAAGAAATACACAATTTAGAAATACACAATCGCTTTGAGGTCCTCTCCCCTAGCATGGAAGATGAAGAGCAGACTCCATTTGAGGATCTCTCCCTCATTACAGTCGATCAGGTATATGAAGACGAGCAGCAAAGTCAGTCCTCAGGGAATGTGCAGGCGACCTTGGAACGGACAGCTCATGGAAGAACCCCGACCAAACCTAAGAGGAGGCGTGTAGTGGTGATAGGAGATTCCCTACTGAGGGGAACAGAAGCAGTGATCTGTGGGCCTGACAAGGGAAGTGTGCTGTCTCCCCGGGGCTAAGATCCAAGATGTAACTGAACGACTGGAAGGAATCATAAAACCCACTGACAAATACCCCTTCCTCTTGGTTCATGTGGGAACCAATGACACTGCAAGCAATAGCCTCCAGAAGATCAAAAGAGACTACGAGGCTCTGGGCAGGAAATTGAAGCAATTAAATGCACAAATTGTCATCTCATCTGTCCTCCCAGTTGAACTACGTGGCCCAGGGAGAGAGGGAAAAATAGTGGAAGTGAACAGCTGGCTTCGCAAATGGTGTAAACAGGAAAGTTTTGGATTCTTAGATCACGGACTGCAGTTTCTTGAAGATGGACTTCTGGCAAGCGATGGGCTGCACCTCACAACGGTTGGGAGAAATTTTTTGCCAAAAATCTCAGAAACCTCATAAGGAGGGCTTTAAACTGACTAATGTGGGGAAGGGAGACAGTGCTCCTGAAGGTAGGAGTCTATCAATTGATGAAGATGATCATCCAAATGTCATAGACCAAATGGAGCAAACAGCACGCAGACCTAGTGGTGGGAGGAAAAAATCCTTAAATAAGAGACACGGGTGAATGATTAATGGACTTCAATGTCTGTACACTAATGCGCAAAGCATGGGAAATAAACAAGATGAGCTTGAGCTCTTGGTACAGCAAACTAAATATGACATAATAGGCATCACTGAAACCTGGTGGGATAAGTCCCACAATTGGAATGTAATAAGTGAATACAATAAGTAAATACAATCTATTTCAGAGAAACAGACCAGACAAGAAAGGAGGAGGAGTGGTGTTATATGTCAGGGATGTGTATACCTGTGAAGAGATCCAAGATTTAGAACCTCAAAGCCAAAGTGAGAGCATTTGGGTCAAAATTAAGGGAGAGAAGAATAACAGTGACCTCATTGTGGGAATTTACTATAGATCCCCAAGCCAAACGGAGGACATAGATGATGCCTTCCTGGAACAGATGGCCAAGCATGCAAAAGGAAGGGAGATAGTAGTAATGGGGGACTACAATTACCCAGATATTTGTTGGATGTCAAACTCAGCCAAGAGCATAAGGTCAAACAGATTCCTCACTGGCCTTGCAGACAACTTCATTGTCCAGAAAGTGGGAGAAGCAACAAGAGGAACAGCCATTTTAGATCTGGTCCTAACCAATGTTGATGACCTGGTTAGTGGGGTAGAAGTGGAAGGATCATTAGGCGCGAGTGATCATGCTCTTCTGAAGTTTACTATACAGCGGAAAGGAGCAGCCAAGCATACTAGGACTCAATTTCTTGACTTTAAGAAAGCCGACTTCATAAAACTTAGGGAAGTGCTGGGTGAGATCCCATGGACAGTAATACTAAAAGGAAAGGGAGTTCATGATGGCTGGGAGTTTGTTAAGAGGGAGATAGTAAAAGCACAACGTCAGGCAATACCAATGAGACGGAAACATGGAAGGTGCCTAAAGAAGCCAGGGTGGCTATCTAAAGAACTTTTAACTGAGTTAAGATTAAAAAAGGATGTGTACAAAAAATGGAAAAAGGGGGAAACCACCAAAGAGGAATTCAAACAAATAGCCAGCACGTGTAGACACAAAGTCAGAAAAGCTAAAGCACAGAATGAACTCAGGCTTGCTAGAGAGGTTAAAAGCAACAAAAAAGGCTTTTATGGGTATGTTCGTAGCAAAAGGAAGAACAAAGAAACAGTGGGGTCACTCAGAGGAGAAGATGGTGAAATGCAAACAGGGGACACAGAAAGGGCTGAACTCCTCAATGCCTTCTTTGCCTCAGTCTTCTCCGATAAAGAAAACAATGCCCAACCTGAAGAATTTGGAGCAAATGATTCAGCAAAGGAAACACAGCCCAGAATAACTAAGGAGATAGTACAAGAATACTTGGCTAATTTAGATGTATTCAAGTCTCCAGGGCCAGATGAACTGCATCCAAGAGTATTAAAAGAACTGGCATATGTGCTCTCAGAACCACTGGCAGTCATCTTTGAGAATTCCTGGAGAACAGGCGAAGTCCCGACAGACTGGAGGAGGGCAAATGTTGTCCCTATTTTCAAAAAGGGGGAAAGAGAGGACCCAAATAATTACCGCCCAGTCAGTCTGACATCAATACCAGGGAAGATTCTGGAGCAGATCATTAAGCAAACAGTCTGTGAGCACCTAGAAAGGAAAGCTGTGATCACCAATAGTTAGCATGGATTTCTGAAAAATAAGTCATGTCAGACTAACCTGATCTCGTTTTTTGACAGAATTACAAGCCTGGTAAATGAAGGGAACACAGTGGATGTAGCCTACCTTGATTTCAGCAAGGCATTTGACAAGTTGCCCCATGATATTCTTGTAAAGAAGCTGGTAAAATGCGGTCTTGACTATGCTACCACTCAGTGGATTTGTAACTGGCTGACTGACCGAACCCAAAGGGTGCTCATCAATGGTTCCTCTTCATCCCGGAGTGACTAGTGGGGTGCCACAGGGTTCTGTCTTGGGCCCGGTCTTATTCAACATCTTTATCAACGACTTGGATGATGTACTCAAGGGCATCCTGATCAAATTTGCAGGTGACACCAAACTGGGAGGGGTGGCTAACACCCCAGAGGACAGGATCACACTTCAAAACGACCTTGACAGATTAGAAAACTGGGCCAAAACAAACAAGATGAATTTTAACAGGGAGAAATGTAAAGTATTGCACTTGGGGGGGAAAATGAGAGGCACAAATACAAGATGGGTGACACCTGGCTTGAGAGCAGTACATGTGAAAAGGATCTAGGAGTCTTGGTTGACCACAAACTTGACATGAGCCAACAGTGTGACGCGGCAGCTAAAAAAGCCAATGCAATTCTGGGCTGCATCAATAGGAGTATAGCATCTAGATCAAGGGAAGTAATAGTGCCACTGTATTCTGCTCTGGTCAGACCTCACCTGGAGTACTGTGTCCAGTTCTGGGCACCACAATTCAAGAAGGACACTGACAAACTGGAACGTGTCCAGAGGAGGGCAACCAAAATGGTCAAAGGCCTGGAAACGATGCCTTATGAGGAACGGCTAAGGGAGCTGGGCATGTTTAGCCTGGAGAAGAGGAGGTTAAGGGGTGATATGATAGCCATGTTCAAATATATAAAAGGATGTCATATAGAGGAGGGAGAAATGTTGTTTTCTGCTGCTCCAGAGAAGCGGACACGGAGCAATGGATCCAAACTACAAGAAAGAAGATTCCACCTAAACATTAGGAAGAACTTCTTGACAGTAAGAGCTGTTCGACAGTGGAATGTGCTGCCAAGGAGTGTGGTGGAGTCTCCTACTTTGGAGGTCTTTAAGCAGAGGCTTGACAACCATATGTCAGGAGTGCTCTGATGGTGTTTCCTGCTTGGCAGGGGGTTGGACTCGATGGCCCTTGTGGTCTCTTCCAACTCTAGGATTCTATGATTCTAAGATGTCATGCACTTTGAAGACACTCGAACTCAGGACGAAAGGGAGAAATGTGCAAAGAGGAAGGCACACTTGGCAAACCTTCACCATGATCAACTCCCACCCGGAAACCTATGATCCCACTGTGGAAGGACATGTGGATCCAGAATTGGCCTCCAACAGTCACTTATGGACTAACTGTTAAGGCCGTGTACATAGAAGACAATATCTTACTCGGCTACGAGGGATTGCATTATTATTATTATTATTTATTATTATTATTATTATTATTATTATTATTATCATTTATACCCCGCCCATCTGGCTGGGTTTCCCCAGCCACTCTGGGCTGCTCCCAACAAAATATTAATGATAATAATAAGAAGAAGAAGAAGAAGAAGAAGAAGAAGAAGAAGAAGTAGAAGAAGAAGAAGAAGATGATAAAACATCAAACATTAAAAACTTCCCTAAACAGGGCTGCCTTCAGATGTCTTCTAAAAGTCAGACAGTTGTTTATTTCCTTGACATCTGATGGGAGGGCATTCCACAGGGTGGGCGCCACTACCAAGAAGGCCCTCTGCCTGGTTCCCTGTAGCTTCACTTCTCGCAGTGAGGGAACCGCCAGAAGGTCCTCGGAGCTGGACCTCTGAGTCCGGGCTGAACGATGGGGTGGAGACGCTCCTGCCATAATCTTTTTTCTGGTCCACCACTGTATATTGGTTCCTGGGTCCAATTCCAGGTGCACCTGAAACTCATTGCTCCATCACTCTCACAGAACTTTGGAAGTGATGGAGCGAGGCAGGAGGAATATGGCTTTTCTAGACATGGCATATCAGGGATGGACAGGGCTGGTGTGCCAATGAGGCATGCTGAGGCAGCCGCCTTGAGCGGCAGAAGCCCATGAGTTCCCCACCACCACCAGTGAAGCAGCGTTGACTGTCCCAGAGGTCCCCGAGAGATCGTGCCAAAATCTCATGGGTGGCTTTGGTGGAGACGGGGGCAGGAGAGCATCTTCCAGTCTTGCTTCAGGCAGACCCTCCCTATTTATTTTTTGTTACTACAGTTTATGTTCTGTCATGGTGGAACCAAAGGTCCTGGTGACCTTCGGCAAGGGAGATGCATCCTGTGAATCCAGAACCAGGGAGAGCAGAGTTGTCCTTTCCATGGAAAAGCAACCCCTGGATCTCTTGGGGCTGGGAAAGAGCCCCTGCAGAAGCCCTGGAGAGTTGCAAAAGTCAGTGCAGACAATACTGACCTCAGCAACCCATAGGTCTGAATTCTAAGGAGGCTTCCTACGTTTCTGCCACTATAATGGCTGCTGCTATAGAACTGCCATGTGTTTTAGTGCAGCTGTACTATGAAATTGTCTTATATTATTATAATTTGCTGTTTTTATATTTTTTTGGTAAGCCACTGGAGAAGGGGAGTTGTCCTAGGGATCAAAGATACTGGGTACTGCATGTAGTAAGCTTAATGAAATAAAATATTTGCAAAGGTATAGGCTAACTGGGTGGGTTATATTCGCACAACCTCTCAGGGGGGCTGCAGTGAGGGAAAACTGAGATAACCCCATGTAAGCCACACAGAGCTCCTTGGGGAAAGGGTGGGATCCTGAGAAACATTGCTAAAAGCTTGCTTTCTCATGCTTAAACTATGAAACTCCCAACCTAGGAGGCAATGTTGGCCACCAGTGTAGGTGGCACTGAAGGAGGACTGGACAAATTCATGGAAGAGAAGAGCTTCGTTCCGATGCCGGGCGGCGGGAGGAGGCGTCCCCCCCCCGCCCGGCATCGGAGCTTCGTTCCGATGCCGGGCGGCGGGAGGAGGCGTTCCCCCCCGCGCCCGGCATCGGAGCTTCGTTCCGATGCCGGGCGGCGGGAGGAGGCGTTCCCGCCCCGCCCGGCATCGGAACGAAGCTCCGATGCTGGGCGGCGGGAGGAGGCGTCCCCCCCCCCGCCCGGCATCGGAGCTTCGTTCCGATGCCGGGCGGCGGGAGGAGGCGTTCCCCCCCCCCCGCCCGGCATCGGAGCTTCGTTCCGATGCCGGGCGGCGGGAGGAGGCGTTCCCGCCCCGCCGCCCGGCATCGGAACGAAGCTCCGATGCTGGGCGGCGGGAGGAGGCGTTCCCGCCCCGCCGCCCGGCATCGGAACGAAGCTCCGATGCCGGGCGGCAGGAGGAGGCGTCCCCCCCCCCGGCATCGGAGATTCGTTCCGAAGCCAGGCGGCGGGAGGAGGTCCGAGGACAGTGGGGAAGACGCGCTGCGCTTCCCCGCTGTCCCGGAGATTTCCCTATGGGCTTTCGTCTTGCGAAGCAAGCCCATAGGGAAATTCGTTTTGCGAAGCGCCTCCAAAACGGAAAACCCTTTCATCTAGCGGGTTTTCCGTCTTGCGAGGCGTTCGTCTTGCGGGGTACCACTGTAAATTTATTTGGAGTAGGTTATGCTGGAGATCAATTGAGGGAAATGAACTGAAGAGGAAATTGTTTGTGGTAAGTCACAAGTTACCGTATTTTTTGCTCTATAAGATGCACCAGACGACAAGACGCACCTAGTTTTTGGAGGAGGAAAACAAGAAAAAAAATATTCTGAATCTCAGAAGCCAGAACAGCAAGAGGGATCGCTGCACAGTGAAAGCGGCAATCCCTCTTGCTGTTCTGGCTTCTGGGATAGCTGTGCAGCCTGCATTCACTCCATAAGACACACACACATTTCCCCTTACTTTTTAGGAGAGAAAAAGTGAGTCTTATAGAGCAAAAAATACGGTAACTGAAGAATTTCTATGGGATTATCTGGCTGGGAAATCAGTTGGCTCACTTTCTGTGGCATTTAAAGCCTTAATTTGCATATACACATATGCATTAGCACTGACACATTTTTTTGCAAATATAGGCCTAAGGGCCCATGCCCTGCATCTCTGAAGCACTGGGACCCTTGAAGGTTAATATGGTTAGTATTCCAGGAATGGTGGGAAATGGAGAAAAACCACAAAGACAGACAAGTATCGACAAGAGGATGAAAAGACTTCAAAGTCTGAACTTACTAGAAAACAATAGATGAAGCTACTAAGAACTTCCAGGGGTCTAAGTTGCGCCAAACCCGTTTGTTGCCACAAATTACAACAGCAAAGCGAACCTATGGCTAAAATTAGCAAGATCCACCCACTGACTTCTTTTCAAATGGAGAGGCGGGGGTGTGTGTGAAATGTACTTATGCTTGTTCGTAATGAATGAGATACTTAGGGCAAGTATGCATTTGAGACAGGCTGAGCTTCAGGATAGTTTCAATTTGTACTTTCAAAGGCTTGTAATTATTAAGATGATGAAAAGGGGAGATGGCTTATACAAACTTGTGCCAAGGTGGCTCAGAGTTTGATCACAAGATGGAGAAGCTCTTTGGAGATACAGATCTTTATTGGCAAACAAGGCAACTTATCTAACATGGGTTGCACGTGAATGAAAAACCTCCAGTCCACCCCCACCCCTTTAGTTCTTTTCCCAATGTTGGCAAAGGCACATCATGTTGAATTGCTGCTCCTTTCATGCTACAGAGACTCTCCAGATAAACAAAAGAGCACACACTCACTTTTTCCCTTTAAGATCCTCTTTCCAAAGCAGGAAACGAGATACAGCCTTAGTCATCAAGATCTGGATTCCTACTCTGAACAAGAATGCATAACAAATGGGAAAACATGTCCAACCCGTGAAAGGCTTCAGGACTTGGTACACACCCTTACTGTGCAAGCAGAGATGCTAACAGAGGGCAGAGGGACAACCATTTCCATGGGGAGAAGGAGCTGCACATACTCCAGGGATAGATGGATCAGTCTATTTATGGCCTGCACTGTCTTATCTCTGCATCCATATAAAAATATGCATCTTATTCAAATATGTATCTTATCTCTATGTTACTTGAGCCAAGAGATGCACAACAAAATTAGGAGAAGTGAGAAACCCAAAGGATAATTATATTAGTCTATTAGTTCAGGGATGATGCTGGGCGACCACTCAGCTAAGAAACCTAATCTGAAAGAGCAGGTAACCAGGACACCAAGTTCCCCTTGCTGCAAGAATTCTTCCCCTGAGGCATGCAAATGAACAGATTCACCCCCACATCGGAGCATCACACTCACCTGGATGCAATTGCCTGATACCTCTGAACAAAAATTGAGATCAACAAGGAAGGCATCCTAAGAAAAATCTGACAACAGCTATTAGTTAGTTTGATTCGTAATTGACCTTCCTCCTGCACAAACCTGCCAGAGGCTTGAGGTCATTCTCAGAAGCCTTTCCCTATGCCCTCTTTTCCCCACCTTCAGAAGTGAGATGCATGGTTAACACAGGAAGCTGCCTTACACTGAGTCAGTCCACTGGTCCATCTTGCTCAGCATGTTTACACTGAAGGGCAGCAGCTCTCCAAAGTTTCAGACAAGGCGCATCTCCCAGTCCTCCCTGGAGATGCCACAGAAGGAACTTGGGAGCCTCTGTGTGCAAGGCAGATACTCTGCCACTGAACTATGGTGATGCAGCCATTTCACTGAGGTTGCCCAGCTTTACTACAATAGCACCAAAAGAATTCTTTTTAGACAAAAACACTTTTTTAATGGCCAGACCTTTTAGATCCATAACTTGTAGATTTTTGATGAACATGCCTAACTTCGGTACATTCATTTCAGTGAGTCTGCTCTGAGTACACCTTGGCTGCATAGAGCCCTTTGTTTTTTCTGTAGGGAATGCCAACACTTTCTGCCTGGCTCTATTTTGTAATGCTCTTGTTTCATTTGAGCTTTGCATTTTAACGTTTTTAGATGTCTACCTGCCACCCTGGCAGTCATTTTTAAGATCAGGGATGGAGCACCTGGAGCCTTCCAGATGCTTGGTTGTGCTTGTTGTAGCTGGTTCAAGTGTTTATATTGTTTTAGTAAGCTGCTATGAGTCACTTTTGTTTAGTTATAAACAACAGTCTCCACCAGAGACCAGCCTATTTGCTGCTTCTGAGAAATAGAGGAGGCAGTGAAGCCCCCTACATCAGCTTAGCAGGGACTGTCCTTTGGCTCCTCTCCCAGAACTGCCTCTATCAGCTGCTTCACAGGAAGAAGAGGAACAGTGAGGCCCCTTCCATTGGACTCGCTGGGACCAACAGTTGTTTAGCTGCTCCTTTTCCAGGACTGCCTCCTGTACTGACCACTCCACCAGGAATCCAAACCATTGCCTGGATAATTTTAAATGCAGATTATGTAACAATGCGAAAGAGCTGGTGGCCTACAGATGCTTATTGCTCCCTTCCCTTCCCTTCCCATTCTTTTCTATCATAATAGTTCAATACACACACACACACACACACACAAAACCCCACCCTTATCGCTTTGAAAGAATATAAAAAGAATGCACCCAAACATTTAGCTTGTATGACTGTATTGTATGTTCTCATTTAACTTGGAGCGACTTCATACATTATCCGAAGGCAAACATGCATTTGCTATCAAGTGTATGCTCAAACGGAACTTGACACTAATCCCTAATGAGTGTATTTGTACAAAACATGAGTTGGATTTGCACATTATACTCTTTTGGTGTGTGAAGGAGCCCTCAGGCTGACCAATTCCAATTGTTTCTTAATGTTTTAACCGGAAAATTTAAAATAACTAAAGGGAACATGTCCCCTGTTACTGTTACTGTTTATATTGGTTTTACAGGTTCTGACTAAAAGAATTAGATCAGGTAATGAAATCAAAGGGATAACAGTGGGGCAGAGAGCATATAAGCTCTTATATCAGCATTTGCAGGTGATGCAGTGATATCCGTAGAGGAACCTATGGTCAGTGTCCCAAGGGTTTTAGAACAAATTCGGAGGGGTAGCAGGTTTCAAACTTAACAAAAACAAAACACAAATTATGGTGAAAAACATGAATGACCTAATTAAAAATAATCTACAATCATTAACAGGAATAATGATTAAATCTTGGAGATTTATGTTATATAATTTCGAGAGTATGGTCAAGATTTTTTAAATGGTATCAAAGCGATCTATCAGGAACAAAAAGCTAAAATTATTGTAAATAATTTCGTTTCGGAGGAAATTAGAATAGAGAAGGGAATCAGGCAAGGGTGCCCACTTTCCCCTCTGCTGTTTATTTCATTCCTAGAGGTCTTGCTAAGTATGATTAGAAAGGATGAACAAATTAAAGGTATTACAGTAGGATCCAAACAATATACATTAAAACCCTTTGCGGATGATTTCGTATTGATTTTACAAGATCCAGACTCCAGTGCAGTTAAAGCACTGGAGCTGATACAAGAGTTTGGACAGGTAGCAGGATTTACACTAAACAAGAGCAAAACCAAAGTATTAGAGAAAAATCTGGATAATGATGAAAGAAAATCGTTACAAGAAAAGACGGGCCTGGATTTTGTGAAAAAAGTTAAATACTTAGGGGTGAATCTGTCTGGGAAAAACTTGAATTTATATAAAGATAATTATGAGAAATTATGGAACAAAATTAAGAGAGATCTGGAGATATGGTCAAATTTAAAATTGTCACTAATGGGCCAGATTTCAGTGGTTAAGAAGAATGTGCTGCTAAAGATGGGTTTTTTTTTTTGTTCCAAGCACTTCCAATCATAGACAATGCAAGATGTTTTAAAGAATGGCAGAAGGCTTTATCTAGAATCATCTGGCAGGGGAAAAACCCAGAATTAAATATAAATTACTCATGGATTCTAGAGAAAGAGGGGGATTTTCCCTGCCAGATTTAAAAATTTATTTTGAAGCAGCAGCTTTCTGCTGGATTAAAGAGTGGATGCTTTTAGAAGATACAGATCTATTAGATTTGGAGGAATTTGAAAATGTGTTTGGCTGGCATGCATATATATAGTATGACAAGGTAAAGGCCCATAATACATTTAAAAACCATGTACCGTATTTTTCGCTCCATAGGGCGCACCTGACCATAGGGCGCACCTAGTTTTCAGAGGGGGAAATCAAGGGGGAAAATATGACCCCCCCCCCAGCTCTGGGAGCAGCGGACAGGCTGCAGGCAGCCTGTGTCCTTCTCCCAGACCTTCTCCCTGCTTTTGTGGGAGGTGGGGGAATTCCCCCATCTCCTGCAAAAGCCCACAGGAGCCACGCACTCTTTAAAGGGGCTGCGCGGCTTCTGCTGGCTTTTCTAGGAGTTGGGGGGAATTCCCCCACCTCCCGCAAAAGCCCGCAGAAGCCACGTGTTCTTTAAAGGGGCTGCGTGGCTTCTGCTGGCTTTTCTGGGAGGTGGGAGAAGGGACTGATGCGGCCAGTCAATCCCTTCTCCCTCCTGGGGAAAAGCCCGCAAGAACTGCACAGAGCTTTTCCCGCCTGCCTCCCCCCTGCATTCGCTCCATAGGATGCACACACATTTTCCCTTGCTTTTTAGGAGGGAAAAAGTGCGTCCTATAGAGCGAAAAATACGGTAATTAGGAAATCATTGTATAATGTATGGATTAAATATAAAGAACTTTTAGAAAGAAAGACGCCCAGGTCGCTTTCACCAATGGAGGCAAAGGCCCAGAAAAAGTTAAATATGGATACCAAATGGTTGAGATATTCTGATTTAATATTGGAAGATCAAGAACGATATAAATTAAAACCATTTAATCAAGTTAAAGATAAGTTAAACTGGCTACGTTACTACCAGATTAATGAATTGTACAAATTGGATTTAAAAAAACGGTTTTGCTTCTGAAAAATCTAAGTTGGAGATGGAGTTGTTGGACACTAAAGGTAAAAATTTGTCTAAAATGTATAAGTTATTGTTGGAGTGGCATACAAAAGATGAACAAGTTAAATCTGTGATGATAGATTGGGCAAGAGACGTTGGACATCACATAATGCTTGATGATTGGGGTGAATCTGTCTGGGAAAAACTTGAATTTATACAAAGATAATTATGAGAAATTATGGAACAAAATTAAGAGAGATCTGGAGATATGGTCAAATTTAAAATTGTCACTAATGGGCCAGATTTCAGTGGTTAAGAAGAATGTGCTGCTAAAGATGTTTTTTTTTTTTTTTTGTTCCAAGCACTTCCAATCATAGACAATGCAAGATGTTTTAAAGAATGGCAGAAGGCTTTATCTAGAATCATCTGGCAGGGGGAAAACCCAGAATTAAATATAAATTACTCATGGATTCTAAAGAAAGAGGGGGATTTTCCCTGCCAGATTTAAAAATTTATTTTGAAGCAGCAGCTTTCTGCTGGATTAAAGAGTGGATGCTTTTAGAAGATACAGATCTATTAGATTTGGAGGAATTTGAAAATGTGTTTGGCTGGCATGCATATATATAGTATGACAAGGTAAAGGCCCATAATACATTTAAAAACCATGTACCGTATTTTTCGCTCCATAGGGCGCACCTGACCATAGGGCGCACCTAGTTTTCAGAGGGGGAAATCAAGGGGGAAAATATGAACCCCCCCCCCAGCTCTGGGAGCAGCGGACAGGCTGCAGGCAGCCTGTGACCTTCTCCCTGCTTTTGTGGGAGGTGGGGGAATTCCCCCATCTCCTGCAAAAGCCCACAGCAGCCACGTACTCTTTAAAGGGGCTGCGCGGCTTCTGCTGGCTTTTCTAGGAGTTGGGGGGAATTCCCCCACCTCCCGCAAAAGCCCGCAGAAGCCACGTGTTCTTTAAAGGGGCTGTGTGGCTTCTGCTGGCTTTTCTGGGAGGTGGGAGAAGGGACTGATGCGGCCAGTCAATCCCTTCTCCCTCCTGGGGAAAAGCCCGCAAGAACTGCACAGAGCTTTTCCCGCCTGCCTCCCCCCTGCATTCGCTCCATAGGATGCACACACATTTTCCCTTGCTTTTTAGGAGGGAAAAAGTGCGTCCTATAGAGCGAAAAATACGGTAATTAGGAAATCATTGTATAATGTATGGATTAAATATAAAGAACTTTTAGAAAGAAAGACGCCCAGGTCGCTTTCACCAATGGAGGCAAAGGCCCAGAAAAAGTTAAATATGGATACCAAATGGTTGAGATATTCTGATTTAATATTGGAAGATCAAGAACGATATAAATTAAAACCATTTAATCAAGTTAAAGATAAGTTAAACTGGCTACGTTACTACCAGATTAATGAATTGTACAAATTGGATTTAAAAAAACGGTTTTGCTTCTGAAAAATCTAAGTTGGAGATGGAGTTGTTGGACACTAAAGGTAAACATTTGTCTAAAATGTATAAGTTATTGAGAATGCCTGCCGGAAGGAGAAAACGAGGTGCAAAGAGCCAGAAGACCATTATTGAGACTCACAATTCCTCTAAAACAAAGAATCGGCAGAGAGCCAACGCCATCTGCCCTGGCTCAGAAACAGAGCGGGTTGAGGAAACCGAGAAATTGGAGCAAATAGAACAAACAGTGAGTAACAACGTTGGGGGAACCTCACCCCCCCTTAAGGAGGATCTCAATGACCCGACCCTCCTCCTCCCAGAGAAAGCTAATCCGTCCAAGAGGGCAAGAGCAGGAGCAGGAGGGATTCCTCCCACTCCTAACGCTGACCCACCCATGCCTCTAGAAGGCAGAGGAGCCTGCTTTCAACCAATTCGGGATACGCACCCCTACCAAGAGATTTGCATGTTGTCTGCAGATACTATGGTTCTGGTTCTCCAAAGACTGGATGAAATCCTCACCAGAATAGTTAACATTGAGAAACAATTGGATACTAGTTCCTCCCCTTTAAATGCCCAAGGGATGATAAGAAATGACTCTGTTAACAACTCACCAACTCAAACTATGGATGAAGTGAGGTCCTGTCAAGTCTTGCAAACGAACCAGATAATGCTTGAGATTCACCGATACACTCATAGGTGGATGAACCGCAGACAAATTACTATGTCCTTGTCTCAGCTCTTGAATTACCATTACCGAAATGTAGATCTAGAAAATTTCCACTTCCTGCCTACCTTGAGAAACACCATGCGCCTATTTATGACCTTTAGGTCATCAACCCTCCCATCTCGACTCATGGAGATAAAGGATACTCTATGGTGGTCCCACTCTCTCCGCCCAGTGAGGGTATTTAAAGACGAAACAAGGAGGCAATTGGTCCCTTGCATAGAGTCAAAGCTAATGCGGATAAAGGAAACCAAGCTCAACACTAGAAATACTAATTGCCCGAAGGAAGAAAAGAACTCTATAAGCCTAGAATTACAAGACCTGAAGAAGAGGCTAATGAGTATAAAGACTGAGATTTCTACCCAAAATATAAGGACAGTAGAGCCTAGAGCACAATATTTAAAGACGTCCAATAGCTCTTTATCCCATAGAAAGACATCAGTGCAACTCCCTGTTCCCTTTTCAAACGACACCAAATTAGATGAGGAATTTGGCACCTCCGACATTTCTATGGCAACAACACCTAAAGAATTCTATGTTGCTGACAATCTGGAGATATCCAGCACCAACTCTACATCTGGACCTTTGCCTAATGTTCCAAAAACTTATCAGAATGATCAGCCTTCTCTACTGTACTCCTGGCGAGACAGGATGGACAGATCTTCCGAATTCGAATCTGGCTCTTTGTTGGCCAGTGATCCACATTTTATAACACATACCTCATTAATACTTCCACAGCCACAGATAGAACCAACAATCCTCCAATTAACCCAGGAGGGAGAGGGGGATTGACAGTTAATGAAACACCATGGGACTGTCCCCCCCGCTTGGGGTGCGGTTGGTTGGGTTTTATC
Organism: Podarcis bocagei; assembly: GCF_964188305.1. NCBI lineage: Eukaryota > Metazoa > Chordata > Lepidosauria > Squamata > Lacertidae > Podarcis > Podarcis bocagei. Next base: position 2,301,880 of record NC_138139.1, read on the forward strand.
TTCTAGGGATACTTACCCTATCAGACCTCCACCTCTTTCCCATACCATTTTGACCCAGGAGTCCTGGCCCAAGGATGACTTGTTATTGAGGGGATGTTACCCATCTATTGGGGAGGCTAGTATGGGATCTAGGATTTCCACAATTGAAGGGCTAGGGAGGAATGGCGGTAGGGCTAGATATCTCTATCGGCGAAGGGTTTCGAGATGCAGTGATCCTCGAACCCCTTCCAATCTACGCCCCATCCCAAGGGATGAGGGTAGGGAGAACAAGGATTACACACCTCCGTCATTGGTGCTGTGCAATGCCAGGTCCATAGGCAACAAAACTGCCACCATGCGTGACTTTTTTGTCTCGCAGGGGATTGACCTGGCTTGCGTGACGGAGACCTGGGTACGGGAAGGCGAAGTAGTCTCCCTACATGAGATAACACCCCCAGGTTTCTCTGTCCTCCATCAATCGCGGACTGTAGGTCGGGGGGGAGGAGTAGCGTTGTTATTCCGGGAGGATTGCTCTTTCAGAGCTCTGCCATCACCGGCAATCTCCGGCATTGAATGTGTTGGTCTCGTGTGGGGCACCAAGGAGAGCTTGGCTGTCTGGCTGGTGTACCGACCACCCAGCACATCTGCAGCCACCCTGTCAGATCTGCTGGAGGTGGTGGCGGGCTGGGCCTTGGAGTTCCCAAACCTACTGGTTTTGGGAGACTTCAACGTCCATGCCGATGCCGCTCCCTCCTCACAGGCTCTAGACCTAGTGACTTCCATGGCAACACTAGGGCTCTCCCAGTTTGTTTTGGGCCCCACTCATCAAGCAGGCCACACGCTGGATCTGATCTTTGGGGCTGGCATAGATGTGATCATGCTCCCCGCTGTGAAAGTGCCATGGTCTGATCACTACGCTTTAAAAGCCAAGATTGACTTCCCGCTCCTCCCCGGCTCGGGTGGCGAGCCTATTTGGGCTCGTCCGCGAAAACTGATGGATCCTGATAGATTCCGACAAGCCTTGCGGAACCCTGCTCCTCCTGGCGACTCATTAGATGACCTTGTTGAGGACTGGAATAACCGGCTCTTGGCAGCCATTGATGAAATCGCGCCTAAGCGCCCTCTGCGACCCCGTCGAAACCGGGCCCCTTGGTTTACTGAGGAGCTCCGGAAAATGAAGCGGGATCTCAGACGGCTAGAGCGAGTATGGCGACGGACTCGTGACGGAGCCTCAAGAACATCTTATAGGACGCTTATGAAAGCCTATGAGATGGCTATGAAAGCTGCTAAGAAATCTTACTTTGCAGCTTCTATTGCATCCGCTAGCTCTCGCCCGGCACAACTTTTTAGAATAATTAGGTCAATAACGTCCTTAGGAGGACAACCAAATTTAAGCACAAATTCGACCCACAGCTGTGAGGCATTCGCGAGCTTTTTTGCGGAGAAAGTCCTGTTGCTCCGCCGTGACCTCCCTGCCAATTTAGATACAGTGACTGAACTGGAGGCCCCTCGACTGACTTCAGGTCCAGTGTTGGACCATTTCGATCGGATACTCCCTACTGATGTGGATAGATTCCTCCAAGTTGGTAGGCCCACCACCTGCCTCCTTGATCCATGCCCGTCTTGGCTGATTAGGGAGTGTCCAGATGTTGCGTGGACCCCCCTGGTTGAAATTATCAATTTGTCCCTTGACACGGGGACATTCCCAGGGGAACTGAAGGAAGCAGTGGTGCGTCCACTCTTAAAGAAAGCTTCATTAGATCCCTTAGACCTATCCAATTACCGCCCAGTTTCAAATCTTCCATACCTGGGTAAGGTAATTGAGAGAGCGGTTGCTGAACAGCTTGGTAGGTTTCTGGAGGAAACATCGGCATTAGATCCATTTCAGTCCGGTTTCCGTCCTGGTTTTGGGACGGAGACGGCTCTGGTTGCCCTAACAGATGATATCCGTAGACAACTGGATCGAGGCGGGTCAGGACTGCTGATCCTTTTAGATTTGTCAGCAGCCTTTGACATGGTCGATCATGATCTTCTGGACCATCGCCTTGCAGACGTGGGGATACAGGGCATAGCCCGTAACTGGTTGTGCTCTTTTATCTCTGGTCGGGGACAGAGGGTGGCACTAGGGAGGGAAATGTCGTCACGCCACTCCTTGGTGTGTGGAGTGCCGCAGGGCGCAATTCTCTCCCCAATGCTTTTTAACATCTTTATGCGCCCCCTTGCCCAGATTATCCGGAGCTTTGGGCTGGGCTGTCATCAATATGCTGATGACACTCAGCTCTATCTACTGATGGATGGCCACACCAACTCGGCCCCTTACACACTGACCAGATGCTTGGAAGCTGTGGCTGGATGGTTTCGTGGGAGCCGATTGAAACTAAATCCTTCGAAGACAGAGGTCCTATGGCTAGGTCGGGATAGCATGGGGATGAGGGACCAACTCCCTTCTCTTGCGGGGCCCCAATTAGTGCCATTGCCTTCCGTTAAGAGTTTGGGTGTAATCCTTGACGCCTCCCTTTCCATGGAGGCGCAAGTCACAGCAACAGCCAAGGCGACATTTTTCCACCTTCGCCGCATCAAGCAGTTGGTCCCTTACCTTTCCCGCCCCGACCTGGCCACAGTGATCCATGCGACAGTCATCTCCAGGCTTGACTACTGTAACTCGCTCTACGCGGGGCTGCCCTTGAAGCTGTCCCAGAAACTCCAGCGGGTACAGAATGCTGCAGCGAGGCTCCTCACAGCGTCTCTGCCATGGGAGCATATTCATCCAGTGCTTTTCAAGCTGCACTGGCTCCCGGTGGAGTACAGGGTCAGATTTAAGGTGCTGCTTTTGACCTTTAAAGCCCTTCACGGCCTAGGACCCTCGTACCTACGGGACCGCCTCGCCTGGTATGCCCCACGGAGAGCCTCAAGGTCCATAAATAACAACACCCTAGTGGTCCCAGGCCCTAAGGAAGTTAGATTGGCTTCAACCAGAGCCAGGGCCTTTTCAGCACTGGCCCCAACTTGGTGGAACGCTCTGTCTCATGAGACCAGGGCCCTGCAGGATCTGATCTCTTTCCGCAGGGCCTGTTGTTCCGCCTGGCCTTTGGATTGGAGCCAATTTGATTCCCTCCGCCCCCTTTTTCTTTTTTCTTTTCCTTCTCCTGCAATGAGGCTCCATTTTAATATTTTAATGTTCCATTATTTTAATGTTGTATTTTATTTTTGTTTTTAAGTTGTAATCACTCATCTTGTTTTTATTATTGCTTGTAAGCCGCTCTGAGCCCGGCCTTGGCTGGGGAGGGCGGGGTATAAATAAAAAATTATTATTATTATTATTATTATAAGTTATTGTTGGAGTGGCATACAAAAGATGAACAAGTTAAATCTGTGATGATAGATTGGGCAAGAGACGTTGGACATCACATAATGCTTGATGATTGGGAAAGACTGTGGAAGGGGTTAAGTTCACCGCATGTACTGTGTTAAAGGAAAATATAATGAAAATGATGTATAGATGGTATTTGACCCCTGTTAAATTAGCTAAGATTTATCATAACTGTGATAATTTATGTTGGAAATGTAAGGAAAAAGAAGGAACTTTTTATCACATGTGGTGGACCTGCCCCAAGGTGAAAGACTTCTGGGAAAAGATTTATAATGAATTGAAAAAAATGTTGAAATATATATTTATAAAGAAACCCGAGGCCTTTCTTCTTGGAATAATTGGTCGGGAATTGCCCAAGAAATATGTTAAATTATTTTTGTATGCCACAACTGCTGCTAGAATTTTACTAGCTAAAAAGTGGAAAACCCAAGAATTACCAACTGTGGAAGAATGGCAGATGAAGATGATGGATTTTTCGGAGCTAGCCGACCTAACTGGAAGAGTCCGTGATCAGAAGGAGGAGGAGTATCAGGAAGAATGGACAAAATTTAATGATTATTTAGCTAAATTTGTTAAGTTAAATTAATTGGAAACAGCTTGCGGGTATTAGATTGGCTTAGGATTTTTTATAAGTTAAGTGTTGAATTAATATGTTTAATTTCAAATTGAAAAGATATAAGGATGTTAAACGATTAAGTTAAGTTTATAAGAATTCTGATTTGGAAAACCGTTAAAAGGATATACACTGAAATTTAACCAAGGGGAAGCGAGGAAGTTGTTTAACAATGTTAATAAGTATAACTTTAAAAAGGTTATGATTTATGTTTGTTTATAATTTTGTGAAAATTAATTTAAAAAATTGGGGGGGGGAATACAGTGTGTTACACTCTGAAGGAGAATTATATGAAATTGATGTATCACTGGTATTTAACTTCCAGCAAATTAGCTATGATGTACAAAAAAGAGTCTAAAACGTGCTGGAAATGTAAAGAAAAAGAGGGTACTTTTTATCATGTGTGGTGGTCATGTAAGATGATAAAAGATGATAAATGATATATAATGAACTGGAAAAAATGTTGAAGATAACTTTTCCTAATAAACCAGAAGCTTTTCTTTTAGGCATTATAGGACCAGAGATCCCGAAGGACCAGACAAAACTATTTATGTATGTGCCCACGGCCAGGCGGACTCTGTTAGCCCAGCAACGGAAGGAGGGTACAACTCTGACCAAGGAAGAGTGGCAGTTAAAATTGGTGAACTACACCGAGCTGGCAAAACTTAGAGGAATAATTAGAAACCAGGAAGAGGAGGTCTTTAATAAAGAATGGGAAAAGTTTATAGTTTATTTGAAAAGCTATTGTAAACAATTACATACATTTGTAGGATTGACAGAAAACTTGTAGTAAAAATTTGAACTATGGATTGACAAAGGATTTATAAAAAATTGAGTTATGAAAGAGATGAAGAGGGGGAAATCATTACATTAAAATCCACAATGCGGGGGGGGGGGGAGAAGTCAAAAGCGATTATATGTTTACATATTTAATTCATTTGTTTATGCAAAATAGAAAATGCAAAAATAAAATCTATTTTAAAAAAATCCCTGATTTTTTTCTTAGTATTTGCAGGATCTATTAGTACCTTTTGCTACTGAATCCTTAAGCTTAGCATTGCAGGGTGCCATTGTAACCAAATGAAAGCAATTCTCTAAAGATCAAATTTGGGGTTTACAAAAAGAATAATTTATTGATTTTTCAATCCCCCCCAATCCAGTATTTCCATCCGAGAGGTTCTGCCCCAACTCAAACAACAATAGTGCCAAATCAGGAAAACGACTGAAAGGATGGGAATAAGAGAGAGTGGGACTTTTTACCTGGTAATTTGAGTGCTCTAGCAAAAAAGAACAGCAGCATCAGCAACAAAAAACAGCCTGTAAACCACAGCACAGATACCAAGTTACCTGCATATTGCTGCTTTAAGCTGGTGTATAGACACATGGGTGTATATTTGAACAAGGAAAAAGAACTCCATCTGAAAATGCAAAAGAGGGAACATTTTACGGTGAAAATGAGGCTTCTTCAATGGAATATATACACACACATACACACTGTCCTAGAATGATGGTAATTTTTACACTATTTTAGGCCTTTGTGGAAAATGTAGGGTGGCCCTGAAGGGCAGAGGAAGCCATGTCCCTACGATTTCTGACTGGCGATCCGTTGCAGGCAGAGCTTCATGTAGGAATCCTTATTGCGAATCTCAATCACTGCGTCTCTGACGAGTTCAATGAACATCTGAGGCCAGAGCTTCTGCAAGGACTCATTCTTCATATTGATGTCAGCCGCTTCCTTCACCAAGTCTTGGATGTAGGAATGGCAGAAGTCCTTCCTGTCCTTCGCTTCCTATGCAAAAGAACCATTTTCAAGGGTGAAGGTCAGGAAACAAATTCATCCAGAGCAGCTGAGCTTAATTTAAAAAATGCCAGAGACATAAGAGTGAAACGGGCTGATATGTTGGTCCTCAGTGAACAACAAGGAACACCAAAGGATCTGTTTTGAGAGCAGGTTCTGCTGGGGTAAGAGAACACAAGTGTTTTGAGCATTGCCAAGCTCCCTTTGGCAGAAGAGAAAGGAAGCTATTTTTCAACTTATAAAGCAAGCCAAGGTAGGCTAAAAACAAAAATATTCTAGTCACTTCAGACAGCAACCTGCTGTCAAAATATTTTCCACTTCAAATGAATATACAAAATGTTAGCCCAGTTCAAATGTCAATATCAAAGCAAGGTGTGGCCATTAGTGCCATGTGCTCTCCCTTGCTTGGCAAATGTTTGTTTGTTTGTTTATTGTTTGGAATATTTATAAAGCACTAAACACTACAAAATACCACAGCAGTGTACAATAAACAACATTTCTTTGTACAAAAATACAAACAAATCTATCATCAATTTACTGTTTTCTCTTTTTACTTTTCCACGAATAATAATAATAATAATAATAATAATAATAATAATTATTATTATTATTATTATTATTATTATTATTATTATTATTATTATTATTATTATTATTATTCCCTGCTCATCCGGTTGGGGGTGGCACTGGAAACAGTGAAAAATAATTGCAACAGGAGAAAAAGAATCAAACACCAAAATGCATTTTCAAAATCTGTAGTCAGGGGGACTGTGAGGCATGTACATATCAAGCTTGCATATGCCCTTCCAGACCTTATACCAACATCTCCCTCAGTCCCAATTTCCTTTTCTCTCCATGGTTTTAAGAGACAAATAGTCAAAAGCAAACTTCCCCAACAGACCTAATGTTAATATCTTGCAAAAATCAATGTGAGCAAAAGGAAATATGGAGCGCCTCTTGTATTTCATTTTGCTTAAACAATAGCAGCGAAGTCCAAAACACATGTACTCTAAAGTAAGTCCTATTGAATTCACTGAGGCTTTCTCACAGGTAAGTAGGGTAATAATAATTTAAATATTTGTACCCCACTCATCTGACTGGCTTGCCCTAGCCACTCTGGGTTGCTTCCAACACATATAAAAACATAATTCACGCAAAAGCTATAGCTGGGTATTTGGTGGGAAACCCACCCAGCAGGTATTCAAATTCAGCTACCTGGGAATCACATTCCATCATAGGCTTCTATGGTCCTCGCACGGTGCAACAGTGGTGAATGCCTGTAAGATGTCTATGCAGGCCACAATGCGTTTCTTTATAACACATATCCCCTCTGCCCTCAAGGTCTTCAACGCCAAAGTTATAGCTCAGTTGCTCTACGGAATTCCAGTCTGGATGCCAGCGTTTACCCAGCTGGTAGAACGAGTGCAGGCAGCTTTCCATTTTAAGATTTTTGCTGTCCCACGTTGTGTACCCTATGCAGCCTTGTGTCTAGAGGGAGGTCAACACAAGGTAGAGACCATAGCCTGGGCGAGATTTCTCACATGCTGGCTAAACATCTGCCTCACAACAGATAGAGATCCTCTCCCTAGTGAAGTTTTGCTAGATCCCTTTCTTTCCCCAGGGCTACAACGGTACAGCAACTATGGAATCTTTGCGATCAATGTCCCCACCATCTGCCAAGGCTACAATAAAAACTTAGGTTGTGGGACATTGAACGCCAGGAACTAACAGCAGCAGCAGAGAAAACATGCTCCCCTCTTAACTTTCAACTTTCTTGGGCACATGAAATTAACCACAATTATCTTGAATTTTTGCTTAATCCTCAAGAAAGAAGGGCATTTTAATTCAGATCCTTCAAACCTCCTATGGAGAAGGTTCTCGGAAATGGTGGAAGGAGAAGAATTTGCCCATGTGAAGACCATCAGGTGGAAACTCTTACACATATGGTTCTTAAATGTAAACTATATGTTGATCTCTGCCAGCAGTTCCAAATGGAAACCAGAGTTAGAGGTCATACATTTTCTATTATTGGGGAATAATCAGGAGCTCACCAAGTTAGTGGCTAAATATCTTTATCTGGTTTTTTGTCGTCAAAACACATTGCAGACGTCTGATCTCCCTGGAGACCTAGAGATGTAATGTTAAATTGCTTTGCCTCTTTCATTTGACAAGTGTTTTGTGTCACTGAGAAGGCAGTAATCCCGTACTGATTTGTATGGATGTTTGTATGTGATGCCAATAAAAGGTTTGATGATGATGATATAAAAACATAATAAAACATCAAACATTAAAAACTTCCCAATACAGGACTGCCGTCAGATGTCTTCTAAAGGTTATATTATTATATAGCAAGGATTGCAGGCTTTAAAAAGCAACGATGTGTGTTTCTTTTAGTGCCACAGTTGGCAGGAATGTATTTGGATGTAACTATTAACAACACTGGTGTGTATTTCTTGAAGCGGGCAGTCATTAATCATTTGGATGCAGCAACTTCTACTGTCAATACTGTTGGAAGTCTATTGTTATGAAAAAGTTTGTTAGGCAGTGTACTTTAATATTGTGCCATAGAGCACCATTTCCCATTATTATGTATTGAATTTGTATCTCTGAATTCTCTCTCTACACCCACCCACCAGTATTCCTTCTGTGTCGGGACACATTTTTTGATCAATGAGATCTAGAAAATCAAGCAATTCGGCCTCCACTGATGAGTGGGGAGGGGAGAATCTATTGTTGTGACACTGAAGCTTTCTTGTTCAATTATTCTAATCCCCTTCTATGAAGGCTTTCCACAAAGCCCTATGACAATTGGCTCTTTGGAAGCTGCCACAATGTTTAATCCAACTGATTTATAGCCCAGCTGAAAATGTGAGGTCATGACTTGCTCCTGCAAACCACATAGAACTGTTTTTAATGGGTAGTAGAAGAGAGGGAAAATCCCTCCCAGCTGCCTCGATCTGAAAATGTAACATTAACTTGCTGCCCTCAAGGGTGAGCTACCCGTCATATTTATGATGATAGTTTGCAGTTGATGACAAGCTGAACTGGCAGTTACTCTTCTTCTTACTTGTTCCCATAGGATGTTTGGTAAAATCCACAGCAGGGGTGGCCTATGTGGTGCCCTTCAGATGCTGGACTCCAACTCCCATCAGCCCTAGCAATGCACCCATGGTCAAGGATGATGGGAGTTGGAGTCCAACAACACCTAGAGGGCTCCATGTTGGATACCCCTGATCTACAGGCACATGTGGAACATTGCCTTTCCACACACATTGCCACACACACACACACACACACACACACACAAAACCGCTGCAATTTACCAGTTGCGAGATTCCTCAAGGGACTTTATTTTGCTACATAGTCTTTTCTTGAGACGTGATGGAATCATAAAGTGAAGCCTTGTTATTAGCTTGTCTTGCATACTATTTACTGCTTCAAATCCCTGTGTTACACAGCCTCACTTTTCTTGATCTTTATAAGAATTCTGTACACATGGCTCTGGGAGTGGGGAAGGGCCTCTGTTCATAATTGACCTTGGCCATAAAAAGCACTAACTGGCCTCAGCTTCAGGCCCACCTATTAATATACAAAAGGTGGTCTCATGTCCTGGCCACATGCAGGCTAGACTACTGCAGTATGTTATGAAGTGGGCTGCCTTTGAAGGCTACTCAGATCCTACAAGTGGTGAAGAAAAAGGAATGTAGACTACCGTGCCCTCTTTTGGTGGTGGGTTGTTTTTTTAGAGGAGTTTTTACATAATGTTTTAATCTGTCTTCTATCTTCTACTACTTTTTTGCCTATATCCAGGCAATTCTAAACACAATTGCCTGGATATACGTGCTGTTGCACCCAATGGGATTTAGGACATGTGTAAGACCATACTGTTAGCCACTCAGAGGTCTCCCCTAAACAACACACATTTCTCAATGACAAACGAATTAACTGTTCCCCACCAAGGGCCCCTAAGTGCTGCAGTTGGAAAGCAGTTGGGAGTGTCTGGAGGGGCACTAAGCCTGCTGGAAATCTAGAAGGCTACCAAGGCACTTGGTGGAGTAGGTAGTAGAAGATACCATACCTTTCTCATACACTTTGGCTGCCCCCCCCCCAATCCCACACCACCAACTGATTGAACGGTGAATTTTAAACCTGGGAACTCTCTTTGCTGAAAGGTGGTCAATAAAAATAAATACATCTGTATTTGCTCATTCCCAACTGCACATCTGCACCAAATATATAACAGCAGCTTTCTGCCCGTGAAAACCTAACCTGTTTATATTCATTTTACAGCAGAACAAAGAAGGAGAAAGAGAAGGTCTTTGGGTATATCCAGCCTGTGCTGAATATCTCCATTTACAACAAACGTGCATATGCCAGCTTTATGAATATTTTTAATAGTGCTACTGCTAGGTTGCAGAGCAGGAGGTATTGGTTATGTTCCAGTTAAATCTTGAAATAAACTGTTTCACTAGATAGAAGTCAACTGTGCTGTTTGAAGCAGAAGAAAATATATCATAAACCCATTAAAAAGTAAATGAGCTACTGTAACAAAAACAGTTGGGAATTTTTTTAGTGTCTGCTCCACCTGGAACTCCTTACCTCCAGCTTTTCTGTCTGGGAATCTCTCGTGGTGTAATTCAGCGCCAGCCGACTGGCATTCTCTCCTCCCAGCTTTCGGCGATCATTGCCATCCTCACTGGCAGTCCCCAATTTCTTCCCCTTTGCTTCCAAAAGATAACACAATTGTTTCTTCCTAAGGACAGGCAAGGCAGAAGGGAGAGAGATTTACAGAGCTAAAATATTGTAGCTTGGCCATTGCCTGAGTAACCTTTCATTTGTGCTTGCCCATTCAAATTCATGGGTTCCTGGTTACAGAATATCTTGCGGCCCGATTCATGCAAGGTATTCCTCTGTTATCTCAGAACTGCAGCCCCTCGATAGATGTGTTTGACAGATACAGTGGTACCTCTGGTTGCGAATGGGATCCGTTCCGGAGGCCCGTTCGCATGTGCAAGCAACGAAATCCAGAAGTAACGGGTACTTCCAGGTTGCCACGGGACACAACCTGACAGAACGTAACATGAAGCAAACGTAACATGAGGTATGACTGTACTGTAAATGAGTCTCAGAGAGAGAGAGAGAGAAGTAGGGGTGGGGTTTGGGAAATCTAAACACATTGGTGATGGACCAAAATGAAAACTGAAAAAAGGAGTAGTGAAACTAAACATTTTCTTTATTTAATTTTATATGAATGTTTCTATCTTGCCCTTCTGGTTCCCATGCCATCACGCAGGGCAACCGACAACATTTTAAAATAAAAATACATTAACATATATATTAAAATACAAAGAATAAAAACAACACAAATATAAAAAACATAACAAATCCATTTAAAGAAACATCAGATATCAGCCAGCAAAAAATGTCCAGAGAGGAAGCCATCCATTTAACAGGGCAAGGTTTTCCACAATACTGATGCATCCACTATCAAGGCCCTATCTCGAGTCATCATCAACCATGTCTCCACCCGAAGTGGGACCCAAAGAAAGACCCTTCCTAGTGATCTTAGGGAGCTGGAAGAATAGCAGGGGAGGAGGCCGTCTCTTAGGAACTTTGGGTTCCACCCATTATTGATGACAACACACTGTAAACCCCCAGACCTCAGTGGTTCCACCAAGACAGGTGAGCCTAATTGAAGTTATGAAGCTGCTTTATCTTAACATTAGGATAATAATGCTCTATGAGCACAGCTTTGGAACTTTTGTGTTAAGTGGTTTATTAGATCTTCTAAATAAATAAAGGGAGGGTGGCTGTTTTTAATTCTGCCTTTCTACAGGAGTCATCTGTCAGGGAAGAGTTAAGAGTTAGAAGTTCCCAGTTTCCCAGATGGAGAAAGCTTTCCCCAAGGGGGGTGGAGAGCAGTGAAGCTAATAGAAGAGAGCAACAGGAACAACAGGGAGGGACAGGATGTTCCCAGGAAAAGCAAGGGTTCAGTTCTAGCTCAGAGTCGGAGGAGGGGAGATGCAAACCAGCTCTAGCGGGAAAGCGAAAGGAGCGGCGCCTTCGCCATTTTGAGAGTGGCTGGTCACGGAATAAAATAAGTGAAATAAGTGACTCTGAGGAATAATAGTTAAAGATAAGAACCTAAAAGCAGGAAAGTTGGGGAAAGAACAGTTTGTACTACCTGTGAAAGGGATATCTAAAGGTAAAGGGACCCCTGACCGTTAGGTCCAGTCGCAGACGACTCTGGGGTTGTGGCGCTCATCTCGCTTTAATGGCAGAGCGAGCCAGTGTACAGCTTCTGAGTCATGTGGCCAACACGACTAAGCTGCTTCTGGCGAACCAGTGAAGCATGGAAACGCCGTTTACCTTCCCGCCAGAGCGGTACCTATTTATCTACTTACACTTTGACGTGCTTTTGAACTGCTAGGTTGGCAGGAGCTGGGACTGAGCAACGGGAGCTCATCCCGTTGCAGGGATTTGAACCGCCGACCTTCTGATCGGCAAGCCCTAGGCTCTGTGGTTTAACCCACAGCGCCACCTGCATCCCAGGAACATAATCTGCCATCATTATGGGAAGATATTGCCACCTTGTGGTTGTAGGCAAAATCTGGAACTGAAGTCTCCAGGGAAAAGGAATGAAGAAGTCTCCACTGAAGCAGCACAATGATGGCAGACACATGCGCACTAGATTTCCATGCAAAATTAAAAAGGAAGTGGAAATTGCTGGTTTGTGTATTTGTCTGTGATCAGGAATGAAAATCATTCAAGCAGATACGAGAGTTATTCATTTATGTTGTGGGCGGGGGCTTTAAGTCCACAAACAATGCATAATTAATTAATTATGTTCACATTGTTTGACGTTTCCTTTACACTGTAATGAATGTAAGTTACATACATTAACTAGCATACTGTGAGAAAAATAACGTAGTATTTGGCAGAAACCATCTGCAGCAGAATGGAAACAGCCATTTCTGATGAATCTCTACTTGAAAGTCAACATACCAGAACAGCAGAGTTAAAGAAGGAGTAAGCACAACCTTACAGATAGCACAATTCTGAACAATTGCACCAAAACAGGATGGTCTTCATGGCAGTCAAGGGGAGATGTACCTCTCTAAGGAGGACCTTCCGTTTTGTGGGTATCACAAAAGAAGGTGGTTCTCTGCCAGGACCCTATTTGTTGTGCATCAGGGGACTTGAAGGATGATCTCTAGGGTGGAATGGCGTTCTCATGCAGGCTCATGAGGGGGGAGGCAAACTAAACAAAATCAGTCCGCCTGTCCCACTACTGTACTGTCTATTCCAAATGTCTTCAGAGATGCTCTCGTAGCCCTCCTTCAGGCAGGGGTGAAGGAAGGCTAACCGGCCCCCGGTGCTGGGTGTCAGGGGGTGGGGCAAGCCGTCCGGCGACCATGCATGTGCACCATACGTATGGCGCATGCACAGCGTCGCTACATGAGCCAACGGGCGCTACATGAGCCAACGGAGCTGCAAAGCCGCACGCAGCCAATGGCTAGCGGGTAGGCTTGTCTTTGCACGCCGCTTTGCAGCTCCCCCCTTTCCCCAGCTCGCTGTAGGCTTGGGAGTCGCGGGGGGGGGCCAGAATGTCAGCCCCGTCAGGATGGCACCCAGAGTGCGCTGCACCCGCCTTGCTCCGCCTCTGCCTCCAGGGACATCCGCAGGAGGCTTCTTTTTGTGCATACAAAGAAGCTGCCCCTCTGTTAAATTGAATGGGGAAGCACAATCCCGGGGGAGCTCTATGTGTATGCAACCAATCATAGCCTTGGCATACAAAGCAAAATGACTCTCATGTGTGTATTTATATTTACCTGCAATCTCCGAGGAATGAAAGCAGGCGGCAGTAGGGTACATCTGAAGATGCTACATATGCTAAGACACCAAAGAGATTTTCGGCCATGACCATGTCATTCTGGGTAACCTGCAGAAGGGGAAAGATGGAGGGGTCAAAGTGGCACCATCTGGGCCATGGTAATACACAATGGGCCACAGACCTCACTGCTCTGGTTGAATTCAAACATATTTTACACAGGCATCCATTTGGTGAGGTTTGGACAGCTGAAGGGCTTGTGTTAACTTACATGTTTAATTTAAGATTCATGTACTGATAGTCACTCTATCCACAATATGAACTGAGTGAGGTCTACTCTTATTATTAGAAATCTCTGTTTATTGTTATTAATGTCTTTTTTCCTTCCTCTTCTTTTCATTTTAATTCATTTTTTTCTTTTCTTGTTAAATTTTCAAACAAAGCAATTAATAAAAAGACACCAAGTGATCTCCACTTCAAAGTGCTCTCCATTTCACCAGAAAGGTTTTGCACAAGTTTCAAAAAATGACTGGGTTTGGCAGTCATGGTTTCTGGTAGCCAATGAAGGTCAGCACCTCAGCACCTGCAAAGGCAAGCAAGCATGTCCCTTCTGTACCCACAGCTGAGAGTGCAGTTTTGCAAGAGGGGAGCAGCTGGTCACCTTTGTGTGTGCCTGTTCCCCCACCTTCCCTCCAGCCCATAACAAGAGCCTAACATCCTGGTGCCATTTTGACAGAGGCCTCCTTGTATTGCTGGTGGCCTTTTCTCCTATAGTAGATTGCGTTGGTTAGAGAATTTTACTGCAGAATTTTACTCCAAAATTAAAATGAAAGGTTGCCACTGGATACTGTATTTGTGGGCTCCCTGGTTTAATAACTCAGTAAAATGTCTCCCACTTGTATAGATGCATTGCAGGGGGTGGGGCTAGTTGACCCTAGCCCCCCCCCAACTCCACAATTCTATGATTTGAAAACTGCTTTCTTTTGCATGGCCTGTGCCCATTCTTACTTAGCATTAACGAGTGTGCTGCAGCATGCACAAGTACTTTGCAAGCTTCCTCCTTTCACTTTCACAACCGCCATTGCATACAGGGCATAATTACCTCCATTTTACAGACAAAGAACTAAAACTGACTATCATTTTGCCTGACGCCGCACAGCAAGACTGCAACCAAACTGGCAATTAGTGCAAATAACAATACATAGTGTTTCAAAGCATATCACACAATCATTCTTACAACAACCGTAAGAGTAGAATTTTTATCACCTCCAGATAGAGTGGCTGGGACTTGGGCCTGATTCTATGAGCTCACTGCATTACTCATAGATCCACCTATGGAGCATCCTTCCCCAAAATAAATAAATATAATAATAATGATAATAATAATAATAATAATAATAATAATAATAATAATAATAATAATAATAATAATAATAATAAATTGTTGCTGTTGCTGTTAATTTATTTATACCCAGCCCCTCTGGCTAGGTTTCCCCAGCCACTCTGGGAGGCTTCCAACAAAGGATTAAAAATACATTAAAACATCAGTCATTAAAAACTTCCCTAAACAGGGCTGCGTTGAGATGTCCTCTAAACGTCAAGATGGTTGTTTATTGCCTTGGCATCTGATGGGAGGGCGTTCCACAGGGCGGGCACCACTACCGAGAAGGCCCTTTGCCTGGTTCCCTGTAAGCTCACTTCTCGCAGGGAGGGAACCGCCAGAAGGCCCTCGGTGCTGAACCTCAGTGTCCGGGTAGAACGATGAGGGTGGAGACGCTCCTTCATATGGTGCCATAGCCTTTATAATATCTTTCAAAAGCACGTTACCTACACACTCTCTCTGCAGAGCCATTATTCTCCCCCCTCATATTGCAGACTTAGCTGCAGGGATCCTCCAGCTCACATACCGTATTTTTCGCACCATAGGACGCACTTTTTCCCTCCTAAAAAGCATGGGAAAATGTGTGTGCGTCCTACGGAACGAATGCAGGGGGGAGGCAGGCGGGAAAAGCCCCCAAGAGCCGCACACAAGCTCCATGCGCTCTTGTGGGCTTTTCCACAGGAGGGAGAAGGGACTGACTGGCGGCATCAGTCCCTTCTCCCACCTCCCAGAAAAGCCAGGAGAAGCCGCAATCTCTTTAAAGGGGTTGTGCGGCTTCTGCGGGCTTTTGGGAGAGGTGAGGGAATCCCCCCACCTCCCAGAAAAGCCAGGAGAAGCCGCGATCTCTTTAAAGGGGTTGCACGGCTTCTGCAGGCTTTTGGGAGAGGTGAGGGAATCCCCCCACCTCCCAGTAAAGCCAGGAAAGCCCTGTGCAACCCCTCCGCCAAGGAGAGGCTGCACAGGGCTAAAGGGGAAAACAAACAGCGAGCAGAATCCATCCAGCTCGCTGCCTTGGCTTGATCCATAGCTGCGCGCAACCCCTCCGCCAAGGAGAGGCTGCACAAGGCTAAAGGGGAAGCCAAAACAGTGAGTGGGATCCATCCCGCTCGCTGCCTTCGCTTGTTCCATAGCTGCACGCAACCCCTCCGGCAAGGAGAGGCTGCACGGGGCTATGGATTCTTTAGCCCCACGCAGCCTCTCCCAGGAGGGAGAGGCTGCACGGGGCTAAAGGGGAAGCCAAAACAGCGAGCAGAATCCATCCCGCTCGCTGCCTTGCCTTGATCCATAGCTGCGCGCAACCCCTCCGCCAAGGAGAGGCTGCACGGGGCTATGGATTCTTTAGCCCCACGCAGCCTCTCCCAGGAGGGAGAGGCTGCACGGGGCTAAAGGGGAAGCCAAAACAGCGAGCAGAATCCTTCCCGCTCGCTGCCTTGGCTTGATCCATAGCTGCGCGCAACCCCTCCGCCAAGGAGAGGCTGCACGGGGCTAAAGGGGAAGCCAAAACAGTGAGTGGGATCCATCCCGCTCGCTGCCCTGGCTTGTTCCATAGCTGCACGCAACCCCTCCAGCAGGGAGAGGTTGTGTGCAGCCTGTACGCTGCTCTTTGGGGCTGCGGGGGGGGGGGAGAGATTTTTTTTCTTGAATTCCCCCCCCCCTAAAAACTGGGTGCGCCCTATGGTCCGGTGCGCCCTATGGTGCGAAAAATACGGTATTTTCTTCTCCCTCCTCCAATATGGCTGCAAGGAAGAGAGTGGAAGCTTCCACTTCCATTTTAGATTCACTACAATTTAACCCAACTGCATTTATCCATTGCATGGTTAATCTTAAGTCTGAATTGCTGAAACAAGCCAGCTCCATAAGCCAAGGCTTAACACTGGCTTGTTTCCACAGAACAGGGGTAGGGAACCTGGCTGGCTATCCGTATGCTGCTGGGCTACAAAGCAGCCCATCCTCTGGCCCTGCTGCTGACCAGGCTGGACAGTGTGAAGGGTAGATGGAGTCCAACAACTAAGACAGACTGAAAAGGCAGGCATTCATTTTGCTTGATAGTACAAGATGGCTCTACAATGTTCTCATAAATATAAGTTATGCTTAGCTAAGAAAAATGTCCAAACTGAGGTATTAGAAATTTCATGGCATGTTCTGCTTTATAAGGTCCTGAGTTACTATAGGGTAACTATTCCCTGGCTTTCTTTCTCCTCCCTCTGGGAGGTTTCAGTTGAGTTTAGTGATCCCCCCCCCCCACTCCATGGTTAATGCATGCCAGAAAAGAATTGGAAAGTAAATCTTCCCATTTGTACTCCTAGGTATATATTTCATTAGTTATCTAATATAAGCCCAGTTTGTAACAAATTATAAACAATGGTTTCCAATTATCAGTTAATTTAAGGCTTTCCTGTATGACCAATATAACCAATTAAACATACTGAACTTAACAAAAGATAAAATAGTTTTGCAAAACAAAAACAAAAAAAAAATTGCAGCACAGATCCTAATTTATTTATTTTTTGCTTCCTGACCTCCGGATTTCTTGCTTAGCTTCTACAATGACTTCATTTTTTTCTTTTTTTGCTGTTGGAATGACAGCTGGCTCAACAGACAGATCTGTCGCCTTGTGGAACACCAGAAATATGGCTCAGATAAACAACCAATTCATGTAAGCAATGCAAAAGAGGCAGGAAAAACTCTTGCACGTCCTCTGTAACTGGGGCTCCTTGGAGATGAGACAGCCCTGTTGTGGGACTCCTGCAATCATACTGAGATTGTTTTACACTGTGAATAGACCTCTCACACAAGCAATTTCTCTTGCAGAAGTGAGTCAGTGATAAGACCAACTGAACCAGCTCTAAGGTGTCTGAATGCCCCCCCCCCTTGAAAATGCTGCCTATTCTTACCTCCATTCCATTTATTTTTTGCAGGTTGAAATGGCCCAGTCTAAACATCACGTAATACTTCCACAGGGTGAAGGTGACAACTGGATTTCCTTGAGCATCAACTGTTAGCTGCTCAAGGCGGCGAAGTTGGGCTAAGGCATTGAACTGTTTCAACACAGCAAGGTTGTTCTCCTTAAATTTCAGGTGCTGTAAAGAAACAAGCAAAACAAGAAGGCAGGCAGCATTAGACATTTAGTGGAAGATACAATGATTGCAAGGGGCTGGGTGGCCATTTTGAGAAATATCAGACAGCACCAGATTGGCTGTGCTAGTCAAAGGTCTCTACTCGCTTTGACATTAGGCCTTTGCACTGAGACCCAGCACAACGTACCTAATAGGGCAATAGCCAAGACCAGCCAACCATTAGCCAGATGCTGAGGGATGTGGAGCAGACATAGCCGGGTACCACACATCCTGACCTGTGCACCAGCCTGCTGCCGTCAAGTGCAATGGGGGATGCTCTCCCATTGCCAGTGGCGAAGATTTACCGTATTTTTCGCTCCATAGGGCGCACCTGACCATAGGGCGCACCTAGTATTTAGAGGAGGAAAATACGGAAAAAAATATTCTGAATCAAATGTTGCACTAAACTATTTAAAGGAGCAAAGCGGGCGGCTCCTGTCCGCTTTGCTGCTTTAAACTGAGCCTCAGAGGAGGGTAGGAAGGGGAACCATGGCTTATCTAAGTCCAGTTAATAATGCTGAGCCTGACTTATGGCCATCAAGATTAGCCTGGCCGTCTCAGTGGAAATCTGGGGAGGCTGGGGTGGACTTTCAGTGGTCAAAGTGTGGTTGTGTCTTCCTGCCCGGCATCTATTTCCTGCCCTCTTTCCCCCCTGTACCCCCGCACCCTGCTTCGAGGGAAGGAAGCGGAGCCATGGATCCTCTGCTCGCAACTGCAGTGGATTCCCTCCACTTTGAAGCAGGAAAGTGGGAGAGGAGCTGCTTACACGAGTGTAAGCTGCTCCCCTCCCACATTGCCGCTTCAAAGGGAGCCCGGGAGGAGGGAATCCGCTGCAGCTTCCCCCACTTCCCGCAGAAGCCGCGCGCTCTTTAAAGAGGCTGCGCGGCTTCTCCTGGCTTTTCTGGGAGGTGGGGGATTCCCCCACCTCGTAGAAAAGCCTGCAGGAGCCGCACAGCCTTTAAAGAGGGCGCCGCTCTTGGGGGCTTTTCCCCCAGGAGGGAGAAGGGACTGATGCGGCCAGTCAGTCCCTTCTCCCTCCTGGAGAAAAGCCCGCAAGAGCGCACAAAGCTTGTGTGCGGCTCTTGAGGGCTTTTCCCGCCTGCCTCCCCCCTGCATTCGCTCCATAGGACGCACACACATTTTCCCTTGCTTTTTAGGAGGGAAAAAGTGCGTCCTATGGTGCGAAAAATACGGTAACTGCCAGCCAAGGCAGCTTCTGTATAAGGAGTGGATATGTCATCTCATCCTTTGCCTCAGACAGCAAATCATCTTGAGCCGGACCTGGCAATAAACCAAGGTCCTGGGACTCTTGCAGGGAGTATTCATGAGCTGGACAGGACCTTTATTAGACCCTGGAATCACTCAGCACATGCTGACACCCACATCCAAGCAGGGAGCCCACTAAACAGCCTCTGCCCAGTATACCTGAAGGAGCATCTCCACCCCCATTGCTCAGTCCGGACACTGAGGTCCAGCTCCAAGGGCCTTCTGGCGGTTGCCTCACTGTGAGAAGTGAAGCTACAGGGAACCAGGCAGAGGACCTTCTCGGTAGTGGTGCCCGCCCTGTAGAATGCCCTCCCGTCAAGGAAAGAAACAACTATCTGACTTTTAGAAGACATCTGAAGGCAGCCGTTTAGGGAAGTTTTTAATGTTTGATGTTTTGTTGCATTATTATTATTATTATTATTATTATTATTATTATTATTCTGTTGGGATCTGCCCAGAGTGGCTGGGAAAACCCAGCCAGATGGACGGGGGAACAAATATATTATTATTATTATTATTAATTATTATTATTATTACTACTACTACTGCTCACCCCTGGACCTCCTCCTCTTCTTTGCTGTTCACCTGCTCTCTCCAAGCACACATGTACAAATACGAGCAAGGAGGTAGAGCTTCCTCTACTCGCCTTGTCTCTCTCTTCTAGGCATGCAAAAGGAGCAGTGGTGGTACAGACTAGATGGCTAGAAGGCTACAATGGCTTGTTTCTGGATATTTCCATGCTTGATTGCCCAAGTTAGCGCGCAAACTTCTACTTAAACACACATGACTATGTGTGGGTGTAGTCCGGGTGCCAATTTATCTATGCAGTGATGTAATCTGCTCTTCACTTAATTATTTTCTATGGCTGAGAAGAGCAAACTTCAGTCATTCCATCATAGCAGTCATCAGCAATTGCCAAATTCTGCTTTTACAAGTTTGCCCAATCTTGAGCACAACTACTTGCCACATAATGTCTCAGGAGGCCACCTGAGAACATTCACACATTTTCTGCTACAATGTGAATGTCTGTCATCCATGGGTTGTATGGTAAATTATCTGCTGCATGTGGTATGCCACACAAATAAGAGAGACAGACAAGCTAAGTCAAATGACATCCACAAAAGGTAGAAGGTAAAACTGGTTGGCTGTGGGTTCAGGACAAGAAAAAGAAAAGTACTTCTTGCCTTGCCACAAGACGTGGCACCGGTCATAAATCAGAAAGTTTTAAAGGGGAATTATACTACTTCATGGAGAAGGAGATCTGTTCATCACTGTTAGCCATGATGGCTAAACAGAATTTATCTCTTTATCCCACCTCCAAGGAGCTCTCAGTAGTGTACAGGGTGCTCCCTCCCTCACAGCAAGCCTGTCAGGCTGAGAGAATGTGACTGGCCAAAGTCACCAAGTGAGCCTCATGGCCATGGGTCTCCTCAGCCTGAGTCAAATGGTCAAACTACTAAACCCTGGTTCCGCATTCCACAATTAGAGGCAGTGTGCTACTAAATATCAGATACTGGGGAGTACTGAAGGCAGAGTGTTATTGCCCTCATGTTCTGCTTGTGGGCTTTTCCAGAGGCATCTTGATGTCCACTGTGGGAAACAGAAGGCTGAACTAAATGGAGTCTTGGCCTGATCCAGAAGGGCATCTTGTAGGTTCTTTTCTTGAACCAAATTAGACATTTGGACATCCTGCCTCTTGTCCCAGATTGCTAAAAGATCAAGAAGAAAACTTCTTACTAGAGAATTGGGAAATCTGATCCTCAGTTTTGGCAACACTGGAACAATTTCATCAAAGTCTATGAAATTAAAGGAGATTGTGGTGATGCTCCCAGCCGTCTGTACACTCCAATTTCGATCAAGGGATTCCAGAGCTCCAGAGCCATATAGGTACACGGTGTCACCTTCTATCTCTACCAAGTGTGAATCGAGGACAGGCAGCCCTTGCGTGCCTTTGTTCAAAAGTGAATCAAGAGACCTGCAAGGAGAAATAAAACAGTCTTTTAAAGGCAAGCCCTACCGATTGAGGCAGTGGAAGACACGAGTGCCTGGCGTGCTCTGGTCCATGGGGTCACGAAGAGTCGGACACGACTAAATAACTAAACTACAATGATGTATATACAGAAATAATGCATTGAAATGAACTCACTTGCAGGATTTGAGTAAAACACTTACAATGGACAAATATAAATAGAAAACACAAATATGAGGTAAAAATGTTAAGAATAGATTAAGAATACTATTTTAATTTTAGTATATAAGGTATATAAAATTATAAGCAGAACAAACAAATATGTTATAAACCAGAAAGGGAAGCTGGGGGAAGTCTTGGGGGGGGCAGGTGTGAATTGAAATTGTAAAAAGCAATTTGAATTTTTGAATATGTTAAAACTTGTTGAAAAATCATAATAAAAATATTATTTTTTAAAAAATGGATTGGAATCCAGCCCCGAAACCAGTAGGGGGTGGTTTCAGGAAGATGGGAAAGGGGGAGTCATTGTTCATCCTCACCACCACTCCTGTGAACTCACCCCCAAACCGTGAACAGCAATCCAAGTGTCCTGTTCTAGGCTGGATGGAACCCTATGCAGAAACACTTCTGTTAATAGCTGGGGATGCACTTCAACGCTTGGTTGTATGCATCTACTTGGGGGTATAATACGGATATATCTTACATGGCTTTTGAGAGAATATATATGAAATACTTCCAACAGTAATATGCTTCACAGATGTTGTATTAGGAATAGTCTTATTAAGCTTGCTCACTACCCAGTTCTGAAGTTCTTGCTTATTTAACATAAAACATTTTTATCTAATTTTCCCTGTCAAATATTTGGGAGTATCGTAATGTACAATATGTCTAAGCACTTACTGGAAGAATCCAACCTTTGTGCCAACATTAAAAAAAAATTGGCATCAACATCAATTGGGCATATTTATAGAAATCTAAAGGAATCTAGGCACTACTCAGAGAATGTTCATTGTGCATTAAGTTTACTTTCCTTGTACTGGCTCAGTTCCTCAATTTTATCACGTACAGAGCTTTTTTAAAAAAAGAAATTCCAGAGAACAGTAGAACAATGATACTGAAAATAAGTTTGGTTGTGTTGATTTTTATAATTAAAAAATCAAGCATCGCCTCTCTGAACTTGACCTATTATACCATGACACAGTCTTTGCCAACAGGGGGCCCTCCAGATGTTTTAGACTATGGTTTCTATCAGCCCCAAACAGCATGGAGGACACCCCGTTGGCAAAGGCTGCCATCGTAAGTGTAAAGTTATGGTGGGGGAGTGACTGAAATTTTATTTTATGTTTCAGTTTGCTGTGCTACTTAGCATATTGGAGGAAAGTGTCGCATGGTCTTTCCTAATCTACGTATGATCCATGTCAACACCTGGGACCTTCTCAGTGTCTTCCCATGAACTACAGACCCTCCCGTGCATCTGGACTCCATTACACTAATGCTACTAAAAATCTGTCTGTTTCTGAATAAATATGAGATTAGACACATGCTTGCTGTATCATAGATTCTAGTTGTTCGCCCCCTTGCCAAAACTCAAGGGATTATCTTTGTTCTTTGGAAAGAATATGGGTACCGAAACTCTCTCTTGGGCACAGCAGGGAGTGAGAATGGTGTCTGGAGGGAGCAGTTATCTCCTACCCCAGGTTCCTCAGGGGGAGAGGTGCAAAGTGAAGGCAAGGGCAGATTATCACGGGGCAGGGAGGGACTTTTATAGTGGACTCCTGTAGGTCCCTCCTTTGGCCAGCAAAAGGTGAGAATCTCTGCTTATCTTCCCTTAGTCCCAGTTTCTGGGGGCCACAACAGGCTCAAATCCTGGCACTTACTTAAAGCAACAGCTTCTACCTGTATGTGCTCAGCAGTTTAATATAAAGGGGATGATCTGTTATTCTATTACCTACAGAATTCTGATTTATAGAAATTCTACAGAGATTAAGAAATGTGAGACAACGCCCTGACAAAGGCCTCAAGTTGTGGAGAGGAGACAAGCCCTGACAGCCCCCCCCCAAAGTTGGTTACTCTAACACAGGCTGCCTTTAATAGTCTTCCTTCAGAGTAAATGGTGCCATGAACTGCAGGCCCACTTACCAAAGAGAGGGAAATAATTAAAAACTCGCTGCCTGGAAAATGCCCAGGATCATTGTAAACTCTGCAAGACTGTAGCCCAGCAAATAGTTCAGCTTATTTTGTAAGTAGTATTTTTGCCACTTTATTTTGAGAGGGGAAAAGGCAGAGTGATTCTTCCAAAATCTTCTCCTATAAAAGAAAATTACAGCTTCCAGAAAGAACGTGGAAACTTATTTTACATGTTATATTTTATTATAGACAGCTTGGCTAAAGAACCACAGCGTTCACAATCAGGAAATTACTAAGAATAAACCAGCTTCACAGCCCATCCGAAAGTAAGTAAAAGAAAACTTTACACAAAGAACTTTGCTTTAACTGGATAGAGGGGGAAATCTCTTAATACTACACTAATGCAGAGTTCTTGGGGCAAGGAAAGGGGTGGAATTATTAACATTAATAGATGCTACTGTAGGATGCAATGTTTTTACAAAATAAAACTTCATACAGATGACAGATACTGAAAAAAGGCCACTATAAAATATATCAGGATAATTTGTTCCATTTTGTTGCGAAGTTTAAAGAAACTTAATGTTAGAATTGCCGTATTTTTCGCTCTATAACACGCACCTGACCATAACATGCTCATCGTTTTTAGAGGAGGAAAACAAGGGGGGGGATTCTGAATGAAACAGTGGATGTATCATTTTTGTGCCTCATGCTGTGGCCACAGACATGTGATCTGATGGTGAATTTGGGGTGACCCAATGCAAAGATCCTGAGGATCCATGTGGATCCATGCTTTGTAACCACGTTTTCGCACCATTGCGGCCCCAGGCAACAGTGGGTGCGTGATTTTTTTGGTGCAGGCTGTAGCCATGGACATGTAATGTGATCTCATGGTGAATTTGGGGTGACCCAATGCAAAGATCCTGAGGATCCATGTGGATCCATGCTTTGTAACCACATTTTAAGTGGGGAGGGAAGGAAAAACACAGAAGGGACAAGGAGCACGAGAAGGGTGTGCAGAGAAGCAGCTGGCTAAGAATGCAGGAGAGGGGTTTAAAGGGAGGGAGGAAAGGAAGGCAAAAGTTTCCCCCCACCCACCCACCCAAGCCAGCCCTCTCTCTCTCTCTCTCTCTCCCACCTGCATGTTTTCCAGCTGCCTGCGAGTCCCTAAAATGCTTCCCTGGACTCAGCAGCACCGGAGCACGGAGAGGAATTAGAAGAAAGGACTCGATCCTTTCCTTTCCCCTCTGCTTGCCTGGAGGGGAGGGGATTTGCCTGCTCTTTGTTCCGTTTGAGCAAACAGCAACCGAAAGAGAAGAGGGTGGGCAGTAAGACCCTGAGGCAGAATGCAGGAAAGCAACAGCTTCCTCTCTCACGCGATCGGATTTTTGCCTGATTTTTGCCCCTGCACTCCCACACATTCGCTCAATAACACGCACAGACATTTCCCCTTACTTTTTAGGAGAAAAAATATGTGTGTTATAGAGAGAAAAGTACAGTAAATATGCATATGGGAGGGGGAGTCAAAGCAAGGCATGCTGGGATTTATTCACATTTCTGCCCTGCTCCAGTATAAAGTGGGGCTCTGTCACTTCCTCACCTGCCTTTCCTCCCTGAATTCCACTGCTGGAGGCTTCCCCACTTGGGTCAGCTCACCTCCACTCTGACAGCTGAGCCTGGGGAAAGGGGGTTTGAATTTATCTGAATGCACAAAGTGCTTTTCTTTAAGATACTCATTTGAAACATTTCTAGAGCACCCTTCATCCAAGAGATGTTAGGGCAGGGCATAATGGGGAAGATGAATAAAGCTATTCCAGACAGATACAAAAACAACCAAAAAGTAGAACATCAACTCTCATAATGCCATAGCAAAACGGCATTTTGCCATCTTTCAGAGGCAGGATGCCATTGAATACCTGCTTGCAGATTTCCTGCCAACATAAAGCTGTGGACCCTTTCAAGTAGGCTGCTGGAAAAGATGCATTCGTGGTCTGATCCTGTGGATGCTTCTTATGTTTTTTTTAATTTATTTGCATTTCTAGCTCACCTTTTCCACCCATGAGCTCAAGGTGGCGTACATAGTTCTCCCCCTCCTTATTTAGTCCCCACAACAACCCTATGAAGTAGGTCAGGCTGAGAAGCAGGGACTGGCCCAAGGTGACCCAGTGGGCTGCATGGCCAAGTGGGGATTGGAACCCCTGTCTCCAAGGTCCGAGTCCAACACTCTCACCACGACCCCGCCCTGCTTCTCTCATGTTCTGCAGCAAAGCAGGGCACATCATCAAGGCGGGTCCCCCATTTCTCAGCCAGGACTAAGACGGAGCCAGCATTGCATTTGAGCTGTCCCGCAAGGAGGAACTTGCCATTCCCATGTATGAACTTATGGAAAGGAGTTCAGACATTTCTGCCTCACCTTTATGTCAACAAGAATTCCAGTCTCACAAAGTTTCCATTTAAGAATCCTAAAAGAAGCACTGGTGCCATTAGTTCAAAGATTTTTTTGTCTCATTTTTTTTCTTTTAAAAAAAGCTTAAATAAATTACAATTATTGGCTTTGGCAGGCATACTCAAAGCTATATGAGAAAAATAACCCAAAATAATTCCAGAAATTATCTTATGAATCATCAACAAAGTAAGAGTTAAAGAACAGTTTCTGTTAAAATAACACAGGTGCAGGCGTCAACCAGGGAAGCAGACGGTTCAATTTGTGGAGAGCTCTTCAGAGAAGCCTGTGTTTATGAAGTCTATTCATGCACAAAGAATTAACAGCTTCATTCAGCTGATTTTGCATTATCCGTTTGTTTGTTTGATCTTATTAAACTCACTGTATATTTTGAAAACATGCTGCCAGCGGGGAAGGGAGAGAGGGAAAAAATCTGGACTTAAATACCAATGAAAAAACAGTATTTTGGAAGACTGAGGGATCATATACTCTATTACAGTGGTACCTTGGGTTAAGAACTTAATTCGTTCCGGAGGTCCGTTCCTAACCTGAAACTGTTCTTAACCTGAAGCACCACTTTAGCTAATGGGGCCTCCCGCTGCTGCCGCGCCGCTGGAGCACGATTTCTGTTCTTATCCTGAAGCAAAGTTCTTAACCTGAAGCACTATTTCAGGGTTAGAGGAGTCTAACCTGAAGCATCTGTAACCTGAAGTGTCTGTAACCCGAGGTACCACTGTAACACTTTTTAAATCCAAATACTAAAATCACAAATTTAAAATACAGCACACTTACACTCTCTTGCAGCTTCCCTCCAGATGTTGGTGGGCTCACAACCCCCATCACCCCAGGAAGCAACGCCAATGGCCAGGGATGAAGGGAGCTGGAGTCCAGCAACATCCAGGTGGCTGCTGGATGGATCAAGGGAACACTTTCAGCAGAACTTCACTGGTATTTCTGTAGATGAATTCCTACCATCTATGAAAGTATAGAATCAAGGAACTGAAGAGCTGGAAGGGATCCCCAAGGGACATCTAGTCCCACCCCTGCAACGCAGGAATTTCAGCTAAAGCATCCATGACAGATGGCCGTCCAACCTCTCCTTCAAAATCTCCAAGGAAGGAAAGTCCACAACCTCCCGAGGGAGACCGTTCCACTGTCAAACAGTCAGAAATCCCTTCTGAATGTTTAGCCAGAATCCATTGGTTAGGATCCTATCCTCCAGAGGAGGAGAAAACAAGCTTGTTCCCTCTTCTATGTGACAGCCCTTGAGATATTTGAAGATGGCTATCCTATCTCCTCTCAGTCCTCTCTTTTCCAGGCTAAACATACCCAGTTCCTTCAAGCGCTCCTCTTTAAGGCTTGGTCTCCCTCCTCTGCACATGCTCCAGCTGGTCATCACCCTTCTTAAACTGCCATGCCCAGAACTGGTGCACCAGTATTCCAAGAGTAGTCCGACCAAGGCAGAGTGAAACCCACTGTAAATTTATTGTTTTTCTAAAGTAAATGTTTTACTGTGTATGTTCTACCTTTGTCCTTTCTCTTTAAGAAAATTTAAATTTAAAAAATGGAGATGTGATGGGGGTACAAACCGGATACAAAGAGATGAAGACCAATGGCCTACAAACATATTGCCTGTCACTTTAAAAATGAAACTTTCAAATGGAATGACCAACTCTCCATAACACACATTCATAGAATAAAAGTAGATTGCACAATACATGAAAACACCACAAGAGATAACCTGAATAATAAAGAAGATTGCCCAAATCAGATAGCTCATGCAGCAGAGCATAAGACTCTTAATCTCAGGGTTGTGGGTTCAAGACCCAGGTTGGGCAAAAAGATTCCTGCACTGCAGGGGGCTGAACTAGATGATCCTCATGGTCCCTTCCAGCTAAACAATTCTATGATCAGTTGCACCTGGAGATGGAGGAACTCAATTACTGAATAAATAGCAAGCCTCTGTGGTCAGACTAGTTACTTGAGCTACCTAGATCCATGTATTCGCCTCAAAACTCTCTGTAATGCACTAGCGCTTTACTTAAAGCCAATGATATCTGATGGAAAATTGTCTGTTGCTTCATTCTTCACAGAAAAATTGCTTTTCATAAGCTAATTATTAACAATGAATGACTGTCATTTGTAAATAAATCCTGGCAGTTTCAATTTTTAAAATTTTATTACCGTATCTAAAGATCTGGCACATAGAAGATGGAGCAAGCTTGTTTTCTCCTGCTCCGGAGGGTAGGACCAAAACCAATGGCTTCAAGTTATAAGAAAGGAGATTCCGACTTAACATCTGGAAGAGCTTTCTGACAGTCAGAGCTGTGTGACAGTAGAAGGGTCTCCTTCGGAAGGTGGTGGACACTCCTTCCTTGGAGGTTTCAAAGCAGAGGCGCCCGCTCACCAGTATTGTTGACGAGCAGCAGCCGCTCCATCGGCTGTCACCGCAGAGCTCCCGGGCGGCGTGCACCACGCACTGAGGCCCATCGTCCGAGGCCAGGACGGCGGGCAGGCTACGCACGCGGAGCGCCAGGCGGCAGCGCTGAGCTGGGAGCCAAGCTCTGGCTAAAGCCTCGCGAAGCACCTGTCACAATGCCCATGGTGCAGCCCAGACCCGCTGCCCACCCGCCAGCCTCTCCGCCCATGGCCGTGCCAGGTTTACCTCAGGGCATGGACAACAAGGAACTTCCTGCAGCCAATCTGAAACTGCACCAGCCTCACCTCCTGCCCAGAGGCGCCCATGGCTTTGGATTGGCTGCAGGAGCTTCCTGGAGCCAAACCGAAGCCATGCCAGTGTTGCGGAAGTCAGTCCACGCGCGGCAAGGCACCTGCGGCTTATTTTCAAGGAAATGCCACGCCGGTTTAGCTCAGGGCAGGGACTGACCGAGCAGGCGGCAGGGTCTGGGGACCGGATTTACGAGCCTGGTGGGCCGCATCCAGCCCCCGGGCCATAGTTTGCCGACCCCTACTCTATGGCATGCAAACTAAACATTTTCTGTTGTAAGTTAACTTTTCTGAAGTGAATTAACCTAATTTGCACAGAGAAATTGTCCAGTTCAACATTTTCTGGAAAACACAAATCACTGCTTATAGCAGACTGTGCTTTTGAATTGTGTGGATGAATTTGGGGGGAGACTGCAGGTGTGTGGAATGGTGGAAGACTGTGGCAAGTTGGACGGTATAGCCTTCAGCTATTCTCTTAATCACAAGATCATTTTACTCAATTTTATCTTATAATTATAAGCTCCTTTTCCTTGCTGTCATTTGCTGTTCCTATTTTTAGGGTTTTAATGCAGATTTCTTTTGGGGTCTGTGTGTTTATTTTAATGTAGTTTATAGAGAAGGAGGGGGCTGGAAAGTGAGCCGCCTTGAGGACTTCACACCAGAAGACAATATAACTTTCCCTAAATAAAGAAGAAGAAAATTCTTGATACATTACAATAGCCTAACCCTTTAATTCCTATTGCAAATAGAATTTTAAAATGCACAAACATAGAACAGCAAATGAAAAATACCCTAAAATTCCTGGTACTCTGAACGCTTATAGAGAATTCTCTGGTTTACTTTAGCAAAAGACCAAAGGTGTATACTTCTCATACTTTTTGTGGACCTCTGATTATTTAAATTCCGCCGCTACCTTTATAAACAACAGAAAGACGGGGATATCGAAAACAAGCTGAATCAAAGAGTCACAAAAAGCTTAAACTCCAATTCCAAAGGATCACTAATACCGGAGAATGCACAAAGACGCACACTAATGTTGCCTAAACCTTTGAAAGATGTTTCAAACTGATGAAACAGCCCAAATTACACACACAGAACACCACTCTGTAATATACATCAGTGTAATGGAAACTTTCTGCTGGGGGACAAAGTCTTTGACAAAACTAGTGCTCCCACCCACACTCCCCACTGCTAACAAATCTCCTCCATTCATTTTAAGAGGAATTTGACCATCCAGTTGCATAATGCCTCGGGCAGTACTTTTATCCCACATTCCATAATTAATGTTGAATGACAAAATTTAGTGGGAGTAATAGGGCATGTAATAATATTTAGAGAGAGAGAGAGAGAGAGAGAGAGAGAGAGAGAGAGAGAGATGATTACCAAACTTCCTCCAGCCAGGAACCAGAAACCAAGGTTCCACATGTGGTTCTCTGAGGGCCTCTAGTGGCCAATGGCAGAATCACATCCCACTTCAGTACAGTGGTGCCTCGCAAGACGAAATTAATTCGTTCCGCGAGTCTCTTCGTCTAGCGGTTTTTTCGTCTTGCGAAGCAACCCTATTAGCAGCTTAGCGGATTAGTGCTATTAGCGGTTTAGCGGCTATTAAAGGCTTAGCGGCTATTAAAGGCTTAGCGGATTAGCGGCTAAAACGCTATTAGAATCATAGAATCATAGAATCATAGAGTTGGAAGAGACCACAAGGGCCATCGAGTCCAACCCCCTGCCAAGCAGGAAACACCATCAGAGCACTCCTATTAGCGGCTTAGCGGCTTAGAAAAAGGGGGGGAGCAAAAAAAAAATCGGAACACTCGCAAGACGTTTTCATCTTGCAAAGCAAGCCCATAGGGAAAATCGTCTTGCGAAGCAGCTCAAAAACGGAAAACCCTTTCGTCTAGCGGGTTTTCCGTCTTGCGAGGCATTCGTCTTGCGGGGCACCACTGTAATAGAGAAAGACCATCTCCCATGGTAACATGGGGAGGGAAGCATGTGACTCTTGATTCCCTTTCTGCTCCATCTCCACAGGGCAATCTGCAGGAGGGGGGGGGGCAGGATTAAACTCTAAGCAAGATGCCCCAGGGTTGGGAAATTCTGGAACAAGAGGGAGATAGACTGAAATTGCAGAGTTTTGAGAAACTAAAAAATAAAGTGCGAGATTGGCTTCATTATTATCAGATAATGGAGGCATATAATTCGGACAAGAAAATTGGTTTCCAGGTGGAAAAATCAAAATTAGAAACAGAACTGTTAGAACCCAAAACTAAGATTTTGTCAAGGATGTACAACCTGCTGTTGAAATGGAATACTCAGGACGAAACGGTGAAATCTGTTATGATTAAATGGGCACAAGATGTTGGACATAATATAATGATGGCTGACTGGGAACAGTTATGGACCACAGGTATGAAGTTTACGGCATGTAATGCCTTAAGAGAGAATATTATGAAAATGGTATATAGGTGGTACATGACCCCAGACAAGCTTGCAAAAATCTATCATTTGCCCGATAATAAATGTTGGAAATGTAAAGAAACTGAAGGTACATTCTTTCACCTTTGGTGGACGTGCCCAAGGATTAAGGCTTTCTGGGAGATGATCTATAATGAATTGAAAAAAGTATTTAAATATACTTTCTTGAAGAAACCAGAGGCCTTTCTCCTGGGCATAGTCGGCCAATTGGTGCCAAAGAAGGACAGAACTTTTTTTTATGTATGCCACAACAGCAGCAAGAATACTCATTGCAAAGTATTGGAAGACACAAGATCTACCCACCCTGGAAGAATGGCAGATGAAGGTGATTGACTATATGGAACTGGCGGAAATGACTGGCAGAATCCGAGACCAGGGAGAAGAGTTGGTGAAAGAAGACTGGAAGAAATTTAAAGACTATTTACAGAAATATTGTAAAATTAATGAATGTTAGAATGATGTTGGATAGAAACTAAGTGGTTTTTAGCTGCAATACTATAAGGGAATATGAAAAATGGATTACTAATAGGTAAAGATTTAATGTTACAATATTTTAAGATTAAAGATTAGGATAAACAAAGAGGGGAAGGATTTGCTGAACCAACAAACTGAATTGGAATACAAAAAAGGGAGGCGTGAGGAGGTCCGGGAAACAAGCTAATGAAAAATAAGTAATGGAAAGATTGAGTTGTTTTTAATTACTTTTATTTTGTATTTTTCTTTTTTTTCTTTTTATTTTGTAATATTTTGAAAATCTTAATAAATATCTTATATAAAAAAACAAGATGCCCCAGGGTTTCACCTCCAATTTTGGGTTGTTTGTTGTCCCCTCTCCCCAGTACAAGATCCCATGCCTCATGGCTGAGGCTGCTGTTGGGCTGTAGCCTTCCCCACTTCATTGTGGATTTTCTGGATTCTTCCCCCAAGAAGACATTGAAGTCCAGCTGACTATTTGATTTTGGCTGCTAGAGCCGGAAAAAGGGGAGGAAGTAGCGGGGCAGCGGAAGCAAGAGAATTAAAGTGAAGGATTTTTATTTGCTGATTTCTTTTCTTTTCAGAAGGTGAATATAATAGCAGGGAAGAGAGCAATTCAGAAGCTATGAGTGAGACAAGGGAAAAATCAGACCGTAAAGAGAATGAATAGCAAGCTGTCTGTTTGGGATGGCAGGAAATGAAATTAGGGAAACACAGAGAGGAAGAGGAGGAGGAACTTTCCAGCTGCTCATGGGGACTTCCTGCCTGGGCGGCTCTAAGAGGCTGCGTAGCCCTTGTTGGTCAGGAAAACAAGGCCTCCATACCTGGCTTCCTCGGGAAATACATATGGAGTACTCCTGCTGTTCTGAGAAGATTCGTTGTCTTCGTTGTTTTCTTGGCTGGAAGGCAGGTGGGCAGAGCGGTTCTGTTGGCTTTCCCACTGATGGGCAATATTGCTAATGGTTAATCGTTTCTTTTCCTGAAATGAGATACAAATATACAGTTTGAGAAAAGAGTTTGCTAAAGTAAAACAAAACGGCATTCTGGAAACTAAGATCAAAGAAATGGAATTATAGCAATCAGAAAATTATGTTGATTTCAGTTGGCTATCTGTTTGCTCTCAACACCGATTATTCCATCGGTGGCTTTTAACTAAGATAGACCCCCGACAATCAGAGGCTGCTAGACCCTCAATGACAGTTGCTGGGTCGTTTGTGGGCTCCCCATAAGCCTGTGAGAAGTAGGAGGCCATGGCCTGTTCCAGAGAGGCTCTTGTGTTCTTATGGGTAAGACAGTAGGAAGCATGGGCAGACTGGATCAAATACTCTATAGCAGGAGTTCCCAGTTGGCCAAGTTCTGTGGAACCCGTTTCTCAAAAGCCAAGCCATGGACCCCCTACATTTTCAAATGTTGATATCTCTGTGGTCGTTTTTGTTATGTGAGACTGGTTCCGCCATACCCTCCCACATGTCCCAGAGCAAAGCCAGGCCGCGTCTTCCAGGCCATGCTTCCGCATGAGTCACACGACCTGCACAAGAGCATGGCACCCAAAAACAAGATGTCCCATGCCTTTGACGGGTATGTGTCTGGGTGGGTTATGCGGCCCTCCAAGACGGAACACTTTATAGGAACACAGGAAGCTGCCTTATATGGAGTCTGATCACTGGTCCATCGAGCTCAGTGCTGGAAGTACCTCTCCAGGATTTCAGACAGGATTCTCTCCCAGCCCAACCTAGAGATGCAGTGGATTGAACCTGGGACCTTCTGCAAGAAGAGCAGGTGCTTTACCACTGATCATTCTTCCCCTGCGATGGAGGATGCCATGTGGTTTGTTTCCAGCAGGGAAGGAGCAGCCATAACAAGGAGACACAGCTACCGGGGGGGGGGGGGATAAGTGAAGGGAGGGAAGGGCCCGGTTCTCTTCCATTTGCATCACACAAAGGAGGCCACCGCTTGGTACCTTCAGTAAGGTCTGCTTGTGGCTTTCACGCCTCTTCTCTTCCTCTTTTCGTAAGGCAACAGATGCCATGCGCCTTTCTTCTTCCTGGGTTAAAATAAAACAGAACACTTTGCGGTGAGACTCACGACGGTACTAGTCAAACTTTGCAAGGAGTCAGTCCATAGCAGGGTAGGGGATCTAAAAGTAACAGGGAAGTCATACTGGATTTTGTAAAAACACTGAAGTCATGAACAAGCTTTCAAGTTCCACAGAACAGTGTGTCCAGCTGCTAAGCAAAAAAAAAAGAAACAAAGTATCCCTACTGGGTAGACTGTGTAATTCAATTAAAAGAAGTCCAAGCATTCCCATATTTTCCAAGTAACAAAGCAATGCTCACAATGAAATGAAATATTAAAAGGTTCTTAATAACAATAATAAAAATATGTATACCCTGCCCATCTGACTGGATTGCCCCAGCCACTCTGGGCAGCTTCCAGAATATATAAAAACATAATAAAACATTAAACATTAAAAACTCCCCTATACATGGCTGCCTTCAGATGCCTTCTAAAGGTTGTATAGTTACTTATCTCCTTGACAACTGATAGGAGGGCATTCCACTGGGAGGGTGCCACTATCTCACTACATAGTGAGGGAACCACCAGAAGGCCCTTGGAGCTGGGCCTCCGTGTCCAGGCTGAGCGATGGGGGTGGAGAAGCTCCTTCAGGGATACTGGGCCAAGACCGTTTAGAGCTTTAAAGGTCAGCACCAATGTGCTAAGAAATGTATTGGGAGCCAGCAAAGATCCTTTAGGACCAGTGTTATATGGTCCAGGCAGCCAATCCCAGTCACCAGTCTAGCTGCCGCATTCTGGATTAGTTGTAGTTTCCAGGTCATCTTCAAAGGTAGCCCCACACAGAGCGCATTGCAGTAGTCCAAGCAAGAGATAACTAGAGCATGCACCACTCTGGCAAGACAGTGCGCAGGCAGGTAGGGTCTCAGCCTGCGTACCAGATAGAGCTGGTAGACAGCTGCCCTGGACATAGAACTGACCTGCATCTCCATGGGCAGTTGTGAGTCCAAAATGACTCCCAGGCTGCGCACCTGGTCCTTCAGTGGCACAGTTACCCCATTCAGGACCAGAGAGTCCCCCACACCTGCCTACCCCATGTCCCCCAGAAACAGTACCTCTGTCTTGTCAGGATGCAACCTCAATCCATCGACTGCAACCCAACTTCCAACAGCCTCCAGACGCTCACACAGGATGTTTACTGCCTTAACAGGTTCCGATTTAAATGAAAGGTAGAGCTGGGTATCATCTGTATACGGATGAACACCCAGCCCAAACCCCCTGATGATCTCTCTCAGAGGCTTCATATAGATGTTAAAAAGCAGGGGGGGCAGGACAGAGTTCTGAGGCACCCCACGTAAGAGCCGAGGGGTCTGAAGACTCATCCCCCAACACCACTTTCTGGACACAGCCCAGGAGGAAGGAGCGGAACCACGGCATAACATTGCCCCCAGCTGGCTTCCCCAGAAGAATACCATGGTCAATGGTATCAAAAGCCAGAACTAGGAAACAGCTTTTCCCTCTGTTCCTCGTCTACCGAGATCATCAACCATCTTCCATTATTGGAAAAACTGAAACAAGAGGCCAAAAGAAACCTGACAATTTTAATGCAGTCTGGTGTGACAGTTATGGTAGAACAGTACTAATAGTTTACAGCACAGTTGTGCGTGCATGAAAGGCATATTTCAATTTTCCACCTTCCCCCTCCCTATAAATTTTTATAAATTCTAATTGTTATTGATAAAGGTAAAGGTACCCCTGCCTGTACGGGCCAGTCTTGACAGACTCTAGGGTTGCGCGCTCATCTCACTCTAAAGGCCAGAAGCCAGCGCTGTCCGCAGACACTTCCGGGTCACATGGCCAGCGTGACGAAGCTGCTCTGACAAACCGGCACCAGAGCAGCACACGGAAACGCCGTTTACCTTCCCGCTATAAAGCGGTACCTATTTATCTATTTGCACTTAAGGGTGCTTTTGAACTGCTAGGTGGGCAGGAGCTGGGACCGAAGGACGGGAGCTCACCCCGCCGCGGGGATTCGAACAGCCGACCATGCGATCGGCAAGCCCTAGGCGCTGAGGTTTTACCCACAGCGCCACCCGCGTCCCCCAATTGTTATTGATACAAAGTACCTTTTACTTACAGTCACCAATCTAAGCATTAGACAAAGTATACATAATTTCATATCTGTAATAATTGTAAGTTTTGGTATATACACTTTGACACAACTTTGTTAATACATTCAGAAATATATATACCTCAATGCAACCATGAATGAATAAAAACTATGTTACCATAAAATATATTAAAAGGTTCTCCAATGCAAGTATCTTGTGGCTCTTAATTTTAGATTTATTTTATTCATTTATATACATCTTGGATGTTTAATAAAAAGCCTCAAAATACATTTTTATTAAGAGAAAGTTCTAGAAAGAAGAAAATCTGTATGGCCGGATAGACCCTGCATATTAAATGCAATGAGAGTATTCAGCAGGTGGTTTGTTTAAAAAAGAAAATCCTTGCTGTCAAATTTATTCAGGACATACCTAATCTGACATTTTCATTGTATTTATTTATTTGCAGCAGTTGTAAGGATGCCTGTTGAGAGATGGTAATTATAGTAATGTTGGCATTTCCAACATTTTTAACTAAGCTGTTAAATAGGCTGCTAAAAGAGCCATTGGTTCAAAGTAATGCCTGTGTAGCTGCATCATACCTTTGGGATGGAGGAATTGTTTGGTGCAAGGTTCATACAAACATCTTTGGTGGGAATGTAAGACAGCTACTAAGTTTCAGAGTCATTTCTTTCACTGTAAAGTTGAACTGGACCTATTATTTCTCTTCTGGGGAGCAAATAAAGCCATCCTCTATAAATGGTTAATGATCCATCTTCTCACAGCTGAGCAAATGGAGATAACCTTTCTCTGGAAAAGGGATCAACAATCCGCCCCTCCAAAGGTGGTATGACAGGAAGCTTTCTCTGTCACACTTACCCAATGATGTAGCCTAGCCCAAAGTGAAATAAGAAGTGACGGGTTCTAGGAAGACTAGTTCCTTCCTCTTATATTAATTCCAGTCCAGGAGAACAGGCTGTCTCTCTCTCTTAATGCCTTAATGGTGAGGTGTTTATATTCTTGACATGGGAGGGAGTTTTTCTTTCATTCGTTTGTCTCTTTCTGTGGGGGCTATTTGTATTCTTGTGTCTTTATGCAGTACAATAAGCTCACAATTTAAACAGGGATTGGGTTCAATGGTGGGTGGGATTGCCAACGCCATTTCCCCCAGAACTCAGCCCCTTTCTATTTTTTTATATTTATATACTTATATTTTTTGCCATATGTGTTAAGCTGAATGAGCACAAGTTAAATGTGTGTAAGTTGTGGGTTTACTGTACACAAAGGCTGGTTTCAAAAACAGCTTACCATGCAATTGGGACTGCTGCTTGTGCTCATTTATAATATTTATGTGTTATATGTTGGCTTTCTACTTCAGAGTGGCTTTCAACAAAAATACCAGTAAAATTAAAATGCTGAATATAAAATGCAAACTTAACAACAGTGAAGAGAAGATGCATCTTAACTAAAGTTCCCAGTGCTTATTTATGGGAAGGGGATTCCATAATTTGGGAGGAGACTGCTCTCTCCAGCTCTACCTGCCTAAATTCTGAAAGAGCCAATACCCAGAGAAGAGCCTCAGAGAATGATCTTATGGAATGGGAAACTCATACTGACACAGACAGTCCTTCTGCTGTCTTATCCCAAACATAAATTCAATGAGTGTAGACCTCACTCCTTATGGGGTTGTCAATAAGACAAATCAGAGGAGATTGCTAAGCATTTTGTATATAGAAAATAGTAAAAATATTCTTGGTAACTGTAGTAAGTTTTTTAAAAATAATAAAAAACACAAAACCTGCTGGCACTGTGAATAGTCTGGTTAAATAAAACTCCTTGCTTATTTCAAGGTTTAACCCATCACAGAGTTTTCCCCGCGGAGTTTCTCTTACTGTGATCTTCTTCATATCTAGCTGTCGGAGCTGCATCATATGGTGGAGAACAGTATGCTTGTAAAACGCCTCTTGCGCTATTGGGTTGCCATCTAGGGTGATGTCTGAAAGGGATGCAGAATCAGCAAGGCACAAGATGTCATCAAAACTAGGTGAAAAGCAAAAGGAATGGAACACAAGTCACGGATCTCAAACATACAATCATCAATTTCTATGACTATTAACCTTAAAATAACCATTATTGATATCATTCCACTAATTAAAAGTAAGCAGTAACAATACTATTCCCCCCATTAAACAGAGAAAGGTGAATTTTTGCAATAACTGGTCAAGCTTTTTTGACATATTTGGTTTTATGTGACTTTCAAACTTAATGGGATGTTTCAGTTAACTTTCACAATATTCACTGGTTTTCTGTTGTAAAGGTTTGAAATGTGTGAATTGGGTTATATCCAGATCTGCTCCTGAGGGATGTCATATCAGTTACATCTATCACTGTCATGGTTTCAATCACTCAAATGTTTATCATGGCTGAGTGACCAATAAACAAAGCACCAACGCAGTTGGGAATGAAATATGCTCAGGAGAGGGCTGGCTGTTTCAGTTGCCCTTTTTTTAAAAAAAGGAAATATATCAAAAAGTTTACATGTTTCCTCTGCACCTCTGCTTCTTTCTCCTGGACCCGCAAGCTTGTCTTTCCCATTCTCCCAATGTCAAATTTGCCCAACAACACCAATGCAGCGGGGTGGGGGCAGGGGGTAGCATAGGGCTCTCCCATGCAATAGGATCCTGAACTGAACAAAATACAAAGTCTCAGCAGTGAACGAGCGCAAGTAAAGGTAGGGGCTCAGATAATGGCAGGAGGGTGCAAAGGCCAAAGAGATACGTATGTGAGACCACTGGTTCAGAGGGGATTGAACTGCAAACCTTCTGGCCTGTTTGCTTGTCCCACTGTGGTAAGGGAGGGGGACACACCCTCAGGCATGCAGGAATGGCGGCTGTTGTTGATGATTTAAGCGGGAACCCAGAGGTCCTCCAGGTGCAGTGGCTCAGGGGATGAGGCCCAATGCCAAATGGTAAATTGGGGATGAAGTCCATTATTTACTGCTCCCGGCCATCAAATTCCAGTGCAAATCCTCTATCTAATTTCCCCAAACAGATGGCCAGCTGGCAGAGACAAAAATAAGGTATTTAAAATACACATCAGTTTTTAGTTATAGGTTTCTATCTGTTTTTAGTTTATTGTTGATTTTAAATTTCTTGAACTTTTAAAATTATTGTCAGTTCTTTTTACTGATGATTTTATTATTTTTTTGAAAACCGCTTTGAGGGTTGTTGTTTTTACAATCAGTGTATAAAATTTATGAAATAGATAGAAGTAACAGTAGAAATGACCTTCAGTTACTTTTATCAATAATTTATATTAATTGTTGTTGTTGTTGAAATTTGTATGCCGCCCTTCATCTGCTGATCTCAGGGCAGTTCACAACATAAAAATACAATAGCTCTTTAGAAGAAGCAACTTTTCTGGATCTCTCTCAGCTACACAAAATATAAATGCTTTTTTCTCCTCTGTTGTGCTAGATTAACTTTTGCAGAGAAATAAAATATTAATCTAATATAAATGAATACACTTGACCTTAAAAGCTAGGGTTGAGTGTATTAAACACCTGCTACATCTTCCCTGAGGAATCCTAGACCTTCCCGTGATTTCCCCCATAAGTGGAAAGAGGGCTGTGACCCCACTCTTGCCTCTGCCCCCCTTCCTCTTCATGCTGATGGGGGAGGAGCCCCCCAGCTCACTTTCTCTTCTTTTTCTCCTGCCTCAGTAGGGATTACCTCTTTCACCTGCACTTCCTTTCCCCTTCTGTTCTAGCAGCAGCCTGGCTGGCCTCCCCCGGCTTCCCCAGGTGCTGCCCTCGCAAGGTACCCAAGGCTGGGGCAGAGGGCAGTCACTCCTGGTTGTGCCTTCCCTGGGGTTTCAGCTTAAGCAGGTCTGCAACATATCTTTAAAAATGCTGCCATTCTTAGTGCATAATCCCTGCTTTAAAAATACTGCTTTATACACAAAAACAATGGCAAAATTGTGCAGCCTGAGGTGGAACCTTCACTACTTCAGGTGCTCTCCTGTGGTACATAGGCTCACAAGTAGGAGGAGAAATAATGCATGAAAGCCTAGAGATACAGAGAGATAGAAACAAAGATAAATGGGGGAAATACCAACGGGGAATACTGAAGGAATACAAGAGAGGGCTAGTCACAGAGAAGGAAAGATGGGGGGCCGACCTCTGTTGGAAAGAAGATTCCCTCTTTCTGATGTACACATTTACCTGGACAAACTAACCCAGAAGGAGCATGGCCAGAGGTACTACTCCTCTTCCCTCATACACACACCCTCAATTATTACATCTCTATTTGAAGTGTCAAGAACTTAAGCTTCTACTTTAAAGAAAAACATAATATTAATGAACCATCACTTTTTATTTAAGCACATCATGGCTATCTCAAAAATGATTCGCCTAGAAAGTACCATATTTTTCGCTCTATAGGACACACTTTTTCCCCTCCAAAAATTAAGGGGAAATGTGTGTGCGTCCTATGGAGCGAATGGAGCGAATGCAGGCTCCTTGGCTTCAGCAATAGCAACGCGAAGCCTCCGAAGCACAGAGGGAGCACTCCCTCCACGCACCGACCCCTCTCGCTCTCCAGGCTTCAGGGACAGCCACCTGAAGCCTTTGGAGTGCAGCGCAAGTTCCCGCTGCGTTCCGGAGGCTTTGGGTTCCTTTCGCTGAAGCCGAGAGAGTCTTGCTCTCCTGGCTTCAGCAGAGAGGGAGAGCTGCACAGCGCCCCTTCAGCGAAGCGGGAGGAGAAATGGAAGGGGTTCCGTTTCTCCTGTTGCTTCGCTGATGGAGCGCTGAGCAGAGAGGGGGAGAATTTTTTTTCCCTTGTTCTCCCCCTCTAAAACAAGGTGCGTCCTATGGTCGGGTGCGTCCTATAGAGCGGAAAATACGGCAAGTTTTGCATGTGACAACAGAATGGCAAGCAAACAGCAAGAACATAACTTGGGTTACTTCCATGAACAGAGCTGATGAAACAGTTTCCTGTGAGGTGACTGCATCCCTCTTAGAGCATTTGGAAGAGCTAAACCCTCCTGAGTCCAGCGTGACATCACAGGAGAATGACCCCTCCAACTTCACAGCACAAGAAACAGTTAGCAAACTCAGGAAAGGGCCATTTAAGTTCAGCCCCAGTCTAGACATTGCAGTTTTCTTTTTTCTAATTCACAGTCTCCCTTCCCCAAGTACAGAACTACCACCACCACAGCGGAACTTTGCTTGAGAGAAACTGGGACACTGGAAAAATGATGTTCAGTTACACTGAGCAGAAAGTAATTCTCACTGACTGCAGGGTTTACATCCTAAAGGCAGAGCAATATACCTCTGCAGTCTTTCAACTGCTGAGCCCAGCCAAACACTCCCCCCCCCAAAAAAAAAAGTCAAATCAGGGTAGGATTTA
This sequence comes from Podarcis bocagei, assembly GCF_964188305.1. Lineage (NCBI taxonomy): Eukaryota > Metazoa > Chordata > Lepidosauria > Squamata > Lacertidae > Podarcis > Podarcis bocagei. The sequence continues at coordinate 2,342,969 of NC_138139.1, forward strand.
TGTATCATTCAAAGTGAAACAATCCAAACCATAAAGGAGGGCGGGGCAGATTAAGCTGGAGTGTTGGTAGATGGCTGTGTTCATGTCTAAATAATGCTGCCAAATCCAATCTATGGAAGGATATGCACTGAATGTGAAGTTTAGGTTCTCAGCACTGTTGCAATACATAAACCCCTAAGTACTGAAAACTCTACCCAGCAAGTGGCACATATCCTTCCACAGTTTAAACTGCAGCCAACAAGCAACACTTTCAAAACAAAAGAGTTACCATTTTCACTTCCCCATTCCACTTCTCCAGAACATAAGCACAATAAAACAAACAGCAGTAGTTCCACGTGGTTAAATTCCACTGAGAGCAATTAAGACCCCTTGCCTGCCTCCCCCACCCTCCCAATGTGTGAGTAATTGCCGCAATCCCAGGCTGAATATCCTGCAGTGAGGAATCGCTGCAACACGTAATTGCCTCTGAGAAAGGATGTTAGACATACTAAATTGTGATCAAGGGGGAAGTGCATCCAGGAAAGAATACATTCACTAATTTTGAAAACAGGCTTAATTAAATGCTGCAGCCCAAATTATATAAAAACAGAATAAAGGAGGGGGTGGGGAGAATAAGATTCAGAAAATGCAGCTCTTATTAAGAAAAAAGGTGTTTTACTCCTGATTTCATAACTAGGTTGAAGAGTAGCATAGAAAGGAACAAGCTGCATCTTAGTAACTAAAAAAAGGATGCTCAATGACCTCCACAAATGGAAGCCTGTAACTTCAATTAAAGAGACATCAATTTACATGACAGTCTGGAGCAAATATAACAGGCTGTATAATCTAAACCCAGTTAGGGCATTTTTAAAATGAGAATAATAGTGATTCACAAACTAATTCAGATTAACATTGACTCTGCAGTATCAATATCCGGGCTTTCTACTTAAGTATGGTAATGACATATTTTAAAACAGAAGAGAAACATTTCTTCTCTGTGCACTTAGAAAAAAAGATTAAAGGTTTTGCTAAATTTTGGGTTCATAGTTGTTCTCTTTCTCATATACTGTATCATTTGTCTACCAGTCAGACAAAAGTAACCACTGGCAAATATTTAATTTTAAATGGATAGTGGTAATAAGTGAGGCACTGAGAGAGCAAACGGATTCTCTCCCCGCCCACCAGCAGTTTCTGCTTACCGAGATATATTGTTAAAGCTGAGGAAGAGACGTTGGAGGCAGGGCAAAGTATCCACATCTTTCTAGAACGAGAGAGAGAGAAAACACCAAATTCAGCATCTGAAGGACAGCATGCTCTACACGCTCTTGCTTCTCTGGAGGATGAAACATGCCTACTGCAATTTACTGTAACCTTGCTGCAGTGCCAACTGCTGTCGAACACGCGGCTCCATCCCTCTGTGGTGCATAGATCCTCTTGGAAAATAAGCTGGACTGCTTGCAACAGAAAGTGTTGAGCAAACGAGAGGGAAGACGCAGCAGCAGTAGATGCTGGCCTCTTTTTGAACAGGCTTCTCAAAAAAGGAGCTGAGGTGCTGACTCAGGGTTTCAGCTGCAGGGGAAAGCAGGCCACTATGAAACGGCAAGCAAAATAAAATCCAATTTTGTAGTCATGCTGTTGTCTAAAGCATCAAAGTGCTAACTCATGCATGCAGCTGTCCAACCAGCAGCAAGCAATACTGAAATGTGCTCTGCAGACATTTCCCTGCTTCCTCAAGTAGGTTAACGAGTTGGAGTCCCACCACAGACAACACAGAAATGCACTCCAGAACTCACAAAATGGTTATCAGTTTGTAATGCACAGCCTTTGTGGGAACACAGGGAAGGTATATATTATTATTATTATTACAGTGGTACCTCGGGTTACATACACTTCAGGTTACATACGCTTCAGGTTACAGACTCTGCTAACCCAGAAATATTACCTTGGGTTAAGAACTTTGCTTCAGGATGAGAACAGAAATCGTGCTCCAGCGGCGTGGCGGCAGCAGGAGGCCCCATTAGCTAAAGTGGTGCTTCAGCTCAAGAACAGTTTCAGGTTAAGAACGGACCTCCAGAATGAATTAAGTACTTAACCCGAGGTACCACTGTATTATTATTACTATTAACAACAACAACAATATCACTTTAACAATCCATCCAATTCTTCCATGAGTCAGAGACGTTTATTTTTGCCATTGCCACCACCAAACTGATTAGTTCAGCGGGTGAGGCAACTCTCCAACTTGCAATGAGTGGATACAAATACACCAAGATAATGTTGATAATGATAACGATGATTTATTAAATTTCTATACCACCCTTCATCCAAGGATCACAGGGCAGTTTACAATATAAAAACACAAAAATGTATAACATAGTAACATACAAAAACAATAACCAAGGGGTCTCCTTGGCTTTCAGGAGCGGGACAAATATGTGGGCCATGATATGGGCCAGTCCATGGTGTTTCTCACCCACATCATGATAGGCAAGATTGTTGATTTTCTGGAACACACAAAAACCCCTTCCCTACACAATGTGAAAAGCAAGACTCATTTTGTCATGCAGATGTTTCATTCTCACCACCACAAGGTCTATGCTCAAGATAACAAGGATTAGTCGCTTCTTAAACAATTGTCCTGAGCGCACAGTCTAGATGGCTAATGTAGCAAAAGGTAGATTCTAACAGACAATGCAGCAATTTCAATCTATTTATACCCCCAACTCTCTAGCTGGATAAACTCCCAGAGTGTCTTACAAATAAAAAAAGTTCTTGCCCTCAGGCTTATAATCTTAAAAGCTGTGATATTAAAGGGAAAAGGGTCAAAGAGGGGAAGAAGAAAACGGGCAAACTCTAATACCAAATTCTTAATGTTATAAGATCCTCAGGACCAGCTTAGAACACTGTAGTGTAGAGGAAAAACAAACACTGCCAGCAAGGAGAAAACTATCACAGCAATGAATGGCCTGGACAATTTTGTCCCTCTCTGATGTGCTGATTTTCTACTCAAATGGACTTCATGGACCACATCTCTCCATATGAACCAATCCAGACCCTGCAATCATCATCTGAGACCCTTCTTCATGTGCCTCCTCCGGGAGAGGTACAGAGGGTGGCAACACAAGAACAGGCCTTTTCTGTGGTGGCTCCCCACTTGTAGAATGCTCTCCCCAGGGAGGCTTGCCTGGAGCCTTTGCTATATATCTTTAGGCGACAGGCGAAAACCTTCTCCCAGGTCTTTGGCTAATTAAACAATTTTTTAACTATTGGGGGGGGGGGGTCTCTCTCTTTCGCCTTTCCCTGCTGTCCAACTCAGACCACCACTCCTTTTCTCTGAGCCATGCTCTTCTGCAATCCTCCTTTCCCAAAACCTCTTCCTTTCCTTGGTGTATGGATATCTAACCTCTGCTTCTCTTCCTTGCCTAGAACCTTCAGCTTTCCCTCTTCTTACTCAAGAACAATACAGTTCAGACAATGGCCGTCAGACACCTTCTGTCTGCCCTGACTTTCCATGACTTTAAGATTCCAAGGTTTGCAGCAATTCAAACATCCCTTAGGTATTGTCAGGCCTGGTCGTTGTCCTCTTCAGATCACCACACAAACGCTTCTTGTTCTTTTATAAAACTTTTTATTGCGTATTAACAAAACAATCTTATAAACGGTTCTTAACTACAGTATTCTTCCTCAACTATTCTTCCTAACTATACAGCTCCCAAGTTAAAACAGTACAACGCATCATCAGAGATCTACAACCTCTCCTGGACAATGACAGTTCTCTTTCTCAAGCTCTGGGAGGAAGACCTTTCATTGCCTACAGACAGCCACCCAATCTTAAACAACTCCTAACCCACAATAATACTACAACCAGACTTAACACGGACACTGGCACCAGAGCCTGCAATAAACCCAGATGCCAACTTTGCTGCCACATACACCCGGACAACACCATTACTGGCCCCAACAACATCACACATACCATCTCGGGACTATTTAATTGCTCATCGTCTAACATTGTGTATGCCATCAAATGCCAACAGTGTCCTTCAGCTTTCTATATTGGACAAACAGGCCAAACCTTACGCCAAAGAATAAACGGACATAAATCTGACATCAAGAATCACAAAACAGAGAAACCAGTAGGAGAACACTTCAATCTCCCAGGACATTCTATACAAGATCTCAAAGTAGCTGTTTTACTACAAAGGAATTTCAGAAATAGACTGGAAAGAGAAGCTGCTGAATTGCAACTCATTACCAAACTCAAAACCATGGAGAGACCTGGTCTGAACAAAGACATTGGATTCTTATCTCATTATACATGACTAAGCCATTTTTCACCTTCTCACCCCTTGCCTTTTCCTGTAAGACCTATTGCAGTCGTTAAGAGTCGTCAACAGGCTCATCTCAGCTATCTGCCAATCTCCCATTCCCACCACCCTTCTGAGTAATACCCCTCCCCACCTTCTCACTACATAGAAGGATCTGGCAACTTCTGTTTCAGTGTATCTGAAGAAGTGTGCATGCACACGAAAGCTTATACCAAGAACTAACTTAGTTGGTCTTTAAGGTGCTACAGGAAGGAATTTTTTTATTCTTTCTCAGCGTCACTTATTTCAGCTACCTTCTGAGCTCTGCTTCTTGGTGACCAGCCACTCTCAAAATGGCGAAGGGGCCCTTCCCTTTGCTTTCCTGCTCTTTTTCCTACCCTCCTGGCTAGAGCTGGCTTGTATCTCCCCTCCTCCCAATCTGAGCTAGAACTGAACCCTTGCCTTTCCTGGGAACAGCCGGTCCCTCCCTCTTGTTCCTCATGCTCTCTTCTGTTAGATTCACTGCTCTCCTTCCCCCCTTGGAGAAAGCTTTCTCCCTCTGGGAAACTGGAAACTTCTAACTCTTCCCTGACAGGTATATCACTTTATAGATCTCCTGCAAAATATGTATTCATAGGCTCTCTCTTCAACTGAAGACTATACATGACAATATACATTGATACCCAAAAAAAATCCACCAAAAGAAACTTAATTTTTTTGAATCAATTTGTTTTAAAATTCCAAAAGCAATATAGTTCATTCAAATTATAGCATTTTTTTCTAGAGCAAATGGATTCAGTTCACTTACCACAATTCTGATCTGATTATATCTAAGATTAAGTTCCGTCAGTGAATCTAGTCCGTTCAGGTTTTCAATGTATGTTAAGCAATTCCGGGCAAGATTCAGCACTCTGAGGTCACTTAAATGGTGGAGATTTTCTATGATAGCAATCTGTAAAAGAGAAGATGAGGAAGAATGAGGATTGTATCAGTTGAGCCCAACCCTTCTTTCCCCCCTCTAAGAATGACACCATTAAACAAGCAGCTTCTCTTCTAAGCCTGAACTGTGGAGGCGAAAAAGTGAAATGTTTATGGTCACACCCCTATGCACACTTACATGGGAGTAAGCTCCACTAAGCACTGTAGGACTTACTTCCAAGCAACCATGCAAAGGATAAGTTAATTGTAGAGCACCAACTACTTAAGAAGCAAATAACTGAAATAATAGGGTTAGCAAGCAGTACAGCTGACGTCACACAGAAATGGAGAACAGGAACAAGTGGCTAAGAATGAAGACTGGAACTCTCCAAAGATGGCTTCTTGCTAGGAGTCCCTGCAGTGCCTCCTTTCAAAAGAGCAGAAGCATTTATCAGATCAGCAGAAATCTGGGATTCATAAAGAATTCATAGAGATGTTATTTATGAACTTCTTCTGTCAGTGTTAATGGAATTCCTTCCTATCACAGCTTTCCTTCTTTCCTTTTTAAAACACACACAAACTATCTATAGATCTACACACAGACACACACACATATATGTTTTTATAAAATTATGTTAACTAAAGTAGAAACAAAGCATTAGATGAAACAGAGCTCAAATATTACAGTACGGTTTGAGCACACACAAGATTAAGCATGATTTTCTCAGCTTATCCTTCTCACTCATCCTTCCCCAACAACTAATACTCAGGATACTCCCCTCTGTACACATGAATTCCTTTTAGTAAAAAGCACCATGAATGTTAATCCCTTTTGAAGCTATCTAAGCCAGTGACCATCAATACAGTTTAAGACAGCAAATTCCATAAATTAATTATGTATTGTGTGAAGAGGGATCTTCTTCTCTCTACCCTGATCCTACTAGAAATCAACTTCTTTGGCCGGCCTTGTTGTATGATGACACAAGAGAAATCTAATCTTTCCCTATTGTTTTGAATAAATTGATGGGCAGTTTTCCATGTTTTGGTGGGCTGCCATTTCTGCCAGGCCCAGGGTTCACTGCTGCTCCCAATACTTCCTGGGGAGGGCTCTTGAGCAAGACACCTTCCATGCTTCACCTTCACCCTGTCCCTCAGCAAGTGAGCCTGCTTGTTGCAACAGGTCCAGGAGGGAACTCTTCTCCATCAGCCTCCTATGGGCCCTTAGCAGGTGCTCAACTCTGCTGATCCTTGATGCCAGCCCTGTACATGAACTGACTAACACTTTTTGGTAGTCAGGTGGGTTCTGTTGCAATTTTAATGGCAGACTCTAATCATAAGGTCACAGAAAATATAGCCATGTTCCTGGGCATTGTCGGCCAATTGGTGCCAAAGAAGGATTGAACTTTTTTTATGTATGCTGCAACAGCAGCAAGAATACTCATTGCAAAGTATTGGAAGACACAAGATTTACCCACTCTGGAAGTATGGCAGATGAAGGTGATCGACTACATGGAATTGGCAGAAATGACTGGCAGAATCCGAGACCAGGGAGAAGAGTTGGTGAAAGAAGACTGGAAGAAATTTAAAGACTATTTACAGAAATATTGTAAAATTAATGAATGTTAGAAGGATGTTGGATAGAAACTAAGGGGTTTCCAGCTGTAATGCTTTAGGAGATACGAAAAAAAGGTTTATAAATGGGTAAAAGCTTAATGGTAAGGATTTGCTGAACTAACAAATTGAAGTGGAATACAAAGAAGGGAGGTATGAGGAGGTCTGGGGAAATAAGCGTAAGGAAGATATGTTACGGAAAATTATCTGTTTTTAACTGTTTTTATGTTGTATTTTGTATTTTGTTTCTTTTTATTTTATTTTTTTTCATTGTTATATTTTAGAAAACTTTAATAAATATCTTTGGGGGGGGAGAAAAGGGAGGGTCTTTGATAGGCACAGAAAAAAGAGATGGCACCTGAAGAGTAATGAAAGGATACTTCGAGGAGAATGTGCCACCACACTAAAGGCCCAGATTCTACAAGGTCGGATGGACGTCCTAATAAGATGATATCTGATTTTGTAAACATTAGGTGTGCTCCCCCAAACCACTGGATGTGTTTTTCGAAATAAAAAGCCCCCAAACACTTTAACTCTTCAATATAGTGAAGGAGCAGGTGGTTATCTAGTCATCTGACAGCCCTAACGAAATGAATGATACACTAGACTCCACAGGCTGATGGCATAATTAACTCAATGTAAGATTCTGAAAAACTATGCAAAGTTAAGTTCCTTCAATTTAGCAAGTCTCATGAAAACAAAGGGGAGATGCAAAGCAGCACCACACCTAAAAAGCCAGCAACAGGTACCCCATGGTACAAACTGAAAAAGATTTATCACATTATACCTGATTTCCATGAAGGTCCAAGACATCAAGGCTTACAAGGTTATCCAGGTTTGATATTCTCCTTATTCTGAAACATTCAAGCATTCAAGAAGTATTTTTATTTCAAGGAGGGGAAATTTATTCCCATTTGACCCCTGCCCAGGCTTTAATCTGCTATGGGCTTCTGTCCAGCATAACCAACCACTTGAGGATCTAATCCCAAGCAGAATGCCAGTGCATCCCAGAACCTCCAGCATACGCAGGTCCCCAATGTGAAGGCAAGGACAGTGGGATTCAACCACAGATCTACCCCTGCTGCTAACGTAAATGGTAAAGCCAACATGCTGAACAGAGGCAGAAAAAAAGGGAAGACCTCCATACACCAGCTTGAAATTGTATGGATTCTGGAAGTGGAGTGCTTAGCAAGAAGGTGGATACAGGACAAGATGCAACAGCAAACTTGGGAAAACAGCAGCTTCTGAGACTTCTTGCAGTATTAAGCACTCCAATAAAGGAGAGTGAAATTATGAATCTCCTAGCAATCTGTTCCTGACTAGCACCAGGAACTCACCCTCCTCCAATCCAAGGGTGGTTAGAAGTAAATAAAGAAGAAAGCCCCACTTAATTCATAGTTACTTGTGGTTTGTCCCATATTCAGACATGCATTAACAGCCGCAACTGAACAACCTCCCCTCCGAGTTTGAGGCATCTCGAGTGTGTGGAAGAGGATCTTGCATTTCTCCTCCACTCTCACCCGGTTCCTGGTTGAGACCAGCAGGAGTGGTGAGTAAAGCTTGGAAAGAGTCTCAGAGGAAAATGTTGGGATTTGCAGGAGCTGCTCACTCCTAGGGAGGTGGTGTGCCCTTCTGCACTGCTGGGGGGAGGGAGCCTCACAGAAGGAGGACGATTTCCTCAGGCTCCCCTCACGCAAGACAGGGAAAAGCTGGCAGGGCAAAGTTGGGACTCTTTCTGAGGTTAGCTCCTGCTCCTAGACTATCCCAGCCCTGATATTCTCAGATAGTACGGAGTCTTTATCATGTATAGTTTGGCTTGCTCTCTAGCAGAGTGCAAGCTGGTATAAGATACTGTTTTTCTACTTGTTCGATGTTTTATGATGTTTTTATATACAGTGGTACCTCGGTTTAAGAACAGCCCTGTTTACGAACTATTCGGTATATGAATTCTGCAAAATCGGAAGTAGTGTTCCAGTTAGCAAACTTTACCTCGGTCTACGAACAGAAGCTGAATGGTAGAAGGGCACCAGCAGCGGGAGGCCTCATTAGAGAAAGCGTGCCTCAGTTTAAGAACGGCTTTGGTTTAAGAACAGACTTCCAGAACGGATTACGTTTGTAAACCAAAGTACCACTGTATTCTGTATGCCACCCAGAGGGATATTAATAATAATAATCTTATTCTTATTATTTTTTATTATTCAAAGCCAATATGTACATTTCTGCCATCAACTGGAAAAATATGCAAAGCTTATTAGGGTCTTGAAATATGCATGCTGTTGATTTCACCATTTTTTTAAAAAATGTATTTTTTTATTAAAGATTTCTTGGTTTACAAAAGTATGTGCAATATCTCTTTTTCCAAGTTACATTTTCTACAGATCAGTTTCATTTGTTGAGACATTAGTGTTACATTAGTAAGAAAAGTGGGAAAGAGGTGGGGGGAACGGTAATGGGGTTGGGGTCAGGAGGCAAGGTTTCTATTTTACTTAATGTATGTGCAGGGTTTTGTGTCAGCATCGCTTGTGCAGGTAATAATAATAATAATAATAATAATAATAATAATAATAATAATAATAATAATAATAATAATTAATAATTTATTATTTATATCCCGCCCATCTGGCTGGGTTTCTCCAGCCATTCTGGGCAGCTTCCAACAGAACACTAAAATACAATAACTTTTAAACATTAAAAGCTTCCCTAAACAGGGCTGCCTTCAGATGTCTTCTAACAGTTTGGTAGTTATTTTTCTCTTTGACATCTGGTGGGAGGGTGTTAGACAGGGCAGGTGCCACTACCAAGAAGGCCCTCTGCCTGGTTCCCTGTAACTTGTATGTGCGGGGTTTTGTGTCAGCGTCGCTTGTGCAGGTTCTCTTTACTATTCACTTGTGTTCCTTTGGTGGTGAGAGAGGTTGGGGTTGGCCTAGGGTGTGGTTGTTTGTGATTGGCTGTGGTGAACTCCATGTGTGAGTGGGGTGGCTGGGTGGTTTTGGATCAGGTTAGCCATATTGATTCATATGCTATTGGTGGATTCTTGTCATTGTCTTGTTGAGCTGTATATGTGATAAAAGGGAGCCACACCGGGGTGAAGGCGTCTTCTTCTATTTGTCCCCGTGTCAGTTTCAGTTTATTGGTTAATTTTTCTAGTAAGGCTGTTTCCCATACTACTTGGTACCATTGGTCCATGCTTACTCCTGACATGTTTCTCCAGTGTCTGGTTATGATGTTTCTGGCTGCTGAGAGTAGGTGGGTGATGAGTTCTTTGTGATGTGAGTGGGAATTATTGTCTTGGAAGACATTTAGTAGGGCCAATTCTGGGATGATTTCTAATACTTGCTTGGTTATTTTACATATTACTCATAAGGCTGTTGTCCAGAATAGTTGGATTTTGGGGCATTCCACCACATGTGCCTGTGGAGGTGCACCCTCTCCAGCATTTTGATGAGGTTCCTGGGTGTATTAGTGCTAATTTCCTCGGTGTTAGGTACAACCTGTGAGTTTCAGAGTGAGTTCTTTCCTTTTCGTTGATATGGATTTAAAGGGAGGTTTAGACCAAATTCTGGTCCACTGAGTGGGGTTAATCTCATAGCCTATGTCGTCTTCCCATTGTTTTTTGATTACGTCTAGGGTGTTTGTGGGATTTTGGAGTAGTATTTTGTATATTGCGGATACCATCCCTTTGCCGTTTCCCTTTGTTGTTAGGAGGTGGTTTTCGAAGGTTGTCAGGGGCCTAGTTGCTGCTGATTTTACTACTGGATTGTTTAAGAGGGCATGTAATTGGTGGTGTGTTAGCCAGGGCATTTGGGCGTCTTCTAGTTTGTCTTGTATTTCTTGTGTTGATAAGGGTTTGTTATTTTTATAGAAGTCTGTTAGGCGATATAAGCCTTTGGTTTGCCAGGTTTTTATCTGGAGGTTTTGTGCTGTGTGATGAAATAATGGGTGGTGTGCCAAGGGAATTAGTGGGGCTGGGGCTGGGGACAGTTTACCTTTCCATGCTTTAAGCATGGTCTGTATGCACCTGTTTAGTGTTGTGGGAATTTTCCTCCGTTTGGGAGGAATGGGTATGCTGTGGTGCAGGTATTTTCAATTGTGTCCCTCTCCAGGTGTATTCATTGTTTTGTCTCATCTTCTAGTATATATGGGATTATGTGACGTACTTGGTTGGCAATATAATATGCTTCTATGTTGGGGATTTCCCATCGTCCTTCTGAGGAGGGGAGGTGCAGGTATTTGGGGCCATTTACGGAGTTGGGCTGGGGGAATCCAGGTTGGGAGGGTTTGGAATAGGTAGGTTAGTTTTGGGAGGGTGATCGTTTTTATCATGGCTATTTTGTCCGAAAGAGTGAAGTTCATGTTGTTCCATCTCTTTAGGTCTTTGTTAATTTGTCGTCACAAGGGGTTGTAGTTGTGGAGCTATAATTTATTGAGGTTTCTGGTTATTTGTACCCCCTAGGTATCTGAACTTGGTGGGGCAAAATTTTACCTTGGCGACGTTAGCACAGGCATAGGAAACTCGGCCCTCCAGGTGTTTTGGAACTACAACTCCCATCATCCCTGACCACAAGTCCTGTTAGCTAGGGATGATGGGAATTGTAGTCCCAAAATATCTGGAAGGCCAAGTTTGACTATGCCTGTGTTAGCGAGTTCTTTTTGGATGTGAGGAGGGGTGCTGAAGCACATAGCTTCCAACTTTGCAAAATTCACCTGTTGGCCCGACACCATTGCAAATGTAATGAGCTCTCTGATTAGGGAGGTTGCTGTGTTTATGGGGTCTGGTGTTGACACCATTAGGTCATCTGCAAAGAGACCTAATTTATAGGTTCAGTTTCACCCATGTTGTCAGTTTACACTTCACTGTACTGTAGAAGTAGCCAAGACTTTTGATAGCACAGGTCATGCACTGAATTTGGGCAAAGCATGCCTGTGTGCGTATAATTACATAATTTGGCCCAACATTAATGGTCTTTGTCTAATAGCCGACCAATTCTGTCTACTCCATTTGCTTCTACACTCCTTCCCACTGGCAGCCCACGTTCCCACTTGCCCTGGGCTTTGTATGCTTCTGAGAAGTTGGAAGAACATACCATAATATTTTGGCAGCTGAGGTAATGACTTTTGAGGGTTCGTTTCAAGGTACACCTATGGAGATTTCAAAATCTACAGTCTGCATTCACCCCAGGTTGTGTTCTTGCTTGGGGAGCAAATTGGCAAAACTGCTATGCTTTTTCTCATATCCACAAATTCTGTACCTTATTTTGATACCACAGTCACCTCTGTATTGTCATATGTCCCAATTAGTCAGGGCTGGCTTTGACTTTGCAAGCAGACAGCTAGGTAAGTCGTGATTCCCAAGCAATAAGAAGTAGATTATGTTGCATTCCGTCTCTGCCAACCGTAGGGGGACTTATTTGACATTACAGTGAACACACCCTATGCAAGTTTCACAGAGAACACTAGAAAAGTGTTTTTTTTAAGTATGTCAAGGTCCCCTCCCTTTTTTACCTGTTATTTCCTAACAAAAGGACACGGAGGGACCTTAGTGTGGTAAGGCCGCTGATTTCCTCTATCTGATTATCATACAGATCTAAGAAAACAAGATGCTGCAAATTAGAGATATTCTGGATCCGTGTTATGCAGTTATGCTGGAAGCTCAGCAGACGAAGGTGCTCTTCTCCATCAATAATTGGGCAAACAGTCAGCTTCTGTCTAGGAGGGGGAAAGTTTTAAGAAATGTTTAGTACAGGTGACAACAAACACAGGGAATCACTTCTAATAGCAAACTCAAGCAAAGTGTTGGCATGACTGAAGCAGTGAGAAAAAAGGTAGAGGTATCAGCATAGGGAAAGTCCAAGGTTTTCAAAACCACAAAAATATCTGAAGAAGTGTGCATGCACACGACAGCTCATACCAAGAACTAACTTAGTTGGTCTTTAAGGTGCTACTGGAAGGAATTTTTTTATTTTGACTATGGCAGACCAACACGGCTACCTATCTGTAACAAAAATATCAGGAAGTCAAAAAGATTGCAATGAGGACAGAGCATGCACTGTAGCCATGAGTACCCATTAAAAGAGAAAACCAGAAAACCAGGGGGAAGTGGCAATGCAAAGGACCTGATTTCCTAAACAGGTAAACTCCAGTTCTGAGGGGACATTTTGCCCTCAAATATTCCATAGTACTTTATTCAAACTTCCGCTGTTGTTTACATCCATGATTTTTCTATCAGCTTTCTCCATCCCTGCTTTATTCAATCTTTTGCTGTTATTTTAACCACCACTTTTCCCCACCCCTCGATGTTTCTCCCTTCTCACTCCCATGCCATGTCCACTGCTGTTGTGCAACCTTCCTTCTCTTTTGTTTCCCTCCACCACCCCGACTTCATGGAAATCCAGGATTGTGATATGGCACTACAAATCCTCCTATGGGGGTTGTGCAGCCTTACCTTTTTATGTACATAGGAATAAAATCACTGAAGTTCTTAATACTAGCCACTGCTCATGATTTTCCCAGACAGACTAACAGTGCAATTCTATTCTAGTCAGAAATAAGTACCACTGAATTCAAATGGGGCTTACTCCCAGGTAAATGGGATTATGGCTGTGGCCTAAGGCTGAAATCCTATGAGTATGTGTGATATCATAACTCCTTCTATGTAAACATGTACATTACTGTGAAAAGCATCACCCACCAATTCTATTTTTACCTTTCAAGGGTCAGCCTGTCAGAATGCTGCATTTTCTCTTCTGCAGTTCGGTGCACTAGGGGAAAAGCAGTGTTCCCATAAGTGATATTATCTAATAGAAAAATAAACATTTAAAGGAATTTAACTTTAAAAAAACACACATATTACCATTTTACTGTCCAATGATGCACATGCCTAACTAGCTCTAGCAACAAACATGAGAGACTTGATGCCAAGGTTGCAATGCCAGAGTTAAGGAAGGGGATGTGCTCCTTGTGCGCCAGTCGGAAGCAGTTTTGTTGGGAAATGCTTGTAAGTGACATGGCAATATGGCACATGGAAGGAAAGTATGTATATTCTAATTTCACATCTATGCTTATAAGGTCCAAATTAGCCATGACTATACAGGAAAGAGAAGTCAGGGTTATTGTGGAAATATTATTCCTCTTGTTGGGCAGGGCAAACTATGCATCTAAGTGTATAGCTACAATCAGCAAGTAGGCCCTGTTGGTAGTTCTGCCTCTAACTGCTGCCCAGCTCACATGACAGCTCACATGACAGGGCCTTCTTGGTGGTGGTTCCATCTGTGGAATACCCTCCCTGGTGAGGCGCATCTGTCTGTCTCACTCCGCAGGCATTTGAAGGCTTATAGGCACTGGCCAAAGCAACCATGAAATTAATAACTGTGAGGGTATGTATGTTCCATTTATGATATGTGGGGTATAACATTACATAAAAACATTGATGATGATGATGATAATGTGAACCAGCATGGTATGACTCCATAGCCTTCCCCAACCTTAGGATGTTTTGCACTATAGTTTCCATTATCCCTGGTCACTGGTGACACTGGCTGGGGCTAATGCAAGCATAGACAAACTCAACCATCCAGATGTTTTCAGACTACAATTCCCACCATCCCTGACCACTGGTCCTGTTAGCTAGGGACAGTGGGAGTTGTAGTCCCAACACATCTGGAGGGCCAAGTTTGCCTATGCCTGGGCTAATGGGAGTTTGTGCCTTCTTAATGTTTCAGACTACAAGTTAGGGAAGGCCTGATTAAGAGTGTCAGACTGGGGAGCTGCAGGTTCAAATCCCTGCTCTGTCATGAATCTTACCGACCAATCACAATTTATCAGTCTAACCTGCATCATGGGATTGTTCTAAGGATAAAGCATGACTGGGGTGAGGAGATCCATGGAAGACTTAAATATATTACTTAACTATAATAATTAAATATAATACTGATGAATATAAATATTATATGAACTGGAATAAACAAGCATTGGAAGATATGAGAAAGGTGGAAAGGAAGATGCAGTGCCCGTTATGCGAAGAGGAGCAGAGGCACAGAACAGGGCTGAGATCTTTGCACAGGTGCCCAACGTTCAACCCAGCTTCATACCCAGCATGAAACCTAGCAATAATAATTGTATTATTTATTCATTCATTCATTCATTCATTCATTCATTCATTCAATTTATCAGAAGATCCAAAGGTAGTGGGATACAACTAATAGTTGTACATATTAGTTACTGCCTCAGATAATGAAGGTAGTACACAGGTATTGTGGCTAGTTACCAATGACAGCCTTACCATCCATGTATTTGTCTAATCCCCCTTTAATGCCATCCAAGTTGGTCACCCTCACAACGTCTTGCAATAGCAAAATTCCTTCTGTCCAGCCTGAATTTACCACCATTCACTTTCACTGGATGCCCCTACTGGGTTCTAGTTCTATGAATCATAGAAAAATTTCTGTTTCTCCATATCGGCCACATCATGCTCACCTCTATCATGTCCTCCTTTACCTGTCTTTCAACAGACGCCAAATGTTTGGAGGCCTGCTTTATCCACCACATCAGTGCTCATCACTTACCTGAAATATTTGGACTAGCATTATGGCAGCCCTGTTGAAGTCTGTATTTTGAAGGGTTAGGAAAGGAGGAATCTCCAAATGTTGCCAGAGAGCCTGCACCATATTTCACCTCCATGCTGGGAATATCTGCAAAATTTGGTGCTACAGGGACATACAACTTTTTACTGCGTGATAAAGGACTTAATCTTCCATCGGCTGGGGGGGAAATATATATATAAGGGTTATGACAGTGCTGCTCATCAAAATACAGAACTACAGTTGCAGTCCTCTGCACTCCTTGGCACACTAACTTGGGATGAAGTCCCTTTGAAATCAGCAGGTATGCTATAATTTATCAGCTATACGTGAGAATTTCACAAACTACCGTATTTTGCGCCCCATAAGACGCTCCGGCCCATAGGACGCACCTAGTTTTTTGGGGGGGAAATAAAGGGGAAAAAAATTATTTCCCCCCCAGGTGCGGGGCTGGAAGAACCAGGTCGGGGAACAGTGGGAAGGCACGCTCTGCCTCCCCGCTGTCCCCCGAGCTTGTGGGGCTGGCGATGGGCAGAGCTGTGCTGATCCCGGGATGGCAGGCAGCTCTGCGCCGCCATCCGGAGCGGGGCGGGACTTAGCGCCCCGCTCCGGATGGCGGCGCAGAGCTGCGCTGGTCCCAGGACCGCAGGCAGCTCTGCGCGGCCACCGGGAGTGGGGCGGAGCTTAGCGCCCCGCTCCGGATGGCAGCGCAGAGCTGCGCTGGTCCCAGGACCGCAGTCAGCTCTGCGCGGCCACCGGGAGCGGGGCGGAGCTTAGCGCCCCACTCCGGATGGCTGCGCAGAGCTGCGCTGGTCCCAGGACCGCAGTCAGCTCTGCGCGGCCACCGGGAGCGGGGCGGAGCTTCGCCCCCGGCTCCCAGTGGCCGCGCAGAGCTGCGCTGATCCCAGGACTGCAGGCAGCTCTGCGCAACCCTCGGAGCCGGTCTCCCGAGGGTTGCGCAGAGCTTCCTGAAGCCTGGAGAGCGAGAGGGGTCGGTGCGCACCGACCCCCCTCGCTCTCCAGGCTTCAGCGAAAGCCTGCATTCGCCCCATAAGACGCAGGCACATTTCCCCTTCATTTTTGGAGGGGAAAAAGTGCGTCTTATGGGGCGAAAAATACGGTACCATACTTGCTATGACCACAGTCTCCCTCCATGTGTTATAGACTCAACTTCTACATGCATAGGAGAGAGCCTACATGAGTAGAAAAGGCTCCACAGTATGGAAGTTACCCCTCCAACTCATGGAAAGAAACAGAGACTGCAGTCAGGGGCAGAGCTAGAATGATAATCTCCTATCCCCCTCATCGAGCAGATCATTATTATTATTACAGTTATTCACTGCTTACTACATCCAGTGACTCAAAGCGGCATACATATGTAAAAAGTATATACAAACGCTTAACACAACACCAAAATAATAAAACACCAGTATTTCCTAGAACATGCATGTCAAATGTGGATGATCTGTGACTTTGGAAGCCCATGCAAAAGTTTTAAGAACCTGTTTGGACTGGGGCTCCCCAACACATCCCCACTGGGTGTGTTAGCCGCCCTTTTATGTGTCTGCTGCAGGCAACATCAATGCAACAGCAGTAAATTCACAGTAACTGTATCTGCCGTGTGGATCTCAAAGTGGTCCTAAACTAGAAAAAAATCTATGGTTTGCCTGCAGACAGCTTTGCTACCTATTTCAAGAAACAGTGAGAAATTAAATTACAAATAATGAAAATATGCTACAGCTGTAAAAACATTTATTCTTTTCATGGTTGGCATGCAAACTTTAAGAAAGAGGAGTCAGTCTCACAATGTTACCTTGTTTTCCTGAATAATTCTTTTCAAGATCATGCTGCAAGAATCTGTTATGAAGATACGGCTGCTCTTTGTGTAATCTGAACTCAAGCTGCAACAGAAATTATTACAACATACCATTATACGTCAATGAGAACAAATGAGAAAGTAAGAAAAACGTGGATCTGCATGTATTGGGACTGCAATAAGGCTGCAATCATACACACATTTTTCTGGAAATAAGTTCCACTTAACTCAGTAGGACTTACCATACTTCTGAACATACAGGCATAGATAGGATTGCACTGTGACCTTGGTTTCAGATGTAGACTGGAAATTTCATATAGCAGCCCAATGATACATTGGTGTGGTTGGGAAGTTCAGTCCAGGCACAGGAAACTGGATACAGAGAACTACTTCCATATGTGGAAGGGCCATAACTCAGTGGTAGAGCTTTGAGGGCAAAATGCCCCAGGTTCCACCCAGGTAGGGGTGGAAAAGTCCCCTGAATGAGATTCTGGAGAGCCGCTGGTGGTGGTCTATGTAGACCAGGGGTGGCCAACTCCCAAGAGACTGCAATCTACTCATAGAGTTAAAAACTGGCAGTGATCTACCCCCTTTTGGGGGGTTCAGGTCAAAGTTGTTGAACTTTTCTTAGGGAGGAGGAAAGCCCAGTTTTTTAGGGGTTCAGGTCAAGAATGTTGAGCTTTTTTCAGGCGACCCAAACTTGTTGAGCTTCTTTGTGGGGAGCCACTGATCTACCAGTGATCTACCACAGACGTCCAGTGATCTACCGGTAGATCACGATCTACCTGTTGGACGTGCCTGATGTAGACAATACACACAAAGACAATATAAATGGACCAATCTGTTTCAGTATAAGGCAGCTTCCTATTGTCCTATCCATAGTTCTATGAAATTGTACCCCTTCCCCTCACCACACCTATAACCAACCATGTGTATGATGTAGAATACCAATGTACACTTCTATGTCAGTATCACATTTCATAATATTCACAACAGGGGGCAGTCAATGCCTCACTGTGCATGTGGGATTCCCTTACAGTTTGGGACAGAGAAGTAGATGTACAGTAAATCTGCAATTTGCACTCACTTTACATGCGCAATCGCAACATTATCTGGAGGGAATAAATAAGCAACAGAGAGCAGAGTCTCTTCGTTTATTTATTTCCACAGACACACATGTACACCCAGAGGATTTCCCTTGCTTACCATGCTTTGGGGAGATCATGACAGGGCCCTGGGAAGCTCCCAGAACCCTTGCACCTCCTTCCCAGAGGCTGAGAAGCAAGGTGGCACCTCACCTACTGGGCTTTGGGAAGGAGACGCAAGGGTTCTGGGATGCTGCCCTTGTACCACCTTCCCAGAGCCCAGTGAGCAGCTCTCCATCTTGGGGTGAGAGGGGGCAGTTCCAGGGTTTCCTGAATTTGAGCAATTTTGCAATTCAGCACAGACCCCTAGAATCGAACCCCCACATGAGTTGTAGGCCCACTGTATATTAATAAGCTGATTTAATGCTATGCCTCATGCTGCTCAGATAGACCATTAGTGCATTGCGTTTGAATGTTTTATACTTTTATTTTTTCTTTCTCTTAAGAAAAAAATGCTTCTTTTTAAAGACATGCAGACAGGATATCTTCATAATATCTATTAAGCTGTTCCCAGATAGGTAACTGAAAGAAAGGAGTGGTTTACTGGAGCACACGGTTAATATGAGGCTGTGTACTCGTAGATACAGTATACATTTAAAAGACAACCAAGTGGTGCTAGTAAAGAAATTGAAAAAGGAGTTGGCAGCAATGTGCCCTGCCTGGATCACATACCAGGGCAATAAAAATCAGTAGCCAAGTGAAGTGCTGCTGGCTATTCTCACCAGTGATACAGCGTATATACCGTATTTTTCGCCCCATAGGACGCACTTTTCCCCCTCCAAACATGAAGAGGAAATGTGTGTGCGTCCTATGGGGCAAATGCAGGCTTCGCATAGATCTCCGTAAGCCGTGGGAGCCCGCGCCAGGCTCCCACGGCTTGCGGAGAGTTGCCTCCATGCTGAAGCCTGGGCACGCTGAGCTCAGCACGCCCAGGCTTCGCGCAGCTCTCCGCAAGGCGCGGGAGCCCAGCACCGGGCTCCCACGGCTTGTGGAGAGTTGCCTGTTCTGGGGGCTGGGGTCGGGGGAAGCTCGGGCTTCCCCCTGCCCCAGCCCTGCGCCTGGGGGGGAAATAATTTTTTTTCTTTATTTTCCCCCCCCCAAAAAAAAAAATTGGTGCGCCTTATGGGACGGTGCGTCCTATAGGGCGAAAAATACGGTAGATATTTCATGTTCTGGATCACTATTACTATTGCTATTATTATATTTATATGCTGCCCATCTGACTGGACTGCCCCCAGCCACTCAGGGTAACTCACAGGGTGACAACAAAATATATAAAGCACAATAAAACATCAAACATTTGATCAGCCATTGTCAACCTGGAGCCCTCCAGATGTTTTGGACTACAATACTCATCAGCTCCAATCACTACTGCCAAACTTGCTGGGGCTAATGATTGTTGTAGTCCAAAACATCTGGAGGACACTAGATTGACAAAGGCTACATTAGATCATATGCACAGTTACAAATCATATGGGAAATTTCATTGAAAGCATTCTAATCTATCATTTGATGACACAAAACATCAAATACACTGGACAACTGTGTAGAGCTGTATTTCAATAATAAAAAATCAGGTCTCACAGGCTTGGTTCTTTCTGCTGCTGATGTACTCTGGAGAACCAGCTGAAGCCCATAATTGTTGGCCTGGAAATTGAAGAGGTATTAATAACTTTCAGGAATATATAATTTAAATAACAGAAGGTGAAGAATGCTAGAAAATCAGAGACACTCTATAATCTAATAATCTGAAATAAGAGATGGAAGATTGCTAATGAATCTGCCACCACATCCAGTGACCAGTTTTTGACCACATGTCATATAACAAACATTCCAATGTATGCTAAAGAAAGATTAAAACCTCATATAGATATATATGAATTTAAATGCAATGGAAATAAAAATTGGAACATAAATAATGATCTGTATGTGGTCACTATATGAATTTTACTGTTTAATTGTTTTTAATGATTTTTAAAAAATACGTTTCTATTTTAGTTGTAAGCTGGCTTGAGTCCCTATTAGGAAAAAAGGCGGGATATACTAATAATAATAATACAGTAATAATTACAGGTGAAGGTGATAACATACACTAGTGGTCAAAATTGTGGAAACCTTTTGGAAAAAGTGTATTTCCAAGGTTTGATGGCTCATAACACCACATATTTTTGGAGTAATACCATAAAATGATATAATCAATGCAAAGATAATTTAATGAAGAATGTAATGCAACAAAGTTTGTTCAATTTTCTGTATTCTATCAAATGTTATAGCCAAGTAACCAGAAAAAGGAAGCACAACTTGCTTAGGTTGATATACAGTAGCTTTCCTTCATTTGAATGTAGCCAATGAGCAGGAGTGTTTAGAGAGCCAATCGGGTATCATCTTGTTTTGGCAACGATTCAATCAATGTCACAGTAGGATTCAGCTACTGATGCTATGTATGGAGATGAGAGGAGGACATTTTCAGTTGGTTGATTCTTTTGTGTTCTTTCATTTAGTGAGCTTGTAAAACATAATAAAATTAAAGAAATGGTACAAAGAGTTGACTGGTCACCCAGAAAGCGATGTGAAATAGTACTATTAAGTAAACAAGGCTACAGTTATGAAGTAATCAGAAGAAAAATTGGTGGAAACTTAACCAAAGGTGGCATTTCTAATTTTTTGAAGAGGTATCAGGAGACTCAGCCACTACAAAATCAGACTGGTAAAGGCAGGAAAAGGTGCACAGCAGCAAGTGATGATAGAAGAAATGAGAGACTGTGCCTACGTGACAGAAGAAAATCATCTGGGTGTATACAAGATGACATGGTGCAAGGTAATGTGAAGTTGAGTGCAAGGACTGTTCAACACAGACTGCAGGAATATTGTCTAAATGCTAGAATTCCAAGGAAAAGGTCATCGTTATCTCTCAAACAAAGATTCAGAAGATGAAACTGGGCATGTTAACTGGACAGCGGACCAATGGGACAGTGTTATTTGGACTGATGAGACCCAAATCTCCTTGCTTGGTAGTGATGGCATGAAATACGTGAGGAGAAGAATTGGAGAAGATTTACATCCTACTTGCATTACATCTACCGTGAAACACTCAGTTAGCGTTATGATCTGGGGTTGTGAGTGCCTGTGTGAGTGCCTGGAGGCGGTTGGAGGATGGATGGCGGCTAACAGATTGAGGTTGAATCCTGACAAGACAGAAGTACTGTTTTTGGGGGACAGGGAGCGGGTTGGTGTGGGGGATTCCCTGGTCTTGAATGGGGTAACTGTGCCCCTGAAGGACCAGGTGCATAGCCTGGGAGTCATTTTGGACTCACAGCTGTCCATGGAGGCGCAGGTTAACTCTGTGTCCAGGGCAGCTGTCTACCAGCTCCACCTGGTACACAGGCTAAGACCCTACCTGCCCGCGAACTGTCTCGCCAGAGTGGTGCATGCTCTAGTTATCTCACGCTTGGACTACTGCAACGCGCTCTACGTGGGGCTACCTTTGAAGGTGACCCGGAAACTGCAATTAATCCAGAATGCGCCGGCAGCAAGACTGGTGACTGGGAGTGGCCGCCGGGACCACATAACACCGGTTCTGAGAGATCTGCATTGGCTCCCAGTACGTTTCCGAGCACGATTCAAAGTGTTGGTGCTGACCTTTAAAGCCCTAAACGGCCTCGGTCCTGTATACCTGAAGGAGCGTCTCCACCCCCATCGTTCAGCCCGAACACTGAGATCCAGCGCCGAGGGCCTTCTGGCGGTTCCCTCATTGCGAGAAATGAGGCTACAGGGAACCAGACAGAGGGCCTTCTCGGTAGTGGCGCCCGCCCTGTGGAACGCCCTCCCATCAGATGTCAAAGAGATAAATAATTACCTGACATTCAGAAGACATCTTAAGGCAGCCCTGTTCAGGGAAGTTTTTAATATGTAACGCTGTACTGTTTTTAACACTGATTGGGAGCCACCCAGAGTGGCTGGGGAAACTCAGCCAGATGGGCGGGGTATAAATAATAAATTATTATTATTATTATTATAAAAGGTGTGGGCAGAATTTGCGTCATTAATGGGAATGTAAATTACATTATGTTGCAAGCCATCCTGTAAGGGCTTTGTTCTAAAAAGCAAGGTGCAAATATTTTAAAACAAAGAAACAGGTAAACCTGGAAATACATCAGTGGTGGTGGCCATGAGCAAAAGTCATTTACATTTTTAAAAGGGGATAACCTTTTGCACACACAAGAACATCAATAAAGTTTTCTGCTCCCTGCTGCACAACATTTCATTACCACATAGATCATCCAACAGCATGCACATTTTTTACTTTTGAGCAAGGGGTGGGGGGTTTTATGGCATTTGCTTGACTCCAATAATAGACCATTCCCCCCGCAAAAAAGGGGGGGTCTTCCTAAAACCTGCATGCAATTAAAGCAACACATCTACTGTGAAACACTCAGTTAGTGTTATGATCTGGGGTTGTATGACAGCAAAAGAATGACAGCAGAATTTGCATCATTAATGGGAATGTAAATTCCCAGAAATACATGGCCCAGACCTTAACCCAACTGAAAATCTATGGAGCCGACTAAAGAAACTTGTTAGTCAGAACCAACCCAGCAATAAAACCCAATTAATACAGGCAATAATTCAATCTTGGTTTAACATTATTACAGCTGCAGAACTAAAAAATTTGATTCACTGCATGGGAAGGCATTGTAAGGCCGTAATCAAAGCTAAAGGTTACCAAACTAAATATTAACTGACATGGTGAAAATTTTTGTATATCTCATTTGTTCTATGTGTTTCACATTTCTTTTTTATGACTGCTGTTGTAATAAATAATCCTTCATAAAAGTTATTGCATTACATTCTTCATTAAATTATCTTTCCATTGATATATAATTTTATGGTATTACTCCAAAAATAAGTGGTGTTATAAGCTATCAAACCTCGGAAATACACTTTTCCCAAAAGGTTTCCACAATTCTGGCCACTAGTGCACACATAATAACAATAAATACAGATGTATGTGTATTTATTATTACATTCATTTGCATTATTATTATTATTATTATTATTGTTCTATTTATATCCTGCCTTTTCCAGCACCTTACTTGTGTTTGCATCCATATAAATAAGGATGAGAAAACGTTATATAGGTAGATGAATATTAAATATATGGATTCAAAAGCGTTAAATACACAAATGCAGGAGGGCCCGTGAGGCGAACCCCGCCCCCCCCCCGGACTGCAGGCGCGGCTCTGCCTCTCCCTTTGTGTCTCCTCAGAGCGGACTCTGGAGAGGGAGGCGCCCCCCCCCCGCCCCCCGCTTACCGAGACGGCGTGTCCCGGTCGGGCCCCGGCGACGGCCGGCCGGCACTTGCTGGGCACCATGGCAACGGGCTCCTCCTCCTCCTCCTCCCGCGGCGGCGGCGGCGGCGCCCAAACCCCTCCGGGCGACGGACGCCTCCTCCCGCTCCCCTTCGGCCGGAAGCCACCCGGCAGTCGCCATAGCAACCGCAGCGCTTCCGGACAAGGCCCCGCCCTCCCGCTTCCTCCTTTCTCTCGAGGCGACCTTGCCGGGGCGGGGCCTCTCGACTTTCCCGGACTCCAACTCCCATCAGCCCTCAGCACCGGCAGCGCTTGGCTGAGGCTGATGGGAGTTGGAGTCCGTCAGCCACCGGGAGGGCTACCCGCCGCCTTTAAAGACGTCGGCCTTCACGGGGACTCTCAGTGGCGCCCCAAGAATCATAGACTCGTAGAGTTGGAGGGGACCCCGAGGGCCATCTAGTCCAACCCCCTGCGATGCAGGAATCCTGACACGTGCCAGTCTCCCATCTAATTGAAAAGCCTGCTGCACCCTGCTTAGCTTGGGAAATATGCTAGCAGTTTTGTTGTCCGCTGCAAGAGAAAGAGGCCATTAAACTTAATAAATTGTTGTTGTTGGCATCCATCTGTCTCAGGAGATAAAGGAGGAGTGCACTTTCGGCAGTGAAGACAAACTTGGAAGGTTACAGCACCAGCTTTGACTGTAGAGACAGGAGAGACATGTTTTGTTGCCGCTGGGGCAGGTGAAGGTATCCGCTTGTGCCGCTGCAGATGCACCGGGGAATTTCTTCTCTCTACACTCCTCTCAGTGGTCATTCCTCCTGTGGTCACTGCTGTGGATACACAACATGTCTGTCTCCAGGTGCTGCCAGGGATTCCCACATGACAGGGTTAATGCTCCCTGCCCTCTTGTCATGTTAGCAGACATCTTTGCCTGAAGCCATCTTCCCTTCCAGAGCGGGTCCTTGAGGATCCTGCCGTCTTCCATTCTGCGGACATGACCAACTCAGCATATATGTCTCTGAGACAGAAGTGCAAGCATGCTGGTAATGTGAGCGTGGAAGAGCACATCTTTGTTTGTAGTTCTGTCCTGCCATGTGATGCCCAGAATCTTCCTGATGTAGCGCATGTGGAAGAGGTCGAGGCATTGCTCCTGCGGCCAAATGTCAGGTGCAACCAGCTAAGTCACAAAGGGAGTGAGGCGACACCTCCTGGCCACCCTTTTAGCAACATTCACATGGAAGCTGGAGGTGTGGATTGCATGAGGCACCTGCCTTGCTCCACCCCTATGGCAAGGGCTGGGAAACATGTGGCCCGCCAGATGTTGCTGGATTCCTAGCAGGCCCTGGCCTCCGTGGCCAATACTCAGGGATGGGGGAGCTGGGCTTCAGCAGCATCTGCAGAAGATGCCATTGCGTTATTTAAGGACATCGGAAGAATCTGCTGGATTTAGTTGAGATTCCTGCACTGCAGGAGGTTGGACTAGATGACCTTTGGAGTCCCTTCCAGCTCTACAATTCTATTATCTAGTCCAGCATCCTCTTCTCCCAGTAGCTGACCAGATGCCTGTGGGAAACAACAAGGAGGGCCTGAGCACAAAAACTGCTTCCCCTCCTGTAGTTTCCAGCAAGGAGTACTCAGAAGCATTGCTTCCTTCAGTTTTGGAGGCAGAGCACAGCCATCGCTGCTACCAACCATGGATAGACCTCTCCTCCGTGAGAGGAGGTCCAGGCCTTTCCAAGTTGGTGACCATCACTGCCTTTTCTGGGAGGTAGTTCCATAGTTTAAATGTGCACTACATGAAAAAATACTATCTTTTATCAGTCCTGAATCTTTCAACATTCAACTTAATTGAAAGTCCACAAGTTGTAGGTAAAGGTAAAGGACCCCTGGACAGTTAAGACTAGTCAAATTTGACTATGGGGTAGAGCGCTCATCTCTGGTGTTCGTCTGCTGACAGCTTTCCAAGTCATCAAAACCATCAAGCCTCTTGAGCTTGATGATCCTAAGGTCAGCAATTCAAATCCACACAATGGGGTGAGCTCCTGTGGCTTTGTCCCAACTCCTGGCAGCCTAGCAGTTCAAAAGCATACCATCGCGAGTAGATAAGTAGGTACCGAAGTTGTAGCGCTATGGGAGGCAGAAAAACTTTTCTTCATCCCTATTCTACCTGCCAGGCATAATTTTATAAACTTCTATTATGTCACCTCTTTCTTGTCTTTTCTCTGAACAAAAATGTCCCACTTGATCATTTTCACTGCCCTTTTCTGAACCAAGTTTGCCAGCTCTACAATATCCAAATGTAACCGTACAATCAACTTGTGTAATAGCATTACATCAGCAGTTGCATTTTCTGTTCCTTTCCTGTGATAGCATGGAATTTGCCTTTCTCACAGCTGCTGCACACCAGGTCAACATCTTCAGATGTCCACTATGACCCTAAGGGCTCATTCCTGTCAGTTGCTGTCAGTTCAGATCCTATGAAGTTGAGGGGTTTTGCCCCAATATGTTATCACTTGACACTGGTTTAGATTGAATCACATCACCATTTTACTGCCTTTTCACTCCGTTTGGATAGATCATTTTGGAGGTCTTCACAATATCTTTTTGTTTCAACCTGAACATTTTAGTATTGAAACTTGGCCACCTCACTGCTCACCCCAACGCTCTCTCCATTCCAATATCTGACAAACTATTCCTGCTTCTAGCTTCTTAACCAATTCCTGGTCCGCAAGAGGACCTCTCCTCTTATTCCATGATTACTGCGAATCTTACTCATCAGTGAAAGTTTATTGAAAGTCCAAGCACACTATGTCAGCCAGATCACAGCTGTCTGTATGCTGGTTGATGCCCTCAAACACCTGGACTAGGTTCCTGAGACTTGCTTCAGATAGCCCAGGTGGGGTTTGGAGGGGGGCTGAATTGTGGGGACCTGACCATCTGCCTGCCCCTAGAGCCACCATTGCTAGTTCCATCCCTGGTCAGCCCGGTGTGGTGTCGGGGTTAGACTCGGACGTGAGAGAGACCAGGAGTCGCCTGAAGCTGCTCCAGTCGCTGCCTCGCCGGGTTGTGGCGGGGATTAAACCCGAGGAGCGGGGAGAGCCCTGGGCTCCAGGCCAGGGGGAC
This sequence comes from Podarcis bocagei, assembly GCF_964188305.1. Lineage (NCBI taxonomy): Eukaryota > Metazoa > Chordata > Lepidosauria > Squamata > Lacertidae > Podarcis > Podarcis bocagei. The sequence goes on from NC_138139.1 coordinate 2,369,753, forward strand.
GACCTGGCGCGGCTGCCTCGGACGCGGCTGGAGGAGGCGGGCGGGCGGGCAGCGGCGGCTGGAGGGCGGCTCCTCCGAGGAGGCGGAGGGGGACGCGGCGCCTCCCGGCTCAGCTGGCGCGGCAGGCGGAGGCTCCGGGCGCGGCATGGCGGAGGCGGGCGGGCGGCGGGCCGGGGGCGCCGGCCCCGTGGAGATCCGCGTCGCCGCGGCGCCCGATGCCCGGCTCGACGACGAGGAGGACGAGGACGCGCGCCTGAGCCTCGAGCCCGCGGGCAGCGGCAGCTGCAGCGAAGACGAGGCCGGGCGGGGCGGCGGCGGCGGCGGCGGCGGGAGGTCCAGGTAGGGACGGGGCGCCCGGCGGGGGAGCCCCGCTTGCCCGGGCCTGCCTTCCTCCATCTCCCGCTTCGGGGCTGGCTTGGCCTGCGTGGACTCCGCATTCAGCAGGGCTGGAAGTGAGCTGCGCGTCCCGGGGCTGACAGGGTCCCCGGGCAGGCGCCTGGCGGCGACCTCGCTCCCAAGCGGGCTGCTACTTTGCAACTGCAGAGCGAGGGGCATGTGGCGCAGGCGGGAGTCCGCTCCGGAACCTGCTCCCGGCCTTTCCCCTCCAGCCCCGGGTTGGCTGGGCTAGAGCAACGCAGTTCTGCTCTTCTGCTTGACTCGCGGTATTTGGGGGATGATCCAAACGGCGCTATTAGTCCGCAATAGTGAACAATAGTGAATCCACCAGCGAAGTCTCCCGCTCCTGCTGGGGAGGTAGGACTCGACGTCTAGGATTTCTGCATTTGGGGAATGGAGAGGTGTCAGCCCTTGTGATGGGCTTTTGCAAAGGAAAAAGCCCGATGGCAAGGGGAAAGTCGCAAACTCTCCTCTACAGAAAGTGGGAGAGGAGGCAAAGAAAGAAAGAAGTTTTTCTCCCACGAGCTTCCATAGGAAGTTCAGCGGTTTCCATCTATGATGGAGGGGAGCTCGCCCCGGAGAGCAGGCGGGTGAATCGGTGGAGCCGCTGGCTAAGCCCCCAGACCTGTGTTAGCTACAAGGAGGCAGTTGGGATCCAGCTCAGAGTGACCAGGCAATGTGCGCAGTCCCCCTTTTAGGCACGCGTGGCCGGGTGTCTGTGATGATTGCATTGGCTATAATGCACTTCACCTCATATTCCATCCACACAGTAACTAGCACTAATTCAATGCACAAAGAAGACATTTCTATTTTTGGTATCTTTGGACCAAAGGAGATGCGATGCTGAGTGGTATCAGGATTCTTTTAAAAAGAAATGGTGGCAGGTGTGTGTGTGTGTGTGTGTGTGTGTGTGTGTGTGTGGTACTCCATTAGGTCCACAGAATATCAAGAGAGGAGGCTTAAGTCTTTCCTCCCCTTCCATGAACCCCCCCACCCCCAACTCGAAGTGTCAAAATCTGCTCACTATCCATGGCCATAGCAGACTGTCTTATTAAACCAAGTCAGACCATCCTTCAGTCCCCCGAGCTCCTTCCTTAGGGGCTTCAGCCTGAGACCTCCTGCGCGGAGAGCATGGGCTCTGCGCTGAACGATGCCCTTCTCCGACAAACTCCGCCATGATTGCTAAAGATGCATTTGGTGTCACATCCAGTTTGGCTCTGCCAAGATGTGAAGAGAATGAGGTCCATAAAAAAAACCCAAAACCCAGTCCTCCTTATTGGGCATGGGGCGCCCTTTCCGTGAAAACATTTCTACCCCAATTCCTCCCTGTCCTGTCCCCTCACATTTGCCCCTCTCCAATTGCGCAGTCTGGGAACTCCCAGCATTCCCTTCCCTCTGCTGTGCAGAAAACAACTGTTTAGCCAACACTGGAACTGTTCACATTGGCAAAACTGCTGCCACCTGCCTTCCACCGCCAAGGAAGGAACAGAATCTCAGCCCTTAGTTCAGAACCCGTTCTGTCAGCGATGGGGAATCCGTGACTCCCCCTCCCAGTGACATCCCACCCAGCCTGGCCAATTGTCAGGGGTGGTGGGCAGAGGGTCGCCCCCACAGTTCCGTTGACTCTGCATGCAGTTGGGGAAGCGGTGCGCACGTAGCTTTTGCCACAATCCTTATCCATCCTGGTGCTCTGCTTTGATGTGTTTCCTTCCCAAAGCAGCTTTGATTCGAATTGAGGGAAAGAACGACGTCGCGTTTTAAGCAGGCCATGTGTGCACAGCCTCAGAGTGTTGCAGCATCTGGAAGAGAGAATAACATCCTCCTCCCCGCGCGCCCCCCCGTCGGGCCCGCCTTCCCTTGCCCCCCCCCCCTTGCATGATGTTTTGCTATTGCTCCATATTCTCTCCTGCTATAGATGCTGTTAAAACACCCCCTTCCACAAACAACGCAGAGGCTCCCCTGCCAAGGGGCACGCGGGCTAGCTTCTCCCCCGGCAGGGAGCGGGCGGGTGCCCCGCATCCTCAAGGGGATCCTAGCGCAGCAGCTGACGCAGGCGCCGCGTGACGCGACCCAAGAGGCTCCCAAATCCTGCAGGAAGCTGGGCGCAACTGGAGCCGGATGTTGCACCAAGCGGCGCTCGCCCTGTCCTCCTCCTCCTCCGCTCCAGCCCATGCGATGCTGCAAAGTCGCCTTTGGCCGGGAGCCCGGGAGACGAGGTTCCCCCCACCCCGCCCCCAGGGGAGAGGAAGGGATCTCCTGCTGACCTGGCACTGGCGGGGGGGGGGGCTGCGCCAGCTGAGCGCCTGTAATCTGATGCCCCCGAGGAGGAGAGGATGAGCAGAAGGAGGTGACCTCCGTTACTTTTCCATCCCTCGAAATCCGCCTGGCTCTGCTCCCTGGTGCGCTGGGAGGGTGTCAGCAGCCACCTTCGGATGGCGAGGAGAGTTGAAATCCAGCAACATCTGGAGGGCTGCACCTTCGCCAGCCTTATTACCGCTGTTGTCCTCCAAGGGGGGGGGGCTTTGGAGGTCCTTTAGTCCTACCAGCTGCTCAATGCAGGATCCACAGTTACAGCCTCCATGACAGATGGACCCCCGGCCTCTGCTTAAATACCTCCAGTGTACTATCTAGTTAGATATTCTAAGATAACATAAGTAGAATTATTTGTAAGTACCAAATTGGCCTAGGAGTTAAATATGTTAAATTGTATAACATTATGGATAGAGAACACTATGAAGAGAGAGAAAGATGTTAATTGAATAAGTTAATTTTATTCGAAATTAGATATTGGAAAACTGCTACAATGAGTTATATGGAAACTCAGCTAGGGGGACTCGAGGAAATCATCCAATAATGATAATTAAATTGGGATGTTAACAGTTAGGATATATGTTTGTTCATTTGTCTTTTTTATATTGCAATGTTTTTCTTTTATGTTTGTTATAAATTTGGAAAATTAATTTAAAGAATGGGGGGGGGGAATTAAATACCTCTAGTGAAGGGAGTTTGCCCCACTGTCAAACATCACCACTAAGATGCTCTGCCTCATGTTGAGCCCAGATTTGGTTCCCTGCCTTTCCCATACATGGAACATATCTGTATTGTCTACATAACAACCATTCAGATGTTTGAAGTCAGCTTATCCTCTGTACCCTTAATGTTCTCTTCTCCAGGTTAGATATACCCAGCTCTTGCAACCATTCCTTGTAAGGCTTCTGGACCAGGAACCCCGTGGCCCATCTAGTCTAGCCCAGCATCCTGCTTACCATGGTGCCAAACCAAATGAATGCCTCTAGGAAGCCCATAATTGGGCCCCAGAGTGAACCCCTCTGTTACTTCCTAGCACTTTATCTTCCCTTGCTAGATGTGCAGGTTCCACTCCTTCCTGAATTTGCCTGATTCACTTTTGAAGCTATCTAAGCTAATAGCCAGCACCACCGCTTGGAACAGTGAACACAGAAACCTTTTCCTAAGAGAAAGTAGCTTCCTTGATGAAATGTTATGGAAGAAATATAGTAAGATGAATGAATCAAGAAAGGAAAGTCATAGATTTAGGGAAATTGTGTCATAACAAGGTGATCTAAAGTACATAACAAACAGCAGACACAACGACTTCTAATTCTATTGCAAATTCAGTTCAGGGTCATTAATCTTGAGAAGTGAATTTATGATTCTCCTGTGCAAGAGAGGGATGGGCAGTGGTGCCAGGGCAGGACTTGGGGGCAGATGCACAGTGCCCCACCTGTCCAAATGAGCAGGAGGACTCCCAAGGGCAGTAGGACCAGCTTATCACATTTTGAAGTGGGGGGGGGGAGGGAGGGAGAGAAACTGAAACCATTAAATCCAAAGTCTAAAATCACCTAACTGCACCACTGGGGACACCAAGACCTGTCACCTTCCACACCCTTTAACTGGAGATTGCACCGGACTACAATTTACAAATCCACTTCAAACCATGGGTTCTTTAACTATAACTCATATCAATGTGGCTATGACTTTCATTTCAGGGAGTGTATGAGTCTCTGCTTGCTATCTCCAAATGACACTTGGAGAATGGGGGTGTTTGGCTGTGCTGGATGTATGGGTGTGTGTTGCAGTCTTATGCAGGCACGCACGCACGCACGCATATGAACGAGTGACCTGCTGGGCACCTGTTTCCATCAAGACTCTGGAGCAGTGGGCAGGTGGTTGTTTTCATGGTGGAGGAAAAAAGATTAGGGTGGCTGCATCACTCAGAGATTAGTGAAATAGGGCAGGACGGCCTGTTAGGAAGCTGCTGTTAATTAGTGTGATTGGCTTGTTGAAGTCTCCCTCTGGACTGTGACGCACTACTGGCTGCTTGCAAGGAGTCACCTAGAAATAAATGGATCTGGAAGATCCTAGGCATAATCTTGGATTGCCGCTGTCTTAATGAGCTGGCGCTGGGCATCCCCCATAGCACTGGCGTAGAATAGTAGCTCTGCAGCATTCTGTGCCTGTCTCTCCCTTCTTCCCCTACTACTGGTTTCACTTGACTTTTGAATAGGTTTCAATCATGCATACATTTGGAGGGTGTGTAGCATTGCAGGGGAAGGGACAGGGAGAGATCTAAATGAACTCTGGATAATGTTTACCCAGTAACCAGGACTCTGGGGTCCGAAGCAGAATAGTTTTTGCTCAGTAAGTAGGAGGCACATCCAGAAGTCCCACCTGGGCTTGCTAACATGGCCCAGCATAGAACTAACTGATAGCCGTAACCCAAATCAAAATGGTGTGTGTGACCTGAAAAACTTTCTGGTAGGCTACAGAATTGTTGCGAGGGGGTGCCAGAAGAAAGGGTCTCTCTCATTCTTGTCCCACCAGCATCCAAATCATGTTTGGTTAGAAAATAAAGAGGAGCCTCCACACAGTGGCTCTCCCACCCAAGAGAGTCCCTCCTTTTCCATAGTTCAAACCATGTTCAAGGTGGCTTTCAACATGAAAAATATATGTAATTACAACATAAGAAAAGTAGTCATAAGGAATAAATAAAACATCAACAAAACACACAAACAAATCCAACAATTTACACATACAAAAAAATTATATCAATAAAAAACCCTAAACACTACCCCTGCCCAATGCAGACACCAGCAGAAGAATTTCCCTTTTTTACGGTGGCCTTTTGCGACACTATGCTGACTTGCAGACAGCTCTCTGCATTTGTAAGAAATAGCTGCTGTCCCCCTGTGACACCATTCCCTTGCTGGGTGGAAGTCCTTGATGCACTTGGACTGCAAGGGGCTTACTTCTGAGTAGACATGGCAGAGGGTTGACCTGAAGCAGTACCATCTCCTTGTTGGAAAGTATGACTCAGAACAAAGAGATTTTCAGGGGTACTAAGGAGATTATGGCCCTTCTTAGACTCTCTGTACACACATACCCTGTATATCCTTCCTCGTTTCTGGCAATTGCAAAAATAGCATGCTAACAGGGTGAGATTGGATGCCCCATCAACCTCACCACCCCAGGACCACCTTAGTGCCTGCAGGAAACTACATGCAACATTTTCTATCCTGAATTCTGCTTAATTCAGTAAATAAGCTATACTGGTGTATGTTGCATTTGTGTAGAAACTAGGCTTGGGTACCATCGTGGTAACTTTGTGAACCTGGACGCTAATGGGATTTCATTAACTTATTTTATTTTTGGCATTTCTTACCCACCCTTCACCCTAAGGTCCCAGAGTGGGTCATGTTAGCTAAATTACAACCACAAATTAGTGAATAATCAGCAAACTATAAAACAACAACATCTATATATCATCTATATAATCTATGTAATCTATATCTATATGATCTATATCTATATCTAAGGTAAAGGGCCCCTGGATGGTTAAGACCAGTCAAGGGCGACTATGGGGTTGTAGCTCTCATCTCGCTTTCAGGCCAAGGGAGCCAGTGTTTGTCCACAGAAAGCTTTCCAGATTGTGTGGCCAGCAGGACTAAACCGCTTCTGGCTCAACAGAACACTGTGCCAAGTGCCAGAGTGCACGGAAATGCCATTTACCTTTCCGCCCCAGCGGTACCTATTTATCTACTTGCACTGGTGTGCTTTCAAACTGCTAGGTTGGCAGGAGCTGGGATAGAGCAAAGGGAGCTCACTCCGTCACAGGGATTCGAACTACCAACCTTCCAATCGGCAAGCCCAAGAGGCTCAGTGGTTTAGACCACAGCGCCACCCATGTCACTATCTATATCTATTTCTAGAAGAAAAGGTGCCAGAACTCACAATGAATGTGAGTTCCTGCTGAAAAAAAGCCATACACACATAAAAAATTCCACTGTTGAAAGGAACGACAACTAGAGAACATTTTTCCTGCTCTTTTACCCTGATCCCTTAAGACCCTCCTGTGTCTCTTTCCACTCTTGGAAGGAAAAAGGAAATGCTTGCGACTTTTACATGTGCTTTGGAGAAGGACATGACACCAGTGTTTCCAGCCCAGTTGAGCAGGGAAGTGTTATACACGTGTGGTCTGCACTTCCCTCTCTTGAAAAGTAAAATAACAGCTGTTTCTAACCTCCTTTACCAAGTCAAGATGTTGCTTTCCCTTCCGGCTGCCACCTTTGTAGAGCTGTCATTTGCAAAATGCAGCTGTTAATTCCCAAATTATATTTTGGCTGTTTTAGAAATGAGTACGCAACTACTGATATAAAGTTGAAGTGTTTGTGTGTGTGTTTCTCTCTCATTGGCTGGGGCAAACAAAATTGTCTCAAACCCTTTAAACAAAAGTTGAGAAGGAATCCTAGTGACTCAATGGCAGAGCACCAGACAGCTTCTGGTTCAATCTCAAGAAGCTCCGCAACTTGAAAGGGCCAGGCAGCTGGCGATGAGAGAGGGCTGTTTCTTCCTCACCCCCAGGAAAGTCAGCTGTCAATCAGAGTGGAAAATCCCAGGCTAGAAAAACAGTCTACACTGGCAAGAGGCAACTTCCTAGTGCATAGCGCACAAGTGTCCCGTTTTAGGTGGGACATCCCAGATGGACAGGAGCCACCCAATCCTGGATGTCCCATTATGACTCCTGTGTTCTGGCCACACCAGCGTGTGGGACCCAAAGACAGGCGTTTTTTTTGTCCTGCCCTGTGGTGTGAGTCAGTTGGCTCACACCAGAGTGAGGAGGGCAGGAGGGTAGCAGCTTCTCCCTTGGGTGCCAGTTGACGCAACTTTGGTCAAGGCCTTGGAGGAGGAAGAGGAGGCCACAGAGGAGGAGGTTGCGGGGGAAGGTGGAGGGAAGGAAGGGTGGCCTTGGGGTGGCAGTGGCAGCGAAGGAGCAAGTGGGCAAAGGAGCCGGCAGCGAGATGGTGGAGGGGGGTGCCCCGATTTGCCCTCCTGAAATGTGGGGGCGGGTATGCTAATGGCAGCTCTTTAAGAAACAAGGCAGTGAAGAGTCCATGGCATTAAAGGTTTCCATTCTTTTGAAGTCCAGGCGTAACAGCTCACTCAGCTGGTTTCTGCACTGGATTGGGCAGGTTATACATATATGAAAAATAAAAAGAATAGTTGTATCCAGTATAAAATTATAAGTGCACAAGGTAAAACAAGACATGAAAAAATAACAATTGTTAAGATACACCTGTGTAAAAAAGAGAAAAGAATAAAAAGAATTTTTAAAAAGACAAAAGAGGAAAAAAAGAAGAAAACATAAACATTACAAGATCGTTATTTCACTTATCCTAAACCTAACCTAATACAGTGTATAAAAATGATTTCTAAATATCATTAAATTTGTCCATGGCAAGTCTATGTTTGTATGCAACTTGTTCATGTGTTGCAAGTTTATACTGTACATATTTTTTTCCCCATTCATTGAAGGGAACCTCATTTTTTTCTTCCAGTTCATCAATACCTGTATTTTTGCCATAGTAAGGGTGCAGAGAGTCCATTCATATTGTCCCTTTGTTAGGTTCCATGTATTTGGTATATAATTCAAAATGATATTTTCTTCTGCAAATCTAAGAGTTTTCCATAAAGTCACATTAATCCTTTCTATTACCCTCTGCCAATGTAGGACATTGTAAGAACATATATTTTAAAGAAGCATTGTCCTTGTTACATCTTCAGCAGCTCAATGTCTTAGATAACCCTTTCATGAACAAATGTAATGGAATCCAGTAAATTCTAAATATTATTTATTTGTTGTATGAGTCTTAGTTTAAGGTCTAGAGACACCCCTGTTAGAGAATACAGTTTCCCATTGCTTGGTCGAGATTGAGACTTCAAGTTCTTTCTTACACTTCCTCCCTTAATATCTGTATTTCAAACTGGTTTGCTGCTAAAAAAAAAACATTTGTATAAGGTGATAGTGGGGTGTATTTGTTACATAAGAGTTAATGTTAAGCTACTGGTCCATAAGTGGTAGTTAGCCAATGCTTTATCTGAACATATTGCCATTGAGCATTTAAGGGTACAGTGGTACCTCGCAAGACGAATGCCTCGCAAGATGAAAGAGTTTTCCGTTTTTTGAGTCGTTCCGCAAGACGAATTTCCCTATGGGCTTGCTTCACAAGACGAAACGTCTTGCGAGTTCTTGCGAATTTGTTTCCTTTTTCTTAAAGCCACTAAGCCGTTAATAGCCGCTAAGCCGTTAATAGCCGCTAATGGCTGCTAAGCCGCTAATAGCCGTGCTTCGCAAGACGAAAAAACCGCAAGACGAAGAGACTCGCGGAATGGATTAATTTCGTCTTGCGAGGCACCACTGTAATTCATATTACCCTTAACATAACTCTTAACATAGAGTATACATAAAATTCATCCTTCTCGTCTATCAATTGGCCTAACATTAATATGGCCGAATTTATTCAGCTCTTCCATATCCCCATTTATTTCCCTATTTTTAGAGTCTGCTCTCCCCACATAGTCATTTTAGTGTGGGAGAAAAGGTCAAATTATTTTTTTTGGACATGTGTTGCCATATTTTTCAAATTGATGAAAATGTTTCAATAGCATCTCAGGTATTATTAATGTGTTCCCCATCTTTCTAGAGGGTATACATAGCAGTATTCCAAGATAACCTAGTTTGGACAGTTATTATCAGTTATGGGTCTCCAGAATTGTGTATTTTACAGTAAGTATGCATGGTGATATAATAACTTCTTATTTTATAAATTTATTTCTATACCAAAGTATCATACGATATTTCAACCCACTCGTGGATTATCACCTTGTTGTGGTGAGTGGGCTTGCGTGTTCCTATGACTCCTGTGAGTGAAGCCGTTGGGAATCTCATACTCCCAGCAGGGTCACCTAAGGCGGTAAGGTCAAAGGGAAGGAGCTAGACAAAGAATGATCCAAGAAGTCCTCAACGGCAGAACAGGCAGGTGATAACAAGCAGTGTGTTAAAACGGATGTGAAGGTGGATGAAGGCTGCAGCAGATAGGAATCTACCAGTTTGTTGTGACTACTTCACGCCATCGGAACAGAGCCCTACTGCGAAGACTGCGCATTGGTCAGCATGCACTGATCTACACACATAAAACAAATTCACGCACAGGTGTCTTCCAAAAACCCAACCCAAACCCCAAAAGTCCCATGGCAATCGGCAAATGGTAACAGGGGCAGGATTGTGAAATCTGGAAGCCCCTAGTCATGAACCGGCACATGGGTGGTGGATACAGATTCTGTCATTCTGACTCAAGGAACGAGGCAGTTGAGCAGCTCGGCAGCTGTATCCATGACTGAGCAGCCCTTTTTAGGATCCACTCTGCTCACCCTGAAAAGGGGGAGGGGCTAGAAAAGGTGCCCTAAACATAGTCTGCTTCCCTTTTTCCCTGATTGGATTACAGCACCCAGTGGAGTCACCACCTAACGGTCGTAAAAGACAATTGAACTTTGTAACATGGAATATACAGACTTCGTAACATGTCAGATAACACAGACAGTGAGCATCCTGAACGCAGAGCTGCCATCATTGCAAGACAGATGTGACGTTTTAACATTGATATTGGAGCGCTTCAAGAGACTCAAAGAGCAGGCGAGGAACAACTGAAGGAAGAAAAAGGAGGCTACACTTTCTTCTGGAAAGGTCTATCTAACATCAAATAGCTCCGCTATCAAAAACGATATCTTGTGAAGCTTCTGTCAGAAGTCCCTACCAGCATTAATGAGCAACTCTCAACCCTTCGAATAAAGCTCACCAAAAACCAACAGGCTACTATTATAAGCGCTTATGCACCAACACTGGATGCCAATGAAGACATTAAAGAAAATTTTTACTCTCAGCTGGATACCGTCCTATCAGAGACGCCTAAGGAAGATAAAATTATCCTCCTGGGTGATTTTAATGCAAGAGTTGGGCGAGATTTTGATCTGTGGCCTGGGACTGTTGGAAAAGAGGAGTTGGCAGCAGCAACCAGAATGGAATTTTACTTTTGATGGTATGTGCAGCGTACAACCTTGTTATTACCAACACACTCTTTTGACAGAAAAATAAATTTAAAACTTCATGGAGGCATCCTCGGTCAAACCATTGGCACCTCTTAGACTATGCTATTGTCTGTGCTAAAGATTGCCATGATGTGCTCCTTACCAGAGCTATGACAAGCACCGACAACTGTTGGACTGATCACTGACTAATACGCTCCACGATGGCTATCAAGATTATACCTCAATGCAGGCTTCAAGGAAGGAAACCAAGGCACAAAATGAACACTCAAGCCCTTCAAGATCCCATTAAATGGGACTGCTTCCAAACGACTCTTAAGGACCATCTGCTTTCAGAATTCCCTGATAACATCTAGGAACACTGGACCAAGCTAAAAACATCCATTATTGCAGCCAGTGAACAAATGAGTGGATACCAAACCAAGAAACACCAGGACTGGTTTGATGAGAATGACAGTGAGATTGAACGCATGATTGACAAGAAAAGGAAGACCTTTCAGATCTGGCAAAGAGGTAGAAACTGCGCCACTAAGAAAAAAACCTATGCCAACGCTAAGGCTGAGGTTCAAAGAAGAACAAGAGAACTAAAGAACACCTGGTGGGCAAAAAAAGCTCAAGAGATCCAGCACTTAGCCGACACTCATGATGCACAGAGTTTCTTTAAAGCCACAAAGACCATCTATGGGCCAATAAATCATGACATATGCCCCCTACGCTCAGCAGACGGTACCACACTTCTAAAAGATAAAATAGCTATTTCACTGCGCTGGAAAGAGCATTACCAACATCTTAACCGCAACTCCCCTGTAGCTGCTGAGGTCCTCTCACAAATTCCACAAAACCCAGTTAGAGATCAGCTTGCAGTATCTCCAAATCTGGGAGAGCTGTGTATAGCTATTAACCAAATGAAAAACAACAAAGCCAGTGGACCTGATGGGATACCTGCCGAAATCTTCAAAGTGGGTGGAATTGAATTTACACAACTTCACAAGTTCATCAAAAAAAATCTGAGAAAGAGAAGAAATCCCAGCCGACTTTAGAGATGCCATAATTATCAATCTCTTTTAAAAAGGTGACAGAACTGATTGCGGAAACTATCAAGGCATCTCTCTATTAGCTGCGGCCGGCAAAATTCTTGCAAGGATCTTAGCAAACCGTCTCGTAACAATATCCGAGGTGACCCTTCCTGAATCCCAAAATGGTTTTTGACCTTCTAGGGGACAGTGGACATGATTTTCACTGCTCGACAGCTTCAAGAAAAATGCAGAGAGCAAAACCAACCCCTGTATATGGCGTTTATTGACCTGACCAAGGCTTTCGACACCGTAAATTGTAATGCCCTGTGGACTGTCCTTCTGAAAATTGGCTGCCCAGATAAATTAGTAAACATCATCCGGCCCCCCCATGATAATATGCCAGCAACAAACGCAGATAACAATGGCTCTCAAAATGAACCATTCACAGTGGGATCAGGAGTTACACAGGGTTGTGTTATTGCCCCAACTCTATTCATTATTTTCATTGCCATGATCCTACACCAATAGTCAGCATGGATTTCTGAAAAATAAGTCATGTCAGACTAACCTGATCTCGTTTTTTGACAGAATTACAAGCCTGGTAGATGAAGGGAACGCAGTGGATGTAGCCTACCTTGATTTCAGCAAGGCATTTGACAAGGTGCCCCATGATATTCTTGTAAAGAAGCTGGTAAAATGCGGTCTTGACTATGCTACCACTCAGTGGATTTGTAACTGGCTGACTGACCGAACCCAAAGGGTGCTCATCAATGGTTCCTCTTCATCCTGGAGAAGAGTGACTAGTGGGGTGCCACAGGGTTCTGTCTTGGGCCCGGTCTTATTCAACATCTTTATCAACGACTTGGATGATGGACTCAAGGGCATCCTGATCAAATTTGCAGATGACACCAAACTGGGAGGGGTGGCTAACACCCCAGAGGACAGGATCACACTTCAAAACGACCTTGACAGATTAGAGAACTGGGCCAAAACAAACAAGATGAACTTTAACAGGGAGAAATGTAAAGTATTGCACTTGGGCAAAAAAAATGAGAGGCACAAATACAAGATGGGGGACACCTGGCTTGAGAGCAGTACATGTGAAAAGGATCTAGGAGTCTTGGTTGACCACAAACTTGACATGAGCCAACAGTGTGACGCAGCAGCTAAAAAAGCCAATGCAATTCTGGGCTGCATCAATAGGAGTATAGCATCTAGATCAAGGGAAGTAATAGTGCCACTGTATTCTGCTCTGGTCAGACTTCACCTGGAGTACTGTGTCCAGTTCTGGGCACCACAATTCAAGAAGGACACTGACAAACTGGAACGTGTCCAGAGGAGGGCAACCAAAATGGTCAAAGGCCTGGAAACGATGCCTTATGAGGTACGGCTAAGGGAGCTGGGCATGTTTAGCCTGGAGAAGAGGAGGTTAAGGGGTGATATGATAACCATGTTCAAATATATAAAAGGATGTCACATAGAGGAGGGAGAAAGGTTGTTTTCTGCTGCTCCAGAGAAGTGGACACGGAGCAATGGATCCAAACTACAAGAAAGAAGATTCCACCTAAACATTAGGAAGAACTTCTTGACAGTAAGAGCTGTTCGACAGTGGAATTTGCTGCCAAGGAGTGTGGTGGAGTCTCCTACTTTGGAGGTCTTTAAGCAGAGGCTTGACAACCATATGTCAGGAGTGCTCTGATGGTGTTTCCTGCTTGGCAGGGGGTTGGACTCAATGGCCCTTGTGGTCTCTTCCAACTCTATGATTCTATGATTCTTTGTCGAAGGGAAACTCCCCACCAGAATAGAAATCATATATTGAACAGATGGAAAGCTCTTCAATCTGAGCAGGCTGAAAGCAAAGAGTAAGGTTACCGTATCTTCCATCATAGAGCTTCAGTATGCTGATGACAACGTAGTGTATGCACGCTCAGAGGATGACCTCCAAACCATCCTAAATATCTTTCAGAAGCTTACGAAAAGCTTGACCTATCACTCAACATACCAAAAACCAAAGTGCTAGACCAACAAGTACAAAATAACCCCTCTGCAGTGCCACAAATCCAACTCAATGGTGTAACGCTGGAAAACGTCAATCACTTCTACCTAGGCCATTATCTTTCCACAAGGGTCAACATTGATGCCGAAATCCAGCATCGCCTGAGCTCTGCGAGTGCGGCTTTCTCCCAATTGAAGTGCAGCGTGTTTGAGGACTGGAACATTCACAGGGAAACCAAAATGCTTGTTTACAAAGCTATTATACTACCAACCTTACTGTATGCTTGTGAAACATGGACCACTTATCAAGGCCATCTCCAACTCCTTGAAAGATTCCATCAACGATGTTTCCAAAAAAAATTACACATCACTTGGAAAGACAGGCAAACTAATATCAGTGAACTGGAAGAAGCAAAGATCACCAGTGTTGAAGCAATGATTCTTCAACATCAACTTCATTGGACTGGTCATGTTGTACGGATGCCTGATGATCGTCTTCCAAAGCAACTACTCTATTCCGAATTTAAAAATGGAAAGCATAATGCTGGTGGTCAACGAAAGAGGTTTAAAGACTGTCTCAGAGCAAATCTAAAAAAGTGTAGTATAAACACTGACAACTGGGAAACACTGGCCTGCGAGCGCTCCAATTGGAGAACAGCCTTTACCAAAGGCTTTGAAGACGCTCAAAGAGGTCTTTGCACGCTCAAACGTGCAAAGAGGAAGGCACGCTTGGCAAATCCACACCATGATCAAGTCCCATCCGGAAACCAATGTCCCCACTGTGGTAGGAAGTGTGGATCCAGAATTGGCCTCCATAGTCACTTATGGACTCATTGTTAAAACCATGTTTATGGAAGACAATCTTACTCGGCTACAAGGGATCACCAAAGAAGAATGATATTTCAAGGAAGTGTACATTATACTATAAAAGATATTTTTTTAAAAAAAACCAATAATAAAAACATAAGGAGAACCTGCTGGATGGAGCCAGTGGCCTGTCTAGTCCAGCAACCTGGCCAGCCAGATACCTGAAACTTGCAAGCTGGACTCAGATACCAACTTGAATAAAATATTGGGGCGGGGGGCCCACCTGCATAATTGATTACAATTTGTGGTACATGCACACCATTTGAATGGCATTGTCCATCAACTTTGGGGGGCCCTGACCCCCTCAAATATTTTATTGGGGGGAAGCAAAGGCCCCTAGGAGGTGGCTCCTATGTCTGGACCAAGCACAACAGCCTTCTCCCCTCCTGTGGTTTCCAGCAGCTAGTATTCACAAGCATTCCCTTGACCAACTGATCAAAAACTGAAGACCCTGTCAGTACAAAAAATAAAAATAAAAAATAGAATAAAATCCTTCAAGAAACACCTGAAAATCAAAAGCGAGGATTCCTGTGCTGAATCTCAGTTGGAAGGGACCAGTGCCACCAAATGTCCAGCTTCTAGTTGAAGCCAGCTGGGCCTCTGTAACATGGGGGACAACCTCCAGAAGATCTCCATCGTAGAGCTGGGATACAAGAGCTCAGGCAACCCAAGCCCCTCTGTATTCTGCTTCTGCCCAGTGCGGCAGATGGAGCCTCCCTTTTGAAATGTCAGGAATGCATCTGCTATTGAATCCATGTGTGTATGTGAGCAGTGGAGCGGGTGGAGCAGGAGAACCCCCAATGCCTCCACAGAGCCTAGCAATCTGCATTTGAAATATCCAGTGGGGGGTGGTAAGGGAAGAGGAGGGGTGCAAAATGATGGAGACAACGAAATCCAAAAAAGAAATGATCAAGGAGCCAGAAAAACAACCACGTTAGATTGTGACTCATCTGCCTGTGAGTCATCAGACAATCCAAACACAGACACACGTCAAGGCTAATCCTATGTTCTTTGCCTCTCCAAAGCTGCTGAGGCACAAGAGTATATTGCACTCTTCAGTGTGATATATTCGAAAAACACAATCTATGTTTTTAAATGGGGGGGGGGAGAGCAGTATTCAGCATCTTTCCTCTCTTTTTTTCCAGACCAAGTGACACTTGTAAGACAACAGCACTTGATGAATCATATCTCTGGTGGGCCATCTCTTTATCAAGACCTGGCATAATTCCATCACTTAACAAAGTGGTTTTTACTGCCCTTGAGGACTAGAGAGAGGTGACTAAAACATGTGGTTTTTGTTCGCAGAAGATGTAGTGATGGACAAGGCTGTCAGTGGGTGCTGTTAATATTAGGAAGGGGCTTTCTCTGAACTGTTTCTGACGCCTGCTTAAAAACTTTTATAGCCTACCCAGACATGTAATTCATATATGTGTGTGTGTGTGTGTGTGTGTGTGTGTGTGTGTGTGTGTGTGTGTTTAAAGGGTTGACTTTGAGCACCCTCTCTCTGTCTCTCTCCCTCTCTCTATATATATGGGGGGAGACACCCACATGTCTCCTGTTTTAAAAGCACACTTCCATGTATCTGGGGATTTTATCAGTATTTTCTTTGGAATATTTCATATTGTTTTATGTAAAGCACTTAGAGACTTTTGTTGATTAAAAGGTATATAAATAGCCACAAAAATAGCCACGATGGCCGTATGCCCCCGCCAGTCTTGGGCCTGCTTAGGGGCACAAGAGGTGAGAGGGCTGGTCCTCTTAAATCCTGCTTGTGAGCTCTCCAAAGGGAGAGGCTTGTTCACTGTGAGAACAGATGGGCCTGGGTCTAATCCAGTCCTAGGGCTCTTATTGGGCTCTTATATAGGATTGGTAATTGGTACATTACATGGTTCTACATAAGTTGCAGGATTTAGTGTTTCTTGGCTTTGGATTTCTGCAAAGTAAAAATGTGTTTTTCTGGGCCTGACATCAGTAAGTCAAGCAAGCTTGTCAACCCTGTGAAGTGCACAGATTTTATTATTATTACCACTACGTCATCATTCCCAGGGCTGGCAATCATGTCCAGTTCTCCCTCTAATACATGGATTTCACATTCTTTCTTTCTGCTCTGTCACATTGGGACACGTGAATGAAAATGGACAACCTCATAAGACTTTGGTTACCATCTAGAATTGCTACTGTTCATTCATGTTCTACATACCGTACTTGATTCTTACAGACTTTATTCTTGGCAACCCATTGCATTTCATTGATTTTGTTTTCCTTTGGGCCTGATTTATGGTGCCTTGTTTTCTTCTTTTAATTTTAAAATATGGTTGCAGTGCCACTCAAACGGGTGTAGAATAGCAAAGTGCTATTGAAGCTTTTCAGTGCTAGCATTGCCTTTGAATTAGAAGCTTCCACTTGTGGCTTTTAAAAGTACAAAGGTTTAGAAGTACTAAATCAGTCACTTCTAGTTCCCTGCAGGAGAGTCATAATGGCTGCTCTCCTACCACTTTTATTTTTTATTTTTTTATTGTGAAATAGTTATTTTGGAGTAGCAAAAAGACAGTATATCACAGTAAAGATAAAGAAAAACAAAACCAGTAATTAATCTGGATCAGGAACTGACAGGCAAAGGAGCAATTAAGCAGTAACAGCACTGTCACACTAAACAGGAAGCAACAGCAAATAGAAGCTACAAATGGGAGACTAATAATTAACATTTCTCAGAACATTGCTTGAACAAGGCTTAATTCTGAGGAACCATCATAGTAGGACCATTGTTGCATAGCTGCATATTAAGTGTCACATGAAACCATCATTTTAGTTTCCTATTCAGGTGATTCCATTAAAAGAAATGCTTCTGTAGGTCAGAAGGACTCTCTTCTGAAAGGAGCCTTGCAAGAATGATTCCACCTTGCAGCAATATTTCCCTTGGAAGAAGCAGAAATGCAGGTGTAAAATTGTAATAAGACATCCAGGTGTGTTGAGCAATATCGTCTTCTTTTCTCTCTCTTCCTAGTGGTGGTGAGAATGATGGGGATGACTTTGGCCACAACTGGAAACCTCCGGAGCAGGAGCTGATCGTGAAGCTGGTGGCCCAGATTGAGTATTACTTCTCAGATGAAAACCTTGAAAAAGATGCCTTTCTCCTGAAGCATGTTCGGAGGAACAAGATGGGATACGTCAGTGTCAAGCTCCTGACATCTTTCAAAAAGGTGAGTTTTGTTGCATGGTGGCTGCAAAGTGTTGCTTCAACCAGAGGGGCCAGCAGAGTCCGTTCAGGCTATGCTCCTATATGCATATGGTTTTCCCTTCCTGTCCCTTTCCACTTGTGTGTCAGCCCAGAACTTGGATACCAGAGGGCATTTCCACGATAAGAAAGCTTTGCTGTCTTTCAATTACCGTATTTTTCGCTCTATAACACGCATCCGACCATAACACACACACGTAGTTTTTAGAGGAGGAAAACAAGAAAAAAAATATTCTAAACGAAACAGTGGATGTATGATTTTTGTGGTTCATGCTGTGGCCACAGACATGTGATCTGACAGTGAGTTTGGAGTAGCCCAATGCAAAAATCCTGAGGATCCATGTGGATCCATGCTTTGTAACCACGTTTTTGCACCACTGCGGCCCCAGGCAACAGTGGGTGCGTGATTTCTTTGGTGCAAGATGTAGCCATGGACATGCTATGTGATCTGATGGTGAATTTGGGGTGACCCAGTGCAAAAATCCTGAGGTTCCATGTGGATCCGTGCTTTGTAACCACGTTTTAAGTGGGGAGGGAAGGAAAAGCACTCAAGGGACAAGGAGCATGCGTGGGGTGTGTGGAGAAGGATGCTTCTAATAATGCAGAAGAGGGGTATAAGGGGAGAAGGCTCCTCTCCTCTCCCGCTTTGCTCCTTTAAAGAAGCAGGCTCTCTGTCCCTCTCTCCTCCCCACTGAGCAGCTCTTCTCCTGCTTTGCTGTTTCAAAGCGAGCCACGGAGGAGGGAAGGAAGGGGAACCATGGATCCTCTGCTCACGACTGCAGCAGACCCCCCCCCCCGCCACCCGTAGGCATTCCCTCCATAACACGCACAGACATTTCCCCTTACTTTCTAGGAGGAAAAAAGTGAGTGTTATGGTGCAAAAAATACGGTACATGGGCCATGCAGGCAGCTTAAAGCTGCAGGAGGCAGTCATAGAATCATAGAGTTGGATTCCTGCAATGCAGGAATGCAGTCCTGGCTGTCTTGCAGGATATGCAGCTGGCCCGGCACAGAGCCACTGAGTGTCCTGCTGCTCCCTCCAGCAGCCTGAAGTAGGTTGTGTGCGCCTGTGTCCCTTGGTCTTCCAGGCTAATGGCAAATTATGCAAGTGAACTTATGGCTATGTCATACTATTCTGGTGTTTTATTTGTTTGTTTGTTTGTTTGTTTGTTTGTTTGTTCAAATTTCTATAGTACCCTTGACCTGAGGATCACAGGGCTGTTTACAATATAAAACCACAAAAGACATAACATAGAAAGAAACGAAAACAATACCCTCAACAGTTTAAAGGACCATAGATAGTTCAAGTAGCCAAAGGCCTGGGAGAAGAGGAATGTTTTTGCCTTTTATCAATGAGCTACCTTTCCCTTACAGGTAAAACACTTGACCCGTGACTGGAGAACCACATCTTATGCCCTGAAATATTCTGATGTTTTGGAGCTGAATGAAGACAACAGGAAGGTCCGTCGTAACACTCCTGTCCCTGTCTTCCCTAGCGAGAATCTCCCAAGCAAGATGCTGCTTGTCTATGACATCTGCTTGGTTTCTGATCTCCATCCTCCAGATGGAGGACAAGAGAATGGATGTGTTCAAGAGAAGATAATGGAGCATCTCCTCAAAGCATTTGTCAGGTTTGGCGTCATCTCATCGGTTCGCATCCTCAAGCCTGGTCGGGATCTTCCACCAGATATCAAGAGATTCAGCAGCCGATACAGCCAAGTGGGAACCAAAGAATGTGCGATCATCGAGTTTGAAGAGGTAGATGCTGCTATCAAAGCTCACGAGTCTATGTGCATCAGGGACAATGAAACTGCCATGAAGGTTATCCTCATTGGAATGAAGCCTCCAAAAAAGAAGGTCCTCAAAGACAAGAACCGTGAAGAAGACTCCAGCAAGGCTCTCAGCAAAACGCGTTCAGTGAACAAGAGGGTTGAAGAACTTCAGTTCATTGGTGATGAATCTTCAGCCAACAGCTCCTCCGAGCCTGAGAGCAACCCAGCATCACCCATGTCTGGGCGCAGAAGCAACTCTTCCAACAAATTGAGTCTTTCTGCCTACCAGAACAATCATCTTAGCCCAAACGTGTCTCCAAGATCCAGCCCTTGGAGCAGCCCTTCTGCACTGCGTAAAGTGTCCAGGATGTCCCCACTTGCTGGAGAAGGAAGGCTTAGCCTGAGCACCAGCCCTGAGACATCAAGGAGATGCATGGATTATTCATCGGACAGTAGTGTTACTCCTTCCAGCAGCCCGTGGGTGCAGAGGAGGCGGCAAGCTCAGACTCTGACACAAGAGAAAAGTCCTGTAGGCAGCCCAGTGCAGAGTCCCAAAATACCGACTGCAGTTGGGTTACCCGTTGGCGTTCTGCGTCTGCCCAGGGGCCCTGATGGTACGAAGGGATTCTATAACTGCCACGAAAGGAACAGGCCCACAAAGAACGAAGAAGCTTCGTGTGGTGCATTAAACTGATGGACTATTCCAGTGTTGTCCTCCTCTAGGACTTCCATCATTGTAGTATTTTCCTTTTTTTAAAAAAAAAAAAGCTTTTCTATCTGTGTAGCTTTGTATGTTTATATTCGCACTTAAATCTATATGTTGTCTTCATTTTATTTTATTTTGGCTGAAATCTCAGCTGTGCTGCATTTTACTTCTCTTTTTTATACCAGGAATAACCAAACATTTTAGGGGGGAAACCTTTTTATTTTGCAAAGTGCAAATATATTTTAGTGTGTGCAATGGTCAGAGTTGTACCCATTATTTTAACAGTATGTCGAAGCCTCTCTTGTATGTAATCTTTGAAAGGAACTCTGGAGTTTCTGATATATTGCTAGCGTTGATGGTCAAAAAGACAATTCTGAGTGTTTTTTTAGACAAAAAGTGTATTGGTATGAATAAAAAGCCACAAACATTAAAAAATGTTTATCTCCTGGCTCATCAGGCTTCAAGCAGGTGTGGATTGGAGTGTGGAATGTATAAAACTGTTTTCAGCCATGGGTTTGCTTTGTCTTCCCCTGCCCCGCAGGACCCTTGAGGGCTGCAGAGAATACTGGGTTCAGCAAAACTAATATGAAGTGCATTTTGGGGCCCTGCTATGATGGAAAATATTTACACAAATTCTGAGGGAATCTGTAAACACTTGAACCAAAATTTGCTACATTCATCTAGGTTGGAGGTGGGGGAAGTTATTGGATCACTGTGGCACATTCTAGGGTAGGCCATTAGTTTGTGTGGGGTCACCTGGTTATTGGGACCTAGACATCGCCCACCTGCATAAGCTGAGAATGCCCCTGAGTGGGCATGGCTGTGTATTTCAGAGAGAAACCAGCAACAGTGGGGTTGTTTTTATTCAGGTAAGCTGTTCATGATCCTTGATAAGATTTTGTTCTGAGGGATCTAAAGGTTACTGGGAAATACAGTTGGGGAAAGTGATGTGGCAGACTGCAGGACGTGAGAAGCTTATGTGTCAGACTTTGGGGAATTAGATCCCTTCCCCGGTGGCAGTGAATGAGAAGATCAAACAAAAGGAGCGTTCTTATCAGAGTTTCTTTAATAGTCACAGCAAGAGACACAGCAATGCATATCTCCCTAAAAAATGGTGTTGCTCCCAGTGAAGGTTCATCCCCCCCCATCTCCATTAATCTATGCCACTCCTACGTCGGGTAATCTGAGCTTGTTGCTGTTACGCTTTTTGTTCTATCACTCTCAAAGCCCGTCTAGTCTTAGGCGAAGGGGGTCAGGAATGCTGTCCAAGGACACTGAATCTGCCAGCTCTCTCTCTCCTGGTGGTTCCTCTTCTAGCTGCTCCTCACCCACTATTTCCCAGCTTCCCCCCTCTAGACTATGCCCTTCTGCAAACCGCTGTTCTGCATCAATACTGTCCTCCTGCCCTTGGGAAGGTTCAGGAGAAGGGGTTGGGGCTCCCACCATTCCTCCTCAGTCCACTCCCTGACACCATGGAGGAAAAACAACTACCCTGCCCCACTACGGAATGGATGGCAGGGCCAGCCAAGGAAGTTTTGCTGCTAGAGGCAAAGCAGAAAATGCTGCCCCCGCTGCTCTTATGTGTGCACCTGCCACCCCCAACGCCTCTACTGCCATGAACCCACTGCTAATGGTTTTTTTTCCAGCCGGAACACACTGGATTCAGAACTCAGTTCTGGCACCTCTCTGGTGGGTGCCATTGCCATTCTAAGAGAACAAGGGAGGGTGTTCATGGTGAATTCCGGCACCTCATTTTCTAGAAAAATAGTGCTGCCCACTGCCATCAGCGCACAGCAGAGAAGCCAGCAAGCAGAGGAGGCTCTCCACAAGGCTGGATCTGCCAGCCGCCTGCAGCAACGGCCTCACCTCACCTCATGAGCAGGCGACCTTTGAGATGCCTTCCCATTCTGATTCTAGAGCAAGGGAGGGAGCCCTTTTCAGCCCAGGACCACCTTCCCTCATGGGAAGCCTTCTGGGGGCCACATGCCAGGAGCAGCAGGGCCAGAGGCAACAGTGGGCAAAACAACAGATGCAGCTCTTAGCCGTTGGTAAGGCCAGTTGCATTCCAGCTACGTCTGGCCTGGAGGGGGCTTAGGGAAGGTCTGGGGCGACAGATAGTGAGGTCTGGGCCCACAGGCTTCTGTGTTCTGCTGCTTGTGAATAAACAGCTTTTCTTCTGCTCCAGCCTCCTAATAAGTCTTGGTACCCCATGGGTCCAGCCTGGCAGTGAAGCCACACAGCACAATGGCCAATCAGCTTCAGGCAGGAGCCATTGTGAGATCATGGGTAATACGTATGTAGGGTAATAGTGGTATTAAGAATAATAATAATCAGACCTAGGGCCAGCCAAGTGCTGGGATGAACACAATATGGCTTTCCCCTACAGGTAAGTGTCATCTGCTCAGATGAGGTGCCTTCACACTGGGGACCTCCCTGCTTCTGGGACTGTGATAGAGGATCTCTAAAGCAGGGTGGGGGACCTGCCAGGGTCATCCAGATGTTGCAGGATGACAGCTCCCATCCCTGCTGACCACTGGCCATGCTGGCTGAGGCTCAGGGTCATCTTACCCATAGAGGTGCGGGGCACCCGGGCTCCCAGGGGCGCCAGGCCAAGAGTTTGGGGCCCGAGGGTTGAGTCCAGGGAAGAGCCCGCCCACTGGTTGGAGCAGGCTCTTCTACTGCGGGTGGCTCTGCGGTGCAAGTTCGGGGGGGACTGAGCCAGTGAGACGCTGAGGCAGCTGGCCGGCTCCACCCTGGGACTGGGCAACCTGGGGGGGGGGCGGACTGGGTGGATCTTTGCACCCCAGCACTGCATATGCTTAAGACAACCCTGCTGAGGCTGGTGAGAATTAGAGTGCAGCAGAATCTGGAGAGAACCACTTTGGTGCTCTCTTCTAAAGGCTGACTGCCGAGGAGAGGACCCTTCTGTTTGGGGCCTGCTTGTGGCTTTCCCACCAGGATCCGGTTGGCACTGTGAGAACGGGATGGTGGACAGGCCTGATCCAGCAGGGTTTGTGGGTTGTGGTGGGAGTGTAGGAAGCATCTGGTTGAGAGCGCTTGCATTAAGGCGCCACCCGTGTCAGCAGTACCTGGACCATGAATGGTTGACAAATAAATCACCTCAAGTATTAAGGATGTTTCCCATGTGTTGCTTTGCCAAACTCAGCTGGCAAGTGCCGAGGGAACTTTACCCAAAACAGGGACCCTAAGAAATGGGGGGGGGGGGAGGTGTCAACATGATAGTTGAAACTCCCAGGCTTTGCAGAAGTACAAAATCTTTAGGGAGGTAGCAACCTGACCCTCACCCAAAAAAATCACACAGCCCAATGAAACCCAATGAAGCCTGCTCAGTGGCCACAGAATGTTAAATACTGTTCCAGGTGAAATGTGGGTTTGGAGTGGGGAGTTATGGGGAGGGGAGATATAGTTCATGCCAGGAATAATTCTATATTTTTCTCTTTTACTAAATTAATGGGTTCCTGCCCTGACCTCTTCCTCCCCACCCCACCCCATAACAGCATTGTTAGTTGTTTCTTTTTGAGTGGCGTATCTGCCTGTGAAATTTCATTGGTGTGCTTAGAGATGGTCAACAAGGCATCTGGGGAAGGGGGAGGAGACTGCCCTGCTGGGTGGGCACAGCCTTTCTGGATTTCTATTGTAGCAGGTGTAGGACTCATTTGTCAGAAAAGAACAGGAAAGCTAAGCCCTGCTTGTCCTCTGTCATGCCTGTTTCACAGAGCTTACCTGCCTCCCTATGCCATCGCCCCACAATATGGCACCCACAGGCCCGCCTGCCTCTACGTTCCTAGTCCTGTAAGTATGGATTCCCCTCCCCCTACTTGGTTGTTGTCTTGGCCTTGGTGTAGCTCCAAGCCTAGACAACTGCATTATGAGCTCAATGTAGGGCTGCCCTTGAAGAGTGTTTGGGAGGCAATCTGTTTCCTGGCTGGGTTGGGTGACCAAAAGTGCACATTGCCCATGGCTGAAAGTCTGGATTATTTCTGGATTATTTCCCTCTGCCATATACAGGGAATGACCATCTTGCTCTCAACCAAAACATATGAAACTGCTGATGCACACACCTCTTTTGGCCCCAGAAGCGGGCGGAATGGGCTTACATGGAACTGCTGACACATACGATAACACAGAACACAACCCCCGTACTGTACTTGACATGGCCAGCTCTATGGTTTGGGGCTCTGAATGTTTAAAGGACTGTCCCTGCCCTGAGACTGTCTCCTTGTGTCTACAAGTCTAATGGCTTTGAAATGTTTTTCCTGACTCAGCCGGGACCCAATTTGCAAGACAAGCTTCCAATGTAGGAACCTCTTGGCATAACTGCAAACTTCAATGTGTGTTTTCCTGAAGATGCGTAATCAACTTGGATATCTTTTATAAGCTTGGTTTGTTCTCTCGCTCTTTCTCTCTCTCTCACCCCAACAAGTACTGATAATTTATTCTGTTTTCCTCAAAGTAAGCTTGTATATAAAGCTGCCATTGATCCACCCACCTTAGTACAGTATTGTCTACTCTGACTGGCAGTGGCTCTCCAGAAATGGGAAGCTATTTAGGTGGTGATGCTGGCGGGGACTGACCCTGACACCTTCTATGTGCAAAGTCAATTGTTACCACAGATGTAGCTATAGACCCTCTCCATAATGGAGGTGATTATGATGAACACAGTAGTGCAATTTTTGAAAATTAATTACATGTTAAAAAGAACAACACAAAAGATTATTACTGAAGGAGTTTGGGGAAAGCATGTTGGGAGAGGCCCGTGGCTCAGGGGCAGAGCTTCCGCCCTGCATGCGGAAGGTTCCTGGTTCAATCCCTGGCATTACCATGGAGGCCGGGAGAGAGTCCTGCCTGAAACCCTGGAGAGCTGCTGCCAGCCAGTGTAGACATTAGTGAGCTAGATGGGAAGGGGGCAGATGGGCCAACTTGGTACAAGGCAGCTTCCTGTATTCCTAATTTTATTTTATTGTCTCCTTGAAGATTGTAGACTACCATGGATTCATGAGAGAATGCATTAAACACCGGGGAGCCATGATCATTGATCTGAGTGAGGCTACAGGTAAAAGCCTTATTAGGGTTAAGCCGATGTCTTGAAGGTGCCTTCATCCCTTGTTGCCACCCAAAAGCCATAGCAGGCGATTCCCAGGAACTCCTTGCCAAGGTTTCTGCAAACATCTTGTACTTGAGGCATGTTTGTTTGGATTGAAACTGGAAACACAGTTCACTCTCCGCTACAAATTGCCCTGGAGATTTGAAAACAGGATAATGCACCTTGATATAAGTTCATAATGTTTTGTGCTTTAAAAAGTAATGTATGTTTATTATTCTCTCATAGGAATATGTTCTGTTTTTAAAAACCCTAATTACTCATTTTAAAGAGTAGTGATTTTTAATGATGCAAGTTTATGTGAATTCTGTTAGCTGGGCTTAAATTTTGTTCTCTTGCTTTGTGCTGCTGAGTCTGAAGACCAATGTAATAAAAGATACTTGATTCTGCTCTCCAAGTTTTCAGACAAGGAGTCTTTCCAAGGCCAGGGATCCCAGGGATTGAACCTGAAGCCTTCTGCAGACAGTGCATTCTCCCACTGACCTGCAGCCAATTGTTGTTGGCATCTGTCTGTCTCAAGAGACAATGGAGTGCACCTCTGGGGGTGAAGTCATGCTGCTTCATTAGCAGCATTAGTGACCTCCCTGGGCGCAAGCCTGAGCAGTGTGTAGGGAGGTTCTGGCTGCCCAGACGACAAGATCCCCTCTTGGCCTCGGTGATGTGATCCAAAGGAAAGCAGAACAATGCCTTTGGCACCAGCTTGCGTTGCCAGTGTGATATTTGCTTTGCTGACAAGTATGCAGGCAGTGCATGAGTAGAGGCAGGCCAATGGCAAGGCAACAGGTCTCCCCAGGTTCTGACCACAGTTTCCACCACCTCCAGCAAGAGAGATTAACTGCTTTGGAGGAAGAGCTGCAGCCAAGTAGAAGGTCCCAGGTTCCACCCCTGGCAGCTCCAGAGAGCGTTGTGAGAGTCCCCTGCTTGAAATCCTGGAAAGCAGGCCCCTCTCCTGATGGCCAGGGCTGCCCCTGGGTCTCACTTGTATAAGGCAGTCATTTCTGTACTGCTCTGTGTGGGACCCAAAGCTCATGGAGAAGCAAGCTGTCCTCAGGTGCTGACTCTGCGAGCCCCTCCATCCTGTGCTCAGGCTGCACATAGGGATAAATAAAACCATCTATCCTAAAGACACTGTGGTCTCTCTTGACCTTCATTCCAAGGAAAGTGAACCCCAAGTAAAGCGAGTGCTTGGAAGCCTTGGAGTCTCTTGTTGTTTGGAGATTGGGGGGCATGTATTATGAAGATCAGAGTGCAGCACCCTCAATTCATTCCTAAGGAGAATATTTTTTCTTCCATACATGGGAAACTATGCTAAACTCGTCACTTTCCTTTCTTCAGGACCTGGCCTTACGTGGGAACAAAAGTGGATCAATTATGTCAATGTTGTCAACTCCGTCAAGCCCTGGAGAGCAGCTGGCAAACCCTTTGGTCAGTGCCTGGGTCTCTCCCTCCTTTCTCACTCTCTTTTCTTTCTTTCAGATGACACTGCGTGTGGTTTTCAATGCTAGCTCTGCCTGCACAAAACAGCCCCCTTCAAGATATGACTGGCTTGGTTTTATTAATTTCAGCAGAGCTACTTTGAGTAGGATTAGCTGATTTTAACTAATTTTAAAATGTTTTTTAAAAAAATTTTCTTTGGATTTTTTGTATGTGGGGGGTGGGGGTGGGATGGATGTTTGGTTGGGCTTGGGGAATTATTATTTTTTTTATTTTGATGTTTTTGTAATTTCTACATTTTTTTGTTTGTATTGTTTTATTGGTTTTGTTTGTGTGTTTAAGGTGTTATTTTGTTTTTAGGGGGAGGGTTCAGGGCTGCCGGGGAGTGGGCCCCAGCCCACAAAATGGCTGGGGCATGTTCCACAGGGGGGGATGCACTGGGACAACCGATCTTGGTGATCACGGGTAGGAGGAGGAGTTACGCTAAGACCAGACCATGTCATTACAGAGGAGGCAGGTTTAGTCGTTGTCTGAGGACTATCCCTGCCTCCGGGTCTGGTCCTGACCGGATGGATACTAGAATCAGCAAGGGATACCCACGTGACCTGAAGGTGCTGCTGTGCAATGCCAGGTCAATGATTCGTAAGACCACTGCCATCCATGACTTGATCATGGATGGAGGATTTGACCTGGCATGTGTAACAGAGACTTGGTTGGATGAAGCAGATGGGCCTGTCCTTGCCGCTGCTTGTCCACCAGGTTTCTCTTACGCACAGCAACCCAGGTCACGTGGGCGGGGAGGGGGGTTGCAGTGATTTTTAGGAAGTCATTAGTTTGCACCAGGCGTCCTATTGGGAAGACCCAGTTTTCTGAGTGCATGTTCTGGAAGTTGGGCAATAGGGGCAGTACAGGATTCCTTTTGGTGTACCGACCTCCCCGCTGCACCAAGGATTCCCTGCCCGAGCTGCTTCAGGTCGTGGCGGATGTTCTCCTGGAGACACCTAGCCTGGTCGTCCTAGGGGATTTTAACATCCATGCCGACACGACCTTACAAGGGGCCGCTCGGGACTTCGTGGAAAGCATGGCCTCCATGGGGCTGTCCCTGAATAAGTCTGGCCCAACCCATAGCCGTGGACATGCCTTGGACCTGGTGTTTACCTCTATGGATGTTGGTGATCTGACACTAAGTAAAAGCGAAATGAAAGAAGTGCCATGGTCAGATCACTTCCTGGTGCAACTGGACTTCTCTGCGACCCATCCCCTCTGCAGGGAGGTGGGACCAATTCGGATGGTCCGCCCCCGCCACTTAATGGATCCAAATGGTTTCCAGAGAGTGGTAGGGGATGCTTTATCCCATGTTGATGGCCTTTCAGCCGATTCCCTGGTGGCCCGCTGGAATGTGGAGTTAACCAGGGCTATTGACTGTTTGGCTCCGAAGCGCCCTCTCCGATTGCATGGAGCCCGGACAGCCCCGTGGTTTTCCACGGATCTGAGGGCAATGAAACAATCGTTGAGACGGCTAGAGCGCCGGTGGCGGATAACTCATTCCGAATCTGACCGGACACAGGTTAGAGCTCAACGTCGAGCCTACCAAGTGGCGATAGCGACGGCGAAGAAGAATTTCTTCACCGCCTCTATTGCATCTGCAGAAAACAGCAGCAGGAGACTTTTTCAGGTGGTTCACAATTTAGCGGAACCACCTGCAACATCGGGGCCCAGTACGGGCCACATGTTCTCCTGCAATGATTTTGCAAAGTTTTTTGCAGATAAAATCGCCCAGATTCGGGAAGAAGTAGACTCCACCGTGAGAGCAGGGCCGGGGCGGGAGACTGCTAGAGTTCTGTCTAGTCAAGTTGAGTGGGATCAATTCCAATCTGTTACCTCCGAGGATGTGGACAGGCTGCTTGGACGAGTGAAACCAACCACCTGTCTCCTGGATCCTTGCCCATCCTGGCTTATAAAAGCTAGCCGGGAAGGACTCGGCGATGGGCTTCGTGGGGTGGTGAATGCTTCCCTCCGTGAGGGAGCCTTCCCAGACCCGCTGAAAGAGGCGGTTATTAAACCGCTTCTTAAAAAACCATCTTTAGATGCGGCCACGATGGCCAACTATCGACCAGTCTCAAATCTTCCATTCCTGGGCAAGGTGATTGAGCGAGTGGTTGCTGAACAACTCCAGGCACGCCTGGAAGAAGCGGACCATTTGGATCCCTTCCAGTCGGGATTCAGGCCTCATCATGGGACTGAAACTGCCTTGGTCGCACTGGTTGACGATCTCCGGCGGGCTAGGGACAAAGGTGAGAGCTGTTTCCTAGTTCTGCTGGATCTCTCAGCGGCGTTTGATACCATCGACCATACCATCCTTCTGGACCGTCTTGAGGGGCTGGGAGCTGGGGGCACTGTTATACAGTGGTTCCGCTCCTTCCTCCTGGGCCGTGTTCAGAAAGTGGTGGTGGGGGATGAGTGTTCAGACCCTTGGGCCCTCACTTGTGGGGTGCCTCAGGGTTCTGTCCTCTCCCCCATGCTTTTTAACATCTATATGAAGCCGCTGGGAGAGATCATCAGGAGGTTTGGGCTGGGTGTTCATCAGTATGCGGATGACACCCAGCTCTACCTCTCTTTTAAATCAGAACCAGTGAAGGCGGTGAAGGTCCTGTCTGAGTGTCTGGAGGCGGTTGGAGGATGGATGGCGGCTAACAGATTGAGGTTGAACCCTGACAAGACAGAAGTACTGTTTTTGGGGGACAGGAGGCGGGCAGGTGTGGAGGATTCCCTGGTCCTGAATGGGGTAACTGTGCCCCTGAAGGACCAGGTGCGCAGCCTGGGAGTCATTTTGGACTCACAGCTGTCCATGGAGGCACAGGTCAAATCTGTGTCCAGGGCAGCTGTTTACCAGCTCCATCTGGTACGTAGGCTGAGACCCTATCTGCCTGCGGACTGTCTCGCCAGAGTGGTGCATGCTCTGGTTATCTCCCGCTTGGACTACTGCAATGCGCTCTACGTGGGGCTACCTTTGAAGGTGACGCGGAAACTACAACTAATCCAGAATGCGGCAGCTAGACTGGTGACTGGGAGCGGCCGCCGAGACCATATAACACCGGTCTTGAAAGACCTGCATTGGCTCCCAGTACGTTTCCGAGCACAATTCAAAGTGTTGGTGCTGACCTTTAAAGCCCTAAATGGCCTCGGTCCAGTATACCTGAAGGAGCGTCTCCACCCCCATCATTCTGCCCGGACGCTGAGGTCCAGCGCCGAGGGCCTTCTGGCGGTTCCCTCACTGCGAGAAGCAAAGCTACAGGGAACCAGGCAGAGGGCCTTCTCGGTAGTGGCGCCCGCCCTGTGGAACGCCCTTCCAGCAGATGTCAAAGCGATAAACAACTACCTGACATTCAGGAGACATCTTAAGGCAGCCCTGTTCAGGGAAGTTTTTAACGTGTGACATTTTACTGTATTTTTGGTTTTTATAGAGTGGCTGGGGAGGCCCAGCCAGATGGGCGGGGTATAAATAATAAATTATTATTATTATTATTATTATACCACATGCAGGTTCTTGGAGTGGGTTTGGGCCAGTTCACACATGCATGCCCAACACTCAAGCAATGCCTCCGCCTGTGCGAATGGGGTCACAGGACTTCCTCTGTGTGAAGGATCATGACTAGCTTGGACTAGGGAGGCCTGGGTTCAAGCACATGAAGGCTATGCTTTGCCTCCACAGCCAGAGGCAGCAATGCTTCTGAGTATCAGTCACTGGAGAGCACAAGAGAAGGCTCCTGTGCTCAGGCCTCGCTTGCGGGTTTCCCCCCCCCCCCGGCACCTGGTTGGCCCCTGGGCAGCAGGCTCTTCTTAGGTGGCTTTGGGCAAGTCATGCGCTCCCCTGACAGGGTTCTTGCAAGGATAAAGAGTGATATAAGCCACATGTGCACCATCTTGAGTTCCTTGCAGGCAGGTGGGATAGAAGAGTGAAAAACAAAGAATGAAATGTGATATATTTGATAGGAACAGAGGGGGCTGCCTTATACTAAATCAGGCTATTTTGGCTGCATAGCCCAGTATTATTGACTCTGACTGGCAGCCGCTTTCCAGAGTCTGAGATAGAGATAGGTCTATCTCCATTACCTGGTGTTTGGTTACTTTCATTCAGGACTGAATGGTGGGGGGGGGGGAGTGAAGGTGGACAAGGATCTGGAAAGCAAATCCTATCAGTAAAAGCTATTAGGAATACTATTGCAGGGGTGTTGGAGTAGATGGCTTCTAAGGCTCCATCTAGCATGACACCCTTGCAAAGCTTGCAGACCTAAGTCAAGGGCAAGGAAACTGGCAGCTGCATACGCCCTCAGTATGCCCTCCTTGCCCCAATTTTAGGCTTGAACAAAGCCTTTATAAAAGGCTGCTTGAGCGCCTACTGGCAGTGCTGATGGCCATTTCCAGAGAGGCAACAGTGGGGTGGGAGCAGGATCCCTTTCTGTGCACCTGCAACCCTCTGCTGGATGGATGAAGTCTGGTAAGAAGCCTCCCTAGCCCTTCTTCTCTTGGGGCTTTGGCTGTGAATTCTTTCATACAATTTGCAACTCTTTTTGGTATTTTGTAGTGTGTGACCGACTCTGGCTCTGGACCAGTTAAAAGGCAAGAAAGCAAGATAAGGAAGAAAGAAAAGACCTAGACAGCTTCTAAGCTCTTTGTGCTTTTATTAAACTTGCCAGCACCAAATGAGAATGTTTTGCTGGGGTTAAGCTTGAACCTGCAAGTGGTAAAATGAAAACAAACCAGAGCAAGAGCAGTCATTAGACAAGAGTGGATCAATGTTTACCGTAAACGCAGCCCTCTTAAGCATTCCTGAATGGGCCTTTGCTCTCTGGAATGTTCTGTGCTCCTGGCATTTACTCATTCCCTTTTCAGGGAGATGTCACACATAAGGTTATTACAACAAGCAGAGTTTACAAAAGCAAAAGGTTACAGTAGGATGGAAAAGACAACCTCTCTGTTTAGAAAAAGCTGTTGTTGCTGCTTCTCCTCCTCCACCCTTTCGACAGAAAACGAGGGCTCTATGAGGGAGGGGCCACCAGGGGAGTGGGACGCCATGAATTTATTTCTCTCCACAAAGGGCAAAGGTGGTCCTTCCATCTGCATATCAATCTGGCCGCTTCCACTGCAGCCTTTAAGATGCCCATTCACAGCTCCCATTATTTCCTTTGGGCCTCACTGTTGTACAACGGGCATTCTTATCCTGCATTTTAATGCCACCTGCTTAAGCGCCTCTTAGACGTCTCTCTCTTTGCTGACACTTCTCTTCTTTAGCATCTGGGACTGGGATCTTGCACATTAAGCTCAGAAGAGGAGTGTGTGTGTGGGGGGGGACACTCTAGAAATAACAAATCTCCAACCTGACAGAGGCAGCTCACACTTTTAACATGCTTCTGATCTCATTGCCCTCCCTACAGCAGAGAACAGAAAGGAGCCTCAGCCACCTTCTGCCTGCTTTAAGAACATTCCATCCCAGGATAAGGTCTGCTAAATTTTCCAGTTAGGCAAAACTAGCATATCAACTTTTGCCCTGACACATTCATTTTCTACAGGCAGGGAGCTTTAACATCTGGGCCATTCAAAGACATGAGCTGCATACAGACCGGCTTCACCAGCTAATCCTTCTGAATGTATAAACTGACTCAGAAAACACTCTGCACTCTTTGCAGATGAGCTAATGGTGTCAACACCAGACCCCATAAACACAGCAACCTCCCTAATCAGAGAGCTCATTACATTTGCAATGGTGTCGGGCCAACAGGTGAATTTTGCAAAGTTGGAAGCTATGTGCTTCAGCACCCCTCCTCACATCCAAAAAGAACTCGCTAACACAGGCATAGTCAAACTTGGCCTTCCAGATGTTTTGGGACTACAACTCCCATCATCCCTAGCTAACAGGACTCGTGGTCAGGGATGATGGGAGTTGTAGTCCCAAAACATCTGGAGGCGCTAACGTCGCCAAGGTAAAATTTTGCCACACCAAGTTCAGATACCTAGGGGTACAAATAACCAGAAACCTCAATAAATTATAGCTCCACAACTACAACCCCTTGTGACGACAAATTAACAAAGACCTAAAGAGATGGACACGGGTGGTGCTGTGGGCAAAACCTCAGTGCCTAGGACTTGCCGATCGTATGGTCGGCGGTTCGAATCCTCGCGGCGGGGTGAGCTCCCGTCCTTCGGTCCCAGCTCCTGCCCACCTAGCAGTTTGAAAGCACCCTTAAGTGCAAGTAGATAAATAGGTACCGCTTTATAGCGGGAAGGTAAACGGCGTTTCCGTGTGCTGCGCTGGTGCTGGCTCGCCAGAGCAGCTTCGTCACGCTGGCCATGTGACCCGGAAGTGTCTTCGGACAGCAAGTATTAGAAATCACCCCAGAATTGGCCCTACTAAACATCTTCCAAGACAATAATTCCCACTTGCATCACAAAGAACTCATCACCCACCCACTCTCAGCAGCCAGAAACATCATAACCAGACACTGGAGAAACCTGTCAGGAGTAAGCATGGACCAATGGTACCAAGTAGTATGGGAAACAGCCTTACTAGAAAAATTAACCAATAAACTGAAACTGACACGGGGACAAATAGAAGAAGGGGTGTGGCTCCCTTTTATCACATATACAGCCCAACAAGACAATGACAAGAATCCACCAATAGCATATGAATCAATATGGCTAACCTGATCCAAAACCACCCAGCCACCCCACTCACACATGGAGTTCACCACAGCCAATCACAAACAACCACACCCTAGGCCAACCCCAACCTCTCTCACCACCAAAGGAACACAAGTGAATAGTAAAGAGGGTGAATGAAACGATCGTTGAGATGGCTAGAGCACCGGTGGCGGCTAACTCATTCTGAAGCTGACCGGACACAGGTTAGAGCTCAATGTCGAGCCTACCAAGTGGCGGTAGCAACGGCGAAGAAGACTTTCTTCACCGCCTCTATTGCATCTGCGGAAAACAGCAGCAGGAGACTCTTTCAGGTGGTTCGCAATTTAGCGGAACCACCTGCGACATCGGGGCCCAGTATGGGCCACATGATCTCCTGCAATGATTTTGCAAAGTTTTTTGCAGATAAAGTCGCTCAGATTCGGGAAGAGATAGATTCCACCGTAGGAGCAGGGCCGGGGTGGGAGAGTGCTAGAGTCCTGTCTAGTCAAGTTGCGAGGGATCAGTTCCAATCTGTTACCCCCAAGGATGTGGACAGGCTGCTTGGACGAGTGAAACCAACCACCTGTCTCCTTGATCCTTGCCCATCCTGGCTTATAAAAGCTAGCCGGGAAGGGCTGGGCGATGGGCTCTGTGGGGTGGTGAATGCTTCCCTCTGTGATGGAGCCTTCCCAGACCCGCTGAAAGAGGCAGCTATCAAACCACTTCTTAAAAAAACATCTTTAGATGCTGCCAATATGGCCAACTATCGCCCAGTCTCAAATCTTCCATTCTTGGGCAAGGTGATTGAGCGAGTGGTTGCTGAAAAACTCCAGGCACGCCTGGAAGAAGCAGACCATTTGGATCCCTTCCAGTCAGGATTCAGGCCTCATCATGGGACTGAAACTGCCTTGGTCACACTGGCTGATGATCTCCGGCAGGTTAGAATCATAGAATCATAGAGTTGGAAGAGACCACAAGGGCCATCGAGTCCAACCCCCTGCCAAGCAGGAAACACCTGCTTGTTAGAGACAAAGGTTAGAGACAAAGGTGAGAGCAGTTTCCTAGTTCTGCTGGATCTCTCAGTGGCTTTTGACACCATCGACCATAACACCCTTCTGGACCGTCTAGAGGGGCTGCGAGCTGGGGGCACTGTTATACAGTGGTTCCGCTCCTTCCTCCTGGGCCGTGTTCAGAAAGTGGTGGGGGGGGGGATGAGTGTTCAGACCCCTGGGCTCTCACTTGTGGGGTGCCTCAGGGTTCTGTCCTCTACCCTGTGCTTTTCAACATCTATATGCGGCCGCTGGGAGAGATCAGGGGGTTTGGGCTGGGTGTTCATCAGTATGCGGATGATACCCAGCTCTACCTCTCTTTCAAATCAGAACCAGTGAAGGTGGTGAAGGTCCTGTGTGTCTGGAGATGGTTGGAGGATGGATGGCAGCTAACAGATTGAGGCTGAATCCTGACAAGACAGAAGTACTGTTTTGGGGGGACAGGAGGCGGGCAGGTGTGGAGGACTCCCTGGTCCTGAATGGGGTAACTGGGCCCCTGAAGGACCAGGTGCGTAGCCTGGGAGTCATTCTGGACTCACAGCTGTCCATGGAGGTGCAGGTCAATTCTGTGTCCAGGGCAGCTGTCTACCAGCTCCATCTGGTAAGCAGGTTGAGACCCTACTGCCCACGGACTGTCTCGCCAGAGTGGAGCATGCTCCAGTTATCTTTCGCTTGGACTACTGCAATGTGCTCTGCGTGGGGCTACCTTTGAAGATGACCTGGAAACTACAACTAATCCAGAATGCGGCAGCTAGACAGGTGACTGGGAGCGGCTGTCTTGAAAGACCTACACTGGCTCCCAGTACATTTCCAAGCACAATTGAAAGTGTTGATATTGACCTTTAAAGTCCTAAATGGCCTCGGTCCAGTATACCTGAAGGAGTGTCTCCACCTCCATCGTTCTGCCTGGACACTGAGGTCCAGCGCCAAGGGCCTTCTGGCGGTTCCCTCCCTGCAAGAAGCCAAGTTACAGGGAACCAGGCAGAGGGCCTTCTCGGTAGTGGCACCTGCCCTGTGGAACGCCCTCCCCCCAGATGTCAAAGAGAAAAATAACTACCAAACTTTTAGAAGACATCTGAAGGCAGCCCTGTTTAGGGAAGCTTTTAATGTTTAAAAGTTATTGTATTTTAGTGTTCTGTTGGAAGCCGCCCAGAATGGCTGGGGAAACCCAGCCAGATGGGCGGGGTATAAATAATAAGTTGTTATTATTATTATTATTATTATTATTATTATTATTATTATTATTATTATTATTACCTGCACAAGCGACGCTGACACAAAACCCCGCACATACATTAAGTAAAATAGAAACATCGCCACCTGACCCCACCCCACTTACTGTTCCCCCACCTCTTTCCCCCTTTTCTTCCTAATGCAACACTAATGTCTCAACAAATGAAACTGATCTGTAGAAAATGTAACTTGGAAAAAGAGATGTTGCACATACTTTTGTAAAGTAAGAAATCTTTAATAAAAAATACGTTGTTGTTTTTTAAAAACAACAACACTCTGCGCATGCAGCGTGAGTGCCATAGTTGTTGGCGGTCTGATATGGCTATTCAAAGCACAGATGCTTTCAGTTGATGCCACTGCTCCTTCAGTTTCGTCTTTGTATGACTGGAAGCAAAAATGCAGTTGATGGCATTGTAGGAGATTTCCCAGATCTGTGCCTTGGACAGTCGGAATGTGTCCGCAAGCAGCTGGTACTCCTGGCTCAGGTCAGTCGCAAAAACCCCCTTGTCGTCCGTCTGGCAGTAAAAGAAAATGGTGAAAGGGTTAATTTTATGGGCTTTGGGCACTTAAAGGACTGCATCACAGACTATTTTCCTAGCCAACAATGTAGTCTGCCTTCCAAAAATACTTTATATATAAACTTTTTGTTCCTGATGTCCCTGCCGAGGGCTGTTGCTTGTGAGGCTGGAAGGGCGTGGGGTGTGGGGTGTGGGAGGTGCCGGAAAGGCCATTATGAGATGGCTCAACCACGAGGGGCAAGCAGAACTTCCATGCCCCGGGGCAGCAGACCTGTGAATGCTGCTTGCTAGATACCAAGTAGAGGGAAGGCTGTTGCCTTCATGCCCTGTTCATGGACTTCCTGGAGTAAAGGTTGGAGTGTTGGGCTAGGACCTGGGAGACCAGGGTTCGAATCCCCACTCGACCATGAAGCGCACTGGGTGACCTTGGGCCTTTCAGCCTAGCCTAACTCACAGGGTTGTTGTGCGGAGTAAAAATGAGGACGCCACCTTGAGCTTATTGGAGAGGAAAAGTGGGCTATCAGTGTAATAAATAAATATCATTTGATTGGCTATTGTGGGAAATCAGAACGCTGCAACAGATGGCTCCTCCTGATCTGGCAGGGCTCATCTTCTTCTGACAGAGAAGCAAGGCTATTACAACATGTCAATGGGGGGGTGTCTCCCTATGCAGTGGTGTCCAAACTTTTTTCAAAGAGGGCCAGATTTGATGAAGTGAAGGGCCATGAGCTTTTTTTTAGGATTGAAGTTGTTGAGGTTTTTTTTTAGGATTTTACCCCAGGAAATAAACTGCCACAGGGGCCAGATTAAACCGACCGGCGGGCAGATTAGGCCCCCGAAACAGACTTTGGACATGCCTGCCCTATTGTTTTTGAAGAGGTTCTCCACCCTGACATCTTTGTGTGTCTGGATAACGCAGAGTGCCTTACGCAAAGCACGATGGGATGACCCAGGTTGTACCAGAATCCGAAGTGGTGTTGGTCGCTAGAAGGCACCGTCTGGCTTTTGAGGTTTGACGTCAGGCAGAGTTCTGAGGAAGACGAGAGAAGTCTGGTTCAGAAGGGGTCAAACGAGGAGAGCAAGCATGGGAAGGCCAGCCAAAGCACTTGCCCTAAAGCGGACATGGTCACCTCGCACGAGCAAAGTATAGCAGTGAAGACAAAGAAGCAGACCCTAGTGTGAAGGCCTTGGCGTTGCTCAAATTGTGTCTGCGGACTCAACGTGAGATGGTGTCAGTAGTGGCATGTGGCCCAGCCCACCTCAGACCTCCTGGGAGGAAGCACTGGCTTGAGAGGCTTCCACATGGAAACTGGCCCTGCATTAAAGAAAGGCTTTTCCCAGTGGAAGTGTCCCCAAATCCCCTTGTGAAGCTAGAAACAGCATGTCTGGTGTGGACGTTGTGAAGAAGGAAGAAGAGAACCAATGGCGCTCAGCACCAGCCACCTTCCTCCCCTCCTCTCACCAGGGACTGGCCTCCACCGGGCCTGAGAAAATGCTGCTGCAGCCACAGTTGTCATGGTAACCGCAGTTGAGCTCTGCCAACCAAAGGCGAAATGGCAAAGGAAAAGTGAATCCCAAGGACCCTCTATCTTTCCTTCAACACCTTTCCTTACCTAGGGGTGTGCGATTTTGCCGAACCAGCTGCACAAGATCCCCTGAGGCCAATGATGAAGAATGAAGAAATGTACCGTGTCCAATTCTGTCAGGTGGCAGGCCCAGGAGAAGCCTGGTCTCCTCTTCCTGGTTTGGGATCTGAGAGAAGACACATGGATTAACTATGCACTGTCTTTTGACCGTCCTGAACCCACCATTCAGCTTTGCTGGAGGACCCTCTTGGGTTCTAGTATCTTGAGGAAGGAAGAACCCTCCCCCCCCATGTTGCTCTTCTGCCCACTGTGCATAATCCGATGGGCCTCTGCTGTGATGCCCTGGCGCTCACCTTCATCCCCTCAATGCATTTGGTCACCCACTGCACACCTTTTCAAGTTCTATGAGCTGAAATAACCAGACCAACCAACCAAAACAAGAGCCCCATAAGATCGATTGCAGGTTTTTTGGAAATAGTACGTAGTATATAAATGTTTGTTTTATTAAAACGCAAAATCAAGTGTACAATAAAATCATCACAGAAAACATGTGTGAAATGTTGAAGCAGAGATGGGTACAGAGACATCAGTCAATACATTCCATAGTTTTGGCAAAAGAGAAATTCTAACAGGTCTGTAAAAATCAAAACACCATAAAGATGGATACCCCTTATTTCCCAGAGGGATGAGGAGCCTTTCCAGCAAAGCTCAGTTTGTGAAGCTCTACATGTATTCCTCCATTTCACTGCATTATTCACAGCTATTTATAGGGGAGGCAGGGAAAGCTACGTGCTCTGGTCCCAATCCTGATCAATATTTGTAATGCGTATGGGTTGCTCATGCGTAAGTTGCCGCCTCTCCAGGCTTTGTTGCCTTGCTAAACCTTTCAGTCTGGGCAGTCCTTCACTTCGTGGCTGCCTCAGTCGCTAGCAGAATCCGTCAGTGGGCGTTTCTTAAATCTTTTCCAACATAAAAGTTGTTTGACACCCAGTCTCCTCCTACTCTCTCTGCGCGGAAGTCTTCTGCGCAGGGTGGGCGTGGGTAGCGGAGGACCCGTGCTCTCCCTGCTGGTGTCCGGTGAAGAGTCCTGGAGCCCTCTCGCCGATTCCCCCATCAGCCCCTCTATATCCCTGGTGTTGCGCTGATTTGCTTCCCCATCTGTGGAGCTGCTTCTCTCCCTGCTGGGCCCTTCTCCAGCATCATTTGAGAGCCTTCCCTCCGCCTCTAGCTCCGATGTCAGTTCCCTGACAATATTGCATCCATCACTACTATTAAAAAAAGCCTAGACATATTAAATGCAATCGCACACTGAATGCAAATAATTGTTTGTCCCTCTCCAAAATCAATTAGGATCCATCACCTCTCAGTTGAAGGTAGACTAGTCCTCTTGGTTAACCTGTTCTGCTAAGTTCCATTTGTCCCTCACCATCTCCCTTTGAACACAGAAATATCAGCAGGGAAATGATAGGGGGGGGGAGGGACAAAAACTGGAGACTGAAAAAAGGAGGGGAGGAATGCCTAACGAGGTATAGAACAAAAAAAAAAGACAAAATCTGAAATCAGTTGTGTACAGCTGATGAACATGATTGCGAAAATGTATAAATTATTGTCGAAATTTTAAATGCAAGAACAAATTAAAGTATGCATGATCAAATGGGTGAGAAATTGTGGGTATAACATACAAATGGAACAGCGGTGAAATGTGTGGACTAAAGGGTTAAAATAGACACTGTGTTATAAAAGGAAACTTTAATAAAACGATGTACCATTGATATTTAACACCTGAGAAACTATTTAGAATGTATAAAATATCCCCAATACTTGTTGGAAATGTAAAGAACATGAAGGGACAGTCTATCACGCTTGGTGGACATGTGAAAAAAGCCAATAACTTTAGGTACACATAAACAGAAGACAGGAGTGCCTGGCGTGCTCTGGTCCAGGGGGTCATGAAGAGTCAGACACGACTAAACGACTAAACAACAACAACTCATAAACAATGATAGGGAGAATTTTGAAGGCTAACTTTCAATTGAACCCAGAACTCTTCCTGCTGGGACTTATGGATATACAAAAAAGAAAAAGGGGGGAAAAAGACTATGGAACGTTGTTCCAATATATGATTAGGACAGTGAAACTTATATACACAAAGATTGAAAGATTAATCATTACCAACAATGGAGGAATGGTTATTAAAATTATTAGACTTAGCTGAGATGGCAAAATTGACATGCTTAATCAGAGAAAAGTCACTGTTAAGTTATTAAAGATTGGAAAGCTCTCATAGACCTTTTGCATGAAATAATGGCATTTTGGTTTGAAGGCTGAAGATAATGTTGGTTTATAGAAAGTAGTCATGCTGGGGATTATATTGGAGTGGATGAGTTGAATAATGTTTATATATTTTGCTGACAGATGAAGAATTGTAAGTTCCTTAGTTTCTTAACTTTAATTTTCTTGTTCTCTCTCTCTTCCTTTCTTTTGTATCTGTGTTTTTTATCTAAAGTAATGTTTTAGTCTGAATAAAAAAGATATGTGATAATAAACTTTGTATCTCTCTTTTTAAATTCTAATAAAATTGATTCAAACAAGAAGTAGATGATATACCCACAGACAGGTACTCCAGCTTGCCGTTTCACGCTGCCAGCTTGAAGGAGGAAATACAAAGGTTTGGGAAAAGATCAAGGATCCCTCCATTGCCTCCTCCTCTCCCCTCCACTGTCACCTGGGGGCAGCCATATCCTCAGACCATGGGTAGGCAAACTAAGGCCTGGGGGCCAGATCCGGCCCAATCGCCTTCTAAATCCGGCACGTGGATGGTCTGGGAATCAGCGTGTTTTTACATGAGTAGAATGTGTGCTTTTATTTAAAATGCATCTCTGGGTTATTTGTGTGGCATAGGAATTCGTTCATCCCCACCCCTCCAAATATAGTCCACCCCCTCAAGGTCTGAGGGACAGTGGACCAGCCCCCTGCTGAAAAAGTTTGCTGACCCCTGCCTCAGACTGTCCCAGTGGGAGAGACAGAAAGCAGGAGGGCTAACTCCATCAGGGACCTCCTTCCCTGAACTAGGCCGGCTGGCCAATACAGGAACGGCTATTTAGAAACTGGTGCCTCCGCTTTGATTTTCCTCTTCCCTCCCTGTCCCTTTCCCCTTGCGTGTTGTGTTTTTTAGATTGTAAGCCTTGTAGCAAGCCACTAACAGGTACTACTAATTTATTTATTTATTGCCCATGCACAGTTCCCATGTGGCCAGTGCAAACTGAACAAGTGGCCCCTACACAGGCGGGACTGTCACACTGCGGCTTTGCAGCAGAAGCGGAGGCCATGGTGGCCTGCCAGTGCTGCGCTGATGGCAAAGACAACCTGCCTTCCAGGTGACACAGGGAACCCTACACACATCACTTAAAAATAAATAAATCCTGGTGCCACATTTAGCCTGAGAAGCTGCTCAGTGAGCAAGTCCCTGCAGCAGAATGTTACCTCCGAAAGATGCAATGCCAGCTTCAGCCCGGCTTTTTTCGCTTCTAAGAGAGGCTCCAGAAAGTCCTTGCCATGACCTGCCTTGAAGGTAAAGCAAAAATATAACTTAGGAAAGAAGTTTACATAATTATGCAAGTCGTGGAGAATGTGGAGAGAGAAAAGTCCCCCCCCCCCACTTCATAAGGCTAGAACTCGTGGGCAGCCAGAGAAACCGAAGGTTGGGAGGATTCAGGACAAAGCGCCTCTTCAAACAGCACAGAGTTAAACTATGGAAATTAAAGGTAAAGGGACCCCTGACCACTAGGTCCAGTCGTGGCCGACTCTGGGGCTGCGGCGCTCATCTCGCTTTATTGGCCGAGGGAGCCGGCGTACAGCTTCCAGGTCATGTGGCCAGCATGACTAAGCCGCTTCTGGCGAAACAGAGCAGCGCACGGAAACACCGTTTACCTTCCCACCGGAGCGGTACCTATTTATCTACTTGCACTTTGACGTGCTTTTGAACTGCTAGGTTGGCAGGAGCAGGGACCGAGCAACAGGAGCTCACCCCGTCACGGGGATTCGAACCGCCGACCTTCTGATTGGCAAGCCCTAGGCTCTGTGGTTTAACCCACAGCGCCACCTGCGTCCCTAAACTATGGAACTTGGGTGGCTTTAAAAAAGGAGTTGGACAAATTCATGGAGGAGGAGGAGGAGGGGGGGGCTCTGAGGGCTCCTGGCCATGAGGGCTCTGCTCTGCCTCCAGAGTCCAGAGGCAGGAATGCTTCTGAATGCCAGTTCCTGGAGGCGAGTCTTGTGCTCAAATCCTGCTTGCAGCTTTGGCACAGGCACCTGGTTGGCCACTGTGAGAACAGGATGCTGGGCTAAATGGGCCATTGGCCTGATCCTGCAGGCTCTTCTTAGGTTCTTAAGATACAGGTGAACAGAAGCCTTAACACAGCCTCCACCAACCTGGTGCCCTCCGGCTGTTTTGCATTACTACTCTGCTCAGCTTGAGCCAGCACAGTCCCAGCATCCACTTCTTTGTTTATTTCCCGCCATTCACCCAAAGGTCCCAAGGCAGGTCACAACAGTCATGGTTTAAAGCAGGTTGGCGAAGGCTGGCTTGAATCATGATAGAAACATATGATAATTTGGGCAATGGCAGAGGTGATTATTTCTTCTTTTTAAAGAAAGCTTACTGAAGGGTTTCCACTGAGGTCCAAGCCTACCACCACTCCATCTGTGGAAAGCAGGAAATCTTCGGCCAGTTTGACTGTTTCCTTTGCAGCTGTTTGTCCTCCTCTTCTATCCACAGATAACAGAAACCTAGAATATAGATAGCCATATTATTGCAGAAGTAACAACCATTAGCTCACAAATGAGGATTGTGATGTAGGGACTGGTCCAGGTTGAAAACTGTACAGCGG
The DNA here is from genome assembly GCF_964188305.1 of Podarcis bocagei. NCBI lineage: Eukaryota > Metazoa > Chordata > Lepidosauria > Squamata > Lacertidae > Podarcis > Podarcis bocagei. The sequence goes on from NC_138139.1 coordinate 2,412,647, forward strand.
CAGCCAACTTCTTTTCCTGCTCAAGTGAATGCAATTAGCTCCTCTTGCAGAAAAGGCCAGGGAGACAGGGAAAACACCAGATAAGCTCTGGGTGGGAATCCTTCCCTGGAGATTCAGCACTAGAATCAGTGACATTTAAAACAAAAGGAGTCTGGTTTACAAACTTAAGTAAAGGTAAAGGTACCCCTGACCGTTAGGTCCAGTCGCGGACGACTCTGAGGATGCGCACTCATCTCGTTCTATAGGCTGAGGGAGCCAGCGTTTGTCCGCAGACAGCTTCTGGGTCATGTGACCAGAAAGACTAAGCCGCTTCTGGCGAACCAGAGCAGCGCATGAAAACGCTGTTTACCTTCCCGCTGGAGCGGTACCTATTTATCTACTTGCACTTTGATGTGCTTTTGACGTGCTAGGTGGGCAGGAGGTGGGACCGAGCAACGGGAGCTCACCCTGTCGCGGGGATTCGAACTGCTGACATTCCAATCGGCAAGCCCAAGGCTCAGTGGTTTAGACCACAGCGCCACCCATGTATCGCTTACAAACTTACCTAACATCTATATCCAAGCCATCTTCCTTGCATTGCCTTACACCCTCAAGTACAGCTTCCACATAGGTCCTTTTGGTCATACCTATGAAGAGAAGATCTGTATTCCTTTCAAACAGAAGGTATAAAGTGTTTGTGACACACACACACAAAACCCTAGGGTTTTGTTTCCTCGACCTCAGCCATACCCCAATCCATATATCACTAAAGGTCAGGTCACAACTGACCCACCCCCCCTGGCTTTCTTTTCACAGCACTCAAGCGCAGATGCAGGCTGGACATTTGCCAAGCCAGGGTTGCACTACTGCAGAAAGCCACTGGGGTCAAAAAATGGCGGGGCTTTAGCTCCACCCTGAAAGCCAGGAGGTTCCAGGAAAGGGCACAAGATGAGGCTATTCATACCCGGCCCAGTCCAGTCCGGCCCACTGCACCAAAAACTTCTCCATGCCATTTAGTTATTAAGATGTGTGCTCTCGTATAGTCTCGTCTCTTCAGCTTGTGAGATGCCTTGTGTATAGCAATGTAGAAAGCTGGTCTATCCCAATTAAAAAGGGAAATGAAATGAAATAAATAAAATCTATTCCCAATAGTCATGGACTGCTTTTCACCCTAGATGAGGAATCTAGGTGGGGAACCTCCATCAGCCCTGGCCTCCCCTCTGGCCCCCAAGGGCATTTTAGGGAAGCCTTATGATGTCAGCTGTCGAGCGGGTGAGGGAGGGGCTTCAAGGCAAGGACCTGGAGCTTGAAGTGCTCCCCCCTGACCTCAGCTGGTCGGGGGGGGGGGAGAACATGCCTTGCTCAAGAAGGGGGGAGCACTTCTCCCTCACACAGCTGCCCTTTTCAACTGATGTTTTCATAATAATTTATTTTATTTGTAGTTTTGCTGAGTGTTTTTTAAAAAAATGCAAGCAACCTTGAGTATGTTTTCTGTAAAGTGAAAAATAAATTGTTTCATGGAATGCATGTATGTGGAAAGCAATGCCCCATCTTGGAAGGGAGTGGCTGTAGTGGCAAAGAGCAGGCAATTATAAATTGAAAGGGGAATCCATTTGTCACCCGTGGTCGGCTCATCTCTGGGCGTGCTCCTTAGCTCTAGGTACTTGACTCCATCAGCAGCAAATTCCTGGACAACATCTTTCATTACCTGAAATTATAGCGGTATTTTGAACCTAAAGGATATTCACAAAGCACACTGCCATCGTTTCAAAGCTTTAACACACATTCCCCCCAGGGAAAAATCAAATCTCAAATTCACTCACATACCTGGTTCCATGAATCTATTTTTCAGAAATAATTCTTTTATCATCATGAAATATAAATATATGCAAAATCTAGGATATAAAAGTTATGCTTCATATACAATTCATTTACAACCCTAACACTTCAAAAATATTGTAATGTGAATTGTGAAATAGTAGGACATGAGTTTGTATTCATCTCCACGCCTCTAAAAAGACTCCATCCATTAAGAATTCTTTTTATTAATGATTGGAATTCAGCTACCTACCACTTCACCAATTTTTAATAATTGCTCCAGCTGCCAAACCTTATTTAATCACACCTTACTTGCTAATATTTTTCTGTTTCTTCAGTTCTTTGCAATGATCAGCTGTCCAACACACAAGTCAGACTCAAATCCTGTTCAGCCAGTAAGCTCACTGGGTGATCTTTGGCCAGTGATGATCACCGAGTCTAAACCTGCTCTGCTCCAAGGATAACGTCTGAGCTGGGAAGGGCAAGAGATGGCTGCGTGCCCCACTCTGAGCTCCTTAAAGGGAAAGGTGGAAGAAAAGCAGAAATATATGTAAGTAATACACCCAGAATACAAAACACAAAACAACCCCATGCGTGGCCAGTGATTGATTCCTTTTCATCATCAGCAAAAGACTAATTCTATTCTATTCTTTGTATTTACTTTCTGCATTTCTATTCCACCTTCTTTCCTCCAAAGAGCTCACAGTGGTCTGGCTAGTTCTCCCCACCCCATTTCATCCCCCCAACATCCCTGTGCTACGCAAGGCTGAGAGGCAGCAACTGGCCAAAGGCCACACACCAAGCTTCATGGCTGAGTAGAGATTTGAACCCTGGTCCAACACTCGAAGCACCACACCAGGGGTTGGCAACCTAAGGCCCATAGGCCACAAGCGGCCCATGGGGATCATTTAACTAGCCCATGGATCCCCCCCACCCGCTCAGTTGGCTCCTGTGCGCCACGCTAAACCAGCGCGGAGCAGAGCAGGGACCACCTTCTGCGATGCTGGCCGGCTTCCCATTGGCTGCAGGAAGCTCCATGCGATGAGAGCACACATTAAAATTAAGTTTGAGTTAGTGTACCATTAATATGTCTTCAGTCCTATTGGTAATCTGATGGATGATCTGGAACATCTGAAAACACCTAAAGAAAGAAAAGAGAGTTGCAATGAATAGGAATTCATCAAAACAAAGGGAAAAGTGGCACACTCCCCCAAAATCGTCTTTTTGAACTCGTTTCCAGAGATCACCTTTGTTTCAAATAGATTTCTGCATTTATCATGCATCCCTTCCCACACGCATGCACCTCTGAATTCAATGTACACATAAAAGGAATATTAAATATATAAATGATATAAATATAAATAAATATAAATTATAAAAAGGAAGACAATTTGTCCTCAGCATTATAATCTAAAAAGACTCAGCACAAAAGGAAAATGGATAGGGAGGGAGGAGGAAAGAAACAAACCTAAAGTTCAAGCTCTTACAAGTTGTTCTAATGACCAGCTGAGATGAAAGCATTCAAGGAACAGAGCTGGTCCCTTGGATGCCAATGCAGAGGTCCTCATCTCTTCTCTGCTACAGCCTGACGCTGCCACTTAAGAGCACATGGAGGAGTTAATTATGCAGCGCAGGAGGAACAGGAGTGCCAAAGAGTTTGGTTGGGAATTAGGGGGTGAGGGTGCAGAATCAGGTCTGTGCTTCATCTGAAGATCAGCTGCTGATGCTAACACATGCAACCTTGCACAAGGCCGAAGTTGCAGCACAGGGATTTCTCCTTGCATCTAAAGAGCAGCACACATCCATCTGACCAACAGGTGCAGAGGGTGGGATTGGGATATGTTGTGGGAGGAGGCAGCCAGGCAGATGCTTCACCTAATAAATTCCAGCGCGGGCCCTTCCTTTAAGGCTCAGGCTTGAGACATACTCACTCTTCCAGGCTTCTTCTCTTGCCCTTGTCATAGAATCATAGAATCATAGAATCATAGAGTTGGAAGAGACCACCAGGGCCATCGAGTCCAACCCCCTGCCAAGCAGGAAACACCATCAGAGCACTCCTGACATATGGTTGTCAAGCCTCTGCTTAAAGACCTCCAAAGTAGGAGACTCCACCACACTCCTTGGCAGCAAATTCCACTGTCGAACAGCTCTTACTGTCAGGAAGTTCTTCCTAATGTTTAGGTGGAATCTTCTTTCTTGTAGTTTGGATCCATTGCTCCGTGTCCGCTTCTCTGGAGCAGCAGAAAACAACCTTTCTCCCTCCTCTATGTGACATCCTTTTATATATTTGAACATGGCTATCATATCACCCCTTAACCTCCTCTTCTCCAGGCTAAACATGCCCAGCTCCCTTAGCCGTTCCTCATAAGGCATCGTTTCCAGGCCTTTGACCATTTTGGTTGCCCTCCTCTGGACACGTTCCAGTTTGTCAGTGTCCTTCTTGAATTGTGGTGCCCAGAACTGGACACAGTACTCCAGGTGTGGTCTGACCAGAGCAGAATACAGTGGCACTATTACTTCCCTTGATCTAGATGCTATACTCCTATTGATGCAGCCCAGAATTGCATTGGCTTTTTTAGCTGCCGCGTCACACTGTTGGCTCATGTCAAGTTTGTGGTCAACCAAGACTCCTAGATCCTTTTCACATGTACTGCTCTCAAGCCAGGTGTCACCCATCTTGTATTTGTGCCTCTCATTTTTTTTGCCCAAGTGCAATACTTTACATTTCTCCCTGTTAAAATTCATCTTGTTTGTTTTGGCCCAGTTCTCTAATCTGTCAAGGTCGTTTTGAAGTGTGATCCTGTCCTCTGGGGTGTTAGCCAATCACGTCAATCACGGTCATTCCATGAGGAACCTGAAGGTCTGCTTTCTGGGCCATCAATTTCTTCATGGTAGCAGAACTGATGGAGCCATTCAGGTGGGCGTGCAGCTCCTGATTCAGAAGCAAATACGTGCTCAACTCTCCCCAAATTTCATTAGAAACATTTTAAAAACACCCCCTTCCCCCCTACCAGTTCCCTCTCTTCCTTAACCTTAAGCTGTCAGTTCTTATTTCTGGCCGCCTACACAACTCAAGAGCAGGGGACTTTTGTTTAGGGCCGCATTCTCCTCTTGACAGCCTTCTGGGGGCCACAAGAAGTAGAAGGGTTGGATCAACAACAGTTGATAGCTTCAAGATGCTTCGCAGGAAGAAATTCCCCAATGGGATATATAAATTCTCTCTCATCATCCATCGGAACTGACTGGCAATGGGTTCATGAAAGACAAAAATAATTCTTTTTTACAGAACAAACCATTCACTTACAGAATTAACTGCGTGCCGTGAGGGTCACTCCCTCGGGAGGCTAAAACATGGAGGGCTAGCAAGTCGTGTAAGAAGCTCAGTGAAGGGACTGGGAACCCGGCCTCGCCCGAGCTCCTTCCAGGCGGAGACCCGCCCCTGAGGCCGGGCCCTGGGCCCAGGTGCTCCCGGGAAGGCGGCGGGCGACTCTCGGGCCTCGCCCCTTCCTTCTCGGCCTGCCGCCTTCTCCCGCGCCTCCTTTCAACCCCGCAGCCGGGCCGGGGAGCTCCGGCCTCTCCCTCCCCGCCACACCGCCCGCCTCTCGCCTTGCCCAAGGCCGCAGGCCCCTCTCCCGCCCCGGCCTCACCACTTTGGGCAGCTCCCGGTAGAAGCCGCGCGCTCCCGGGGGCTCCGCCGCCATCGCCGCGCCTCGCCCCGGCAGCAGCGCCGCCTCCCGGCCCCGCGCCGCCCACTCCCCGGGCGCTTCCTCGGAGGCGATCCAAGGCAGGCTCGCTAAAGGAGCCGGATCCGAGAAGCAGCAGTTCTGCCAAAGGACCCTCTTGCACGTGCACTCTTTTGCAAAGTGACTCTCAGATCACGTATCACATCCGCTTGGCTGTGCGACTGTGGCACCAAAATATGGGTCAGTCCCACAGATGCTCTGGGTTTTTTTACAGCCCCCCCCCCCGTGCATCATTACACCAGAAAGACCACCGGCCAGAGGTTTGCTGCATCACCACTGCACACAAAAACTGAGCATCCACGTGGCTTTACAGGAGGCCAGGCAGGGCTGCTGCTTTGGTGCTCAGCATGAGTGGAGAAAAGGCCCGCAGTCTCCATCCTCAGCAATGGCTGGGAGAGGTAAAGGTAAGACTCCGGGAGAGCTAAGGCCTGTCGAATTTGATACTGGGGTGCCATCTCAGTTTTCAGGCCGAGGGAGCCCCTAATGGCTGGGAGAACAGAGCTGCAAGTGCAGTTGTGAAAGACATGGGAGTCTTCCGCCCCTTTCTCCCATCAGCCTTAGGTTTTTGCCCCACCGATTCTTATTCTTACAGGATACAGTGGTACCCCAGGTTACATAAGCTTCAGGCTACAGATTCTGCTAACCCAGAAATAGTACCTCGGGTTAAGAACAGTACCTCTTCAGGATGAGAACAGAAATCGTGCTCCGGCGGCTAAAGTGGTGCTTCAGGTTAAGAAGAGTTTCAGGTTAAGTACAGACCTCTGGAACGAATTAAGTTCGTAACCCGAGGTACCACTGTATGGGAGTCATAATGTTAACTTTGGGTCCTCCCAAGTTTTATATCTGAGGACAAAGCAGCAGAAGTCTCTGTGTTAATTTAATGGCTCTAGCCAAGTCTGCTTTTCTATACAGTACTTGCCTCCCAACCACCCTATCTTTGATCAGCATTGCTGTGGCAGGCGTCTGGTGGGCTATAAATACAAGTGAAACTCAAAAAATTAGAATATTGTGGAAAAGTTCATTTATTTCAGTAATTCAACTTAAAAGGTGAAACTAATATATGAGATAGTCTCATGACATGCAAAGCGAGATATGTCAAGCCTTTATTTGTTACAATTGTGATGTACGCCATAAACACAATTATAACAAATAAAGGCTTGACATATCTCGCTTTGCATGTCATGAGACTATCTCATATTAGTTTCACCTTTTAAGTTGAATTACTGAAATAAATGAACTTTTCCACAATATTCTAATTTTTTGAGTTTCACTTGTAAAAGGCTTCACTGTACAGCTTAAGAAGAAGAAGAGTTTGGATTTGATATCCCGCCTTTCACTCCCCTTCAGGAGTCTCAAAGCGGCTAACATTCTCCTTTCCCTTCCTCCCCCACAACAAACACTCTGTGAGGTGAGTGGGGCTGAGAGACTTCAAAGAAGTGTGACTGGCCCAAGGTCACCCAGCAGCTGCAGGTGGAGGAGCGGAGACGCGAACCCGGTTTCCCAGATTACGTGACTACCGCTCCTAACCACTACACCACACTGGCTCTTAAGTCCAGGTGTATGCCCCTCCACTATACAAATGGCGGATTGAGCAGATGAGACCAATGGGTCCAATGGTAAAAAAGGTGCCGTACACGGAAGTGAGCCCATTAGGAAAAGGAAAAGCATTATAGGAAATATGTGTGGTGAAAGAAAATTTTATTACAGTCATTGTATTAGAAGACTCAACTTCTAAGGTTATCTAGCAATAACAATGTAACATTCAGTCCTGCAGGAGCCAAAGTATCAAGTTAAATTAACACATACACTGCATGTACCGTTCTCGGAAATAAAAAATAACTGAATGCAGGAGATAAACACATGTAATAAAAATTTAAAATCTGCTGCTCAATGGATTTACTCAGGGGGTAACAGAAAGATACTTTCTCTCCTTTTCTTCCTCTTCTTTATTTTCTTCCTTTTTTCTTATTTCTCTCCTCTAGATTATTTTGGCTTTTATTGTATTTTATGTTGAAAACATTTAATAAAAATTGATGATAAAAAGGGAACTTGCTAGACATGTAGTGAATTAGTTTACATCTGTCCAAGAAACAGAACTGCACAACTTAAAACACCTTTTTTCATAGAAAAAAAATTAAGTGCATTTAAAAAGCCAAAAAGAAACAAACTCCAGAAAAAGCCCCATCATCCAATGATCCATTCATTTATTTCACCTTAAGTTAAAGGCAGTCTAAGTACAGATGCTGTACATTAAATATATGTGAAATATGGAACAAGTTCTCCTAGGTGTGTTTGTGTGTTTCCAAGTGCAATCCATCTCTGACGTTTCTTGCATTGATGGTTAGATGTAAAGTGAGCCGTCAGCAGGGCCCACATAACCAACGCCTATGAGCAGTACATCTATGAGAGTCCAGATTCCCAGGCCTCCAAAGCTGAAAAGTTTGCCCAGACCTTCTCTCCACTGGCCCAAGTAGAAACGGTCAGCTCCAAAACCGCCAAGTGTGATGCTGCAAATACAACACAATTATGTCTGAGAAGCTGTCCAAATCCAGACATCCATTACTGATGCCAGCAGCAAAGCATTTAAATTATTTGTACCTGACAAATAGCATAATGAAGTTGATTAACACTGACTTTAAAAATCATCTACTTTAAATGAGCCTACTAGTGAAATAATTTTTTTTAAAATGAAAACTTTGCACTTATTTTTACAGTTTAACACAAAATACTGGTAGAATCCCATTCTGCTTTCAAGACTCAGGACAGGCAGCATGCTTCAGAACTGCCTGAAGACAAAATAAAGTAACCAGGCTCCCTTGACCAGCTTAACCAAACATCCAGTCCAAAAAAGACAGTATTTTATTTAGAAAGCAGGTAATCCTATTCCTACCTTAAAGCCAAGGCAGTTGACCATTTATAGCCTCCTGTCCAGTTGCAATAAAGCATCTTGGGGAAAGTACGGTTACCTTAAAATAAACAGACATTGAAATCATAAAGCCAAGACCACAAACAGGAATAGTGCTGCAGTGTGTGCTTTGAAATTATCTTAATTGATCTTATTGCAAAATCTGTGACAAATACTTTACAGCCCTGATTTAAGAGTGATATAGGCTCATCTGTTATCAGTGTTGCATCTTTCCCCTTTTTATTCATTAGTATTATTTTTTGCATTTCTCCCAGGTCTGGTATTTTTGCCCCCAAAACATCTGTTAGAATTTTATAGAATTCTTCAGGGACACCATCTTGCTCAGGCATTGCTTACCCAGACAATGAATATGATCCCGCACCGTGCAATTGGCACTATATCGTTCTCGTGGACAAGAGACCGTTTTGCAGTTTGTAGGATTGGAGCAGACATAATCTGATGGAGGGAGCTGCCAGCAAAGCTGGCAAGTCATGTTGATTGTGAAAGTTTCTGGGCGATTGTTTTTCTCATCCTGCATGAGAATCAGAAATCTTAACTCACCCTTCCAGAAATAATACACAGGTTAACCAGAGAGCACTTACTGGAGTGTGACAGAATCACCAAATACACTTGATTTTTTGGAAGCTGAGAGCACCTAAGTTCTAGATACTTTTACTAAATTAAGCAAGCACAAAGTCAAACACATGAGCTGTTATGTGCCAAAAAAGAAAAGTCCTGTGGGAATATACTGAAGCATAAGCTTTCCTGGATTAGACTTCAACAGGTACATGAAGGTTCACCCTCAGCTGGTGTAGCTGCATGCATTATTTGAGGAAACTGATTGTCTAGACTCATTCCAATCTGGGTTAGTGACTGACTCTACCTTGGGTGCCCTAATGAGGGAAGGACCTGGCTGCTTCTGCTTGATCTCCCACCTGCTTCTGATACAAAGGAGCATGGCATCTGCCTATACTCTCTGAAAGAAACGAGTATCAGGGGCATTGCTCTGGTTTCCTCTTCAGGGACAGTTCCAGCAGACGGCATTTAATAGTGTTTCTCAGCCCCTAGGCTCTTGAGCTGTGAGGTGCCACAGTGCACTATGTAGTCCCCAATGCTATTTAACATCTATATGAAGCCATTAGGAGTGGTCATTAGGAGATATGGAGCAAGGTGTCATCAGTACACTGATAAACCCAGCTCTCTTTCGCCGTAACATCTGAATCAGCAGAGGCTGTGCAAGCCCTGGGTCAGTGCCTGGGTGCAGTGGTGGGCTGGATAGCAGCCAACAGACTGAGTCTGAATCTTGACAGGACCAATGCACAATTTGTGAACACTTATTGAGTCCGTGTAATTGGTCAATTGCCTGCTTTGGGTAGAGAATGAAATTCCTCTGAAGGAGTGGGCTTGTTGTCCGGGGGTCTCCTGGATCCATCTGTCACTAAGGTGACCTTAGTGGCTAGGAGTGCCTTCTAACAGCTTTGGCCATTTATAGACTGTGGCAGCTGGACCATCGTAGGTCATGCACCAAGGACCTCCCAATTGGTTTAGACCAGGGGTGGCCAACTCTCAAGAGGCTGCAATCTACTTTCAGAATTAAAAACTACCCCCGTTTTTTTGAAGTTCAGCTCAAAGTTGTTGAGCTATTTTTAGGGAGTAAAGCCCTGTTTTGGGGCTGAGGTTAAAGGCAGGGGACAAAGGGGTAAAGTCACTCACAAAAAGATCGCTATGGATGAAAACAGCAGCACAGAGGAAGCTCCGTCTTCCCTTCCAGAGATCAAACAACAATAGAGGGTGGGGCAAGGCAAGAGTCAGTTTTAGCGACGCTAAGGAAAGGGAGCCAGAGATCTACCAAAACCTCACTGGGATCTACCAGCAGATCGCGATTGACCGGTTGACATCCCTGGTTGAGACCATCTATATAATCTTTTCAGCACTTGTTAACAACCTTCTTCTGCTTTCAACAAAACTTTGAAGTAGAGATTTTTATTCCAGTCTTTATCAGCACTGGATCAGAAACTGTATTTGTTTTGATTGCTGGTGCTTTTACTGTTTATCGCTTTGGGAAGAGTCTGTAAAACAGGATATGTCTTTTGGGGAAAAAATAATCTATAAATGCACATATGAAATGTTATAAGGGGTCATAGCAGCCAAACCCTACTGCTAACCACAAGCTGAGGTCTCTGTAATTAAAGTACAGAATTGAATCTTCCCCCTATCAGATAGAAAGCAAATGTCTAGGCCCAACAGAATATCCCTTTCATCTATATCTAGCATCTCCTGAATAAGGTATCTATTCAATTACATATTTTACAAAGTAATTATTCTCCTTCAAACAAGTAAGGTGTAGTATTTCCGCAAGATTCATGTTCATATTACAAATGAACAAGCATTCTACTTACAACACAGTGGACCTGGGATCTGGCTTTACATTCAAAAACAGCAGTTTTGCCATAGATACAGGAGCAATTTGTTTCACAGTCCATACATCCTGGAGGCAGTCTGCTGCACAGTCCATTACTAGGGCATTGGGTCATATACGATGGGGTCGCTGTGGCTTCTGAAGAATTAAAATCTGGTGAGAACAAAAGTTTCAGTATTCCCTAGAAAAAAGCTAGGGAACAAAATATCTGAAATTCCTAGGTTGCGGAACACAAATGCCTAAGCAACTACTTTTTCCTAACCTGCTCAATTTACATTTCACCTATTTTAGTAATGTGCAGCCTATGCATGTTTACCCAGGAGTAAGATCCACTATAAGGCCCAAATAATTTAATGGGTCTCCCTTATATGTAAGTTATTTTTAGGATTAGGAAGATATGACTGTCTTAAACTGAGCCAGAACTTTAGACCATCTAGCTCAGTATTGTCTACACTACAATGCCCTGTGGCCTTCTAAATATGGTTGGAATCCAATCCTGATTAGTCCCAACCAGCAAGCCTAATGGTCAGGGTTGCTGAGAGCTGTACTCCAGCAATATCTGGAGGGTCTACAGTGACAGGTGTCTTTCCCAGCCTTGCATGAAGAAGAAGAAGAAGAGTTTGGATTTGATATCCCGCCTTTCACTCCCTTTAAGGTGTCTCAAAGCTGCTAACATTCTCCTTTCCCTTCCTCCCCCACAACAAACACTCTGTGAGGTGAGTGGGGCTGAGAGACTTCAAAGAAGTGTGATGGCCCAAGGTCACCCAGCAGCTGCATGTGGAGGAGCGGAGATGCGAACCCGGTTCCCCAGATTACGAGACTACTGCTCTTAACCACTACACCACACTGGCTCTCTGATGGGCACAGAACTGGGGACCTTTTGCATAACCCCAGCATTTTTCACAATTCAGATACATTTCTATGGGGAAAGTTATGGGTCACATTCAAATGAAAAGGCAAGTGACTGACTCACAGGCTATATAGAATTAAGTATATCAGTACTCAAACAAACAAAAAAGTCAGGTAAGCATTGAGAAATATTACTGGATTATCATTTTGAAACACGAAGCGTATTTAAGTACCATAGCTACTACACAAATAGGAGCTGCATCCATGGAGAGGGATGGACTCACACAAGGGAAAGTGAAAAGAGAAAGTACTCTGGCATTTATCGATGCCATATGGTAATAGTATTTGTAATCACATGCATGAGTATTTATTCAGACCTGCTCACAATAATTCATGCTGGTTCCTTTGCTCAATTGGTGGCAACACCTTTCAGTTTCATTAGTGTTCTTTGGCTCTTAGTAGGAGATAATCAACAGCTTCTTTATCTGCAGGGTACAATTGTTTTGTTTCCAAATGAAAGACCTCCTTCATTTTTAAGTTCAAGAAAATTATTTTTGTTTCCTTGAGCCACTCAATGGGCTTTATCCACAGAAAAAGCTTTTGCTTCTAGTGTTAGAAATGCCTCCGAGTTAAGTGCTTTTGGGAAACAACAACAGGAGTGGGAAACAGCAAACCCAGAGGCATCTGGTTGGTCACTGCGGGAAACAGCATGCTGGACTAGATGAACCCTTGATCAGATCCAGCAGGGCTCTTCTTATGTTTGTGTTTCCTGTACAGGGGACCAAACAGTCCATTTCCCTCCCATTAAGGGCCACATTATATAGTATGCACAAGTGGAACACGCCCATGTGGAACAGATTGTTGGTGGCAGCTTGGGGCAGTGTTCACAAGAGAGACTCTGAGTTGCAAAATACTATGATCTTAAGGATCAAGATATAACAGAATGGTGTGTCTTCTCTCATTAGCAAATGTAAAGCTCTAATTTCCTAGCTATTTCTTACATTTGAGAATTTGTTTCTAGAAATTAGGGGGTTTTTTTTTACATGGAGGAAGTGGGATGGAGAGTCCTTCAGAAATAAGCTGTTCTGTAGGCAAATATATCTCACAAACCTCTAAAGATCTGTGTAGAGTAAGGTTTACAAAGACATACATTTTAATTCTAAGAAGTACAAGACGGAATGGAAAAAAAATACGTACCTGATACTTTTGACACTGGAATGTGTGTGCTTGTAGGTACTATTGCAACCTTTGCCAGCTGAGCTTGTGGATGAGAGTGTTCTAAGCTCAGTGATCCTGGGGGTGGGGTGGGGGGAAAGAAACACAAAATACTAACAGGATTCAAAGCATGTTTAGTTACAATTTGGAAGCAACAGTGTGGTCCAGAGCATCAGGCTTGGGTTCAAATCCCTTGTGTGTTCAAAAGAAAGTGGTGCTGGTAAGATAAAGTGGCTTGAATTGCTCAGTACACTCCTCCTCTAGAGGCTAGTTGCCAACGCTGTACTGAGTGACTTTCTCTGCCCAGGGAACTATTACTCTGTAATAGTGCTGTCCCTCAGAATGTATTTCTCATCTTCCTCACCCTAACCCAGGACCTCCAGTCCAAGGAGTAGTACTGTGATCTTTCCACACTTATTTCAATTTGCATTTTAAAAGTGTGGGTAGTTCAGACCCATGAGCCGGTAAGCATCACTACTTTGAATTAAGGTGCTGAATTGCGAAGAAGAGAGAGAAGAAACACTGCCTGGTATTTGCACCTTTGACAACAGGTGTCTCAGATCTTTCAAGGCCTCTTAATGATGCACAGCACAACAACTGAGACGCTTGTCTGTGCTGGACATTACTTGTTAAAAAAAGTCCTACAGTAGCAAGACTGGATAAGACCTTGTGGCGTTCCTCAGACCTTGTGGGGGGGCCGGACTATATTTTGGGCAAAAATAATAATGAACAAATTCCTATGCCCTACGGATAACCCAGAGATGCATTTTAAATAAAAGCACACATTCTACTCATGTAAAAACACGCTGATTCCTGGACCATCCGCAGGTCGGACTGAGAAGGCAACTGGGTCGCATCTGGCCCCCGGGCCTTAGGTTGCCTACCCCTGTCCTAAAGCAACACTGCCAATCACAGCAAAGGATAGCAGTGAGAAGCCCCAAAGACTGACTTGAATATAATAGGTTTGCAGTTCCTCATAACCAGATTCGGGAATAACGTAAGAAGGGCCCTGACGGATCACAAGAAAGACCCGTCTGGTCCAGCACCCTGTTCTTGGAGTGGTGCACCAGATGCCTATGGGAAGCCTGGGATCCGAGCACAGCATTCTCCCCAACCGCAGTTCCCAGCAACGGGTATTCAGAGGCATACCCTTTAATCTAGCTTTGTAAATTAGCCCCCTCACTCCCTGCATGCAATTCCTGGTCACCTATGGCGACCAGGTCATACTGAAACACAAGAAAGGCTGTGTCTGCCCCATATCCTGAAGTAACAAAACCCAGGTGTATATTAACAAAATAAAAACATTGCTCCCCCCCCTACTTCATTTCGCTCTCCTTTCTTGCTTGTTTCTCCGCCCCACTCCCATCACCCCAATGCCAGTTTCTATAGTGTAAGCCTGTTGGGGCAGAGAATGACACAGCACCAGGCGCGAGGCTGAAGGAGGCTGTTCTGCCCGGGGAAGCGAGCCAAGGCTGGCGGGACAGGCTTCAGGGCAAACGCCAGCGCCGCACAGCCCGGGAACATTCCCCGGAGAGAGAGGCCCCGGGGCCAGGGAGCCTCCCGGCAGAGGCCCGGCCGCCCCCTGAGCGCGTGCAGAGTGCAAGGGCCCCAGCGCCTCTTCGGCGTGAATTGGTGGGTCTACGAAGCGGCCCGGCCTGCCACTCACCCCGCCCGGAGAGGACGTAGAGCTGCGAGAGGAAGAGGGCGACGCGGCACAGCCTCTCCAGCGCCCGCAGCGCCGCCACCGCCGCCGCCATCTTGGCCTCATCCGGGGACTCCGCTCGGCTCCGCCCCCGCCGGCACGTCCCGCCCCCGCTGCGCTCTACGCAGGCGCGAACCCCGAGAGCCCGCGGGGCAGGCCGGCCGTGCTCTCTGCTGCCGCCACGAGGCCGGGAGCAGCGTGGCCCGTCTTAGCAGCAGGCGCCAGAGGGGAGAGGAGCCAAGGACTGGAGAGCTGGAAGAGACCCCGGGGTCATCTAGTCCGACCCCATGCAATGCCCCACGTGGGGCTCCAACCCATGACTCCGAGACTGAGAGATGCTCCACACACCCAGGTGACACATCCAGGCACCCAGGTATCATCTGCTTCCATTTACAGCCCTCCTGTCGGAGCAGCGGAGAAACCCCTTAAAAACCTCCTGCCTGCGTCTCAAAGGCAGGAGAAGTAAAGGACTAATAAACAGAATGATGGCGCCTGGCGAGGCTTCCTGAGGAGCCACCCCCTTCCTCCTCCTTGTCCTGCAGGGGATGGATGGCAGGAAGGAAGCCCACCCAGGAGGCGCTGGAAGGCAGCAGGGACTGGGGGGAGTGGAAGGTGGCTCTGGCACAGGCCGGGCTGCCTGCTCCCTTAGTCTGGAGAACATCAAGAAGGGAGGGAGAGACCTGCCTGGCCCCATCCGTGGTAGAAGAAACAAGCCGCCAATTAATTGCAGCATCAAGGGGAGACTGGCCCGGCCAGAACGGGACATAAATATCCCCTTATAGCTCCCCACTTTGGTTTTTTTTATATAATATTTATTGAGATTTTACAAACATTAAGAAGTTTCAAAGTTTAGACTTAACAAATGTTATTCTTAGAACAAAGAATAACCTTAAAAAAGAAAAAAAGAACTACAAAAGTACAAAAACAGAACACATGAAAAATACAAAATAGAAAACAGTTAACAAAAAGAATGCATGTGTGCCTTAGCAATGTTTGCCTCGATTGAAAAGGGAAAAAACCTCACGATTATTTATTCAAGAAATGTTTGCCTTTAATTTTTTTAAAATGAAAAAGATCAATTTCATCTCTTATACTTCATTTACTAGTTTCCTGACCTCCTCACACCTCCCTTTTTGTATTCCAGTTCAGATATTTAATTCAGCAAATCCTTACCCTGTCATTTATCTTTACTCAGTATCTTAACCTATTATAACCATGTGTTTATAACTATTGTCAATCCATATTTACATATTCTTGATAATCTTTTTACCAATACCACTTATTTTCCATCCGACATCATTTTAACATTCCTTAATTTTACAGTATTTCTGCAAGTAGTCTTTAAATTTCTTCCAGTCTTCTTCCACCGACTCTTCTCCCTGGTCACGGATTCTGCCAGTCATTTCTGCCAATTCCATGTAGTCGATCACCTTCATCTGCCATTCTTCCAGAGTGGGTAAATCTTTTGTCTACCAATACTTTGCAATCAGTATTCTTGCTGCAGTTGTTGCATACATAAAAAAGGTTCTATCCTTCTTTGGCACCAATTGGCTGACCATGCCCAGGAGAAAGGCCTCTGGTTTCTTCAGAAAGGTATATTTAAATACCTTTTTCATTTCATTATAGATCATCTCCCAGAAAGCCTTAATCTTTGGGCACGTCCACCAAAGGTGAAAGAATGTACCTTCTGTTTCTTTACATTTCCAGCATTTATTATAGGGCAAATGATAGATTTTTGCAAGCTTGACTGGTGTCATGTACCACCTGTATATCATTTTCATAATATTCTCTCTTAAGGCATTACATGCCGTAAATTTCATACCTGTGGTCCACAACTGTTCCCAGTCAGCAAACATAATGTTATGTCCAACATCCTGTGCCCATTTAATCATAACAGATTTAACCGTTTCATCCTGAGTGTTCCATTTTAACAGCAAGTTATACATTCTTGAAAGTATCTTTGTATTGGGATCTAGCAATTCTGTTTCCAACTTTGATTTTTCCACCTGGAAGCCATTTTTTTTGTCCAAATTATATACCTCTCTTATTTGATAATAATGAAGCCAATCTCACACTCTATCTTTTAATTTCTCAAAACTCTGCAATTTCAATTTATCTCCTTCTTGCTCCAAGATCTCCCAATATTTTGGCCACTTGGCCTCCATATTGAGCCTTTTCTGAGCTTTTGCCTCCATCGGTGACAACCACCTTGGGGTTTTGTTTTCAAGTAAGTCCTTATATCGTATCCAGACATTAAACAGTGCTTTCCTGATATAGCTCCCCACTTTGTTCTGGGCCTGTGGAACTGATACCCCACCTCCTCTACCTTTCCTCTCCCCTTGTGCGTGTTGTCCTTTTAGTTTGAAAGTCAGACCTGATTCAAGCAGGACCCTTTTTTAAAAAATCATGAGCCACTTGGGGAGACAACTGCTTGAGAAACAGGATAAAAATCTAGGAAACAGGCACTTCACACCTCCTCTTGCTCCCAAGTGTACTGATTTGAACTTCATGAATTCCATTTAAGCCAACATGACTAGCAACCAGGGGAACTCCTCTTCCCATGTTTTGTCTGATCCCCTAAAGCCATTTAAATTAGGATGTTTACCACATCTTGATGCAGCAGATTCAGTAAGTAATTGGGCATGTTGTGTGAAATAGTACTGTTGTCTTTCTGGACGCTGTCCACTAATTGAAAACCTCGAGGAGTTCAAGCACTGAGGGGAGCAGAAGGCCCTAACTGCTTTTTTGTACTATGCATAATAGTACAAACTTCAGTTAATTAGGTTTTTCACCCCAGGCATCAAAGACCAGCCCACACTGGTTCAGGGGCTACACATAAAGAAACACCTCAATAATTTGTCTAGAAGAATTGTGTCTTTGTAAAGTGCCACCATTTTTTAAAAGCTAAGCAAAAAACACGTCCATATTTTAAAAGATGTAGCAATCAAGATTATCATTTTCTCAAATATGAAGCATGAAGTGCTGGTTTTCCTTTTGCCCCTGTGCAAGGCACTGACATATCAAATCAGTATTGTAGCTTTCTCTATGCAGGAACACTGCACATTTAAATAATAATAATAATAATAATAATAATAATAATAATAATAATAATGTATACTTTAAGGTACAATATTGATAATTCTGACTTGAATGCATTATTTCAAAGAAGAAAGTTACTCATAGAAAAAAGAGGCAACTCATGCTGATTATAATGTAATTTTATTCAAAAGCTTCTATGTGGGCTTATTCATTGCTCTAAAGTGGGGGAAGCAACTCTAATTTGCCAGAGTTTGCTTTTAAAAAAATAAGAACACGTTATAAGGATCAATCCATCAGGAAGTGCACACCCAATGAAATGGACCAAATAACCTGTTCCGTTTCAATGAGACTCCAGCAGGACTTCCTGATGGATTGTGCCCGCAAAGCGACAATGCTATGTAAATATGGAGATCTCCCATTTGTGCTACACAGAACTGTGGCATAACCTTACATATAAGCCAGTTCTCGGCACAATGTAGAACTTGACACCAGTGAAAGGCTATTTGAGTTCCACACTTGGGAGTCACTCTTCACTTGACTGATGCATCAGGGAGTCTTTTCCTTTCAACCCAGACGCTATTGTTTTGCAACATGACCTCTAAACATAAAGGCAACTCCAACATATTGATGAGAGAATCTAATATGAACAGGTGAGGTTGCCACAAATAAGATTGCTCAGACAGGCTCAAAATAACTCGCACACTAGCTCACAAAAAGTTGCATTTTGAGGATATGCTACTCTCCTCAGAAAGCAGTAGCAGTAACAGAACTTCTGTATGAACCTCCCCAGGCCTTTCATTCTATGAAAGGGAGATTTGCTGTGTAATTTTGAAGTGTTTTTTTAAAGCAAGATGCCTGTGGTATCTAATAATGCGTCTTCTTCTTTTTACAGTTTATACAACAGCTTCAAGGAGTTTTGTGTCACCTTAAAGACTAACAAATTTATTATGCTATAAACTTTCATGGACTACCATCAACTTCTGCAGATGCAAGAAGCTGATAACCTGAGTAACAGGTGTTGAGTTATGGTTCAACTTGTGCCATAATAAATAAATAAATAAAAATGTTAGGGATGCATTCAACTAAATTATATTCAGAGGAGACCCCTTGAAATTAATTGGCCTGTTAGTTTGTCTATTATTTTCACTGCATCTACTATGAGTATTTACAGCATTTATATACTGTCTTTTTGTCAGTTTACAATTTTAAAGCACTAAAACAAATAATATAAAATGTAAACTGTGGAGAAGGCTCTGAAGTTGTCTTTGCCTGCTCCCATCACACGATTCTTCCTTCCTGTAAGACTAACCCTGAACACAACCCTAAGTCTTTAAGGTAACACAAGCCTCTTGGTTGTCTTTGCTACCCATCTGGAAATTGTTTCAAAAGAACCTGCATCACCTACATGTTTAGTTTTCTGAATGTCATGATGTACTATAGCATCAAACTACGGCCTTGATGGAGGGCTGCAGCCCTAAATGCACTTGCCAGGAAGTAAAGCCCACCAAGCATAGTGGAGCTAAATTCAAGGTGAACACATTTATGATAGAGCCAATATTTCACCTTTCAGTACACTCTCCATTAGCAATAACTAGAATTCCTCTTCTGCATGTAAAGTGTGTGATGCTTTCAATGCCTTTAGCTTTTCAATGGCAGATGTGACTGAAACTTCTCCATGGACCTTGTTGTCTCTTGTTCGCACATTCACAGCATTATTAGTTTTCTCCTTTTCTCCAACCACTGCAAGAAACAACGCAGAGCAATGTTACTTGGCACACAGCCACAATGCCTTGTACTGCGACAATGCTACACACTTACTCAATAAGATGTCCTACTGGATTCAGTAGGGTAATTTCTGAGCAATGCTGTGGCTCACACTAAGATTTATGAGGCCCATGAAAATCCACAGATGTACTTTTTCAGAATATATCCTGTGGCTATAATTTATTTACTCACATGAACTATCAATTCATGTACTTCTCTCTCAAACATATATAATTTATACACACAGTGTGTACTGCCTTCTATTGTGATGATGCTTTGGTCTCCCTTTTCTACTCTCGCCAATCAACAAAGGCCTTGTGCACTGACAGATTGTTACACTGCTCAATGGTTCAATTGTTACGAACATTCTATATCACCACTGGAGCTCAACAAATGCCTAGCAAGTTCTTATATCCAGCTACTAAACTCAGAGAACTTACAGCCAATAGTGGTTTCTACTGGCCAGTACTTACTTTGGAGAAAAAATTAGTAAAGCCACTGTTTTCCTACAAATTTACATGTTTCTGTGCCAGTGTGGTGTAGTGGTTAGGAGCGGTAGTCTCGTAATCTGGGGAACCGGGTTCGCGTCTCCGCTCCTCCACATGCAGCAGCTGGGTGACCTTGGGCCAGTCACACTTCTTGGAAGTCTCTCAGCCCCACTCACCTCACAGAGTGTTTGTTGTGGGGGAGGAAGGGAAAGGAGACTGTTATCCGCTTTGAGACTCCTTAAAGGGAGTGAAAGGCGGGATATCAAATCCAAACTCTTTAATTAAAATCTCTGACCAAAAAAAGGAAAGCTAAACTCACAAGAAAACATTCAGATTCAAGAAGCATTTGTTAGTGCAGTTTTTCCCTAGGCTATGTGCTTTGCTCTTATATGTTTAGAAGCGCACCTTGCAAATAAACTATTAAGTAGCCCAATGAAGTCAGAGAAGAGCTAAATAGCCCCTGAACCTATTAAGACTTAGTATGTTATCCAAACATGAAAACTGGGGCAAGCTACCCTGAAACTGGCAGTAAATGAGGGACAGAACTTTTCCCTCTACCCAACAAGAACATTCTCTACTTGTGTCAACCATATTGGGTTTTTCATTCTGAGTAAGGTGGGAGGCAAGAATGATGAACGAAAAGTCATAGATACCAAAAATAAAATTATACTGAGCCAGTTGTGCGTTTCTTATCTTCTTGTTTAAGGTGCAGCTTTGATCTAGATCAACATCAGCCATGAATCCAGCTGCAAAAAAGTCACTGCAAATCTTAAAAAAAAAAAGACAATGTAAAAATGTGTTACATTTTACAATTTGGTAACATTTCTGTGCCAAATGATATATTCCGACGTATCTTGAGAAGCAGACTTTTCAAAGCTCCAAGGCTTTTCAGGGCAATCTGTACACTGAGAAACCTCTGCGTGTCTGCCACAAAAGCCCCTGCGTTGCAAGGTATATTTCTGGGGTGTGTGTTCTAAATGGGCCCTCTCCATTCAAATAGGGCACCTACCACGTTATGTTGGGCCACATCATTGGCCTAGGTCTAGTGGGAGTACATTTGAGAAGCCTCCCTGTGGTGGTTCGTTGGCAGGGAAACTCTCTAAAGGCAAAGAAGCTGACCTTCTGGGAAGCTTGGCCATTATGATCAAACCTCTCAGCGCAGAAGGGTCATCAGCCCCCAAAGAATCCCAGAGTTCCTTGCAACACAGTTTAAAAACAGCTGCTGGGTAACACGCTTAGGTCTAAGTAACATTACTTACAGGCTTATGCTGACTCAGACCACTGACCCACCTAGCTCAGTGTTGTCTACCCAGAGCAACAACGGCTCTCCAGAAAAGGGCTGTGTTCCCAGGGCTACACAGTGATGCTGCTGATTTAACTGGGGACCTTCTGCAAGCAAAGCACATGCTCTGGCAGAAGGAAATTCCACAGAGTTCAAGGCAGAAGCATGCGGAGGGTTGTATACATGCAGCCTCTATTCCTGAAGTTCTAAACATCACAACAGTGAACAATTATCTCCTTTACATAATATACTTTAAAAATTTCTATTTAAAACAAAAACAACAACAAAATACATGTAGGAAACAAAGTACAATTGCACAGCAGAGAGGCTGGAAACAGTAGGAGGGATAAAAATACTAGCAGCAAAGATTCCCAAGCCATATTCAAGTCTTCGGAAATGTCATTAAAGTTTAGCAGAGTGAACACCTGCAGATCTGAACCAACTTTTAAAAAGGGTACAACTCGGCTGAAAATTACAGTAATTCAGGATTTTATAACTATATATAACTACACTTGACCTTAGCCAAAATGCTGAGAAGCTCAGTAGTCGAGGATTTGCCTTGCAAGGAGAAGGTCCCAGATTCAATTTCCAGCATCTCCAGATAAGATTGGGAGAGACGGAGGCCTGAAAGGCTGGAGAGCTGCTGCCAGCCAGTGTAGAGAATACTGAGCTAGAAGGACTAATGGTTTGATTAAATACAAGGCAGCTTCCTATGTTATACCTGAACAAAACCAAAACACTTCAGTTGTTGTGCAGTTGACACTTCTGCTCTTACCTGTTGAGCATATTCTTCACAGGTGTGACCGACAGGAACTACCATGACCTGCCGAGGAGAAAGCCAAAAGGGCCTGGCCAAAATAAGAACCTCAGTGAATATGCAGCTATTATAAACTTTTTTTCCACACAGCGTTAATCGCAGTTGCTTACACGTCACACGCATACATGCAGACATACTTTGCATTATGGAAACATATTGTGTCTGTGCTCATGTTTGCACTACAAACTTCGTAGTGTGTTTCTCAGACTCAATTTATATAAAATGCAGATCACAGGTAAGTAATTACTTGTGCAAGTAGTCTATACGCCCCCAACCATCTTGCATAAAAAATGCTTACCCTCTGCCAACCCATGCTCATGCAGCACTCGCTTGCCAGCAGCCAGTGTTCTGGCAGAGTGTGCTGCTGGCGTGCAAACATCCACTGTGACAAAAGCATTTCACGGGGGGGGGGGGAATGGATGTTTTACTGCTGGCTAACGCCATAGGAACATTGGGCCTTACTGTTTTATGTTTGGAGCAGCTGAAATGCTGCTCAGGAGCTTCTGCCTGAGCTTCTACCCCAGCCGGGCACTTGGGGGGGGGGTTAGACTACAACTCCCACCAACTCCAGGAAGGGAGGGAGCTGTAGTACAAAGCATCTGGAGGGCACCAGGGTAGCAAAGGCCACATTGTGACAGGATGAAATTGTTCTAAAAACGGTATTTCTGCGAAAATTAAACTTTGTGTTCAAGACCACAGGGTGCTTTCTACTCTCTGCAACTTTCAGAACTGCTTCCAGTTACTGCTACGCACCATTTTCCACCATAGTTTTCTGCCAGAATGGCAATCATTCGCTCCACCGAGCCCAAAATAGCTCTATGGATTATCACTGGCCTCTTCTTGTCATCTCCATCTTTTCTGTGAAAGAATGGAAGTTAAAAAGTGGAAAAATTTAATACAAGCTTATCTTGATTTGAATCTGGTTTCACCCCTCTTTTACCAGAGTTAATTCTAGCACATTAAAAGGCATGGCTTCTAATTACATTACATTACTGAATTACAACTTCTCACAAGGAAGGAGTTGGGAAGAGTGCCATTTCAACAAGTTGCATCCCACTGACAGATCATACAACACTTTGCATCACCAATCTATTCTGAAAACCTTGAGGCTCTCTTGAGCCTGCTGAAAACTCTTCCCTTGTTCATGATTAGTTCTGTTTTGGTGAAAGAAGGATTGGCCCTCAGATAATTTAGTTTACTGTTAGTACATATTATATTGCTTTAAGGTATTCACAGGTCTTTATTTATGTACTTCAGATTGTTGCAATCCTTACAATAATCCTCTGAAATAAGAGAGCAATTTTATCTCCTTATAGCACATGTGGTAGTCAGTGCTGATGTGGCTCACCTCAAATCAGACTTTGAGCTCGTCCACACGGGCCCTTGTCCTGTGCTTTCTAACCATGGGCCTGAAAGGTTGTGCCTCGGCCCCATCACTTTCCCCCAGAAAACCCGCACTTTGGTGATAAATCAGAACAAAGAGCAACCTCTGGAAAACATGATTCAGCGCTAAACCATGGGTTTTCCTGGGGGAAAGCAGTGGGGCAAACGGAAGTGTGGATGAGCCCTTACTGTGCTCAGTTACTATGCCACACCAATGCTCCAGACATTTAAGCATTTCTTCAGCTTGTTGCCTAGTACCTCCAAGTCCATTTACAGCCTCCTCTGATCCCTTGTTTCCTTGTTTTAGGCTCTACATATTTAAGCAGATCAGCTCAAGTCCTAAAAGACTCTTATGCAAACTTACCCCACATAAGTAAGATTAAATCTGATAGGTAGCTGGAAGTCAAGCTGGATAGTAGCACACTGATGGTACCGACCAATAGCATCTCTGATGTTAATATCAATCTGCAAAGGACAACAATGGCAAAATTATAGTTTGCGCTTTGCCATTTATCCTCCACCTGTAGGCTTCAGTAAGAGCATGAGTACAAAAGCATGAATATTTACTAACCTTGGGACCATAAAATGCTCCGTCTCCCAGATTTAGCTTCCAGGGCTCCCCCAAGTCATCCAGGCTGTTCTGGAGTTGCTAAGAATAAATCAGAAGAGCAGTTCTTCATTTACATTATTTTGTTGTATTCCTTACAACGATCCTCCAAAATAAATTGGGAAGCGGATAGTACTGATTGCGGCTCACCTGAAGTTAGACTTCTTACAGCTTAGCCCCCATGGCACACCAATGCTTAAAACATCTAACCATCCTCTGATCCATGTGTCCTCATGCTCTTCCTTGCTAGTTTAAATGCCAGAAATATAAGAACTGTTGCTATGACTGCTTCCGCTTCTACTTCTTATTTCTTACCTGTCCTTTACCATAAGGTCCCAAGGCAGGTTAAAGCAATTTAACAGTTCAAAACAAATTAGTCGGTCATTCACACACACACACACACACACACACACACACAGAGAGAGAGAGAGAGAGAGAGAGAGAGAGAGAGAGGCATTGACCAATCTGTGCAGGGGTTATGTCCCTCACCCCTGTCTCTGCCCCCCTTTCCGGCCATTTCCGAGTTGCCATGATCATGTATCCATCAGATATTCATAAATACGTAAAAACACACACACACACACACACAGAGAGAGAGAGAGAGAGAGAGAGAGAGAGAGAGAGAGAGAGAGAGACAGAGACGTCTTATGGAAACTGCATAATAAAGGTGCCACACAAAGTCGCTGTATTCTCTTTTTTAGAGTAGCAGAATTAAATTACCCTCTCTGCCTGGTCCCAGATCTCCTTTTCCCCTAGAAAGTTGACGGGCCTTGTGGAAAGATGTAGTTGGAAGGTAAAACCGAAGACAGCATATACAGACTGCAAGAAGTTCAAGCAGCCTTTCATCTCTTCTTCAATCTGAAATTTAAAATGCAAATAAATTTACAGTGGAGATGTGTGTGGGATGGGATTTAATGGGTAGGAGACGATGTAGTAATTGCAATCTATCCCTCCAGGTGCCCACATGTGTGGGCTGAACAGAGTTTTAAAATCCCATCCTTGGCAGCAAAATTAAAAGCATAGGAATTAGGCTGAAAAACCTTGATTTGAGCAAGTTCAGCTATGAAGTAAGGAGGGTTCCTCCTTTTTACCCTGCTTAAGAATATATCATGCTACAACTCGTAAAAGTAGTTTAAAAATATTATTTACTTACTTTGTATGCACTGGTTTACAGCAAAGGCAGCAGTTAAAACTATGCAGGCACTTTTATTTACAGTATAACCAGCTAGCTTTGGGTATGTGCATAACCAACTTTAGAGCTAGAGTGAGCTGAGGCATGTCTGCATATATCACCGGTCAAAGGAAGAGAAGGGGTGGAACAGGGAGTACTACGTGCTCCTTCTTCTCTAGCAAAGGAGGGGAAATGACATCACACAGAGCCATCTCTGCTAATTGTAGTTCTATGGTCTGAATGTCTACCTATCAGCCTGTGGCTGATAAAAGTCTGTGGATTTAGTCCCTTCTCATGCTAACAAGCAAGAACATGCACAGGTTTGGTTTGGTTAGGAAGCCCTTTCACAACAGCTGCCGTCTATTTAGCGCTCAGACCACACAGGGACTAGTTTATCATGAACTGTTTTATCATTAAAAAAAACAGTGAAGGCATCCCTCTACTGTGGCAACCCCAACGTAAGTGCACTACCTGCTCCATTGTGCAAAAGATATGGGCGTCGTCCTGTTGGAAGCGCCTGACCCGAGTCAAACCGCTTAGGGTCCCTGAAAGCTCATTTCGGTGAAGAACTCCAAAGTCAGCAAGTCTTAAAGGCATCTCCCTCCAGGACCGGGGACGATGGGCAAACATCAAGCTAGAGACATGAAATAGTTATTAGATCCAAGCATGGTTACTTGACCTATTTATTCACATGCCTCCTGTGTGTCCTGCCCTTTGTCCAGATGGGTTTTCCCACATTTTATCCTCACAATAATCTTGTGAGAAGGGCAAACCAAGAGATGGTGATTGTCTCAGGGTCACCCAGTGGGTTTCATGCCATAGGGTCAAAATACCTACAATATGGAGATATGCAGCCAGTTCTCCTGACATTTTTAATTTTTTTATTACAGTTGCTAAACCAAACAATGCTTCGCCCATGCCATTTCCCCCGCCTAAATCCTGCGCCCACCTGTCATTAAACCTTGCAGGCATGTATGTTTTCTCAATTGCAGAGTAATATGGGGGGGGGGGAAGAGAGGAAGGCACACCAATGAAAGGTCAACCCCTGTAACAACACGGCCGGTCTGAAGAAAAGTCCACCGCCGCTATTTCTGTTTTAATACAGAAGTGAACATGTTGATAAGATGATACTTCCGAGTTGGTGGGTTGGTGACCTTCTGGCAGCCTGCTGCCGTCCATTGCCCAAAGAATGGCTCTGGGCCCCCCTTGCATCATCTGGGTGGACTTCAATGTCACTCTAACGGGACTGTTCTGTCAGCATGAGCATATCTGCTAGCCAGATGAAACAAGTTTGCCTCTCCTCCCTCTGTACACTGGGGTTTGGTGGTTCTTCCAACGCTCCAGAGAAGTGCTAGAAACAGAGATATGAAAGCTAGGAGCTAAATGGCACCTTAAACCTTAAATGGGCCCCACAATGGAGTATCAAGGTGTGCTTTTTATAACAAGAATACAAAGCTGAAAATGAATGAACTGCAGCTAAAAACTTATGTTCATTTATTACATAGTCTAGTCCTCATCTGAAGACTGCAAAAAACAAAGCCATACTTCCCATGCCCACCCCCCTTATATTCTTACGAGGGTCCCTTCTTCAGTCTTCAGAGATTGGCTGGAAGTGGGGAGGCAGAAAAAGGTCCTCCTTTTCTTCCAGGAGTGGTGGTTTTAATCTGAAATCTTAGGTTCAATACTGCACCCAAAGCTCAGAAACTGCTCAAATTAATGAAATTCCATCACAGAACATGCCTACAACAAGGGGAGTTTCGAACGCTACTCCACAGCAAATCTGGAGAGAAGCAGGGGTATTGACTAGAGGGAGCCAGCAGTAAATCACATTGAGCCAGTTGGAGTTAAGTCTTTATTAGGAAAAATAGGATCTGCCTAGGAGCGTCAGGCCTAATGAGCACAGCAATTCAAGTCTGGCAGGTCTTACCCCCATGCAGCAATTGCTGAGACTGAAGGTCCCTGCCTCCCCACAGCTGCCTGTCCCCTCTGTAATCTAAGACGGTGCCTACGTGAAGCTAACTTCTCTGCCACCCTCTTCATGCCTCTCCTGGTTCTTGGAGACTGGGGGGAGAGGAGCTGGTCGTAGCAGAAGGGAGAGACACCCGTGCCTCTTCACCAGCCTGACTCCTCTCTGCCTCTTGGCCTCCCTCCTCTCCAGCTTCAGCTTCTGCCTCTGATTCTGGACTTCTTCTCACAAACTCCCCCCCCTCACTAAGCCTTGTTAGTGCTTCTGCTTCTAACACCTCCCCTTCCCAGTCTTCTCCCTCTGACCACCCATCACTGTCCCACCACCCCTTTCCGGGCTCGGAACCTTCTTCCCTTGGGGGTTCCCCTGCTGGCACCTCCCACCATCCCTCTGCATCCAGCCAGTGTGGGGGGGGGGAGCCCTGTTGTGCTAGAGGGAATCCTGGCACTGGCTTCCGCTAGCACATCTGGTTTGTTGAAATTGGCCCTCTAAAAAACCAAGATGCTGCAGAGCTGGAGCCTCACCCACAGCCTGTCTTGAAGTGCACTCTGGGTGTAATGCGGGGGAATTAGAAAGGGGGACAGCTAGCAAGGAGACAGAAGAAAGCAAGAGGGCACAGGGGCCAGGAGAGAGAGAAGGCACACACTCATAGAAGTCTGGCCCAGCAAGAGATCTTCTTGAGCAAAGGTGGAGAGTATTTTCAGCCCAAGGGGTCACATTCCCTTCTGGGGGCCACATAACAGTGGTGGGTGTGGCCAGAGTAATATGTAAAAGTTACATTTGCACAGTAGTTCCTGCGCATGCGTGCACACACACGCACACGCGCCTATCCTACAGGGGAGCCAAAGTGTTTATTAGAGTTCAAGGGCCCAATCCAGGCAGGAAAAAACACTCAAGCAGCGTGTGAAGCAGGGCCTGTAGCAGATGTGGCTGAGGAAGGGCTGTGGCCTGAGGAAGAGTCCCAAAGGCCAGAGAGACTTGGAGGGGCCTCACCCCTGCTCTTGAATGCGCATGCCCCCCCCCCCCCCATTACGACTTATTTTTATTTAATCCAAACTAAAATAAATTTCCAATAGTTCAAAATAATTGGGAGTAATAATGAAAAGAACCACAAACCAGTGTCCAGGGCAGTTCATTGGCTTAAGGGCAAACATTTCCTTCTCGGCCTCAAAAGAGAACATGTTGTCACTGTAGTGCTGCCAGTGGCCAGAAGCCTCCCACAGTTTACTGTTGTAGATATTAGGAGACACAACCTCTGTGAAGTTACGCCGGTGATATTCTTCCTGCACAAGGAAACCAAATTCTTAATAAGCAGTAGGCAAACACACACAAACCAATTCTTGCTCTTTAAAGTATTTGCATTATTAATGATTTGATTTATTCCCAGCCTTCACCCTAAGGTCCCAAGTCAGGTCACAATTTAAAGTACAGTACTAAAAACGCTACTAAAAAACTAAATGAAAAACTAAAATGGTACTAAAAAACCACATCAAATGCCAGGCAGAGGTACATCCTTGTCACCTTAATTTATACCACACTTGCAAACAGGAATAGCCTTGCTGATCAGACCATTTAATAAGCATGTCGATACTTCTAGACTCAAAGCTCATACCTGCTTAGAATTTATAACGCTTTTATCCTACCCTTCCTCAAAAAGTGTTGAGAGGGTGGGTACACACACTCCAAATTTCATCCTCACAGTAACCCTGTGAGGTAGGTTAGGTGAACAGATGGTGACTGAGCCAGAATTACGCACTAAGCTTCATGGCAGAGTGGGAATTTAAAGCTGGGCCACTCTAACCCTACCCAGCCCTTGCTCTTCAGTGGCACCACCTACAAAATGTCAGGGTTTGTAGAGTTCCTGCTCTGGGCTCCAGCCCATCAGCCATGCCACTTTCTAGAATACTCCATTCCGCACCCCAACAGCCAGCCAGCACCTTGTAGCCTCTGAGCCTGCTCAGACCTCACTGGGCTGTCCTTTGGAGTCCCCCTCTTTAGGGTTTCTTTTCTCCTATAGCTTGTTTTGTACTTCTGAAAGCCTCAAGCCAGCTGGCATTTGCTTCTTCCAGGTGGGCAACACTGTTTGGGTTAAATAAAGATTCAGGCCATAACAACCATATAATTAAATAAATAAGTAGCAACCAATGTCCATTTCTCTGCAGGGAAAAAAATATTTTATAACAATTTCAAATTAGTAAATGTCACTTACTTTGATAAAATCCATGAGTATATTATAAATAAAGGCACCTCTGGGCAGAAAGAAACAACTTCCTGGACTCAGTTCATGGAAGAAGAAGAGTTCTTGTTCCTGTACCCGCACAATCAAACATCAGAAGTTAAAAGAAGGCAGAAATGAGGCTTCTGGTCTCTGCAGGGAAGTCCAGAGATTCCTGGAATCTCGGAAAAAAAGGTTTTGAAAAGATACTGCTGTACATGGGGATGGGGGGGGGTGTAAAAATGTTCTTTTTTACTAATGTTAATGTGGAATTAAATTGTGAAAAAGAATAAAAAAAAATTAACAAAAAGAAGACGACAAATAATCATTACTCTGTGCAGTCATGCAATGCAAACATGTCATTCAACGGACTTATTTTTCAACAGTGAAATCAAGCTGGCATGGAGGTGGATTTCCACTCTCTGCTGCCAAAAACTTTCCCTTTCAGCAGCACCTTGCAAGGTGCTTTGAAATCCCTACTTCAAGACTTCAATATATATTGCACATGGGCTCAAATTTGGCCCTCAAGACAGGTCTGGATAAGAGAGCCAAAAAGGTTCCTCCTCCTCGCTTCTCTTTTAACCCTCATGTCAGAAAGCTGCTTGACACTTGAACACAGCTGCACAATGCTGGAGTGCCCATTGTTTCAGTCTTGAGACAACCCCCACGCCTGAAAACACGGCAACTGTTCTGCAGTGTACACTTTTAGCAGTTCTAGGGAGCCAAAGCAATAAAAGGACTCGTATGTCACATCAAAAACCAACATTTATTGCTGCATTTGTTGCATATGTATTGCATCTGACAAAGAAACTAGTCCACAAAGGCTTCTGCCGCAATAAATCTGTTAGATAAAAAAGGTTTCAAAGCCAAGAGAATGCATACAAACCATACTTTGCCAATTTTCCTGTGATCACGATTTTTGGCTTCCTCCTGGACCTTCTCCCACTCTTTCATCATTTTGTTTTCCGGAAAAGATATTCCATAAATTCTCTGCAGTGTTTCCATGTCAGCCTTTCCCTCCCAATAAGTGGAGGAATTCTGTTGTTGAAAGAGTTACCCCAAATGTAAGTACATTGCAAGAAAAAAATGTAATCTGAGCCATTTGTGGGAAATAAACCATCTCAGATTGCCCAGTAATTCCTTATGAAACTAAGCCTGCAATCCTGTGCATTATTTACTTCTGCTTAAACCCCACTGAATACAGTCTGACAGTGATATTCATTCCTTTAGGTCTCCTGCTGCCCCCATATGCTTGGAACTTCCTCTGAAAGCACCTGTGAGATGCAGCCCCTCTCCCTCCAAACCCACCTTTTCTGCAGGGAAGCTCAAAGAAGCGCTAGGAGCGACCAAGTCACCAGGGATCCCATCTGCCCAAATAAATTAGTGGCTCCCACCTACTGAGGTGACAGATGTCCCAAAGGTTACAAGAATACCTAGAAGAAACCTTCTGCAGCAGACACTAGCTAAAGGTTTACAAAGAAATTTGTCACTTGAAGCTTTTAGGGTTAGATCTTTTCTCTCAGGCTCACAAGTTGATGTGAACTCAATTCAGTAAATAATCATTTAAAAGGTTTGATTTCTTTATTACATTAAATGTTAATAAATATTTCATTTCAGTCTGCTCAGAATCAGAGACTCTGGTGAGAACTCAGTTGAGATACTCCAGTGGAAGAGGAGTGGTGGAAAGAATTTTGGCTTAAACCACCTTCTGTCTGCTCAAACAAGAGAAATCTCACTGAAGCCAGTTCATGGCTGGTACTTTATGCCTAGGCAGCTTTCATTTACCTTGTGTGGCCAGCAGCTCACCCATGTGCTGGAGGGGTGTTAAATTACTGGCACCTATAGAGACATGTGGGACGCGGGTGGCGCTGTGGGTTAAACCACAGACCCTAGGACTTGCCAATCAGAAGGTTGGCGGTTCGAATCCCCGCGACAGGGTGAGCTCCTGCTCCTGCCAACCTAGCAGTTCGAAAGCACGTCAAAGTGCAAGTAGATAAATAGGTACTGCTCCGGCGGGAACGTAAACGGCGTTTCCGTGTGCTGCTCTGGTTCGCCAGAAGCGGCTTAGTCCTGCTGGCCACATGACCCGGAAGCTGTACGCCGGCTCCCTCGGCCAATAAAACGAGATGAACACCGCAACCCCAGAGTTGGTCATGACTGGACCTAATGGTCAGGGGTCCCTTTACCTTTATGTGGCGGGACTGCCCTAAGGTTGCAGAATTTTGGTGTAAATTCTTCAGTGACCATTTCTTTAATTACAAAAGACAGTAACTCCATCACCTTATTTATATTATTGAATCACAGAGAAGGAAGCAGATTTACAAAGTAAAGAGCTTACCTTACATTTATTAACACTACACAGGCAGCTTTCGCAAAATTTTGGAAGACATTTGGTTTGCCTACTTTAGAATACTGGTTTACAAAAGTATGGCAGACAGTCCTCCTCAAAAAGATTTCTCATTAAACTAAAAGTACCCAGAGGACCAATTACAAATAACTTTTCTTTTGCCAAATGGTATCATTTTATTTCATATACAAATGAGGAAGCTCGTGGCCAGATGGTTCTTTCGGCATTTGCCAAGATATGGATCTTGTAATTCCAAGAACAGAAAGTGGGGTTCTTATATTTGTTTTTCATAACAAGCCAGCAAACATAATGATAAATGTATATATATCATAACTCTGCTATGACCAACCGTTTATACAAATATACACTGCAAGTTTCTCCCCTCCTGTTTGTGAAGGTACTGGTTATTATTTGCTTCTCCCCCCCCCCCCCCCCGTTTCTCTTTGACCCTGTATCTTGTTTCTTTCTATTTTCCTTAAAAAAATCAACAAAAGTATTTTGAAAATAACAAAAATTCAGTGGTTTACACATCAACCACCACATTCAATTCTATCAATACGAAAAGTCCCCACCTCAAAAAAACAATGTTTAATATACAGTGGTACCTCGGGTTAAGAACTTAATTCGTTCTGGAGGTCGATTCTTAACCTGAAACTGTTCTTAACCTGAAGCACCACTTTAGCTAATGGGGCCTGCCACTGCTGCTGCGCCGCCAGAGCACAATTTCTGTTCTCACCCTGAAGCAAAGTTCTTAACCCGAGGTACTATTTCTGGGTTAGCGGAGTCTGTAACCTGAAGCGTCTATAACCTGAAGCGTCTCTAACCCGAGGTACCACTGTAGTTATAGGGATTGCAAAGCTGAGGCAATATTATTATTTGTTTGTTCTGAAATAGAAAAAAGTGTTTAAACAGCCAAGCAATACAACAGCCTTTGGAAGATGAGTGGGCCGTCACACAGTACCATACAAACTGCATTCCATATTATTTGAGGTACAGTTCAAGTTTACTGCGAAGCAACCCCATTTCAACACAAGGGAGCTTACTCCCTGCTATAAGGGTGTTTCACTCTTGAAAATCCTAATCTTTAAAGGGCTTGCTTACCTTAAAAATCTTTAAGGCCTTAATT
Organism: Podarcis bocagei; assembly: GCF_964188305.1. Lineage (NCBI taxonomy): Eukaryota > Metazoa > Chordata > Lepidosauria > Squamata > Lacertidae > Podarcis > Podarcis bocagei. The sequence goes on from NC_138139.1 coordinate 2,445,482, forward strand.
TTCCCAGTATGCCTCACGTGAGGGCCTCTGCATAAGTCAATCAGCGGACCACACCTATCAGAAGATTATAAAGGTTAAGATGCAATTAGAAAAAATCAGGTTCCCAGTTCATTTAAGTCTATAGCCAAACAAAAGGTAATCCACTCTGAACTTTGTCACACATGCAGTTGTGTTCATCTGAACTTCTTGCACTTAAAATGAACCTGAGGCATCACACCAAGCCCTGGTTTGTGCTTCCAAAAATGTGACTGGGAACCAGGCTTTGTGGCTGCTTGTTGGCTTCTGTTTTGCATCCTTGCAGTGCTTGTTCTCAGGTGTGCCCCTCTCCATGGCGCAGCAGCTTCTAAGGTGGAGCAACAGCTTATAACTACGGCTTTTCAGTTCAGACATTCCAAAATGCATCTCAAAACCACGGTCTACAAAATCCACCTCAAACCAAAGCTTCCATTTCTGATTGCATTGCACAAACTCTTGACGTAGGGATCATAATGAATCTTTTTTATGCTTCCCTTTAGCGTGATGTATGAACCTGTACGTGTATATTGTATATTACAGATTATATGTTTAATTGAAACAAAAGAACTTCACGAAACTGCATTTACAGTGGTACCTTGGGTTAAGTATGTACCGTATTTTTCGCCCTATAAGACACACTTTTTCCCCTCCAAAAATGAAGGGGAAATGTGTGTGCGTCTTATGGGGCGAATGCAGACTCCTTGGCTTCGCGTTGCTTCCGCTGAAGCCAGGAGAGTCTGCTCTTTGAGGCTGGCGGTGGGGGAAAGCAGCGCTTCCCCCATCGCCAGCCCCAGAGTATGGGGGGCAGCGGGAAGGTGCGCGACGCCTTCCCGCTACTCTCCAACCCTCCTTTGGGCTTTTGCGGGAGGTGGGGGAATTCCCCCACCTCCCGCAAAAGCAGGCAAAAGCCGCACGCTCTTTAAAGGGGCTCCGCGGCTTCTGCTGGCTTTTCTACGGGGGGGGGGATTCCCCCACCTCCTAGAAAAGCCTGCAGGAGCCGTGCACCCTTTAAAGAGCGTGCCGCTCTTGGGGGCTTTTCCCCAAGGAGGGAGAAGGGACTGACTGGCCGAATCAGTCCCTTCTCCCTCCTTTGGGCTTTTGCGGGAGATGGGGGAATTCCCCCACCTCCCGCAAAAGCAGGCAAAAGCCGTGCGCTCTTTAAAGGGGCTCCGCGGCTTCTGCTGGCTTTTCTACGAGGGGGGGAATTCCCCCACCTCCTAGAAAAGCCTGCAGGAGCCGTGCACCCTTTAAAGAGCAAGCGGCTCTTGGGGGCTTTTCCCCAAGGAGGGAGAAGGGACTGACTGGCCGAGACAGTCCCTTCTCCCTCCTTTGGGCTTTTGCGGGAGGTGGGAGAATTCCCCCCCCCCGTAGAAAAGCCAGCAGAAGGGAGGAGGTCTTGGAGTAGCGCACAGGCTGCGTGCAGCCTGTCTGCTGCTCCCAGAGCTGCGGGGGGGGGGGAATCATATTTTTTTCCTTGATTTCCCCCCCTGAAAACTAGGTGCGTCCTATGGACCGGTGCGTCCTATAGGGCGAAAAATACGGTAATTCGTTCCGGAGGTCCGTTCTTAACCTGAAACTGTTCTTAACCTGAAGCACCACTTTAGTTAATGGGGCTTCCCGCTGCTGCCGCACGATTTCTGTTCTCATCTTGAAGCAAAGTTCTTAACCTGAGGTAATATTTCTGGGTTAGTGGAGTCTGTAACCTGAAGCGTCTGTAACCTGAAGCATACGTAACCCGAGGTACCACTACACTGATCCTTGCCTCACCTGAACCTCCTTTTGTAGAGTTTAGATTGTCAGATCTGTGCAGCAGCAACCTGCCTTTTGCTTACCATAATGCACCATGTACACTGATGGTGTGATCAAAGAACCATCACAGAATTGTAGAGTTGGAAGGGACCTTGGGGGTCATCTAGTCCAACCCCCTGCGATGTGGGAATCTGAGTCAAAGCATCCATGTCAGATGGCCATTCTGCTTAAAAACCTCCAAGGAAGGGGAGTCCACAACATCCTGAAGGAGACTGTTCCACTGCCAAACAGCTCTTACTGTCAGAAAGTTTTCCCTGATGTTTAGTTGGAATCACCTTTCATGTAACTTGAAGCCACTGGTTTGGGTAGGGTACTACCCTCCAGATCAGGAGAAAACAAGCTTGTTCCCTCCTCCATGATGTATGTTATAAGCAATAATAATAAAGCAACTATGTTCTCATTATATATACAGTATATATTTTTTTCTAAATTTGAGCATATAATTTTCTCTCAAAATTTAAAACTACATACATCTTACAAATGCCTTCTTCCTAAGAATTAAAAAAAATAGCACATTTGAAAGTTTGAGTCAAAACTGCGCATCCTTTTACCTGTACACTGTAGTTGTTGGTGTGTCAACCTTGTCATTCAAAATTCGGCATTTAAACTGGTTATACTATGCAGAAGAGGAGCAAAAAGGTAAGGGAGGAAACAAAATGAGAATTTGAATTTTCTTGAACAAGCATGAAGCCATATACTAGCCTTCTGCAACCTGGTGCCCTGGAGATGTCATACAACTCTTATCACCTCTACTGAGTGTGGCCATTGGTCAGGCATGATGGGAGTTGCAGTCTGGGCTGCCTTATTCTGGCAGACCACTGGCCTACCTCACTTCCTATTCCGACAAGCAGCAGCTCCAGGGTGTTACTGTTGAATCTTTGTGAGCATCTTTTCAAACTCACAAGGTGTCCTGCATGTTCCTCTGCGTGCTCCACTCTGAAAGTTGTCAAGCCTTTTGCGGAGACAATCACTGATGCAATAAACTCACCTCATGCCCATGGTTCAGGCAGTAAGGTTTATTGCCCGCTTACAGCTTAATGGTTCTGTACATCACTGGCCCATAAATCAGTCACTAGCATGCTGCTAGGACGGTCTGCACCGGGAGATGGTTCTCCCCCTCCCAGCAGGGAGAAGAGGAGAGAGAGAGAAATGAACAAACTCAGCTCTTGATCTCAGTCTCTGTATCTGGGCCCAAAGAGACACTGTGCAGAACCTCATACTTCTGACCCTGAAGCCACCTGCATCTAGATTGTTTACATTGCACTGTGCAGATAAGGAATGGCTACTAGTTTCCGTTTCACATATACCTACAGTTACTCCATATCCTTTTGTAATTGAAAATGCCAAAGATTGAGCCTAGGACCTTCTGCCTCTAGAGTACGGTCCCTCCTACATTCTTATTTAAAAGGGGCACAGCAGCCGCCTTATTGTGCAGCCCTTGCAAGATTTCTGGATGCCTTGCTAAGAGCTTCTGGACTTCTTTCTTCAGACATAGCCTGGGAAGATTGACACTCCTACCAGCCAGAGAGTATGTTACGAAACATGCAGGGGAAGCTAGACAGGGAAGAGATGGTTTGGCTGCATATTAGCTATATTAAGCACAGCTTCTTTCAGGACACAATTTCATCACGAATTAAAGAAGATGGTGAGGTCACCAGGGCCAAAGTAACTGCAGGCTAAAGCAGTCTCCTGCTTCTCAAACCAAGAAATGCTAACAGAAGCTTCTGCTCTGAAATAACTACAGGCTTAAGCTACACACGGCCACTCACGGTGACTTTCTCTTCCTGCCCCAAGCAACATTTCAGGGAAAAAAGAGACTTTGTAGGACAGGGCTACGGAAGAGTTCTGTGGGCACGTACCTGATATGCAGAGCAAGGAGCATAAAAAATGGTTTGCAGCCTCTTGGGCAGGGAAGAGGAAACAGACAACTGAGAAGAAAACACTATTATCCCTAGAGTGGGATGGGGAACCTGTGGCCCTCCATAAGTTGGTGGGCTCAAACTCCCACCATCTCTGCCCACTGACTATGCTGGGAGGAGGGGGGGTTATGTAAGCTGGAAGTCCAACAACGCTGGAAGAGCCCCAGGTTCCCTATCTGTTAAGAAAGGAGAAAAGCAGCATTGAAAATATTTGCCCCTTTCCTGCCTGCTGTGGCCCTTGCACCCCTGACTGTGGAAAGTCAATGGTTTTGAGGGAGTATCTGCATTTACATGCTGTGGAAACAGCCAGCATGAGCAAGTACTAGTCTTCAGATTCCAAAGTTCAGAGCAATGTTTGCAGTGGATGATTTTGAACATTAGCAAACCCAGAGACTTACCTTAAACATATCCAGCAGGATTTCTTTGCGAACTTCTAGCCTTTCAAAAGGCTGCTTCTCTTTTATGATGTTTTTACACAGATTCTCCAGGGTTGGAAATTCTGTACTAGATACACCTCTAGAAAAAAGAAAGGCCAATGATCTTAAAGTAAAAGAGCATGCAGAGCAGCATGAAAGTTTAGCATCCTCCATTACAAGCTGAAAATCCTATGCAGTTCTTTTTTTCACCATTGTATGGCAGTTTAAAGAAGATGGTCTTATTTATGACTAAAGTTCCTTTAAATTATAAACATGCAGCACAGCCCTAACCATGTCTACTCAGAAGTAAGCACTACTGAATGCAATGGGGCTTCCTCCCAGATAACTGGGGTTAAGGTGGCAGCCTTAGTTTCTATACATTTAAATATATAAATAATGATGCATTTAAAGGGCAAACATTTTAATGAGCAATATAGACTTTTAATATTGATTTAATCATCTTGGATTTTGGGGACAGTGGCAAGGTTGATGTTTAGACACCAGGAAAATAATTGTTTATTTCCACATCTGTATGACCATTTAGCTCGCTTAGCTTTACTCTGCACACCTTACTGTGGTATGTTGTATTTTTGTTCTGGAGTGCCTTTGATCATTGTAAACCACCTTGGATACTATTGTTGGAAAAGCAAGGTATAAGGATTTTAATAAATAAAATACATTTTAAAATGTATGCAATCAAGACATTCAAGTGGCAAAGCTTTGCCTGGGCCATCATCTGAGCCTGCAGGTGGGGAGATTTTGCAGGCGTCAATTTTCCCTGAAAATAAAATAAAAAATAGCTCCCAACACACAGGAAAAAATAGCATAGTATGAAATTCTATAACCAATGGTTCTTTCATTAAGAATAGTCATATTTTGCCTCTACATTTCCACTGGTGAAAGGAAATGCAGGCACCAACACCTCCTTTGCAGAACACATGACTGCTACTGTGTACTGATGCTATGGTGAAGATAGTAAATATTCTAATGTAGTTTTAAGGAAGAGGTTACATTAAAACCCAAGTTTATACTTCATTTGTGCTATACCAACTCCAAAATGCCAACACTTGTTGACAAAACAATACCTGTTTTCAATGTACATGTCATAATAAAAACCATTCTCAATGGGAGGTCCATAGCACAAGCATCCACCATAATAATTTTCCATTGCTTCTCCAAGAATGTGAGCACTAGAATGCCAATAAACCTGCATGCAAAGATAAAAAATAGATCATGAGGCAATTAATTATTAGTAAGTTCCCTATTCCCCTCACAGATAGATTAGAGCTGAGCAACACACAATCAAATATTTACATTTTCCAATATGAAACCTTTGCCTGTACCATGCCCCATGTATCAGAGATGGGCAGATTTCACAATCTGTTCCCCCACCTCGAACCCTAAGGTCCATCAACCAGAGCCAGATGAAAAATGTTCACTCACAGAGTAGAGCCAATCACCTACTTGCCACCTTGAGCCAACTTCTGGGATAACATGTGGATTTGTATATCTGAGTTGCTTCAGATCAGGGGTTCAAACACAGAATTAGCTAGCAAAAATGCCTGATCAAAAGCAATCTCTTAGCATTCAAGTGTTGTAGGTAAAGAACAACAAGGTTGAGATAGAAAATTATCACCACAGATTATTATTTTTTGGTTACTCTCAATTTTACTTGCTAAAATATTAGGGATCAAAAACTCCAATCAGCTGCACATCACTCAAAGCTCTATTAGTTGGTCCTGATCTACCTGATCCATGCCATACATGATCACCTGTACATGGTTAGATAAGGCTGGCTCACATCCTAGTCTACAATATGTAACCTTTTACTTCCATCATCCCTTCTCTATTTCCACACTGCTGCTATGTGCCATCACCATACTAAATTCCACAGAGGGGACGTGGCTGCCACTGGCTGCTGGCATCTGGGTGAGGAGAGGAGCGGGCAGTATGTGGACTGTGCCTGCTGTTGTCCCCTGGCAAGCCCCAGCTCAGCCTCTCAGTGCCAGCCCCAGTCTGGGCAGCATCGCCTCTGAAGCTCGGCTGCCTGGGTCTCAAAAGCACCAGGTGAGGGAGGAAGGTGGTGCCGCCTCTGATGGGCCACAGGCTCTCGTCCTGGGCTGTCCTCGATTGACTCTGGCTTCCTTCTCACTGCCCACCCTCCTGGCGACATACCAGTGAGGGGCAGCCTCCCCCAATATTTTACTGAAGTTGGTGCCATTGCCAGGCAGCCAGTGGGAAAGCCGGGGGGGGGGGGTGCTGGCCTGCAATGGCACCCACCTCGTTCCGGCTGAAAAAAAGCCTTGCCTGTACAAGGACTTCCTTTGCTGGATCAGGACTTTTGTTTTCAAATTATTTTACAAAGAGAGAGATAAAAAAAAAGTTTACGTACAGCTTGAGCTTCTTCACTATCAAAGGTGAGCAGCTCCAAGGAAGAGTCTCTTTCCATCGGCCGATCTAAATCCCACAGTTCACCATTCACTTTGGCTATGATGGCATTATCAGCAAGTCCACGACTAAAGAGAGCAAAGGCATGCTAAAAATGTCACCTCTAAAAAACCTGCCAGAGATGTCCTCCTTTTGAGGCCATCAAACTTTTAATTCTACAGTTGCTGAGAGATGGGCTTGATGGTAGGTCAGAGAGAAAGGTACAGATGTTAAAGCTTAATTGTACATAAAATAGATGTGCAAAAAAGATAGTTTAAGCTTTAACTTGCACACAAAGTATTTTTAGCATTTCCCCCTCTCTAATCACAGCTATTATATATTTCTCTCTACGTGCTTTTTTCTGTGTGTACATGCATACATAAAATCATTAATCCAACCCCCTGCAACACAGGAATCCTGCCCACCACCATCCCTGGGTGGGCTCAAAACACTATCCTTCTGGTTAACAGCCAGACCCACTGACCCACTGCGCCATCTGAGGATGACAAAAACCCTGTCTGCAAGGAAAATTACCTAATTCGTAGAGCTAGCTGATGTGGAGTTGTTTTCCAGGATTCCCCCTCCATCTTCCTCCCGTCAACAAGAGTGATTTTGATAGGTCTGCTTTGGCTGGATGCTCTGGAACCAAGGAGAGCATCGTGCTCTTTCTTCAGTGCTTCATATAACTTCAGCCTTTCTTTGATGAAGCTTGGTTCCTGCTGTAGCTGTTAAAAAGTGTGCAGGGCAGAATGTCAGTGCAGGCCTTCAACACAAATAGGGCATGGAGAACGCATGTGAAATATTAATATTAATATTATTAATAATAATAATATCTATATGTCACCCATCTGACTGGGTTGCACCAGTTACTCTGGGCGGCTTCCAGCAAACTATAAAAACAAACTAAAACATCAATCATTAATAACTTCCCTATACAGGGAAGTTCCAATGGGAGCTGCACAATTGCATGGAAGCTCCCATTCACTGCAAATTCCCACCACCAATCACTTTCACACCTTTTCTAGACTGTATCAATAGTAGCTGTAAACACATGGGTCAGAATCGTGAACAGCTGGGACTTCATTTGACATTTCCAAATGACATTTTCAAACTGCTGTAGTTGAAAAGGAAAGTCATTATTTAGTCTAAAAGTGGCTTATATTGTTCCCTGTCAAATGGAAATGGCAAAGGCAAAAATACAAATGCGAGCTCCAGCCGTACATGCAGCTCCCATCCTCCTATATGTGTAGCTCCTCCGGACCATGATATAGAATCTCCTATAACTTTCATCCTAGCTAAGTGATAACTCATGCCTTCTTTTTAGCTAGCTGGTCCTTATATTGGACAGCACTGGACATTCGTAAAGCTCATATGTTTTAGGGTTAAGTTCCACAGAATAGAGCAAACACCATTTATTGCTGCTCATCTTCAAGACTACTTACTGAAAACTGGGAATCTGCAGATAATCATAGTCCACCTCTTGAAATCACAATTTGTATTGTAGTGGTATTCCTGTGCCTGGGTTGCAACCACCTCAGGCTGTGCACGGAAACTACTCCAAGCAAAAGATCCAAGACTGGGGAAGAGGGTTGATCCTTTCCTCCCAGCACTGTTTTCCTGATGACTTCTATCCACCCAGCAGTTATTCTTGAATCCTAATATTGTAGAACTGGAAAGAACCACAAGGACCATTGCATCCAACCCTCTGCAGTGTCAGAATCCTTTTGCCCAACTTGGTGCTTGAACATACAACCTGAGATTATCATAGAATCCTAGAGTTGGAAGAGACCACAAGGGCCATCGAGTCCAACCCCCTGCCAAGCAGGAAACACCATCAGAGCACTCCTGACATATGGATGTCAAGCCTCTGCTTAAAGACCTCCAAAAAAGGAGACTCCACCACACTCCTTGGCAGCAAATTCCACTGTCGAACAGCTCTTACTGTCAGGAAGTTCTTCCTAATGTTTAGGTGGAATCTTCTTTCTTGTAGTTTGGATCCATTGCTCCGTGTCCGCTTCTCTGGAGCAGCAGAAAACAACCTTTCTCCCTCCTCTATGTGACATCCTTTTATATATTTGAACATGGCTATCATATCACCCCTTAACCTCCTCTTCTCCAGGCTAAACATGCCCAGCTCCCTTAACCGTTCCTCATAAGGCATTCGTTTCCAGGCCTTTGACCATTTTGGTTGCCCTCTTCTGGACACGTTCCAGTTTGTCAGTGTCCTTCCTGAATTGTGGTGCCCAGAACTGGACACAGTACTCCAGGTGAGGTCTGACCAGAGCAGAATACAGTGGCACTATTACTTCCCTTGATCTAGATGCTATACTCCTATTGATGAGGCCCAGAATTGCATTGGCTTTTTTAGCTGCCGCATCACACTGTTGGCTCATGTCAAGTTTGTGGTCAACCAAGACTCCTAGATCCTTTTCACATGTACTGCTCTCAAGCCAGGTGTCACCCATCTTGTATTTGTGCCTCTCTTTTTTTTGCCCAAGTGCAATACTTTACATTTCTCCCTGTTAAAATTCATCTTGTTTGTTTTGGCCCAGTTTTCTAATCTGTCAAGGTCGTTTTGAAGTGTGTTCCTGTCCTCTGGGGTGTTAGCCACCCCTCCCAGTTTAGTGTCATCTGCAAATTTGATCAGGATGCCCTTGAGTCCATCATCCAAGTCGTTGATAAAGATGTTGAATAAGACCGGGCCCAAGACAGAACCCTGTGGCACCCCACTAGTCACTCTTCTCCAGGATGAAGAGGAACCATTGATGAGCACCCTTTGGGTTCGGTCAGTCAGCCAGTTACAAATCCACTGAGTGGTAGCATAGTCAAGACCGCATTTTACCAGCTTCTTTACAAGAATATCATGGGGCACCTTGTCAAATGCCTTACTGAAATCAAGGTAGGCTATATCCACTGAGTTCCCTTCATCTACCAGGCTTGTAATTCTGTCAAAAAACGAGATCAGGTTAGTCTGACATGACTTATTTTTCAGAAATCCATGCTGACTATTGGTGATCACAGCATTCCTTTCTAGGTGCTCACAGACTGTTTGCTTAATGATCTGCTCCAGAATCTTCCCCGCTATTGATGTCAGACTGACTGGGCGGTAATTATTTGGGTCCTCTCTTTCCCCCTTTTTGAAAATAGGGACAACATTTGCCCTCCTCCAGTCTGCCGGGACTTCGCCTGTTCTCCAGGAATTCTCAAAGATGACTGCCAGTGGTTCTGAGATCACATCTGCCAGTTCTTTTAATACTCTTGGATGCAGTTCATCTGGCCCTGGAGACTTGAATACATCTAAACTAGCCAAGTATTCTTGTACTACCTCCTTAGTTATTCTGGGCTGTGTTTCCTTTGCTGAATCATTTGCTCCAAATTCTTCAGGTCGGGCATTGTTTTCTTTATCGGAGAAGACTGAGGCAAAGAAGGCATTGAGGAGTTCAGCCCATTCTGTGTCCCCTGTTTGCATTTCACCATCTTCTCCTCTGAGTGACCCCACTGTTTCTTTGTTCTTCCTTTTGCTACGAACATACCCATAAAAGCCTTTTTTGTTGCTTTTAACCTCTCTAGCAAGCCTGAGTTCATTCTGTGCTTTAGCTTTTCTGACTTTGTGTCTACACGTGCTGGCTATTTGTTTGAATTCCTCTTTGGTGGTTTCCCCCATTTTCCATTTTTTGTACACATCCTTTTTTAATCTTAACTCAGTTAAAAGTTCTTTAGATAGCCACCCTGGCTTCTTTAGGCACCTTCCATGTTTCCGTCTCATTGGTATTGCCTGACATTGTGCTTTTATTATCTCCCTCTTAACAAACTCCCAGCCATCATGAACTCCCTTTCCTTTTAGTATTACTGTCCATGGGATCTCACCCAGCACTTCCCTAAGTTTTATGAAGTCGGCTTTCTTAAAGTCAAGAAATTGAGTCCTAGTATGCTTGGCTGCTCCTTTCCACTGTATAGTAAACTTCAGAAGAGCATGATCACTCGCGCCTAATGATCCTTCCACTTCTACCCCACTAACCAGGTCATCAACATTGGTTAGGACCAGATCTAAAATGGCTGTTCCTCTTGTTGCTTCTCCCACTTTCTGGACAATGAAGTTGTCTGCAAGGCCAGTGAGGAATCTGTTTGACCTTATGCTCTTGGCTGAGTTTGACATCCAACAAATATCCGGGTAATTGAAGTCCCCCATTACTACTATCTCCCTTCCTTTTGCATGCTTGGCCATCTGTTCCAGGAAGGCATCATCTATGTCCTCCGTTTGGCTTGGGGATCTATAGTAAACTCCCACAATGAGGTCTCTGTTATTCTTCTCTTCCTTAATTTTGACCCAAATGCTCTCAATTTGGCTTTGAGGTTCTAAATCTTGGATCTCTTCACAGGTATACACATCCCTGACATATAACACCACTCCTCCTCCTTTCTTGTCTGGTCTGTTTCTCCGAAATAGATTGTATCCCTCCATTATTACATTCCAATCGTGGGACTTATCCCACCAGGTTTCAGTGATGCCTATTATGTCATATTTAGTTTGCTGTACTAAGAGCTCAAGCTCATCTTGTTTATTTCCCATGCTTTGCGCATTAGTGTACAGACATTGAAGTCCATTAATCATTCCCCCATGTCTCTTATTTAAGGATTTTTTCCTCCCACCACTAGGTCTGCGTGCTGTTTGCTCCATTTGGTCTATGACATTTGGATGATCATCTTCATCAATTGATAGACTCCTACCTTCAGGAGCACTGTCTCCCTCCCCCACATTAGTCAGTTTAAAGCCCTCCTGATGAGGTTTCTGAGATTTTTGGCAAAAACATTTCTCCCAACCGTTGTGAGGTGCAGCCCATCGCTTGCCAGAAGTCCATCTTCAAGAAACTGCAGTCCGTGATCTAAGAATCCAAACCGTTCCTGTTTACACCATTTGCGAAGCCAGCTGTTCACTTCCACTATTTTTCCCTCTCTCCCTGGGCCACGTCGTTCAACTGGGAGGACAGATGAGATGACAATTTGTGCATTTAATTGCTTCAATTTCCTGCCCAGAGCCTCGTAGTCTCCTTTGATCTTCTGGAGGCTATTGCTTGCAGTGTCATTGGTTCCCACATGAACCAAGAGGAAGGGGTATTTGTCAGTGGGTTTTATGATTCCTTGCAGTCGTTCAGTTACATCTTGGATCTTAGCCCCGGGGAGACAGCACACTTCCCGAGACATCTTGTCAGGCCCACAGATCACTGCTTCTGTTCCCCTCAGTAGGGAATCCCCTATCACCACTACACGCCTCCTCTTAGGTTTGGTCGGGGTTCTTCCATGAGCTGTCCGTTCCAAGGTCGCCTGCACATTCCCTGAGGACTGACTTTGCTGCTCGTCTTCATATACCTGATCGACTGAAATGAGGGAGAGATCCTCAGATGGAGTCTGCTCTTCGTCTTCCATGCTAGGGGAGAGGACCTCAAAGCGATTGTGTATTTCTAAACAATCAGAGCGAACCCTGGGCCTCCTACTTCTTTGAGTCACGTTTCTCCATATATCTGGCTCCTGTGTTGATGAACTAGCCTCCTTCTCAGGGGAGTCCCCTGTCTCCTCCTTGGTGGAGACGGTGTGCTCTGTTGCTTCCAAGAAGAGTTCCAGATCTCTAATTCTTTGGAGCGTAGCTACACGTTCCTCCAGTTGCTGGACTTTGTCTTTTAAGAGGGCAATCAACATGCAATTGCTGCAGGTAAAGCTGCCTGCAACCTTTGGCAAGATGGCAAACATTGCGCAGGAACCGCAGGCGACTGCAGCTGTTCCCTCCCCCTCCATCTTGAGAACGTCGTTGGGGTGGCTACAGCGGTCCTCCATCATAAAAAGCGTGAAGACAGGACAAATAACTCCCCCCACAAAAAACCTAGGTCTCCCCCAACAAACGTTTGAGACTAGCGCCCCTAAATCTAAAAGATGGATCAAACAGCGCGCGCCGCTGCCCTGCTACCTCTGATAAGCTCCTCCCACAGCTAATCACCTTCCTCAACAGAAACCCTGCCCCCTCTGACCTTTGCACAGGGAGAACAGCTAATCAGCCACAAAGAAACACACACACAAGAAAACCCTTTTTGCTCCTTCTTCAACTGCTGCCCTGCTACCTCATGATTAAGAGCCTCATGAGCTAAAAAGAGAATCATAGAATCCTAGAGTTGGAAGAGACCACAAGGGCCATCGAGTCCAACCCCCTGCCAAGCAGGAAACACCATCAGAGCACTCCTGACATATGGTTGTCAAGCCTCTGCTTAAAGACCTCCAAAGAAGGAGACTCCACCACACTCCTTGGCAGCAAATTCCACTGTCGAACAGCTCTTACTGTCAGGAAGTTCTTCCTAATGTTTAGGTGGAATCTTCTTTCTTGTAGTTTGGATCCATCCTTTCTTGTAGAGGAAAGTTAAGGTCAAGGATCCCCACTGCCTCATCTAGTCAGCCACAACAGAGACAAAGACAATACCAAGAGTGGCTACCTGGACACCCTAAAAAGTTCACATACCTCACTTCTACATCCATCAGCAGCTTGACTTTCCTTCTTCTCCCTTTTATGTTTACTCTGGTGAACAGCAAGGTTTGCATTGGGAGGATCCTAAGTAAAGAAAACGTAGAACTACATTATATAAAAAAAATTGCCAATCCAAATGCCAGAATTAAAGTCAAAGCAAAAAAAGGGGTCAGAATTAGTAATTAAAAACACAAAAACAGAGAGGGAGTCAAGGAAGTTAATTTCCAAAGCTCAAATCTCTGAACTGTAATGCCAATTACATTACTAAAGTACCATGTATTCTAGAGATACTGTACTTCAGATCAGTCATTAACCGTTACAGGGCCTGCTGTGCCTGTAGAGATCAATATGGAAGAGACATGTTATTGCAGCTGGGGAAAATAAAGGGGGTGGGGTGGATATGTATATAATGTTATAGGTTTGGGGGGGCCCTAAACCCTAGAAATTAATAAATGGTAGGATTTTGATTAATTGGGATGTGGATGAAAGTACAAGCGGCAGAACACTGCCAGACAAGGAATGCCTGGGCTGGCCTAGCAAAGAGAAAATCTGTTAACAGGACAAGATGGCCCAAGGAGATAGAAGTTGCCAAGGTGTGTTGGAGATGACAGGAAGAGAGAGGTTTTGAGCAAAGTGTTCTGGGAAGAAGGAGAAGAAGGAGGAATAAAGAGTGGGATCCATCTTGGGCAGGCTGGGGGCGACGCCTTGGTCTCCAGGGCTGCCCTGCTGTGGGGGTCAAGCCCCTCTTGAGAGGACCATGCTGTAAGATCGGGACTCCCTCCGTGCACACCAAAGGTGTAAATAGGGGAATAAACCATCATTCTAAAAGCCACGACAGTCTCCGCCCTGTCTCCATTCGCCAAAGGACTGCAGACCCCCAGGGAGCGCCCGGACCCCCAGGAATCTTGCCGCGGCTCGGCAGAGGGGGGCGGGGGGGGCGCCCCACTTTTGTAGCAATAATCCTGTCACTGTTGGTATGGGACTGCAACTTGGCCCCCTTGGAAGCAGGTGCGCGCAGCTCCAGCTGAAGAAGCCGAAGGGAAGCGCCGGGACCCCGCCCTCCTCTCCCCGATGCTCCAGCCGAGGCGCCGGCCTCGCCGGGGGGCGCCAGGTGACCCGGGGGGGGGGTCCTCCGAAGGGAGCCCCGGCCCCGGCGGACCCAAGGCGCGCTTGACCCGAACGGGGCTCCGCTCTCTCCCGGAGCGGCCCCTGCCCGCCCCCGCCAGGCCGCCTTCTCCTCACCCACCTGCGCGGCCGCCCGAGGCTCCGGCGGAGGCCTGGTCCCGGCGCGGGCCAGCTCCGCTCCGAGGCTCCGCCGCAGGTGCCCCAGGCGGTAGCGGAGCTTCTCGTTCTCGGCCCGCAGCGCCTGCAGCCCCGGGCTCGCCTCCGGCAGCAGAGGCCCGGCCAGGCCGCCGTCGGGCCAGCGCTCCGGCTCCTTCAGGCGCGCGATCTCGGCCGCCAAGCAGCGGACCTCCTGCTCCTGCCGCGCCAGGCGGGACGCGACGCCCTCGGCCCAGGCGGCCGCCGCCATCGCCCTCGCCCTCGCCCTCGCCCGCTCCGCGGCCCGGCCTCGCAGCGAGGAGGAGGAGGGGGGGGGAGAAGGGGCGGCGGCTTCGTCCTCCCTCTCGACGTGTGGAATTCAGACACGTGGGGTTAATGAATTCAGTAAATGAGGCCAGGGCGAAAAAGAGAGAGAGAGTCTAATGCATAGGATTATTATTATTATTATTAATATTAAAGAATACATTCCTTATTTGAGGCTGATGCCTGTTCCTCCCATGAACACAGGGACACCCTAAGGAAAAGGGGGACATTCCGGGTTCAAATCAGAAACGGGGATGATGTCGGTAAATCTGGGACTGTCCCTGGAAAATAGGGACCCGTGGAGGGTCTGGAAACTTCAGCTGGCGCAAGAGGCAATGGCCAGATTGCTCACCAGAACAAGGCGGTTGGAGCACCATCCCACCCACCAGTCCTGCCCAGCTGCTTCTGGGCCCAATTCAAAGGGCTGCCTTACGGGGCTGAGGACCTCCATGCCTTAAGAGCCGCCTCTCCCCAAGCAGACCCACCCGGAGCTGCGCTTGTCCTCGGAGGCCCTTCTCTATGTCTGCCCCGCTGAGACGCTCGGAGGGCGGCAACAAGAGGACGGGCCTTTTCTGTGGTGGCTCCCCGATTGTGGAACGCTCTGCCCAGAGAGGCTCGCCTGGCGCCATCATTACTTGTCTTTAGGTGCCAGGCAAAACCATTCCTCTTTACCCAGGCCTATGGCCATTAAATAATCTGAGCCTGCAAAAGTATGGGAGAGTGGACTGTTAAGATGATTATTTTACAATTAGGCTATTTGTCAGTATGCTTATCACTGATGTTATGTGATGTGTTTTTAATGTTGTACACCACTCTGAGATCTTTTGATAAAGGGCGGTATATAAATTGAATAAATAATAATAATAATTAATTGGAATGTTGGCAGAGTTCTATGAAGCAAACAAACAACTTTGGTCCCTATAGAGGCATGTAATAGCAGCCACCAAGCACAAGATGGCGGAATTCTTGAACGTTTGGGTTTTTTAAAAATAACACCAGCCCATAGTTTCTCAGCGATAGCAATGAACATACCTTTCTTGAACCAGTTATCTAGGGAATAGCAGCCCAGCCCTAAACAATCAGTAATTGAGCACTGCCAGGAGATATACTGTAAAAATCAATTGTTTATGTATAAGATCCACATTACCTTTATAAAAAAATAGACTGAAGATCACATTTTTACCTATTGTGTACTGATTTCTCTGATTTCCAAAATTTATGAACTTTGGCACAACTCCACATCTGCCAATAAGATCCTCACTCCTTGCAGCCCCACATGATTTTGTAACGTGAGCCACACATAATATACCACCAATTAGTAACATTTAAAGAGTTCTCCCTTATGCTGACAGAAACCAGTCTAAAGGGTTGGGTGGACCAGATCTTTGTGCATGGAGAGGCACCAAGATGTTTCTCAAGAACTGACTCCTTTTCCAATTTAAGTGAATCCTGGGGCAAAAATTGTAACTGCAAAAGTAGGGAGCATATGATTGATATCATTCCCCTCCGGATGCCCTACTTAGTTTTCAGCAGGCATTTAAAAGCTGAAACATAAGGCCCCAGCTGAACCTTCAGCCAGAGTCTGCTGCCAACCAGACCAATCGGACTGCATTTTCCTGGTCCAGGCCCCACCTAAGGAAATCTTAAGCATCAGTCAGTCTCTCTCCCTCTCCCTCTCCCCTTGTCAGAGCCTGTCACCATGAATGACTGCTATGTAGGCTAGGCTTGTACTCATTTACAAAGCCCTGAGCAACTTAGGCTCAGGGAACCTCTGGGACCTCATTCGCTCAACGGCTGAGATCACCTGCAGGAGCATTGTTGGTAGTCCTTTGAGTTGGCGAGGCTTATTTGACAAGAAGAAAATGAGCCTTTGGTGTCATTGGCCCAGTATGGTGGAACACTGCCAATTCAGCACGCACTTTCTGTGCCAACTTTTAAACACCTGCTGCAAACTTTTCTCTTCCACCAGGCCTATGCAGGCAATTAAGAACACATCTTTCCATAATACTGTACTTAGCTGATTTCTGATTTTAACCTTTTCATGTTTTTGGTTTTCTGGTTTTCTGGACAATTGTTGTAAACCGCTCTGATTTATTTTTTTATCACGAATAGCAGTATAAATATTTTTAGAAATAAAATATAAATATTGTAACATGACAAGGCCTCATGGCTCTGTCAAAGAGGTCACAGAACATTTTATTTTCATTCCAAATACAAACCTTTATATATCATGTCTTCACACATCTCAACAGTTATATGCACTGAGATCATTCTGTTCACATTAGACTCTGTTTCCAAGGGACAGAGCTATCCCAGCACCCTGGCATGACGTTCCAAGCAAGATCAGAAGACATGGGAACCTGTAGGCCAGTCTTCACCAACCTGCTGCCCTCCAGAGTGTGCTGGTGCTGATGGGAGTTGTAGCCTCAAATTTCTGGAGGACAGCAGGTTGCTGAAGTCTGCTGCAGGCTGTATCTCTGCAAGTTATAAATGTGATAGTAACAGCATATGCAGTGGGAAATGGCAGAAATATATGTGAAAGTATATCTTGTGCTGGGGGCTGAAGGTGACAGTCTGATGATGATTGAGGAAGGGAGTTGCCCTGGGCAATAGAGGCAGCATGAATGTCTCAGAAATCCTGGAGAAAGCAAGCAGATCAAAAAACAAGACTGCTGCAGATTGCAGGAATTTACACGTTAAGAGGGGATGTTATACAAGCATGATCCACAGTGAATAATTACTGCTGGCAGCACACCTACATTGGAGCTGTAAGAATCTCTCTTAATCCTAATTCATTAAGTAGACACTATTTATGAGAGTTTTTTTGTATTTTATTTTATTATGGGAGTTGACCTAGTAACCAGCACATATGATAGCCATGCTCAGTGATGAAAGTTACGACTATCAGGCTTCAGGGAGAATTCTTATCATAGGTCTTTCTGTTCATAAATGTGTTGCATGGAACATATTTCCTACAAAATACTACTTAAAAGGAGCAATCATCAATCAATCATACTGTGATTGGGGTGGCAGTCCTCCCAGGGTCAAACTTGCTATAACCCTGAAGACACATCCTCTTGTCTTAACACCATTTTGTCATGGGTGATTCATCTGATATTTTGTCTACTTGAAAAAAAAACATCCTTTTCATCTTAAAAAGAGGGTCTTTTAAAGATTGGTTACAGAATTAAAAAGTAACATTGGCCCAGCTATTTTCCTGTCTCCTTCACTATGGTTGCAGAGATGCTTATTAACGCTTGTAAAGGGATAATTAGTGTAAAGTAATCCTCTTAGGGGACTGAAAGCCCTGGGCGTGGGCTTCCCCCCCTCCCTTTTATAATTTCGACATAGGCCTTTTCTATTCCAGCTGAATTGCAATAACCATAGGCAGGCAATACACCCTTGCACTCCCTCTATCCTTGCATTATGCGGCCATCGCCTGCTAAAGACTGCACAGCCCAGGCGGAGTTGGAATATCTGCATTTATTTTTAGCTTAAATGCAAACATGTTTGGATGGTCGGCTCGCTCTTGGTTTTATAACTGTACAAAACTGACAAAAAAAGATAGCAGAGAGAAGAACCGTTGGCTTGCTGATATCCTAAGCAACCACAGGGAGAGAATCGAAGCAGAGCTGGATGTGCAGAAAGTGCTGTCATATCTGGTTTATGAGAGAGTTTTTTCCTTGGAGGAGTACAAAGACATTTTGTCCCAGGAGTGCTGTGAGAAGCAAGCTGCGTATCTTTTTGAGAAACTGACTTGCAAGGGCCCCAGCGCCTTGTCCACTTTCTGTTCCGTGCTGGAGGAGGTCTGCCCCCAGTTGCTCCTTTCCATTCTCCTTGACTATCAAGGTAAGGTCATAGGTCCTGCTCTGAAATGTTCCAAGTGTGTTATTGGCAGTGCCCTCAAATCTTTCCACCCTAATGGTCTATAATTAGAGGCTACTTTCTCTCATGCTAGGCGTTTGCTCCCTTTATAGCGCTTTGTTAAAGGGAAACCCAGGAGAAGAGAGAAAACTGAGATGCAGAAAGAGAATGTGATATAGATGTAATATAAAGCAGTGTTTGTAATAGAAATAGAAGAAATAGAATTAAGAATAGAAATTCTTAAATGATTTACCTATTTATTATTACATTTATATCCCACTTTTTATCCAAGAAACTGAAGAGGGCATGCACCATTCTTCCTTTCTCCACTTTATTCTAATTAAATTGAGATGATCACTGATGCTGAATAACCCATCAGTTGATGAGAAACTTTCTCAAATTAAAAAAGAAAAAGAAAAAATCAATGATTCATCTGATTATATAGTGGCCACTTTGTTCTATATGTTTAAGTGAGTGTAATTTGCAGTGTAATATTGCCTATGAGACAGGTAGACAGATGGATAGTCAAGTTACATTCATGATAGGTTCTACCACATTTTATTTATTTATTGCGTTTATATCTCACCTTTGGCTTCAATGAGCTCAAGAAGGCTTACATGGTCCTTCCCCTCCTCATTTAACCTTCACAGCAGCCCTGTGAGGCAGGTTAGGTTGAGTGAGAGCTATTGACTGGCCCAAGGTCACTCATGGCTGAATGGGGATTTAAGCCATGGTCTCCCCATTCCTAGTCGGATACCCTAACTGCTATGCCACACCGGCTTTGAGTCATAGGATCAGTACATGAAACTATCCTTGGTTGAGTCATTACATGAAACCATCCTGACAGCTATTACTGAAAAAGGGAATGGTCAGCAGACGGTGGAAGAACAACTGCTAAAAGCAGGCTGCCAGCTCCAAGTACATGTAAATGCAACATAGCATCAGGGGCAGCTCTATTACATATCATAAAGAGATTTTGCAGGTCAACCCACAACACCTAAATCAGAATAACTGGATTGCTGCATTTGACTGAAGTCTTAATCCCATTTTCATCAGGGAAACTGGATCAGTTTCTCCTGTGCATCTTTACTCAGAAGCCTGTCCCATTGTATTCAGTGGTCTACTTTTATATGTGCTTCGAGTGCAGCCTATTTTAGCTCAAGCAGGCTGGGGACATGTGGATTTTGGTTTCATGGCACTCATGTTGCTTGGGGTTGGGAGGCTGATTTATCCCAAAATCATACATAGCCTGTGAGTTTATTGTATTGATTGCACACATCTCAAACAGAAACTTAAACGACCCAAAAGGCTTTCTATAGTAACAGCTACATTTCAGTAACCAAATGCACAGCAAGGTGTGCTGATTAAAAAATAACACACCAACATTAACTTCACTTCTGAAATAGCCACTGCTTCCTCTGCCATTATTTCACACTTGTAAACTTAATTACCTTTAAAATTGACAGTTGCAAATCCAATTATGCAATAAGGTGACGGGCCGTTTACCATAATTTATCTATGAACAGACCACTATGCATCTCTCTCTGTTTCCTTCTTATGATTTACTGGACAGTTTTATGATGCTGACAAGGATGCAAATGCAAGAAATTGTGTTTTCCAAATATCCAAGTGAATTCTCACAGGCGCTGATACAGTGTGTTCCATGTTGCCCCTGGGGACAGAGTAGGGAATCACATTAAGGAGTAAATGGGGGGGGGGAGCCTCTAGAGCAACGCTAGAATAGTTTGCAGATCATGTTTCTATCCTTCATTCACTACTTCCTCACCATTGCCATTTTGCTTTCTAAATTTTGTCCAACCTTTGAATGAAGGCACTTTTTTGTGAGGGCATCTAGATAAAAATATTATTGTGAATTCTTCACTTCCCTGAGCAGTGAGAAGTTCCAGGGTGGAGCCGCTCAGCGGAAGTTTACTTTGGACACACTGTGCCTGGACCAGCGTCCCATTCCCACAGCGCTCAGCCAGATGCCTCTGGAAAGCCCACAAGCGGCGCAGGAGGACAACAGCACTCCTGCTTGTGTTCCAAATAATGGTATTCAGAGGCATACTGTGTCCAATATGGGAGATAATATACAGTCATCATTTCAAATAGCCATTGATAACCACATCCAGTGGCGTAGCGTGGGGGGTGCAGGGGGGGCCGGCCGCACCGGGCGCAAAATCTGGGGGTTAGGGTTAGGGGGCGCAAATCCATGGGTTAGGGGGCGCAAATCCACGGGTTAGGGGACACAAATTATTTGCCTTGCCCCGGGTGCTGACAACCCACGCTACGCCACTGACCACATCAGTGGAACCTACATGCAGGTAAACAGGGCACTTCTACAGTGTTGGATATATTCTACACTGCTACAAATGAGGTCCCCCAATCCCAGCGCCTTACATCTCTCTGGGTGTCCTTATCTCTCCTAACCTGTTATTTCTTCACACACACCCCTTAGGAGTGCATCATCCTCTGCCCCTTAGCTGTTTCTGTGTTTATGATGGCAGAAGAGAGAGACACCCCCCCCCCCCAGTGTTGGATGGTTATTCCATAGGCCATAGCTTAGTGTTGGTGTGCTGCTTTGCATGCAGGAGAATCCAGGATCATCCCATGACATCTCCAGGTTAAAATATCAGGTAGTAGAATGTGGGAAGCGCCTCTGTATTTCTCTGCCTCTGTCTACCTGAGACCCTGGATAACTGGTGTCAGAGGAGACAATATAGGGCTAGACAGCTCTTTGTTTCTCATTGCACTTCTCTGCTTGTTATTGGTATTGTTAAACAGAGCTGAAAAGTGTGTGAAAAACTGCATAATTGTCTAACAAATCTGTCATAACAAATCTACATGACTGGTTTTCCATTGAACTAGAGTGACTTTGAATCGAGCACCAATAATCAAAGGAACTCTTTGTTCTAATCCAGGTGTGCTGACCAGGAGTTTCGCAGGCACATATTTCAATAATACAAAACTGAGGACAGTGCCAGATATGGACATTCATGAACCCAGCGAAGCCAGCGACCAGGAAGGAAACCCTTTGCCTGAGGATCACATAAATTTTTCCTTTGACAAACACAGGTAAAAAGTTCTACACTTGTTTCATTTTGTTCTGCTTTAGTCAATCACAGAATGCTTTCTTGCTGACCTCTGAATATTCATTGGATAGGAGGAGTTTCTTACTCTTTTCCTCCCTACAATATGTCTAAGTAAAGGAAGATGTGGAAAAAAGCAGCCTTGCATTGTGTGCATGCCTGTGTGCATTATGTGTGTGTGCATTATGCCAAGATACTGGATCTAAGAGACAGCTGTATCGCTTCTAGAGGGCCAGGTTGCCACTATGTCCAGAAATGTCCTTCAACAGCTTTGGCTGGTGCATGGTCTGTAACCTTGAAAAAGCAGGTCAGGCCCACGGGGGTGGGGGCTGGGGGTAGCTTTGAATAGTTGGTTGGTTGGGAGCACAGGACAAGGCCTTCCTTGTGATGGTGCCAACCCAATTCACAAGAAGGCTTGTCTCTCTACCCATGAGGTCTGCACCACTGAGAAGACATCTCTTTATAAACACACCGCTGAGATTTAACTGATTCCCTGTTTAAATGATGACTAGTCTCTGGTTGCTGTTTCAGTTCATTATGAATGTTTTATTTTACGTGATTGATTTGATCTTGTTCTTAATACACTGCTATTGATTGTAATATGCTTTGAGGTCCTTGAGCATGGTGAAAAAGGGGAATGACTGAATGTCATTACAAGCACACCCCCACACCCCCACACCCCCACACATACACCCTTAGGGCCCAGATCCCCCAGTAAATCATTTACACTAAGTCAGGGATCATAGAATCATAGAATCCTAGAGTTGGAAGAGACCACAAGGGCCATCGAGTCCAACCCCCTGCCAAGCAGGAAACACCATCAGAGCACTCCTGACATATGGTTGTCAAGCCTCTGCTTAAAGACCTCCAAAGTAGGAGACTCCACCACACTCCTTGGCAGCAAATTCCACTGTCAAACAGCTCTTACTGTCAGGAAGTTCTTCCTAATGTTTAGGTGGAATCTTCTTTCTTGTAGTTTGGATCCATTGCTCCGTGTCCGCTTCTCTGGAGCAGCAGAAAACAACCTTTCTCCCTCCTCTATATGACATCCTTTTATATATTTGAACATGGCTATCATATCACCCCTTAACCTCCTCTTCTCCAGGCTAAACATGCCCAGCTCCCTTAGCCGTTCCTCATAAGGCATCGTTTCCAGGCCTTTGACCATTTTGGTTGCCCTCCTCTGGACACGTTCCAGTTTGTCAGTGTCCTTCTTGAACTGTGGTGCCCAGAACTGGACACAGTACTCCAGGTGAGGTCTGACCAGAGCAGAATACAGTGGCACTATTACTTCCCTTGATCTAGATGCTATACTCCTATTGATGCAGCCCAGAATTGCATTGGCTTTTTTAGCTGCCGCGTCACACTGTTGGCTCATGTCAAGTTTGTGGCCAACCAAGACTCCTAGATCCTTTTCACATGTACTGCTCTCAAGCCAGGTGTCGCCCATCTTGTATTTGTGCCTCTCATTTTTTTTTGCCCAAGTGCAATACTTTACATTTCTCCCTGTTAAAGTTCATCTTGTTTGTTTTGGCCCAGTTCTCTAATCTGTCAAGGTCGTTTTGAAGTGTGATCCTGTCCTCTGGGGTGTTAGCCACCCCTCCCAGTTTGGTGTCATCTGCAAATTTGATCAGGATGCCCTTGAGTCCATCATCCAAGTCATTGATAAAGATGTTGAATAAGACCGGGCCCAAGACAGAACCCTGTGGCACCCCACTAGTCACTCTTCTCCAGGATGAAGAGGAACCGTTGATGAGCACCCTTTGGGTTCGGTCAGTCAGCCAGTTACAAATCCACTGAGTGGTAGCATAGTCAAGACCGCATTTTACCAGCTTCTTTACAAGAATATCATGGGGCACCTTGTCAAAAGCCTTGCTGAAATCAAGGTAGGCTACATCCACTGCATTCCCTTCATCTACCAGGCTTGTAATTCTGTCAAAAAACGAGATCGGGTTAGTCTGACATGACTTGTTTTTTAGAAATCCATGCTGACTATTGGTGATCACAGCATTCCTTTCTAGGTGCTCACAGACTGTTTGCTTAATGATCTGCTCCAGAATCTTCCCTGGTATTGATGTCAGACTGACTGGGCAATAATTATTTGGGTCCTCTCTTTTCCCCTTTTTGAAAATAGGGACAACATTTGCCCTCCTCCAGTCTGCCGGGACTTCGCCTGTTCTCCAGGAATTCTCAAAGATGACTGCCAGTGGTTCTGAGATCACATCTGCCAGTTCTTTTAATACTCTTATTAAAAGAGTATTAAATGGTGTATTAGATGGTGCTGTCTGAGCCTCCAGACTGCAGGGGGCGGCATAGTGAGGCTGTGTTGCTCACCTAACCTCTGTCTGACGGAGTCTGTGTAGTATCCTGAACTGCAGAAGGCGAGGGGCGTGACAGCAGAGAGGCTGGCGCAGTGCAAACCCACCAGCGGAGCCAATCCATTGCTCCTGCCAATACATTTGCACTGTGCCCACCTCACCACCATGTCCTTCCCCATCTCCATCCCAGGATGCAACAGCAGTTCGGCCAGATGCAGGTCAGGTGAGCAATGCAGCCCCACTACATTGTCCACTTTTGCCTCCCATCGGCCCCAGTCACTGTAGCCAATGACCAAACGTGATAGTCCTGGCTAGCTGCAGCCTGGGGTGCCACAGGTTACCCATCCCTCCCTTGACCGACCTGTGAATTCCCTTCTGTTTCAAGGTGGATTTGTGGATGTTCATATACAGTCATACCTCGGGTTACGAATGTTGCGGGTTGTGTGTTTTCGGGTTGTGGACCGTGCCAAACATGGAAGTACTGGAACGGGTTACTTCCGGGTTTCAGGGCTCACGCATGTGCAGAAACACAAAATGACATCATGCACAGAAGCACTGAATCGCGACACGTGCGAGCCAGATGTGGCGCTTCAGGCTGCGAACACTGTGGGTTGCGAACGTGCCTCCTGCACGGATCACGTTCGCAACCCAATGTATGACTATATTCAAGTACTCTGTTTTTGAGTCTCTACTCAAGCCAGGATTATTTTCATGCTTTAGTTGGTGATTTAAAAAAAAAGAAATAATTGAATTTGGCAATTTTGCATCTATACACATAAATATTCAATTTATATATTGTATTTTTTAAATAAATAAAGATCTATTCTCTTTTTTGTCACTGTAGACAGCCACCCTATAAACCATTGTTTTAAAAAAGAAATTATATAGTGTGCTAGGCAAAATGTAGTGACTTGTGTGTATAAAGAACAATATCTCCAACCAGTAACTGATCTGAACAGTCTCTGTTGTTGAAATTCTAACCTTTGCTCACTGTGTTTAATTTCTTGTTCTTCATGTTGTGCGCAGCTGAGATGAAGACATATTCACTCTACAGGGCTGTGCTTATTATATCACAATGTAAGGTCACTTACAGAAGCAAACTAATTATAAAATGCCCAAATGCTTTCTTTAAAAGAAAAGAAATGGATAAATTGAGAGTCAACTGTCAAACTGATGTACGGTGGGAATGCTTAGTAGCACTAAAATAAATAAATCAAATTAAGCCACCACAACATACATTAGGCTGTGATCCAACCTTCCTTTTCAGTTGAGTTTGTGTTTCCATTGCATAGGGGTTTAATTGGAGGGTACACAATCTTGGTGTCCTTCTTTTGTCTATTGGCCCTGGTTCAGAGATTTGTGTAGGGAAACAAGCTCCTTCCACCATTTGCCCCTGTTTGCAAGAGGCTTGTTAAAATTCAAAAGTACTTTGACGGTTAAAATGGGGGATGCAAAACTGATGAAACAATATTGTTAGGCATTCCCCACTTTTCCAAACACTGAGATGTTCCAGGGGTAGTGCTACTGGGTTCAGTTTCCTTTTGAGATGGCCTTGGAGCCTTGGGCTATCTTTGCAATATTTGTTTTATTTACAAAATAAGTAGAACACAAGTGGAGGCAAAGAGACTTGTCTACTACAGGCAGAAGGTCTCCCAGAGAGTAATTTGGGTAATACCATCCTCAGACTGCACTCCCTAAGCTGGAGTGATGCCACTTCCAAACACCATTCCAAACTGCCCCCCTCAAAAACTCACTGAGAGAGTTCCAAATATCCGAATATCCTGATCCACTGAAATGCCCACCACTATGGATAGCTGAAGGAAGTGGGTCGGTGTGATGGCCTGGGAATCTGATTCAGAATCTGAACCTGAGGAGTCCCAGCCTGTACAGGAGTCCCCGCCTCCAGGGCCGGCTGAGCCAGGGCAGGGCCTTGAATCTGAAGCGCCTGCACCTGTGCCGGATCCTCAGGAGCAGACACCAGATGTATCCACTCTGGCTCCGGAGGTGATTGAGGACCCATTGCCGGCAGGCGCGCCTCTCCCAGCCCTTTCAGGGGAAGGTGAAGCTGCCCCTGGGTCCAGTAAGCCACCGGCCTCTCCTGAGCTGCAGAGGCACAGGGCAGAGAGGCGAAGGTAACTGGGTTCTCTCAGGAGGAGTGCTCGCCTTAAGGCCAGGAGAGGCAGGTCACCTGTGGGCTGGGACCGCCCCTGGCCTCAGAGAAGATAAAGGCCAGTCAGCCCGGAGCAAGAGAAAATTTCTGCAAGGCATAAATGCAATAAACGTGCAGCAAAGGACCAAATTAAATACAGTCAAACCTCGTTCTGCATCCGCTTCGGCGAACATCAGTGGCAAACCTGGAAGTACCAGGACGGGTTACTTCTGGGTTCGCCGCTTGCACATGCACAGAAGCGCTTAATTGTGCCGCATGCGTACGCAGGCGCGGCACTTCGACATGCGTCATTTTTGGCTTGCGGACGGGCCTACGGAATGGATCCTGTAAAAGCATTTGCTGACGACTTGATAATAGCAATGAAGAACCCAAGAGAAAGTGTGCCAACAGTTATGAAGATTAACGAATTTGGGTCAGTTGCAGGCTTCAAATTAAATAAACATAAAACCAAAATGTTAGTCAAAAACATGAAAGAAGAGGATAAAAGAGAATTACAATAGTTTACAGGCCTTACGATTAGCAAGAAAATCAAATATTTAGGTATATGGATAACAGCTAAAAATATAAATTTGTACAAAGCTAACTATATACCAATCTGGAAAGAGATAAAAAGAAATTTGGAAATATGGGACAGGTTAAAATTATCATTCTGGGGTAAGATCTCAACAATAAAAATGAATGTGTTGCCCAAAATACTATTCCCCCCCAAGCCATTCCAGTAGTAGGAAGCACAAGACATTTTAAAACCTGGCAGAAGGACATAAGAAAATTTATTTGGCAGGGCAAAAGACCTAGAATTAGTTATAAACTCCTGGTGGATAGCAGAGAATCAGGAGGCTTTGCCCTGCCAAATCTTGAGCTGTATTATGAGGCTGCATGTCTATGTTGGATCAAGGAGTGGCTGATCTTAAAAAACACAGATACAGTTACCTTGGGTTAAGAACTTAATTCATTCCAGAGGTCCGTTCTTAACCTGAAACCGTTCTTAACCTGAGGTACCACTTTAGCTAATGGGGCCTCCTGCTGCCGCCGCACCACCAGAGCGTGATTTCTGTTCTCATCCTGAAGCAAAGTTCTTAACCCAAGGTACTATTTTTAGATTAGTGGAGTCTGTAACCTGAAGTGTCTGTAACCTGTATAACCTGAAGTGTCTGTAACCCGAGGTACCACTGTATATTAGATCTAGAGGACTTCAACAACAGTTTTGGCTGGCACGCCTATCTCTGTTATGAGAAAGCAAGGGTTTATGCAGTCTGGGTAAAAAAATAAGGGTATTTTGGAGCAAAAACCACCATGGTGGTTGTCACCAACAGAGGCCATGACTGCATAAAAGGTTAACATGGGAGGAAGATAATAAATTAAAACTTACATTTTTTGATGAGATAAAAAATAAAGTGACAGGCTGGCTAGAGTACCATCAAATATTTGATCTATTTAAACAAGATAAAAAGAAGGGATTCAGTAAAGAGCTTTCAAGATTTGAGAAAGACCTGATATACAATGACCAGAAAACTCTATCGAAAATGTACAAAATTTTACTAGAATGGTCGGTAAAGGACGAGGAGGTAAAGTGAGCTATGGTGAAGTGGGCAGTGGACTTAGGTCATACTATACAGTTGTCAGAGTGGGTGAAATCAATCATATTTGCTTCATCTGTTAAGAAAAGCTTTCACATATCTACTTATAAAATGAGAAACTCCAGATGGAATGATATCTTAAATAACATGTAGCCATTTACAAAAATATAAAAAGACATCTTTTTGAAGAAAATGTAACTCAGAGCCAAGCACATACGCCACCCCGACAGCCCTGCATAAATTTAAACAGTGTGGAAAACCAAGGTAACTGTTTCTCCTGCCAACCAGGCAACCAATTGGAAGCTACCAATCTTGTCTATAAATATAACTATAAGGTGACTATGGCATCAATACAAATATGAGGAAATCTTGATGAAATTGCAACCTTATTTGAAAAAAAAGCAAGTAACTGCTAATAACAGTTAGAGACACTGTCTATTTTTATGAGGGAAACAACTGATATTCTGGTCTTAATTGGTGAAAAATAACTTACCATCTTGTGTCTATTACTCCCCTCCCCCCCCCTTTTTTTGGAGATGTGGAGGCTCATTTTGAACAGTTGATAGAATCTTCAGGTTGGATCCAACGTAGCACTGAGTTAGAATTACTTAGCAGCATATTCGTTCCACTGGGGAAATGTTTTGGGCCGGCAGAGCAAGAGTAGTGCAAGAGAATGCTCAAGCAGGTTGGTGGTAATTTTGTTACATAATAGACTGTGCAATCTGTTGCGCAGCTACTTTCCACTAGTGCCGCTCTTGCATTGTGTCCCTTTGTTGCACAACAGGAGCCCTTGCGCTAGAAGGCGGAGAGCGCTGAATGCAGCCCATGGAGTTGGAAGGGTCCCTGAAAGCCAGCCAGCCCAACCCCACTTGTCAGCAATGCATAACAGGGAGTTTGGGCAATAATCTTTGATTTGAGGCGAAGAGTGTCACAGGTGTATTGTTATCATGGCCAGCCAGCCCAAGAGTGAAGCCTCGGGCTGCGGAATCCCGGGCACCTCACCCGCCCCTGCCACTGCCGTCAGGTTTGTGCGGCCGGGCTGCCATCTCATGGGAGTTCCACAGCATCTCGCAGAACTCACTCAGAGTGACCATTATAACTGTGTGACCTCAGTAAGCGAGGCGGGGGGGGGGGAGAGATGGCACCGGCGAGTTTCACCTCAGGTGGCAAAATGGGATGAGCCACCCATGAGCCTTATGTTCACCTGTGAAATGTTGTAAGGTATGTAATAAAGCTTTTCAAAAAAATACTTTGAAGAGTGAATCCAAGCAATAGAAGTAGGAAACTGTGTGGTGGTTAAAAACAAAGATGAAGAATGTTGGAGGGAGCAGGGATGGAGTCCGGATAGTTTCTTTTTTTAAGCGTGAGATATGTTCATGAGTTACCAATTGCCATAGTAACCTAATCCAGTTTACATAATTCTGCATTTGATTATTCCCTTCCTGACAGAGAGCAGCAAGCCTGCCTCATTGCTCTTCTTCCTCTTGCTTTGAATCAAGGCTAGTCTTGTGGGTGAATGACCCCCTCCTGCACCAACAGAGGCTCCTCATAAGGGTTCAGTGTAACTTCCCCTTGCATGGTAGATTATCTCCCAATTAGCGACAGTAGGGATGTCACAAGATGTTGAACAGGGATGCTCACCGAAGTGAACACTGCCTGCTTCATCCTGCAGGTAGATTCAGAGTGTGCCACACGGCCACTCCAAAAGAATACCTGCCCCAAATCTGTTTGCATGCATGCACTCTCTTGCAGCTTTAGAGGTAGAGATTGTGCAAGGTGGCAGATCAGGCAGCATCATAATCCATGCCTTGGAGAGTGTTGTCAGGAGCTACATTAAACAATTCTGTACAGTGGTGCCCCGCAAGACGAATGCCTCGCAAGACGAAAAACTCGCTAGACGAAAGCGTTTTTCGGTTTTGCGTTGCTTTGCTAGACGAATTTCCCTATGGGCTTGCTTCGCAAGACGAAAACATCTTGCGCTTTTTTCTTAAAGCTGCTTGAAGAGGCGCAGTTGCGACGGGCCAGGTAGAAAATGCGCCCCCCCTTTTTTTTTACCCAGGGGATAACTGAAGTCTTATAAATAAGTAAGTATAAAAATAATTTTCACAAAAGTTATGCTGACAAATAATTTTATTTCAAGGCTTGAACCGCATCTGGATATAAAGACAAAATGGAAAATATAGATAAACAATAGTGCTTTTTAAAAATACATAGGGAAAATGATTATTTTCCCTCATAAGTTACCATTATGACTATCATCAAGTCATTCAGAAGAATCAAGGAAAGGGAGAGAAAAACAGGATAATGTCAAGGATGCATTGAAGTATTTTCTTCCATTTAGTGCTTTCAGCCTTGAGCTGGTCGACAACATAATTGTCAACTGCAGAACCACATAGAGCAGCTCTACTTGATATTTTCCACGTAATATAGTTTTCTTTATGTAAGTTAGAATTTTCATGGCTAGGAATGTGATCCTTTAATTTTCTCCATCCTTTCTGTATACTCCATCCTGGATGATCTGTTAATGCACTCACATTAGTCATAACTCCCCCTTAGAGAACAAAACAAAACAAAAAAGGTACAAAATAAAGCGATTGCTTAACTTGGCTCCAACACAACCAGTCTCGTTTATGTTTTTAGCCATTTTTCATTATTACAGTAAAAAGACGACTTGGAAATGAATTATTGTCCTTATCACTCGGAACATTCATTGGTACTTCGAAGTCCAGAACTTTTAAAAGCCTCTCAGTATCATTTCTATTCTTCTTATTAATTAATCCAATATTGATTTGTGGCTGTGAGGCAGGGATTATTTCAACTGAAGATTCTGCATTATTATCTTCAGATTGTTGAGAAGGCGTTTGTTGTTCCACGGCTCGCTCTGTTGATTGGTCGCCAGTTTCTTCGATAGCATTACCTCTATAACGGAAGGTCCTGATTCAGCAAGGTGATTAACAGGGTTGACTTGTTGTTGACTTCTGACTACAAGTGCAGTAATAGATTTTGATTGTTTTACAGCTTCATCTTGTTGTTTAGTGTGTTTTCTCTTTGATGCACCACTTTCGAACTTCCTCCCTATGGTACTCATGTCTGTGCTCTACAGAACTGATCTGAAAAAATATTTATATAACGTATTTTTTTTTATAATGTATTATAATTTTAAATACATTTTACAATAAATACATTATTCATTTTTAAATGTATTATACAATTTTTAATAGTTCAATAATGTATTTAAAAATCTATTTTTAAGTAGACAAATTTGACTATTAATTATAATTAAATTATAATTAAAACTTCTCCATCTTCTTATTCTACTCTTAAAAAAGATGTATGCTTGTGAGAAAGCCACTATTGCTCATAAGCCACTACTTCTTTAAAAAAAATTGTTTCCACCAAATTTTATCCTCATTGAGCTATATGTACTCCTCGGGTGTAAGTAATATTCCTGGCCTAGTCAACAAAATTTTAAACAAATGGCCACATCTTCATCAATTTTTCATCATTAAAAAAAAAAAAAATTAGCGATAAGAAAGCCAACACACTTATCTTTAAGGTACGTGTGGTTTTAATTTTTGGCAAACAAGATTTCAAACAAAAACTCACCAACTTTTAACAGCATGAAAAACATGGTCCACCATCACGTTTGCGGCGCCCTGGTTGTTGGGGCCTTGGTCGCCTCCACCCACCCGGCGCCCCTTCCGCGCTCCTCTGCGGAGCCCATTGCAGGCCCCGGGCGCCCCGGACGCCGGGAAGCTTTTCTCTGGCGCTGCCAGCCAGGGCCCCAGGGAAACCGCCCACCGCCGCCTTTGCGCCTCCGCGTTTGCCCCAGTGCATCGCTTGCGGTTGTGAATATGCTGACCGAGGCCCCCTTTGGAATTGGGGGCCCGGGCCAAGTGGCCCATATGGCCCCCCCTCTGTCTGGGCCTGTATATACTGTATATATTAAAAATCAGCTTGAGTTGCGTGACTCAAACTGGGCGTACTAGACCCAATTTTTTTAAGCAATGTGGACTAAAGTCATTTCTGGGGCCCTTCTGGGATGAGGGGTCCCGAAGCTTTCATAGTTGTTGTTGGTGTTTTTTTTTTAATATAAGATATTTATTGAGATTTTCAAGAAATTACAAAATAAAAAGAAAAAAGAAAAATACAAAATAAAAATAGTTAAAAACAACTCAGTCTTTCCGTCACATATTTTTCATTTGCTTATTTCCCGGACCTGCTCACGCCTCCCTTTTCTGTATTCCAGTTCAGTTTGTTAGTTCAGCAAATCCCTCCCCTCTTTGTTTATCCTAGTCTTCAATCTTAAAATATTATAACATTGGATTTTTACCTATTAATAGTCCATTTTCTCATATTCCCTTATAACATTACAGCTATAAACCACTTAGTTTCTATCCAACATCATTCTATCATTCATTAATTTTACAATATTTCTGTAAATGGTCTTTAAACTTTTTCCAATCTTCTTCCACCGACTCTTCTCCCTGGTCTCGGATTCTGCCAGTCATTTCTGCCAGTTCCATATAGTCCATCACCTTCATCTGCCATTCTTCCAAGGTGGGTAGATCTTGTGTCTTCCAATACTTTGTGATAAGTATTCTTGCTGCTGTTGTGGCATACATAAAGAAAGTTCTATCCTTCTTTGGCACCAATTGGCTGACAATGCCCAGGAGAAAGGCCTCTGGTTTCTTCAGGAAGGTATATTTAAATACCTTTTTCATTTCATTATAGATCATCTCCCAGAAAGCCTTAATCCTTGGGCACGACCACCAAAGGTGAAAGAATGTACCTTCAGTTTCTTGACATTTCCAACATTTATTATCGGGCAAATGATAGATTTTTGCAAGCTTGACTGGTGTCATAGCTTTCATAGTTGATTCCCCCCCCCCCACCTGTGTTTTCATTTGTTCAAACTGAGCATTAATAAAAGCTATTCAAGTTAATAAATGAAAGAAATAACATTTCTTCCATTCCAGAAGAATAGAAGTGTAGAAATTTATCTTGTTCTTCAATCTGAAGAGCAGAAATTCGCCTAGACAAGCAAACTTTCCCCTCTCTCTTTAGTATTATGAAGAGGAAAGCAAGCACTGGAGAACTCGCTTCTTCTCTGGTTGATGGATATGTTTAGGCTGGTCTCTTCCTTGCACCTGTGAAAAGCAGGGGTTGCATTGTTAACAACAGAACAAACACATAACCACCAGTTTCTGTTTAAGATGTTTATTAGCTCATCATTATCAAGAGTGGTATCAGTTTTGTTTGATGATTTGACCACTAGATGGTACTATATTAATATAATTAAGTAACTTGGATACTGTAATAGTCATTCAAAGCATATCTTCAACACTCAGGGCTGGATCGAGGGAAGGGGGGCACCACATAAATTTTCCATTGGCAGATTTTTAACATCAATGGTCACAAATTGCTCAGCTGAACATTCATTTTCTCATTTGAAATATATTAAAAATCCCAACAGAACAACTATGCAGCAAGGAAGGCTGGATGCCTTATCTCTACTATGTGTAGAAGCAAATGCATTACATAAGATTAGTTTTGAGGATCTGATCAAGCACTTTGCAATTAGAAAAAGTTGCAGAAAAAGTTTAAAATATAAATAAAGTGGAAGTATACAAAAATAAACATTATTTTCCATCTTACTGTAGGTTTTATTTATTGTGGTTTATTATTGTTAATAAGTTGAATTAGATATATATGGGGGCACCGAAATCATTTAAGTGCTTAGGGCCTCTAAAGGTCGTAATCCAGCCCTGTTAACATTTGTTTTCTGCAAAAAACTTTTTTTTATTCTCTGCTATGCTCCTACGTGACTGATTCCATCAGTGTGTTTTGTTTCCACTTCCTTAAGCAGAGGAAGATTCTAAAGACTGGAGCACTGAGGAAGAGTGAGTGATAGGTGCTTTTCCTTCCACTGCTTCTACTTTCCTTCCGGGATCACAGTGGGTTGGACTAGCTGACTCTCAGGGTCCCCTCCAACTGTACAGTTCTGTGGTTCTATGATCACGTACAGGACAGGAGGAAGGGTGTGGATCTCTCAACCCAGGGAGGTGCATGTTCTGTCACTGTGTCAGGGGAAAGTACATTGCCTTGTGGGGCTGATATGACACCCCCCCCCAATGCTCTCTCCATTCAATACATACACAGTAGGAAGGAATAGGGAGTGATGGGAAAGGAAGTGTTACTCGTGCTCCTTAGAAAAGGATGGGAACCATTTCCAGTCCAAGGGGCTGCGTTCCCTCATGGGCCATCTTCCAAGGACTACATGCCAGTGTTGGGCAGAACGAGCCAAAGTGGGTGGCTCTAGAGGACAAAGTGGGCAGAGCAATGGGTACAACTCTTATTTTTGTATAGGAGGCTATATTCTAAACAAGCAAAAATCAAAGGTTTCTTGACAGCCATATGTCAGGAGTGCTCTGATGGTGTTTCCTGCTTGGCAGGGGGTTGGACTCGATGGCCCTTGTGGTCTCTTCCAACTCTATGATTCTATGATTCTACTCACACCCACATCTCTTCATCCTTCCTCCAGGCAAGAAAGAGGCTTTATCACAGTTCTACGGTGGTGCCTTGCAAGACGAAATTAATCCGTTCCGCAAGTCTCTTCGTCTTGCAGTTTTTTCGTCTTGCGAAGCACGGCTATTAGCGGCTTAGCAGCTATTAGCGGCTTAGCGGCTATTAACGGCTTAGCAGCTTTAAGAAAAAGGAAACAAACTTGCAAGAACTCGCAAGACATTTCGTCTTGCGAAGCAAGCCCATAGGGAAATTCGTCTTGCGGAACGACTCAAAAAACGGAAAACTCTTTCGTCTAGCGAGTTTTTCGTCTTGCGAGGCATTCGTCTTGCGGGGCACCACTGTATCTTTATTTTGGAGGACAGAGTGTTAATAATGGAGAAGAAATTGCCATTTCTCACTTAAGGCAGGTTCTCTGTGTGCCCATTTGGTCATATCACTTGGCTTTTAAATGATGCAACTTGGACACATACATTAGGCGTACCTCTAATTTGCACTCCTCTAAAGCAAACAACAGGGGCAGGAGTACTAGCAAAAAAAAGAAAAAAGTCAAGCCTTGTCTTTCTGTTCAGAATGCATGGATGTAGTTCTATGAGGATATCCTTGCAGTCTGTTCCTCGTCAAGATCCCTCGTGTGGGGTATCTCCCCACCCCAGCAGATAATATTCCAAGCCAATGTCATTCAGAATGGAAGAAGGTAGAAAAGCCTCTTCCTTGCCAAAAGCTAATAAAATACATTTTCTGCCTTTCTCTAAACAACTCCATCTCTATATGACCCATCTCTTCTGCCAGAGCAAACATTGCACAATTACCAACATCCCTGATCTGTCCTGTTATTTGGGGGTTTAAATGCTGTGTGGTTCCTAGTGCAAAGTCAGCAGTTAAGATCAGCAGCTGGCAAGCCTGTAAGTGGTTTCTGGGGGGAAATTTGCATCTTCATTTTAGCTCCGTAAATATGCAATGATGATGGCTGTAACACTGATCTGGAGTGTAGTAGTTTCCTTTCATAGCCTGAGACACGTGATTCACTCGCAGCAACAACGAAGGCTGTCCTTGCATTACCCAGTATGGATGTTGCTCTGGGGAAGGCTCTGGCTCTGGTTTCACCCATGGTTAGGTCAAGGTGAATGGCTGAAAGAGGAAGGCATTTGTCTCTGTTTGCTACCTTGAACAGCTGTGCCAAGATTATGCTCAGCACTACAGAGGCAAAGAGGAGGGAGGAGCTGGTAATCCTATCGGGATGTATATCCTTCCCTGGATCTCTCCTGAAAGGAATACTCATCCTGTCCTTTTGGGTTTGCTTCTATATGCCATGGATATACAAAACTGCTGCTATTTCACACTGTCTTCCCACATTTAAAAAAGTTTTCTTTAAATATTGTTTTCAACTACTGTAATTATATTTAACAAAATTTTTTTAGAAAGGGATAGCTTAATTATACCTTATAGTGTCCCCTGAATTCAACTGGGCTCATGCCCATGTAAGTGTGTTTAATACTGTAGCCTTTCTTTCTTTCTTTCTTTCTTTCTTTCTTTCTTTCTTTCTTCCCCATCCTTCAACCTCAGGCCCCAGACCAGGTTACAAGATTAAAACACAGTATTAAAAATGGTTTAAAACAACTTACAATCACAGAAATAAGATGGATCCTAAAAAATCATTTAATTCATTTTTATACCACTTTTCAAGAGAAAGCCTTTCCAAGGTGTCTAGCAATATTATTTTCTTTACCACTCCCACACCCACCCACCCACCCTTTATTTATTCTTATATGTTACATTTGTATCCCATTCTTTTCTCTAAGGAGTTCAAGGTGGCCTACATGGTTCTCCCCCCCCCCATTTAATCCTGGTGCGCGCTAGGTTAGGCTGAGATTGGCCCAAGGTCACCCAGTGAGATTCATGGTCAAGCAGGAATTTGAGCCCTGGTCTCCGAGGTATTAATATGACACTCTAACCACTACACTACACTGTCTCTCATGAGATAATTGTGTGATTGTGGCCTGTTACAACACAATTTAAAACAATTCCAAGCAATAAAGAGTGGTTGAGAAGAAACATACTGCACTGAAGATCAGTCATAAAAACACTGATGGAGCATCCCTTAACCTCCATTTGCGGTGGCAGCTGCCATCTCAGAAGGCAAACAGATAGGTCTTTTGCTGGAACTGAAATGCCAAGAAAGTGCCTCCAGTTGGATGGCATTTCACAGTCATGGCACCACCACAGAGAAGGCTCCATTTATGCAACCACCCAGTATATCTCCTCTGGTGATGAGGCATTGAAAAGAGCCTCCCTCTGAGGACTTGGGCAGGTGGCCACACACAGAGGTCTTTCCAGGTTAATACCAGCACCTTAAATGCAGCCAATGTAGATATGAGTGATAAATGTGCAAGTAATAAATAGTTAAAACAGCAAAAAGGAAGGTAGTAAAATACACCATCATAAAACCTCTAAAGCAGAAATGACGAACCAGCTTGGAAGCAATAATTCCGACTCTTTGGTGAACGCAAAATAGATATTGCATGCTTTTAATCAGGTTCCCTGTCCTCCCGCACACTTGCCACCCCTGTCACACTGACAGATCTGTAAACATCATGGATCTGCTGCTTCCCAGTAGTGCATAAACATGGAGCTGGGGCATGAATCATTACGGATCCTCCTAATTTTTACAAGAGAACCTCTCCAAACCACTATCAAAACCAGCAATGCCTCCATGTTTCCAGATGTAGTCTCTGATTTTTTATAACCTTAGTTTTAAAAAATCTTACATGGAAATCATGAAGATCTATGAGGACATGTGCCTTGTATCGTGTTTGTGTGATTTTCACTATATAGGCAATCACTGGGAGCTTGAATTTGATGGTGGTTTGGGGGGGCTCCATGTATTTTTTTCTTAAATTATTATTAAAATAATTCAACATTAATACATACATGTTATGAATATACAAACATACATTTCATACAATCCTTAAGAATATTCAGACATATTCAGACACTTAATCCCACAAGTACTTCCTTTTCCCACCACCATCCCTCACCCCTAACCCAACCCTTGTGATAAACTTCCAATCTACTCAGTTGCAATCTATTTCCACTTCTATTACTTTCTTTCACATACTTTTAAACCAATTTTCTGCTTCTTTTTCTGTTTCACATTGTTATCCAACTTATTTAGTATTTCAGTATTTATAACGGAACTTGTTTATTCTAATAGGAGTTCTGATTTTTCAATATAATTTTGCAAGTATCCTTTAAACACCTTCCAGTCCTTGTCTATTTTCTCTTTTGATATCCTTCCAATTTCTCCCATTATTTTGGATATATTGTAATACTCCAATAATTTGGCAAGCCACTCTGTTTTTGTTGGTATAATACCACTTTTCCAATTTTTTGCAACCAATAGCCTTGTGGCTACTGTTGCATATAAATATAATGTCTTGTCTTCTTTCTTTAGACTTCCTGGTACTATTCCCAATAGAAAACCTTCTGATGTTTTCCTAAATGAATATCTAAACATTTTTTTCATTTCATTGTGTATTCTTTCCCAAATTTGTTTGATTTTTAAACAATTCCACCATATATGCATCATAGTACCTTTTTCAGTGTTGCATCGCCAGCAGACATCGCTACAATTTTTATTCATTTTTGCTATTCTTTCAGGTATTAAATACCATCTATGTTGTATTTTAAGGTAATTTTCTTTCAATAAATAACACATAGTGAATTTCATATCTTCTTTCCACAATTTTCCCCATTGTTCGAGCATAATATTTTGCCTAATATCTTGCGCCCATTTAATCATGGATGCTTTAACCAGTTCATCCTTGGTTTCCCACTCTAAGATCAGATTATATAATTTAGATATATATTTTTTATTTTTCTTGTGTTAAATATTTATTGAATTTTGATATTTCTTTTTCAAATCCTATATTTTTGTCTTTCGCTAATCTATACTTAATTTGAATATATTGGAACCAATCACTAATATGAGCTTTAATTTCTGTATAATCCTTTAATTCCAATTCTCCGTATTCTTCCTTTAATACAGTTTTATAAGTAGCCCAATTTTCTTTCATATTTAATTTTTTCACTGCGACAATTTCTGCCGGCGATGGCCACCAAGGAGTTTTCGGTTCTAGGAGTCTTTTATATTTCTCCCATATTTTGTATATAGACTTTCTGACTATATGCCCTAGGAAGCCTTTATGTACTTTGACTTTTTCATCTATTAGATAGGCATGCCATCCAAATCTCGTCTCTACTCCC
Organism: Podarcis bocagei; assembly: GCF_964188305.1. Classification (NCBI taxonomy): domain Eukaryota; kingdom Metazoa; phylum Chordata; class Lepidosauria; order Squamata; family Lacertidae; genus Podarcis; species Podarcis bocagei. The sequence continues at coordinate 2,483,969 of NC_138139.1, forward strand.
TCTAAATACAATACATCCGAATTGTCTAATTTAATCCATTATTTTAGGGGGGGGGCTCCATGTAAAATAATCCAAATTAAAGATTTCACACTGGATCTAACTTTTACCCAAGCCCCTTGGAAGAACAAGGGCTGTGTCTGAGTACCTACTTTCTCTCTGCTTGTCAGGGATGGGTGGGACCTACCAGGTGGGGTGGTGTCCGCAACATTCTTTCAAAATCCCCCAAAGAATGGACTACAGTGAGGAGGTAGATTTATGCCCATTGCCCCTGATTCCCATGCCCAATTGCAACTTGCCCTATAGCCAAGTCTGAGCATCCATAACTGAAACAATCACCTATAGTTTTTGTGATTTTTGTTGTTGTTATAGCACCCTTCAAGTGGAAGTCCCAGGCTGGGTTACACCAATTAGAATACAATGTCAAGATTAAAACACCTTACAATCACAGAACTAAGGTGGGTCCTGAAAATATGCCTTTTGGGTGTTAAAAGCCAGTGTAAAGAGGTGAATCTGCAGCATTTGCAGAAACTGCACAATCAAGATGTTGGAAGCAGCTCTGCAGGGAGCAAGTTCTGCAAATTAGGGCTGAGCACATGTTTTCTCCAGGGCATAGAATCATAGAATCATAGAGTTGGAAGAGACCACAAGGGCCATCGAGTCCAACCCCCTGCCAAGCAGGAAACACCATCAGAGCACTCCTGACATATGGTTGTCAAGCCTCTGCTTAAAGACCTCCAAAGTAGGAGACTCCACCACACTCCTTGGCAGCAAATTCCACTGTCAAACAGCTCTTACTGTCAGGATGTTCTTCCTAATGTTTAGGTGGAATCTTCTTTCTTGTAGTTTGGATCCATTGCTCCGTGTCCGCTTCTCTGGAGCAGCAGAAAACAACCTTTCTCCCTCCTCTATGTGACATCCTTTTATATATTTGAACATGGCTATCATATCACCCCTTAACCTCCTCTTCTCCAGGCTAAACATGCCCAGCTCCCTTAGCCGTTCCTCATAAGGCATCGTTTCCAGGCCTTTGACCATTTTGGTTGCCCTCCTCTGGACACGTTCCAGTTTGTCAGTGTCCTTCTTGAACTGTGGTGCCCAGAACTGGACACAGTACTCCAGGTGAGGTCTGACCAGAGCAGAATACAGTGGCACTATTACTTCCCTTGATCTAGATGCTATACTCCTATTGATGCAGCCCAGAATTGCATTGGCTTTTTTAGCTGCCGCGTCACACTGTTGGCTCATGTCAAGTTTGTGGTCAACCAAGACTCCTAGATCCTTTTCACATGTACTGCTCTCAAGCCAGGTGTCCCCCATCTTGTATTTGTGCCTCTCATTTTTTTTGCCCAAGTGCAATACTTTACATTTCTCCCTGTTAAAATTCATCTTGTTTGTTTTTGCCCAGTTCTCTAATCTGCCAAGGTCGTTTTGAAGTGTGATCCTGTCCTCTGGGGTGTTAGCCACCCCTCCCAGTTTTGTGTCACCTGCAAATTTGATCAGGATGCCCTTGAGTCCATCATCCAAGTCGTTGATAAAGATGTTGAATAAGACCGGGCCCAAGACAGAACCCTGTGGCACCCCACTAGTCACTCTTCTCCAGGATGAAGAGGAACCATTGATGAGCACCCTTTGGGTTCGGTCAGTCAGCCAGTTACAAATCCACCGAGTGGTAGCAGAGTCAAGACCGCATTTTACCAGCTTCTTTACAAGAATATCATGGGGCACCTTGTCAAATGCCTTGCTGAAATCAAGGTAGGCTACATCCCCTGTGTTCCCTTCATCACCACCCCTGAGTTTCTGAGGGCAGGGGGACAACTAGGAGCCTCCCTCTGAGAGGAGGTCGTCAGGGAAGGAGGTGGTCTTCCCAGAACTGGGGACCGGAGTCTATTAGGGGTGGCTTTTCCCTGGCTCCCCTCCCTCTGTCCCTCACCCCACCCCATGCTGAATTTGAGATTGTAAGCTCCTCAGGGCAGCGGCCTGCCCTCTTGTATTCTGTAAAGAGCTATGCAAACAAATAAATCCAAGATCTCCAAGTCCACAAACAGATTGTGCAAGGTATTAAATTTTGAAATGCTATATAATCCTTTTAAACATAATGTTTTTAATCTTTTTAAACAGGATGCATTAACCCTGCTTTCCCCTGCACATGCTCCTCTCTAGGCATGACATGAAGTGGAGTGTCAGATGAGGGGAGGGGGGAGAGAAGTGTTTATGTTCTAAATTAGTTCATTCTTATTGGGCTTTAACAAAGCCAGAGGGCAAAAGAAGTGGAATATATAATTAGTTCATTTGAAAAGCAAGGTGTGTGTGTCCCCCTGCGGATGCCTGTGCTTTAGCGGGGAAGATTTAACATCCTTAACTGAATGCTAATACCTGTCAGTTCTCAAGAGAAATGTAACATTTCTTAAGCAGACCCAGCACTGGTTTGCATCAGAAATGCCATGCTATTCAAAAGTGACCTAAATAAATTTTCACCTCCCTGTTGCCATCTTCTCCTGGTAGACTTTCCTTTGTCTACCATTTGTCACAGATGGTGAAGGTCAAGGTTCAAGCCGTGCCAGGAGAGGGGGGCTGAGGGGAAAAAGGGCTGCCAGCAACCACAGTGTAAATGCAGACGCTGAAAAGGCTCTGAGCACAAGGCCCCTGGGCTGAATTGCAGGATGAGGGGAGGAATCATACGCTAATCTATATTTATAGCTACAGATTGAAATCTTTGAGCAAATTAAGACGGTGGATGCCTGGCTGGGGCCTCACTGGCTCTGTACTTTTGCAGAATGCCCAGCAGCTGTCAGCAAAGTGATGACCAAAATGAACCCTAGATTTAACAGAGATACAAGAGACATGAGGCCTAGTGGCTAGGGCAGGCATAGGCAACCTTCGGCCCTCCAGATGTTTTGAACTACAATTCCCATCATCCCTGACCACTGGTCTTGTTAGCTAGAGATCATGGGAGTTGTAGGCCAAAACTTCTGGAGGACCGAAGGTTGCCTGTGCCTGGGCTAGAGTGAAATAAAAGGTCTGCCTGTGGTGTGTGGTGCTGTGGGTTAAATGCTGTGGGACGCGGGTGGCACTGTGGGTTAAACCACAGAGTTTAGGACTTGCCGATTAGAAGGTTGGCGGTTCGAATCCCCGCAACGGGGTGAGCTCCCGTTGCTCGGTCCCTGCTCCTGCCAACCTAGCAGTTCGAAAGCATGTCAAAGTGCAAGTAGATAAATAGGTACCGCTCCGGTGAAAAGGTAAATGGCCTTTCCGTGCGCTGCTTTGGTTTTCCAGAAGCAGCTTAGTCATGCTGGCCACATGAAGCTGTATGCCGGCTCCCTCAGCCAGTAAAGCCAGATGAGCGCCGCAACCCCAGAGTTGGCCACGACTGGACCTAATGGTCAGGGGTCCCTTTACCTGTGGTGTGTGGTGCATAATGGCCCCTGTTTCACACATGTGAGTCATCTCTGAGCTGCTTCTCAGAATACCTACGTGGTGCCACATCTTGCTTCAAATTGCTCCTCAAAATTCACTGTTCATTAAACCTTTGGCACAACCCCCAGATGCCATCCTGGACTGTAACTCAGACTATGAAGGAACCACATCTTGCTTCCATTATCATATATACTAATTTCAAATGCATTCACAGAGTGCCCATCCCCATAGCCCAGTGATGGCAAACCTTTTAGAGACCGAGAGCCCAAACTGCAACCCAAAACTCACTTATTTATTGCAAAGTGCCAACGCGGCAATTAAACCTGAATACTGACATTTTAGTTTAGAAAAAGCAACTCATACATTAACATCTTTTGTCTTAAAAGAAAAAACACAACAATAGATCTTTCAATGATACAAACAACTTTTTACTGAAAGGTAAAAGTTTACATTTGGCATGCTTTTGAACAATTAATGTGATTTTTTGCTGTTGTACGCATGCTGATAGTTTGTCTAACCTTGCTGAACTCAAGGCGGCTTACTCCCGAGTAGGAACAACAGACTGGTGGGAGGCCCTGGCGCATCAAAAGTTGATGCCTGCTCAGCCCCTTGCTTGCCCACCAGGGTTACCAGGGCTCTCAATGCGCCCGAGAGCAGAGAAGGCGGGTCAGGCACAACCAGGCAAGATGGTGGGGAGGCGGAGCAAGCCCAGAGGCGGCCGTCAGGCTTGGCTGTGGTGGCAGGTGGACTTGAGTAGCGGAGGCGCAGGCTTTGGGCGGAGTGGCAGTTTCCTGGCACAAGCCCTCCTCTTATCCCCCCCCCCCCGGCGCGGCACTGAGGGTGAAAACGGTGCCCTAGCAGCGCTGGCACCATGCTGGAAGCGGCCAGGAGCCTCCTGCAGTGCTGGAGCGCCAGTTTCACCCCTTGGCTACGGCCCTGCTGGGGAGACAGCACGCGTGCCCTCTGAGTGCCCCCCTGGCACGCATGCCACAGGTTCGCCACCACTGCTATAGCCCAAATCACTGTGGTATCAAACCTGTCCTTTAATTTCTCAGACGTTTTCTTCCCCCACAACAGAGACTTCTGTTTTTCTGCCTCATTTGCAGGCCTCTTTATAATTTATTTGTAATTTTGTTTTTTTTTTTTTAAAAAAATTTTTTATTGCGTTTCTTTTCATAGATTTACAAAATTGTTTACATGGCAAGATACAAGAAACATTTTTTGTATATATGTATAAGAAAGAATAAAAACAAGAAAAAATGTTATGAAACTTTCCTTAACATCCTTCAGCATTTCACTTTTGGACCTCCTCACATCCTCTCAGCATTGCGTTCATTATTCTAACCAGTTCAGCAATTTGTTATCTTGTTTCCCATCTTATTGTACCTTTAAATATATTATGTTACCAATTTCAAAAATTTGTAATTTAATTTTAAGACTCTTAATAAACATAATATTTTGTTTCAAATATGTCTCGTTTTTTCCATCAATGCTTACTTTATCATTTGCTTAAAATAAAATGCAGAAGCATAGTATTTCTTAATCGTGCGCTATCTTAACATTCAAACAACTTATAATGTTTTTGCAAATAGTCCTTAAATTTTTTCCAGTCCTCCTCCATTGTTTCTTCGCTCAGATCTCGGATTCTGCCAGTCATTTCTGCCAACTCCATGTAGTCCATCAACTGCGTCTGCCAGTCCTCCAGTGTGGGTAAATCTGGTGTTTTCCAGAACTTAGCGATGAGAATCCTAGCTGCTGTGGTTGCATACATAAACAAGGTTCTGTCCTTCTTTGGCACCTTCCGATCCACCATGCCCAGGAGAAAGGCCTCTGGTTTCTTAGAAAAGGTATATTTAAATACCTTTTTCAGCTCATTATGTATCATTTCCCAAAAGGCCTTTACTTTCGGGCAGGTCCACCAGAGGTGAAAGAATGTCCCTTCTGCCTCCTTGCATTTCCAACACTTATTATCAGAAAGATGATATATTTTAGCCAACTTGACTGGGGTCATGTACCACCGGTATACCATTTTCATAATGTTCTCTTTCAAGGCACTACATGCCGTGAATTTCATACCGGTGTTCCATAACCTTTCCCAGTCTTCAGACATAATGTTGTGTCCCACATCCTGTGCCCATTTTATCATAGCAGATTTAACTGTCTCATCCTGTGTGTTCCATTTAAGCAGCAAGTCATACATTCTCGAAAGTACCTTAATCTTTGGTTCTAGCAACTCCGTCTCCAGTTTCGATTTTTCCAACTGGAAACCCACTTTTCTGTCCATTTTGAATACCTCTTGAATTTGAGCATAATGTAGCCAGTCTCGCACCTTACCTTTTAATTTGTCCTGGCTTTGGAGCTTCCAATTATCTCCAACTCTTTCAATCAGTTCCCAATACTTTGGCCAGTAGGCCTCCATATTGGGTTTTTTTTTTGAAATCTTGGCTTCCACAGGTGATAGCCACCTCGGGGTCTTGCTTTCTAATAAATCCTTGTACTTCGTCCAGACGGCAAAAATTGATTTTCTGACAATATGGTTTTTGAACAATTTATGCACCTTCGCCTTGTCATACCACAAGTATGCATGCCAACCATACACGTTGTCAAACCCTTCCAGATCTAGGACATCGGTGTTTTCCAACAGGAACCAATCCTTCAACCAGCAGAAGGCTGCAGCTTCATAGTACAACCTTAGGTCCGGCAGGGCAAACCCCCCTCTTTCTTTTGAGTCGGTTAGTATTTTGAATTTTATTCGGGGCTTTTTGCCCTGCCAGACAAACTTAGAAATATCCTTCTGCCATTTTCCAAAACATTCCATTCTGTCCACGACCTGAAGGGTTTGAAATAAGAACAGCATTTTTGGCAAAACACACATCTTTATAGCTGCGATTCGGCCTGACAAGGTAAGTTTCAATCTTGACCAAATATCCAGATCCTTTTTAATTTCCAACCAACATTTTTCATAATTATCTTTAAAAAGATTTAAATTTTTGGTGGACAAATATACCCCCAGGTATTTCACTTTCTTAACCACACTTAGCTCTGTCTCTTTCTGATACCCCTCTATCTCTGTAGATGTCAAATTTTTGACCAAAACCTTAGTTTTTTGTTTATTTAACTTGAATCCCGCCACCCGACCAAACTCCAGGATAAGTTCCAAAACTCTTTTTGTGCTAGATACTGGCTCCTGTACTGTCAAAACTAGGTCATCTGCAAAGGCTTTCAGTTTGTATTGTTTCGCTCCGACCTCTATACCTTGCACCAACTGGTCCTCCCTAATCATATTCAGCAATACCTCCAGAACAGAGATAAATAGCAGAGGGGATAAAGGGCACCCCTGTCGTGTCCCTTTTTCAATTAGAAGTTCATCCGACACCACATTGTTCACTATCAACTTGGCTTTTTGCTCTGAATAAATTGCTTCTAGTCCATTTTCAAACCCCCGTCCCACTCCCATCCCCTTCAAGTTTTTCTTCATAAACATCCAAGAAATGTTGTCAAATGCTTTCTCCGCATCAATAAAGATTAAAGCAGCCCTTGTGTTTCTAATTCTCAACAACTCCAATATATCAATGATGTTCCTGGTGTTATCAGACATGTGTCTACCAGGGAGAAAGCCTGCTTGGTCCTTGTGAATTACTTCGTTTAAAACGTTTTTAAGTCTACTTGCTAAAATGTCTGCAAATATTTTGTAATCCACATTCAGGAGTGAGATGGGACGGTAGTTCTTAAGCTGAGTCTTTTCCTTCTCTGACTTAGGAATCAATGTGATGAATGCTTCTTTCCACGTTTCCGGTGCCCTTCTCCCCTCCATAATCTGGTTGCAAACCTCCAGCAACGGTTGTATCAAACAATCCTTCAAAGTCTTATAATATTTGGAGGTGAGACCATCTGGGCCTGGAGATTTGCCAAGTTGCATATTTTGTATGGCACCTTCAATTTCCTGTTGAGTTATTTTACTGTTGAGAGTTGATCTTTTATCTTGACTTATTTTGGATAGTCCATTTGTCCTCAAAAATTGGTCTATTTCCGATTCTTTCTGAGGCCCCTGTGCATATAGTTCTTTGAAATATCTGTGGAAGCACTTTCTTATTTCTTCTGGTTTCTGAACTATTTTTCCTTGAATCTCCAAGTTTGTGACCGTGTTTAGCTTTTGTCTTTTTTTCAATTGCCAAGCTAGCAACTTTCCACATTTATTTGCTGATTCAAACGATCTCTGCTTCATTTGTTTGATTTTCCACTCAATCTCTTGATTAATCAATTTCGAATATTGTGCTTGATGGAATTTGATCTCTCTTAGCACCTCCTTTGACTTCGGATTAGTTCTCAGCTTTTTCTCTCCTTCACTTATTTTCTCTAGAATTTTTTCCTTTTTTCCATTCCAAAATTTTCTCTTTATTGTATTCTGTTGTATCAGAAACCCTCTCATTACAGCTTTGCTAGCGTCCCAGATTATTCTTTTCTCCACCGTAGTATTCAAATTTATTTCAAAGTAGTCCTTTAGCGTTTTTTGGGCCTTCTTAACAATCTCTTGATCTCTTAGCAAGGTGTCATTCATTCTCCATCTGAAGGATCCAGTTGGGAAAAGTCTCAATTCCATTTTTAAGGCATTATGGTCGGAGCAGGTTTTTGGGCAGATTTCCACTTTTCTCGTTTTCGGAGCCAGCCCTCTGGATATCCAAATTTGGTCGATTCGTGTCCATGACAAGTGGGCCTCAGAAAAGAAAGTTCCTTCTTTACCCAAGGGGTTCCTTGTCCTCCAAATGTCAATCAAGTCCATATTGTCTGTCATCTCAAAGAAAGTTTTAGGGAGTCTGCCGTCTGTTGTTAAGTTTTGATTTTGAGATTTGTCCATATTTGTAGACACCACCCCATTCATGTCTCCCATCACAATAATATTTGCATAGTCCAGATAGTCCATCATTGTCTCATGCAGCTTCTTGTAGAATTCTGATTTTCCATCATTTGGCGCGTAGATTCCTAATATCAAAATCTTTTCCCCTTGTGTTTGGATTTCAATTGCGAGGATTCTTCCATGATCATCTTTAAATAAAAATTTTGGCGACAGGTTCTCCTTTGCATAAATTACAACACCTCTTTTTTTAACTTTATCTGATGAGATAAATTCTTGGCCAAGTCTTTTATTGATTAATACTTTCCTGTGGAGCCTAGTCACATGTGTTTCTTGCAAACATATTACATCCAATTGTTCTTTTTTTAGGATATGAAATATCCTTCTCCTTTTTTCCGGAGAATTCCCGCCATTTATGTTCCAACTAAGTAGCTGCAGAGACATCCTGTTCTAATTAAGATGTTCTTAAGATGGGGTGTCTTTCTTTTGTTCAGATCCCGAAGGTATAGGCGTTGGCCCACTTCCGGGCGGTGCTGGTGCTGGTAAAACTGGAAGCCAATCCGCTCCTTTTTGGAGATCTTCTCCGTGATCGTGAAGGAACCTTTGGTTATCTTCAGGTGTTCTTATTTTAACCTTCCTTTCTTTGTAGGTGAAGGATAATCCCTGTGGAAACTCCCACCTATAGGGAATTGCGTTGTGTCTCAGCAATTTTGCTAATTCTGTATAGGTGGCTCTAAGGTCCAGCAGCTGCCTCGGAATATCTCTGTAAATTTCCACTCTTTTGTCTTGTATTTCAATTGCTTTTTTGAAATGAAGGCCTAGGATCTTGTCTCTCTCTTCCTTTGTTCTTAAAATTATCAAGCAGTCTCTGGATCTGTCTTTCCTTACCAGTCTTCCCAATCTGTATGCCGAGACAATCCTAAAATCCGTGTCTTCCTTTAAACCCCAGAACTTCGAGAATTCCTGTGTTAAGTATCCAATCAAGTCTCCTTGCTCGAGTTCTGGAATACCTCTCAATTTGATGTTGCTCTCACGATTTTTCAGTTCCACCATTGACAGATAGACTTGTTGTTCACCCACCTGTTTGTGCAGGGGCCTAACTTCTCCTTTTATTTCTTCAACCTCTTTTTGTAGGACTCCCACTTTCTGGATTGCTTCTCCAGCTAATTCTCGATTTTCCGCTGTTGCTCCTTGCAATTTCTCTATGGCTTGCGTGTGCTGGGAAACTTGGTCAGTCAGTTTTTGGATCGAGGAAGTTGCTTTATCTATCTTCACAGACTGATCGTCCACCTTCTGATTTAAACTTGATAGTTGCTCCAATATTTGTTTTAATAGTGTGTCTGACCCACCTGCTGCCATATCTTCCTCAGTGGACTTCTCAGTTATTTCCCCTTGTTCTCTATGAGACACCAGTACAGCTGGAACCGACGATCGGCGTCCTTGGGTCAATGTTGTTTGTACAAATTGTGCTGGTCTTCTTTCCTTTTCCTTTTCTTTTTCCTTAGCCTCTTTAGATTCCTTTGCTTTAGACGCTCTTGTTCTCCCTGCACCACTCATTACACATCTGTCAATGTTCAAGGTCAAATTGTCTATTGTTCCATGGGAAAGACAAATTCAGGAGTAAACAGCCAGTGAGATGGAATTCAAAACAAAAGTCAGTTCCCAGGATTTTATAATCCGAAAGCCCTGTAGGGGGAGTGCCACCCGGTTTCAAAGACAAAGAAGGAAGTAATCCGCCATTAAAGCTCCAAATTGTTTCAGAACAGTAAATTCATTAATCCAAAAGTCCCTTCATAAATTCAAGATCTCCCAAAGCACCTTTTATAAATCGACAGAGTTCCACAAAAGGTGCTTGTAACAGTATCCCAATCAGACTTTTCTGCTCAAATGTAACAATTACTTTCTAGCACAGTTTGCAACTGTTTCCGCAGTTTGACACAGTCTCTCTCTCTGGCAGCCCGACAATCTGGCTCTTTAAAAATACAGCCCAAAGAAGAAAAAAGATAGGAGGAAAGTGACCATCTGCTGCTTCTTTTAGTCAATGTCCATTTCCACCTTCAGATCAATAAAATAGGCAGATTTTGTAGCACGAAAAAGTTTAAACTTCCCAAAGTCCCGTTTCAAATGCTTCCGTTTCTAAAAGCTTTGCTTTGATCTTGTCAGCAATGTCGGAAGACGGACTTCCCTTTTCTCGTCTCCCGCTTTCAGCCAAATTAGCCGAATTTCTTTTGCCAAATTTTAAACCCCTTTACTCACGGGTATGTTGCTTGCAGTTTAGCGTTGATTTTAGGAAGAAGGATCAGCGCTCATCTGTAACAGCCGCGCGGCTTCGCTTCCGCGGAAAGAGCGATGAACTCACAGCACCGCTACCCCTCCTTCACTCCGGGTCTCCTTACGGGGTCCCTTCTGTGCTTTCGGAGCAGCTTCTGGTGCCCGCCGAGTCCCACGGCCACGGGCTCACTCTACCCGTGGTTTATCTTAATGGGTCGTCGCTATGCCGCAGCGAACGACCCTTTTCCGCGGAGCCCCTCTTCAGAGCCCGAAGAGGACCGCCATTACAGTTTCGCGCCGCCCCCGGAAGTCATAATTTATTTGTAATTTTGATGGGTGCCAGGTTGGTCTTACCTTGGTAATCTCGTGAGGTGTCTTTGTTTGTGTTTTCTTTCCAATAATCATTTCTTCTGAAATCTGCAGCTTCCCTGCTGCCTCTCTGCTTCCTGACTGAAAAACAAGCCCCTCGTGGGAGGCACTCCTTGGTAATATCTTTCCATGTGCTTCAGTTGAAGTGTGATGGGTGGAGGAAGAAGGGGATTAGAGTTAGAAGTGGGCTGAGGAATGGGGGATAGATTACAGAAAGTAGCCTATATAGGTATTTGTTTGGGGTAACATGGACCATTTGGTTCCTAGCCAGTTAGTCCTGGTCTCAGCTGGCCGGGGGGGGGGGGGCGGCCTTGTTTAAAAATAGGCCGTCCCTTCTGTCAGTGAGACAGTGTCAAGCGCCTTTCTGACACTTGTGTTGGGGTGTAATCATATAAGGTCTATAAACAATGTTGTCAGTATTATTAACAACATTACTGGCTTGGTGGAGTGTTAGGATGGGGGTGTGGGTGTTGGTATGTTCTTGCACCACCTTTATGTTCGTAAGAACAAGTCTTGCTGAAGCTTAACTGGCATGGCTTTTGCTAGGGTACAGCCCGTCTCCCTAACCTTTGGAGTTCTCTGAAATTTCTCTACAAGATTATACATAAAGGTCATCCGGTTGATATTGTATACTCAGACTTTCAAAATGCTTTTGATACAACCTCACCAAGGACGTCTGAGTAGTAAGCTTAGCACTCAAGGAAGAAGATAGAAAGGCCTCTTATGGATCAGTATCTGTTTAAGAAACAGAGAGCAGAGAGAAGGAATAAATGGACAATTCTCCCAATGGAAGGATGTGGAAAATGGACTCCCCAAGGATAAGTATTAGGACCTGAGATTTTTAACTTCTTTTTTAACATTTTTAAAATTCATTTTCACTTTTAACATTTACCATCATACATAAATCATAATTATTTAAAACAGGATTCTCAGAATCCTGGAACCCCCCCCCCCCCCAGTTTCCCCAGATATTCTTTTCAAACGGCATCGTATCATATTCCCCATATTTTCTTAAAACTCATTTTCTTATCATAGTTCTCGCTTCATTGCAAGTGTTTTCAAAATCCTGTCAATGTTTTCAGTTGTTTACAGAGTTCTTTCAAATAACTTAGAAAATTTCCCCATTCTTTGTTAAATTTATTGTCCTCTTGATCTCTGGTTTTCTGGGTCATTTTTGCCAGTTCGGCATAGTCCATCATCTTTATCTGCCATTCTTCTTTTGTAGGTAGATTGTCCTTCCATCTTTGGGCAAGCAGCATCTGCGCTGCTGTTGTAGCATACATAAATAGTCTCTTCTGATCATTAGGTATTTCTGGACCTAAAATACCTAGTAGGAAAGCTTCAGGGTTTTAGGTAATTTTAAACCTTTTTTTTACAAAGGTAATTTTAAACTCATTATAAATAATTTCCCAATATACCCCCCCCTTTTTTTTTGCATGTCCACCACATGTGGTAAAATGTGCCTTCTTTTTCTGTGATTATTAACTTTTTCATAGATGATCTAGAGATGGGGTGAGCAGTGAAGCAGCTAAGTTTGCTGATGATACCAAATTGTTCAGAGTGGTTAAAACAAGTAGAAACTGTGAGGCGTTCCAAAAGGATTTCTCCAAACTGGGTGAATGGGCAGTAAAATGGCAAATATAATGCAAGCAAGTGTAATGTTGTGCATTGGGAAACAAATCCTAATTTCACATATATATCGAAATGAAATCGGAACTGGTGGTTACTATTCAGGCATGAGACTGATGGGTTATCTCGCTGAAGATATTGACCTAGCTGAGAAAAAAGGTGAATTCCATGTTAGGAATCATTATTAAAGGGGGATTAAAAATAAAACTGCCAATATCATAATGCCATTATACAAATCTGTGGTGTGACCACGTATGGAATAGTATGTACAGTTTTGGTTGCCTTTCCTCAAAAAGGGTACAGTGGTACCTTGGGTTGCAGATGTTTCAGGTTACAGACGCTTCAGGTTACAGACTCCACTAACCCAGAAATAGTACCTTGGGTTAAGAACTTTGCTTCAGGATGAGAACAGAAATCGTGCTCCGGCGGCATGGCAGCAGCGGGAGGCCCCATTAGCTAAAGTGGTGTTTCAGGTTAAGAACAGTTTCAGGTTAAGAACGGACCTCTGGAACGAATTAAGTTCTTAACCCGAGGTACCACTGTATTGTAGAGTTGGAAACAGTTCAGAAAAGGCCATCAGAAATGATCAAGAGGCTGGAGCAATGCTCTTGTGAAGAAAGGTTACAACATTTGGGACTTTTTAGGTATGGTGAGGACGCAATATGGGTGTACAAGAACATGATGTGGCAAAAGTGGGCATGGAGAAAGGTTAATTCCTCTCTCATAATCCTAGAACTGTGGCCATCCCATGAAGCTGCATGTTGGAAGAGAAAAGGCAGGGCAGATCAAAGAGCATCTCCTTCACAAGTGCATAGTTAAACTATGGAATCTGCCCTCACAGGTTGCAGTACTTGCCAGCAACGGGGATGTTTTAAAGGGGATTTAGGTAAATTCATAGTAGGCCTTTGTTCTAGCTGATGACAAGAGTTGTGCGCTGGGTGGCTGACCTGCATTCTTATTTCATCATGAAAATAAAATATTGTGGTAGCAATGCACATTGCAGAAGCAGTGCATGAACTGGATCCCGTCTGGTGGGCTGGAACAAGAGAACTGAGTCAACATTTGAAAGCTTTGCTTGCCTCGGCGCCTATAGCTAATGCTTGTTTGCCAATGAGCAGCTTTTCTCTCCCCCCCTGTGTCGCAAGCTGACCCAAAGAACTCCCCTGGCTCACTAGGTGTCAATTTAGTAAAGTGGAAGTACCAGGAATACCTAGAGTAAGATGTCAGCTGCTTTTGCACTTCCTCAATATATTTTTGGTATATGATCCTGCAGCGAATATTTGGCACTTTTCCTTGCATTTTTAAAAAAACTTTGCAGGTTGCATTCTATTCTTCTGCAAGTTACATTTGTTAGGTTTTTCCATGAGGTGTTAGATAATGGTCCCTCTGCTGGCACCAGCCTTCCCCAATCTGGTGCCCTCCAAATGTTACTGGGCTCCAACTCCCATCAGCCCCAGGCAAGATGGAAGTTGTAGTCCAGCATTTGGAAGGTACTCAGCTGGGGGAGGCGGATTTATGCCTATACAAATATTGGAAGCTTATGGAGGCCAGGCTTTCGTTCACTTCTGCATAGAACTGGGCAATGACCTTACACTGAGCTTTCAGGGAGGGGGAAAGATGAAATTACTGATTAAATATTAATAAGAATAAAATCTGCAGAGCAGGCTTACATGCAGGGTTTCTGTTTTATCTACTCTGGCTGCATACATGTTACACTTGGGGGGCGGGAACCATGTACTGTACGAGTGTCTTCTTTCTTGTCTTGAAATGGAGACCACAAACAGTTTCCAGATGCATGCATTGAACTGCAGAAAGACACCTTCACAGCTGAACCTAGCTTCAGGAATAAGCATTCTACCTTTGTTTCAAATGGTGGTAGAGTAGTGGACCCGTGTTAGTGTAGCACCCTGCTTGTGGTTAACGCTTAGCTGGAATGAAATATTCAACGCAGCAATAGAGAAATTAAAATAATTATTTATTTGTCAGACAAATAAATGAGAGGCACAGTGGTATATGGTTACCAAGCTCTGGCCTGGCCTCCTGCCATTATGGCCAGCCCTTATATTCCCTTAATCCAGCCCCCTTTGCTCCTCCTTTGGCTGCCTCTGTCCAATCAGCCTGGCTGGATTTCCTATTGGCTGATTGCTATAACCAATCCTAAAAGATACACCCATATCCTCCTGTCCTTATATGGAACACAAAGAGCTATATATTGTTACATCTATAAATGACAAATAAGTAGTAATATATCTTACATGTGTCTCAACAAGGAATCTTAATTACCAGCTCACCTCTTGCCCTCCTTGCCCTATTGCCTTCTAAAACAAATGGTTAATCTTAAATTTTTATCTTAAACATATGTCAAGGATCTTGAGTTTCACATCAATATTGAAAGATCTCCTTCATTTGAAGGTTTCCAAACAAATGCCTGACAACTAATATATCAGGACAGCTTGGATGGCGTCTTCCTGTCTAGCAGGGGGGCTTAGACTGGTAGCTGACTTAATTTCAAAATACAACTCTTACAACTATATGAAATCTAGCATTTCTTAAATCCTTTGCATAATTACATTTAAGACAATATATTTAATACACAACACAGGTAGCCTCTTAAAAAGAATAAGGTCTTTGTAAAAAAAGGAACTCAGTTTAAAACAGTTTCAGAAGAAACCTCTTTAGTTTACATCTTCCCCCCCCTTCTCCAGCCAGTTGCTTTGTTTCCATTAGCTCTTCCCAACATTTATTGCCCTTAAACTCTCTCTCTTTAAGAAAGAAACAGCTTTAAAAGACTTCCCAAAATTTCTGCCAGCTAGATGCTTCTCCATTTGGCCTTTAACCTTGGAAAGAAGATCTGGCTCATTTTACTGGGAGGCACATTGGCATTATTTTACTATTTACTCATTCCTAATTATATTTATCTCTGCCTTTGTTATCTTCTGTAACATGTAGGGTCAGTGTCCTTACTCAGTCTGTAATTTCAGCTTTTACGACTTTGAGAATTGTTTTCTGCTATCAATCAAAAGGGGCCCCTTGTCTAAGAGGAAAACACTGTCAGTGTTTTCTTAAGCAGCTAGCCTTCTTGCCTGGCATGAAACTTTTGAAAATCTAAGCTCTCTCTTTAATATACAAGTCCTGATCAAACATTAATAAAATGCAGGCTTATGCCTGATGCCTCATTCCCCCCTTTCAAGCTCAAGGACCTTCGTCCCAAGTGTCCTTGATAGCTTGACCTTCATCATATTCCTGAGGTAAAGCTCTGTATAGGGCCATGATATGAGGTAGAGTTTCATTTGAAACCATCTTGCTAATTGTACTTCTAAAACATGAAATGATACATGGCATCATACATAAAACCATTACCACTACTGTCAAGAAAAACAAGCAAGACAATAATATCCCTTTGAGTCCTGTGACATTAGGTAACCAATTGGTGAGCCATCCCATATCCCATCCTTCCCATGTTTGTACTGGGACATGTGCTATATTCTCCATCTTTGTGGCCAACACACGGATTGCCTCACCATTATCTGAAATGTTAAAGCAACAGGCATTCCCTGTCAAGTTCAAGACTCCACATAGGCCTCCCTGCTTGGCAAGTACATAATCCATTCCCATTTTCAGCTGCAAAATGGCGGCTCTACTTTCATCCAACTGTTGTGCAATAAGTCTCAAACTCTGGGCCGTTGCATTGGTTACAAGTTCCACTACTGCTTGCAATCGAATTATTCTGTTTAGATTATAAATAGGATCCCGTGTCCCTTGTATGAGCTCACCAGGATTCCAGGAGGCAGGATCATAATAGGCTATAATGCGCTCTGGTGGCCAATCATCAGTACCGCTCCAACTTTGGGTACTTCCTCCTGCTATACGAGAAATATCAGCGTTTCTTCGTGTTCGCTTGGCCAAATTAGTGGGCATAATCCACATTGGTGGTAATACCCATCCCAGGAAACAAGTCCCACTCCATTTGGAGGGGAGTTTCTTGTATGCCCATTCTCCACATATCCACCACAACCATCGGGTCTGAGGTTTTTGGTACGTGGAGTACAGAAGGCGAAATATCAAAAGAGGTAGAGAGTTCACAGTGCAGTATGTTAGATTGCCTTTTTCTGTCACAGTTATGTTCCATACCACTTTCCATGCATGAATAAAAGGAGGTGCACAGGGCAAGGTATTCCGAGTTCGATAGGTAGTACCGTTTGCCCAGGTTTAACTATTCTTAATATAATCCCAAGTATAGTGACAATGAGAAGAGCCTATCATGGTAGAATCAGCTGCATCTGATGATTTATGTACACAGAATTCCCCTTGTACAGGTATAACTCGTAATGGTTTAGTTGAGTTCCATCCGGGGAAATTCTGTACTTCTGTTTGGTGTGGTATTTCGCTTACCATACCAATGGCATCTAATGGTATCGGTAATAAGGGCATACCTCCCTCTGAATCATCTGGCCCAAGAGAGCAAACAAGGCAATTGGTCCTATTTGCAACATTGGCTACCATTTCAGCTAAACCTACCCACATATTGTGGTCATGGCGGAATCCATATTTAGTCAATTTGGCCAGATTCAAGGACCCTTCCCCTTCCCAAGGGATCAGGATTAATAATAAAATCATGTTGATGTCTAGCATATGCATTCCTTCCACAAAAGATTACCTTATTGTGATAGCATAAAACTATTAGTCCCAATATAATTCCCCCAGTGACAGAAATGGGGAACCACCAAGACCAAAACATATATCCCGAGGATCCCCAATGAGTAATATCTCTGATAATTGTTCCACAAGGGGGGGGGCATTCAATTAATTGTATAAGAGAATCTTTCCTTTCACAGTCGCTGGTTCAGACGCTCCTCAAGCTTCAGGCGTGCGCAAGTCAGCCAGCTTCCAGGTTGTGGCTGCAGCAGGCCGGTCGTCTAATGTTGCCCGTGACCTAGCCCGTTCCCGGTAGGGCTAAATACAGGGGTTTTTGGAGAGAGTCAGTTTAAGAGGATTAGAGGGGTCACCTTTGCACGTCCAACTGCCTTCGGACTTCTTCAAACGGGAGTGATGAATCCAGGGGGTCACCTCAGCTACCTTCACCGCTGTTGGAGTAGAGAGCAAGACGGTGTAAGGTCCACGCCACTTAGGTGCAAGTGGATCACGTTTCCACTCTTTCACCCATATGCTATGCCAGCCTGGAGCTGATGAATCGGCACGGCAATGCTGCACGGCGTGCGCTCGAGGGCCCACCTGTTAAGAGAAACAAAAACACGGGAGAGAGATTGCACTTGTCCCTGTGTCACATGGTCTCCTATTTGTTTAAGATCAGCTGAAATATCCTGAACAAAGGAGGGCGGTCTCCCATACAGGAGCTCAAAAGGTGACAACTTTCATGGAACTTTGAAGTGTCAGGCATAGCCCTACTGGCTTTAGCCCAAACGTAGCAGAGTTTTCCTGCACAGCGAGGAAGCTAGTTGCGGCAGTAATGACTAGTCAGCTAGACTCAGAATAACTATTTACAGGATTTATTAAAAGGAAAAATAAAACCAGCAGAGTTTCTGCATACAAAGCAAAGCAAAATAAATCCTCTTTCTTTCTCTCTCTCTCAAAACCATACACAGCACTTCTAACTCCTAACACACCTCACACCAAACTGAGCTAACAATCCCTTGATAACAGAGTTGAGTGCTGCTCGTTAACCAATCAGAGTGAGTAGTTTCTAGGTCAAGCAGACCTGGGCTTTCTGCCAAGAGTAAATTGACACCAGCTTGAGTTAATTGGTGAAGCTAGAATCTGCAAGTTTCCCACGAGAACCAATTAACAGAAACTGAAACAGAAACTGAACACCCCCTCACAGATTCTGCTGAACAATTAACACCAAATACACCTATGTAGGAGATTATTTTTCCAGCAAACCTAAACCCTTGCACATTCGCTTGTTCTTTATCTTTGCCAATGGTTTAGTTAACACATCTGCTACATTTTCTTCACTTGACACATAAGTACAGGTGATTACATTGTCTTGTACACAGCAACGTACATTTTGGTATTTTACAGAGATATGTTTGGAACGCGATTTGAAACCCTCTGTTTTACTTAAGGTTATACAAGCTTGATTATCAATGTAAACTTGTACTGGTTCTCCACAATTTACATTTAAATCTGCTAACAAATGCTTGAAATAAATCACCTCGTTGCACAATTCACTCAATGCGGCATACTCTGATTCCGTTGATGACACACTTACAACGTCTTGCTTGCGTGACCGCCAGCTGATTAAAGCTCCACCGACCATTATGACTAGTCCTGTGACAGATTTTCTATCCGGCAAATTTCCCCAGTCGCTATCACAGTAGCAACTCAACATTTCGTCCTCGGAAGAATTTAATTGTACCATATAGCCAATTGTCTGTTTGAGATATCTCAGAACTTGTTTTACCCCTTTCCAGGCATTTAGTGTGGGTTTTGAGACCAATCTACTTAATATGCCTACTGCGTAGCTAATATCAGGTCTGGACCACTGTGCTATATACAATAAACTTCCAATTACAGAATGATATACATCAGGGTGTTCAAATTCAGGACTCTCATCTATATGAAGTGTTTTTATGAAACCTGGATCCATAGGCACCGCTGCCCCTTTGCAATCCTGCATCCTGTATGTAGTCAGTAGTTGTTTAACTTTGTTCTGCTGACTAATTAGGCAGCTGCCATCTTGGGCCCAGCACACTTCCAACCCTAGATATGTCCTAACCGGGCCTAAGTCCTTCACTTTGAACTTACTGGACAATTGCTTGGCAAACCTTTTAGTTTGTTTATCTGTTTTACAGGCATACAATACATCATCTACATAAATCAGACAAAACTCTTGATCACTGCCTGTACCACGTACATAAACACAATTGTCAGCTGTACTCTGCTTGAAACCAAATGACACTAAGGCCTCATGGAAACATCTGTTCCAAGATCTTGCAGCCTGTTTGAGACCGTATAGAGCTTTGTTTAATTTCAACACTCTATTGGAACCTGTCTCATAACCAGGCGGTTCGGCTAGATACAGGTCTTCTGATATTGATGCATGTAAATATGCAGTCTGAATGTCAAAATGGTTTAACAGGAGTTTTCTCTTTGCTCCAAGCGTTAAAATCAGCCTTACACTGTCCCCCTTAGCAGTAGGGGAAAAAGTCTCGTCATAATCTTTTCCAGGCCTCTGAGAATATCCTTGAGCCACTAAACGAGCTTTGTATTTGTACTCTCCTGTCACCAGAGGTTTAAGTTTGTACACCCACCTGCAGCCTACAATCTTTGCCCCCTCAGGCGCTGCTACTGGTGTAAAAACCTTGTGTTCATTCAGAGAGGACATCTCTTCCTCCATTGCCTGTTTCCAGAGCTCTGCCTCCTCTTTTGGTAACTTTAACACCTCCTGAAAACTCTTGGGCTCTGCACTTACACTAAACACATTTGCAGTATCAGGAGAAAAACGCACCGGAGGCACTCCTTTGTTTTGTCTTTTAGATCTTCTGGGAGAAAATTTTTCTTCTGACCCACTTTCCTCCTCAGAACTACGACCTCTCTTTTGTTGCTTAGCAACTGGTCTTTGGCTAACTCCACTTTCTTGAGAGCTCTTATCTGAACTTTCCTCCCCCTCAGACTCTGACTCTCTGTGTCTACCTTCAGAGTCATGAAGCTCCTGGGAAGGTTCAAACCAAACCTCAGTATTGGCATGTAGTCTCTCCCAGCCACTATGTTCACAAAAACTGGCATTCCTGGAGATCACAATGCCATTTGTCCCTTCAGCAAAGCGGAAACCTTTTCCCAGCTCCTGGTAACCCACAAACACTAACTGTTTGGTCTTAGGATCTCCCTTCTTTCTCATTTGTTTCGGAATTAATACCCAGGCTTTTGATCCAAACACATGCAAATGGTCAATTTTAGGTTTTTTCTGAAACAATTTAAAGTACGGGGTTGTACCTATTGTTTGATGAAAGAGCCTATTTTGGAGATAACACGCGGTGAGCATGCTCTCCCCCCAATAAGACATGGGCAAATCAGCATCTTCAAGCATGGCAAACATCATATCTTGTAAAGATCTGTTTTTTCGTTCTGCAACGCCATTCTCCTCTGGGGAAAAAGCGTTCGTTTTTCTATGCCCAATGCCACGCTTTTGCAACCAATCTCTAAAGGCATTTGACATAAATTCGCCACCTCTGTCCGTCTGAATCCTTTGGAGTTTAACAGACAGAAATCTTTCCACAGATGCCACCCAGCCTTTAAACTTAGTGAACACGTCACCCTTATTCTTCATGGGAAAAACCCAAGAATAACGCGTGGCGTCATCCACAATTGTTAGTGAAAAGCGCGATCCACCCCTGCTTACAGCAAATGGACCAATTACGTCCATGTGAACCAGCTGTAGCGGTGCCTCACTAACTCTGTCGCTTCTGGGGTAAGAGACTCTGTGGGTTTTAACCTTTTTACAGACATTACAATCAAGGTACTTGTTACAACTCTTTAAATTACCCCCATCAGCCAATTCAGACATTTTTAGTACACTTTTCCAGCAAGCATGCCCCATTTTCCTATGCAATAAGTGCACACAGTTGTCATGTATAGCTTTGTTATTCACTGCAGGCTGAGATTTACTGACTACTGCTGCAACTTGAGATCCTGCTTTAAGCCAAAACAAGCCTCCCTCTGACTTAGCAGTGCCTAAAATCTCACCAGCCTTCTTAATAATGCAACTGTCTCCTTCAAAATACACTTTAAACCCAGCTTTTAGCAAACAATCTACAGACATCAGATTGCTCCTTAATGACGGCACACAAAGTACATTTTGCAGGCATTCACGAAGACAAGGAACAAAAACTGCACCCCCCGAAATCACTTCGGATGTACTTCCGTCTGCTAGAGCCACCTGGCTGCGCTGTGCTGAGTTCTTGGAAACAAACAATTCATCTGAATTCACGATGTGGCGAGATGCTCCCGAATCGACCACCCAGACCGCTTGTTTCTCATCAGCAATCTTGACCTCGCCGGTCACCAGCTGAGCCGACTGTTTTCGTTTGAAGAATTTCCTTTTACGCTGCTGCTGCTGCTGATCTCGTCTCTGCTCCTGCACCGGCAACTGAGACTTGACCAACTCCGGACATTGTCGTTTTAGATGCGCTGAAGACCCACATCGGAAACAACGCCTAACAGCAAACGCTGACTCCTCACCAGTACGCTGCTTTTGCTTCACCTCTGGCACGGCATGAGAACTCCTTCCAAACCGTCCACCTGTAGAAGTCTCTGCAGCCAACGACCTTTCTTGCCTCTTCTGCCATTCTTCAATCAAACGCCCAGTAACGTAACTGACTGATAAATCATGCTCCTGTATGCCTTCTAGAGACAAAACTAAATTATCCCAGCTTTCCGGGAGAGAACTCAAAATAATAGCCACCTTCTCCTGCTGGTCTAGTGCACAGTCTCTTTCCTGTAGCGCAGAAAACTTTAACTGTAAACTGTGTAGGTGTTCTTGCATTGTAACCCCAGGCTGTAACATTGCCTTGTACAATGCCTTGCGAATGAACAGCTTGGAAACCGCTGTCTCACGCACATGGAGTTCTTTAAGTGCTTGCCACACACCTCTAGCTGTCTTGATTCCCCTCACATACGGCAACTGGGAATCTTCCAGCCCCAAGACAATTGTGGCCCTTGCTCTTTGGTCTTTATCGAGGTCTTCATCATCAGGCTTCGTAGGAAACTTACTCACCACTTGCCAGAGACGATCCCTCTGCAGCACTGCCTGCATGCGTTCCGACCACAGCAAGTAATTGGAGTCATTCAGACGCTCAAAAGCCATCTGAACTGGTTGTGAGGTCATCTTGAGAGCGATGTCCCTGGAACCCGGAACCAGCTACTCACGGCCACCGAGAGAGAAAACAGGAACCACAGCACCCAGCACTCACACGCTGCAGCTGTTGTCCTTGTGTCCGCTGCGTCACCAGCTCACCACGGTCAGGAACCAGCCAGGAACAACAACCTCTGGAACTACTGGAACCAACGCCGTTGATGCTGACACCACCGCAACTCAGGCTGGCAGCACAATGCCCATAACCTCATGGAACTTTGAAGTGTCAGGCATAGCCCTACTGGCTTTAGCCCAAACGTAGCAGAGTTTTCCTGCACAGCGAGGAAGCTAGTTGCGGCAGTAATGACTAGTCAGCTAGACTCAGAATAACTATTTACAGGATTTATTAAAAGGAAAAATAAAACCAGCAGAGTTTCTGCATACAAAGCAAAGCAAAATAAATCCTCTTTCTTTCTCTCTCTCTCAAAACCATACACAGCACTTCTAACTCCTAACACACCTCACACCAAACTGAGCTAACAATCCCTTGATAACAGAGTTGAGTGCTGCTCGTTAACCAATCAGAGTGAGTAGTTTCTAGGTCAAGCAGACCTGGGCTTTCTGCCAAGAGTAAATTGACACCAGCTTGAGTTAATTGGTGAAGCTAGAATCTGCAAGTTTCCCACGAGAACCAATTAACAGAAACTGAAACAGAAACTGAACAAACTTAAGTCTTTTTGTGGGTGCACACCGAACACGAAACAGTGTTATGGGTAACACATCTACCCATCCCAATCCCGTTTCCTGGGTTAATTTTGCCAATTGGGTTTTCAGAGTCCGATTCATTCTTTCAGTTTTCCCTGAACTCTGAGGCCTATAGGCTGCATGCAGTCTCCATTTCACTTGTAGGACTCGACATACTTCTTGTACTACTTGATCAATGAACGCTGGCCCATTATCACTTCCAATGCATCTAGGTAATCCAAACCTCGGGATCAATTCAGTCAGGAGTCTCTTAGTTACCTCTCGTGCCTTTTCAGTTCGGGTGGGAAAAGCTTCAACCCATCCGGTAAGAGTATCTACAAACACAAGGAGATACTTGAATCCCTTAGAAGGGACCAGCTCTGTGAAGTCCACAATTAGGCTTTCCATGGGGACATATCCCACATGTTGGATTCCAGGAGGTTGTACCGGTCCCTGCCTGGGATTGTTTTTAGCACAAAGAACACATTTCTGTGAAATGCAAGTTGCTAATTGTGATAGGTTAATAATATACAACTTCCGACTGAGACTCTCTCTGGTTGCAGTACCGCCAAGGTGAGTAGATTCATGATAATTTCTTACAATTGTGCCTGCTAGATGATGAGGTACATAAATCCTATTGTCCGGCAGGATCATCCAACCGTCCTTCACAACTGCTCCTTCCTGTTCAGCCCACTTCCTCTCTTCTGGGGTATAGTGAGGTTTAACTTCTTCTGGAACTACCTCTGGTATGAGAGCTGCTATAAATCCTCCCACAGGCTTTTGGGCTGCCTCTCGGGCTGCTATGTCAGCAGCATGATTTCCTCTGGTTATTGGATCCCTTCCTCGTCCATGACCTTTGCAGTGCATTACAGCAATCTGTTCTGGAGCCCATACTGCTTCTAACAGGATTTCTACTTCAGGTCCATATTTCAAGGCCTTCCCGTGGGCTCCTATTAGACCTCTTTCTTTCCATAGAGCACCATGTGCATGCAGGGTTAAGAAGGCATATTTAGAATCAGTATAGATGTTTGCCTTACATCCGGCTGCCAATTGCAGAGCTCTAGTTAAACCTATAAGTTCAGCTTTTTGTGCTGAGGTGCCAGCAGGCAAAGCTTCAGCTTCCACAACTTCCTCATTGGTGACCACAGCATATCCTGCTCGTCTGGCACCTTCATGCAGGTAACTGCTACCATCAGTATAATATACAACATCTGGATTTTTCAATGGTTCATCTTTCAGATCGGGTCTACTGGAATAAACTTCATCCATTATTTGGAGACAATCATGTGATTCTTCATCATCTACCTCTGGTAGGGGCAGCAAAGTCGCTGGATTGAGCATATTCACTACTCGTAGATGAATCCTGGGATTTTCACACAATAGGCCTTGGTACCTAGCCATCCTTGGGTTCGTTAGCCAATAACTACCCTTATATTCCATGAGCGTCAGAACAGCATGAGGTACATTCACATACATCGTCTGGCCGAAGGTAAATTTATCAGCTTCTTTGACAAGGCTTGCAGTGGCCGCTACTGCCCTTAGGCATGGAGGCCATCCTTTTGCTACTGAGTCCAATTGTTTTGACAAATAAGCTACTGGACGGTTCCAACTTCCTAATCTCTGGGTCAGGACTGCCGCTGCAATCCCATTCTGTTCATGTACATACAGCTGAAAGGGTTTTTCCGAATTAGGCAGTCCAAGGGCTGGGGCCTCCATAAGTCGTTGTTTGATAACTAAAAAGGCTTGTTGCTGCTCAGGTCCCCATACGAATGGGTCCTTTTCTGCACCTCGAGTGCTTTCATGTAAGGGTTTGGCCAGACTGCTGAAATCAGGTATCCATAGTCTACAAAACCCTGCTGTTCCCAGGAATCCTCTGAGTTGTTTCCTTGTGGTAGGTTCCTTGATAAGGCAAATAGCTTCTTTCCTCTCTGGTCTCAATGCTCGTTGTTGGTGTGAGATGTCAAAGCCCAAATATTTGACCTTTTCTAAACATAACTGTGCCTTTTTCTGGGAAACTCGGTAGCCAGCTTGCCAGAGCAAGTGGAGCAGTTCCTCTGTACCTTCTTTACAGGTCTCAAAATCCTTTGCTGCTAGTATAAGGTCATCTACATATTGCAGAACCACCTTTTCTCCAGGTATTGAGGGGTAACTTGTTAGATCCTTCGCCAAGGCAGTGCCAAATAAAGTTGGGGAATTTTTGAATCCCTGGGGCAATCTCGTCCAAGTTAGCTGGCCTTTTGTTCCTGTTAAAGGGTCTTCCCACTGGAAGGCAAATATAGGTTGGCTCTGTGGTGCCAGCCGGCAACAGAAGAATGCATCTTTCAAGTCCAATACAGTAAAAAATGTTGCTTCTGGTGGGATCAAACTCAGCAAGGTATATGGGTTTGGTACATTTGGGTGCAAGGTCTCGATAGCCTGGTTTACGAGCCTCAAGTCCTGCACTGGCCTGTATTCATCTGTTCCAGGTTTTCGAACAGGCAAAAGGGGTGTGTTCCATTCTGATTGGCAGGGCTTAAGCAGACCATATTTTAATAGGCGGTCCAAATGTTTCTGGATGCCCTCTGCTGCTCGCCGGGGTAAAGGATATTGCTTTACAGATACAGGGGTAGCCATAGGTTTTAAGGTTACTACAATTGGAGCTATATTCTTGGCCATTCCTGGTGGGCTATTTTCGGCCCATACTCCTGGTGGCACCTGTAGAGTTCGGAGGAGCTTGTTTAACTCTGTATCCAATGTGGGTTGGACTTGCAGGGCTGACATTAGGCGCCATGATTGTTCCTTAGGTACTGAGAGGGAGATTATTCCTGCTGCCTTTGATGGCAGTTTCATTTCTGGACCTCGAGGAGTGAAGGTGATTTGGGCCTGCAATTTGGACAGCATATCTCTACCTAAGAGAGGTATTGGACACTCAGGTATATACAAAAACTGATGGGTTAAACGATGTCCCCCAATCTGGCATTCCAAAGGTTGGAGGAAAGACCTCTTAGCTGACTGACCAGTGGCACTTTTAATGACTACACTTTTGGATGCCTTTTTCTGCAATAGTTCTGGGAGTACTGAGTATTCAGCCCCAGTATCAATCATAAAGTCTATTAAATGGCTCCCTAATTGAATCGTGACCGTGGGCTCCTGGAAGCCTAACTTTATGGAGTCCGGTCTTTCCTAGTCTTGGGTAAAATCCTCCTCTGCCAGTCCAATGACATTGTCCCTACTCCGTCCTTGTCCAGGTCTCTGATATCTTCCATCTCGGATCATTCCCCGTCCCCGTCCCTGGTTTCTTGGGCCGGAGCCTGGGCCTGGGCCTGGGCCTGGGCGTACTTCTTCCAACCTCAGGGGTTCAGGACACTCCCGCTTCCAATGACCCTCCTTCTTGCAATTCGCACATTGATTCCTTCCCAGTGGTGGATTCCTTCCCCGCCCTCTTCCTCCATTTAAGGGGCGGTAGTCTTGCTTCACTGCTGTGGCTAGCATTACCATCTTTTCCTTCTGCCACTTCTTCTTCTCTTGCTTCTCAGCCTCATCCCTATTCCGATAAACTCGGCGTGCAATGGCCATAATTTGGCTCATCAGCATCCCTTCCCATCCTTCTGATTTCTGAATTTTCTTACGAATGTCAGAAGCGCACTGGGCCACAAATGTAGCAGTAATCATTCTGCTGTTTTCAGGGGCTTCAGGGTCAAAAGGAGTCCATATACGATAGGCTTCTTGCAGCCTCTCTAAAAAGTCTCCTGGACTCTCATTTGGTTTCTGTTCTACTTCTGAGACTTTAGACATATTAGTGGGCTTCTGGCATGCCCTGCGGATACCTTGCACAAGCGTCTGGCGGTAAGTGGTAAGTCTGGCCAGGTGAATTGCATTGTTTGGATCCCAATTAGGATCTTCCAAGGGAAAGTTGTCTTGGAGATGACGGTCAATATTAAAAATATTTCCCACTCTGGCCTGCTCACGCAAATATATCTGTGCCTTTTCAATTATGTCTCTCCTTTCCTCAGTGGTGAACAGAGTATTCAGGAGCTGGCGGCAATCTGTCCAAGTAGGACTATGAGTATTTATTATTGAAGTCACCAAGTCCATCATAGCCTGAGGTTTTTCTGCGAAAGATGGGGTGTGTGTTTTCCAATTCATCAGATCCGTAGTTGTGAATGGAATGTACTGGAGGGTCGAAGTTCGAGGTGGCCGTGGTCCGAGTTGCCCGTTAACCAGCACAGGCTCCTCAAGTGCATCAAATACTCTTCTGAGAGGGGCTACTACGTGATCTTTCTCTTCGCTTTGCTCTAGGGGCCTCAAATCATAGGGGATGGTATTTGTCCCAAGGCGTTCTTTTAGCAGCCTTATACGCCTGGCTGTATTGCTTGCTGACCGATTAAGGTCTCCCTGTAACTTCTGTAATAATTCTCTAGGATTTGGATGTACAGGAGTTTGGGGTAGGCAATCAGTTGTTCCACTAAAAGAGACTGTAGATGGAGTTCTACTGGGACTCACAGATGGAATAACCGCTTCTGCTTGGGCTTTATTATAGGCCTCCAATGCCTCCTGAAGATATTTATCATAATCTATCAAGGAATCAAGTTCTGTGACTCCAGCCCCATTATTCATTCCACTTTCTTGCCTTGGGGTTACAACTGGTGGAGTGTTTGGATTAGGCTCCCTTTGATGTGGAGCATAGGGTGGAGGTGGAAGCAGCTCTTCCTCTGGTCCCTCAAAAATGGGTTTGAGTTTATTTGGCAAGATTCCTTTCCTAGCTTCGGCTTTTACAGCCAATAATTTGCATCGTTGGACTTTGCATTCCCTTATCCATGGAGGATTTTTATTTAATGTGCTCAGCCAGGAATCTATATATGAAAATTGTTCTGGGCACCCTCCAGTTTCTTTGGCGATGTTAGACCAAAGTTTGCTTACTAAATTTATATCAAAGGTTCCTTGAGATGGCCATTCAGTATTTTGCTTCGGCCACTCTAATTCACATAACGTTCTCAGGCGCTCTGGCGTCATTTTGACTCCATACGCCCCTGAGAAGGCTTTCTTAAAATTATTTAACATACATTCAAGAGGTGTATTTTCCCCTTTTGAACCCCCAACTCCCATTGTATGGCCCTGTGAAGTATCCACTCAGTCACTCACACACACGCTTCGTGGGTTTCCTTGCCTGGTGAAGTCACCTTACCAGGAACCGAAGTACTGCCCACTCCACACTCAGGTCAGCTACAGATTGCTCTGTACTTTCTCACACATACAATGCGCTAGATACTTCACCACACACTCTACCTCCCAACTTTCCTTTTCCCTACACCAGATCACCACCTGATGTACCCAACCACCTAGCGTACTCAGTTCCCACTTACTGAGACGCAGAAGTTTGATCAAGACTTCTCTTCCTCCCAATTAATTGGAGGGCCAAAAATCCCTTTGTGCACTTACCCTTGGTTGGTTCCGTTTCCCCCCGGTCCGTCGCCGCCAGTGAGCAGGGTATCAGACAGACGAGACTTCTGCGTTCCCCCTGGAAAAATTTACCAGTGCGCGCTTGGGTAAGCAGTTTAGAGATCCTCTCTCTTGTACCCTGCCCAATAGGGCGAAGGGGCTGCGTTCCAGCAGACCACTTATCCGAGTCACGGCACCATAAAATGTAGCACCCTGCTTGTGGTTAACGCTTAGCTGGAATGAAATATTCAACGCAGCAATAGAGAAATTAAAATAATTATTTATTTGTCAGACAAATAAATGAGAGGCACAGTGGTATATGGTTACCAAGCTCTGGCCTGGCCTCCTGCCATTATGGCCAGCCCTTATATTCCCTTAATCCAGCCCCCTTTGCTCCTCCTTTGGCTGCCTCTGTCCAATCAGCCTGGTTGGATTTCCTATTGGCTGATTGCTATAACCAATCCTAAAAGATACACCCATATCCTCCTGTCCTTATATGGAACACAAAGAGCTATATATTGTTACATCTATAAATGACAAATAAGTAGTAATATATCTTACATGTGTCTCAACAAGGAATCTTAATTACCAGCTCACCTCTTGCCCTCCTTGCCCTATTGCCTTCTAAAACAAATGGTTAATCTTAAATTTTTATCTTAAACATATGTCAAGGATCTTGAGTTTCACATCAATATTGAAAGATCTCCTTCATTTGAAGGTTTCCAAACAAATGCCTGACAACTAATATATCAGGACAGCTTGGATGGCGTCTTCCTGTCTAGCAGGGGGGCTTAGACTGGTAGCTGACTTAATTTCAAAATACAACTCTTACAACTATATGAAATCTAGCATTTCTTAAATCCTTTGCATAATTACATTTAAGACAATATATTTAATACACAACACAGGTAGCCTCTTAAAAAGAATAAGGTCTTTGTAAAAAAAGGAACTCAGTTTAAAACAGTTTCAGAAGAAACCTCTTTAGTTTACATCTCCCCCCCCCCTTCTCCAGCCAGTTGCTTTGTTTCCATTAGCTCTTCCCAACATTTATTGCCCTTAAACTCTCTCTCTTTAAGAAAGAAACAGCTTTAAAAGACTTCCCAAAATTTCTGCCAGCTAGATGCTTCTCCATTTGGCCTTTAACCTTGGAAAGAAGATCTGGCTCATTTTACTGGGAGGCACATTGGCATTATTTTACTATTTACTCATTCCTAATTATATTTATCTCTGCCTTTGTTATCTTCTGTAACATGTAGGGTCAGTGTCCTTACTCAGTCTGTAATTTCAGCTTTTACGACTTTGAGAATTGTTTTCTGCTATCAATCAAAAGGGGCCCCTTGTCTAAGAGGAAAACACTGTCAGTGTTTTCTTAAGCAGCTAGCCTTCTTGCCTGGCATGAAACTTTTGAAAATCTAAGCTCTCTCTTTAATATACAAGTCCTGATCAAACATTAATAAAATGCAGGCTTATGCCTGATGCCTCATTAGCTTTAATCATAATGGTGGTTCGTAACAGTAAACCTTGGTTAACAGATACAGAGAAATGTGGGGGAGGGATTTGTGCACAAGGGAGCAGCAGGTGGAGAGAGAGAGGCAGTTCGCAAGATTGGGAACCTAGGAGCTGCGTTGTATCAGATCACACTATTTGCGCATCTGGCCCAGGACCGTTCTCTCTCTCTGCCAGCAGCTCTTCAGGGTCTCTGACAGAGGTACTGCCCACTACCTGCATCAGGGTCCTTTAGACTAGATGCTGGGGGCTTAGCTATCAAGCTGGCATCCCTGCCTGCAAAGCCAGTGTGCTACAGCTGAGCGACGGCCCCTCCTTTCCTCTCAGCTTCTGACAAAGCCAAGCCAGCCATTGCTGAAGGCAAAATTCATGGTACTTTTACCACTCAGCTATAGTTCCTGTTTATAGGTCTGCAGCCTATTGTTAACCCTTTCAAAATGACCCTTTCAGAGTCTCATTCTGGTGTAAACACCAAGTCGGAGAGTAGCTGTGCAGAGATATTCTCCACCCCAGCCTTTTCCACATTCATGATAATGTCTGCAGAGTCCAGCTGCAGTGCTTTCTTCAGAACACATGGCTGTTCTCCTTCAGGTTGAATATGTAAAAAGAATCTTTGATGGTGGGTGGCAAGGGCCATCTCAGCACTGACTCGCCATCTCCTATTTGTTCTTTTTTACTCTGAAGAAGTCCCATTGTGTTCAGTGGTGCCTATTCTTTTCTTCATAAGGAAGCCATTCCATAACTCTGACTGTCATCCATTTTGTTAGTTTCCCACTCGTTCGTGCAATCCCCCTTTTCAAAACAAACATATCAGACTAGATTTCAGTTTATCTCCACAGGTGCAGTGCACCCAGGGAGTGCCATTTTAAGGATCTGACGTAAAAAAGACCTTAGTTTTGTGGATTTTAAAATCAACTTTTGAGTCTTCAAGAGAATAGTCAATATTGACCCTCCCCCCTTTTACCCTAACGTTACTGAATAATAGCTTTTATTATGATTTAAATACCACCAAATATCTTAAATATGTTTTCTGATAGATCTGGGGCAGTAAATCCCTTCTGGACATCTATCTCTGGAATTACATTGAGAGGAATAAACAGCTGTCGGGAATATAAATGCTAAATCATCAGAATGCTGACTCAGTGCTGCAGAAATCACAATATGTTCGTACAGTGCGGAGGTAACATGTCAGATAGCGGCTACTCAAATTTCCCTGCTTTGGACAGCTGTAAACACCAAATAAAAAGCTGGAACCTGAGCATGGAATTAAAAGCAAACAGTGAAGTAAGCTTTTTAAAACTTTAGCTTCTGCTAAATGCAAATATAAATGGCTGACATGAATAATCATTCAATTTCCATAGCAATTCTACACTACATGTTAAATGTATTACAAGATTATATCATGGTTCCTCCTTCATCCCACATCATGGGAATTGTAGTTTGGTGAGGATGCTGAGAATTCTCTGGGTATATTCATACCTACAAATACCTTCCATTTCAGCACCAGTATTTTACTCCTCCAGAAGTAAAATACTTCATGTCAGGAGGTGAAGGCACACTAAAATAACAGTAGTTGTTTATTTTCCACTGCACTGGTACTGCAGAGCACACAAGAGAAATATTGTACTGTACTGCTGTTGGATTTTTTAAAATAAAAAACCTGTTGTCTGAGAGGCTAAGTGCAAATGCATCCTGGTGTAAGCCACCCAAGATGAGCCATGAACTGGGAACCAGTAATTGCACCAGGGGATTAAATTTGAGATGAAGACAGAAGTCAGGGCCAGAGAGCAGGTTGGGATTGATGGGCAAAATAGAAGGCTGGACCCAAAGTACAACCCAAGGATACAGGAACACATCAAAGCTGAAGAAGCCTGTGTTGCTTTTGCAAGGCTTTTTTTTTAAAAAAAAAATTTTATTAAGTTTTCAATTTTACATTTCAAACTAAACATTTTACAAACTTTAAAATATCCAATGACTTCCCTTCTCCTTCCATGGTTCATTTTATGTATCATACATTCCTGCATATTTTACTATAACCATTCAAATCAGTTTTCCACTTTTACATCCATCAAAAAAAAATTACTCTGTTTTTTTTATCTTAATGTTGTGGATGACAGCCGTCTTATGAATCACTGACCTGGCATTGCACAACAGCACCTTCAGGTCATGTGGTTGATTCTTGTTTCCTTCCGGTCAAGACCCGGAGACAGGGATAGTCTTCAAACAATGACTAAACCTGCCTCCTCGGTAATGACATGGTCTGGTCTTAGCGTAACTCCTCCTCCTCCCCGTGATCACTGAGAGCAGATGTCCCAGTGCATTCCCCCCCCCCCCCGCCCCGGTGGAACCTGCCCCATCCATTGAACTTGTTTGAAGACAAGTTTAGAGTTCTGTGTGACCCTTGACATGAGAGCTGACAAAAGCAAGCCAAGATACAAGGTGAGCAGATGAGTGGAAGGAAACAAATGTCTGCGAACATTGACATGGTTGGTCAAACATGGATCAAACCATGGCAAACAAAAACCACCAAACCCTTGACCTGAACCCCCCTCCCCCAAAATGACTCTGCTTGAACCTCTCTTCAAGACCAGACAGCCACAGACACGACTTCTGGCATTTTAAAATGTGTCCCTCAACAGAAAAAAATGCCTAGCCCACCCCTGCCCTATGGAGTCATGTCTCACTTAAACTATTCCTCTCTATAGCTACAAAAGATGTATTGGGCAACGTCCTGATATGACCTTAAAGTTTGACCAAAGTTGGTGCTGGGGGTGCTGCACACTGAAGCGAGTGCCCGTTTGTGAACCAAATCAGCTTCCCCTCAAGTCATTCATCAAACAACTTTTCCAAAGTCTCTTTGCATCCTCAAAACTGTTTTGCAAAGAAGAAACTGCTGATCTCTCCCTTCTGCATGTCTCGTCTCTGATCTCTGGGTAATTATTTGTGTAATATAGCTCCCTTGGGGACAGCAATCCAAACCTTGTCGAGGGGATGCTCGCTCGGCCTTTGAGATGAGGTGCTGCTGTCTGTGCCCTCAGCCCTTTGGCCTCGATGAAAAGGGAAGATGAGCCTGTATCTTTGGAACATTTGGCTTTGGGCATGTACTGAGCAAGGCTGGACATGTAAAGGAGATCAGTTTTTGTTTGTTTGTTTACAGGGACACACTCAGAATTAGGTAAGCTCTCTCTTTGCAAAATGGTAAAAATTCTGCTAGAAATTAGAAGTGCTGGTTTGCTGGTTTCGGGAAGTCAGTGGATCTGGAAATGAAAGATTAAAGAACACAATTTAGTGGCATAAAGAAGTTTTCTTCAATCGAGAGAGGGCTGAAGGGTATTATAGGGATGACCCAGGGGGCCTTAGCCCCTGTTCTTTTGCCCCTTCTTCCACTGCTTTTATTTTTTTAAACTAACTTTGCTTATGAAGTGGCATTCCCTTGCAAGTCATCCTAAATTTGCACCTACAAGTATAAATCAGCATATGAAACTGTTATGCAAATCTGTATCTACCCAGAGCCTTTTAAAGGACTAAGCAGTGTCCCTGGAGAGGACTGACCCATTGAGCTTGCTTTGGCCATCTTATCTCCAAGCACAATTCCCCTCATCACTGGAACACCCCCAGCAACCTGTGTTCTGCTCCGGAGGCCTGATGTTTCCTTTTTCTTTGGGCTTCATTGATCCTGTGGTATCTTTGGCATGACTAAGCAGCCCTGGAAATCAGCAAAGGAGCTGGGAGATCTTCACATTTTAATCCAGAGGCAGTGTGGAACTCACTCTGAGAAAGGGTCATCTCCTTTTGTTAGCTGTCATAAATAGCCCTTACACTGTTGTGCCAGAGTCTCCCGGCTTCAAGCCATTCAGCCATTATTAATTCACAATGTAGTTCCTGCCATCTCTGTGGCCAGCAAACCTTTGCTATGTTATTGCACCTCAAAGTAGAATGGATTTAATTTGATAGTCTTTCCTTCACAGCAGGGAACCCTGGAAACTGTAGTTTCTGTGGAGGTGGATGCTGATCTCTTCTCTGCATCCTCACCCAGGTACAGTTCTCAGAAGTTTTTCGGGAACCCATGACCCATGAACCCTGAACCCTGAACTGACCCATGAACCCTGAACCCTGAAATAAAACCAATATAGGTTTACGGTGCAAATTGCACAGCCCTGTGACCAGCTGTATAGTTAAGGCAGCTGGCTTTTACAGCACTGTATTCTTACATAGCCTGAGATTTTTCTTCATCATACATTCATGGACATTTTTGTCCTGGTAGCTTGAAATTTGGCATGGTTAATCTGTCTGAAGAAGGGTATAAGATGATAGATTTCAGAACATTCTGATGAAAGTTGCCTGAGTTGTAACAGTTTAAACATTTCCCCCCCAACTACTGATGGCATTTATGTACCCCCCTCTCTTTCTTTCTCTCTCTCTCTCTCTCTCTCTCTCTCTCTCTCTCTCTCTCTCTCTCTCTCTCTGTGTGTGTGTGTGCATCTGTTCGAAACAGGCCTTAAATTTCTCCTTTTGGCAGTTAAGAATATGCCAAAAATTCAAGGTTATTACAAAGGTCTCCCTTTTGCTTTTTTGGTGAAAATCCAGAGTTTATTCCTAACATTACCAAGTTTCAAAGTACTGTACCTATTTTAATCCAGCACCAAATTAAGGGCAAGTTAAATAGCACATGCATGTCTGGCAAATTGAAGCTTACCTGGTGGAGCCTTCATCCTGAAAGAATAATTTCCATTGCTAGCATTGTCAAGTTGCAGTAGCAAAAGCCATTAGGTGGAGAAACAGGAGCTGTTCCCTTTGTGTGGGTGTGGGTGCTGCTGCCGCCTGTCTCTGCAATGGCTTGTGTAGGGCTGCTATGTGTGTTTGCAGATGTGTTGCTTACAAGATCCTAGACACAGGCCTTCAGCACAAAACTTTTCCTCCATATGTAATTTATTTGCATAGGTTTTCATATGCAGATTTAGGCTTTTGAGCAAATTAAGGTAATAGATGGTTGGCATCTCACTAGCTCTGCCCTTTGTAGCATACTCAGCTATCCTGTAAGCAACTTGCCTTTATTTGTTTACATGTATAGGAGGGAGAGAAGATCTGCTGCCCAGGACAAAAGACTTACGCTTTTGTGTGTTTGTGTGACATGCTTCATCTCTGGTTGCAATGCACACCTCCTGTTCTCTGCTCTTGCACGAATTTTCATGGATGGCTCAAAAAGCCTTAGAGACTCTCAAAGCTTTTCTGTTATAATGGTGTGGCCACTGCTTATTAAAGCAAGATAAAAAGCAGAAGAGAACCACTTTAAAACCAAATGTGTGTGTGTCAAGTGCGCGTTTTAATTTAACTCTCCTCCCTCCCAATTTTATTGGCAAGACGGTAATGTGGGGATCTTGTGCAATGTGTTGAGTAGGTAACTGTGTCCAGGCTTTGACATCTGGCACTGGGATCAGCAGGATCCTGTGAGTTTGAAATAATTTAACCTCTTGCCCTAATCTCGGTTTGCGCTGAGAAGCCTTTGTAGCTGCTGCAGTGCCTCAGAATTAGCCAAGGATTTCTTATGTGATGGTCACACTAATCCTTCCAGCCAGGAACATACCTTCCTGGAGATCAAGGGAATGTTCTAAATACAGAGAGTTCTTTCCCTCCCTCTCTCCTTGTAGTCCTTCCTAAGTCAAAAGATGTTTTCCCTTTTTGCTGACCCCACTGCCGTCTTGCAGTGACCAGGACATGGAGTGAGAAGCACAGTCTTGCCAGCTAAGGAGCCAGAACAGGTTCTTGGTTCTAAGGTGGATGCTGGTGATCAGGGGACCACCAAACCCAAGACAGAAAAAAGATCCCACAGCGCCAGGGCAAGTAGAAACAGAGTCAGCAGGATTCTCTCGTGACCTCCACCCCCACCAACGAGTAATTCATCACCAGCTCCCTCAAACCTGGCGCCAACCCAACCCCAACGCAATGCACCTCTTCATCCCTCCTGAGAGCTGGACAAGATCACATAGGGTTTGTGTTCATTACACTAACACAATAATTTCCAAGTGAGAGCAGGAGTGTGCCTGTGGCATGTAGGTTGAGCCCTTTTTAATTTCTGGGGTGTAGCGGATCGCACCACTACTACCAATTGAGGTGGATCCCCCTCCCTATAATTCGATATTCTACTCTATAACCACCATGGTTTTTAACCATCTTGTGGTTATTGTGTGAAGTAAAACTTTGATACTTGGAGACTCAGGCAGAAGTTGAACAAATAAGAAAGATTTATTTTACAGAACAAAGTTAGTAGAACAAAAGATTTGTCAGGTAATAAAATTGTTCCAGGAAACAGTTTAACTCTTTTATAATTATACTAAATTTAGTGAATGTTACAGGCCTCTTGGGATGTGGGTGGCACTGTGGGTTAAACCACAGAGCCCAGGGCTTGCCGAATAGAAGGTTGGCGGTTTGAATCCCCACTACGGGGTGAGCTCCCGTTGCTCGGTCCCTGCTCCTGCCAACCTAGCAGTTTGAAAACATGTCAAAGTGCAAGTAGATAAATAGGTACTGCTCCGGCAGGAAGGTAAACAGCATTTCCGTGTACTGCTCTGGTTTTGCCAGAAGCGGCTTAGTCATGCTGGCCACATGACCCGGAAAAACTGTCTGCAGATAAACGCCAGCTCCCTTGGCCAGTAAAGCGAGATGAGCACCGCAACCCCAGAATCATCCATGACTGGACTTAACGGACTGCACTTAATGGTCAGGGGTCCCTTTACCTTTTCCTACAGGCCTCTAAACGAAGTAGTAAGCACACAGCTTTTTTTAAACCTCAGTTGCTTATGTTCAGTTATTACTCTTCTTCAAAATAAAAAAATTCCTTCCAGTAGCACCTTAAAGACCAACTAAGTTAGTTCTTGGTATGAGCTTTCGTGTGCATGCACACTTCTTCAGATACACTTCTTCAGATACACTTCTTCAGATACTGTGTATCTGAAGAAGTGTGCATGCACACGAAAGCTCATACCAAGAACTAACTTAGTTGGTCTTTAAGGTGCTACTGGAAGGAATTTTTTTATTTTGACTATGGCAGACCAACACGGCTACCTATCTACTACTCTTCTTCAGTTAGATGTTACAAGTTTCTAGACTAGCTTAGTTTATTTCGAGTTATTTCACTTCTGTTCCTTAATTTAGTTCTTACATAGGTGTCACAGCTTAAGACTTTTGACAAGCCCACTCCTGAGGTACTTCAAATAGCACAGCACAGCCAGGGGGGTCAACCACACCCTTCCTAACTGGTCTGGGAGTCTCATTTT
Source organism: Podarcis bocagei (assembly GCF_964188305.1). NCBI lineage: Eukaryota > Metazoa > Chordata > Lepidosauria > Squamata > Lacertidae > Podarcis > Podarcis bocagei. The sequence goes on from NC_138139.1 coordinate 2,521,257, forward strand.
TCTGGAAGATCTCTCCCCTCCCGACTGGAAGGAGAACCAAGGAGACGCATTTCCACAGCTTCTGCCCTCCTGGCACTGGACTGGGTGGGAGGATTTCGACCTCTCTGCCTTGATGTAATTCCTACTGCAGATCATTCTGCTGGTGGTAGCAAAATCTCGGAAGGTCCTTGGCAGGTCATTTAAATAGGTTTGGGGGCTGGACCCAGCCGATGAGCTGGCAGTTCATCATCACCCTTGGTTAAAAAGTTCACTGCCACAATCCAGGCAGAAATTCTGGTGAGGACGACTGGGCAAGCACCCCAAAAGCTATCATCAAGCATTTGAGCTAACTTCTAGGGGCCAAGGTCCCTTTGGCCCTGCCAATGAAATATTTGAGGGGGCTGCCCCCAAGTTTACGGGCATTCAGATGATATCTGTGTGCTGTGTCATGTGATCAGTTACGAGGGGTGGGGCATACTTGCCCCCCAAATATTTTATTCAAGTTGGCACCCCTGTCATCAAGCACTGCTGTCTGTTAACCAAGATCACATGTGATCATAAGAAGGTGGTTTCTGAAGCACGTAATCCCAAACTATTTCTGCCACAAATACTGAAAACATTTTTGAATGCCAGTGCTGCAGATTATTTTTTTTTAAAAAAGATTGGCACAGAGACATTTGCTGCTGTAGAGAAATTGTAGGCTGTTGCATTAACTAATAACAATAGGTGAATAAATCAGTTTGCTTGCTTCCTTTCCTGGCTGCCAGTCTGATAAACCTGCAATCAAGTTGGCAGCAGCTGGCTATGGCTACATTTTTGTTTTCATCCTCCATTTTGACATCTCTGCATTTGCTCCCCGCCATAAAAGTCCATGCTCAGTTCTAAGTTCTCTTTGCTGTTCCCCTATAAACTATATCCACATTCATAATTCACAGACTCCTCTGGGAAAAGGATCTCTTCTTTATCTGTCCCCCTCTGCTTTTAAAGAAAATTGAATCATATTTTCAAAAACCAGCTGCGCCCAGATTCTAATGCTCTGCTTGTGTGTAAAACTCACTTCCAGGAAATAGATCGATAAAGGGGTTTTGCTCCTACTGTCTTGGCAGGTGGATGGAGGCAGTGGGGGAGGAGCCTGTGGGAGGCAGGCTCTGTTCACCCTCCATGTGTGCTCCCCCATTGCGCACCTCCATACCAGCTGCCTAGTCTACTGGGAAGCACAAGCACTTGCCCTGCCTTGGGCACCTGCAACCTGTGCTATGCCACTGTGTGTGGTATTTCTGATGTGTGTGAGCATGTCTGTGAATGGGATGTTTTAGCCCTGACCACTGCCAGTATGCAGACCCCCCACTACTCCCCCCACATGGCATTTGGCTTGGTGTGTGTGTGCGGTTCTCCTTCCCTGCTTTAGCCCAGTATAGGCTGCTTTGGCTGACAGTAATTCTCTGAGGTGTACGACAGAACAGGTCTCTTTGCCTTGCTACCATTTAAATGGGAAATGCTGGAGAATTGACCTGTTTTGGCCTTGTAAATAAGCAAAGCATGGTTCCCTGTGCTGTCTCTGTCCTCCGCTCCTCAGCGGGCTCACTGTGGTTCCATCCAAAAGGCTACAATCTGCTACACAACTGAATGCACATAAGTTCCATTGATTTCACTAGGAAATAAACATGCATAACCATACACTGGATTGCAGCCAAGTTCTGAAAGGCTGAAGACAGAAATGTTGTCTTTAATGGCAAGAATGTGAAGAGCTACTAGGAAACTTCAAGGTCTCCTTAATAAAACCCCACACAACTCTCACACACATATACACAGCATCCAAATTAAAATGTAGAAAATAAATGTTTGGATTTCCCCCCTGCCCCTAATAAATGCCAACAGGGATCAAAAGTTTTAAAAATCTGATTACTAGAATAAAGTTTGCTAATGAGATTCAGAGAGACAGAAAGAGTATAAAGGTGTTAAGTGTATGTAGTGTGGATTAGAAGAGAAAAAAGAATAGAAAAGTTAAAAAGTGAAGTTAAATTCTGTTCAAGGAGGGGGAAAAAACATTTTGAGAACCTTGCAAGGTTCATTGAGCACCAGCAAATACTTCACATATCTTTTGTAATTTTTGATTTGCATTTTTAAATGATTGACCAATTCATTAAATCTGTACCCAGCCATTCCACCAAATATTGCTCAAGGTGTCCACCAATAACATGCCAAGTAAAATGCAAAAAACCAAAACAGATGGGTAGGTCATCAATAAAACCAATCAAAACAACCACCAATGGGATAATATTTCTCATTTATTCATACTCAGATCATGTGATTGTGCTGTGTGTCATGCAGTCTACAATGTCAGGCACCAGTTATTTGCACCCCCAGGGAATATGGACACATCAGGCCAGAATCCACCTGTCCACCGTAAGCCAATCCTGTGCCATTGTCAGGTATGTGGTCTGCTGAGTTTTCTCAGTCTGTGTAAAATGTTGCTGAGAGAAGGCATACCCTCCAACATTTCTCCACTGAAAATTGAAATAATAATAATAATAATAATAATAATAATAATATACCCTGCCCAACTGACTAGGTTGCCCCAGCCACTCTGGGTGGCTTCCAACATACAATATAGAAGAACATAATAAAATATTAAACATTTAAAAGCTTCCCTATAGAGGGCTGCCCTCAGGGGTCGCATAACTCCATACCCTCCAACATTTCCCTGATGAAAATAGGGTTGTCCTAAGGAAAAGTGGGACATTCTGGGATCAAATCAGAAAACAGGATGGCTTCTGTTAATCTGGGACTGTCCCTGAAAAATAGGGGCACTTGGAGGGTCTGGAGAAGGTTCCAAGCCAGTCTGCCAGGTCTCAGCTGGAATCAAGCTCTAGACAGTGAGGTTCTAGGATCTGGGAGTGGGAAAAGAAACAGGCTGGCGTCATGGGTTGCCACAGCTGCATGTCTGCCAAGGGAGCGCATCCCCACCCACGCAGGGGGACCACTAAGGAGAGCCTTCCAGACTTGCTGCAGGGAAGAGGTGGATTTATGAAGGAAAGGGGCTGCTGCAGAGGGAGCCTTGCCAAAGGACATAGATGCAGTACTGTGGGGGAGGGAGAGATGGCTTTCAATTCAACTGGATCAGACGGAGAAGTGGGTTCAAAATAGGAAGACTCCAAGGAGCGGTGGAGGATCAGGCATTATTTATTTTAAGGTGTTTGAAAATTGTGCTGATTGTAATATATATAATTGTCTGGCATATTAACTGTCAATGATGGAAAAGCAGGATATAAATATTTTAAAGAAAGGAAACAAATACAAATACTAAAAAATATTTTTACGATGAAAAGAACTGGCTCATCACAACGGTTAAGTAACAGCTTGCTCCTATGCAAGCACATTGATTGGGGGGGGGCTCTGCCTAGCTGGGGCTGCAGGAGAGATTTTAAACTCCTGACTTTTCTCCACTCTGCAGAACTATATACTCAAACACGCAGCTCCTTTATCCATGCCACCTTAAAAATCTCTGCATTTAATTGGATGCCAGGATTGGACACGCACCCTCCTATCTGTTCTGAACAGGGAAGAACTTCCTTCTGTGAGTAGGTGGTGGCTGATGTTGAGGCTTCTCCCCACATTGATGGTGGGGCAGGGGAGGGGGGCAAAACCAGTCCATTCTGTGGCATTGTCTCTTTTTCTTCTATTAGGTGTGGCAACCATTTTTTGGTTTTGTGCTATGGCCTATGGGAGCAGTCTTGCTAAAGACTCCCATGACACTTTCTCAAAATTGCAAATGTATCCACTGATCCAAAAATAATAAATAAATAAATGAGCCAAATATTTTTTTAAAAAAATAGTTTGTGCTTCATGTAGTAAGAACAGCATGGCTCTTGTTCGTCTCTTGTTCCTCCCTAGGAGTTTCCAAGAGATCATACCCTCAGCCATCTTCTGCTAATATTAAGGCAATTCCTCTCTTGCTCCTGATTATAACAAATCCTATTACATTAATGTTCATTGTAACTTTAACCTGATTAACTGTGGGACTCTTAACAGTCTACTGTTTTTAATGGAAGTGCTTTTCCTTACAATTTACAAGGTTTTTCAAGATGAATCAAGCATTCAAAACCAGAATCTGACCTATCACTGACCTGCAAATAGGATTTGGAAGTGGTTCTTTTTTCTCTGTGTTCAAATGGCATCAAAAACCACACTCTAGGTATTATAGAAAACTAGTAAAATCTACAACAAAATGTTGCTGTGTGGAAGATTCCTTCCATTCTCCCTCCCTTCAGTTTTCCATCTCTTGCCATTCCATGACCACTGAGCACACCCAGTTCTCATGGGGTAGTTTTTGAGGGATTCCCACTCCAAACCTTTTTGTTTTCTTCTTGCACTCCTGTAGACCTTGCCAATACCCCCCTCTCTCTCTATGTGTGTGTGTGTTGTGTTGTGTTGTGTTGTGTCCTTTCATTTGTATAAGCAATGGCACTCTCCCCCTGAATTAGTATATGCCATCATGGGGTGTGAATCACCTTTCCATTAGAATTCAGTTTGCAATATTGCTGATACAAACAATATTGTTGTTGGTATCCGTTAGTCTGAAGAGACAATGGAGTGTGCCTCCAGGGGTAAAGCTGAATCACTGCTTTGTAGCACCAAAGTCCTGGGGCACAAGCCTGGGCAGCATATATAGAGGTCCTGGGCTGCCCAAATGACAGGACCTCTTAGCCTCCTCTTGGCCTCACTGATGGAGTCCAAAGGAAAGCAGGGCAAGACATTGGGCAAATGCTTGGCTGCAGGAGTTGCTGGAAGGAGGTGTACAAGGCACCATCCAAACATCTTAGGGACTCCGCTCCGGATTTGTGTAGGGTTTACTCCTTGGCTTTTTCCCGAAGATATCCTGCAAGACAGTGGAAGTTCAGGATCAGAGTTTTTCTCCTCCTCCTCCTCCTCAAAGAGCTCCCTTCCCAGGTTGACAAGCCCCATCTTCCCCTCACTTCCCTCTGCAGCACGTGCAGAAACTGCCTTCCTGACCATTGGGCCTACCATTGGTCTTGTCGACTCAAACTGCTGGAGCCTGTCTTCACATGCAGGGGAAGCCCCTAACTCACTGAGGGTTTGAGACCCATCAGCTCCCCTCCCCTGGTTTAGCTGGCCCATTGAAGCCTTTCCTGGGGTGTATGGAGTGTTAGGGGAAGGGTGGGGGACACATCCTGCTCCTTCTGGGGTAGTTTGCTACCTTTGGTTCCTTCCCTGCACTCAGCTCTCCCCTGTGGCTCCTAGGAGCTGTCATCATGCGACAGCAGCCACACACCAAGAGCTTGGTGTGGACAGAAAATAACTGAACGCATTGAATCATATACTGTAGTTGGTGGAGTTTTGGGAGACCATATAGCTCAATGCAAGAAATCCACAGCCAGAACAATCCCAGGAGGTGGCTGACACACTCACTAGGTATGTGTATAGATGCTAGGAGAGGAGATATTTATTAGATATTAGCCTTCCTTCTTCACATTTGTGAGTTCAGCAGAGTGCATCCATTTGCAGCTTAAAAGGGAAGCTTTCATGGGCTAATTTTAACCTTTCTTTTCTGAAGCAGTGAATCTTCAGAAAAGAAGAAGCCCTTTCACTCAGATCAGAACGCACCCACCTCTTCAAGGGTGGCTAAATACTGAGGTTCCATATGTAAAACTCGCTGGGAACTAATGGTAGCAAACTTACCATTTTGCTTGCTGTGGCTGGCGTTCTACAGTCCAATATTCATTAACTGTATCACGATGGTTCTCTGTTTTGCTTAGTTCAGTAACATTTTATACACTTCCACACAGCTCCTTGCTTTGAGTACTGGTCACTAACCATAATAAAAGGAATAGATTGACAGACGGATGATTATGATTTGTTATTTATGAAATGCCTCCCACACATATGTCTCAAGGCAATGTATAATGACGACAAAAGCAAATGAATTTTAAAAGTAGCCACCCATGGCAGAGCCCCGTTCACGTAGCTGGGAGAGCTACATACGCCGAAGTGTTGTTTGGTTCCACATTCAGGTTATAGCTGCAAAGCACAGGTGATCGTAGTGGCAGTGGAAGGATTACAATAATATGGGGCTATTCTCAGCGCTAATGAGATTTGGAGTGCTGAGGACAGAGACCCAGAGGGGAGAGGGCAGCGCCAGGCCTCAAAGGATGGCAGTGGCAAAGGTAGCTGCTCCCTCCGGTTCCTGGCACGGCTGTGGGACAGAGCTGCGGCATGGCTCTTCGCTAGCAGCAGCAGCAGCAGCAGGAGAGCCCCAGCCTCATGGGACGGGGCCAAGGGAAGAGCCCAGCAGCCCCCTGCTGAGCAGGGGCAAAGGAACACAGGTCCCAGGTAATGGGGGGGGCAGCAGCTGTAAGGGTAGTGGGGACTTGGAAAGTTAGAGGGAGGGTGGCTGGGGTGGGGGTGGGGAGCAGAGCTGGAGGAGCTCCAGGCAGGCGCAGGGCAAGAAGAGGACGCATGGAGGACCAGCTGCTAGGGAAGCAATGGCAGAGCCGTGTGTGTCTCTGTGTGCCTGCGTGCTTTAGAGAGCAGAGGAGAGAGAAATCCTGGGCACATAGGAGAAAGCTGCTGGAAGGGACTCTCCTGAAAGGACCTGCGTGTGTAAGGTTCAGACCAAGGTCATGCTGAGATCTGTGGGGAAAGGTGTGTGTAGAAAACAAGCAGCCCTTGGGTAGCCTTTATGTGACCCCGGGGGGGGGGGAGTGAGAGGAGAGCTTTGTTTCTGAACAGTGTGTGTGGGTTGTGTGGATGGGCAGTGCAATTGAAGGTAAGAGTTAAAAGCCTGCATGCAAACACGGCTGGCCTAAGGCAGAGTCAGGCGGCTGCATAAGGCAGCCAATTTGGGGCTTAATGAAAGAGCAGCAAGCAGCGGGTTATTTTTACTATGTTCTACTCCAGGGCGAGATTTTCACACGATACATGAAACGCCCTGTGGTGCCACTTTATACAGTCATGGCTTCCTCCAAAGAATCCTGGGAGCTATAGTTTGTTAAGGGTCAGGAGATTCCCGTTCCCCTCCCAGAGCTACAGGTCGCAGAATCATAGATCATAGAATGATAGAGTTGGAAGGGACCCTGGGGAAATCTAGTCCAGCCCCCTGCAATGCAGGAATCTTTCGCCCCACATGGGGCTGGAACCCACAGCCCTGAGACCAAGAGTCTCATGCTGTACAGAATGATCAATCCCTCTTCCCAGGGAACTCTGGTTACTGTGGCTCTGGGAGTGGAATGGGGGGGGGGGTCTCCTAGGAACACTCAGCTCCCTTAACACACTATTATTCCCAGACCTATTTGTGGAAGCCAAGCCTGTTTAAAGTGACATCATAGTGCTTTAAGTGTATGTTGTGAATGTGGCCTCAGTTTCAGGTGACAAAAATCACTTGGCCAGTCTTGGGTGTTATATACTTTGACTTGGGGAGCAGGACACTCTTTGATATTCCGCCTCAGGCAGCAAAGTATCTTGGCTAGCCCTGAATTTATGCCTAGAGCTCCTGCTATCCATGTACAGATCTGTGTGTGGGGGGGGGGTATGTTA